>NC_090936.1:813228056-814478056 GCF_040938575.1 Ambystoma mexicanum | reverse complement strand
ATATGCAGCATGCTTGGCATGTGCGTCTGCTGTTTCATTTTCTTTCGAGATATAGTCATCTCCATTAGTGTGTGCTGGGCATTTAACCAAAGCTATCTCTTGGGGGTCATTAATTACTTCAATCAATTCTGCTAGCAAGAGGGCATGGTGCACTGGGGTGCCATCAGCTCTTCTAAACCCCCTTCTCTGCCATTTTATCAACCCGGAGTGCACTGTTGATGTGACATATGCGCTGTCAGAATATATAGTAACTCTTTTGTCAACACTTTCCTTCAGTGCCAAAATAAGTGCAACCAATTCCGCTGCCTGAGCCGAATAATGCTGCGGTAATTGCATGTATTTTACTGGGACATGCATCAAATCTTCTGTCATTTTTACTACTGCTGCCCCAGTTCTCCTTATCCCATCGCTTTGGTCAATTGTTGATGAACCATCAATGTACAGAATCTCCCCCCCCTTTTAGGGCATCTTCCCCCACTTTCCTTGTGCTGGAGTACATTTCAATAGTCTGTGTGCAATCGTGAGCATAATCACCTTCCTCAACAACTTCTGCTATGAATCTGGCTGGGTTTACGGTACTGCATCTGACGATTGTCAATTCGGGTCTCGATAAGATTATCTCATATTCTGATGCCCTCTGTGTGGTCAGTGTGGACTTAGGTTTGTTCAAAATTGCAAACAGCGCATGCTCCACAAATAATGTGGTGGGGCACCCCATTGTTATCGATGATGATTTCTCCACTGCAAATGCAGCTGCGGTGAGACCCTGTTCGCAAGGGAAATGTCCTAGCATAACAGGGTCCAAATGACCACTCTAGAATGCTATTGGCTTGTGTCCCATGCTAGTTTTCTGAGACAATACTGCTTTCATTACTGCTGAGTTGCAATGTGAAAAGATGAAAAATTGCTGTTCGTAATTTGGAGTGGCTAGTACGGGAGCTGTGGATATGGCATGTTTCAACTCATCAAACGCCTCCTTCATTTCTCTTGTCCACACAAATCTCTTGTCCCCTTTTTGTGCCTCTTTCAATGCCTCGAGCAGGGGTCCTATGTATGAGCTGTAGTCGAAAACCCATGCTCTACAGTAGTTGCATAGGCCCAGGAACTGCTGCAGTTCCCTCACAGTTTGTGGTTGTGGCGTGTTGGATATGGCTTGTGCTCTTTGTGGTGCAATGTTTCTTCTGTGCTGGGATATTAGTTGACCAATGTATAGTACCTGTTCCTGACAGTACTGTAACTTTTCCTTGTCTACCTTGTACCCCTTTTCAGCCAACACTGTCAGCATTTTTACTGAGTCTTCCTTGCACCTCAGCACTGTACTTTCCATTTCTATCTTTCCCAAATCCATCTGTATTACTCTGTTGAAAATTGAGGGTGACTTGCAGTACCCTTGTGGTAACCTTGTGTGTTTCCATGTTGTATTCCTGTATGTGAAGCTTGTCAAATCTTGTGAATCTGGGTGCAGAGTTATTGAGAAAAAGGCATTTTTGAGGTCAATCACAGTGAACTGTGATGCGTCTGCTGGTATTCCACATAGTATAGTGGCTATGTTTGCTGCTGTGGGGTATTCTGCCTCTACAATGTAATTCAAGGGTCTAAGGTCCTGGATAAAACGCCAAGACCCTCTTTTAGCCTTGCGCACTAGGTACACAGCTGTGTTACATGCTGACTCTGATGGTACCAATATGCCATTATTAATCAGGGCTGTTATGGTTTCGTATATGCCCTCATCTGCCTCTTTTGATAGTGGGTATTGCTTCACTCTAGGTAGTATTGCGCCCTTTTTCAACTTTATTTTTACTCCTCCAATACTCTTTATGCAGCCCACGTCATAGGGACTGGTGGTCCACAGTGATGCTGGAACCTTAGCCATGTCTTCCTCGTAAAATGGTACTGGGGTAGATGCAGGTGCCTCGAGTGCCATAGCCATTTTCAGTGCTACTTGCTTGTATGTTACTCTTAACCAGATGTCGACACTCATCATAAATACCATCTCTCCTTCTCCCTTGTTTTCGGAAAAGAGCTCTTCATCAGACACCTCCGTGAGCCTGCATCCCTCAGCCAGGGCTATCACTGCTCTCCATGCTCTCCCTTCCCTGTCTTGGGCATGCACTGCGATGTAATCTGCAGTCACTATAATGCTCTCGATGCTCACCGAAATCACCTTCCCCTCTGGTTCACTAGCTGGTGTCTCAGGCCTGAACAAATATGCTGCTGGCCTCCTCCAAATCTTTCCTTCTATTCCTGGCATCCATGCAAATGCCATGTCTGTTCCATATTGGAACAGCTCGCCATCCACAGGCTCAGCTCGAGCTACTGTTTGGCCACAGTAAGCTTGCAGTATTTGTCGTGCAGTAAGCATGTTTATTCCTGGTGTGGAGCAAATTATGCCATTCTCTGTGAAGGAGATTGTCATATTTAATCTGCTCATTATGTCCCTTCCAAGTATGTTCACTGGCGACTCCCTTGAATACAGGAGTGGGACAGACATGTCATAATCTCCTATAGATAAGGATATGTTATCAGTAAAGGGAACCAACCCTCTAGCCCCAGAGAATCCTTGGGTGTGCATGGCCTCGCCTGACATTTTAAACCTACCCTCCTTTATGCAAGACCTGGTTGCCCCAGTGTCAACAAGGAAGGAGAATTTTTTGTCACCTATCGCTACCTCAATGCGTGGTTCCTCCGCACTATTAGGTGTTATCGACAGGATGGCACACACCAAGGACGTCTGTGGGCTGTCCTATTGTGGGTACAGTAACTGACCGCTTCCTGTGTAAGGGTTGTGTCCCAAGATAGTCACCCTCCCTAACTGTGTTTGTTGTAGTGGTGTATCAATGGGGGTCAATTTATGGTCCTGTATTTGAGTGAGCTGTTGTAATGGTTGCACTTGGTGTTGTTGTGTTATTGCCACCTGCTGCTGCGGTGGTGTGTATGTCTGCAACTGTTGTTGTGGTGATACCTGCTGCTGTGTGTTGCTCTGTGTGTTCCCTGCAGTTGCTGGTAACCCTGCTGCTCCCTCAAAGGCCCTTGTGGTCCATGTACCCCCCATGCTGGTGGGGTGGGTCTCATTCTACACGCGCGTGACATGTGTCCCAACATTCCACAAACCCAACATATAGGTGGTTCCCAGGCCTGCCATGGGAAACTCCCCGCATTGTCTTGGTACCCTTGTTGCCCATTGGGGTAGTAACTCCGGAATCCTCCCCCTTACTGTTGTGCAGGTTGGCCACATCCCCTCCCTCTCATAATTCCGCCCCTTTCCCTGGTGTTGTTATAATATCCATTTCCCGGTAGCATGTACCCTCCTCCTGTGGCAGCCGTATATGGTGGGGGTGGTGGCATCTGTTGTGTTATAAGTAGAGGTGGTTGTGGTAATGGTGCTATTTGTAGCTGTGTGGGATCTTGTGCAGCCACTACTTGCGTGTGGTTTGGTGTCATTGTTGTCGGTGTAGTTATTAGTGCTCCTTCCATGGTATACTTAGTTAGTTTTTTCTGCACTACTTTTGCCTCTTCTGCTGTCCTATCTTCTTCCTTTTGTTTCATCTTTTCTTGCCACTTCCTACAGTGGTGTACTATTATTAGTTGTATTTCCGGCCAGGCCTTAGCTTCCATTCCCACTATCTTCTTCAGTTGTCTTTGTACTGCCTCCGGAAGCCCTTGTACTAGTATGTGGTAAAAAAATGCCGGTGTCTTGTCCCATTGCTCTCTAGTTTCCAAGCGCCACTGGATATAATCAACAGGATCTTCATTCTCACATGTGACGTAATTGCTCCTATATCTGATGTGTCTGGGTACTGCACCCTCAGGACTTGCCATAATGCATGCCTGCAGTTCGCAAATGGCGCCCCGTCATGTGATGTGTTTGTTATTGTAACTCCAGGGAATCCTTCCCTCTTCCAAATGTTGTCAGCCGCGTCCCCTAATATCGATATTAATAGACCCTTAACGTCTCCAACTGCTAGTTTCTGTCCTGTGGTGTGTTTTTCCATCTCGTATATCCATTTCCCCGCTCCTCCGCTTAGTGATGGCAGCCTGCACTTTATATTCTCTTTATCAGCATGCTTCCAAAGGACATATTGTGGTCTAACCCCTCCCCTCTCCAATAGTGGCATTAAATTGTACCCCATCTGTCCCCCTAGTTGTCACGGCGTGGAATCTGTGTACTCCTCCTCTTCCTCTGTGTCAAGTAAATCTGCTGCCATAGATATATCACCGCTGCTTGTCGCATCTTCTCCTTCATTTCTCCCCCTTCTCCTATTGCTCTCTTGGTTTACTGCAGGTGTGCGTGGCCGTTCTTCCTGCCTGCATCCTGGGAGGTCTCTGAGCCTGCCAACGTATGGGGTGTGGTCAGGTGCGGGTGTGGATGGGCGTGTTGGGCGTAATGATGTGGGTGTAACTGCACGTGTTGGTCCTCCTGCCACTTCTCTTACCTGCTCCTCACTTCCCTTCACTTCTTCCTTCTTTTTACATGCCCATGGTGATTCCCCGTTAGTGCGTGTGATGTACAATTTATCTAAGCTCTCCCTACCACCGCTTCTTCCTTCTCCACCCACTCCCTCTTCTTCTTCGCTGCAAAATTCATCCAGGAGCGACAACCCCCAATCTGGCCATTTCTCCCTAGTTGTCACCGTTTTTAAGTCTATTAAATCCGTTCCTTCCTGTTCTCCTTTACCAGGACCTACCCTTTGCGCTGATGTTGTAGCTACTTCCGCATCCCGACGCACATATGTTCTCACCCCACTCTCCCCTTTTGTCTCTCTTCTCTCCTCTTTCTTCTTTTCCACTATTTCACCACCTATTTCCTCTCTTTTCTTTTTCAATTCCTCCATCACCTCACTACTTACCTTCCCTAATATCCTTTCTTCCTCTTTCCTCTATTCCCATTTCTCTTCCTCCCTTTCTAATATGCTTTCTATTACTTTAACTTCTTCGTATTTCCTGGTGCTCTCAGAGAGTATTTTCTTCATCCATAATTCCATTTCCTTTTCTTTCTCTTCTTTCTCTCTCTTCCTGTCAAGCTGTGCTGCTCCGGATACCCTTTCTGCTATTGCCTTCATCCTCTCTGCTTCCCTCTTCCTTTCTTCAGTTCGCTCCTTCATTCTCTCTAACTCATCCCTACTTTCCTTCCTTTCCCTCCTCCTTCCTCTTTTCTCTTTCTCGAGCTTCTTAATCAGTGCACTCCGCTCATCCCTTAATTCAGCCAATTGTTCCTCCAACATCTCCTCCTCTTCTTGTGACAGCTCTCCTTCTCTTGTGTTGTTCTCCTCGCCCCTTATTCCAGTGCTAACCTCGTCATCCTTATTCATTCTACTCACCACCTCTTTTTCTTCTCCTGTTAATGTCCCCCGCAGCTTTAAGAGCACCTGCGCTGCTACCCACTCGTCTTGTCCTATGTTTGAAATGGGCTCTTTGATGTTCTTCCCTATCTTTGTGCGCACCTGCGTGCAATTCGGGCCTACCGTGCCTGTTACCCCCCCCCCCCCGGTAGCTACCTGTAGCTGTATATGGTGGAGGGCTGTACGTGGGGTTCGAGTACCCCTCAGCTGCCGTCAGTTGTTGCCTTGCTGCCTCTCGTAGCTCCGTCACAGGACATAACCCACCTTCCTACTTCACTACCTTCGCTAGGGGCATTTCTTCTGTCCCTTCCTTTTTTACTTCTACTTCATGTACAGTATCAGGCTTTTCACCCCCCTTCCTTTCTTTTCCCACGCACTGTGCGCTACTGGTCGCCCTTTCCCCGTTTCCTTCTTCCTCCTTAATCACCTTCCCCTCCTTTGTTTCCTCGCTCCCCTTCCCTTCTGTCGTCCCTTCCATGGTGAACATTCTGGATGGCCCTGGCCGGGATCCCTGGAACATCCTCCACAACTTAAACACCTCCAAGTGATGTGCCAACTTCTTCCCTTTGTATGTGTTGTGTATGTGTGTCAGTAGAGAGTGTTGGACGTACGGGTCAAAACTGCCGTTAGGCGGCCATGGTGTCGTCATTTTGTTGTCTGTTCCTTATGTCCATTCTATGCTATATTTGATGATTTTTTTCCCTATGGGGTGACAGCGTTTTACAAATATGCTGGAGGGGGGTAGTCAGGGTGTTCCCCCACCCTCCCGATCCCAACCCATATGACATGGTTACACTGTGTTTTTAGCTCCCCTCAGCACAGCCGTCATTACCTGGCCCCGTAGATTGGGGACTTTCGACCGTCCGCTAAAAGTAAAACAACCAAGTATAGCAATTACAAATATGCAGTCCTTTTCCTCGGTTTGTTTTCTTCCTTGATACCGTTGGCACGGCCCCGGCGCACAAAGCCCCCTGCAGCTGCGTGCCCTGTGTGACGTGCTTGTACAGCCGCCCCACCTTTTCCATGCCCCTCCTTTTTCCACCTCACTCAGCATGGCTGGCGTTCTCTGTGCACGGTCACTTCCCCCTTTCCACCCTTCCCGTATTTGGGGTGGCCGGCAGTCTCCGTGAGCACCCTCCCCACCTCCTTTTTACTGCCCTTGTCCTCAGTTTACTCCCCCACCACCCTTCAACAACGCAATATGGTCAAGGTGTCCTATGAAGGCCCTACGGGTGACGTCACCAATCTCTTCCAACTACTACCGGTAAGATCTTTACACTTCAAGAGAGCGCGCAATAAGTTTTAACTTCTTGTCCCCGTTAACCCCACAGCTGTCCTCTTGTTACACCCGGATCAATGTAACCAACAATACACTCTTATAATCGAACTGCGCACACTGCGTCGCCTCACGTGTGACACGCCCCTCGCCGGGAGGGCTTAACCAGCCAATTATCTTCCGTACTTGGCAACAATCTAGCTACCTCCTACAGGAAAACGTCATCTATCTATCGAGTTTCACTGCTCGATCAATAGGGATCCTCATCTACCCATTGATCAAAAACACCAATTCGAAGGAAAGCCACACATACCCCCTCCACAGGTGGCCACGATCTAGACCAATCAGTGTCTACAAGCAACCGCACGTGGTGCCTTCTGGCTCAACCCAACCTGCTTTTGTGACGTGGTAGAGGACGGCCCTCGTGCCTGTCCCGTTACCGCTCACTTGTCTATCAACACTAATTGATCAAATCTTCGCCACACATTGTAATAACATCTCCCGCCGCCCCTTATTACAACTCCTCCATCCTCCCTCACAATCTCACATTGCTTTTTGGGTGTGCCATACTCACCAAGTTCTCTTGATGCGGGGCCGCTTGACTGCGTGCACCCCTCCAAGCGGCTCGCCACCTCCCCTCGTCTGGACCACGTCTGGACACTCGCCAACCGCAGGCGGGATACTTCTCAACCGGCTCCCGAGGGCCAATATCCGGATTGCGCTGTCCGGTCTTCTCGCAGTTCTGCGATGGTCCTGTAGTCCTCAAAAGGGGGCAGCGTCAGAGGGGGCCGCGCCGCCGGGCCTCCTCGCAACGAGAGGCCTTGGAAAATAAAAACTGAAAAGGTAGACCTTAAACAGATCTCAGCAGTGCCTCCAACTTTTCGGGGTCGGCTGAGCCGTCCGCGGACCTCCGGGCTGCGAGGCCCCAACTCCCCCCGTGCTTCCCTGAATGAGTATGATACACACACAAGGAGCAAGGTGGATCTGCTGTTTATTATAACAAAGGCAGGTATGGGTCTTGGATCGTACGTGTCCGTCCAGACTCTCAATCTTAGTGGGGCTCGCAGGCCCTTTTTACAGCAGTATGACGCGCTACTTGCATCACCTGGTAAAGTTAGCAAAAAACCTATTGCCACTTCGGATTGGTTCCCCGAGTGGTAGGGTTGGTATAGGATACATATAGAGAAGGATATTAGTGGTTAAGGATGAGTCAGGTGGTATACTTGGGCTGTCCCTACTATTAGATACTTGAAAATCGTTACAAGAAGACCCCTGATGATTTGCTAATGTTAGTGGCATCAGTGATGAGTCCCCCCGTGTTCTGATTGGTCCTCTCGCGAGCCCCCAAGACTGGGACCATCGCCGTTCCCAGCTCGCGGTGTACCTGTCACTAGCAACAATGTGTGACTATGTGTTTGTGCAGACAACGTACGGGTCTGCTCATAGACTCGTGAGCAGGTCGTTCCCATCGCCGTAGGTGTCCATCTTGCCGCTTCGCTGTTGCAACCTGTGTCACTGACGTGGGACCCAGGCGACTTCTGTCTCATGGGTCTGGCACCTTGTCAGATCGACTTGGTCACGTGTGGAGAGACCGTAGCTGGAGCAGAATTCTGCACATTAGAGTTGTATTTCATTTCAGTGGGCTTGGCTTTTTTTTACAGGTGTAACCTGGGCGCCCGGCTGGTAGCATACGAGTTGCAACATCGTGGCCTTGGCTATGAGCTCTCGCTGGGGCTCATTCTGCATTATCAGCACTTTTATTCTTGCTCTGAGAGAGATTTCATGAGGAGGCTCTTGCTTGCGGCCTACTCGGGCCTAGTTCATGGGTGGTGATGCATAATCCATGGTACGGAGATCACAAGGAATGTTAGGTCTACATGATGGCATCAACATAGGGCGAGTGGTGGGAGAAGCGTCTTCAAGCGTATACATGAGTTCTTCAAGCGTCTTGCGTTTCTGCATTACTATAAAAGGGCCTATGTGAAAAATAACAACGATGCACGTCAGTGGGTGTGTCAGTCACCTACGTCATAGCACTGAATATGTTCTTCGTGTAGGTTGGTGTGTGAGTGACCAGTGTGCATGGTGGCACGTGTGTTCTTGGCAGTTGGCTAGGTCGTTGTGGCATCTCTAACGATGTGGGAGGCTGTTGTCTTAGTCGAGTTCATCCATGCCGCAGGTGTCGGCTTGAGTCGGACAGGCTGGTGGGCATATCCTTATGTTCCTGAACCAGGGTATTTTGTCATCTGGTAGATAGACAAACTCGTCCCGTGGGGGGTGCCTGGGCCGCTATCCTCTAGGCCATGGTCGTGATGAGATTGGGGGGAGCTTGTTCTCCCATTCTCCCACTTCACACTTGTGTACAGGCACATTATAAATACCATATCATATATCATATCATATCAATGGGCCTCACTATAAGGTTGGCGGAACGGGTTTACCGGCACTGGTAAAGGTGCCGGTGCCGGTAAACCCGTTCCGCTTACTACGAGGTCTCCTCGCGGGACCCGCAATGGGTGCCTGCAAAAACCAGGCGTCCTTACCGGATCCCGCGAGGGGACCTGGGAGCTAACAACGGGCCCGTCATTAACGGGCCCGTTGTTAGCTCCATCCCTATTCCCATTGAGCCCTATGGGGGCTCGAATGGGGATGGACCGGGTCCGGGTTCCTCGGACGGGGAATTACCGGGTCCACAGAGGTTGCGATGGCCCGGTAATTCCTCATTCGAGGAACCCGGGCCCGGATTGCGGTATGGAGGCAGCCATGGCGCTAATAGCACCATGGCCACCTCCATACTCGTAATGAGGCCCAATGTCCTAATTGTACCTCTGTGGCCTAGATTTGAGCTCCTCCATTCCTCAGTCTAGTGTAAAAAAAAAGAAAAAAATAAACATGGATTTTACCTGTCTTTCTAACCCCTGGTAACTATTATAAATGGCAGCAGACTCTGAGAAGTTATGCCCACTTCTTATTTTTTCTTCGAATGACAGCTGTCTTGAATGGATCTTATACTCCCTGGAAGAATTAATATTGGCCCTTTTGGATGAAATAACCCCCTGTACCAGGACTCAAAGTGTTTCAAGAAGGGCTATTAAAAATGGTTACTACATAAATGAGTGTGCAACATTGTAAGATTATAAACCTTGAAAGACAGAAGACATGCTTGTATAAACCTAAACTACACATTTTATTAAAACAATTGAATCTTTACTATAAACTAGAAATTGGAAAAATCCAAAATCATTACTTCAGAAATAGTTCCTCTGAGATTCTGGTTAATACTCCTTCTTCTCAACATGATGACAGTGGACACCAGGTAATATGTGCACATAGACATGAAGAATATTAACATAGCATCCATAAAACATGAAGAATACTAACATAAGCAGTATATAAGCCGAATACAACATGAACGACTGGAGAATATAACTCACAAACATAAAAACACAACAGCAATGGTCAGCCGTCTTTTTCAAAATGGAAACCACAACATGCTTCTAATTTAACAAAAGGCCTTAAGGCTTCGAGAGAACAAAAGATGCTGAAACCACAGAAATACAGATCGATGTAGAGCCTAGGCAGAAGCTGGCAACCACAACCAGGGTTACAATGAATTAAGGGAGGGTCACAATGTTGCAGTGAAAGCACCAGATAACAATTCCCATGATGAAAGAAGGATACTCTCATATTAATTAAAGTTTTATAAGAGTACAACCAGCCCTTGTAAGCCAGGTGCAGGACAACTATAAGCCAAAAGACTCCATTAAGAATAACTTAAGAGTATACCCACTGGCAAGGGAAAACATACTTGCATCAATATTAGCTAACCTCCCAATAAATGAAGGGTGAAATCATTTCAAACATGGTCCATTAATTCATGACCCATAATTGAAGAACACGATAACTTGTGATTACTAGCCTTTTCTGATTACCAGCACACTATGATTACTAGCCCCCTGTGGTTACTAGCCTATTGTAATTACCAGCCCACTGTGATTACTAGCCCCCTGTGATTACTAGCCTACTGTGATTACCAGTCCACTGTGATTACTAACCTATTGTGATTTCCAGCCCACAGTGATTACTAGCCCATTGTGATTATTAGCCTACTGTGATTACCAATCCATTGAGCCACTTCAGACATGATATTCAACTGTGATTATTAGCCTCCTGCAATATATGGCTGTGATACCAAGCTGTGCTATTTAGCCTATTGTGAATCCCAGTCTATCTTGATATGTAGCCAATTGTAAGTATAGCCACCTAGTTATAATACCTGGTGTTGATACTTAGCCCACTGCGACATTGAGTTGCCATATTCTCATTGCCTCCATACACAGAGTCACCCTCACCATGGCCACTGTCCTCCCACTGTTCCATTGAATCGCTCCAACAAACTTTCTACCCCCACTCCATTTACCTACGTCACTTAATTTTGCAAACACTGCATCTGGCAACTACAATACGGGCACCCTTAATAACCCCTTCAGCCCTGCGGAATGGATCCAACTTTTCGCCTCGCCAACCACACCTTTGATACTTTGTCCAGTGAGCTTCAGAAACAAGAGACTAGGATCTTGCTTCCAAAACCGCAAGACCTTCACAAGGCCCTCTGCTTGGCTTCCTTGAACTAAACCCACTACCACTTTGCCCACCACCTGCCCGGCAGAGACTATGGCGCCTAATGAAATATCCAGCTATTAAATAGCAGGCAGGACACGTTGTTTTAGTTCCAAATGAACACCTTTATTATGTACACTTCTCTTTAAATTCCCAATCTTAGGGGTCCTCAATGCCACAACGTTCTATCATGTTAGTCGTTAGTCAGAAGGCTCTCCTGACGTGAAAGCAGTCGGCAATGCAAAACTGTTCAAAATAAAAAGGACGAATAACACCAGGTCTGCTTCTGCCTCAGAGTCCTGTTGCCTCACAGGACGACAATGCACAAAGACTCATATCAAAAGGATGGAAAAATCATCAAGTGATTTTCTGGCTCAGAGTCCTGTTGCTTCTCAGGACTTCAATTTCAAACCCCTTCGGGTTCCCTGGAGCTTGATTTCAGGAAAAAAAATGGAAAGGAAATGTCAGCCGAAGTGCACTGCTCCTGCGTGAATCCTCCGGTGCTGATGGTTAGCAGGACAAGTGTATGGGCACCTCTCTGTTCTTGTGCTCCCTGTACTAGTATGCCCATTCAAAACCCCCAACGTCCTCGGCACACTCCTCGTTCTGCAGTCCAGTTGACAAAAAGAGAATGCCCAGGAAGCGGTTGGTACAGTTTTTAAACATTCCACTCCCCCTCCCCATTCCAGGTGCTCCTAATCTACGTGAATCTGGTTGTGGACCAACCCACCTTTCTTTCCCATTTCTTTGTGTTCCTTGTTCCTCCCACTCTGCACCCGGATGTTTCCCCTTGTTTTGGGTCCCCCTTGTTCCAAATGAAACCCCTCACCGATGTAAGGTAAGTGCCTGCAGTTTCTGTGTAAACAGGGTTTCATTTTTCGAACTGTTGGGCATTGATTGAAGCAAGGCATGCTGGTATTGGTAGTCTATTGTAAACCATGCCAAAACTCTGTTTGTGAACCCTGTTGCTGAAATTCCTCATTCACTTTTCCCACAGTTAACATGTTTTGATTTGAGTCCCGTGTTACCATTTACGCCGCTCCAATGTGTTCACTGCATCCGCTTACGGAACTCACTGTCGGTGTAGCCTTGTCACCTGTATGTACCCACTTGGAGCCCTTCAACTCATCCTCACACCAGCCCACCGCTACCCACTTCCCAGCATACAGTGAATCTTCACACACCTCGTCCAATCATCAAAGGAGCTCTCATCAATGCACGGCCCCTGGTTGCCCATGCACTCGAGATTGTTGACCTCGTCTCAACTAACTGCCTATACTTCCTCGGCATCATCGAGGCCCAGCATTATCTCTAGCTCTCCCTGAGGGTTATACCATCATCAGGTAGGACAGTGATTCTGGCAAAGGAGGTGGAGCAGCCTTCATAGCTAAAACCCATCTGGGTCTCAGAGCCACACCCCATGTCAACCTCCCATCGGCAGAACTCTTGAAAGCTAAACTTCCCCTCTCAGCAACCCAAACAATCCTTCTGTATCTAATCTACCAACCCCCAGGTTCCATCTCCTCCTTTGAAGAAGCTATTACAGACCTACTAACGAACAATACTAAAATAGGCTCTCAAATCATCCTGCTTTGAGATTTTAATTTAGGACTCCACAACCCTAATGACACTAACACTACGTCACTGGAAAACTCTATTTCCCAGCTATGTTTTAATTACCATATTGTGGGACCTACGCACAACAAGGGACTTATGAAGGACTGGCTGGCAGATCTCAACTGATCAACCACAATCCTCCAGAATGAGCCCACCACATGGTCCGACCATCACTGCATCTCTTTCACCATTCAGGAGAATGTACCCCCTAATCCTAGCTCCATCCTCGCCCCCCATATTCTATCCAGAACCAACCGGAACATAACACTCCAGAACATACGTCCCTTGATGCACGGTATCCTGGACCCAACTAATTACAAAGACCTAGATTCAAATAAACTAGTCGACATTTACAATGACACATTTGATTCAGTCATAAACAACATTGCCCTTATCAAACTAAAAAAGCCAAACCGACAGCCCACCTCAATAAATGGTTCACAACTGAATTAAAAACCCTCCGGAATACCAAAAGAGCAGCCAAAACTACATGGTGGAAATCACGTACCATTCCCAACAAGGCATTGTTCGCCTCTTCTGCTGCCTCCTATAAATCTGCCATCCTCAAAACTAATAAAGAGACCTACAATAATAGAATCCTAAATGCTAAATCTGGGACCAAGGAGATCTTCAGCATCCTAAGGGAATTGGAGTATCCAGCTCCACCAACAAAAGCATGTGTGAAGGATGCAAATTGATGTGCCAAAATACAGAAAGCTTTAGCCGACAAAATCATATAGCTACAAACTAAAATAGAGTAAAAAAAGAATAACCTTGGCAAAAGCTCCATTACTAACTTCACACCAGGCCTTCAAGCCCCCCCCCCCTTGTCCTCCTTCCTCCTTCTCTCCAGTCTCACTGAAAGAAGTGGAAAATATTATCCAATGCCTAAAACCATCAAGGTGTCAAGGAGATATCTGTCCTGCCCCACTGGCTCCCTGTGTGCGACAGAATTTCGCTCTGCACCTTAGTCATCACTCATAAAGGCCTGTCAAACTCTGCCCCTAAATACCTGTCGGGCAAATTCTCCAAACAACCAGCCAGACCTACTAGATCTTTTTTACTCGCACTGCCTTACTATCCCGAGGTACAAACAAACAAAAACGGCTGGAGGAGCTAGCTACCCAATGCTGGCCGCCAGATGTTGGAACTCTCTCCCTCTAACCATCACAAAGGAACCCTCATTTTGTTTCTTCAGAGCTAAAGTAAAGAGTTGGCTAACCGATAAGACACACTAACTGGCTGCTGGAAAATGTTCTTCCTCTTCTGCCTAACCTTATACACCACTGCTCACCTCACTCTGTTTCACTGTATGTATCACTGTCCATCCTGCACTGTCATCTAAACTGTAACCACTGGCGACTTCTCTCTGCTCTTATAGGTATTTATATGCAAATCGACTGACCTGTAACCCACAGTCGACTAGCACTTTTGTCTGATGCTATTTTATGTATGCTCTGTTACAAGTTCCACCGCCCAGTTACCCCAGGGATAGGTGCGTGTTAATAATAATAAACTAAACTAAACTAAACTATCTATTCATTAGCAATGAGCACAGATAGGACACCTGTATTACTACTTGCAGGTATCCCCAGACACCACACTAGGCCAAACACAAAGAGATCACCATGACTCATGGCCTAGAAATGAGGGATGGTATTTTCTTAAATTGAAAGGAAAGTAGTATGTGAACCTTTCTCCCCCTACTCCTGCCTGGCTCATGTCTTGATGACTTGTCAGTTGTCCAGGTATTCTTCAACGTTCTTAAACACTGCCCTTTTGATGTGTTTACAGATGCACATCCATTAACTGGAATTGACAATCGACCTTTGTTTACTAGAGACAAATTCCACCACGCATATCCAGAGGTAACTTGATCATTTTTTCATATTAATTGTGGCTATTTCATAGCAGGGTTTCAGTGCAGACGGCTATGTGTGCTGCTAGACCAGAATGACATAGCCATAGCTTTATTCTTTTAGGCATGGATGTTTGTCTGTGCCTCAGGCCTGTGTCCATAGAGGTGGTGTAAGGTATACGTACCATATGCTTTAATGTAGTTCAGCTGCAGCGTTCCTTATTTCTTTGTCCACTGTGGACGGCATGGTCTCATTGTTCGTGGTCTCTCTGTAGCGAATGTCTGAGCAGCGAGGGCGAGAGAGGTTTATTGCGGTGTGCCTCAGCATATGCTGCCAGCTACCCTGGAGTATTTATCGTGTTGGAGTGTTGTTGCGCATGGGACGATAGTTTGTCAAGGTTAGCTGATGTGAACACTGCTATTATCCCTGCTGTAACAGGATAAGGAGTAAGGTTTATTGCAGTGTGCCTCAGCGAATGCTGCTGGCTTCCCTGCTGTATTTATTGGGTCGGAGTGCTGTTGTGCATAAAGGCGATGGTTTGTCAAGGTGAGCCGCTGCGGATGCTGCTGGTATCTGTGCTGTAGTTGGTGCATAGGAATGTTGGGTTCAGCAATGTAGTTTAGAGATGGGAAGGGGTTCAAGAGGATGTTGGGAAAAGCCACGTGTTAGGGCCTTTCTGAATTTCGCGTGATTTTCAGTATTGCGAATGTGTAGGGGTAGGAAGTTCCAGATAATCTGAGCTTGGACAGAGAAAGAGGATCCGCCCAGTCTGGAGGAATTTGTAGCGGGACCAGAAGGCGATGTGCTGTGCAGAATCTGAGACTCCTTAAGGGCCGGCAGCAATGGATTTTGTCCTGAAGGAATTCCAGGCCGATGTTGTTGATGGTGCAGTGGTTGATGCACATGGCTTTAAAGGTAGTGCGTTGAGCAATCGGGAATCAATGTAGGACTTTCAGTGTGGGACTGATGTGTTCTCTGGGAGGAAGGTTAATGAGCATGCGTGCAGCCGCGTTTTGAATTCTTTGGAGTTTCCTTATTTGAAACACTGGAGCACCTAGGCAGTTTGCATAGTCCAGGCGGAACATAATGATGAGTTGATCACTGAGAAGCATTGAGGTTAGGTGAGGTCAGGGAAGATACGCCTGAGAATCCATAGATGGAAGAAACAGGTTTTAGATACAGAGGTGGTGTGTTGGGTGAGGGAGAAATATGTGTCCAATGTGCATACAATGCTTTTTACCATGTTTGAAGTCACTGGTGCCGGTCCTAGGGATTGAGGCCATGGAATTGGTTGGGGAAGGAGGGCTGTTTTCCCAGTGCATGTTATGTACTGCTTCTGATCTTCAATCATCACTACTAGTACGATCCACACCTACTGACCAGTAGTCTGACTATGAAGATGATGATGAACAAGATATAGATGATGTATTTGAGTATGTACGACAACAGATGACTTTGGAAACCACCAATACCTTGGAGTAGAACAAGGGCAATGCCACTGAGACAGGAGGGAAGACACAGATACTCTACGATATTTGTACATGGTCCCTCAAAGACAACCTGGTAGATGATAAAATGCAAAACATCAGTGCTACTATCACCTTAATGATGAGATATGCATAGAGAGGCACATCTTCCTGGTCCTGAAAGAAGGTCCAGTGGATGGTAGTTCTTCAAACTACAGGACAAGGACTGTCAGTGTGCCAACTCTGTCACTCTATACAAGAACACTGTGTGCCTAAAAAAGCCTGTGAACAAGTCAGGTACCCCATCTATGTGCTATCCTATTGTGGTACAATATACACAGTACAGGGATTTTGATTTCTATCTAGTTAGAACTATAAGTGCAGCTCTGATTGCATAATAGAGCTCCTCATTTACAGTGTTTACAGTGTTTAACTCCAGCAAGGATAGATGTTCAGGGGCTACAACCAAAAGGGCACTAGTGTAGCAGAACATGCTTCTGTGAACCCAGTGCTACGAAACACCAAAGCCTGCCCTATCAAACGTTGCATACAAACTCAAGCTGTTAGAACTATTCTATGGCAAAAAGGGGTAACAATGCATTAGAAAGCTCAGCCTGCATGAAGATGGTTCATATCAAGACCCTGTGCATGAAAATATTCTAAAAGAATAATGACAACATACAAGCTATACTTACAAAATGCACAGTAATCCCCAACTAAAACCCCCCAAAATCAGTGTATGGCTGCTTTGAAGGCTTTTTAACACAATTGTTATTACTCAACAGACGTGGCCCATATTTTATCAACAAGTAAAGAATGAAGGAGTGGGTTAGCAGTGCCGGAACTCTGGCCTGAAATGTTAACCTAAATCTGCTCAGCAGGTGCATGAACCAACTGTGTTATCTAAACAGCACAATGCACAGTAAAGAGCCGTAAGTAGTATGGAAGCAAGGTATCCTGGAGATTCCATGTGAAAATCTGGGGGATGATGAAGGATGTGATGAGGGTTAGTAATGCCATGGCTACATGTAATGTAGTCAAATTGCCCGCAGAACGGGCCACAATGTGTCTTGAAAGCTAACATTAATAATGTTTTAACCTAATAGAGATATTCCTGCAATATGTTTCAAAATATGTATAAATAAATATAATTTCTATTTTGTGTGTGCAAAAAGAACAGGCTGTACACATTTTGAAAAATGCAAGTGCCTAAGTTTAAAATGCAGAATTACCTCCTTCCTTTTCCCATTCGGAGCACTTTCATCAATTAACATTTTATTATATTAAAACAGACCCCGCAGGCCCTGCGGTGCAGGGGGGCCTGCCAAACCCGGTCTAGAGGGAGCGGGCCGGGCCACTCCTCACCCATGAGGGTAAGAATGGGCTGGGGCTAGCAGCACAAGCAGGAGATGCTCAGTATTGATTGGAGCTGAACGTGACATGTGGCACATGTCACATGCCAGGTTCAGCTCATACCCATTCTCCTTTGGCTTCCTCCCACCATTACATACAGGAAGCTCTCTCAGCTTCCTGGATCCTGTCTGTGAGCAGCACAGCGGAGCCAGGGGCCTGGGGTGACAGGCTGAAGCTCAAATGGGAAAACCAGTAAGAAGACTTTTAAAAAGGTGGAGATGCCCCTTGCACCGCAAAGGTAAAGTCCAGGCTCACTCAGCGCTCGCTTGCTATATTATATAATTCAATTAATTATGTCTCACCATTTTTTAAGGCCAGCAGCAAGTGCCTGTATGGCAAATGTGGCAAACATGTAGCTCTCCAGCTGCTATTTAGATACAATTTCTCATATCAACCGCAAGACTGGCTGTCCTGGCCAAAGGCTTTTACTTGTCTTACTCTGCCTCTACTCTCCGCCCTCTGCAACCTATCCAAAACAGGACTGCGAGACTTGTCCTTGGCCTCAAGCCCAGGGATCGTATCTCTCCAGGACTGAAATCTCTGCACTGGCTCCCAGTAGCTGCGAGGATTAAGTTCAAAACCCTCTGCATTGTCCACAAGGCCTTCTGGGGCCTGGGGCCGAAATATCTTCAACTCTGTCTTCCTAAATATCTTCCTTCTCGAGCCCTTCGCTCATCCGCCTCCAACTCCCTCAGGGTCAGTCGCTTCTCCAAGCAACGAGTTGGTGGTAGATCTCTGTCATCAGCAGGGGCCTCCCTCTGGAACAGCCTTCCTGCCTCCCTTAAACTTGAGGAGGACCATCTCCGGTTCCGGAAGCACCTCAAAACCTTCCTCTTTGCTTCTGCTTTCTCTCCCCCTCTCCCCTGCTGAATTCCTGGCTGATACTGCACTGGTTACCTGGCCACCCTTCTGTTCTCGGGCCCAGGCCCCACCAGCTGCACATATGCACTGCCTCCCTGGCAACCCTTGCACCTGGGGACTGTTTTATGTAGCCCTACAGTCCCCTATCAGCACTTATCTGCACTTACCCTGCACTTGGCGCCTTCTGGCCGTTACTATCTTGTTATTCTACTATCCTATGTACTGCACTTCCCCTCTCCCCTCCCCCTCGCACTTTTCCCTTTCCCCCTTCCCATGCACTTGTGTGATCTGAATGACACTTGCCCTAGTAAGATCGTTGTCTGTTTTCCCCTGTTCCCCCTCCCTTGCCTCATTGCGCCTTGAAACACTTGTGTATAGGCGTGTTATAAATGCCATATCATATCATATCTTACAAACCACATCAAGTATTACCTAGCACTACTGGATGAATGTTAACACTTTGGAATGGCAGTAGAAATACTTGTTTGCAGCAATCCAAATGAGTATGAGCAGTATTTTCTCACAAACTTGCAGTCAATGTCAGTCTAGCGGCTGAGATGTGCTCTCATTTGGGAATGTTCAAGGCCACCCTAAGCGCATTGTTCTGTATCACCTGCAGCTTGCTGATGTTTTGAATGGATGTCTCTGCAAATAAGGTGTTACAGTAGTCCAGTGTGGATCCGATGAGCGCACGGGCAATGGTGAGGTGAGTATGCCGCTGATGAACCAATGGATTTGGTCTGTCTCGTTAGGGATAGGGTGGAGTATAAGTAGACTCCCAGATTCTTAACCTCCTTTAAGACTGGAATGGGAAAGATGTTGATGACAAAACATGTGTAAGATCCATCTAGTTTGCTTAGAAGAATTTGCAAGCCCATTATAACAATGTCTGTATTATCATTATTGAGGCAAAGCATGTGGATGGTCATCCATGTCTGGATGGTTTGATAGACTGAGTTCAGTGTGTTAGTATCTCTGGTGTAGTTGCCTGTGATGGGCAACTACACAACAGATGGGCAGGAGTAGGTTTGTATCATCTGGGTAGTTTTTGTAAGATATGCTACTGGCATCTATGAGGTCAAAGAGAGGTTTAGTAAAGACATTGTACAATATGGGTGATAAACAAGAACCTTAAAGGGACACTGCATGGAACAGAGGCTAGGAGGGCAGAAGCGGTGGCTGAGAAACCTCTGATAGATCAATTGGAAAGGAAGGAGGAAATCCAGGCAGTAGCTTCAGTAGAGAGGTGTGCAGTGGACTGGAGGTGTTGGCATAGGATTTGGTGGTCCACAGGGTCAAAGGCAGCTGACAAGTCCAGGAGGAGGAGGGCAATCTTGCCAGTACCTTTGATTTTGTCCAGTTGATTTTTTAAGTCTAAGATTGCTGTTTCAGTGCCATGGCCTGGTCGAAATCCTGATTGAAGCAGGCTGAAGAGATGTTTGGGATTTGAGGTACGACTGAATCTGAGGGTACCTGCATGGTCCAGTATTTTAAGGAGGAATGGGACAGTGGTGATTGGGTGGTAATAAGTAGGGATGGCTGTATCTAGTGTAGGTTTTTTAAATAATGGCACAACACAAGTGTCTTTTTTATTTGGATGGTCCTGAACCAGGCACTAATGAGGTGTTAATGAGGGTGGAGATGAAGGGTGGCAGTGCTTCAACACAGTCCTTGATGACTGTGGCTGGGCAGATATCTCCTTGACATGTAGAGATTTTAAGACCTTTGATAACCTGGCTGACCTCCACCTCAGAGACTGCTTTAAAATTAAATATCAGAGAGTTTCAAGACAAGGCTGGGGGCTCCTGCTCAGAGTACTCTAATGCATCACAGATCAGTGTATTTTTTTTCACACAATCTTGTTTGAAGCAGGGCAATTGTGTCTAATAAGGCATTTTTAATGTTATAGCACCAAGTGCTATCTTTGGAACCGTTAGTTACCGGACATGCAGGTGATTCGAACTCACAAAGAATTACACAGAGCTCCCTGGCACTAGAGTTGGCTTTGACAATTCTAGTGTTGTTGGTGGAACATTTAGTTAGGAGTATTGCTTGTTTGTAAATCTTTGTCAGGGAAGTGAAGGGTACGATGGTATAATAAAGGAGACAATTTTATGATTAGTCCAGAGGCAAGGTAAATTGGAGGTCACCATGATGTTGCAGTTTGTGTGTGCAAGCTAGTCCAAGATATGGCTGTTGATGTGAGTAGGGCTGTGGATATGTTGTGTGAAGCCTAGAGCATTAATGGAACCGGCTAGGTATAAGGTGCTTAAGTCTGTGTTGTCATTGAAGCCCAAGTTATTGTCACCCATGAAGATAGTCTTAGGTGTTTGGCATTGGTGGACAAGAGTTATATACTATCTTCTTCAAAGGAGAGTGGGGGTCCAGGTGTCCGGTAAACCAGGTGAATAGTTATTGTGGAGGTATGGGAGCAGGTAAGCTTTACAGACAGAAGGTCACCTGACTGGATGGTAGCATTATTAATGTCTCTAAAAGGTAGGAAATATCTGGCTATGAGGGTAACCCCCCACCGCTAGAGTCAGCTCTATCATAGAAGGTATATCTAGGGGGAACCACTAGGAAGAGGGCTGGGCCCGATGTGGTATGCAGCCATGACTCCGAAATGGCTAGCAGGTCAAGGTTATTTGATCTGATATGATGAAGTTGGATATGTCAAGAGATTGTACTGTGATGGACCTTGTGCTAACTAGAGCTCCCTTTAAGGTAAGGGCTGGAAGATTTGTACTTTTTGTTGTTGCGAGTAGTGCATCTCTTAGTGAAGGTGCTGGTATGGGGGCATTTGAAATCATGGGGAGGTAATTTCAGAAGGTGGTTAACTTGTAGGCCGTTGTGAGATATTACTGCAGAGTTTGGAGGTTGTTCTACTGTAGTGGAAGTGGTTATATCATAACTAATAACACAGCTTTGGTCTGAACTAGTAGGGTCACCTAGCTTGGTAGAGAAATGGACTGAGGAGGTAGTCCAGGTCTTGGCCAGGATGTCAGTGGTTAGACTTGCGCAGGGACTTTGTGAAGGCTGGCTTGTTGGAACAAGATTGTTGATAGTGTTCAGGTTGGGTGGCAGGGCATCAAGCATTTTAGAGTTCTCGAGTGCCAATGGGCAAAGAACATAGGCAGTCATGGGGTAGGTGCACATTCGCAGGCACTTCTTTCATGAAGAGCGAGATATTGTGGTGCATATTGGTGACATGGGCTGCCATGTAGGTGTGTGACTAGAATGACTAGGGAAGCAGGGTGCAGGCTTTAAAGAGGATTGAGAATTCCTGTAGGCTCGCTGGTCGACTGCAGAGATAGACTTTAGCGCATGGAATATGTTGATTTTATTGGGAACATGCACTTAAGTGCTTATTTCTGGAAGGGAGAGATAAAGTGGTGCCTAGCGAGCACATATGCTGACTGGTACCTGCCCGATTAGCAGTACCAGGGAGGCACAGTGCAGACTTTGACTCTGTTTCAGAACTAGAGTGTGCTTACCGCTGGTCAAGTGCAGGATAAGTCTTAGAGATACAGGGTGGGCAGTCTTTGTATGTACGTATTCTTAGGCGCTTGTTACATGAAATAGGAGAAAGTATGAAGTCTAGCAGAGTCGTAGGCTGATGTGTGATAGTAATGCCAAGACAAGGAAATGGTAGTGCACGCGTATTTGTTTTGTTGTAGGTATTGTAGGTATTGTAGGCACAGTAACTGCGCTTAGGTCGTTTGGGCACCCTGAGTCAGAGTAGACAGGGTGCAAGCAAACAGAAAAGGCTCCAGCAGGGACGGATGGTGATGGTGGTATAAGTAAATGATGGAGCAGTCTTTTTGACATAGTTAAATTCACTTGCGCATGCCAGATAGCAACGTACCTTTAGTTGAGCCCTTCCATCGCCTGACAGGGCCAGACAGAGGGAGTGAACAAGGGCCTTAGAAGTGGGCCTTTGTAGGGGGCCGGTGTTGCCTGTCGCCTCCCTGCTTCCGTACCTATATAGTTGCAGGCCAACCAATTAGATGACATTAAAGTCGGGAATAATGCTGGTAGTAATGCAGGTGGAACGGGCATCAGAAGCAAGGCAGCCTTTTTTAAATGGTGCGTAGGTGATTCTTTCAGATACACATCTCAACAGTTCAAAGGTTTCTCATACAGCCCAACAGGGCATTTTGCAACGGAACTCATAAGCCTTAGAGGGCTTACCTTGCAGCATGGTTCTGCTGCATGCTCTTTAGAAACATCTTGCGCACCATGCAGTCACATTAGGACTCTTGATCCTTATGCTGGGCAGCACAGGGCAAGACAGGGGGAGTGAACAAAGGCCTTAGAAGTGGGCCTTTGTAGGGGGCCAGTGTCGCCTGCCAGCTCCCTGCTTCCGGGCCCATATGACTGCAGGCCAACCAATCAGATGACATTGGATGACTATGCAATATTAATGCTCGAAAGTGCAACGCTTGAGTTCATATGCTTTAGACTAGTTAACATATGTGGTTGTCTAAACCTGCCAAGGGCTCTAGCACTCAATCTTTTACAAACCTAGCAATGCCCCTGTTCAATGGCATAGAAGAAGCAGAGGAAACCCATGTTTAACAAAACCCCATCCTCCAGTCTTTTGGCAGAGGTCTTCAATCAGTGTAAGCACTTTGCATTGTATCTTCTTTAGATTTTGTAGGTTTTCCAGTGCCAACATAGCACTCTGCTGTAATTCTCATATTCAAGGATCCAGGTGGGTGCCATTTGCTGAGGTGTAACAATTCCATAATTAATCAGCATTCACGTCATTAAGACTCTAAAAAATGACATCTCTGTAACAGAGTGTGATTCACAATGCCATGCCCAAAGGAACACTACAAGTTGCTGATGGCCACAGACCATGTGCAATGGGCAAGACTAAGTAGCACCAATGTACCCAGGTACCAGGTATGGATGCAGCCCATGCCCAGCAAGCACTACAAGTTTGTTTACTGTGAGTCAGGCATGAACAAAAGCCATTGGCCAAGCCCCAGTTGCAATGACCAAAGACCATGACCAGTCTGTGTTGTGATGCTAGAAAACGATGCACAGGGCATGACCATAGCAAGTGGCCCATGAGTAGCACTCAGAGGAACTGTTATTCTGCTGAGGTATAGCCTTAAATCAATATCAACCAACAGCACTCAGAGGACAAAGTTGCAATCCATGCTGTTTAGGGAATATTGGTATGATTACTGTGTATGGGACACAATTGCAGGGCAAGCTCTTGAACTAGTATTCATAATTTTTTACCATTTTACATCTCCGATGATGCCATATTAAGATCTTGGATGTCATTAACAGTGCATGGTGGGGGTGAGTTGTGATCACACTGTACTGCTAACCACAAGTAGGGAATTGCAGTGTTATTCTAGGTTTTTATAGTTTGTGCTGCATACTGCATAAATGTCAGTTTAAGAGCACTTGGCAACAAGTGTTACTAATTGCTATAACTATTACTCACATTTGTAGCACTGAGTTTACGACCTTGGAAGGATGAAGGCATACGTCGGATTGGGGGCTGTGGCAGTTCCAGGAATCACATTTAAGGGGTAGATTAGGGGGCACAGGCAAAAGTAGTGTGGCCTCCCATTTAAGGGCTATTATTATGCTTTCCCAAACTGACACAGGCCCCACGCCTGGCATCCTTCCCCCCACCACGCAACACCTAGAACCCATGCCCTATACCTGGCATCCTATCTCCCCTCCACCAGAACCCAGATCCCATTCCTGGCATCCTGCCTCCCCACCACCAGAACCCAAGCACCATGCCTGGCATCCTGCATGCCTTCCCCATAACCCAGACCCCTTACATGGCATCCTTCTACCCCCAGAATGCAGAGTCCAGGCCCCTGGCATCCTGCTCCCCAGAGCCCAGGCCCTCTACCTGGCAACCTTTCACCCCCACCACCCAGAGTCCAGGCCCCGTACCTGGCATTCTGCATCCCCACCACCCAGAGCCCAGGCCCCATGCCTGGTATCCTGTCTCCCCATGACCCAGAGCTCAGGCCCCACACCTGTTATCCTGCCTCACCACCACCAGAGGCCAGGCCCCATACCTGGTCTATTTGCCCCCCATTACCCAGGGTCCATACCTGCCATTCTGCCTCGCCACGGCCATATCCTAAGCCTCATACCTAGAACAGCCAGAAGCCAGAATACAAGCCCCATGGCATCCTGCCTCCCCACCACCAGGGTCCAAGTCCCATACCTGGCATCCTTCCCCCCAACATGTAGAACCCAAGCACCATACCAGGCATCCTACCTCCTCTACAGCCAAAGTCCAGAATGCAAGCTGCATACCTGGCATCCTACCTCCCCACCACTACAGTCCAGGTCCGTACATGGCATCCTGCCTCCCTACCAACATAGCCAAGGCCCCATATCTGCCATTCTGCTGCCTCACCACCAGAACCCAAGTCCCATACCTGGAGTACTGCCTCCTCAACAGCCAGAGGCCAGAACACAAGCCCCAAACCTGTTGTCCTTTCCCCCACAACACCCATAACAATCTTTTCAATTGATGTAAGCAAATACATGACTGTGATTTTTCAAAGTGAAAAGGTTTGCTCCAGTTCTTATCAGGTGGTTTGCAGAGCAATGTCTGGTAACAGTAACTACCCACAAATCATTCTACACCCCCCTAACAAACAACCCTTCTTCACATACAACTCTTTGCTGAATCAATACGGATTACACGATAGAATGCATACCACCCACAGAAATTCCCTAAAAAGCATACTAACCTACCACAGATACACCAATACAGCTGCCCACACTCTGTAAACACCACAAGGACAGACACAATAATCACATAAGCAATGTAAGTTATCAACCTGGAGCGCTCATTAACCACTGCTCCAGACAACTCACAAAATATATAAAACTTGACCGCCACAGAGAATCCTACCTTTTGAGATCATGCACACATATACATAACAACAATACAACATTCCCCTACTTTGGCATTATTCTCCTAACCGACCTCTTGAAGATCCCGAAAACCGAAGAAACCGTGAAAATGATGGTGTACTATACAAATGTCAATAACATAGCATAGCAAAATGTTTTGCTCATTGTGCTATGGGGCCATACTATAGAGACCCATGACATTTTCCTAAATGACAGCAATAGAGGAGGAAATAATTGTCAGCTCTGCTGATGTCAGTCCACCATACATGAAGAGATTACATTATTTGCCCAGGTTCACGCACTTTGGTTAAACAGTAAAACTGGAATGTAACCCAATCTACAGTGTAGACATTTAAACACATAACTCAAGCTCAACTTGATACAAATTTGTACATTTTGGATTTCAAAGCCTACAATTTCTTTTTTTTTCTTTTTTCTTTTTTTCTTTTTTTATTGTGCATGGTTTTATTAAATCTTTCCAAAGGAGAAAAAGAAATTTGACAATACATAGAAAGAGGAACGAAAGTGCATACACACTTAATGTATAGACAATTAAAATAACAATATACTCCGTTAGGATAGTAAAAGTAGTGTCTGACAAAAAGCCTATATGTTTTGAAGCCTATATGTTTCAAACAACAAAATGCATTCAATCATATATGTTCCAGATGAAGGTTACGAATAAAACTAGATAGAGCCAAACCCTCTCGCGTAGTTCCGATACACAGACAGCGTTGCCACACCATTTCAGTTGGTAAACCCAAGTATAGACATTTTAGTACTGTCAGACAGGGATCTCTAAGGGTGTTGAGTGGTATACAAAACAGAATAAGATGTTTAGCCATTTCAGGAACTGAATGGCAAAATCTGCAGAGGCTGTCTGGTACTGGAATCTGTTTCCACCTCCATTTAGTGTCCAGAGTTGGTAGAATGTTCAAGCGCAATCTACGTAGGGTTTGTCGGTGGTCCCGATTGGGAAAAATCCTAATAATTGGGGAAAGAGAGCCTCTTTTCTTGTGTTCATGAGCCAGATGAGACTTAGAGCTATATGAGTGAAAAGCATCCATGGTCCCGCACCAACCAAAGTCCCACAGCTTCTTTTTAGTTTTTGTAGTATTAGTAGTTAGCTGCTCTAAATCTGAGCTGATGTTACACAGAATAACTTTGCAAATTTAGATAAGAAACCAGATCGATTAATGTTGTTCCTGACAAGTTCATATAGAGTATTGGGTGTAGGTGCCTTAAGTTTGGCGTAGAGCATAAGCATCCTCCAATCAACTTGAGATTTTAAAGAGATGTAGCCTAGCTCGAATCGAAATCGCAGCCAGAGGGACAGCATTTGGGAGAAGTAAATCCCATCTCCATATGTCGCCTTCAATCACATCATGTTTGGAGATGGTTAACCCCGTACATAGCGCCAAACCATATATCAGTTTCATGGGCTATTTTACCCTCAAAGAAGAGGAGGGCAGATCTAATTGAGAATAGGCCATATTTGCAGTCGATTTTAAGGACCTGTCTGGCAAGTACCTTAGCTTTGTTTAAGAGAAGATTTATCTGTCCTTTCGAACCTCTACTAGCTCCGACATAATAGGCCAGATAGATAAAGCAGGTCGAACAGGGTACTCTTGCGCCCCCCAGATTCCAGAATTTAGTTTTCTTCTTACCTGGGCCTTTGGATAAGGGAGGATTTTGGTTTTCGCAGGGTTGATGTTCAATCCATTTAGCTTGGCATAGTTGGCGAATACATCCAACAGATGCTGTAACCCCACCTTAGTTAGGTTAAATAATAGAAAGTCGTCTGCATAGGCCAACCAAATAAGCTTCACAGAGCCAAGTCTCAGCACTAAAAGACACTCCTTCAGCAAATGCTCCGCTGCATCAGAGACAAATTGGTTAAACACCCATGGGGCTAGGACACATCCCTGTCTAACCCCATGGAATGTGCGGACCACCGCTGACATGTCCCCCTTTTTGTTTAGCTGAATTCTTACACCTAAATTGTTGTAAACCCTCTCTAAGAGGCTGATTAAACCCCTAGGTAAATCCCAAGCAGAGAGTTTACGCCATAGCCTATTTCGATTAATGCAGTCAAAGGCTGCTGAGAGGTCCACTGAGGCCATAAAAGTAGGGCCCCTAGTTGAGGTCCAGGCAGCATCCTGAATGCACTTAACCACAAGCCCATTGATGTTGGTGGAGTGGGATTTACGGAAGTCCGCTTGAAAAGGAATCAGGGGATGGCTGTTTTTTCCTAATCCTTCAGATGCTAGAGAAGGAAGGCAGAAAAGATTTAGCAATCCGCATCGATCAAGGCAATAGGGGGGTAATTTTCAGGGTCAGACCTACTGCCGCATTTGAAAATTGGGATCACATGTGCAGTGGACCAAGAGATTGGGCATACCCCAGATTGGAGGATGTCTCGGAACTCAATACACAAAAGATTGGCCCAAAGGTTAGGGTCCTCTTTGAAAGTGTTGTTTGTAAACCGATTCGGGCCAGGGGCTCTAGATTTTTTACACTTTCGGATTAGATCTAACACCATGTCAATCTCAATCGGGGGTTCCCATTTGGACATAGGGACTAATGTGTCACAATTCACAGAGAGGTTTATTCCCTGAAAAGGGTTAGTGGCAAATCTGTTGGAATAATAGTCCAACCAGCCTTGTTCCGCAATTGGATTCAGTAAAGCAATGGCCGGGTTACTATCTTGTCCATTGACAAAATGCCAGACGGCACCCACACTCGCCTGCATAATGCCCTGGAGCCTTAATTCAGAGTCCTGTTGTAATAACTGGTGTTTAGTTGTTTTGCAGTAATTTTTATAGGCTTGCTTGACCTTCTTAATGAGACCTAAGAGTTTGGGCATATCAAGGTTTGCTAATCAGAGTTTCCTAATATTCTTATTCTTGATTGATTTTGCTAATGCCAAATCAGAGTTATAAAGATGGATATGCCTACTAGCTGGAGTTTGGCATGCAGAGTAATTGCCCAAATCATCTACCGCTGCTTGTACCAATGATGTAACTGTTGCGGTGCTAAAAGTTGCCATTTTCCAGTCAAAAGTAGTCTGATTCAGCATAACCCTCAGATTGAGGTTCAAGGTGTCAATGTTTTTAGAAGACCACCGAACCGCAGTACCCGATAACCAATAACCATAAATTGAGTATGGTGCCGACCCTGTGGATGGCAGATTTTAAACATTGCCGTTAATATGCCATGGTCACTCCAGGTCTTCATGAGGATTTCCAACTGCAAGCATCTTATAAGTAATTATTCATCCACAAAGATGTAATCAAGCATATAGGAAGAATGCCCACAGCGCCAGGTATGTCCAGTGGGGTTTTCAGGGAATTGTGAGCGGCCAAGCAAAGGTTGTAAGCATAAGTTGCCCGACTCAGTATAACAAGTGTAACCATCTTCGTTCTTCCTCGTATAACACAGGATGGCAATGTTCATCTCACAAATTTCCCAATGCGAGTAATCAAGTATACAATCACAATTTAAATCCCCAGCTAATAATACATGTCCTGAGTCGTTGGAAAGCACCCACTCTAGGATAGTCTGAGAGATAGTGGACACAAACAATTTAACTTCGCCAACACCTCTGTGCCAATAGATGTTAATGATTAGCAATTTCAATAGGCCACTGCGGGAAGTGAGGTCTCCACACATAGCCCCATAGGGAAGGCCCAAAAGAGCTCTGCCATATAGACCAAAACAGTTATCGACTGTGACAACTAGACCACCTGATGGTTTACCTCCCAGGTTATGTCGAACAGGCTGGTCGAAAATGTGATAACCATCTAAGCATAGGGTCGAGGTCATCCAGGTCTCCTGAATACAAATTACATTAGCATCCCTCAACAACTGTAGGCACTCCAAGTTTGTAAATAAATGCTGATTGCCTCAGGAGTTCCAAGATTTGAGACAAAGGTCCGAGGAAGATCCTAAGCCTAGGCTTGGGGATGTTGGTCTAGGGTACAAGTTTTTGCCACAGGGTGGAGATAATGGAGGCCCAATCAACGTCCTTGTTTTGCTGTTTAAATGGGATTCTTTGATTAGTCAGGATTTCAGGGCTGCCTGAGTTATCCCCTGATGATTTGGCTGAAGATTGCATCGAAGAAGGCCTTTGAGGCAACGTTTCCCACAATGTAGCAGCTTCAACTTTAAATCCCAATTCCTGCAGAAAATCTGTTTGGGTAAGGATCAGTTTCTTGACTAATGGAGAGGCAAGGAAGACCATGCTCATGTATAGAAGGTTTCGGTCCGGAAAAGCCACTCTAGCAATGTCTTTAGAGGAAATTAGAGTGCTGGGATTTCAGAAAAATAGACAGGACATTGCATCTGTTCAGATAAATTGGAGCTTCCAACTCTAGCAAGCTCTGGATTTTTACCAAATGCAACGGTTTCAGCTTAGGAGCGTTAGTACCCTCTCGACGTTTTAGAGAACCCACCGGTAAGCTTTGAAGTCCCTTTAGGTTAATGTCTTGCCTTTTGTCTGCATCAGAGAACTGAAGCCTCACAGTTGGTTTGTGCAGGCCATCCACCAAGGCTCGAATACCTGCTGAAATTGTTGGATGTGTGGAAACTGGCCGGGTATTATCACCTCCGCTCCAAAGTCCAATGGAGGAACAGGGATCAAAGACTGATTGGGATGTATATTCATAGGTGGTTGAAGTTGGATAGACCCCCGTATTGAGGACATTTTGTCGATCCTTGTGTCAGAGGAACCCTGTACCTTGCTTGAATTTGTAGCCTGAGGCACCACAGGTAACATAGGAACTTCTTCACAAGTCCTAAATTTACTGGTGCCACATCCTTGATGAGAAACCAATATGGAACAAAGGTTCACAGTTGAGGGAGCAATTAGGGTTTCTCATACAATGATTTTCAAAGGAGCCAAGTGTTTCTGTAAAAGACTGCTCTCCAGCATAGCAGGACCCTGAGTAGTTGGTAGTTTGCAGCTGTCAGTTTGGGCAGTAGAATCAACCAATTTGGCCCTAGGTACACTAGAAGCACATAAGTGCTTCCGCTCAGAGGTGGACCCTAAATTCCGATTTAAAGGGGTAGGTGCGGGGATTTTGGCAAATAGTAGATTAGTTTGTTTTGTAGCCAGTTTCCTCTTAATAAGGCGCAATTTGCGTGGTGCTAAGATTTTGTTTTATTTTTGGGCAGTATGCTTCGACACACTTTCCTGTATGACTGGAATCACAGTAGATGGAAGCTGGCTTAAATTAGAAGTAGAGTTGGGAATGATCTGTATTGGATTTGTTGTTCCAGGTAGGGCACCAGCAATGTAACAGTGACCAGCCGGTAGTACCAACTTAGCTTGTTCATGGGCAGTGTCATTATTAGGAACACTTTCCTGTGTAGCTAAGGTCAGGGAGGGTGAGGGCTGACTTAGTTTAGAAGTCAAGTTGGGAGGGTTCTGTATAGGGTTGATTATGGAGGCTGCGGGAGCAGCAGATAAGCAGTATCCAGCAAGTGGTGCTGGCAAGACTTGATCTTGAGCAATGGCATTGTTGGTAGCTCCCAATATAGAGATATTATCTGATATCTTTATAAAATTTGTTGTAACTATAGGTGCTTGCATAGGTGCTGAGGCAGAACTTTCACCCTGTGGGACCAATAAAGGAGCTTGTACAGCCAGCTTCTGAGATAATTCGGTCCCGATCCAGTCCACTTTGTTATATAGGTCTACCAATATTTCGGTGCCTATGCAGTCAATTTTCAAGTTGAGTTCCGTCATTGATCTTTGGACAGATTTAAGCTCAGACCAAATGTTATTGTACAGCTCAACAAAAGAGCTAAGGACCACGTTTAAGGCTGAGACTGTCGAATGAGTCAATCAAATCCATTCATCCAGATCTTTCAACGTATGAAGTAGATGTGGAGAATTTGCATGGTTCAGATTGGAGGCCCAAGAGCTTGCTTCCGCTGCAAGGTCACCTTTATTAGAGTCAATACCTTCGATAATGTTAGTCAAAGTAGTGGATGTATTGTCAGCCAAGCCCACTTGGGACGGTGAAATGGAATTTACCGGGATTCCAGCAGCAGAGAGCAGGTTCGCTGCTTTGTCCGCACATTCCCTTATACTAATATCAGTGATATTATTATTTCCTCCAAAAAAAACCTGTGTAGTCATTTCTGAGTGATCTAGCATAGCATTGCCTCTAAAAGCTTTAGGTAGTTTAATTTCAGTGGTAATAGAGGTTTCTTTCAGGATGTATTTGTCCATAAATGTCTGTCATGATGCTAGTTGGCTTGGTTTCAGTTTACTAGGGGTTTTATGATGTGATTTGTCATTGACAATAGGTAAATTAATAGTAGCATATGCAGCCTCAGGATTATGAATCAGAACTTAGTGAGTTGCTGCAGCAGTGGAGGATTCCTTGAAATTTGAACTTGTAGGTTTCACTGATAAGAGGCTACATGACATAACATTTTTTAGAGGGAGGGTGGATTGCACCGGAAATGGTGCAATGCATAGTGACTTGGAAGTAATTAATTGTACATTAGTAAGTGGGGAGCACTTAGACATTGTGCAGAGTGGTTCAGTGCAGTCAACAGGGTCCACTAAAATAGCATCTGGTAGCATAGAGGAGCCTTTTTGGCTACGTAGACTAGATTTCATAATTGACCCCGGTGTAAAAATAGAACCATGAGTCTTGGGGTAGAAAAAGTGGTTGATGTTTTAAAACCAGTTAAGATCCGAGAAATAGAGAAATGCAAATCGTACTTGATGCAGGTCAGCTTGACCTGAGTGAGCGTGTAACCAGATCAAAGAGATTGCAGTAATTAAGATTAGTCTGCGACTCCACAGTCTCTGGCAGCACACCGCAAGTATAATAGCAAAGTCAGCGGCTTAAAAGATAGTCTGAGCCAAATAAGTAAGCCATGTGCATAGTCAGTCACAGTTCAGTAATCACAAAGAAGTAAAACAGCTTACTAGAATGCAGCATCCGGCAGCCGACCATGCCGAACAGCCAAACAGCACCAGCCCTTATGCCGCAAGGGTGGCTTCACTGCAGATTTAAAGGTCCTTGCACAGTCACATGACCACGGCACATGATTCTCAGTGGCCCCGCCTTCCATGGACAGCAAGAGCCCAGTGCTCGCAGTGCTGTGTGGAGGGGGAACAGGCTGGTGAGTCCACAATTAGAAAAATTAAAATGCTGTAGAATGCTGCCTCCTGCACCTTCGTAGTGCAATTCTAAAAGTACACGTTTCCCATAGCCATGTGTGAAAAGGCGACACAGTCCTGTTATGCTTGTAACTGTGAGACGTGTAGTTCTTAAATTTCGAATGGGATAGAAATAAATACAAGTCCCAGAATCCAGAGGGATAAACACAGGACTGGTTGGCCTTCTCATGCCTGGCCACTGGAAGCTTGAGAGTTCTGATAGTTTACTTGCAAAATACGCATATTTCAATTTAAAGTAACCTTACAATGTGTACACCCTTAGTGAAACATGTTAAGCCAAAATAAATATTGTTGTTTTGTTTTATTTTCCACATCCTGAAAGGAAAAATTGAAGTCGCAGAATGCAAAATAATGCAAGCCTGAAAAAAAATCTTGTTTTTGCACAACTGTACTTTTTTCACTTTAAGAATCACTAAACAAGTTTTGTAGTAAAGTTACTAGGATAAATATTACAATTGTCACAAACTTGCAGCTTTGTGAAACCTTTTAAAAACATTGAACTGTCCCTATAAAGCAATCCGATTTTTTATGTTGAAGTAGTCGACTTAATTACTAACTTTAAAAAAGTAAGATTTCTTGTGTAACTTTAAACATCTTGTAAGTGTACACCCATGTACTAGGTAAGCCAGCTGTCAGGAGTCTCTCAGATGAAATACAGAACCCAGCAGATAACACATAAGACAAAGGAGTAGTTGCAAGCCATTATGGCCATGATAAAGGGCAGGGCTGCGTGCATGCCAGTCAAGGAGCTCTGTTCATCTGTGAGAAGTAATGGGCTTTGCTGCAAAGTCAGCTAGCCCACTTTAATGGACTTGGCAACACTCCCAGGGCAGGTCTTCACCTGTCCTCTGGAGGGGGTTGGGAGGAGGGGCACAACATTTTTGCAGGGGTGGCCAGTGCCACCCCTGGCCCGACCATAGTGACGTCACTGACTGGGGGAGTATCAAATGCTTGCCGGATTGGCAACTCCCCCTCCTTTGAGACGCTGCCAATTTATTTAGAGGTATCGTAACCATAGCGCCCACTAAACTAAATTTCTTCTAGGGTATATTTGTATTTTGGATTGGTATTTATTAAATGTATAGAGTGCTTTAATCCAAAGCACTTTACATAGAAACAACAAGATTACATAGAGAAATTGGAAGCATAATTATAAACATGAGACAGACCTTCAAAAAAAACAATACGTAGAACAATTTAACTAGGTCTGTAACAGAAACGAACAGAGAGGTAAATAAAGAGGGTAACAGGACGGAGAATGAAGGAGATGTGATTTCAAGGAAGAACGGAAGGAGGGGTATGAGGAAATGGAGCGGATAGAGAGACGGAGAGAATTCCAGTGTAGAGGGGCAAGCAGCTGAAATGATCGGAAACGAGAAGGGGCACAGGGAGGCGGGGTACAGTGAGTAGGACGAGCTCAGCAGATCGGAAGGGGCGAGAGGGAGAGTAGAATGAGAGGAGAGTGGAAAGGTAGGGGGGTGAGATTGTGAAGAGATTTAAAGACGAGACAAAGGAAGTTAAATTGAAGTTGAGAGGAGAAGGGGAGCCAGCCAAGAACAGAGAGCGAGGAAGAAATGCAATTGTGAGGAGAGAGAAGACAAAGGGTGCGGATAGCAGAGTGATAGAGGGATTTGAGGGGAGCAAGGTGAGAGGCAGGGAGACCGAAGAGGAGAGAAGAGCAGTAGAAAAGACGAGAGAAGATGAGGGAAGAGATTAAGAGTTTTGTGGCATGAAAGGTGATAGAGGAACAGATTTTATAAACATTGGAAAGGTGGTAGCGACAGGAGCGGGAGGTAAGAGATATATGGTGGTTAAAGGAGAGGGCGGAGTTGAAGTGAAGGCCAAGGTTGCGAGCATGGTTGTAGATGGGGAGATTAGAGGGAGGAAAGAAAATGAAAGGAGGGTGAGAAGGCGGGGATGGGAGGTTAAGGGAAAGAATAAGATCTCTGTCTTGTCAGAGTTGAGGGAGAGAAAGTGGGAGGACATCCAGTTTTTGATAGCAGTAAGACAGGAACAAAGGAGTCTTTCTTTAATTCAAAGATAACCTTAACTATAATTCAAGTATTTTCTGGGAAAATAAATATAAACAGGTATGCGCACCCACACACGCATGCATCTTCTCGTGCATGTACAATGAAGATGTTTTTGCTGTTAAGTATAAAGTGGTGCAACTATAAGGTATATTTTTTGCTTTTAATACACATTTCACAATATTACAGAACCGTTGCACTGATGCAAAAGCAATTAGCTCTAGGACAAAGATTGCCCTAATGGAAACACGTTATTTCAATGTATTGCTGCAACACAGCAAAAGACTAGGACTAGGGCAAGCATTTTCTGGTGTAACTATGCATTGAAAGAATATGTTTTTTGTGCTGGGGAAATTCTTGCACTAGTGCAAAATGCGCTTCACATATGCAGAGTTTCTGTAGTATGGCCCCTTATGCTTTCTGATAGTTCAGTGAAATGCAGGTTGCACGTTCCTCTCTAATTAGGCTATTTTGACTGACCGAGCCTAAAGTTCAAATTGGTGGGGCATGGGCTCCCCAAACTGCTGTCTGTTTTAAGACAGATGGTAAATCTGTCATCAGCAACATTCTGCAGAGCTGCAGCCCAGGTGCCTTTAAACTTTCTGTGTGAAACCGCTCCTCCCCTGAAGAGTACCAATGGGCTCTTTGCCAGCAGGAGGTCCCGGGGGCAATTACCTTCCTCTGCATCCTGCACCAGCTGTCATGAAAGTCTACAAAATGCAGCGTATTGGGCCTACACCGCTAACATAAAGGTTCTGTGCTTTCACAATAACAAACACTTTTTCCATATCATATTTCCTGCAAGATCTGGTGTTACCTTAATAGTTCGCACGGCACAGATTTACATTAAAGTGTCTTTCATCGCACATCGTTAAAGAAAAGCGCTAGTATTAACTCCGCTAATGATTTAAATGTGATGGGCATATGTTTAAATGTTTGCCACACATTGGGCCTAATGGTCACAGCGGACCTTGGTCCCCAGCTGCACATGAAACTTCAAACTCTAAGCGAAGCATTCATGACGCGTCTACAACATGAACTGAAACCGCTGCTTTTCCGTACAATGCCGTGTTGAACATATGTCAAAAGCACGTGAAAGGTGTTGCATGATTGGAGAATCTTCCAACAACTACTGTATGGTGAAGCTCCAGTAACACATATCATTTTTAAAATATATATTTTTTTAATGTTGCTTGACTTAATCGACGAGTTCTAATTAATGTTTTCATTTTAGCGATTATACTCGATAATTGTGAAATGTAAATAATCGACTCTCACTTTCTTTGGTGGACACTATGTAAAGCCAAACCTATTTTTGGGTTTAGTTTGTTATTATTAATGGTTGTTCACGGGATACAAGACAAATATGTAAAAAAAATAAGCACACAAGCACATTTAATACAACAATTAGAAACAATAAAAACGCAAAATTCATCATACCTAAGATTGTTTTCTCATAATTCTCCTTCCCATTCTCGTTTTCCCTTACATCTCCTCTGCCTCCCTCTCTTTTCTTTAAATTGCACATAACAAGAGGCAATGTGGAGTATTATTTCAACAGTTATAGTGGAGCTAAAATAACAGATGCAGATTGTGCTCACAATGTTATATTCAGACAGTGCATCTTTCCCTTTACAAATAGCATCTTTATGAATACCCTCTTGTATTTTATTATTTTTCGGCAAGTAGAATGAGTGCCATTATCAGTATGCCTGTAATATTGTGATTTTTCTGCGGCGTTACCCTAATCTCATTTATGTCACTGCCACTCGGTCAGGCAAATTTACTGATGGACTGTGAAAGGTTGGTTAGGTGGTATTACGCAGATTTACCATAAGTGGTCATTCTGCCACAGTAGAGCCATCAATTTTATGAAGGTACATTTGAGGATTGACGTCCTGTTATATGCTGGAGGAAAATCCTTTACTTCACTTCCAAACTTGAAATTCAGTGGTGCAGTAAAACTGGAAGTCATTCCATTACCACCCAGAAAAAATGACAGTAAAGTGATTACCACCAAGAATTGATCAGACTTATTAACTCATATTGAGGCCCAAGTCTTTTCCAGGGTCACAGAATGTGTGTAAGTAGGAAAGCTGACATTACAAATCAGATCTTGTAGTTCTACAACATCCAACCTAACCATTCAAACACTGGTCAGTGCATGATCGGCCCTTCAAACGTCAGGTAGTTGACAGTGCCTCACTAGATCCATGGCGGAAGAGATTGTGAGATGGGTGAGCGAGCAGTGGAACTGGTCCAGAAGTGCAGATGTTGTAGCTTTAGAGCAGAAGGAATTGGAGAAGAGAGACAGAAAGATCAGCATTGTGTGGAAAAAGAACAAAAGAACACACACAAGTGATACATGAAGTTCAACCAGTCTTTGTTAGGGTATTTATAATGGATTGCCTCCAAATGATGAAATAGCTCCAAATGATTCTATGGAATTCACACTAAAAATAATAAAAAATTGTATTCTAAAGGTACATCTATAGGTCAACTAAAGTTATTGAAATGACCTAACTATGGGAATACTGATGTTCGCCAGCAGTTTCCGATTTATTGTATGTTCTCTAGAATGTTGGGCTCAGTGCATTTCTTGGTTCAAGCTCACAATATTAGGGATAGTCTAAGGCTTAGGGGTATACAGCAGCTCACTAATTGCTTTTTGGCCCTCACCTGCGAAGAGGGATGGGCACATTCTCCCCCTCCACCCATAAGGTACATGATACATAAGAAGAACAGGAAATACTGTGATTGCCCATACTATTTCGGACCAATTCCTAGTGCTCCAATGATTAATCAAGTACATCGAGAGGCACCCACTCAGCCAGCCCTACAGATTAGGAGCAGTACAAACCTTTCCCAGAGTGGACGAAGAACCTCAGACTGAAAGTAAGGAGATTTCGGGCCTCATTACGACCCTGGCGGTAAGGGGTTAGCGCCAGCGTTAGCTGCGCCGACCCCTTACCGCCAATTACGAGTTCCCTTTCCGCCATGGCGGTTTTTACACCTGCTTTTAGCGGGTGTAAAAAACCATGGCGGTAAGGGAACTTGGTGTTAATTACGCCACCGTAATTTACGGTGGCGTAATTAACGCCTTCCCCACTCCCATTATGCCCTATGGGGCAAAAATGGGAATGGGGAAGGGTAAATGGGGATTGGGGATTTACCGCCCCGCCAAGGTCGGAATGGGGCGGTAAATCCCCTTACCGCCATGGCGTTAACGTAGTTAGCACCATGGCGGTAAAGTCACGGCCCTGGCGGTAACTTACCGCCAGGGTCGTAATGAGGCCCTTCAAGTGAAAGTTTCGATTAAAGCTCCAAGAAGCCACGTTACCGATGTCGGTAGAGACAGCATGACATAGCAGCGTTAGACAGGTAGCACAAGTGCCATCTGCACATCGGGACATAAAAACACACCCGAATAAATGAATAAATGAAGAACACATGTATAACAGTTCTGTTAGTTAGAGCATAGATACATATATGTACTATCTTTGCTTTTATTATTTTTGCTTAACAGCAACAGCACAGACACTGCAAGAAGCAAGGGATTCTGAGTAGAAGTTTGCAGTTGCTTGTATGCAAATAACCTTATGGAGCTGCAGGAGCATGTATGGGACCTGACAGAACCATGTATAACTAACATGGGAAATATAGGACAGCACGAATATCTAGAAGCCATATTGTGGTTTAGGAAAATCACAGCAGGCCACCGACCTCTCAGTAAGAGCTGAGCTGAGCCGAATTAAGACTGAACAGGAGAGTAAACGTGTGGGAGAGGGCCCGCTTCCAAGGCCACCAGACACAAACAACATTCTGCTCCCTGAACAAAAGTAACACCAGCTGCAGTAAATGCAAATAATTCCTCATAATTCAAAGCAATTCAGAGCTGCAGAAGCCCAAATTGTGGTATCCAAGCACGTGACCCAGCCGACTCAGATGATGAATTGAAACCAGAATCTGGGAAAGAGTCCGTCTCACTCCGCAAGACAGAAGCTTGCAACAAAGATGTTACACTGAGAGACAAGTGTTGCACAACGTGAACGTGTACTCTCATAGATTATGGTCGTACACACAAATTACAATAAAGACACAGTCATTGTTTTTACCTTGAGAAGGTACACCAAGAGCTGAGAATTATTTCAGGTCCCAAGCCTGGGGACGTCAGCTCTAGCCAACCACAGTTAAGTTTCCTCAGGGTGGGTAGCTACGGGCAAGAACCAATGGTAAGACCCTCACATTGCAACATTGTTTAGAAGTAGTAATTTGGGGAAGGACCAGGCCAGACCCTGATATTCCAGAGCCAGTAGACGAACATGAATTGGGTCAGCTATAGGGGGACTATCACTCAACACCCAATCCCAGATGGCAAAACGTTTTCTGGAGAGGGGCCCATGTTGTGATGTCATTGTGATGCAATGTAGAAACAAAACTTCCCCGCGAGCGGGCCAGGAGTTGTTGAGTTGTTCTTGGATTCCTTCGATCCTCGTACTGATCCGTATTGGTTTTGGCTGTAATAAACAGCAATTTGAACTTGCAGTCTGGCTGAGTCTGTGTTCCTTTTGGGGAAAGGTGTTGGGCCTTCCGTGATTCTGCAAACTCCTAGTATCCCTCAAACCTACCTGGGAGTTTGTCCCCAACAAGTTGGTAGTGAGAGAATTGTTTGCTGAACCAGCCTAGCAATAAGCCAACCCCTTCGCCGCTGAACCTGAGAGGCTGTGGGACCCTTGCATATTTTGAGAAAGGACGGGAATATGCGTACCCATTTAAAGGCCATCAGGAGTCGTTTGGAAATCATCCAGCCAGCCCGAGATTGGCAAGTTGTCTGGGCAGACCAGGTTGGGGAGACGAGCGCCTTGACAGGGAGCCGGCAGCCGAGCAGCACAAGTGAAACACGGAACTTAAGTGTTGATCCAGACTGACAGCAATTGTGGGGGCGAGGGAAGGTGTTGAGTATTGGGAGTATTGTTTAGTACTGTTCAGTATTGTTTAGTATATTCATAGTATTGTTTAGCACTGTTGTAGTGAGTAGGGAAAGGAGCAGAGGTAGAAGTACCCTTTTCGATGTTTAGGTCAGATTCGGTACTAGAGGGGTTGGATGATGAGAGTTTATAATAGAAGTATTCCTGTGGGTTGGACGTTTTAGCTTGGGTCATAGATGATGGTATTTCCATGAGGGTTAGCAGGGGAACTAGCCTAGATTGCGGAAGGTGAATTGACTTGTTAAGTCTCCTGGAGAGAGGCATTTCACACGTTAGGCGATGCAGTTCGATAACAAAAGAATGTTGGTATACTCTGCCTGGAGAGTAGGAAGACAGCTGTGGGCATTTTTGTGTGGGGTTGGGAGTAACAGGCTATTATTGTGTGTGCATGATATCCAATTACCTATAGTGTGTTCATAGCTTGGTGACATCACCCTTAGGTTTGCACTTAGCACACAGTGTTCTGAGACGGTGAGGAGCTAGTGTTGAGAACTTGGAATTGGCCGATGAGGTGAACCAGTGGCGGTGTGCAGAATTGTGGTGGTGTGCCTGAGGAGGCAGAGATTGTGAAGGAGGTGCGGTGCACAAAGCATGCCTGGTAAGCTGCGAGCTAGAGAGGCTCATAGAGGCTCATAGAAATTGGAGTATCGAAGGGTATCGAAATGCATCTAGCTAACAGTGGAGGTGTTACAACCCCTTTCAGCATTTGTGTAAGACACTTCCACCTTACAAGGCAAAGATATGCAAGTATAGCATAGAATGGTCCAGAAGTACACAAGGTAAATTAACCAAACCATGGCCACCTTGTGGGAGTTTCTCCAAAGACATGCAGCAATCGCTATTGACACACATCCGAGGTGCTTACAAGGGGGGGGAATGACCAAACGCATGGCCATATTCGAGTTGTGGTGCATGTTTCAGGAGGGAGAGGGGGAAACAGCGAGGCGTCAGTGGACGCTGAAGCAACACAAGGTAAAGGAAGAGGGGACTCACCCCTCCACACCTTCCCCACCCCTCTAAGCATAGTATCTGATGACACAGATGATTAACAGGGGATGTACCCAATGAGGGATTTAAGGGCAACAGAGGGATATTGAAATCCCACATACAAACCGCCACCATACACTAAAGAAGACAAGCCGAAAGGCACAGGACAGCCAATTGGTGATGCAGGGGTGAGCAGCGAGTCACAGCTGCACACAAAAGGGGAGTTCAAGGGCATAAGCACAAACGAGTGGATAGCAGCACAGGTACTTTTAAAACATCAAGATTAGACAACTGGATGAGTCAGGAGTGGCAAGCGAGGCAATAGAAAGCCTGACAAGGGACCGTGACACATCAAACTGGGCAGAGCTAATGGAAGAGAAGGATAGAAGGGAGAAGGACAGGCAGGTGAGGTTACAACATGATGACAGAGAGAGGAGGAGAGAGGAGAAACTGGAGTGGGAAGACAGGGGCGAAGAAAGGAGGAAGAAAGGGAGCATTTGGAAAAGGAGTGAGAAGAAAGGATAGAAAGGGATCTGAAGGAAAGGAAGAGAGCGGAAAGGGATATGAGGGAGAAAAGGGAGAGAGAGCTGGAGAAGGCAGAGAGGAGGAGAGAGATAGCAGAGCAAGAAAAACGTAAGTTGGCAGAGAGGAAACAGAGGAAGTTTCAGTTGGATAGACTAGAGAGAGAACGAGCACGTAAGGAGGAAGATGAATGAGCAATTAGAGAGGTGAAGACACAGGCAGCAGTGGGCTGGGAAAGAAATAAACACCAGGAGGAAAAACGAGTAGAGCCAGATAACACAAATTCATGATGCAAGAGCGTGGCAGGAGATAGGGGAGCAAGCCGAAGGGCCTGGGCCTGATGCAGGAAATATGATATAATAGACATGGATTTTAGCATGAAACTTAACACAGACTTGACATCTTCGTTTTGCAGAAGACTTTTGTAGCAACATGGTAGCAGGATCTGACAATGATGATAAACCCAGTGGGGATGATAGGGGGAGCAGCACCGGGCACAATCCAAGGGGACAGATCAGTGGGCATCATGGGAGTGTAGGTCCCACAGACAGGGGGAAGAAGGGGCTGATGCAGAAGAGCAAGCACAGCAAGCCGACAGGTGCACCACACATAACACATATGTTAATATACTAAGGGATCTCCCAGGACGCAGGAGGGAGGAGACAACACTGGCATGTTTGAAAGGACGATTGTCTAGAGCTTATGATGACAGCAAATGATTACCCACACTAGAACCAGCAGAGATATGCACAGGCATTGAGGACGAGAGAGGGCCTCAACAAATTAGACTGTACCGAAGGACACCTGAAGAAAGGGCAGCATATTCACAGATGCGGTTATTGGAAAGAGGATGTGCGAGACCTCAGTATGTGCCCTGGAAACACACAAAGAGAATGTAAAGTGCAGGTTACCATCATTGAGCGGGAGAGCAGTGAAATGGATTAATGAGATAAAAAAACTGACAGCGGGTCATAGGTTGGCAGTGGGTGACATAAAGGTATCAATACTAGGCGACGCAGCTGATGACATATGGAAGAGGGCGGGGTTCCCAGGGGTGACATTACAGAACAGGGCACATGATGGGTCGCCATTTGCAAATTGCAAGATGGTGGTATGGCAACTACTATGAACACAATACCCAGACAAGTCAGACATTGGGGCAATTATGTTATGCAACATGAGGTAACACCCGGTTCAGTACATCCAGGAGATTCAAGAGCTTTGGCGCCTTGAAACTTGAGAGCGGTGGGACAAAACAATGGCAATATTTGATCACATTTTAGTGCAAGGATTACCAGAGTCAGTACAAAAGAGTTTGTACAAATGTGTGGGGATGGTAGCGAAAGAATGGACAGAAATACAGCTCAGAATAGTGCCCCATTGTAGATTATGGCAGAAGTGGGTTAAGCAAAAATCAGGGAAGAGGAAGGCAGATGAGGCCAAACTAATGCAGCACAAACTATCAAAGTATGCAATGGAAGGGACAGTCATAACCAGGCCCACCCAAGCACCAGCACTAGAGCTGCAATATCAACAACTACTGCAGTTCTCACCTCCCAGGGGAGGAGGGTAGATGTGGTGGGACGGCCCGCAGCAGGGATTCCGAGGAAGTGGAGTATTTCAAAAGGGGCGCGTCTTCAGGCCACAGATGCATTAAAATCAAGGGGGAATTCCAGGGGAATTTCCAGGGGGATATCCGGATATGGGCAGCAGATGTAACAGAACATAGGGGACTACCCGGGGGGGTTCCAAGGACAAGGGAGAGAACCACCACAGTGCTGGACCCATGGACAGCTAGGACACATTTCACGAACATGTCGATTTAGAGGGACACAACAGAATTGGGGAGGGCAGGTCCAGCAGCATTTCCAAGGCAGTCAAGAAGATTATTACACACAGGAACAGATACCACAGGGGCAGATGCAAGGCACATGCCAGCAACTGCCACAAGCACAAGCACCAGGACAGGCACAAGTAAAGACACAGGTACCACAAATGGCAGCTCCATTACCACAGTAATTACAAGCATCACAGATCGGGGGAACACACAACAGCTAGCACAAATACAGGATGACGACACAACATAGCACATAGAAACAGTGGCAACAGTACCAGTTAGACGACTGGGAGGAGTTACCATGGTGGGGAACAACCCCTTTACAGGGAACGGGTTAGTTATGTATTCCCAATTGGACGGCACACAGACAAACTTGATATGTCCCATCCTGTCGATCAAACCCAACCCTGCAGAGGAACCTGGCATAGGGGTGGTGATAGGTGACAACACTTTTCCTTTCTTTTTGACACTGGGGTGACTAGGTCATGCATTAGGGGGGGAACAAGGGGCTCGAGAAGTGGTTCCTTTTACTGATAACATCTCAATATGTATAGGAGATCATGATTTATCACTACCTTACTTTACTCTCGACAGACACCTGTAAACATTTTGGGACGTGCAGACTAAACATTACTATATCATTCACAGACAAAGGCATAGTGTGCTCAACACCAGGCATACACATGTTGAATGTAAAACAGATTGACCAGGCATATTGTGAACTCACGGTACAGAGGGGGTGCCAATGGACCCTGAGATGTTTCAATATGGGACTGACATCGTCATTGCTTGGAAGCCAGGCATTGCAGGGAAAGTGTGTTGAGTACCAAACAAGTATCTGTTCAGGCCAGAGACACCATTGGATGAGCCAGATGGAACAATAGTGTCCATAGAGATAGAGTCAGTTTTGACATGAGAGGATTGGATTGCAGTACATGCAACGGATGACACTGGGAGGGCATTGCGAGCAATCATTGCAGTTGCAGAAGGGTGCAGGCTGACAACAGTGACAGATGATTAATTATTTGGCGAAGAACTATTGGAATTGGAGATGATGTTCGAAATGAGTATAACATTTTGGTTACAGATTAATTACAGAGAGAAACCACAGAGAATGGCGATGGCACTGGAAGCACCACCCCCATTCTTGGAGGAGGACATTACCAAGGTACCCAACAGTTTATGGACCACAAGTCCTTATGATGTGGGGTGCATAGAGAGCATAAGGGGAGTGAAGATCAAACTGAAACAAGGAGCAATTTTGCCAAGAGTAAAACAGTATCCCCTAACCAAGGAGGCAGTTGAGGGCATTTATGAGACAATTAACACCCTCATTAAGAGAGGCATTCTGGTACCATCTGAATCTCCATGCAACACGCAGTGTACCCCGTGCACAAGTCCAACGGGGGGTCAAGGCATTTTATTCAGGATTAAATACCTCTTGACCACTTTGTAGAAGCAGAGTATCTAGTAGCAGCAACTCGGGCGACAATTGTGTGTGGCATTCCACCTGTTTCACGGTCATTGATTTTAAGAACACATTCTTCTCAGTGCCACTACACCCAGACTCACAAGACCTCACCAGCTTTATGTACCAAAACCAGAAGTGGAAACATACTTGGTTGCCACAGGGGTACTGCGAGTCACCATCCATCTTTAAAAGTGTGATCCAGATGGATCTAAGCAACAAAGAGACAGAGAGCACAGTCCTACTGTATGTAGACAACATTTTAAATTTGCAGTGAGAGAGAAGATCAGTACAGGGACTGGACTCAGTGCACATGCTGACAGTCTTAGATGACAAGTGGTACAAAGTGGACAAGGCCAAACTACAGTACTGCCAGAAGGACGTGCTCTAGATTGGGCAGATGATATCTAAGAACAGCAGACACATTGCCCCAAATAGGGCAGACACAATACAACCAAGTCCATGACAGTGAGGGAAATGCAGCAGTTCCTGGGATTGTGTAATTACTTCAGAGCATGGATCTTTGACTACAGCACATACACAAGGCCACTATTGAGTGCTCTGAAGGAGACACAGAAGGGAACACAAACACTGACATGGATCACAGACATGACTGAGGCTTTTTAGGGACTGAAGGAAGCCATAGATACAGTTTGACTGTTAGGGACTCCAGAATACAAAAATAAAGAGTGTTTCTTGTTCTGACACACTGGCGGTGTAGTAATAAAGGTGATGGTGACTCAGAAGACAAGCATGGGCCATAAGCTAATTGCTTATTACAGTGGACAGCTTGACCCAGTAATGAGAAGACATTGCCCATGCAAACGATCATTGGCAGCTGCAGCCTTCATAGTGGAAAGATCATCAGCTGTGACACCACTCTTTACGTGGTGCATGCCCTCTTTGCGATACTGCATAAGCCAATGGGCGCACTGACTACGCAGTGAGCTTCAGGGTATGAAGTGATACTATCAAATGTAGGACTTAAGATAGTAAGATACAAGACTATAAACCCAGCACTATTTTAGGCAGACTTTCTCCAGGTAGGCAACTATAGACATGATGACACAAAGAACATAGGGATGTTCAGTGAGACTCGCAAGGTGAAGGAAGACGCACTTGAGTGGAGAGACGAATTGGTTCATTGACAATTGATCAGGCTGATGGGATCAGAAGGACTGGGACTGCAGTGGTAAGACTCTGACTCAAACAGTACTGGACAAGTGAGGTATTTGTGAGTGCATGGCTACCATCCCATTACTCAGCACAAGCAGCAGAGCTAGTGGCTCTCATATTAGCACTAGAACACAGCATGGAGAAACATGTGACAACTTATTCTGATGGCATGACACTGACTCTTTCCCAGCTTCTGGTTTCAATTCATCATCTGAGTTGGCCGGGTCATTCTGATTCAAGTTACAATGCAGATACATAGTCGTTCCTTTTACCTTGAGAAGGTACACCAAGAGCTGAGAATTATTTAAGGTCCCAGGCCTGGGGACGTCAGCTCTAGCCAACCACAGTTCAGTATCCAAGGGGTGGGTAGCCACGGGGAAAAACCAATGGTAAGACCCTCAGACTGCAAAATGGTTTAGAAGAAGTTATTTGGGGAAGGACCAGGCCAACCGCCTGACATACAAGAGCCAGTAGACTAACATGTATAGGGTCTGCTATAGGGGAACTATCACTCAACACCCAATCCCAGATGGCACTAGGTTTTCTGGAGAGGGGCCCAGGTTGTAATCTCATTGTGATGCAATGAAGAAACAAAACTGACCCGCAAGCCAGGAGACATTGAGTGGTTCTTGGATTCCTCCGATCCTCGTACTGATCCCTGTTGGTTTTGACTGTAATAAACCGCAGTTTGAACATGCTGTCTGGCTGTGTCTGCATTTCTTTTGAGGAAAGGTGTTGGGCTTTCCGTGAGTCTGCAAACTCCTAGTAGCCCTCAATCCTACCTTGGAGTTTGTCCCCAACACCTGTCATAGAGATTTAGCTCTCACATCAACAAGTACTTCTTCCCTCTTGCTTATGGTAATTTCCAGGCAAAGATATTCTTACTGACCACAAAAGTGATGGGTGGAAGGATTCAAATTAATCTAAACCACTGGCAATTGCTCTGGGCAACCTTCCACACCACCGTTTTTTAGCCCATTTGTGCCATTGCAAAAGGGGACTAGCCATGTGCAAATCAGTCAGCAGCTGCCGCCACCGAAGGTAGCAGCCCAGCCCGAACTGCTAGGCCAGGTCCCCTCTGCACAGAAAACCAAGCAACCCCAGACATGTTTCGGCCTTGTTGGACCTCCTCAGTGAGGTGCAGCCTGGTTCCCTGTGGCACAGAGAGCAAGGGACCCACGTCTGGGCATACCCTCTCTCACAAGGAGAAACAAACTGACCACAAAAGTGATAGGTGGAAGGTTTCAAATGAATCTAAACCACTGGCAATTGCTCTGGGCACCTTCCACACCACCGTTTTTTAGCCCGTCTGCACCATTGCAAAAGGGGACTAGCCATGTGCAAATCAGTCAGCAGCTGCCGCCACCGAAGGTAGCAGCCCAGCCCGAACTGCTAGGCCAGATCCCCTCTGCACAGAAAACCAAGCAACCCCAGACATGTTTCGGCCTTGTTGGACCTCCTCAGTGAGGTGCAGCCTGGTTCCCTGTGGCGCAGCGAGCAAGGGACCCACGTCTGGGCATACCCTCTCTCACAAGGAGAAACAAACTGACCACAAAAGTGATGGGTGGAAGGTTTCGAATGAATCTAAACCACTGGCAATTGCTCTGGGCAACCTTCCACACCACCGTTTTTTAGCCCGTCTGCGCCATTGCAAAAGGGGACTAGCCATGTGCAAATCAGTCAGCAGCTGCCGCCACCGAAGGTAGCAGCCCAGCCCGAACTGCTAGGCCAGGTCCCCTCTGCACAGAAAACCAAGCAACCCCAGACATGTTTCGGCCTTGTTGGACCTCCTCAGCGAGGTGCAGCCTGGTACCCTGTGGCGCAGCGAGCAAGGGACCCACGTCTGGGCATACCCTCTCTCACAAGGAGAAACAAACTGACCACAAAAGTGATGGGTGGAAGGTTTCGAATGAATCTTAACCGCTGGCAATTGCTCTGGGCAACCTTCCACACCACCGTTTTTTAGCCCGTCTGCGCCATTGCAAAAGGGGACTAGCCATGTGCAAATCAGTCAGCATCTGCCGCCACCGAAGGTAGCAGCCCAGCCCGAACTGCTAGGCCAGGTCCCCTCTGCAAACCAAGCATCCCCAGACATGTTTCGGCCTTGTTGGACCTCCTCAGTGAGGTGCAGCCTGGTTCCCTGTGGCGCAGCGAGCAAGGGACCCACGTCTGGGCATACCCTCTCTCACAAGGAGAAACAAACTGACCACAAAAGTGATGGGTGGAAGGTTTCGAATGAATCTTAACCACTGGCAATTGCTCTGGGCAACCTTCCACACCACCGTTTTTTAGCCCGCCTGCGCCATTGCAAAAGGGGACTAGCCATGTGCAAATCAGTCAGCAGCTGCCGCCACTGAAGGTAGCAGCCCAGCCCGAACTGCTAGGCCAGGTCCCCTCTGCACAGAAAACCAAGCAACCCCAGACATGTTTCGGCCTTGTTGGACCTCCTCAGTGAGGTGCAGCCTGGTTCCCTGTGGCGCAGCGAGCAAGGGACCCACGTCTGGGCATACCCTCTCTCACAAGGAGAAACAAACTGACCACAAAAGTGATGGGTGGAAGGTTTCGAATGAATCTAAACCACTGGCAATTGCTCTGGGCAACCTGCCACACCACAGTTTTTTAGCCTGTCTGCGCCATTGCAAACGGGGACTAGCCATGTGCAAATCAGTCAGCAGCTGCCGCCACCGAAGGTAGCAGCCCAGCCCGAACTGCTAGGCCAGGTCCCCTCTGCACAGAAAACCAAGCAACCCCATACATGTTTCGGCCTTGTTGGACCTCCTCAGTGAGGTGCAGCCTGGTTCCCTGTGGCGCAGCGAGCAAGGGACCCACGTCTGGGCATACACTCTCTCACAAGGAGAAACAAACTGACCACAAAAGTGATGGGTGGAAGGTTTCGAATGAATCTAAACCACTGGCAATTGCTCTGGGCAACCTGCCACACCACAGTTTTTTAGCCCGTCTGCACCATTGCAAACGGGGACTAGCCATGTGCAAATCAGTCAGCAGCTGCCGCCACCGAAGGTAGCAGCCCAGCCCGAACTGCTAGGCCAGGTCCCCTCTGCACGGAAAACCAAGCAACCCAGACATGTTTCGGCCTTGTTGGACCTCCTCAGTGAGGTGCAGCCTGGTTCCCTGTGGCGCAGCGAGCAAGGGACCCACGTCTGGGCATACCCTCTCTCACAAGGAGAAACAAACTGACCACAAAAGTGATGGGTGGAAGGTTTCGAATGAATCTAAACCACTGGCAATTGCTCTGGGCAACCTTCCACACCACCGTTTTTTAGCCCGTCTGCGCCATTGCAAAAGGGGACTAGCCATGTGCAAATCAGTCAGCAGCTGCCGCCACCGAAGGTAGCAGCCCAGCCCGAACTGCTAGGCCAGGTCCCCTCTACACCTGGCCTCGAATCAATACATTTTAACACACCTGTACCAGCAAGAATTTCTTCCCAATAGGTTTGGGCTCTTATCAGTGTGAGATAGTCCTACCCTCCTGGGGATGTTTGCACTATTTAGTTAAACCGTCCTGCAACCACTAGTCTGTGTGGTGCCACCAACAACTCCTTGGATTGTATCCCCTCTTTTTTAAAGTTTTACCTTCTGGTTGTGTTCCTTCTCTCTTCAGTCTGTCACCTGGACTACCATGGTGTGTGTGACAATGTTGGTGCTTCTCATACACCTTGGCATTGTGTGTCTTTAACTAAAATGCTGTTAAAAATAGACATTCCTAAAAGAATACTGTTTTGCCTAAATATAAGGGTACACTATTTTACAGGCACTGCTACCAGATTACATGTAGGGCCTCATCACGAGTTGTGTAGTATCCCGGCGGTATTACTGCCGTTTTACCACCCACACTAATAGCGTTACCGGCAACCGGTCCGGCGCTATTAGCGCCGGATCAAGGGTTGGGCGGGATCTGTAATTTCCCATTGGGTCCATTGTTCCCAATGGGGAATTTTATGTGCAATCAGCGTGCACTAACAGCTTGATGCTAATTGTGCCCTAAAATGGGATTTTTTTCTGGAGTGTTTACCCCCAGCTCTGAGCTGGGTTAAACACGCCAGACCCATGTTTGCGAGGGCCCTTAAATGCAGCAGTAATAGCGTTACAACTGCATTTAAGGGCTACCTCCCAACTCGTGATGAGGCCCATATTGCCAACATATTGCATATGCTAACATCAATTGCACGTTAACACTTATGTATGTTGCAACTGCATTTTACTTACTTGTAAAAAGGATAACATGGTGGGTCTCCTAATGCACCTATGCGCTATTTTTCCTTTCACAATAAAGTGCTGCTAAAAGAGAAAATCCTAAGGGCAACAGTTTTCCTTACAGTGCTATCACATTCCAATAGTGCCAACATGCTCCACCCACTCACATCAAGTGCTAGTTAATAGTAAAATAACAGTGTTCACACAGTGCATTGTCATTACCTTTACAGAACATATTGGTGCTTCTCATTCACCTATGCATTGTCTGTCTTTTACTAAAATACTGTTAAAAATAGGCCTTCTTAAAATGCATCCATTTCCCTACATATAAGGCTACAATATGTTCAGAGACAGTGCTACCAGATTCCATTCAGAGCCCCCATACTCCACTTGCTTACAACAAATGCAGTTAGCACTATTGCAGAAATATTTGCAAGTGCACTTTTCTCACTTCTAAAAAAGATACAAATATCCTGTATATCTATATCCTTACTACTTAAACCAGTTGAACATTATCACATGCACTAACTACCTTTGTTATACATTTACAGAAAAAAGTAAGATCGCCATAGACACCTACAGAAAAAGAAAGCTTTTCAACAAGGTCAATATATGAATATACTATGTCACCTTAATTGTAATAATTTAATTTTACTGTGTGTTACCCTAAACAAAATATTTTCAACTTTACACTATTGTAGTACACTCTTACTAATTCCATTGCTGCAGTCACCCTGTTTCCCAGACCATCACAACATTCCTCCTTGTTCAATACACCACCACTCCCTTATCCACTAACACCACTTTTTTCTGTATAAATCAAAGGACCTCATTGCGGCTTTGGCGGTAGCCATGCCGCTATTGGCGGCATGGCTGCCTCCAAAACCGGGTCCAGTTTCCCTGAATGGGGAATCACCGGGCCATTCCGAGTTAGGAGGGCCTGGTAATTCCTCCCTCAGGGAACCCAGGCCCGGACCTTCCCCATTCCCATTCGAGCCCCCATAGGGCTCAATGGGAATGGGTGCAGGGAGCTAACAATGGGCCGATTACAACTGGCCCGTTGTTACCTCCCTGGTCCCCTAGCCGGTCCCGGTAACAATGTCTGGTTTTACCAGGCGTCCTTACCGGGACCCGCGAGGGGACCTTGTAATCAGGCGGAATGGGAATAACGGGTCCGCATCCATTAGTGGACCCCGTTAACCCATTCCGCCTGACTCATAATGCGGCCCAAAGAAAGGCTACAGCAGATAAAAAGAAAGATAAGTCATATAGTCACCCTCCACTAAAACAATTCAAACAGAAGAACTAATAACCTTGTTGAAGCAAACTAAAACAATCAGCACTAACAAAAGAATTCCACCTCCGTCCAAAAATAAAAGTAAACAAATCCTCATTATGAGTTTGGAGGTAGCCATGGTGCTAATAGCGCCATGGCTGCCTCCAAAATCGTGTCCGGGTTTCCTGAAATTAAGAATTACCGGGTCATTCCAACCTTGGAGGACCCGGTAATTCCTTATTCAAAGAACCCATCCCTATTCCCATTCGAGCCCCCATAGGGCTCCATGGGAACGGGGATGGAGCAAATAACAGGCCCGTTATTAGCTCCTTGGTCCCCTTGCGGGAACCGCAAAGGACATCTGGTCTGACCAGACGTTCTGAGCGGGTCCCGCAAGGGAACCTCGTAATAGGGTGGAATGGGTTTACTGGCACAGGCACCATTACCAGTGCCGTTAAACCCATTCCACCCACCTCGTAATGAGGCCCATAGTAAGGAAACTATAGTTCAACATCAACCGCCAACTGCATCAACCACTGTTGATCGAGCCATAGTCAAACATTAAAAAAAGTACATTTTACCAAAAAGTGTTGGCACAGAGCGCTTACCAATTGTAACATGTACCTGGTGTCTTGCCGGGATGTAGGAAAGCCTTGATACTATGCCCACACCTCTCCTCAACGCGACTGGTGTGGCACTCAAAAGGTGTGTCCACTCGCTCACGGACAAAGGGGTAGGGCATTGTGTAAGATTTTGGAGGAGCGACGCACCAGGGTTGCTTATATTCACTGTGCTCCATATGAAAAGATGGAGGAAATCAGAGGGTTGTCTGGAGGATGTCCCTGATTAATTAACCCTCCTTGATTAACCCTCCCTACTCCCCTTATGAGTCTCAGAAATGTGGACTCACTGTATGGTGCTTTTTGTGCTTTCTGATACCAGTTACTTCACTGGTTGCATGGGCCCAGTCCAACTGAGTCCTCTTTCAGGAAAGATGAAATTTCATGTTTGCACAATTTAGTTCAGTGTGCTTTAAAAGGTTCTGCAGATAGCATTGTTTGTTTGATTTGTACAGTTTTTGATATTCCTTTTAGATTGTTTGCAGGTTTCTGTTGATCCAGTAATGCATGCAGCTGTTAAAGTTCTTCTTTGTACTTGTTTTGCAGATTTCTGTTGTTTCCACGATTAATTCTTGCAGAGTATTGCCAATTCGGAGATGTATTCTGCGTGTTGGAGAATTACACAGCTGCCAAGCAAAATAACAGCATGGAGCGCATGTTGAAATGCAGTGCTGCGCATAGCAACAACTTTCTGAATTTTGCAAGACTGTTGTAGTGCCGTTCGCTGAAGCACCCAGATTGTAGGTTTCTGGAGAGTATAGTAAGGCTTACCGATGTCTTGTGTTTCTTCCCCACGCTGGCCTAATAAATGTCTTTGTTCTCTCTTCACAGGTCCGGAGGCAACATTTTAAGCATAAATGCTAGACACATAAACAGACTCTTTTTAATTCCAGATGTATGTCTGCATTTGTGTAACAGATACTGAACACAGGGACCCACTTGAAGGGGACTTAAAATAGCACTTCCCTCCCGTAGAAGGCCACTACAAGAGCATAATTGAAGCGCTCATGAGGCCAAAACACTGTTGTGTCGACAAGCCAAAGAAGATAGTAGTGCAAAATACGCACTACTGAACTAGCCAAGTCAATTAGGCAGTTGGATTTAGCCCCAGTCGAATGTTAGGGGCTAGAGTTTTGTATAATTACACCACGTTTTAAACTAGAAATGATTACACATGTAATGCACTGTATTTTTGCTCCTGTGGAACAACATTTTGTTTTATGTCATGTATGTATCTCTTGCAATCACTTACACTCATTCACTATCTGACACGTGAACTGTATAGAATACATTTTTGATAAGTGATACATAGAGAAGTTGAATGGGTCTTTATGTATGCAGAGACACCCTGTTAAATTGTGTGCTTATGATATATAGATACCTGGAGGGAACAGGAACAAGCCAGGTGCCCCTTTTTTCAAATACAGCATATTTAACATTAAAGATTAATGACAATGGAGAAAATCTAAGAGTATGGGGACCAGTACAACACTCTTTGATTGTACTAGTAAATGGTATGCCAATAAAAGACATCACAATATTTTGCCAAAACTAGTTTACTTAAACAAAGATAAACAAGCCCTAGAATATCTTTTGTAAAGAAAACAATAAACACTAGAGAGATACACGCAGAGGAAAACTTCGAAGAATGCACCCAAATATTTGACGATACAGCACAAACAGGCCAATTTTAATGTGTTGATCCTATTGCTGCAGACAACATTTTACACCAAAATACAATTCACCAACTACATTCGAGAAACACCATGGAAGATGCATTAGAAACCTATCAAATGCGTTGAGCCAAAGAGTCTCCTATGAGCATATGGGAGAAAAGTGTAGAAGCACATTGTTTTCCACTACTCTTTCCTACAAGAAAAGGATGAAGATATGATGAAAGACACACACAAATCAGTGCATCAGCATATTGTTTGTTACGACTGTATTCTGATCACCCAAGACACCAGCAAAATGTAGAATACATTTTCCACCTGTTGTTTGAAAGTGAACTAGCGTGGAGTGGAGTTGCAAACAAACTAAAAACAGGCTCTCATTTCTTAAACATGTCAGCTACTCAACTACTTCAAAAGATAAAAGACAAAGATGAAGTATTTCAATCAAGTATCACAAATCTGTTGGAAAATATGTGTGGTACAAGAGAATATTCTTTCCAACATTAAGGAACCTATACCCACTGACATGGTTTGTCACTTTAAGTTGTGCAGAATATGCAGGAGATAACTTGCATGACTTCCTATGCACTGCAAAACAAATAAAGAAGGAATAGACATAAAAGGTCCAGCAGAACTATGTTCCCTTGAACCTGTCAATGTACAAAAATACTTTCACCATCTACTCAGGGAAGTAGAACACTTCTTTTGGAGAAAAGAATATAAATCCAAAGAGCACCACAGCTTCATATGCTTTTGTGGATAACTGATGCTCCCATATTTGCCCATGAGAGTGATGAAAAGTTTTACAATTTATTGAACATTACATTACCTAGGACATTCCTTCAGAAGACACACATAGTGACCTATCGACACAAATCATACGCTTCCAAAGACATAAGTGTGGCAAATACTGCAAATGTTGATATAAACAAAGAAAAATACTACACCAAATGTTGCTTTGGCTTCCCTCAACCAGTTTGCACCAAAGGTCAAGTGAATAGTTTCATGTCTTCTGTTAGGCACAGTGTAAAAGGCACATCTCTCAAAAACACATACAACATTAAAAGAGATGAGGCATCCTGATTATAATTATAATTGGTCTTTTATAACGTGCATGTTGCCTCTGTGCTATTCTCTCTGCCCCGATGTGGCCCACTGCACCATGAGGAAGGTGCATTTTCACGAATGTTCCTTACTATGCCTGCCTGTACCACCAAGGTGCCCCCCCGAACAATGAGGTGAGGCCTTCCCGGTAGGTGCTGTTTCACGTATGTTCCATACTATGACTGCCTGTACCCCCTGATGTGCCCCCCCCACCATGAGGTAAGACCATTTCTGGAAGGTGCATTTTCACATATGTTCTTACTTTGTAACTTTCTGCTCGGTCGCCAACTCTGTGAACTTTGCTAACACACATGTACTGTAACTAGCACCTAGATGCCTGAGGGTTTTGTGTGCTGCTAAAAATAAAAAATAAATAAATGTAAAATAAATCCAAGTACATCAATTGCTTACAATCCTATCATTGCCCTTTTGTGGAATGCAAATATAGACATTCAATACATTGCAGACAATTCAACAGTTGTTGCAAGGTATGTCACTGCCTATCACCCCACAGCTGAGAAAACTGACCTTTGGGATGACATTTCATCTGACAAAACTCTTTCAAGAAACGTTTACAGCTTTGGTACCAAAATTCTGATACATAGAGAATGCTGATTCTGTGAAACTGAAGATAATTTAACAGGTACAGCCTTAGATGGGAAATCTGAAAACATTATCTGGCTGAACCTTGCTCCAGCTTCATCACAAAAAAGAGTACTTAAATCCTATCAAGAAATTGAAACAATAGCCACAAATGAGCCCAACAGCCAAGATATTTATTTAAAATAACAATTTGTTTGATACATACAATCCAACAGAAGTATTTATTTGGAAAACATGTGCCTATGCAACACAGCCCATAACTATTCCTACAACAATAATGGTATGCCGGATGAGACAACTGGCAAATATTCTTCTTAAATTGTGAAGACTAGTAAGGTTTACCAAACCCAGCCTAATTAACCATGTAAAGTTATCCTTTAAATCTCCTCTGCATAGAGAACTTTGGAGAAAAGAGGAACAATTGTTAGGTGACTATGACACATTTTAATCTGCATTTGAGGCAAATGAAATCAGTATAACAAATGACAATTTTAAACAGTACTAAGACATGCTGACAATGAATGCCAACAAGAAGAATACACAGAAACTATAATAGCGACTCTCCTGAAGGCAGTCAACATTCTCTTACAGGAAGCCAAGAACCACTTGGAGAACCACTCATTCAAAATGAAGCATAAATAGCAATGAATGCAGTAGAAAAAACCATGTATCAATCCGAAAAATCAAAGAAGATGCTTCAGTGCTCAAATCACAGCTCAATGATCAGCAACTCACCATTTGCCTAAAAGTAACTGAAGAAATTGAACATGGACTAAAACATGAAAGCAAAACTCACGGTTGCACAAATTACAAACCTCTGCTCTTGTATGTAAGTGGTGAAGCTGTTTCTGGAAAAATCTTTGTAATTAAAACAATCAGCAAAGGTCTAGAAGAAGTACCAAAGACCAACAACGAGCATCCTTTCAGCTGTTGTACCATCCCCCACCGGTCTAGCTGCTTACAACATAGGAGTTGTAACTGTCCACCAACTACTTCACCAGTAGAACACCAAAACAAATTAGAATGTTGTAAATTGTCAGCAGAAGCCGCAACTGAAGTACACAAAGTTCTACAAGTAGAAGTCCTAGTAGATGAAGTAAACATGGTTTCCAACCTCCTGCTTGCTTTAATTCATCTAAGAATGCAGCTACTCCCAAAAACTGGTTATGAAGAACTGTTTGGAGGAAAACATGTTATTGTATAGACCTTACGCAGACCTCCTACAGTTAACACAGGTGAAAGGCCAACCCATATTCAAAACATTAGGACACAAAGAATGTCGTAATACACTTGGCAGCATTAGCAATGTCAATCTGTGGTGTCAATTTTGCTACAGACAACTAACACAAAACATGAAACAGTCTGCACATCTAACATATGGTCACACGAAAAAAAGCATGAGAACTGGGCCGCTTACTGAAAATGCAAAATCCACATTAAGAGGTAGACTAATCCATTAAGTGTATGGGCAAACATATCTGCCCCTGAAAAAAATCCAAAATGCATGTGCTTAAAGCCAACCCTTGCAATCTCTAGCAAATTCAACGAAACAATGTTGAAAAAAGAAATGCAACCCATAGTGCAAATCAGCTCCGCAGATGAACTAGAAGTGCATGGTATGACACTCCCTATGTGTCAACAAGCAACAACATGGCTAACTAGCCTAGAGAAATTCTGGATTTGAAAAAACTGGTAAGTCTCTGTCCAATCTGTAGAGTGATACTTCAACACACTGTTAACTGAGAACAAGGTTTAGTGCATAGAGCGATTGGTGCCATTGGTGTCTTCCAATCATATGCACACAAAAACTATATTCAGTTTGACAACAACCATTTTTAACAAACTTGCAGAAAATAAAAGAATCCCCACACAACAGCACATTTCCTTCTTTTCAAAGACATTCATGTATGCTGAGAACAATTCTCTCTGTCTCTTGCATATGCTGTCACTTGTCACAAATTACAAGATTTAACCCTCGACCATGCACTTTTTGACATTGGTAGCACAGTCTTCAAAGAAGGAATGAGTTAAGAAGCACTTTCAGGGCTTCATACACTCAATAGTCTATTATTAGTTAACTTTGATGCAAAGAAATTCAATGTTGACATTCCTTGCATCCTAGAATGCAACAGGATGTGTGGACTGTACACTGCACATTTGGATATGCACTCTGTTTCTCAAAAAAGTAAACTTTCAAAAGAAAAGTAGTAGAAACAGAAGCCATAGCAAATCTGTCCACAATTCCAATAAAGAAAAAATAACTGCACGAAAATCAAGTGAAACAGAGCCAAAATTCTCTAGTACTTTTAAATTCAGTAACACAACTGGAGAAAATTGCTATGCAAATGCAGCAATTAATCTTATCTTCCAATTGCCACCAATTGTGAACAATATTTTCTTAAACGGCTCAGACCAGTTGTGTTTGCTAATCCATGTTCCACACAGAAATGCCACTAATAACACAGACAATACCTACAGTGTTTCAAATATAAGACAGGAATGGGAACACACAAGAAGATTCACAAGAATTCCTAATATACTTACTACAAGTACTAGAAACCAAGAACATCCCTATAAATGAAATCTTCCAGATTTCATAGATGTGGAAACACACATACACTCTCTCCAACCATGTTTCACAAGAGCACTTCCCTAGTGAGCGATGTGTGTATGTATCTATACCAAATAGTGAATCCATTCCACTTCACCAACTTCTCCAAAATGCAAATCATGATATATTTTGCTTGTTTTACAATTCAGATGATTGCTCCAGCATACAAATAGATGTACATGCCCAATATGTCATTGTAATGATGTTAAGATACAATGCAGATAGTACCAAAAATGACTGTAAGCTCACTAACTTTAAACACAGCCAAGTATATAAGAACACCTTCACAACATTAGGAATAATCTACCAAACTGGTGCCACAACCACTTGGTATGTTTGAATGTAACAACACTTCTGTTACTCACAAACATAGGTTACCAGCAAATCTAACAAATGACTACTTAATATTCCTTAAACCCACATGTACTCACTGAGGAAGTGCTTTGAAGTGTCCTGTTGCCTGTGGGAGACCTTGCCTGAACGTTTTCTCCTCTGTGTTCCCATGGAAAACCTACTGCTTTCCTGCACTGCTAATTGGGCCGCTTCCCTTTGAACAGCACATCCTACTTAACATGGTGTGCGCGTGCACTAGCGTGTGCGCCCTGCGGAAGTGCCTTGAAGTGTCCTGTTGCCTGCTGGAGACCTTGCCTGGATGTTTTCTCCTCTGGTTGCCCCACGTGGAAACTCTACTGCTTTTCTTCACTGGTATGCTCTGTATGGACTTTATATGCTGATGGAAGCATTTGGACTTTGTGTATTACATTACGGACATATATATTCCATTAATACACGCTTTCTTTCTTACTTTCTTAAAGCTAATTGGGCCCCTCCCCTTTGAACAGCACATCCTACTTAACAAGGCATGCACAAGCACTAGCGAGCACACTGCAGAAGTGCCTTGAAGTGTCCTGTTGCGGGTTACCTGTGAGGGGTGAGGTAACTACAAAATGTATCTAAATTAGTAATCTGGAGACGCACAAGGTACCGAGCTGTTGGTAAGCTCTATTGCCTCCTGACGAAAGTGCATCATTACTTCTTCTGTTCTATCAGCTGTTTTGCTATTTTTCACAATAAACATGGGACCAGGTCCATCGCCGTCCTGAAATAGCACTAATTTGTATGGAAAGTAATAATGGTGCCATTGTGTTCATTGCTAACTGATACCCCACCATACGGTGAGCGTTTTGTAATACGAATTCCGAGACTTGTTACTTGCTGTGTGCTGTCAAAGCTCTATCACATGCAGTCTTCGTTTTTGCACTGCTGCGAATATTGAACCCAGCAAAACGACTCACGAGTTTTGTTTCCCGCCATTTGTTCTTAAAAGCTCTTTTGCACATTGTTCTAATTTTAACACTTAGTTCCATTTCTTTTCCTTTGCATATGATACCCAAATTCTGTTTAGGATGGACCGCGACAAGGCAGGGACTGCTGCCCAGCTGAGCTCTTGCCTCGAGGCTGTCGGCTGGATGGAATCCAACTGACTGAAACTTCACAGCGAGAAGACCGAAGATCCAATTGTTCGTCCTGCCGAGGTTTCAGAAAGATAGACCTCAGATTTCTGACCGCTGTTGCTGGGTCCTTTGATGGTCCCAGTGGGGATGGTCAGGAATCTGGGGGTAAAAATATCATCTTCACTAGCTATGGAAAACCAGATCAACACTATTTGTGGTCTGGGATTCCTTAAGCTGAAGTAGCTTTGGAAGGTCCTTCCTTTCATCCCTGAGGACATCCATGCTCAGGAAGTAGTATCCTGTCTTAATGGCAGCATTGAATAATGTAGTGCCATCTACCTCTCCCAAACGGCTTACCTAATTCCTCGTGTACAGGTCCAGCAAAATGCATCCATCTGCCTGGTCAGATGAATTTGCTTCGGCCATCATGTCATGACAGGACACGGGGCATGGTTACCTGTCTCATTGTGAATCCAGTTTAAGGCCCTATGCATTATTCATCAGGCCATGAGTGGGAAGGCTTGTCTAGCCATTCAGGACAAAATTCAATGCTACTGCACAGGGCGTTTTCTCCGATCTACTGATGCAGTTCTACTGAAGATACCTAGTTACCAGAGAAAATGAGTGGGAAGCAAAGCATTCTCCATCACTGCCCCGAAACTCTGGAACACCCTGCCGGTGGCGTTGTGGCGCACTGAAGATTTTGAGTTGTTCAAATGCAGGTTAAAACCCCACCTGTTTGATTAAACTGTCACCTCTCTTTCAGTATCTATATTGCATCATTATAACTTTGGTGACAGTTCACAATACAGATATTTGATGTGTGGTGTGGCTATACAGTATATAAAGCTGTTGGTTGTGACATGCGCCAATCGTGAATGAACATACATCTATTTGGGCCCCAAATTGTGCGGCCATTCTTTAATACGTAGACAAGCATGGGCACAGGAACATATAATAACATATAATTGCTGTTGGCAAGCTCAATATAATTGCAGTTGCATGGCAAGCTTAACTCAACGTGTTCCTGTTGCAAAGCCCATGAGCGCATACATATTATAATAGAAGGGAGTCACAAATGGCTTTATGGGAAACATCCACAGGAGCACGCCAAGTTAAGCTGGTCATGACTTCCCATTAAATATTGACATGAAATAATCATTGGGTTATTGGGGAACAAAATCGATAGAGGGTTCAAAAAAACTATTATAATTATGTGAGTGTAAGTGTGATAGTATGTTTGTTTGAAGTGTGCTGTATTTATGGGAATGTTTATAGTTGTTAGATACCTTTTGGAGTATTCTAACTACATTATACTTTAGAAGAGGTTTTGTATATTATGGTGTATTTGAAGTGTATTGCAAAGAAGGGGATTTTTGAAGTAGTTAGATACCTCTTGATGTTTTCTAACTATCTTTTCAAAGTACTATTGTAGCACTATCGATCTAATAAGATACCTATTGGCATATTCTAACTGTTTATTGTGCTACAGTTTAGTGAGTAAATCTGGGTTGAAGGAATTTTAAGTCGCCATTTGTTAGATGTACTGGTAACCTGTGTTTTGGAGTAGCAGAGCTGGCATTACATTTAAACCAACCGCTTATTTTTTTTACATATGCAGTATAGTGCCCTGAAGTGGTTTTGGCACTAGCGCGGTTAAATATGCCTACTGTTGTGAAGTTTTGCTTGCCAAGAGATAAGTGGCCGTGTGTAAAGCTTCTTAATTTACAGTTATTTTTAGTACCATCTGCATTGTACTTTTAGAAGCATTAGTATGACATGAGTTTATTTGTATAGTGGAACAAGTATCTGAATGGCAAAAATGGCATGACATGCCATGATTTGACTTCTGCAGAAGCTGGTGAAATGGAATGGATTCACAATTTGGTATGGATACATATACACATCATTCATTAGGGATGTGCTCTTGTGAAACATGGTTGCAGAGAGGGCATGTATGATTCCACGTGTATGAAATCCAGAAGATTTCATTAATAGGGATGTTTTTGGTTTCCAGTGCTTGTAGTAAGTACATTAGGAAGTCTTGAGGAACATTGTGTGAGTTTATGGTAAATTGTACCATTCCTGCACAGTCATCCAATTCTAGTCTTATACCAGAGATACTGACACTGTAGGTGTTTTCCGGATTATTTGTGGCATTTCTATGAAGGATGTGTATTTGCAAACACAACTGGTCCGAGCCGTTTATGTAAATGTTATGAACAATTGATGGCAATTTATGCGTAGCAATTTATGCCAGTTGTGTTGCTGAATTTAAATTGACCAGAGAATTGTGTCTCTGCATCATTTGATGGGCTTGTGGATTCTTTTGGAAAAGAGATATTTGTCTCTTTGTCTTCTGATGGACGTGCAGTTGAGTTTGTAGTAGTATTATTGTGGTTGTATTATTTGATGGAGAAGCAGTTGGTGATTGCTTCTTTAGCAGTATTGTTGGGAGATCTAGTTTAGGTTCTGTTTGTATTAGTTTTCTTTTTAAAGGTTTGCTTTTTGATGTACAGGGTACATATCTAGGTGGGCAGTGTGCAGTGCACATAACCTGTTGTATTCTAGGATGCAAGGAATGCTAACGTTGACTTTGTTTGCTTCAACGTTAGCTAGGAATAGACCATTGAGTGTGCAGGGACATGAGAGTGCTAGGTAACAGGTACCTTCTTTAAAGACTGTGCTGCCAATGTCAATCACTGCATCATCTACGGTCAAACCTTGCGATTTGTAATTAGTAAGAGTACATGCAAGAGACAGCGAGAATTGTTCTCTGCTTTAGTACATGTCTTTGAAAAGAAGGAAACTGAATGTTGTTGTCATGTGGATATGTTTGGAAGTCAACAACTGTACCAATTCCTCCATTGACTAAACCTTGTTATGATATAATATGATATGGCATTTATAACGTGCCTATACGCAAGTTTTTCATGGCGCAGCGAGGTAAGGGAGGGGGACAAAGGAAGGACGGGCAACGATCCTACTAGGCCAGGTGTCATTCAGATTGTGCAAGTTCTACATCAAGGTTACATTTTAGACTTACTCTGCACTCAGACGCACAGTTAGTATTGTTGCTTGTTGACACATGGAGAGTGTCATGCCGTGCACTTTTAGTTTGTCTGTGGAGCTGATATGCAGTATGGCTTGCATTCTTTTTTTAAATTATCTCATTGAATTTACTACAGCATGGAAGGGTTGGCATTAAGGACATGCTTTTTATATTTTGTTGGTTCATTGTTCCACGACATCAGCAGCAGATATGTTTGGCCCATATTTATCAAGGATTAGTCTACTGTTTAAGATGGATTTTGCATCTTTAGTAAGCAGAGCAGTACTAATGCTTTTTAAAATGTTAGTAAAAGTGAGGTCTGTAGACTAACACATGTATTGAGTTAGTTCTCTGTAGTAAAACTGTTGCCAGAAATTTACATTTCCAATGCTGCCGATGGTATTGTGGAATTGCTTGTGTCCTAATGTTTTGAAAATAGGTTGACTTTTTATTGGTGTTAAATATAGGAGGTCTCCACAAATAATAACGTGTTTTCCTCCAAACAGTTCTTTGTAGTTGGTTTCTAGGACTTTTTGCATTCTGAGGAATTAAATCCAACATGAGGTTGGAAACCATGCTTACTTCATCTATTAGGAGCACTTTCATTTGTTCAGAATGCTACGTACTTCAGTAGCAGCTTCTGCTGATAATTTGTAGCATTCTAATTTGTTTCAGTGCTCTACTGGGAGGAGCAGTAGTCAGTGTAAAATGACACCTCCTATGTTGTAGGCAGCAAAACCTGTGGGGGCTGTTACAACAGCCGAAAGAATGTTGTATGTTATATTTTGTAGAAACATGCTGATTATTTTAATTAAGAGCGTTTTACCAGAACTAGCCTCGCCACTTACATACAGGAGCATAGGCGTTTCATGTTTAAAACCATGTTCAATTTCTTCAGTGACTTCTAGATAAATGCTGAGTTGTTCATCCTTTAGTTGTGATTTCAGCACTGACAATTCTTCTTCAGAATGTTTACATTGATGGATGGTATTGTCTACATCAGTCATTGCTACTTCTGCTTCATTTAAAATGAGTGGTTCTTGGATTCCTATAGCTCAACCGTCCTTAGGATTGTCTTTATCTAGTTGATTTTGAATTTTTTCCTCTTCGTCTTGCACTGGATCTCCTAAAATTCCAGAAGCTCCTCCAGACTCTCCTTTTCACCTCCTCCATCCCTTTATCCCTCCTCTGTTAAATCCCACGGTTGCTAAGATTGGTGACCAGGGCCCTTATGTGTTCCCCCGGGTCCTGGCCTCCCACTCAAAATCACCTACAGCCTCCACCCCTCCCAGCGCTTTTCCTGGGCACCCACTGGACCATGTCACCACAGGCCTGCACTTATTTATTGATGGCTGACCACTCTACCTTTGCACTTAGAGCTGTTCACTCCCCAGCACTTCCCTCGAGATACACCTAGCACTTACCCCCACTCCCTCTTCATTCCCTCTCTCTGCACTTGCATGTTCTGAATGCTCACAAGACATAGTAGGTCTGCCTCCATCTTTTATTGTTATATTTGTTTCATTCTCATGTTTCCTCCAATTGGCCCTCTGGGTACTTTGAAACACAATTTTCGTGATGTATAAGCGCCTTGCAAATGCACAATAAAATAAAATAAAAATTACCTCCATATATATATTTGTAAAAGTACTCAGATAATGTATAAATACCGCTGACACTTCGTGGTCCGCCTGAGTTAGAAAAACAATATTGTATCTAAAATGATTACAAGTTATATAAAGAACACGCTGTCCCAGGCACGCGTTGCTGTGGCTCAGTCTTGTCAAATGGAAAGAATGAAAAGAGAAAGTGCACATTTCTAATATGTTTAATTTCACAATGCTTGTGGGTAGTTTTTAATGGCTCTGGCGGTTCCCCAAGTTGAGGCAGTTTAATTTTCCCGGCGGCGCAACACATTCCTTTAGTTTCCTTTAGTTTCTCCATTAATTTTCAGAGCCTTGCAATAAGGTCACACTTCAGTCATGGTGCCGATGAGAACATGCCTGCTCAAACTATAATCATCAGCTGGATTGTACCGGGATGCAAGATGATTGTAATCGCGTGATTGCTGAGCACGGAGTCGTGTTTTACGCTGATCTCCTGTTTCTCGTTAACGTCTTTCAGCCACTCTCAGCCTATCGCGTTCATTCTGTTGAGAACGAAGCAGATCTGAACTGCTGAACGCGATCACTGTGCTCGCAACCGTGAATCCTGAAGTCTGGCTACACGTTGCTCTGCTGCTTCCTCGTCACGTATTTGAGCCATTCTAAATTGGAAACATTGAAATGGAATTGCAAAATAGCATGTGTTGCTTTTACGTCCAACAGATGGAGCTGTTTTGCAGTAAAATGTTTAGTATAGCGTGTGTTGCTTTTACGTCCAACAGATGGCGCAGTTTTTCAGAAAAAGCATGTTTTTACCTGTCACAAGTGTAACATCTATGTATAGTAGATTTTGAAAAAACAAACATTTACATTTTTATTTATAAAGATAGATAGATTGCAGTTGCAAAGTAAATCTTGAAAGAAATGTTTCAGATCCTTAGTGCTTTTGATTTGTGAGTGTATTCACTCGTAATTCATCGTGCAATGAAACAGCCAATACGTGTTTCAACTCTTCATCTTTTTCAAGGCTGCATATGCATTGTTTACATTCAATTTGCATCAATGAATTCATATTTTGGCCACAATGATTTTTAAACAAATTCCACAAAGGGAGTGTCATTGAAATTAGATGTAATAAAGATTCATTAATACATACAATAGGACGGGATTGAAGGAGGAAGTAGGAAAGACAAACGTAGTTATGCATTTATGTGTCTTCCAAACAAAAAAATGAAAGATTCATTTAATGTAATACTGCCTGATTTGTATTCCATGGCATTCACGTGTATCAACACAAAGCTAAAAATGGTGATAAAATAATTTTTACACAGATAATTACATGGAATTTCTCCCTTCCTTATCTCTGACCAACATTAGGAAAAGCATATATGCAATCGTACCACTCTGACATCCAGTTCACTAAACTCATATTAGTTGAATTAACCAATGGGGCCTAATTAGCAGACATGTGGTAACAGTAAAAACAGGTGATATTTCAAATACCAATTGCTTTTTCTGCCAACCTTATTATTGATCATGAGGCATACATGTCATCCTCTATTCCAAAAGAATACTAAATGCAGTAAACAACTAATTATAAGGAGTTTGAATGCGATCCAGGTATTCATCAATGTTTTACCTCAACAAAAAAGATAAAGGTATCATTCCAACCCCTAGCAACGAACATGTTTTGTACTTTGAATGAAAGAATGTGCGACAAGGGCAGAAATTATGGGGCACTTGCATGGGGGGAGAGAATGGGGGTATCTTAGATGGCCTCTTCTCACAACCTTTGCTGTAGAATGCACAGAATGCTCTACATAGACCCGTTTGTGTATCACTTTTCAATTGGCTGTAGTGTTGTCATCTGAACTATAGCATATCAGTTTCCATACTCCAAACAGGAATGGAAATTGATTATTCCACGTGGCGTCTGTCTGCAGTCATGGTAATTACTGAATGTGGGGTTTCCAGAATAAGCTCTGCAGGGCTAATAATGAGGCCCTAAACATCAAATTGTCCTAACTCATGTGTATTATTTCACTATATTAATATATGATTGATCTTACTTCATGAAAACCAATCTGTCCTTTGCTCAAACAGGAGTAAAACCATTTCTGTTTTTCATGAAATAGGAAACCCTGAAAACACTTGGCAACAATGCAGCAACAGCCCTCGTACTCTTTGACCTATCAGCTGCATATGATATAGTGAACAATCAGACACTAATACACATTTTAAAAGTTCAGATGGATGTAGATTGCATTGCCTTGGTGTGAATCACCAACTACCTTGATGATTGCATAAGAATAAACAGAAACTCTCCCTGGAGACTTGCGCCAAGTTAGGTAGTTCGTCAAATTGTTTATTTAGCACAATTAACTAACTGCCTTTCGTGGTGTCAAATTGTTAATTCGTCACAATTGCCCAATTGCCCTTAGTGATGACACGTGTTTTGGCTGTTTTAGCCTTTTTAAAATCAGGCCAAGCACACTTTCTTTGAACCAAAAGTCAAATCTGATATACGTTATTAGCAAAGAAAAGCAGAGGCAATTTGTTCATATGTGCACACATCCATACACCGGATAACCAAGAAACCGAAGGACTAAATTCACATGCAGACAAGGATAAGGAACAACATGGACAAGGATATATGAACCATATAAGATGATACAAGAAAGGGAACAGAAACGTGCCAACCAAAACGGTCTGTTTCCAAGAAACACTACCTGTTGGAGCTACTACAACCATACAAGGAGGAGAGGAAGGAGAAGGGTAGAAGACTGTGGAAATCCAGATGCACTAACGAATTTCAACAAAAGGTGCACGAGGGCCAGTGCGAAATTGATGAACAAGACCAAGAACTAACTGACCTGGTACTTAACCTATCAAGACGAACAATAACTAAGGAAGAAACAAGTGTACTCAACAAGGGTCTGTCGTTTGCACCAACAGCCGAATTCAACTATGTGGACATGCACATTGATCTTTTCAAATTTATTCCCAAACTTAAACTTAAATTAAAAAAAAAAATACTTCACAACAAAAACACCTGCAGATTACATCAGAACAGTACAAATACTTAAGAGTAACATCACAATACAGGAAATTGAGGACATATATACATTAAGATCACTAACTCAAACAGAGGATTATGAAATTAGACTGTACTACAAGAACTGAGGATCCAACCAAGTGCAATCAGCTCTAAAGAATTTAAACCGCAGTCTAAATGTGTCCCACAAATAGCAAACGGCAATGTGATAGATACATTTCACAAGGTGGTTTCTCAAGAACTATATGTGACCTCGGAGAAAGAACACAGAAATAAGACAAGTTAAAAAATGGGGAAGAGCAATCTAACACAGGAAGTGAGACTCGCCTTGACACATCTGAAGGCAGACAACAATAGTTGTAAAGGAGGCAGACAACGGCAGTAATATTGTTGTCATGTACTCTAAGACTATCTACAAATGGCATACAACCATCTTACTACCCCGGGATGCTATAAAACACTGGCAAACAATCTAACACAAAATATTGTCAAACAACTAGAAGAATTAATTATGATGTGGCATAAAAGAGGACTCATCGCAGATCATGAACAAGACTATTTAAAGATCAGAGAGCCTATCATTCCGACAATGTATTTCCTACCGAAAATACATAAACATTTCACCACAATACCAGAAGGCCGTCCAATACTGATTAGTATTAGATGGGCAACGGAACATATCTCTGAATATTTGGATGCAATCCTGAAACCAAGAGTCTTCCTGGGCTGCTGCTTGTCTCTTGAGCCCTGGCTGGGCCTCTGCTTACTTTTCCACATGCTCTGGAGAGCAGATCCTACTCTGAAGGGCAAAACCTGAATTTTGCAGTGTGCATTTTGACTTAAAAGTGTTTTTTTAAAATAAAAATAAAAATAAAAATAATCACCTAAATTCATTTTTTGAATCCTCTGTTGGCGCTGGACCACTGGAAATTGCTTTTTCTTCTATTCTACTGCACCCAGCTGTTGTTTTAAGACACTGTGTCTGCTGATTGCCATTGATTTCACTGCTTTCAGGCCCTTCCAAGATGGCCTTGCTGTTTCCTGGATCAAATTGTTGGCCTTCCCTGCCTGACTCCCACCCGATTGGTTGCTTTGGTCTTCATTGCCCAATTGCAACAACCGGGAGGCGGCAGCCGGCTCCATCTACAAGGCCCACCTCTAAGGCCCCTGTCCGCTTCCTGTCCGCTGACAGGTCGCTAAATGAGACTCCTGTTACTGCCACAGCCCAACCCTCCCTGAGGCTGCTACCCCTGGACCATTGGACTACCATGACTCTCTCACCACATCCTGCATGGGTTAGTTCCCTCCCTCTTTTGTACTTATCTGAAGCTGTTTCCATACTCACCTTTACAATCTCACTCCCATCTTAATGTCCTTAACCAATGGGCCCTCATTTAAATTGGAAAGTCAAATATGGGTGTGTTTTGCATTTAAATTGGAAAGTCAAACGTGGGTGTGTTTTGCATTTAACTTTGGCCATTGATTGTAACATGCTAGCCCAGTGACTGCTCTATACCGCTGTACTTGCTTACTCCTCCCTCTGCCTCCTCCCCTCCCACGCATGGCGCTTTCTGTTTCTCCCATCTATTCTAACTGCGTATCTATCAACTATCCTTCCCTTCTCACGAAGTCTGGAAAGAAAAAGTTTAACAAGGATTCCTGGCCTCAAATCCTGGTCTCCCTATCGCTGATACCTATACCAGCGCCTCTTCCAGGCAGAACCTCACTGACATCCTCTTTGTTGTTCCTTCGCCAGATCTATGGACCCCCCATATGATCTCTGTGTTCTGTCCTGTTTCCTCCTCTCCCATTAACGGTGGCACTCGCTGGGAAGTCCTCAGGGCAATCTCCTCCTCTTCAATAGGTGGTTCCCTTACCTCATCAACTTCCTTTCATTTCCGGCTGTCCCCTCCACTCATTCCTTGGCTACCTTCACCACTCTTGCCTCCTCCTCTGCCCCTCTTCAGGCTACCTCCACAACTCCACAGGGCGTACCTCTGATTTGTACCCCTCCTCGGAAGGTCTTTAAAGCCGGCAACCTTCTTCATCTTGCCACGCTCAACTCTTGCTGTGCTGTCAAACACTCCTCTGACATCTGCCATCTCCTTGAAGAATTGGACCTTGATGTCCTCAGATTTATGGAGAGATGGTTCATGGCCAGCTCTGTCACAAGCTCTTTGACACTCTCCTCCCTGATGGTTACAAGATCCTCTCTGTACCCAGATCTACCCGGCCCGGAGGGGCTGTAGCCCTTACAAACATGCAGAAACACTGAGATCAAAGGTCTGCCCGTCCCTGTTACATGGTCACTACAAAGGAGCATACATAGCTTCCAACAGCCCAAACAGGATTTAGAAAATGCGGGACCTGTTCGATGTGCAGATATGCACATGTAAAAAAATTCAAGAATTCAAGGACATGACTGGCAAGACTTTTAGAATTAGACAAGGCATTAACTGCGGGATTACATTTGTCATCTATGGGATTATCTGTATATGCAACAAATTGTACATTGGGAGTACCAAAAGGGAACTGCAAACAAGGATACAGGAACACATGAATAGAATTGGCAGCCAAGACCCACTGTTTCCACTATCTCTACACTGGCGAACAATGCACCAGATGGCAGACAAAGCAGACATTAAATTCTTAGGTTTACAACAAGTGTCCCTAGGAAGAAGACGGGGAGATAGGATAAAACTCTTGAGACAAGCAGAAGACAGACTTATATGTGTTTCCAACACCACAGTCACAGGTCTGAACAACGAAATGGTTTCATTTTTATGAAGAACTGGTACCTAGAATTGGAAACATTGTTAAACCTTTCCCAACTTTCTGTTCTTTTCTTTCCTTCCCAAGACAGAACATCATAATGGAAACTCAGAATTACCCATACCAATATGTTTAGCATTATAAGTTGAGTGACAGGGTGCATAAGAGATGAGATACTTTGCTATTATATGCATTTGTAGAATGGGTATCTAAGCTAATATACATTGAACAAGAGGAAATGATGATCTTTCTTTTAGTAACTAATAATTGCAAGGGATTCACTTTCTAAATCGCCACTTATGGAATGAGATAATTGGAACCTTATCTGCATTAACTAGCACTGAACAAGTGCCAATAATTGCCCAGTACAGAGTTTATATTGATACATTCATGCAAGAATATGCTAAAAATGTAGTTTACACTAATGTACTTATGTAATAAGAAGCAGATGAATCTCATTTGGAAACCAATAATGGATGGTAAGAACAGTAGAATGTGGCACTTTCAAACAGCTCAACGAGCGCCAACACTCTCCAAATACACAATTCTAATTTTACTTTACCTCTTGTCTCTCCTTTTCAAATGTCTTTTCCCCACTCCTAATAATCCTCCCCTGAACCTCAACCTTGCTTTCTGTCTACTTACAATTATTGGAAATATGACTGTTACCATGCAATATACATATATACCTTACCATATGATTGGATTATCAACATGATTGATGTTGTGTATGGATGTGTGCACATATGAAAAAAATTGGTTCTGTTTTTCTTTGCTAATAACGTATATCAGATTTGATTTATGGTTCAAAGAAAGTGTACTTGCCCTGATTTGAAAAAGGCTAAAACAGCCGAAACCCATGTCATCACTAAAGGCAATTGGGCAATTGTTACGAATTAACAATTTGACACCAGGAAAGGCAGTTGGTTAATTGTGCTAAATAAACAATTTGACGAACTTCCTAACTTGGCGCAAGTCTCAGGGAGAGTTTCAATTTATTCTTGTGCACATCATGGTGGTTTTTGGCCTTCCCTCCACCCACTCCGAGGAGAAACGACAACATCTTTTAACGACACATACCGATGGAAATATCAACTGTATAGGAACACCAGATGTATTTCTAAGTCGCCAGCAGAAGACCAGTCCTAGGGAAAGCACTCTAAATACCACTTTGACGATTGCACCCTCATTGTTCAAATGAGAGATTTAAACTGAACAATTGTCCCCTTGAGTTGTGTAGTGTCCTTCTATCCATGGCTTTTGATGTTTGCATTTAACCCTAGTAGACATTATCAATCCCTTCTAAATCATCGAATTATGCACAGATGTTTCTTAGGTACTACTGAACCTGGAACCTTATAAGAAGATTCAGCATGTAAGTGAACTCCTTCAGAGAATCCAGGATTGGAACATAGATAATAGTCTGCACCTTAATGCCTTCGGCCAGAGATGATCTTCTTTAAGATCACAACCCCAGCAACACATTTCAACTGGCCATCCCTCGTGGGTACGATACTCAGCCCTTCAGATCACTTAAATAATATAGCCATAGTTTTTGAAACAAAACTCTCACCACAATGACAAATAAACTCCCAAACCCAGCAATCACATGTCCAGCTCCCCATCCTTAGTAGCTTCTTCCCCTATGTGTTAAAGACACAGAAAATTGAGGTGACTAGACAACTTGTCTTCTCTCATGTAGAGTATTGTAATGGTCTAGTTGGTTTTGGTTTAGTCCAAGATATAAACTAACTGCAACTTATCCAAAATAAAGCAGCACACTTATTTTGGGACAGAAGCCCTGACAAAATATCTAACCGATGCTTAACGTGTTTTCACTGCAGCTATTTTAAACGCGGGTATTTTCACCATGGTGTTTTCAATGCTGCCGTTTTGCCAATTATTTTTAAACATATAAATATAGTTTATAGGTTGGCGGTCTGTGCCCTATGGTTAAGGTGATTCGGACTTCCATACGAACCTTTAAAAAATGAATGGCTAATAACTTTTAACTCGTGTTACATATTTGGCCAGCATTTTGAAGTCAATTAGGGACACATGGGCCACCACAGACTGCAAAGTTTGGTAAAGACCTGTTAAAAAATAAAAAAGGTGTTTAAAAAACATAAACATAGGGTTGCAACCTACTTTCCCTTCATTTTCCCATAGAAAAAAAAGGTCAATTTTAGTTGAATCACACAGACCAAACCGCTGGACGGACGTGGGTCAGGTCTGAAACAACTTGGGCACGAAGAGTTGACTTGAGGCGTTTTTGTGGTTATTCTGTCCAGTAGTTTTTAAAATATTTGATGGAGAAGGGGGTGCACCCTGCTCCAAAATAGATAGCTATATCTTGGGTAAATTGCAAAGGAGCTGGGTGTTTACTAATTAAACAGCCGCCATCTTTGTTTTTCCTCGATGCAAGATATACCTGCGGCTATAGCCGAAGGTATCGGAGAATGAAATGCAGGAAAAAAAGCCATTTGCAGCTCAAGATACATGCAACTACCATCAGTCTAAAGGTGGATGAGGTAAGAGCAGAAAAACGTGAAATTTGGGAGTTGGAGGGGGTGTAGGGACTGAGTTTGCAACACAAAGCATTTCTGTAGCCTCGGCTAAGGACACAATAGTCATGAATAGCCGACATTTGAAAGCAAACTGTGGGCCTCATTCCGAGGTTGGTGCTAAGAGAAAAACGATGCCTTTAAAGGAATACCGGCATTGAATACTGCTAAGGGCTATTCTGACCAGCCCGACCGCTATTAATGGCATCGTAAAGTACGGTGCCGTTAATAGCGTCTGGGCGAGGGCACGCCACCCACCATGCCGGCAATAGTGGCATGCCGTAAACTGGAGTAGATCACAAGGTAAGCGGACATTCAAATTACGGCTTCATGAAGGTGTTAAAAGTGCCTACCGCCATGCCGTAAATACCGGCATCTCAGGCCTACCGTAAAATGCCATGTGCAGTGATCCCAAATGCCACAGGTGCACACAATCCGCACAGGTGGAGGCAATGGAGTTTGCCCCACTACAAAATGAGCACACCCACACACCACACCCCTTACCACACCAAGATCAATACAATAGCAGCATCAACAATTGAGCTGGAGGAAATGCATGCATTGCAACACCAGCAACAACACCAACGACAACAGCAGGCACCACAGATGAGACGCAGCAGGAGAAGGAGGGTGAGACAGGCCCTGCATGCCCCACCAATGCAGCCAACTTAACTATGCATGCAGCCCCCAATCCCAAACATCAGAGCCAGTCCGTCCAACCCAACCCCGCAGCACAACCACACCCCGTACTGTCTGGACCGTGAAACCATCAACACCATTGTGGACATGACATACGACTGTCAGTCTCATTGAAATATGCACCGCCATCCCCCCTCTACTGAAGGTACTGTCGGTGCTCCACCTCAAGCACACCACAGAATACATATCTCTACCACGGACGCCCCAGGAGATACTAGAAACAAACAGTGGCCTCCATGCCATGGAGGTGGTTTAACGCAATCAGAAACTATACCACCACAAACAGGTGGAGATGGAAGGTGACGCAAGCAAGATCATCACACATTGTGGTGCACATCATCCCGAATCAACCACAGGAATGCTGCATGTCACCATGGGAAAAAGCAGCACAGAATGGCAAAAATTGCAGAGGCTACTGCCAATGCTCACCATCAGAAAATCCTACACAACACAAAAAATCACCAAAATCACACAAACACGGCAATATGCCTACACAATGCATGAACTACAATACGGCAGAGCACACCATGTATCATCTTGAAGATGCAACCCACACCATTATTCCATGGCACAGAACATACTGAGGGACAAAAAAAGCTTGCATACAACCAGCAACATGTGCAAGTGACCAGCGATAATCTGCCGGCATGTGTGACTAGTACAGCTGTCCATCATTATTCGCATGACATTTACCTTTAATTGCCTCGCATGCAGGTGATAGTGGCTATCCCTTGAAGCCGTGGCTCCTCACCCCTGTCCGTAACCCACAGAACAGGCACGATGAGGACTACAATTGTTCCCATTCCCGTACCCGTGTGGACATCGAGCAGACCTTTGGCCTGTTGAAGGCACGATTTCACTAACTCAGCCGGTCGGGTGGGGCACTCCGCTACAGGCATGAGAAGGTGGCCAAGATCATCATGGCATGTGTCGAGCTGCATGATATGTGCATCCACCGGAACGTGCCCCTGCCCCCTGACTTTGAACTGCTACCACCTGGTGATGATGAAGGGGAGGAAAAAGACGTGGCTGGACATCATCGCGGTGGCGATGCACAGGAGGCACGTACTTTGTGCAAGTCTGTGATTACACAATATTTGTGACACACATGGCAGCAGAGGGTGACATGATGGTTGGACAGAGGGCACTGGGTGTGGGGGTACAACTACATCATGCGCTGTAACTGAATAATTGACACACGCGCAATGATGAATGTCCGCTCAGGTCTTGTTTTTCACACAACCGGCGTGTTAAATGTAACAAAGTAAACTTAAGTGACAAAACCCTCAACCACCCTCACCCCCCTCCCCCACAACTCCCCCACACACCCTCACACCCTCCCCCACAACTCCCCCACATACCCTCACCCCCCTACCCCTCCCCCCATAACTCCCCCACACACCCTCCCCCACAACTCCTCCACACACCCTCACCCCCTCCCACTCCCCCCACAACTCCCCCACACAAGTCCCATTGAGTCCCCAAAGCCTACATGAGGCTGCCATAACAATTACTCGGCACTCCCTGACCCAAGGGGCGGCATGTCTTGTCGGCACTGTGTACAGGCCGACCTGTGGAGCGGGCTCATTTGTGTGGAACTGCAGGACGACGGTGTAGCCGCCTTCTGAGGTTGTGTGGCGAGATGCCATGCCTCCATTGCATACGCGATGCACCCTAACACCTGCCGGAGGGCCGAGACCTCCTCGCAGAGGCGGCTGGTGTTGTCTGAGAAAGATCTCACCATGGAGGCAGTGTTGTCTGTAATGGACCAGCCTAGTGCAGCTAACTCCGTACACCACTCCTCTCTGGCCTGCCTGTTGTCCTGTATGAACTCACACATGAGTGCAGTTAGCAGGTAGGCCCGCTGCGGCCCTGCAGATGCACCTGTGGATGGTCTGGGAACCTGGCTGTCATGCACAGCCTGCTTATCCTCCCCAACACTGAAAACTGGACTGAGATGTCCCTGGGTGTGGTCATGGCCAGACTGCTCTGGGGTAGTGACGTTCCCGGTATCGATCGATGATACTTGGGGGATGCAATTTGGGTTGGGGTATGGACCACATCCATAATATCGTCCTCCATGGTGCCCCAGATGTCCTCCTGGCTGTCATCCACTGTTAGGGGTGTCGTGGCTGCCACATCCCCAGCCACACTAGACTCCTCCGAATTGGGGTGTCTCACAGGTGTCTCCAGGCAGGACAGTGGGTGGGGGTGGTGGTGGTGCGGTGCCCTCCACGGATCTTGGTGGTACAGGTGCAATGTGTACCTGCGGTGGCTTGGTTGCTGGGACACGATGCCCACTGGCTTGTCCCCTGGATGTTGACGGCCAGTTGCTGTCCTCCTGCTACCTCTTCCGGGGTGTGGCCTGTGCAGGGGTAGCGTCCTGGCCATCGCTGTCATGGTCAGTGCCTGTGGGGGTGGAAGAGAGGGACGTCATGAGTGATGTTTTGATAGGCATCATACATACATTGGCACAATTGCTCATTCACACAATTGGGGTAATAGGAATTTGTGTTTGGAAGGGCACATCATTTGATACATCGGTGGTTAATGCAGGCATATGTCGGCGTCACTCATGTTGGCCAGGGACAGTGCTGTCTGACATGCAAACTATTTTGCAAATGCACGCTGTGTGTCTCGTGGAATTTCCTACTTTGTGTGGTATGTGTCATGTACGATATTGCCTTGCACCAGGCATCTGCATGTGTCTGTGATGCATCGGCCTACTTTACAGGGAGTGTGTGTGTGGCCGACCATGGTGTGACTCTTTGTACTGACATTGTGGTTGACTTTCATCAGCTTTGGCATAGCAGTGTTTACTTTGGACACTCACCTGCATCGCCCGATGTTGTGGCACCACACTCCATCTCGCCTACGCCTTTGATGGATTCCGTCCCAATCATGCTTGCGCATGTGTCCTCCCGCGGGGTGAGCTTTATGGGTGAACTAGGTCCTCCTACAGTTTCCATGGCCTGGCTGCGTTAGAAGGATAATATATTGCGCACCGTTAGGCACAGGTCGTCCCATCGCTTACGGCAGTCTTTCACTGTGCGGGGTGTGTTGCCCACTGCACTAACCTTCTGTGCAACAAATGCCCAGATCTCTTTTTTATGTAGCACTGCCTCTCTCCTCATGTTGCTGGAGAAGACTGTGCCTGCATGCTCGCGCAAAGTGTCCACAAGCATCTGGAGCTCGTCCTGATTAAATCTTTCCTTTCTGAGGTCGGCAGATCCCTTCTTCAGGGCCGTCGGCATTCTTGTCTTGTAGGAGGAGGTTTTCTGATGATCAGCCGTGTGCCAGGGGTCCTGTGTGCTGAGGATGGAAATGGATTGTGTTTTTAAAGATGGCTGCCGTGCTCCTTCCCATTCCTGTGCGATGACGCTATTTCCGGTTCCGCTTATTAGCGGTAACCGTAAATAGCAGTGTCCGCCAATTACGGTCACCGCTATTTACGGTCACCGCTAATGACGCATTGAACTATGTCAGTAGTGTTATCTGTGCTTAGCTTGATGCCGGTGAGGGCTTCTTGGGAGCCTTTTGCGGCATGGCGCTCGGTACCTTACCAGCATGGCGCAAAGCTCATGCCTGCGAAGTCATAATAGTCCTCTATTAGCGGACTGGTGTCAGCACAGACACGCTATTTGCGTAATGCCGGTAAGGGACGTTACTTACCTCCAAACTCGGAATGAGGGCATATGTCCACAGCGACAATGGAAGAAGAGGGCAGAGAAGGCGCTGTGGAGCAAGGCAGCAGGGATGCCTCCACCAGGCACATACGCAAGGCCCAGTCACGCTCCCGGGTACTGTCATCTTCAAGGAGCGAGGAGACTGGAGCAGCGTCCGAGCCAATTGCCGCAGCTGCTGAGGGTAGGACCAAGAGGGCGAAGGTGGCAGTGGGAGGGACAGGTGAGCCTGCACAGGGGCAAGACACTGCGGAAGATGGTGGGGAGGCATTCAGGTTGGCGGGGGTGGAGGAGGAGGAGGAGGGCGCATCAGCCCAGCCCAGGGGTGTAAGAGGATTCAATTCAACACTACAGCTAAGTCAGCGCCTAGTTTATAGTACTGAATGAAAACCCTTATTGATATACCTTTATGTCCAGTTCATGCGTTCTGGATGACTACCCCTATATAACACCCCTCTCTTGGAATCCCCCTGACCCCACTGAGCCAAGAAGTAGTTCTGTTTTGCAAGTTAAAAGGTTTATTTGATAATTTAAACAATAGATATATATATGTCACACCTTATAATAAATTAATAATTGAATATCACACTTAATCTGATATGATAAAGATTAACAACGGAGAATCTGGCACTAACACGCTTCTCTATAATCAATAAGGAGTTGACATGAAATGGATAATGTAGCACAGTGGTAAATAGGTACAGAAGTATAATGTGGTAGAGAATGCTTTATAGGGTTCAAGGAAATGCAAGGTTGAATGAATGAAATGCAGTATAGAAAATACTCAATATGATTTCAACAAAACAATGTAATCACTTTTCTCTGGCAATCCCCTCCCCCCCTTGATACAATGCAAGGAAGTGGAAGGAAGCACACAGATCTCAGAAATGCAATCAACTGTAATTCAGTTCACCCCAGCAAGCTTAGACTACAGAAGTTTGAAAACACAGGCCCAAATTGCTTCTATATGTGCTGGCAATTCAGTGAAAAGTATGCTAAAATGCTTTTGATTCCCTCTAGAGGTTCAGGGCGAATGGTATCTAGTTAATATTAGCTCAGGCTCACTCTTGCAATGATTCAGGAATGATTAGCAGGTTAAACGAATTTCTGGCAAATGGAAGGCAAGCAGCAGCTGTTTTTACACGAGGAGAAATTTGCAAATCGTGGTAAAATTCGCGGATGCGTGTTCCGCAATTACGGCAAAACTATAGGGGGTAGGAATGCGGTTCTTAGTGCGATTAAAAGCTTAGATTCTCAACTTTCAGATGAAAGTTACTGCAAGTCTCTAGCACAAACGGTTGTGGAGATATGAGCGATTGAATAAAGGTCGTTTTTCAGATTTGAAATTTTAAAAGCTCAAAAAGACAAGTGCAGCTTGCAACTGGAAAATGACAAGTGACAGATTTGGAGCTATCAGGCAGTTCTACTTAGGTTAAATAGATTGAATTAGATAAATTTAAACTAAGAGATTGGTTCTACACAGTTCTGCTGGGTACTCACACTATATTCTTGAATTAAATGGGCCTCATCACGGATCTGGTCAGGGTTTTAGACTGGGCTCTGGTCTCTCTCTGGGCACAGCGTCTGGTCTCTGGAACTGCTCGCTCTCTGGTCTGGTCTCTTAGTTCTGGATAGATTGAAGTCTCTAGTTTGGCTTTCTGGAGGTTTGATGGAGGTAAAGTATGGATTTTTCCGGCAGAGCTTCCAGCGGCAGATGGATTTGAAAGTCCCTATCTGTCCTGTCTGTCTGCTTTTATGTGTTTTGAGAGTGGGTGGGTATGTTGGTCATAACTAAACTTGCCCCTCTCACTTGTCATTGGTCAAATTTCCATTCCTCACTTGATTGGCGAAGCTAAGTTGTGTCAGAGTGATGTCATTTTATGGCTTGCAGATAGGACACTCCTCTGTCAGATTGCACACATTCTATATTTGATAACAAAAGACATATTTCACAGTTACACAGTTGCTTGAAATTACATATACATGGTGTGGCTGAATTTAGCCATGTCTCTGTCCAAATCTGTTGTTTCTAAGAGCTTGCATTCAGAAATGCCACATAATTGACTTTTTAACTGATTTTTCAATTTCTGACATTGACCCAACTTTACATACATGTGCGCAGGGAGTATGGACATTAACTGATGAAGTTTCAGATTTTTAACATGCATACATTTAGAGTAATATCCACTTTTCCGCTAACACCCCCCTGAACATACCACCGGTTCTAAAAACCTCTTAAACTGTGGGCAGAAAAATCACAAGAATTATGGTATCATTTATAAAATTTTCACATGTCCGCTCTATGAATGATCCATCTTTTTAAAGTTATGTTCTGGCTCCAAAGGGGTGTGGTTTCCTCTCAGCACAAGGTAGAAATACTGGTTTATCCAGTTCTGCCAAGCCAGCTTCTGTCTCCAGTTTCTCCCCCTCCCAGTTTCTGCCAAGAGTAAGCCACTTTTACGACCCCTGCAATATAAGATTTGCTTGGGTCCTGAAAGGCTCATTGTTCAAGAGGAAGCCATTTATGATCCTCTCAATAAACCCTCTGCCTGGGTGAAGGGAGTTGCATCGTTCACTCTCCTGCAGAGCACAGGTAATTCAATTATCAGATAGATGGTATATTCTTAGTGTGGCCAGAAAAAAGGCAGATAGTCCTGGGAACACAGCTGTGACTCAAGTTTCACTCCTGATGGGGTAGTTGTCAAGCAAAATCAAGTTCCTTAAGCCAGACTTTCAGCTAACTGTCATGTTTTTTGTTGCTTTTTAAATTAACTTGCAATTTTACACATGCAGCTAGAATGCTGATTCTAAGTGCAAAACTATGACATTTCAACAGTTACAAAGGCATGTGACACCAAACATAGGTCACTCATTTAATCTAAACATTTTCGATTTTAGTGTCTTTAAATCCAGTGCAACTTAAACTGCTGACTCCATAGCTCAGCCAGTTTTGTTATAAGCATTGTTCTGGGCTCTTCATTTCCCAGATTTTGTAGGCACACAAAACTCCATTCTGCCAAATGTCTGCTGGTGTTCAGTGAATATTTTGCACATATTGTAATGTTTGAAAATAGGCATTTTGAGCCTGCCTTCAGAGAAACACAGGGTGGTTTTAAAACGCCGGCTTTTGGATAGTGGTGAGTACTGGTACTGCACCCATTTTTGGGATTTAACAAATGAATTTCCCACAATTCTAAGTTGCATTTGGCAATCAGCATTGCCATTCCCAATGGTTTCAGACTACTGTGCGGGTAGTCCAATGGTGGTTTTAAAGCGCTTTGAAGCTAACCGGCGCTACTGTTTTTCCTTTGGCAACCCATTTCCCTCATGGCAACCCGGCCTTTCATTCTCGCACTGGTGGGTGGCAAGTGAGGCAACCATTTTGGTGTGCGCACAAACTGCGCAGCTTTCCTGGATTTCGGCGCACATGTGGGTTTTCCGCCATCTTGAATTTTCTAAGCCCACAGCACCAAATGTTGTGGCATGATAGCTTAAACGTGGGTCAGGACACCCAACAAGCCCCCCCACGCGACTGCACTTTGAATTTGAGTCGATGGGGAGTCGCGTGCCCAAGGGTTTTGACCCATGCACCGGTCTGTCCGCATAATCTTCTTCCTACTCTGTAGATGGCACAGTTCAGCATCTTCTTCTCCATCCGGTACTGATCGATCGGTTCTCCTCGCCGGTCCTGATGGGAATATTGGGCGGTCCACTGGGCCCATTGGATCTTCGTTCCCGGTCTCCGGATCGCCCTCCTTGGCCCGTCTTCAGGTTTTCTTTCTCCTAGGACGACAAAGGAAGAGCGGCAATACCTACTCATAGACGTTTTTCCACCACTGTTGAGACAGTGGGGCAGCATATGCATTTCATCATAACGAAACATTACATTCTTATTTTGAAAAAGAACAGTATAACTAAAAGACAGTTTCATGCAAATCACAATATTTTAGAGACTAGATGTGGTATGTTTTATGATTGGAACAGAATTAGTCTGAGACAGTACCCGCTAGGATTCCAGAGGATTCCTCCAGTTGTTGCAGAGTGTGCCTGGGATGGCAACATTTCAACTGGTTTATGTGGACCCACTTGTCTTCCCCCGCTGCCAAAGGACCTTTGGGGATGTGGATTTTGTAGGCCACAGGGGAGATTTTGTCGATGATCTCAAAGGGTCCCTTCCATGTAGGCAAAAATTTGCGCTGCTTGGCCTGGTTCCTTTGGAAGTTGTATAGATAGACCCGGTCCCCCACCTGATATTCCTTCCTGGAAGTTTTCAGGTCATAATGGGTCTTCATGCTATCAGCCGATCTTTCTAGATTCCGCTGAGCGTAAGCAAAAGCATGTTGGAGGTGTTTCCTTAAATTCTCCACATACTCATGAGTAGTGGAGGCATTTATCAGTGTCTGCTCTTGGGTCCTATAGAGAAAATGCTGAGGAAGCACCATCTTGCGCCCAGTCATCAACTCAAATGGTGACATTTTGGTTGCAGATGAAGGGGTAGATCTGATGGCCATTAGGACCAGAGGTAATCGGATATCCCAACTTGGCCCAGAATCTGCCACAAACTTCTTTAATATGCTCACAATTGTCCGGTTATATCTCTCTACTGCCCCAGAAGAAGCTGGTCTATAAGCAATATGCAGCTTTCTCTTGACCCCCAATATCTCCCACATCTTTGTCATTACTTCACTGGTGAAGTGGCTACCTCTGTCTGACTCAATCCTTTGAGGTAGACCAAAATGGGAAAAGATGTGGTTAATCATCAAGGCAGCTGCAGTTTCTGCCTTGCAATTTGGGGCTGGGAGACATTCCACCCACTTGGTAAACAAGCATGTCACAGTCAACATGTACTTATTCCCCCTAGCCGAGCGAATCACAGGGCCTACAAAGTCAATTTGTAAATCTGACCATGGCAGGGTCATCCCCCTCTTTTGTAAAGGCGCGCGGTGCATGAGGGATGATGGCTGAAATTGTGCACACACAAGACACCCCTTCAAATATTGGTCGAGGTCCTGCCCCATGTGTGGCCAGTATGCAACCTCTCTTAAGATTTCCAATGTTGTGTGAAACCCCCTATGACCGGCAGTGGCCGCATCATGGGCGTGACTTAACATCAGGCTTCGGAATGAGGTAGGAACCACCCACTGATCGTGGCCAGCTTTGGATTTCCTTACCAACAAACCGTCTTGGATCCGGAACATTTTTGGACATTTCATCAACACTCTTAGGTCCTCTTTCCCAATGTAATCGGTATCCGTCAGGGGAAAGTTCTCAGGGTCCTCAAGGTGCTGGTAAAATTTACCAATAATTGGATCCCCCTTCTGAGCGGTAATCAAATCAGCATCAGGGGTCTCCTTACTCCATTGTGCAATTGAAAGGTCGTTGTGAGCATTTGTCTGGGACCTAGTGATAGCAGTGACCTCACAAGTCACATCTTCCTTACCATAAGGGCAAGAAGTGTACACCAGGAAGTTCCCCCCATGCCGGGTAAAAATCCTGTCTGGTGTTGTTTTGTCCTCACTGTCACTGTCAAAACAGTCCTTGGGGATTGGTCCTAACAGTTCATTTACTAAGTCGATGGAAAAATGTCGGTCATCAACCGCCATTCCAATAATGGTGCCTGCGGCTAGAGTAATACTCTTTAAGTCGCTGTTATCCACCTCTATTAGAATGGTGTCATGTTCTATGTTGACTAATGGAGTTGGGTTTACCCCTAACCCTTGCAGTTGGAGAGAAGCATTTAGATGTATGTAAGCATCAGGGTTTTGCAAATATTGTCCTCTTTTAACTTTCACTTCCAGGGAGAATTGTCGGGTCCTTTCTGGGATGGTGACTTCCTCTTTAACCTGAATTTCAACTGCATAAGGTAGCAATTGAGCTGACCTAAATGCTTTTTCTGGATCATCAAAGCTCATGGGATTATCCGCTAATCGGGACCAAGCTTTGAAGTTTATTAGGTCCAAACTAATGGCAAAGCGATTGAGAATGTCACTGCCTAAGTAAAAGGCGGCAGTGACGTCTCGCACGACCCAACAATTATGGACTATGCTCTTGTTGCCAATGGAGATTTTGAGCATACACCTGCTTGGCAGGAGATGTTTGGAATTAGGTGCTTCCAGGTCCATTTCCCATTTGTCTATCAGTTTGAAGGTGGGAATGGCTGGATCTTTTGGGAGTTGGCGAAACATGGCTTCGCTGATGAAGCTCTTACCGTTGTTCACACACACTCGAGCGAGAACAGAGTCCTTCCCATCATTTAACTGAACAGGGATGAACAACTGCTCTCCAATTTGCTGAATCTCAGCCAGGCTCTGAGCTGATTTCACATCTTTCTGGACTATAGGAGTGGGAGTTTCTGATTGTGGATTAGTATAGAATTTCAGAGTGTTTCCTTCCAGTGTGGAATACCACCTTAAACTGGAAGGAAGGTTGATTTTCAGAAATAGAGAGGACCCCCCATCACCAGTCTGTTGTCCTACTGCTATTACTGTCACGTCTGGAATCTGGTTGTTCTGGAAGTGAAATTCTACTTGGTCAGATTTTTGTTCAACCATGTGGCAGGTGCCGTTTAAACTAACATGGTTGACACTCTGTTTTAATTTTATTGGTCGGCTAGTCTGGGTCCAGAGGACCTTGTTTACGCAATCTATTAGGGGTGACAACCTTCTCAGGAGGTCATTCCCTAGTAAACAAGGGGTGCCCTCTGGGGTCACAACTATGACCGGGTGTTTCAACTTGTGTCGCCCGATCTTAATGTCCAAGTCTGCAGTCCCCTCAACGGGAATTTCCTTCCCGTCAAAGTTCTGCAGTTGTCCAGGAAGAGAGGTGAGAGGAATTTGGTAATTCTCTCCCCTTCCTGCATTCAGTTCGTCAAAGGCCCTTCTGGACAGAAGGGTAGCTTGAGATCCAGTGTCCACCAGTGCCGAGATTGTACCCTGCCCCTGTACTTGTACCGGGGCATAATATCTTCCCTCCTTCTCCTCAAGGGGGCACAGATAATGTACATTTTTGGACAACTGGTGGGCTAATTTTCTGGTTTTGGACATCGCGAGAGAAGAATTTTGGGCAGAATTCTGTGGAGAGCCTTGGGAATCTGAAAGAAAAAGTTGGCAACTGGAGATCAGAGCCATTGTGGGTTCCCCTGGCTCCGGTTCTGGGCCGCCCCCCCCCTTTTTGGAGGCAGTCACCAGGATGGGTTTGAACCAGGGGATTTTCTTGCGGTTGGTTCTGGGATGAGATGGTGGGCAGCGGTAGCTCAGTCTCCACATCTCCCCAGTCTGGATTTGCATCCCTAGGGACCCATTTTTCTTTGGGAGGAGTTCCCCCCTCTCTGAAGGAGAAGATCCCTTTCCCAGGATCCTCTGAGGATCCCTCTCCCTCAAATTGGAAGATCTGTACCTCCTCCTCAAACTGAGTCTGTTTGGGTCTTTTGTTTCTCCTACCCCCCCTCTGCTCCTTAGGAGGCAGACTTTCAGGGGCAAGAGATTTTGTTTCCGGTTCCTGGGTTTCCAGGGGCTGTTTACAAGTGAGGAAGGAAGCTTCCTCCAAGGCTTTACACCCCCCTTCCCCTTGTGCCTCCTCCCTGGGAACCGGTGAGTTATCGGGGTGCTGCCCCCATCATTGTTCTGGAGCACCAGGTCCAGAGTTGGGTACGTTCTGCGCCGGCATGCCGATCTGAGGGTTCTGCTGAGCCCTCAGTATGTGACCCATATCCCGCGCCATGTTTTGAACCTGGCGCTCTAACTGTGAAACCCGCTCAGGCTGATACGGGGCCCTGTTTTCTCCCCTGGGCTGATCCCGGGAAGGGTAGCTGTCCCTCCTCTGGTAATACCCCGGGTTGGGAAGATTTGGGTAACCCTCCACCCTTGGCCTCCCCTCTCCCGGATTAGGTTGTCTGGGCTCAGGGAATTGGGGAAAGAAGGATGGATGATTTTGGGGTTGGAAATTGGGTGGATACCTGGGGAAAAAGTTCTGCCCAGGATTTGGAGAATTTCTGCCCTCCTGTGGGAAGTTGGGAGGGAAGTCCCCTGGGTTAGGTGCTTGGCTGGATCCCCCCCCTTGGGCTGGAGGAGTCCACACATAACCCAGGATGGGTCGATTTCCCTTGTAACGGGGACTTACATAATCAGGAGAGCGAGGGACCCCATTTGTGGGGCTGCCTCCCTGGCTCCCTGTCTGTGACTGGCCCGAGGACCTTCTGGGCCTAGCATTATTAGGCGCAGGTAGGTTTTTAGGCCCCCCCATCTCCAACTCTAAAACGGGGGTGACCTTTACCTCTGCCACCTTGGCAGCAGCAGGGGTGCTGTTGGCTTTGGGGGTTTTCTGGGCATTACTTTAGCTATCTATCGGTTTCTGCACCTCATAGATCCGGGTAGCCTGTTCAATGACCCAGTCTAAAGATCTTTTCTCGTGAAAATCCCTCACGAGCTGGGTCATGATATATTTGGGCAAGGCATGGAAAAACGTATTAATAAATTCCCTGCTATCCGTGCGCACCCTTCTTGTGGTCTGTGCAAAAGCACGCTTTAACTCCTGCACAAATTCTTGTGGGGCCTGATCCTCCCCACATTGCAAATTGTAGGCTGCCTTGCGAGCCTCTTGAGGATTTCTGTGAACAGAAAAATGTTTCAAGATGGCCGCCTTATAGGTGGACCATCTTAAATGATTTTGGTCCTCCAGCCCCGCAAAGAAACTGGAGTATTCCAGGGAGAAGGTCCACTTTACATATTGAATACAGCTTTGGCTGTCCTTCAAATGGAAAGTCTCCATCATTTGTTCAAACAACTCTAAGTGCTCCCAAACAGAATACTTAGCGTTCTTATGGTAAGGCGTGATGACGCTCCTGATCGCCTTAAAATGCTTTAAGGGGTCCTTAAGCAAGGCCCTTTTTGCCTTATTGGCCTTTTTTGTTCGGGTAACCCTTGTCCATTCGTCCTCGGACTCAGAGGCACTGCTCCCAGAGGTTCCCGTCTGTTCTTCCAGGTTTTCCCGAATTCTGCGAGCCTGGGAATGGCTGGCAGAATGTGGGGACCTGGTCTCCTGTGTCCTGCGCAGTTCAGAGGAGTCTTCAGATTCCTCCTTGCTGCCAGGATTTGATGGGTACCCCCTCCACTGACCTAACTGGGCAGAGGTTTTCAGGATGCCCTTAAGGGGCCTACTCTCCTGGGGTTCCCCACTGAACTGTACTGTACTTGGGTGCCCATACCCGGATGCCCACCCCTCCATTCCTGGGTGGTACTGGCCTATGAGCCCCATACTCTTAGCTGGATAGTAATCTGCCATCCCTGTGGCCCTGTGCTCACGTGCGCCAGGGGACATGGGGGTGGCAGAGTATAGGGACTGAGAGGTATGAGGGCCTCTGGTACTAGGGCTCCTGAGGTTATGCTCCGGAGTTTCCATTTCCCAGCGAACCTCATCTCTATCCGCCCCTGCTCCCTGTTGCAATGCAAGAGCCTGCATTTGTGCCTTCAGTTCCTCAGTTAAGGCCTTACTAGACTCTATCAGTCTCTCCTGCATCGCTACCTGTTGTTGGAGCCTATCATTGTGTTGACAGAGGGCCTCATTTTCCCTCTGTGCTTCCTGGTTGGTTCTGGAGAACTGGGCCAGTCTTTGCTGCAGGAGGTTTACCTCCTGAGTCCCATCCCTACTGGCCTGCTCCTTTCTTGCCAGAGCCTCTTCCACCCTCCTGGTGTGCTCTAACAAGTTCCGGTTTTCTTTTTGGAGGTCACCCAGCCCCTGGAGGGCCAGGTGATTTTCTTCCATTTTTCTTTTTAAATGGCAGACTTCCTGGCCTAAGGCGTCTCTTTCCTGACTAAGAGCCTGCATTTGTGCCGCCAGGTCGTCCCTTTGCCGTTGAAAGGCACCAGCTTTTTGGCGCTCCTCATCAAACTCTGCCTGGGTATCCAGGTCTTTCAGAATCAGTTTATTGCTCTCCTCTTTCTCTCTATCTAGCTGGTTTTGCAGGGTGACTACCTGCTCCGCGCATGCCCTGTTGAAATTGATCTGTTGCTCCAACTTTTTCTGGTTCTGCAGTAAGGAGTCCAAACTGTCTTGGTGCTCCTTCTGCAGGGCCAGAAATCTGGTATCCTGGTCTGTCTTTTCCTGTTGTAGGATGCCCCTATCCTCTTTTATTTTAATGATGTACTGCCTGCTGTCATTTTCTGACTCCTGGCTCCCCTGCAGCCTCTGCTCAGAAGAGACCAGGTCATCTTGGACCTTCTCTAACACCACCTGTTGCCTATTTGCCAGATTTTGGCTTTCAGCACATCTATCCTGCATGTCTCCCATATATAGGTACAGGTATGCTGCTATCCTGGCAATCTTATTATGTTCCTCTTTGGCTTTAGGAGCCATATATAGTTCACTCAGGGCCACATGTAATGGACCCTGATCTCTCCATAAGTCTGACCCTGTTTCAGTGACCTGTCGCGTGATGGCCTGCAACCAGGCATCCTGGCCCTGCTCAGCCCATTCACCTCTCACAAATAACTTATGTAAGAAGTGCTCTCTGGCTATTTTCATGTCTACTAAGGTCGTCATTCTAGAGATTGGTCTCTGTCCTGACTTACAGAAGTTTGTATTTTATTTTTGCAGAACAGAACTTTTCTTGGAGTGTCCCTTTTGAGGAATGCTTCACAGCGTAATGCAGCGTGGTGATCCGACCGGATGTATGTATCCCGTCAGTTAGCACACTGTATTAAGCTGCACAAGTGGTATTCTAACCCAAACGTCCGGCCGAGCCCCCAATTTGTAAGAGGATTCAATTCAACACTACAGCTAAGTCAGCGCCTAGTTTATAGTACTGAATGAAAACCCTTATTGATATACCTTTATGTCCAGTTCATGCGTTCTGGATGACTACCCCTATATAAAACCCCTCTCTTGGAATCCCCCTGACCCCACTGAGCCAAGAAGTAGTTCTGTTTTGCAAGTTAAAAGGTTTATTTGATAATTTAAACAATAGATATATATATGTCACACCTTATAATAAATTAATAATTGAATATCACACTTAATCTGATATGATAAAGATTAACAACGGAGAATCTGGCACTAACACGCTTCTCTATAATCAATAAGGAGTTGACATGAAATGGATAATGTAGCACAGTGGTAAATAGGTACAGAAGTATAATGTGGTAGAGAATGCTTTATAGGGTTCAAGGAAATGCAAGGTTGAATGAATGAAATGCAGTATAGAAAATACTCAATATGATTTCAACAAAACAATGTAATCACTTTTCTCTGGCAATCCCCTCCCCCCCTTGATACAATGCAAGGAAGTGGAAGGAAGCACACAGTTCTCAGAAATGCAATCAACTGTAATTCAGTTCACCCCAGCAAGCTTAGACTACAGAAGTTTGAAAACAGAGGCCCAAATTGCTTCTATATGTGCTGGCAATTCAGTGAAAAGTATACTAAAATGCTTTTGATTCCCTCTAGAGGTTCAGGGCGAATGGTATCTAGTTAATATTAGCTCAGGCTCACTCTTGCAATGATTCAGGAATGATTAGCAGGTTAAACGAATTTCTGGCAAATGGAAGGCAAGCAGCAGCTGTTTTTACACGAGGAGAAATTTGCAAATCGCGGTAAAATTCGCGGATGCGTGTTCCGCAATTATGGCAAAACCATAGGGGGTAGGAATGCGGTTCTTAGTGCGATTAAAAGCTTAGATTCTCAACTTTCAGATGAAAGTTACTGCAAGTCTCTAGCACAAACGGTTGTGGAGATATGAGCGATTGAATAAAGGTCGTTTTTCAGATTTGAAATTTTAAAAGCTCAAAAAGACAAGTGCAGCTTGCAACTAGAAAATGACAAGTGACAGATTTGGAGCTATCAGGCAGTTCTACTTAGGTTAAATAGATTGAATTAGATGAATTTAAACTAAGAGATTGGTTCTACACAGTTCTGCTGGGTACTCACACTATATTCTTGAATTAAATGGGCCTCATCACGGATCTGGTCAGGGTTTTAGACTGGGCTCTGGTCTCTCTCTGGGCACAGCGTCTGGTCTCTGGAACTGCTCGCTCTCTGGTCTGGTCTCTTAGTTCTGGATAGATTGAAGTCTCTAGTTTGGCTTTCTGGAGGTTTGATGGAGGTAAAGTATGGATTTTTCCGGCAGAGCTTCCAGCGGCAGATGGATTTGAAAGTCCCTATCTGTCCTGTCTGTCTGCTTTTATGTGTTTTGAGAGTGGGTGGGTATGTTGGTCATAACTAAACTTGCCCCTCTCACTTGTCATTGGTCAAATTTCCATTCCTCACTTGATTGGCGAAGCTAAGTTGTGTCAGAGTGATGTCATTTTATGGCTTGCAGATAGGACACTCCTCTGTCAGATTGCACACATTCTATATTTGATAACAAAAGACATATTTCACAGTTACACAGTTGCTTGAAATTACATATACATGGTGTGGCTGAATTTAGCCATGTCTCTGTCCAAATCTGTTGCTTGCATTCAGAAATGGCACATAATTGACTTTTTAACTGATTTTTCAATTTCTGACATTGACCCAACTTTACATACATGTGCGCAGGGAGTATGGACATTAACTGATGAAGTTTCAGATTTTTAACATGCATACATTTAGAGTAATATCCACTTTTCCGCTAACACCCCCCTGAACATACCACCGGTTCTAAAAACCTCTTAAACTGTGGGCAGAAAAATCACAAGAATTATGGTATCATTTATAAAATTTTCACATGTCCGCTCTATGAATGATCCATCTTTTTAAAGTTATGTTCTGGCTCCAAAGGGGTGTGGTTTCCTCTCAGCACAAGGTAGAAATACTGGTTTATCCAGTTCTGCCAAGCCAGCTTCTGTCTCCATTTTCTCCCCCACCCAGTTTCTGCCAAGAGTAAGCCACTTTTACGACCCCTGCAATATAAGATTTGCTTGGGTCCTGAAAGGCTCATTGTTCAAGAGGAAGCCATTTATGATCCTCTCAATAAACCCTCTGCCTGGGTGAAGGGAGTTGCATTGTTCACTCTCCTGCAGAGCACAGGTAATTCAATTATCAGATAGATGGTATATTCTTAGTGTGGCCAGAAAAAAGGCAGATAGTCCTGGGAACACAGCTGTGACTCAAGTTTCACTCCTGATGGGGTAGTTGTCAAGCAAAATCAAGTTCCTTAAGCCAGACTTTCAGCTAACTGTCATGTTTTTTGTTGCTTTTTAAATTAACTTGCAATTTTACACATGCAGCTAGAATGCTGATTCTAAGTGCAAAACTATGACATTTCAACAGTTACAAAGGCATGTGACACCAAACATAGGTCACTCATTTAATCTAAACATTTTCGATTTTAGTGTCTTTAAATCCAGTGCAACTTAAACTGCTGACTCCATAGCTCAGCCAGTTTTGTTATAAGCATTGTTCTGGGCTCTTCATTTCCCAGATTTTGTAGGCACACAAAACTCCATTCTGCCAAATGTCTGCTGGTGTTCAGTGAATATTTTGCACATATTGTAATGTTTGAAAATAGGCATTTTGAGCCTGCCTTCAGAGAAACACAGGGTGGTTTTAAAACGCCGGCTTTTGGATAGTGGTGAGTACTGGTACTGCACCCATTTTTGGGATTTAACAAATGAATTCCCCACAATTCTAAGTTGCATTTGGCAATCAGCATTGCCATTCCCAATGGTTTCAGACTACTGTGCGGGTAGTCCAATGGTGGTTTTAAAGCGCTTTGAAGCTAACCGGCGCTACTGTTTTTCCTTTGGCAACCCATTTCCCTCATGGCAACCTGGCCTTTCATTCTCGCACTGGTGGGTGGCAAGTGAGGCAACCATTTTGGTGTGCGCACAAACTGCGCAGCTTTCCTGGATTTCGGCGCACATGTGGGTTTTCCGCCATCTTGAATTTTCTAAGCCCACAGCACCAAATGTTGTGGCATGATAGCTTAAACGTGGGTCAGGACACCCAACAGGGGCCCGGCGGGGGTGATGACGTGGGTGTGACTGGTCCAGTCTAGACTCAGGGGCAGTAGCCAGTACAGGTCATTGTGGAGGGGCCTATGACTGATCCTGCCCCTGGGACTGCAACTGCATCAGTATGCACCTGCTGGCATGCCTCATGCCGGGCCAATCCGCAGGTATGGATGTTTCCATGCAAACAGAAAAACCAATGCCTGCAGATTTCCCCATTCGGGACAGGGTGTAACCTGTGCTAGCCAATCGGGGGCTTGCACGTCATCACGTTGAGGTTGTCCGTCGCTTGAACTGGCCAGCACATTTCCTGGTCTCGCAATGGGTCTGTGGGCTTGCCACTTATGTGACCCCTCCTCGTCTTCTTCCTCTGTGTGCCAGTCATCCTCCCTGCTGTCTTCTGATCCAGATACCACCAGGTCCCCCTGTGAACCTGTCCCAACTCCAGCCACCAGTCTGGTGGAGATCACATCCCTGCCAGAGTCGGGAGTCGAAGGTGAATCAGCAGATGTGGTCACCACGCCGATCCGCAGGCTACAGGATCTGTGCCAATGGAGGAAGAGCGGGCACCAAGTAGCAGGGCATGTGCACAATGGTCTTGGGGGTTTACATCATCCCGGAGGCTGTCCTTGAGGCACAGGCACCGGTCAATTTTGTGGCAGCTGGCTTGGAGTAGGAGGTTACAGGACTTGGGCTTTCAACAGCAGAGGGGCAGGTATCGACCATCAGGCAGGAGCCAAACGTGGATTTTACAACAAGGATGTCTTCCATGTTGCGGCGTTTGGGTGAGCCGATCAGGGCAGAGTGGCAGAGGGCATAGGAGGCAAAACTCACTATGGCCAGGGTGGAGATTACTCTGCGTTGGGCAGAGGCGGGTGGAGGTCCTCGAGGAGACTTGTGAGGAGTTTGAGAGGAGCATGATGGAGTCCCTGCAAGACCTTGAGGGGGAAGTCAAGGCCCGCCATAGGGAAGTGGATGCAGTGTTCGATGATGCCCTGGCGGAGACTATGAGGGAGCATGGTGAGGAGATGGACTAGCCCACTGCCATTGGGTATAGACATGACGCAGGGCCTGCCAGCGGGCTGTGGTCACGGGTGATATGGGGTTCCATGTGGTGTAGGATGCCTGCGGGCTGTGGTCATGGGTGATGGGGGGCCATGTGGTGTGGCCTGCCTGCGGGCTGTGGTCATGGGTGATGGGGTGGCCCATGTGGTGTGGGCTGCCTGCGTGCTGGGGTCACGGGTGATGGGGGGGCCCATGTGGTATGGGCTGCCTGCATGCTGTACTCATGGGTGATGGGGTACCCATGTGGTGTGGACTGCCTGCGAGCTGTGGTCATGGGTGATGGGGAGCCCATGTGATGTGGGCTGCCTGCGAGCTGTGGTCACGGGTGATGGGTGGCCCATGTGTTGTGGGCTGCCTGCGGGCTATGGTCACGGGTGATGGGGGCGCCCATGTGGTGTGGCTACCTGCAGGCTGTTGTCACGGGTGATGTTGGTGCCCATGTGGTGTGGGCTGCATGCGGGCTGTGGTCACAGGTGATGGGGTTGCCCATGTGATGTGGGCTGCCTGCGGGCTGTGGTCAAGGGTGATGGGGGGTCCATGTGGTATGCACTGCCTGCACACTGTGGTCGTGGGTGATGGGGGGGCCCATGTGGTGTGGTCTGCCTGCAAGATGTGGTCACGGGTGATGGATGCCCATGTGGTGTGGGCTGCCTGTGAGCTGTGGTCACGGGTGATGGGGGGCCCATGTGGTGTGGGCTTCCTGCGGGCTATGGTCATGGGTGATGGGGCACCATGTGGTGTGGGCTACCTTCGGGCTGCAGTCATGGGTGATGTGGGTGCCCATGTGGTGTGGACTGCCTGCGGGCTGTGGTCACGTGTGATGAGGGGCCAATGTGGTGTGGGCTGCCTGTGGGCTGTGGTCACGGGTGATGGTTGGGCCCATGTTGTGTGGGCTGCATGCGGGCTGTGGTCATGGGTGATGGGGTTGCCCATGTGGTGTGGGCTGCCTGCGGGCTGTGGTCACGGGTGATGGGGGACCCATGTGGTGTGGGCTGCCTGCGGGATGTGGTCATGGGTGATGGGGGGCCCATGTGGTGTGGGCTGCCAGTGGGCTGTGGTCACGGTTGACGGGGGCTGGGGTTTGGCTGTCCCATGAGGAGGGGTCAGCTTCCAATGGATTTGTGCATGTTTTGCGGGGTATGCGCTGATTTTCCACGCAATATTGCTGGGTTGTGGTTGGAGTGATCGCATGGAAACTCATTGCATACCCTGGTGGGCAGCCCAGTGGAATCACGTGGAAACTCATTGTGTGCCCCGGACGCACCCCAAACAAGTTGCGTGGAGACTCATCACGTACCGCGGATGCACCCCATCCAAATCCTGTGGAAACTTGTTGCATAGCCCAGACCTACCTAAGACAAGTCGCGTGGAGATTCATCGCGTACCCCAGACGCACCCCAGACAAATCGGGTGGAGACTCATTGCGTACCCCGGATGCACCCCAGCCGAATCGCATGGAAACTCATTGTGTAACCCGGACACACGCCAGACAAGTGGCGTGGAGACAAATCATGTACCCCGGACGCAGCCCAGCCAATTCACTTGGAAACTCATCACGTACCCCGACGCACCCCAGACATTTCGCATGTAGACTCATTGCGTAACACGGACGCACCTCAGCCAAATTGCGTGGAAACTCATTGCGTACCCCGGACACACCCCAGACCAGTCGCGTGGAGACTCATTGCATACCACGGAAGCACTCCAGCCAAATCGCATGGAAACTCATTGCGTACCCCTGGACCCACCCCAGCGCAATCACGTGGAAACTCATTGTCTACCCCGTCTGCAATGGATTTTCACGCCATTTGGCTGGGGGGGGCTGTATGATTGACCAGGGATGACGCAGGTGCTTGCGCCGTGTTAGGCATTTCGCTGGCTCTTTTACTGCGCATCGAACGTGTTGGGGGTGTTACTGGTGCAGCTTGATGTTCCTTGCACCATGGCTAGTGAGGCCTCGGTTAATCCATGAATACGCATGCCGCACAATTTTTTATTTGCGCCATGGCGGGCGCATGCATAGCATGCGCTCCATCTCGGTCGCGCTGTGAATATGCCTATCCTGCGCAGGATTCTATGAATTGGGCCCACAATCTCTTGACATTCTACGCAGCATCTGTAAAAGTGCCCCACGAAATGTCAGATAAAGCACACACAGCTCAATACTTTTTAACTGTTCCAACTTGAAATGTTAAAATAAAAATTGGTGTTAAATGTTAGGATGGCCATTACGATAATATTCCCAGCCACAGCTTGTTACTTGTATCGTGTCCAAAATTGATAATTTGCAGGATACAAGGATAAACAGGGTCTCAAAATGTAGTTTCTATTCTATTTTTTCATTTTAACACTTCCCACATTTCCGAAACTAAAGTATGTCCCTCTGGAAAACCCCTCAATTAAAAATATTTTAACAAATTGACTTTAGTCTTCCGCTTGATTTAAGCGAGTCTAAACAATAACCCTTTATTGTACTAATCCAATAAGAATGAGGCTGGTCTTGGCTTTAAGGTTCTCCAATGTCAGGATTATTAACAGCCACATCTTGATCTGCCTGCATCAAGAGGATGCACATTTCACTTCAAATACAAGAGCCATAACAAACTACTGGAGGTATACTTAAGCTGTGAACTTTGGCCATTAGATTGATGTAATACATAGAAATGTGATATAAACAATAAGACAGCATTCATTATCATCTATGCTTTGGTGATTGTATTGATTGTATTGTATTGATTCACAGTCATTCCTGTGGTTATAGCTCATCCAAAGAAAGAAAGGGCATGGGGAGCATTTAAGTGTGTATATATTTATGTATGCATTTTATGTGAGTGTGATTAGGAGCGCAGAGAGCAGGTAAGTGTTTATTTATAAAGGTATGCATGCATGTACATGTGTGGGAGTGTTGTTTGGAGGCATGGAAAGCCAGTTAGTGTATATGTCTGGATGCAAGTATATATGTGCGTATGTGTTTTGTGTGGGTGTGAGGTGCAATGTTTGAATCAAGGCACCGGAGCTAAAAGAAACCCCTGATGAAAACAGACCCCCACCCCAGTGGGGGAGGGGAGCAACTAGAGTAACTCCAAGTGGGATTTGGCGGATAAAACTCCCCAAATGGGCATTTCTCACTAACTAATGTCTGCTCCAAATCGGCTTAAATAAAGCATCCTTTTATGGATGCAGCCATCAAGAGATGGGGTTCAGACATAGAACCACATTTTAATGCCTGGTTGCAGATTGTTTGTAGGTAATTGTCCTTAGAGATCAAGCATGAGCTTTAAATAGTTATTTTGCCCTTTACATCTAATGGATTCAGAATGGCGTATATAACCTCATCTGCCAACTGGCTAACTATGTCTGGCAACACTACTGTGAGCATATTCATAAGTTTTACTGTGCAATGTTTCAGGCAGCTGTACCATCGTTGATTGTTTGTAGGCTTTAGATTTCGAAAATGGGAATAGGAGAAGAGTTGGTTATCACTAATGTTGGAGGACGGCCTATTGTTTAACTATACTATTTTCAATGTTCATATATTATCTCGACAAGAGAATAATTAGGCATACATGCTAATTAAAAGAGTGAACATATTCTTTCTTGGTTTCTATGTATGATAACAAAGAGGAACTATATTTCTGTCCAATAGTTAATCTGTCAGTGCCCAGGGTAGTGGTTTCTTTTTCTATAAGTGCAGAGATCCAATTCTCTCCAGAGCCTGGTCAGGTATAACACTATTCTCTCCTGCAAAACCTGCCTCAATTCCGGGTGGGGCGTATGACCTCCTTTAAGATGGAGGTCATGCTCCGGAAAGTGTTGCATGATGAAAATCATTACATTCCTTAGTGTTTAACAATTCCTTCCTGATGTTCATTAGAGTTCTTTTGGTACACTGTCTGTACCATGGGCCCAACTGGAAGTCACTAACAGGGAATTCCATGTAGGTTAGTAAGTAGTTGTGGGAAAACTGTGCCTATATTATCGTAGCCAAGCAAACTTAACATAAGAGCGATCTGAAATTAGTCAGGCGCCCCAGGTTTGCAATGAGTTTAATTATCATCATGGCGATGGTTGTGTTTTAGATTACTGGGATCTTCTCAGGAGTGGAGAAGGGCTAGAAACATTTGCTAGCTTTTGCATTGTACATATACATTGCTGAAGGGGAAAGCTTCAGTTGCTGACATTACGTTCTCAGACAGGTAAGATGTCACTGCAGGATGTGATTCTGACAGGATCTATATAGATGGTTCAGAGCTCTGATGAACAGAAAAAGAGAAGCTTGAACTAGTAACAACGAACACTACACTGGAAATGTGTACTGCTATTCAGAAGGGTTCACATTGGCTATTTCAGTTAGGGGGTTGGACAATAATCTATTTATTTGCTATAGCTACAGCATACAGTTGTCTACCTTGTAGTGTCAGGCCTTGAAATTGGTTCCTTTTATTCTAAAGACAGTTTTTCTATTTATGTTATCACAGATTCAACATGGCAATTAGTCTGAATGCAGGATTGTTTTCTGCCAACTCCATTTCAGTGTTCTTCCTCTGTGTTAAAGTGGTAGACTTCTGCAAAAATATACAGATATTGGGAAGTCATTTGAGACATCTTTTCTTCCATTTACTGAAGGGATCGCCACATCAAAAAAAGTGGTCAAGCCATGCAGTATTGAATGAGTAATTGCAGCAACTTATCATTTTCATGATATCAACCACTCCTTCTGTATTTGAATCAGAACTCTCTCCTTGCCTGTAGATGCCGTCCATGATGAGTGGGCATGTGTAGATCAACTGAGATCTGCAAAGTCAGTGGAAAGGAATATTGGTTTTCTTGGACACTTAAGGCTCGATTAATGGAATAATATACTCCGAAAAAACAGGAATTGCATGAGAAATCGCACGCAAGTCCCTGTTTGTCGACTCATGGAACACATTGCGCTGGGTTTACCTGGGACATGCGAGGAATCCGCGCCGATCCACCACGTCACTGGGAGCCGACGAACGCCTTGCGTGAATCTCCAAGAGAAGGGCCGACCCGGACCTGTGCATTCACCTAAAAAGGGGGCAGAACATGTGGAATGAGAAAGAACAAGTAAAAATGTGGGCGCTATGAGGGACGTTCCATCGTCAAACAATCACACCGCTCATATGCGTGCAAAACATATGTATTCATGGAATTGAACAGAGAATGCTGGAATGCGAAAAACCACACACAAATCCAGAAACATCCATGCCATGCGATAGCAGTCGTAAATGTCAACGCGCACACTAACAAATGCATAAAAAGTTTGCGTGATGTGCAAACGCAAGGATAAAGCCACAATGAATGCACCATTTGTTGCAGCAGTCATCCTGGGACAATCCAGGAGGAGGAGGATGGCCAGGGCCGGATCTTCCACCCAAGGACAGCCTTTTTGGGATTGCGTGATGACCAGGTCTATGGCAGGTATAGGGTCCCCCCCATATCATCCTCAACCTGGTCATCGAGTGGAAAGATGACCTCACATCACCCACCATGCGCTCCCAAGCAATGAACCCCTTGCAAAAGGTGCTCACTGTTCTGCATTTTTTGGCCAGTGGCTCATTCCAGTGTACCACCGACATAGTAGGTGGCATCTCCCAGGCCACAAATTCATGCTGCTTTACACCAGGTGTTGGCAATCATAACTGCACGTCGTTTGGTCTGCCGGCATATCTGTATGCCCAGAATACCAGCAGAAATGCAACCAGGATTTGTATGGGGTGGCGCACTTCTGAAAGTGCTAGGTGCAATTGATTGCACACATGTTGCTCTACGTCCACCTCGAGCAACAGAGCACATCTACCGCAACTGGAAACATTGGCACTCCATCACTGTTCAGGTTGTGTGTAATGCCAAGGGCATCATTACTGAAGTGTATGCCAACTATCCTGGCAGCACACCTGATAGTTACATCTTCAGGATGTCCCTGCTACACCAGGCCCTGGAAGCTGGGAAGCATGACAAAACATGGCTCATTGTGAGTATGAAAGGCCATGTACATGCATGCATGTTGCGCACAGACCAATAGAGACTGTCAACAAATGACAATGACAACCATGCTCACCTCTACAGGGGGCAGAGCCTACCCTCTGAGCACATATATGATGAGGCCCTTATGCAACCCGAACACTCCTGACAAGGTAACGTACAACACGGCGCATATTGCAACTCTGGGCATAGTGGAGTGCACATTTGGCATGCTCAAGTCACGTTTCTGCTCCCTTGACCATTCTGGCGGTGTGTTGCTATATGCACCACCATAGTCTGCAGGATCATTGTGACAGCATGTGTCCTGCACAATGTTGCAACATGACATGGCGTCCCGGTGGACATGGTGGTGGTACCCCATCCACACCAACAGGCACACCACTTGCGTATGGCTGGGTAAAGGGCACGTGGAGAGGCTGTACATACCCAGCTTGTGCAATGTTATTTCACCTAAAATCTCTCCCCTTTGGAGTGCAAATGATCCTAAAAAATCCCAGGTGCCATTCAATGATGAGAATGGGCCAATCCACTGTGCTCACAAATCCACCCTGAGAAAGTACCCTTGGAAGTTCACATTTGTGTGCATCCCTTAGAAATAAAAGACATTTCATTTTGTGTTTCCGAAAGAAACACATTGAAGAGGGAATACGCCACTAACACCATGCCAAACATTTAATTAAATCACCTCTTTGTCACCAAAACCATCCCATATGTAATGTAAAAGGATATTTATACCGCGCACTATCAACACCATAGTGTTCCCCTGGCACTCTGGCAGATCTGACTAAGTAACATACCTGTCAAATGTGTAAGCAGCGATAATTCCTGAAACATCATGTCTGAGCTGCAAGCCATAGATGACCTCAACAATTTACATGGGCACAAAATACAACAAGCTCAATGGCATATAGCTTCACACATGTCCTAGAATGTGCATGATGCGGACACACATGTCCCTATTGTGGGGTGTAGAAAAGCAGTGCAGTATTTACCCACATGTTACTCAACATGGCAACATGACTACAATAAACCCCATCCCCAAAACAACTATTAACAAGCGGCAATAGACAATTGTGACCGGGATGGCGACCCACCAAAATTAACACACCGAGACATGCAGCAACTAAAGTAGGCATTACATAATGATCAAGATAAATGCACATTTTACCTGTCCCCTTGGCATGCAGTCGACAGTTACATTTCATCCCAAGACAGAGTTATCATTCCCTGATGGAAGGATCTGCAGACAATGAACAAAATGAAAGAGAGTGCAGCTAACACATCCATGCACCCAAAAACTCAAGACCCACTGGCACCCCTCAGTGACATACAACACATGCAAACAACAACCTACAGGGCAACCATCAACATGTGTCCCAGCACACATGCAGCAACACATGCATAATGCATGCAAATCAAACACACAAAACACACACACACACTGGCAAACAACAACATACACCACACTGCCTTTCCCCTTCAATGACATGCAGCAAATGTGCATGTCACATATCCCGATTCACTAGATGATGGCGCATACACAAAACACGCATGAGTCAACATGCTACATGAAAATGAGAAGACATCACAAATGCAGATAATTGAGCCCACAAAAAAGCAGGGACACCCCTGGAAGACTACCAACGACATGACAAGGCATGCCATCACCTGCGTAGTATTGGGACAGTGCACTGAACACAGTCATGGGAGCACATTCATCTATTCATGTGTTTATTGATCACTTGTTAGGTGCTTATACAATTAGCAAAACTGTTTCAAAGTGCACACAGGGCAACAGGGTGGGACAAGGGAAGGTAGACTATGAATTACTACAGAGATAAATAATTTAATTAACAGTGCAAACCAATCATGAGAATAACTGGGAGGGGAGACAAACCTACTATGCCTTGTGAGTGTTCAAAACATGCAAGTGCAGAGGGGAGGGGGCAAGAGAAAATGTGCTGAGGTGATCATGAAGAAGTGCTCGGGTGAAGTGTGAAGAAAAAAAAAAACTGAAGAGCAACCTCCCGTGGTGAGTCTGAACCTGAGCAAGTGCAGTATATAGACAGCGGCTTGGATGAGAGATGTTGGGGGTCAAGTCCGTGAGGATACATAAGGGCCCTGCACATCAGTCATGCTACTGTATGATTAGCAGAGAAGAGAGGAGGAGAAGGAAGAGGAGAAGATAAAAAGTCTTGAGTCATTTTTGAAACTTAAGGAGGTCCTGCTCAAGATGCAGAGGGGGGCGGAGCCTATTACACAGAAGGAAGCCGTCTAGGAAACCGATCGACCACCAGCTCTCTGTTTAGCAAACCTCTTCACACGCAGGGAGTTGTTGCCAGAGGAATGCAGGAGCATTACTCTGACACCAACTTTCCTCATTCATCTACGCGCCTTGAAACACTTGTGTATAGGGACGCTATAAATGCCATATCATATCATATCAGGAGTCTAGAAGGGAAGTTTTTGTTCAGGAAGCATTGAAGATATAGTGGTCTCCAGCCCCAGATAGCCTTGTGGATGATACAGAGGGATTTCAATTTAATCTGTGCTGAGACCGTGAGCCAGTGAAGGCTTTGTAGGGCAAGCGAGATGCAGTCCCTGGGCCTGAGGCCAAGGATAAGACATTCTTCCCTATTCTGGGTAAGTTGGAGGGGTCTCAGTGTGGACAAAAGAAGATTAGGGAGGAGGTTATTGCAGAAGTCTAGCCTGAGGAATGAGTCAAAGATGACTCCAAGATTCCTGGCTTCAGAGGAAGGGGTTGTTATGGTGTGAATCCCGCTTCACCTTCACCCGGAACTGTGTCTCCAAATTAGGGACAGGAGGGACAGTGCGTGGTGGAGGGCATAGATAGCATGGATGTCAAAGGGTGCAGGGTGTCTCCCCTGGGATGGCAGTCACTGCCAGATCAAGGATTACTGATACAACATGGGAGAAGACATTACAACAGGCATAGTGAAGTACCATTCACACAGCACACATGTGCGAGGAAACACTGAACCCATAGTTACCTGCACATCACCATTCAAACATGCAGGTTCATCTCTCCACCACTGAAAATGTCATGGCCTTGAGAGGTTAACAGCACAACTCAAGGAAAAAATAAGTAAAATAATAAAAATAAAACTTGGAAAGAGCAGCTCAAAAATAAAATGCCAACATTCGTGCCTAGGGTTAACTAAAGTATACAAAAAATGACAAAAAAATCAAAGTCCACCCAGGGAGCGGGGGGGCTTCGGGGGCTTCATGTCAACTTACACATGGGTGGACGTTAAAAAATAAAAATAAAAAAATCCCCTCCATGGGATCATGGACCGCACGGCTACGGTGGCTACGGTGGACCGGGAGACATGCCTCTGTTGGCACCACCATCATGCATTGAATCGGAAGGTGGAAGTGCTGCTGGAGGCTGACCACGCAGTGCCCTGGCCTGGTCCTCAGTGGCAGTGGCCATGCGTGACACTGATGAATGCACCAGCAGACTGAGGGCTTGGAAGTCACTATGTACAACCTCACGGGTTGCACATAGTTCCTCTGTGATTGTCTGCCTCAATGATAACATCTCCTGATGGAACATTCTTCTGCTGGCTGACTCTTCCTCACGGATTGCAGCCCTGTGGGCCAACAACTCTTGCCTCAGGGCTTCCCTGTGTGCCAGACCCTCTGCAGGCAGGGATGCCTGCAGACACTGCAGAACTGCCTGTTGGCCCCTGATGTTGGCCTCCAGGCACAGCCTGTTGGAGTGGCATGTAGACCGCATGACCTGCAGCTGTTGCTCCATCTGTGTTGCTGGGAGGATCATGGAACTGGCCACCCTATCGATGCCCTCAGCCAAATTCTCAAAGGCAGCATCCTGTTCATGCGTGGAATGCAACATCTGTTGCTCCCACACTATCTGCCCAGCCTGCACACATCCCCCCAAGTGTGCGGGCCCATGCCTACCTGATCCAAGCAAGCATGGTCCTTGCTGTGATGCCACTGTCTCTGGCTGCAGAACTGTAGCCCTCCCTTGGACATCAGCCCCACGACCAGAAACCAATATATGGGAGTGTGTCCTTGCAGCCGTTACCATCACAGACGGGCGTGACACCACTGACTGGCCTTATGAAGGCACCTGAGCCCCTGTAGACTCACAGGCCCCAACTGCTCCACCCATTGGTGCACTCACCTCTGCCAGCATTGAGGACTGCACATTCGATTCAGCATAAGAGCTACTGGAGTCCAAAGAGTCAGGATTGTCTGCAGCACGGCTCAGGGTGGTCTGTAGCACCAGTGGATTCTCACGGCCTGCCACACCACATTGTCCACTGGTGGTCTGAAGTACCACAGACTCTTTTTCCTCCTCTTCCACTTCCTATGAATACGGTGCCACCTCACCTGCACATGGACAGAAAAAGACATGTTGAGTCATGTGCAACGTGTCTACAGAAAGCATGTGTATCACATTGCTGTCATGCAACAAAATGCAGGGCATGTCACTATAAGACTGGAGGGGGTATCTGTACTCCTGCTCTCTATACTGCAGAGTAGAAGCACAGAGCACCCAGCCAAGATACTTTATGTATTTATTTCATTTATTTATTTTATTGCATTTGTTACTCTCCCAGACCCTTGGGTATCGCGGTGAGGTTATTGGTAACGGCGTTATTTGGTAATGTGAACAAGCAATTAAAGCTTAAGCTCTCAGGAGGTGATGTGGGCTGGTTCTTAAGTACACTCTAGTCCCAAAGCACCCACAAAGGAATGTCCACACACTATGTTAGTGAAAACACAGTTCTTTATATAAATAACGCATTGATTATGTACACCTACAATAACACACTTTCTACTCATGCAATTCTATAACGTTAAATATATAGTCTCTATGTGGTACCACAATTACTCCTCTCATCCATTAAAATACATCAACTATAGACAGTTTCAAATGGCACACAAATCAATTAATAATGTGAGCCACCGATAGACATAGAAGGAAAACAAAGATTTAAACAATTGTCAGAATACGGGGTCCCTACCACAAGGCACAGTTCTGTGTGAGGGTCCCCCACCTGGACAACCTGTAAATAAGATATATTGACAATCCCAGTCCATATATTGTTTAGCAGAGTCTTATGTCCTTCTACAAATGTTCTACTACCCCAATGCACCTGGTTTAGCAGAGTTCGCCGACGGGTCATCAACGGATCCTTCTTGAGTGAACTCGCTTTAAGGCAGGAGCCACAGATCATCGAGATTCCACATAGAAAAGGGGTGAACAACATTGTAGAGGCAGCAGCTTCGATCCTTGCGGTGCTCGTTGACGGTCGGTCGTGGATGTCCTGCGAAGATGAGGTGTGCGGTGCACCTCAATAACGATAGTTAATTGTCACAAAGAGTCAAAGAAGAACGTAGGCCCAGCAAGGGCGCCGGGTCATCAGCTTTTGGCGTCGGCGATCGGGACTCGATCAAGGCAGGCTTTTGTATCTTCGTCTGTGTCTTTGAGGACTTCAGGTGGGGGGAAACCCACTGGCAGATTATCCTTTGTTCGTTGGCGACCTTGACTTTCCCCGATGGGACAAAGGCAAGGAAGTCCTTCATTCAAATGTCTTAGGCAATGGAGCATTGCGCATCCGATCAACAACAATGGTATACGACGGTGATGGACTTCAATGTCTGGGCTCTTTGCTTTAGATTCCTCGGTGGTCCCAGTCTCCATTCGCCAGCCTTTTGATGACTGATTTGCAGGGCGCCTTGGTGAAGGTTAGCTGGTGCACAATGTTCCATTGTAGCTCAGGAAGAGGTCTCCTAGCCAAGTCCTCTCTTGGATCAGTCCTCGACGACACGGCAGCTTTCGGATTGCGTCGAAGGAAAGCTTCAGCAAAGACTTCTTCTAGCTGGGCTTCAAGGTAAGCATCAAGTTTTGACTTCAGCTTCTGAACGATTTCCATCAGTGACAGGTCCCCAGATATACTGTTTGGTTTCTTATTCACTATGCTGGGTCACACTCAGGCAACCAATCATTCAGAAGGGCATTCAGGCAGGCAGGCAGCCAATCAGGCTCACAGTGCATTCAGTCCATTCTTCTCCATCCAGACACTCACAACCAAAAATGTGGATTGGGTCAAGCACCCAGCCATTCAGCACTCCACACTGCATTCATACCAGTTTCGGGCAGGGCTGTCTCATTCATTGTCACATACTAGAAACCAGATACCCATAACACGAAGTGTATATTTGTTACACACTCCATTCACCCAGGTCCCACCCCGCGGGCGTACCCACAACATACAGTCAGCGGGAAGGCTCCAGTCAGTCTGGCCTGGACTTCCCCACAATACCATATATGAAACTTCCACTCAACAGCCAGTTAGGGGAAGGGACAGAGTCAGGGCTTCCCAGGACTTTGGGAAAACAAGGTAACAGGCAATAAAAAGCAAGAGGCCAAAGGGCATCTTATCTCCTATCACAATCAACTGATTCCAAAGGCAGGGCCTGGGTATCGCAACATGGAGGATACTCAGAGCACATGTCCAATTCAGCATGGAGCTGCCACCAGCCCATACCCTTCTCTGTGGGCCACACACAGGTGCTCAAAAACATACGCTAGGGGCACTGGTTGTACCCCCACCCATGGGTGCCATAAGGATATCCCAAGGGTCTGTTCACCACAACCAAAAAGAGGAAGAGTTGCACTGCCAGGAGTCCCACATGGACTCCTGTTCAGAAAATAACACATAACACACATGATAAAGGGACTACAGGACATAGAGGCCCTGTCCCTCCAAATGCATTTCCAGCATCACAGTCACCATAAGAAATACAGCATCCACACACTATATCTATATACAACAAGCTATCTGATCATGCCATATGCTGACTGGCAACAACATTCCCTGCTCGGAGCCATGGTGCCAGTGGACACATTGCCAACAAATAGGGTTGTTAACCAGCACATTATGGCCTATGGCACAGCTAATTGTTGACTAATACCAGTGAAATGGGCATGGCCATGTGGCTCTGATGTTCAATTACATCACATGACAACAGGCAGACACACATATATCCACATCCAAGTTCGCATTCACCCAGTGTTGACCTGGTACAGGGACTGTACACAATGGTGAAATGCTGTAAGTGTGTGAAAAAGGAAACAGTCCCAGTTGATGTATGGCTGTAAGAGTACCACCTAGCCAAGGTCTGTGAAGTGGAGAGAGTAAGTCAATGGAGTTGTAGATAGGAACAAGGTACAATGACCTACAAGAGGGAGAGGGGCATGAACCCATGGAGTGTGTGCAGAGTGTGGGAGGGTAACAGGGATCAAGCCGCACAATGATTTGGCTCAGGTGTCATTGCAATTGGTGAAGCATGGATGGTCACAGTCTAGAAATATGAACCCTGACTCAGGGCACACCGTAAGGTGTGTTGGTTGTACTCTTGGATGTTCTATGTAGCATGGTAGCACCTACGTACATGTGTGAAAAGAGAATATATACCCCCAGATCATGAAGTATAACTCATATGTTGGACACAAGCATATGTCTAGCACAGCAGAGTCACTAAGATCAAGGATGCAGCTAACAAGAGTGCACGTTGTGGTATCATTTTGCAGATGTTGGGGGTATGCTATTTGGAGATGAGTACTGTCACATGGCCATGTTTGACTGATGTACAACACATTGGTTCAATCCACTCTTGTGCACATTGGACAGGAGTCATTACACCACAACATGGTCCACTCAGGGTAGTTATTCAAATTCAGCCAGATGTGCACCACAATTATACATCTTGGTGATGCTTCACTAGACGTAATCAGGATGCACAATCTTGGTCAATCACCGGACGTGTCCTCGTAATTTTACCAGGCCTCCCACGCCTTGCACCTGTTCCAGTAAAATGAATAGGCTCATAGCCTATTCATGCTCGGTCAGCTCCTCCTCCTCTGGTGACCCCCCTCCAGTTGTCAGAGCAGAAGCTAGGTTGGCACCCAGCTTGGACTTGGTGCAACGGGTGCGGTCATTCCAGCGCTTCGCTACCTGTGCAGCAGTGAACTTCTCAAACACTAAGGCGTTGATCTCATTTGTGACATGCTGCCAATGCGCATACGATGAACAGGTGAATGTGTGCTCTCCGGTTGCTGGCACATGTCACGGTGGTGCATGGTCGCATAGCACATGACGATATAGAGTTCTTCATCATGGAAGTTCCTCTTCCTCAACGTGCCAGTGTCCTGTGCAGTGCCATGGGGTTGAGCCTGTTCCTGCTGTGCAGGCTATGCCTTCTTGCCACAAGATTTTGGTGTTGCCCTTCTGTGGCCAGGACCCCACTGGGGTCAAGATGCTGGACCACTTGTGGCCTGGGGCATGGTATCACCCCCTGTGGCTGGGTCAGCTGGTTCTGCTGCATGTCCCTTACCCTTTTGGGCTGGGACAGCTGCTTCCACTGCATGTCCATTACCCTTTTGGGCTGGGGCAGCTGCTTCTGCTGCACATCCCTTACCCTCTCGGGCTGGGGCACTGCTTCTGCAGCAGGTTCCGAAACCCGTGGGTCTGGGACAGCTCCTTCTGCTGCACGTCCCTAACCCTTTTGGGCTGGGGCGGCTGCTTCCACAGCAGGTCCCGGAACCCCTGGGGCTGGGACAGCTGCTTCTGCAAGACGTCCCTGTACTCTTGGGGCTGAGACAGCTGCTTCCGCAGGACGTCCCTGACCCTGGCCACGTCTGCCCCCGTTCCCTCTTGGGGCCTTTCTACTCATGTTCCAGGTGTTAGTGAAAAATGGAAGGCACACCAAGCAATAGTCTAGACTGTCTATGTGATGTAAGATGTAGTTCTGTGGTCCAGCAAGTCTCAAAGTACCCCAGGTGTGAAAAAGATGATATGTGTAACGCACAGGCACCCCCAAAAAAGAAATAGATGCATACAAAAGACCAGGATAGCTTCCAGAACAAGAAAAAAATGGTATGCCAAACACAGTGACACCCAGCAACACAGAAATTCTGTATTGAACCCCGGACGGCTGCCGAAAGGTAAGAATAGAGGTACGCGATACACAGGGGCACCCATAGTTGGAAAAATGTGTACGCAACTCACTGTTAACCTCGTAAAAATCAAAAGTAGATGCGCGTATGCGCAGAGGCAAATCCCCCTACAAAATAAGAAGTTTGTACGGTCCTTGAAGTGAACGGATTGCGTGGGACCCCACAAAACGCAGCACTCCACTCGTTCATCTCTGCACACATGTTCAGAGCTGCTTCTACACGTACTAATGTATCCTGGAATATGGCGTTCTCAATGCCTGCGTGCAGTGCGTGTCACATAAGTTACGCGCTGAGGGCCTTTTCTCAGATTTTACCTGTCCACGCAAATTTTTGTACGTGGAAAGTCCCATTATGCTGTTTCCGGCTGCCATTATAGATATACACGGAAGACCCACGCTACTGCCTCTGTGCCTTTTTACCTGCCTCCAACTGCCTGGTGCAGCCTCCAACTTAGCCATCTGGTGCTGCCTGTCCAGTGTGTGTGCTTGCTTCCCACCTGCACTGCGTTTGGGATGCCTGCTGTCCAGTCATTGCCTAGGCTCCTGTCCTTGGTCCTGTGACCACCTCATCTGGTTCATCGGACTCCCACCATGCCATTCCACCACCACCGCTCCACAGCCCAGCTCTAGGACCACCTTGCCCCTTCACACATGCCTCAGGGGTTGCAATGTCTGCACCATCATCATCAGACCAGAGCGGCAACCGCACGGCAGCGAGGGAGAGGGCTGTCAACTTCACCACCAGGGAAGTTGACATCCTGGTGGAGAAGGTCCTTGAGCATTATGATGCCCTCTTCAACCCTGTGATGCAACGTGGAGGGGGTGGCACCCCGCACCTTGTAGACTGCGCATAAGCGCTGGGAGGACCTGAAATCCAGGACCCACAGCAATGCCTAATGTCGGCTAACAACATGCGCGTCCTGGAGAAGTTCTAAACAGTGCTGCACACCCAGGTCTAATTCTTACATGAACGGCTATAGTCAGGGCTGGACTGGGAACTAAAAGAGGCCCTGGAAATAATTACTGGGGACCAAAAGAGGCCCTGGAAATAAAGTTCAAAGTGGCCCTGTATGACACCAGTCCACCCCTGGCTATAGTCGACTGGTGAGTAGCCTTGTGGTGCAGTGCTCTACGATGCATGTGATCTGTGCATGTAGCAGCATGTTGCCAATGAACCCCTTAGGCTTGCTGTAAGTAATTTTCTGTGACGGGTGTCTGCATGCCCACCCCAGACATTCTTCTCCATGTGTGCATTCAGACCGATAAGTATTTTGAATGTGCTATTACTTGCATTGTGTGTTGTAATGCAGCCTTTCAGACTGTGCACATGCAATGTTACTTGTGTCTGAGACATGTTGACAAGTGTGACAGTTGAGGTAGTGTTGCTCGCGTCATGTGCATGCATGATGTTTATGTGTATGTTCATCAGATGGGAATGTGTGACTCGGTATCACTCACGCCTGGATGCAACACGTGCATTTGGATGTCTGGTTTAGTCATGTAGAGGCATTGCAGTTCACTGAACTCTGACGTGATTGGTCATCGCACTGCTTGGGGCCTCTCAGTTGATGTGTGTGCATGACATATGTATGTGCTTGTTGCTGTGACATGCTCACATGTGCATGTGCAAATGATGCATGTGTGTATAGCATACACAATAGATTGTGACAGTGGGAAGTAGCTTGATGTAAATGTGTAGCTTGATGTAAAATGTGTGCATGGATATGGATTACATGTCCATGTGTGTGAATGTTGGTGTTGCCACGCCAACCTTTGAAACACTTGTGTATGGGCGCGATATAAATAAAATATCATATCATATCATCATACCAATTTGGTGCAGTACACTGATGTTTCTGTTCTGTGTCTCCTTTTCCACAGTTGCATCTGATGAAGAGGGCAGAACCAGTGCTGTGGAGCATGGCAGCAGGGATACCTATACCAGGCAGAGGTGCAGGGCCCAGACACGCCCCCATGACAGCTCATCTTCTGGGGGAGCGATGTGGCCGTGCCAGTGACACTGGGAATGGCTGCTGGGGGTAAGTCTAAGAAGGTGAAAGTGGGAGTGGACTCCTCGGCAGCGGGATGCCACACAGGGACCATCCATAGTGGAAGATGCCCCAGAGTCATCCAGGTTGATGGAGGGGGCTGGGGGAGGAGGTGGTCATTGCAGCCCAGCCTGTGGGGTCAGGTGGGAGTGTTGAGGTAGGCACCCCTACTGCAGTCTTCTCCTGGGGGCATGAGGCTGTTGAGGCTACCATGGAGGTATCTGTGCAAAATCTAGTCCCTGGGCCATCATTTGCAGCAGTATGTGCCTGCCGGGATGCCTCCACCCAGACCCACCACCGGGTTTCAGCTGATGTGTCCACCCAGACCGACACCTCCTTACCATCTGGTGTTCCCATCCAGGATTATGTACTACCCCTGCTGGCCAGGCTGACGAGGTGGACAGATGCACAGAGCTCCCTGTAAACCAGTCCCAGCCACAATGCCCTATCTGGTGGAGACCACATCCCTGCCTGTATTGGGAGTCCAAGGCACATCAGCTGAGGTAACAGGTGAGGGGGATGGGTGGGTGGTGCCCAGTCTGGAGTGGGCTGCCCGTGAGGTGTGTCCGATCTGGAGTGTGCTGCCTATATGGGTTGCACAGTCTGGAGTGGACTGCCTGTGGGGGTGTCCAGTCTGGGTGGGGGCTGCCTGGGAGGTTGTCCTGTCTGGATGGGGGATGCCTGGGTGGGTGTCATGGGTGATGGGGGCTGGTGGCTGGTGCCCAGTCTGGAGTCAGCTGCCTGTGAGGGGTGTCCAGTCTGGAGAGGGCTCCCTGAGGGGTGTACAGTCTGGAGTGGGCTGCCTGTGGGGGGTGTCCAGTCTGGAGGGGGCTGCCTGTGGAGCGTGCCCAGTCTGGAGTGGGCTGCCTGTGGGTGGTGTCCAGTCTGGAGTGGGCTGCCTGTGGGTGGTGTCCAGTTTGTATGGGGGCTGCCTGGGGGGTGTTACAGGTGAGACGGTTTGGGGTGTGGTGCCCAGTCTGGAGTAGGCTGCCTGTGGGGGATGTCCAGTCTGGATGGGGGCTGTCTGGGGGGGTGTTCAGTCTGGAGGGGGCTGTCTGAGGGTGTCCAGTCTGGAGTGGGCTGCCTATGAGGGCCGTCCAGTCTGGAAGGGGCTTCCTGGGGGGGTATCTCATGTGAGGGGGGCTGAAGGGTGGTGTCCAGTCTGGAGTGTGCAGCCTGGGCTTGCGTGGTGAGGTTCACGATTTCGCTGGGTTGCAGCCTGGGCTTGCGAGGTGAGGTGCATGATTTTGTTGGGGTGCAGTCTGGCGTTGAGAGGGAGAACCCACGTTTTCACTTGGGAGCAGCTTGGGATTGCGAGGTGAGGTGCGCTTTCGCCGGGGTGCAGTCTGGCCTTGTGAGGGAGGACCCGCGTTTTCGCAGGGGTGCAGCATGGACTTGCGACGTGAAGCGTGCGATTTCGCTTGGGTGCAGTCTGGCCTTGCGAGGGAGGACCTGCATTTTCGCTGGGGTGTAGCCTGTGCTTGCAAGGGAGGACCCACGTTTTCGCTGGGGTGCAGCCTGTACTTGCAAGGGAGTACCCGTGTTTTGGCTGGGGTGCAGCCTGGGCTTAAGAGGTGAGACACGCAATTCGCTGGGGTGCTGAATGTGCTTGCAAGGGAGGACCCATGATTTCGCTGGGGTGCAGCCTGGGCTTGCGAGTTGAGGTGCAGGATTTTGCTGGGGTGCAGCCTGGACTTGCGAGGTGAGGTAGGCGATTTTGCTGGGGTGCAGCCTAGGCTTGCAAGGTGAGGCGCGCTTTCTCACAAAGGTACTGGATGATGGGCCTGGGATGGCGCAGAGGCTTGCGCCACGTTTGTCCTTTTGCTAGCTTTTTGGTGGGCTTGGAGGCGTGTTGTGGGTGTTCCTCACGCAGCTTGTTTTTACTTGCACAACGGCTAGTAATGCGTCTTTAATTCCATGTATATGCGTGGCACGCAGAATTTTTTCTGCACCATGCCTCGTGCAGGGTCCTTCTCAGCGCGTGGACGTTGCGCCATTTCTTCACCCCATTCCATGAATCAGGCCCTTATTGTTCAATTATACTGGTAAGGACATGTCAGGGCCAGTAACATGGTTCATTAACATTATGCTTGCATTGTGTATGTTTCATTTTATTATGCCTCATTTGTCAAATATACACAGATTTCACATTTTGTCCCTAGTTTTAATTGGAGGGGGAGTTCACCCTTTCCCCACTTTCAGCCAGCTTGACACCTCCCTCACCTTCACAAGACCACTTTCTGATCTTCGCACTCCACAAAAAAAAGAAAAAATGGGATTTTGGACAAAGTAAAATAAGAAAACAAAGTCATGATTTTGTAGAAATGTTCCGCTTTAAAACTGTCGCTTGCATAGTTTACTTTTTGAATTTTATACAACCTCTCTTTCAAATAGTATCTTGTAAACTCATCTTACGCACTGCAAGGCTCTTTTTAAATATATCGGAAAATACAGTAGATAGAATTGCTACCCATAACCCATCAAGCAAAGTTGCATCAGACCTGTTTTACACTGGGCATGTTTTCCACTAGTAGAATAAGCACCTTCACATTTTTGGCATGGCTTAAGTGCATCAAAAACTGAGTAAACCTATTGACTGTATACTATCAACACAGAACCAATACAATGGTCGTTGATTTCCTTGCATCACAGTCAGATGTTCAGTATTTTAAACTGAGTACTGTACCCAAGTGGTAAAATGTCAGGGAGTAGTGGAGCCCAAATATGACTGAACCAAGTTCAAGTTAGAAGTGGGATGTGTAGTATTCACACTTGCTTCCAATGTGGTAGGGGTGCTTGACACTGACCTATCTATAAGGTATGACCCTGAAGGTTTTACTTGTTCTCTAGGACACTGATCAGAGATTAGTCATGTCCCAGGTGACTACAAGGCTGAGGTATATGATTATAGAATATTATTATTATTATTATTATTATTATTATTATTATTATTATTATTATTATTATTATTATTTGGTTCTTATAATGCGCAACACGCCCATAAGCATCAGTGCGCCCACATAACAGGAGACAAGGGATAGGAGAGGATATAGCAGTATGGAAGCAAAGTCAGTAACTCGTAGTCAACATATAAATGTATATCTAGTCCTTAGAGTTGAAAAAGAAGGTTTTTTTTATAGCTTTTCTACAAGTAGTAAGATGTCGAATATTATTTGATTTTGGCTGGATATAATTCCAGAGGCTAGGCACACAAGTATCAATGCCAGTGCCTCCGAATGTTTTAAGGTTAGAATCGGAGACCCTTAGATTTCCATGTGCATTGGATCAAAGAAGGCAGGTATTTATAGTCCTCTTCAGGCGCTGCTGTAGGTATATGGATGTTATGACATACACACATTTATGTGTGAATGCAAGGACTGTGTGACTAATGGTGCACATGCAACTAGTGCACAATTTTCCTTGCTTGTGTCACATGTTCAGTCCCAGCTAGCCCACATACAGCTCTAACAGTGCAATTCTGCGCTATCTGGATAGTTTTTACAAGTTTTTACGTTGCCTTTAGAGGTTTCAACTAATATAGACGAGACTGTTACAATAGTCGAGTCTTGAATGTACCAATGCTGCTGCTACTGAAGAGATATTTTTCGGAGATAAATAGGATTTGATCTGTTGGGTAAGCACATGCAGCTTTAGTTTGTAGTACATGCTTTGTCATGGTGATGCCTGAGTTCAAATAGACCCCCCAATGTCTTCACACATGAGCTGACTTGTATAGTACAATTCGATATTTTGAATTGGACGTACCTGTCATCCAATTTTGATATTCTCTGGTTTGTATCCACAATCAGTAACTCAGTCTTACGATTGTTCAGAGCCAGTGACTTGGCAATCATCCATTCCTGGATTAGATTGTATACTCCATTTATTCTTGCTGCATCCTCATCATAATCACCAGTAAGTATTGTCAGCATAGTTAGTATAGCCAATGTCAACACTATCCATGAGGTCAAAGAATGGTCTGGTATAGACATTGAATATGTGTGTGTGGGAGAGACATTCACCTTGGGGTACACCACATGTGAGTTGCACTGGGGGTGCTTGAAAACCCACTGAGGCCACTCTGGTAGTTCATGGGAAGAGAAAGGAAGCCATCCAGTAGACAGTAGTGTCAGAACTAATCGCCAGATCCTTCAACCTCTCGATCAGAAATTTATGATAAATGAGGTCAAATGCTGCCGAGAAAATTGAAAAAAAGTAAAACCATGTATGTCCACATTAAACAGGTATACAATCTCTTCTGTTAATTCTCATTTGTACCAATACTACATTTGTATTCATTGGAACTAGTAACTCATACCCACATATCTTATCAATTAGATATATTTCTTCAAGACCTTGGACCTTTCCTTAATATTATGGAAGGCCTATTATGGAAAATAAATATATGGCTTGGACACAAACTTGGTTTAGTTACCATTGAAACAATTGTGCAATGGAAACATTTTCATTACTTGTAAAAAATATATATTTTCTCTTTCTCAATTAAAAAAAAGGCTTTGGAGGACCTCTTACTCGCTTTGTGAAAGATCATTTTTACCTCCTAATGACAATTGACATGAATATGGAGAATATAACGCACAATCCATTGATAATCAAGAAGAAGCTTTACCAAGGAGAGAACCACTGTGGAAAAACGTACTGAATACTCATTGTGTTTCGACTATTGCATTATTTTCAGTAAAGAGGCAAAATCTCGAAATATATATCTTCATTTCATGTAGCAAATTGAGAACTGATTACATGAGATTTAAATTTTATTTATTTCCCACATTCGAGACTATGGGGCCAAAAATGGGTTTAGGAATATCTGAAAGAACTTGCCATTTGTGGAAGTGGAAGAATACTGTTGAAACACTTAAGCATTTGGCCATCTACTGTCCAAGAATGGAAAATCAGAGAAACACTCACTTGTATCTCATAACTATAACTACCTCAATCGTGATACCTTTAATGACATTCTTCCAAGAGTTGAATTACATTTTGGATGATGGAAGGACCACTGAACCAGTGTCATGATTTAATTCAATTTTAGCTTTATTGTCATGTTTTGTTTATTGTATTAAGTGATTGTATTTTACACATGTGTGTTGTTTATGAATGGTGAAATCTATTTATTTTTCTACTCCTGTGTTGGGAAAGGTTTTACATTTAAACCAAAACACAATTAAATGCATAATTACACATTTAAATAGTATTGGTTCTCAGAGAGGACACAGTGCACTTTCCAAACAGCATGAATCGTCTACTTTCATGTCTCCAAATTTAGGATGTTTCCCCATCCACGTAATTGCTCGTGAATGCAATGTACTCACTTTCCAGACTGCTCATCCTGCAGGAGAAAAGGTAAATTCAGGGACTATCTTCCTTCTCACTGGACTCTCTCCATAGCAGTACAGAAGGCAGTTCTTGGTTTTAATGCTTTACTGGAATGAGTCAACATTTTAAAAATAGGCTCCGCTTTCATAACCTTACCCAACTCCACTGAGTACAAATATGCCTTACTGTTGTGACATTTCCATTGTGCAGAGTAAGGTAATTCCAAATGTTGATATGTGAAAAGCTGAATTAATTCTGTAGGTCTTTCAAAGTTTCACCATGTGCCAATGTATGATATTATTAATGTTTACCAATTCATCCAAAATGTCAACTGTGTATTTTGTGATCCTGATTCAAGAGAAGACGCACGCTTGCCTCTGGGTGCCATTTCATATCTGAACCCTATTATTTTCATATGGACCATCAATATGTACCTTGTTGCATGGATGCTTCCTAGACATATTTCTTTTTACAACGAGGAGGGTCTAAAATTGTTGCAGTTGGATTCACCTTTCCTAACCTCTGATTTCATCTTTTCGAAATCAGAGGTTTTACTTGCAAATGATTTTATCCAGAATTGTGTTTGATAGCATATGCAGGCTTTATGATTTAAACTCATATTAAGGAATCCAAAGCTACATCTTTCGCATCGTAGCTACAGCTCAATCAAGGCAAGCTGGGAATACCTAGATGAAACCAATCCACTACTTGATTTGCTCTTATACAGAGATTTTAATATAGGAAAATATCAAATTTGGTGAAAGAAAAATGCGATGGCTGGGATCATAATTTGTATATCTGGATTAACCATAATTTCCTATTCCGGGCATTAGCATTAGTGCAATCTCTGGGCACAGACATGAATGTACAGTCAATACAACAAAAAGTTCTGCTGACATTGTATTGTACAAATACAAAGGTGGTGAAATTTGACCTACTTACAGGTGAGTCCAATTGGTAATAAACATTATGTTTGTTGAATGGCCTCTATTTTGGAATTGGTGAAAAGTAGTTCTTCAACAGATAAACCTGCTTTGTTACGCAAATATAAAATCAAGTAAAAGAGTTACTCCCACCAAATAATTTTGCAACATGACAAGTAGCATTTGGATAGCTAGGGTTCTTACAGTAGTAAAATAAATGTATTCTTAAGAAGAGAGGGATGCAAGAAAAATTAGTAATTAGAGGACAAGACCTAAGATTTGTTAAATTTGCCAACCATGAACAGAATACAGAAAGAATGAAAGAGAGAATCTGTTCATGTATATCTGTATAGACGTTTTAAACTGCATCAGTATTGATTGTTTTGATATGACTTCTTTGTCAGAGTTTTTCAGGGATTGGCAAATTGATTTGCTCTACACAACTGTAAACATCACTTTGCAAATGTGCAACTTTTCATTTTCTCTTTCCATATTTGCAAAGAGAGAACTCTACCCCTCTGCAAGTGCTATTGAAGATACATATATTGAAGATACATATTAGAAAGGGAACCTGGTGCCAGCCATCTGTTCATTGATGCTGAACAAGTGCATCCTGTTAAAAGGTTTGTTTCATAACAGTGAGTTGAGTGGTCTAATTTAGAAAGAGTTTTATGAACTGGAGTTGGAAAGCTGTCCCTAAACCTATTAATATGCTTCAGTCTCACTGCATCTCTGTGGAGTGCTGCTCCTTAAATAAATTACAGGAGGCTTTTACTGCCACAGCGGATGCTTTAGCACCCTATAAGCTATGTCAACAACGCAGTCGTCCACCTGAGCATTGGTTTTTGCAAAAACTCAAGACAGCAAACTCCAGTGCAGGCAGTCAGAAAGAAAATGGCGCAGGAGTTACTCCCCACACTCCAAAACCTGTTATCATAACACACTTGCGGCTTATCACAAAAAAGTGATCAATGCTAAAAAAGCCTATTTCGGCCCATACGGTGGAAGAGGCCATCAACAAACCTAAGGCGCTATTTAACTTGGTACAGTCTCTTTCTAAACCAAAAGTACCTCAAGACATCGTTCCTCCCTCCCAAGAGCTCTGCGATTCTATCTCTACCTTCTTTCTCTCTAAAATAACCACTATTCGAGACAATATTAAGACTGAGGCTGCAGCCATTTTGGCTGGCCCAGTTTTTGTGAAGCCTCCTCCTACTAAATGCCACTGGTCGACCTTCCCCCTCTTCTCCAATACTGAAGTCCTATCTGTGATCCATAAACTCAAATCTGCATCTCCTACAGATGCAATATCACTGGGTCTTCTGCAAGGAATATCCACTGACTTGATTGATCATATTACGTCTGCTGTCAATCATTCATTTACCACGGGAACCATCCCGGATTCCCTAAAACATGAATTGGTAATCCCCTTGCTTAAGAAGGCCTCTTTGGATCCTGAAGTGCTGGCTAATTATCGCCCGATTTCCCTCCTGCCTTTTCTGATGAAGATTTTGGAGGCGCTGGTATCCCCTCTGCTTTCTACTTTCCTGGAATCCACTCAGTTCCTTGATGCATTTCAATCAGGCTTTCGGCCGGGCAGAGGCACTGAATCTGTACTTAACCTGGTGATGGATGACCTTATGTGACTTGTTGATCAGGGCAGTGTCGGAGCAGTCCTGCAGTTAGATCTGTCAGCTGCTTTCGGCACTGTCGATCACGCACTTCTGATCTACCGCCTCTTTGAAGCCGATATTTCTGGCCAAGTTCTGGAATGGTTCACAACCTTCTTGACCGGTCGCTCGCAATCAGTGTTGATGCCTCCATTTTGCTCTGCCCCGATCCTTCTATCCTGTGGTGTACCTCAGGGATCGGCACTCTCCCCCATATTTTTCAACATCTACATAAGATACTTATTGTTTCTGATTGAATCCCATGGTTTCCGGTTTTATTCTTACGTGTATGACACCCAGATATTGGTCCGTTTGGACCTGACTAAACCGGAAACAGCAAAGAGGCTAAAAATTTGCCTGGAAGAGCTGGGTATCTGGATGTCGATGAATTGGCTTAAATTGAATGGTCCCAAAACAGAAGTTCTGGTTGTGGGTACAGCTACTCCACAATTATTTTGACGGCCGACTTTTGGCCCTCCTCATTAGGACCTCTCCCGATACCGGTTCTATCCGTCAGGAAACTGGATGTACGTTTCTCAGCGACCCTTACCATGGATGAACAGGTGGGAGCAGTTTGTAAATCGGGCCATTTCAAATGTAGGGTCCTTCGGAAAGTCCTTCCCTTCATTCCTACGGCCAGTCAGGCGCCTGTAGTTGGAGATTTGGTCCTTAGCATCCTGGACTACTGCAACTCATTATACCTGGCCCAACCCAGTTATCTTATTGGGTGCCTGCAGCTACTACAGAATGCCGCCCCTCACTCCATTATCCGTCCTCCCTTTGGTGCTCATATGACACCCATAATGAGACAACTTCATTGGCTTCCTGTTGTCCAACGGATACTCTTCAAATCTATGTGCATGGTCCACCAAGCCTTTTATGGAAAGGGGGCAGAATATTTGCAAATCAAATTCACTCCCTATCAACCGACTCGCACCCTTCAATCTCTCAACGCCCGACGGCTGATGGTTCCTCGTTTCAGGTTAGCCTATAAGGGTGGCCGTGCCTTCTCTGTTGCCGCTGCTGAAGCATGGAATGCCTTCCCATCGCTTTGCGAGATATCTCTGACCATCTGGCCTTTTGGCGCAGACTGAAAACTCTGCTTTTCTAGTGGCCCTACATGATCCTGCTTCACCTTTGTTTGAACAGCATAAAGATGCCTGCGGGTGTACGTGCGCTTACATAAATGCCGTTAACATAGCATAATATAACATGAATGAGGCTTTGAAGAGCATGATTTCTTTCCCTGCTATTTAGCACATTGATTGTTTTTCACTTTGGTGTTACATTACTATTAACGCTAATATTGATGTTCTTTTGATAAATCTGCCCAGCACCATAGGACAAAGAAAGTCAACATTTACAAAGCTAGACCTATTGTTTTTGCCAATGGTATTTTTTCTCCATTTGCCTCTGCTTCATTATGAATGAAATGTACAATATGATTGTTTGTTTATATATAATACAAACATCAATACATGTCTAATAATATGATTCAACTGCTCAAACCTCCACTTCACACAGCAAACAATGTCCCTCAAAACACTGGAGATGATCATGTACTTTGGTAATAAATTAGATGGAGATGTTTTTAAAGTTCTAGACCAGAGCTCCAAGCCTTTTCACCCTCCTGCCATTCAAAGAACATTTGAAAGAAAACTAGGCCATGCAGCTCTCCCCATCACTTCAAATGCATTTTAGTGCAGTGCACCATTGATTTGCGCCAACTTCATCCTCATGCAGCAAAAGGGTCTACTCAGCAGAAAGGAAATAACCCAGAGCATCACGTGCGCCTTTCTCTTGGAGTACTGACGGTGGATGGGTACTGGCAATAGTGCTGCACAGGAATTGGCTAAAGTTAAACAACGGTTCCAAAGCTGTTTGACAACCTCGCATACCAACCACTTCTCCTCAGAAGAGAAGCGATAAATGTCACATAAGGATGTTAATTTATTAGAATGTTTCACAAAATTAATTCTTATGCTTAGTGTAGTGACGATGCAGTGTGGTAAATTGTTTTGCTCGTTTGTACACCAATCGTTTGTGTGTAACATGCTTACATATCTTATCAAATTATCAGTTCTGCCAACATGTAGGATATGGCAATCATTGAGAGAACGGATTCCTATGTAACTCTAAGGGCTGTCCAGAATATGCATAAATATACATATATATATAAGAGAATGTTTCCACTTTCAAATGGCAATAATGTCATAATGTCTTGTGGTCATTGGATAATTTATGAATGTTGAATGGCTGATGGCAACACTCCAAAGGGCATAATGACGGCCATTTTCTTACTTGCAAAGTAACAGTGAATGGCAAGTATACAAAATGCATTACATGCAAAAGCTATTGAGCATGCCCTGACAAGAAAAGCCTCCTAATGGGAAACATATTTTAGCAGAGGAACCGTTCCCATTAAACTAATTATTAATAATAGCGTACCAATTTTCTCTTTTCCCATGATAAAAAGCCAACAATGACAAGGAAAACGCAAAAGGGCAAATGAATGTGCACAGCCAGTGATTGTTGCTGTCTGTGGTTATAATGGGCCTTTTTAATCTTAAATATGCATGTCGTTTGTCACACGGATCGTGCTAATTCCAATCAAGGATGGACATAGACATAATAGACTAATTTCGAAGTTGTATGACATATTCTTGGACTTGTCACATACATTTTGACGGCGTTTACTATACCAATCAAAATGACACTGTGGTGTTGCATATAGTAAAAAAAAAAAAAGCTTTCAAAGTGGGGAACATGTTCAATTCATATTATTCTAGCTTCGGGTTGTATTGTGTGCTCTCCATCCTGAGTCAATGTGTGGTATAGTATTGTGTTATCTTGGTTTTGAGAAACTATGGTAACGGCACAAAAAGGATTCTTAGGCAAACATAATTCAAAAGCTGAAGGTTATAGAAGGATTGCGTGCAGCTTCAATTTCTTAGGCGTGTTTCTTCTTTTCACCCTACACTGCGGAGAGTCAAGGTAGTAACCAACCGCAAGTGATTGTTTTCGATGTCTTTCCTGCAAATCTAATTCCTATACACAGTGCCCTGCTGTGTTCCCTCAAATAGAGTCGCACTATTGAACAGGAATATTATTTCTCGAGTTCATGTAGCTGATTACTCGTACTTTACAGATGAGTGAACCCCCAGAGCAGTAGCACAGCAGATCTGGAACAAGAGAGGGCGAGAGAGAGGGGGAGAGGGAGGTGGAGAGAGAGGGGGAGAGAGGGACACACCCGCTCCAATATGTTACTTGGGACGTGCTACCTTTGCAAAACTATTTTTCTGGGTTACATTATTGTTTGTAATGCTTATGAATAGCATGTTTTGCCATCTGCTGTACTATATCACCTTGTCTGTGCTAGGCCCTGCTTTGAAATGCTGCACTCGCTTAGCTTTGGTATACTACACTGTGATATGTTATGCTTCTCCATGTCATGTTTTTAAGCTGTAGGAACATTTAGGGGTCGATTCATGCAAGCGTAAGAAACCCAGCGCATGCGCACGCGTGCGATTCAAGGAAGACGCTGAGCGTGTTTCCCGCTGTCCGTGCGCCAAATCCTGCCATGGCGCACACAGGCACACACGGCGTGCGCTACGCGCACAGCAAAAGCGCACATAGCGCGGCGCACACAACCAAAGTGGGCGGAACAGTGGGCGTAACACGCGGAATGGGGAATAACGCATGAAAAAGAAGGCGTAACTGGGGAAGTACTGCAGGGAACTACACGGAACGCCCACACGCACGCAAACAACCCGTATTCATGGATTCGAATACGGGAAATCCGCGCATGGCAAAAGACGCACACAGGCATCAACGCGTCCGCCACAGGAAGGCAGGCGGAAGCGTCCCCGCGCACAGTATAAAAGTGCGCGTAAACAACAAACACGTATATACAGCTACAATTAATGCCCCATTTGTCGCAGCACTGATCGTGGGGCACAGCAGGAGGAGGAGAATAGCCAGGGCACGGATTTTCGCACCATGGACAAGCCTTTTTGGGATGCCTGACAACCAGGTCTACGACAGGTATAGGTTTCCACCCCATATCATCCTAGACCTGGTCAGGGAGTGGGAAGATGACCTTAAATCCCCCACCCTTTGCTCCCAAGCATTGAGCCCCTTGGAGAAGGTGCTCAATGTCCTGCATTTCTTGGCCACTGGGTCATTTCAGCAGACTACTGCCATAGTGGGGGGGGTCTCACAGGCACGCAGTCACGCTGCCTACCCCAGGTACTGGCAATCATGACAGCGCACCCCTCAGTCCGCAGGCACATATACATGCCCTGAACCCCCGCAGAAAGGCAGGCCGTTGTCCTGGATTTTTACAGGGTGGCACACTTCCCCAAAGTGCTCGGTGCCATAGATTGCACCCATGTGGCCCTACGTCCACCTAGGGCCACTGAGCACATCTACCGAAACCGCAAGCACTGGCATTCCATCAATGTACAGGTGGTATGCGATGCAAAGGGAATCATCACCTCTGTCTATGCAAACTACCCTGGCTCCACCCATGACAGTTTCATATACAGAATGTCCGCCCTGAGCCGGGCCCTGGAAGCTGGGCAGCATGGCGACACCTGGCTCCTAGGTGAGTACAAATGCCCTTGCACATGCATGCATGTCACACACACACACACACACACACACAAATACACAAACCCCAATAATCACAATCATTTACACCTCCCCAGGGGACAGTGCCTACCCTCTGAGCAACCACATGATGACGCCAATCCGGAACCCCACCACACCACCCCAGGTAAGATACAACGCCGCCCATATTACAACCAGGGCCATAGTGGAGCGCACATTCGGAGTGCTCAAGTCACATTTCCGTTCCCTTGACCGCTCTGTCGGGCAGCTACTCTATGCACCCCCAGTAGTGTGCAGGATCATTGTGGCAGCATGTGTCCTGCACAATGTTACAACACGGCAGGGCGTACCGGTGGACATGGTGGTGCCCCCACATACCCAACCACAGGCACAGGCGCTGCCCATGGGAGGGGACAGGGCACGTGGCGAGGAAGCCCGGACCCAGCTTGTGGCCACATTTTTCACCTAAAGTCCCACCCCTGCGGAGAGCACACAGGCCTGGCACATACCAGGTGACAATCGATGATGACAAAGAGACAGTCAACTGTCACAATCTTACCACCCTGAGATTGTTGCCATGGAAGTGCCACATTGTCTGCATCCCTAGCGACTTAAACACAAGCTATCCTGTGTGACCAAAAGACACACATATGACATATGACATGACATGATATGGCATTTGTAACGTGCATATACACAAGTGTTTCAAGGTGCAACGAGGCAGGGAGGGGGGAACAAGGGAAGACAGACAACGATACTACTAGGCCAGGTGTCATTTAGATTGCGCAAGTGCAGGGGTAGGGGGAAGGGAAAAGTGCAAGTGGAAGGGGAGGGGGGGGAGTGCAGTGCAGGGTAAGTAGAATAAAAAACAAATACATAGGCCAGCTGGTGGCAACTGCAAAGGTAAGTGCAGACAAGTGCTGGGAAGAAGGGCTGAAGGGATAGAGAGACAGTCCCGCAGTGCAGGGGTTGCCAGGGAGGCAGTGCAAGTGGAGAGTGGCTGGGCCAGGGACCGGGATCGGTGAGAGTGGCCCAGTTGCAGATCCAGTGCAGTTTCAGTGAAGAATTTAGCAAGGGAGAGGGAGAGAGAAAACAGAAGCAAAGAGGAAGGTCTTGAGGTGCTTCCAGAACCGGAGATGGTTCTCCTCAAGTTCCAGAGGGAGGCCCCTGCCGCGGAGAGAGATCTACCCCCAGCTCGTTGCTTCGAGAAGTGGCTGACCCTTACATTCAAGGTGTGAATCACACACACCTGCAAAACAGGCCATGACCATCACTGTTATGTCACTCAAACCCTCCCAAACCACAACATGACATGGCAAGCAATACCCATACACCAACACAGTAACAATAAGGTACACATTGCCATGTCAAAAATGTACAGTGGCATCAGACAATGATGCCTGACATGGAATCAAATGAAATGACTGACCAACAACCTTCCACCCAAAATAAGTCATTCTCAAATGCATTACAAACGTTGTAGACGTAACATAACAATAAATGCCTGTCTACATGCACATTGTGCATTGCAAAATCAACACTGCAGCTTCTGTGTGCTGTGTCCAACTCCTGCAACACACTGCTCAGCGCACAGCACAGTGAACAGCTATTGTGTGTGATGCACACCCTGAGCATCACATCTAAGCGCCAAACTGCATCAAAAAGCAAATTAGGCATGTACAGAATCCATAATTGGTCACAGAACATGTGCTGCAGGGACACAGTGGGCACCAGAAGGCAAACAGAGTGTACACGTGGATATCCAAGGGTGGTTGTACATGTAGTGCATCATAGTGCGAGTGTGTGGGTCAGTAAGGACATGCACTCAACATATGCATGTGCAATCAAGTGACCATCAGTGTCCTCTACACATCACATGTGAACATTCACCATGTGTACACCCCAGCATGTCAAACCACAACTATCCCCTCACACCCGAAAGGTAAACACAACACATGAACAGGCATTGATCAGCAGAACACAACATGTACATAGGATACCACAATTACAATGTCAGGGTTCCCATCACACTGCAGGGCAAGGCAACTATCAACAACAAAACACCCCCCCTCCCTCACAAATGACCATGACCAACTGAACAACTGCACCTGGGTTATGGAGCCTTCAACCCTCAATTTCACCTGGCCACAGGATCACCCTTCCCCTTCGTCACCATCTCCCACCTTGTGTGTAAAAAGGTGCCTGTGCACCCTCAGAGTCCACCTTCATTTGCAAAATCACAAAATCCAAGGCAGAAAAACGAACCAGAACAGCCTCCAGTAGATGACTTGACGTAGCAGTACCTCACAAAGGCCAAGTACTACCACAATGATGTAACAACCAAGGTAGCACAGTAAAACAATGCCACAACAGGATGTGAACCATGTGTGGTACATAACATAGAATGATGCACCACGAACGGATGTGTACTGTCACAGGTCCCGTGTACAGGCGCAGGAGTGGCACGAACCAACCAACCCTACCGTGGCCCGGGTGCCTGCAAGGTCAAACTCACACAGGCCTCTGAGACCCTGGTGGGGAAGGAGGGTCAGGGATATGAAGTCGGGACAGGCGTTGGCACACTGGATAACTGGAATGAGTGGCAGGAGAGGGGAGGAGGAATGACACATGAAAGTAGGGAATGCATAAAAATGTACTAGCTGCATGAACACATACACAATCCGAACAAACTTGTACATCATTGTCATGGCCTTCTGGAGTCCAGGCTTAGGAGTGGCACGAACCAACCACCCCCTCTAGGGTTTTGGCGCCTGCAAGTTTGGGGCTTACCCAGGCATCCGCAACCCCGGCGGGGAAAGAGGGTTAGGGAACATTGGTTGGATAGGTACGGGAAGTAGGAACACCGGGTAGCGGGTACAGGGTTTAGAATTGGATAGGACTCCGGGTGATTAGGGGAAAAAAACATACCAAATTATATTACACATTCATCCATGCATTACTGCACCCCCCAGCAAGCCTATGCATAGCAGTTGGAATGAAAAACAACAAGACATTTAGCTCTGGTTTTGAGTGCTGGCCTCCTGCCTGCGCACTCTCAGGTCCGATTACAGGAGCACTTCAATGCTGCAAAGAGAGCCACAGTTAATAATCTGGGTGTGCCCATAACACAAAAACACACCACCAAATATGCCCCATAGCAACAAACTACTCTACAAACAGACAATCTGGTGTGGATGCTTCGTACCCATATGTAACATTACCCCTGTGATGGGTCATACACAGTCAATGCAGTAAGTCAGCCGCCGGTGGGTGCGTGGCAAATGGAACACCAATGTGTCACAATTTACACAACATGCAATGTTCCCTGGGTAAACAGACAGACCCATATAGCAAGGCATGACTTCAGAAAAAGTCGTGTTCCACCATGACCAAAACAAAGTAGGCAGTGCATGTTTCAAAATGTACATGGAAATGAAATGCACTGCACCCGAGTATGTCCCTTGCTGTATGTCCCTGTGAGCGGCTCCTTTCTATGTCTCGGAAGGCTACATGGTTGATACAAGTCCCTCAATGGACCTTGGTGTACCGGAGGGTATGTGCCACTGCCCCTGCAGGCGCCCCAGACAACCTTACAATCAACAGCCATCAGTCCACCAACACATCTGAGCTGTATTGTGTGCTTCAACACCAATATTCGTCCAAGCTCACCCTCAGTGCTGCTACTAAGCCTGCATGTGCAACTGGCCTGGTGGAAGCTTTGCTGTGTTGTGGCCCCCCTGTGCTGCTCACCTTGCCTGGAGTTCCTTGGAACACGTCAGCAGTTCTAGGATGTATGTCTGCAATCCCTGTGCCTCTGCTTGCGCACACATGTGCATGTGGGCACCAACAAACGTGTCCAGAATTCAGATGTCCAATGGGCCATGTCTGCTGGCAAAGGTGGTCTGGAGGCTCATCCCCCTGCAGAAAGGGCATGAAACACATGATTATTGCTTTAAAGTCATCTGTGTGTGTCTCTTCAGGCATCACATTACTGGACCATGTCAGAGACTTATACCATCCCCCGCTACAAGACAACCAAGGCAGGAGGCAGTAGTTTCCAATACCTCGCACCCACATATTGGAACACTCTTCCCCTCCCCATCAAAAATTAGCAAACTTTCTCAGGTTTCAAGAAATCCCTGAAAACGTGGCTATTTAACCAAGACTAAGGAAATATCACTGTACTGAAGCCCTGCATTAAATGTCTCCGTGTATGATTATTTTGTATTCACATGCACTGCGCCCGATTGGCAATTTCTAAGAAATGTTTTAACCAAGCTGTCTGTAACATCGCCGTGGTACCCAAGGGTTTGGGCGAGTAATAAATGCAATAAATAAATCAATAAAAATAAATTACATCAGAAATTACACCATCAGTCCGTCTTTCACATCAAAAGTGTGGAACACACTATCTACGGCATGAATTGTAACAAGCACGTGTACAGTAAAGATAAGAAACATACTACACAATGCATAGCAATGAATGTACACATTAATCATGAAACACCCCATCTAGCAAAAGCTGAACAGTGGTCGATAACACCGCAATCATCCCCACTAGGGGTGTCAACACAAGTTACACAGCACCAGACATGCCACAGATATGACAGTCCAAAGCCCTTGTGTAATAGGCTGTCACACCGAACCATCCTTGCGAGCCCATGGATAAGGGAGGCAGGAGTGGCGTATGTGAGTCAAGGACCCCAAGCAGCAAAAACATACACAAGACAAGCCTGAAGGGCCCAGATGGAACAGACAGTGGATGCTTTCAAAAGCCACAAAGCACTGCACCGTCAAATGAAAGCACAATAGAAAAGCAATTTTAAACTATATTAACTAATTACACTAACTATGAAAAACCTACATTACCTAATTAAACTAACTATCAAACAGAAACTTAACTAACTAAACTAAAAGAAAAATCAAAAATGGCCACATACGACCCAGCGGGGAGGGGAGGCACCCAGGAGGGGGGAGGTACAGGGTGCTGCTCAACACCCACATGCAATGATGCTGAGCCAAAAAAAAAACCTCCATGGGCTCAACGCCTGCACAGCCCGACCTATGTGGGAGATAGATGGTCGTCCGAGTCTGGCTCATCCTGGAAAGGAGGACGTGGCACAGTAGCCTGGCCACGCCTAGCCGCAGCTTGCCCCTCGACGGCAGCAAGTCTGCCGGACTGGTGAGCCTGGTTCTGTGTGGCGATGTGACAGTCTGCATGCAGAACCTCACATGATACACGTGCTTCCTCTTGCAAGGTAGCACGTGTAACACAGAGTTCCTCCTGCAAGGCCTGGCTGGACAACCGCTGCACCTCCCGGCAAGCCTGTAGCTCAGCTGAGATGGTACGCTCAAGCTGTGCAAACCTCTCCGCTGCCTCTGGGACATCATAAGGACACCCAGAGTGGATTTGAGGGAAGCATACTCCTCCCTCAGGGCATCCATGTGCGCCTCTGCGTGAGCAGCAATTGCTTTACGCAGAAACGACATTTCAGCCTGGCGTGCCCTGTCTGAGGCCGCCATGCCCAGCCTGAGCGAGCGGGCGTGGACCGTGCCGCCTGCTCCTGGAGAAGCACCTGCCTAGCAGGGGGGAGCACAGATCGGGCCACACGCTCCATGCTCTCAGCGATGTTCTCCATTGCTGCCCCCTGCCGTTCTGAATTGGAAGACATGTCTTGCTCCCACTCAGTATACTGCGGTTGTGCGCGGCGACCGCGTTGCTGGGCTTGACCCCTGCGGGACCCAAGGACCGGGTGTCCTCGCTGTGTTGGCACCGCCCGCGGCTGCACGACTACATGCCCCCGTCGACGTGATGTCCCAGGCACATCAGTGACTGGTGTGGAGGGTGACCCTGCGTCCCGATCCACCACGGGCAGAGGAACCAAGACTGTCTGATCCCTCAGTGCAGGTGTCGCGGACAGAGGAGTGTCCACATCAGAATCACTCACCCCTGACACATGGACTTGATGCTCATCCAACTCGACAGGGACGTCAAATTCGTCATCAAGGCTGGACTCATACGCAGCCAGAGACAGGATGGACTGTAGCACAAGGGTTTTTTTGTGGCCTACCACCCCACGACCCCCACTTGTGCCGGGTTGATGTAGTGGTAACAACCCTGTGTCTGGCATGACAACACCATCCTCTGCCTCCATTGCGTCATCACCTGAAAAATAGAGAGAAAAAAGGTCACTACACATGTCAGAAGCACACAACACACACACACACTGATAACAAAAACATTAGACAGACATGTGACACACAACATAGAACCTGGCATGCATGCTGGGTCAACTTTGAATTGCTTCTGTGATCAGACCTGTTGAAAGGTGGCAGTTTGCATGGAAGTGGGTCTATGCAGTGCAGAAAATGTGTACGCCACTCACTACCTACATGTACAAGGACTCCTTGGTGTGTGTCAGGAAATGTGAAGGCAGTGCAAGGTCAAATTCAGGCATCACGTGCACTGTGCATTCAATGGGTAGCATACCTACAAGCCAAGCACCCCTCCACCCAAGTACAAAAGCAGGGATGCCTAGCATGGTATCAAAAGGCTGACCATACACCTGTGTATTAACAGGCAGTGTTGACTGGCATCAACAGCGTAATGTGATTCAAGTGACAACACTGCAAATGATGATGGGACAGTAAGCAGGACACATGATGAAAACTCTGGAGGCCGCCCACGTGTGAAGAAGACACTACAACAGTCGGACAGAGTCATTGGCCATTAAACAGGCTGAGGCCTGTGAGCCACACAGATTGTCAGACTCTAAACATGTGTGCAACGCAGTACTGAGCCACAGTTGACATGGGAAGGCTGATGAGATGCCATGCAATGTATGTCACCCAGGACTTGTTTTACAGTGATCATCCAGTCAAGGACACATAGGGGCATGCGTGCAATGCACATGGAGCATGAATGGGCACTCATGTCCCTGTGGGACATCCGACCTATGCACAGTACAAGTGAGATACCCTGCATCAAGTACTAAGGCTGTACCACACGGCATATGTCTGGCAGATTGTATGCTGGAAGTTAGCATGTACACAGGACGCATGAACAGGAAAGTACACATTGGCAAGATTGAAGCAGACCAGTGCAAAGGTGGAACTGGGGTGCAGAGTGGCGGAGGAGGGGCAAGGGAGCATGCCTACATGAAGTCCCCGCATGCAGGCAGAGGAGACATGCACGTCAGTCATGCAATGACATTGTGCCTGAGCTAAGAGGAAGGTCAGCCCACGCCACATGCAGAAGGGCCAGTGAGCTGGAACATGGACCGGAGGGGCATACTTGTAACCAGCATGTCAGTAGGGTGCAATAGTGGTGATGCGGACAGTCCCCGTCTGCTCCACATGTTCACCATCCAGCAGAGCAGACATGCATCACGGAAGCATTGCATTACTTACACATCAGAACCATGTACACGTCACATGTAGTGGCAATCATGCACAACACATCCCACAAGTGAAACAAACACGCATCAACACTCACTGGACTGGGCATCAAAGTCCAGCATCTCCCCCACTCCTTCGACCAATTCAGGTGGTATGAACTCTGCAACGAGTGCCTCATGCAGAGTGAGCTCTTCCTCCTCTGGTGCAGGCCCACCGCCAGTCACCATAATCAAGTTGTAATTAGAGGCACGCTTAGACTTAGCACTGCGTTTGAGGTCATTCCAACGCTTTTTGCACTCTTGCACCGTGCGCACCTCATGGCCGAATGAACTGACATGTTCTGCAACATGCTTCCAGTGGGTGTCACGGTGGGCAGCCGTAGTCTGACTATTGGCACCCACTACCATGTCACGGCTGTGGCCCCGCACGTAGTCCACGAGGGAGTCCAGTTCCTGCTTGCAGGAAGGCTTCTTCCTCGACGTGCAGGAGGTCGTGGCTGTGTGTGGGGTCCCAGCCTGTGCTGCAGGTGCAACCTTCCTCCTCTTGGACTGTGGCACAGACCATGGCTGGCTAATGCCGCCCTGACCAGTATGGCCAGTGGGTTCGGTGGATTGAGCCAAGGGAGTTGCAGGTGGAGGGATGACCAAAGGCCTGACTTGTGTCAGTGGCATCTGGGTGCCCTCTAATGGACCCTGCGCAGCAACATCTGCTGTGGCATGGTCATTGACCGCAACGGTCCTGGTTGGCAGACTCACAACCGGGATGTTGTTGGGTGCATCTGCCCCTGCACTTGCCAACACCCGGCTGTTCGGGGCAGCAGATGACATAACTGCCCCAGAGACACGTGTCTTCGTCAGAGCAGCCCTGCGTGCCCCTATGGTTTCCCTGCTGGCCTGTTGGAAATCTACCAAGGGCTCCTCAAGTGCCAACGCAGCCTGCGCTGGCAGACCCTGAGCCTGGGTGGCGGTGTCCACAGCTGCACCTGCAGCTACCACTACCCTTGGGCCCGTGGCATTCGATGGAACGGACTGCCGGGTCACACGGGCGACAGTGCCAGATGCAGAAGCTGCATCCCCCAGAACCACAGGGGGTGGTGGCATGACTGCACCAACACATGGCACAACATAGTGCTCAAGTGGCGCACCCTTGCCGCTTCCCCCTCTGTGGCCGCCCTGGACACCCTGGAGTCCCCCTACTCCCTGGTCACCATGGCCACGTCCCCGACCACGCCCGCCATGAGGAGTACGCCCAGCTGAGGCGCCCCTCACCTTTGGTGTCCTCCCAACCATGGCACAGATGTAGTAGTGCCGGCACAGATGGAGTAGTGCCAATGGGAGGTGTACACCACAATTGACCTGGGCAATTGGGGTGAAGGGGGTGGGAAGCAAGATGTTAACAGCCCTTCTGCACCTGCAAGGCTGTATGTGACCCCGTGATGTAGTGACGGGTCACGCAACGCTCAGGCACCCCAAAACTGCAGTAAAACCGTGCACGCAACCCTGCAGTCTATGTGCGTGGAATCAACCTCCCGCAGTACGCGGTGGCACCCAGTAACACGAATAGCGCGTACGCATGGCACACGCAGGCTACTATGACCTCGAAAATGGGTGCGATACACAGGGGCACCCGCAGTGGGAAAAATAGTGTGCGCGACTCACCGTCTGACTGGCGCGATGCAGAAAAACACGCATAGCCAATACCCCCGCCAAAAGAAGATATACGTCCTTGATAGCTGTGAAGTTGTGATGGCGCGCGAAACAACAGGAAGCAGCAACACACGTCGGTCTCCACGAAAGGCACGTACAGCAAACTGCTGCCCCGCTCACCTTTAACCCGTGCTGAAGGAAACGCCCGCGCGCGTCACGTCACTTACGCACATGGGCCCTTTCCTCGGATTACACGCATTCCCACGCGGACGTGCAGTTTTTCACGCGCGCTGAAACACCCGTGCACGCCCGCACGCGTCACATCACAGAGGCGCTTATGCTTGAAGGGCCTTCGGTCCAATGAAATCGCGTCTGCGTGCAGACGCGCTTACGCGCTAAGGGCCTTTCCTCGAATTACACGCTGATGTGCAGAATTTTCACGTGCCAAATCACTCCGTATCAAGCTGGCCACGCGTAAGCACACGGAAGACCACGCTCCTGCCCAAAAGGCTGAATTACTGCCCCCCAGAGCCCTGAGCAGCCTCCCACGAGCCATCTGCTGCTGCCTGCCTGCCTGCTGCCACCGTGCCCTGTCATTTGGTGCCTGCACATCAGCCATCTGCAGGGGTCCAGTTGCTGTGTCCACCCCTGCTGGAACAGAAGACTCCCGTCTGGGATACCATCGCTCCACAGCCCAGTCCCAGGACCCAGTTGCCCACCCACGCCTGCCTCGGGGGTCGCCATGTCGGGGCAAACACCATCCGAGACCACTGGCGACCCCCAGCCAGAGGGGCAGAGGGCCACCAGCTTCAGTCAGAAGGAAGTTGGTGTCCTGGTGGAGCATGTCCTGGGGCATTATGATGCCCTCTTCGGATCATCACGCGCTGACAAGGAAGGACGGGACAGGATCTGGACGGACATCGTGACTGCCATCAACGCGGAGGGTGTGGCAGTCCGACTATTCCATCATGTCAAGAAGCGCTGGGAGGACTTCAGTTCCAGGACCCACAACAAGGCCCGGCGCCTCTTGAAGACAGTGGATGCTAAGGGGCGCCGGGGCCACTTGTCGGAAGATCAGATGAGTGTCCTGGAACGCATATCACCAGCGCTCCACGTCCAGGTCCTTGAGAGGCAGACCCGTCTGGAGTCGAGCGGTAAGTGGCCAAGCATTGCTGTGTGAGACAGGGCATGTTGCAGTGTGCTGGTTGTCTGATACTTGCCTGTATGTGTGACATAGGCCATGTACGCGTGTGTGTGTGTGCAGGGACATCATGGTCATGCATGTGAGACCAGTAATGTGTGAAGCACACAGTTGGTGTATGTGTTTAAATGCAACATGGGGAGCCCTATGCGGAATGGACACATGAGAGCATGCCAGTCTCTGTTCCTGGACATGGGTGGGGGTGAGGGATGGGTGATGATGCCATGTACATGCTTGGTGTCCATGTCTGTGTGTCTGACCTGCGTTTCTGTGACTTGTGAATGCCATGGATGCATGACACATGTCTGTGACAATGTTCAGATTCACTGATGCAGCCTAGTTATCCTTGCATCCACTGTTTCTGGGGTGTACGAGTCCACAATGGATGAAAGTACGGTGAAGTGTGTGAATGTGATGGGCATGACCCATGATGCATGTGAGTTCAAAAACAACATTGTATGTTTCAAGAGTCCCTTGGACATGTTTGCTAATGTCCATAGCATGCGCCATGCCTGTTACTGCATGTGTTTTGCCTGCACTGACCCATGTGTTGTGGAGGGACATGATGGAAGTGATCTTTGACAGTGCCACTCATCTGCTATTGCTTCCTGTCTAGGGGACCATTGTACAGTACCCTGATGCTTGTGTTCTAGGTCTCCCTCTACATAGCGCAAATTGAAGAAGAGGGCAGAGACGGCGCTGTGGAGCAAAGCGGCAGGGATGCCCCCACGGCTGCAGCAGAAGGGGTGGGTGAGCCTACACAGGGGCTTGCAACGGCGGAAGATGGGGTGGAGCCATCCAGGTTGATGGTTTCCACAGAGGAGGAGGAGGCCGCTACTGAGCCGCACATGGGGCCTGGTGGGGGCATTCCTGCTGGTGCAAGTGGTGCAGTCCAGGGGCAGGGGCAGGAGGCAGCACAGGTCGCCGTGGAGGTGCCTGTGCATGTCACTGTCCCTGACACTGTGACTGCACCACCATGCACCAGCAGGGATGCCCCATCCCAGGCTCGTCCGCAGGTAGGGGGGATATCCATGTCATCTGACTCCCCTCCACCTGCAGACGAGTGGACCCCTGGCCGTATGGAGAAGGTCCTGATTGGTGTCGCGCTGCACACGGGTGTCATTCGTGATGAGGTGCGTGCTTCCCGAGGGGAGCACGCACGTCATCACGGAGAGCACTGTGCCAATGTGGCCCAGTTGGGAGTGGCTGTGCTCAGGGGTTTCGTACATGTGTCGGGCACTCTGGCGACCCTCTCCTCCTCTGTGGAGGCTATGCGCCAGTCGTTCTCCATGCCGTCTTCCGGCCCAGATGCCACCAGGGCCCCCTGTGGACCTGCCCTGACCAATGCAGCCAACTCAGTGGGGATCCCATCCCTGCCACAGTCGGGAGTCGGAGGTCCAGCGGGGGTGGACACACCAGCAACTGGACCCCAGCAGATGGAGGATGTGACGGCATCATCGGGCAGGGCACGTGCACGACGGCGTCGGTGGATTCCATCAGCCTGGATGCCGTTGTGCTGGCACAGGCAGTTGCGTCGGAGGCAGCGGCAGGCTCGACGTGGGAGGCATAATGGCTCAGGGCCATCAACATCAGGGGGGCAGGCATCGGCCGGAGGGCAGGAGAACCCTGGAATGGGAGTGTCTTACGTGTGGGAGCGGTTGGGCCAGCAGATAGGTGCGGAGCGGCAGCGGGCAGAGGAGGAACGGCTCACAATGGTCAGGGCGGAGAACTCCATGCGGAGGGCGCTGAGGCGGGCTGAGTGCCTCGAGGGTATTCGCAGGGAGTTGGAGCTGGACACTGCATTATCCCTGCGAGACCTCGGGGCCAGGGAACATGCCCGCCTCCAAGCCATTGAACAGGTGTTCGATAATGCCCTGGCCCATGACAACAACCAGTGAGCCGTTGGACTAGCCCGCTGCCCTTGTAAATAGTTATGTAGTTAGTGTTAGGTTTCCTTTGCTTTTTTATTGATTTTGGACCGTTTGGACAATGGACCACATTTTTGTATATAGTTTTTCTGTTAGTTAGTATTTTTAGATAGGTTTCATTTCTTCAGTTGGGATCATGGACCCTGGATTGTTTATCTGTATATAGTTGACTGTTGGATTATGTTTTTTTTTTTGGATTTACCCATGGAGCAATGGTTTTCGGTTTTGTTTTTCCCTTGGATGTACTTTTTTGAACTGTGACTTTGGACACCTTTCCTTTGGATTATGATTTGTGGTTTTTCATTATTTTACGGACATGCTGCTTTTTGTTTTTCATTCCCATTGTCGTTTGTTGATTTTTAATTCCATTTATGTTGCTTTTAATACATTTTTTTCATCAAATTTCAATGTGTAGTATCATCTCATTGGTTTCATGCATATCATGATATGGGTTTTGACATTCACTTACACCCATTGTGTGTATGTGAGGGACATTTGTTCATTTACATACTTGACATTGGGGTTGTATCATGTAATTGGCATTTCTGAGTGGGTGGATGCAATACTTGGGTGGGTGTTTGGCATGTGGAGGCTGCCCACAAGGGCCAGGGATCTAGATTGTGATGACGTGTTGGCTGAGGGACATGTGTCAGGGCCTGCTGGCAGGTGCCCCACAATGCTGGGGGGTGGGGGTACAGGGGGACATGAGTGGGGCATGAGTGGGGGCCTGCTGGCAGGTGCCCCGCAATGCTGGGGGGTGGGGGTGCAGGGGGACATGAGTGGGACATGAGTGGGGGCCTGCTGGCAGGTGCCTCGCAATGCTGGGGCGTGGGGGTGCACAGGGACATGAGTGGGGGCCTGCTGGCAGGTGCCCCGCAATGCTGGGGGGTGGAGGTGCAGGGGGACATGAGTGGGATATGAATGGGGGCCTGCTGGCAGGTGCCCCGCAATGCTGGGGGGTGGGATGCAGGGGGACATGAGTGGGACATGAGTGGGGGCCTGCTTGCCTCGCAATGCTGGGGGGTGGGGGTGCAGGGGGACATGAGTGGGACATGAATGGGGGCCTGCTGGCAGGTTCCTCACAATGCTGGGGGGTGGGGGTGCAGGGGGACATGAGTGGGGGCCTGCTGGCAGGTGCCCCGCAATGCTGGGGGGTGGGGGTGCAGGGGGACATGAGTGGGACATGAATGGGGGCCTGCTGGCAGGTGCCCCGCAATGCTGGGGGGTGGGGGTGCAGGGGGACATGAGTGGGACATGAGTGGGGGTCTGCTGGCAGGTGCCTCGCAATGCTGGGGGGTGGGGGTGCAGGGGGACATGAGTGGGACATGAATGGGGGCCTGCTGGCAGGTGCCTCGCAATGCTGGGGGGTGGGGGTGCAGGGGGACATGAGTGGGACATGAGTGGGGGCCTGCTGGCAGGTGCCCCGCAATGCTGGGGGGTGGGGGTGCAGGGGGACATGAGTGGGACATGAATGGGGGCCTGCTGGCAGGTGCCCCGCAATGCTGGGGTGTGGGGGTGCAAGGGGACATGAGTTGGTGATCTGTAGTGCAAGGAGACATGTGCCTTTGCTGGGGGGCATGCCCATGTTGGGTGAGCTGCCTGCGGGACATGACCAGGGATGCAGGGTAGTCCGCTGTGGTGTGGGCTGCCTGCAGGGGTGGTGGAGGGTGTACAGGGAACACCTGAGAGGACCCACACTGCCAAATCACATGTGGGACTCCCCGGCACCCCCGAAATACACGTACCCTGCTGAAATTGCGTGTGAAACTTCCCGCGCACCCCAGTAATACACGTACCCTGCTGAAATTGCGTGTAAAACTTCCCGTGCACCCCAGTAATACACGTACCCTGCTGAAATCGCATGTGAAACTTCCCGTGCACCCCAGTAATACACGTACCCTGCTTAAATCGCGTGTGAAACTTCCCGCGCACCCCAGTAATACACGTACCCTGCTGAAATTGCGTGTGAAACTTCCCGCGCACCCAAGTAATACACGTACCCTGCTGAAATCGCGTGTAAAACTTCCCGCGCACCCCAGTAATACACGTACCCTGCTGAAATCGCGTGTGAAAATTCCCGCGCACCCCAGTAATACACGTACCCTGCTGAAATTGCGTGTGAAAATTCCCGCGCACCCCAGTAATAGACGTACCCTGCTGAAATCACGTGTGAATACACGTACCCCGCTCACACAGGGCCAATCGCGTGTGAAACTTCCCGTGCACCCCAGTAATACACGTACCCAGCTGAAATTGTGTGTGAAACTTCCCGCGCACCCCAGTAATACACGTACGCTGCTGAAATCGCGTGTGAAACTTCACGCGCACCCCAGTAATACACGTACCCTGCTGAAATCGCGTGTGAAACTTCCCGCGCACCCCATTAATACACGTACCCTGCTGAAATCGCGTGTGAAACTTCCCACGCACCCCAGTAATACACGTACCCCGCTCGCACAGGGCCAATCGCGTGTGAAACTTCCCACGCACCCCAGTAATACGCGTACCCAGCTGAAATCGCGTGTGAAACTTCCCGCGCACCCCAGTAATACACGTACGCTGCTGAAATCGCATGTGAAACTTCCCGCGCACCCCAGTAATACACGTACCCTGCTGAAATCGCGTGTAAAACTTCCCACGCACCCCAGTAATACACGTACCCTGCAGAAACCGCGTGTGAAACTTCCCGCGCACCCCAGTAATACACGTACCCTGCTCGCACAGGGCCAATCGCGTGTGAAACTTCCTGCGCACCCCAGTAATACACGTACCCCGCTCGCACAGGGCCAATCGCGTGTGAAACTTCCTGCGCACCCCAGTAATACACGTACCCTGCTGAAATCGCGTGTGAAACTTCCTGCGCACCCCAGTAATACACGTACCCCGCTCACACAGGGCCAATCGCGTGTGAAACTTCCTGCATACCCCAATAATACAGTTACCCCGCTCGCACAGGGCCAATCGCGTGTGAAACTTCCTGCGATCCCCAGTGATACACGTTCCCCGCTTGCCGTGCTGGTACAGGGTTAGCACAGCCCTTTGCGCTGGATTGGGGATTTTGATGGCTTTTCCCTGCGCAAGGGGCGTTCTTGGGGGCGTAACTGGCGCTGCTGCAGGGTCGCTGCGCCACTGTGTGCCACGGCTGGTTTTGGTGGCTGGAATCCATGAATACGCTGTGCGCGGAAATGTATTTTAGCGCACGTGGCTGGTGCAGGGATTCGCACGCGCACACTGTGCGCCAGCCGCGTGCGCCACTTGTGCGCTTAATTCTATGAATTACCCCCACAATGTAAAGCTTATATGTTAGGGTCTATGTATCTATTTATCTTGTTCCCAAACCAAATGCATTTTAAGTTGAATCCGCCTTGAGTTTTGCTTCTTCTTCACTTGTTTTGTGTGTATCTTTTTAATTATTTGGGTATGATCCTTGGTTCCTCTTTATACTAGTTGGTTAGGTCATGTGATGTTTCCTTATGCCGACTTACATTAATGTCTAGTGCTCAAGAACCACGGAGCAGGACAGGTAACAACCTTTCCCAGCAACAGCCACTCCACAGGATGCTGGTCTGGGAACAGGAATCAAAGGGCACACCCACTCACGAAAGGCATGGCCTCACAACAGGTTTCTGCATACCTGAATGCCTTTAATCCTATTGATATGGGAAGGGGTGGGTGAGTGTAGCCAGGGAAAGCTCTGTACCGTTGAGAGGTTAACACAATCTTGTTTCTCTCTGCCTCTCCTTCCTGCCTCCTCCACTTTCCTCTTCCACAAAGCACTTTGGGTGTGATGTCAGAAGGCACAATTCCACTTCTTCCAAGAACAGGGGTTGGACCCCTAAAGCAGACTAGTTTCAATCCAATCACCAGTGGACCATTATCTTTGAAATATGGGGTGCCACACAAATTCTTTGAATCATCTTTTGGACTTCAACCTTCGAAGAAGAGTTCAATGGACCTATGTTGGGAGAGTTGATCTCTCCAACCCCCTCCAACACTGAGTGTCTGAGGCAGAGATGACCTCTGTCCCCTACCCAACCTCAGGGACAATTGGGGAGGACCTGTTGCTGGGACAAGACCTGCTTCTCTGCCATCCACAATGGTACCCACAACCTCACTGTGTTGTGGGGCACCTGCAGTTGTGGACCAGCCTCTGTAATACTTTGGTGAATGAGAACAAGGACCAACACCTAACCCTGTGTCCCTGAGGTGCGTCTCAGAGAATCTGGAGGACACGATCAGCTTAGGCTCCTTGTTCTGCCACTTTGACAGCTGTCAGACTGACTTCAAGTTGTGTCCAACACCAAGGGATTCTACTGGTGATGCTTTTAAGCGTTCCTCCAAAGCTTCAAGGCTGCATTGTGCCCTCACTGTGCCTTTCACCTGCTAGGCTTGAATGAACTGCTCAACACCACTACCTGACTCGTAACTCTGGAGAGTACTTTGTCTGACTCATACCAGCGGTTATGCCACAACTCCAACCGACTTGCCCTCTAACTGCTGCTTGGCCAAAATGCACATCAGAGCAACAGGATCACAGTTTCAACAATCGCCACCTGCCAACTTAAACCGCTGGAATGACACTCAGCGACCCTTGCCAGTGATTAAACCTGACTCGACACGGCTCAAACTCAAACAGATCCTAACAAGCGGCCCAGACAGCTTCAATTAAAGTCGCCTTTGAACAGTACAGAGCTATTGCATTCAGACCTGCTCAATGCGGCTTGCCACTTTGGCACACATGATCCAACATACCTGAACTGAGCTCAATTCTCTTACATCACTTCCCAAAGCAGGTTCAATGCTTGCCACCTGCCAAAGACCCGAAACAAGATACTATCAACCAATAAGTGCCTGCTTGGTCCATTTTGGGCCCCAGAGACTGGTTAGGTCACTTTTGCACCTTTTTCATCTAAGAAACATATCCTTTTAAAGAGCATTGTGATTTGCAGTTGCTTTTCACCCAACATTCATTACTCAGAATGCTGCATTGTGCTATTTTAGCTTATTCTCTGTTCTTTCTTCAGGGGTGTGTTTTGTGTACTATTTTTCTAGTTAGTTATTTTGCAGCTGGTGAGTTTTATTAAAGTATATCCATTTAATAGAACCTGGATTGGACATTGCCTTTATTTTGGTCTTTTATGCTTTGCCTTTTGGGTCACTACTGAATCCCATTCACACCGCTATTAGGAGCATAGCCTACTCTCAGACCACGTTACCATAAAAGAGGAAGAAGGTGTATATCTTTTCTGTGCCTGTCTTCCCTGGACATTTCCGCTTCTATTCATCCTTGTTCTTCTGCAGGGCAGAATCAAATTTGTCACAGGTAGCATGTATCACCCAATGCATACATTCAGAGCTTCACCAGAGATGCACGTGACAGCACAAGACAGCTGAAGAAGTCCATGTCAAATCCATGCTCCCCCTCAGTCAGAACATCAATGACACATGTCAAAGTACATGTAAGGCAAACACTGATAAAGGTGTGGCAAGATGATTCAGCAATGGACATGTATAACTGTGAGCAGCTTCATGTGGCCAGTACATGATTGTTGACTGTGAATAAACTCATGTACCAGTAGTTCAGAGTACTCTGAGGAATGCATTGTGAACAATCTATGTTTTCATCAGTACATGGTATCATGGTGATGCACACACCCTTCCACTCCCTCCTTTATTCTATCCCTTCACACACTCATCCACCCAACACTTCTTACCCTATACCTTACCACATACATCCACTCCCACCTCTTATGCTACCCCTTCACACACCCTTCACCCCTTCACACACCCATCCACACCCACACCATTTCCTATCCTTCCTATACTTCCCCAAACTCCCAAGCCAGCGGAGCCTGTTGGCAGTCCAAACAGCTCAAACCCTCATATTCTTCCACTCCCTCCTTGTACCGTCCAATGAACATCCCTCCCCCCTTCACCCAACCTTACCACAGAGTCCCTCTACCCTAACCCACCACAGAACTGCACACCCTCTCGCCCACCCCCCACCACCCCTTCCCCCGCATCAACCCCCCCCTCAACTCCTGCCAACAACTCTCCCTTCAAACCCTTCCCCTCTCTAAAGCAGCACGTCTCGCCCTCACAAGAACGGTAGCCTCATCTCCATCACCCTCTGAGCCTCCTACCCTCTCTCACACCCACATTGCACCAAAACCCTTGAAATGTAGAAAACAAGCCTGCTCCCCCTCTGCGACTGTCTACTCCTCACCACTCCTACCGCAACTCAGCCTCCCAATCTCTCCCTCCACTACCCCACCACACTCCCTCCGCCCTCGCCCTGCCTTCACCCCCTCTCTCTCGACTTCTCACGCTGTACACTGGACCCCCCGAACCAGTGGTCAAAGTGGGCAGGAGCGTTTGGGAGCGGTGCTCCTCTACCTTTTTTAATTAAATGTTACTGTCCTATAATTTTATTTTTAAAAAAGAAAGTTCCTGAATGGTTTCGATTTCAAATAAAAGTGTAGGAAGAAGCTGAAACGTGCACTGCACTGAACGTTACCTTAAACAGCAGGTACATGTGTTTGGGTGTCTGTATTGTGCATGGAAGGGGGCGTGGAGATGGTGTTTGCAGGTGGCAGGGGCAGGGCAGTAAGGAACATAGATCCACTACTTCTTTTCATACACTTTGATCACTGCCCCAAACCCTTCGAAACTCACTCCAATTCCCAACCCCCTAATCCCCCTCACACCCACTGGCCATCTTTCAACTCGCCTGCCCTTCCTCGACTCTACCCACACCCCTCACATATCCTCCTCCGCCGCCTACTCTTCCCAGCCTCCACTGATGTAACCCCATTCCCCGTCACTCAGAAACCGCTGGCACCCTACCCCCCCACCATCCCTCCTCTCCTTGCCTCAATGACCCGGAGTGTCCCACACCCCTCAGCCCCCCTCCAATCCCCCATGCTCCTCCTGCCCACACCCGATGACCTCCTCAATGACCACACCCCACTCCGCAGTCAGCTGCATCCTTTTTAATGCACGCTCTGTAGCGAAAAACAGACACTGCATCTTCAATCTCCTCTCCTCTGATAAACCAGACATAGGGCCTCATTACGAGTTTGGAGCTAAAAATCAGGCATTACCGGCATGCCGGTATGAACATCTCTGTGTGGCCTTGATGTCACAAACTGGGGCGGATTATGAGTCCTCGTGCAAACACGTACCGGCATTCCGGTAACGGACGTACCGGCATGCCAGTAAGGACCCACAAACCCCCTGATAGCGGCATCATGAAATGCGCTGATACCTCCTCCTCCATCGACATCCCCTAAATAACAGTACCGCTAATAACATTAGCGTTATTACCGGGTCCGTGTTTACCGGAAGTAACGTCATCGTGCAGGAATGGGAAATGCTCCGGCGACCATCTTCAAAAACACAATCCATTGCAATCCCCTGCAGACAGGACCTGTGCAGCATAAATTAAAAACACACCTTGAAGAAGATGTCGCAGGCAACCAAGAAAGCCGCAGTTCGCCTTTGTAAACCAAGATTCAGTGATGGGGAGCTAAAAATGTCAGCCTATACCCTAGTGGAGCAGCCCAACGCTGTATTCTGTGCTGGCCTGAGTTGTCCAGCACAGCTAAGGAAGAAACAGATATGGGAGGAGGTAGCGCAAAAGGTCAGTGTGGTTTTCACCACCGCAGGCCCCATCAGGGATTGCAAAAAGCAGTGGGACGACCTGCACCTGCAGGTACGGAACATTCTGTAGGCCAATCGCAGCCAGGGTTTGGCAACAGGCGGCGGGGCGCACTCCCCCATAAAGTTAACAAGGTGGGAAGAGACGTGAAGCTCCACTATTGATATTGAGGGCATCGAATGAGTAGGCCGGGCGTAGTATTTAGTCCCATCATCGGCTGATGCATGTGAGTGACCCTTTGCACACAACACAAGTCCCCACAAACACCTGACATCCACAAGAGAATGTTGTCCTACAAATATGAATATGATGAGAGCTACTAAATGGCTTATCATACACACATCCCTGTCTAGATGCTGGCCCCACCACTATCACATCAAATTGCATGCTGTATGCCACTCCAATGCCTAATACACACCCAATATACAGAATAACATGTCACACAGCACACAAGCCACAACACACCCGTAGGCCACACAGCAGAAGACACCATGCCCAACATGTCAACGGCTGAGGGATTCCAATAACACCGCCCCCAAATTTGCATGCACCCTGTCTGCCACAACAACAAGCATGCAATGAGCCACATGGCACAAACTGCACAAACACCAATGCAAGCATGATGCAAGTACTCCCATCACTGATGGCCTGCCTCTCTCTGTCCCCCACAGGCACAGATGCAGACAGCGACGGGCATGATGCTGGTGCACAGCCCAGAACACCAGCCAAAACACCCAGTGCTCGGGACGATGGCACCAGGCCATCCACATCCAGGGGCACAAGGCTGATCCAAGTGCCACACAAGGAACACACCAGTGCCCAACCAGCTGCACCACCCCAACACAAGACAAGCAAACACCTGCCCCTGCACCCCAGGAGACAAACGTCTCACAGGATGAGGCCACAACTCTGGAGACTGAGCTCGACGGCTCACAGTCGGCAGGCAATAGCCCTGTTGGGGAGGCAGCTGCATGCGCACCACATAGTGGGGATGAGGACGAGGGCCATGAAGAGGCCAGTCATTAAGGGAGCTTCATGTTGGAGGATGTTGTATGTACGCCCAGCTCGCAGGACAACCCACAGGTGGGAGGGTGTTGGGGGGAGGGGGTGTTGGGAGGATGGGGGAGGGGGTGTGTGGGGGTGTTGGGGGGAGGAGCTAAGGGGGAGGGGGTGTGTGGGGTGTTGGGGGTGTTGGAGGAAGGGGGGGTATGGGGGTGTTGGGAGGAGGGGGGAGCCAGTGTGTGGGAGGTGGAGGGTACATACATATTGTGAATTCAATCTGCACAATACACCTGTTGTGTTAGAAAATTCCATGCCTGGACATTGCTTATTCAGCGTGTGTCAATTTATTGGATGACAGTGTACAGTGCAGATTCATCCCCAAACCCAGTGCCCATATTCATCCTGTCAAAGTGCCCAGGGTCCCACATCCATGTCACCCTCTGCATAACAGTGCTTTAGAAAGAATGATTATCAATGATTGGTGCACAGCACGTCCCTCATGTGCATCGCGGCCTGGACAATGTGCAGCATCTTCTCCTTTCTCATCTTCACCTTCACCTGGTGGTGGCTGCTCCATGTCAGGTGGCAGGGGGAAGTCCCGCTGGTAGCACATGTTGTGCTGCATGGCACATACCATGATGATCTTGCCCACCTTCTCAGGACCGTAAATGAGTGTGCCACCCGATCTGCTGAGGCAGCAAAACCGTGCCTTGAGCAGGCCAAAGGTCTGCTCTGTGACCACAAGAGTGCATGCATGGGCACGATTGCAGTCCTCTTCATGCCTGTTCTGCGGATTCCTGGCAGGGGTGAGGAGCTACGGCTTCAGGGGATAGCCAGCATCACCTGCATGGGAGCACAATAAGATATGTGTAAGTGTATTCCTTCTGTTCCATTTGTGCTCAGCCTGTACATCGTTTATGGTCATATGCAGTATATCATGAATGACAGCTATTGACTTGACATCTGTGTAACTTTCTGCCCTGTACATAATTTGGCACTCCATGGTGCTGGTCTTGGGTGACTTACATGACTTAGGGGCCTTGACATTGGAATCACCAACCACTCAGATGGAGTGACATGGTCCATGATGTTGTCACATGTGAGGGTTGTGTGGCAGGGGATGAGACTAAATGCATGTTGGGCGATGTTTGATGCATTTGGCTAATGCACTATGTGACACAGCTTGTATAGTCTATCATGCTTATGGATAATTGTTGATGCCATGCATGTGACCCTCCACGTCTCCACACCAGTCACAATGGCAGAATATGAATGTTGTTAGGGTCACCCAGTGTAGCGATCTGTTCCTAGGATGTTGCAGGGTATCGACTTGCATGCTGGTACTCATGTGCTGTGGGTGATTCCCCCACCATTCGCACCCATGTAGGTGTTGTTCAATACTTAATGGCTCCAATTTGAGGCATCCTTGTCACATGTGTTTTCCCATTTGTATTAATCTGCACATGTTGCCAAGGTGTTATGCAGTGTTACTTTTGGGGAGGGGTAGTGACAGGGGATTTCCCTGAGGGGGGATACCATACTGCGCACTCATGGAAGCATGACCTGCGAGGTGTTTTGATGCGGTCATGTGTATTCAGCTCTGTGACTGCATGATGGTGCATTGTGGTGCTGTGGGTACGGGCAGGTGATATCCAGTGGACAGATTCAGAGGTGTGCGCTGATTGTGAGTCTGACTTTTCCACATTGGTGTGCGGACCAAATATGTCGGCCTCCATTTTCTGTATCATGCATCTTATTTGTACGATTAAGGGCATGTTGTTTGCCAGCATGAACTGTGTCCAGACACCCCATTGGGGACATTCGCAAGGCCCAGTGGGCAGACAGGTTGCATATGCATGTCCCCCCACGATACACTCGCATGGCCCACTGGGCAGACAGGTTGCATATGCATGTCCCCCCCCACGATGCACTCCCATGGCCCAGTGGGCAGACAGGTTGCATATGCATGTCCCCCCCCACGTTACACTGCCATGGCCTTGTTGGCAGACAGGTTGCATATGCATGTCCCCCCCCCACAAGATACACTCCCATGGCCCAGAGGGCAGACTCACCCAGCAGCCCGGCACGTCATGCAGCATATCCTTCCATACAGCAGAGTAGCAAGGAGTTCCGCAGCACAATTGCATCATGCGTGAATCCTGGGCATCTTGCACAGCAATGTGTTATCATCTTGCTGGCGTCACACACCATCTGCACATTGATGGAGTGGTAAATATTCTGATTGCGATACACCGCCTCCACGGCATGTTGGACTACCAACTACATGCGGCTGCAGTCGAGGGCACCAATGACATTGGGCATGCCTGCCAGTGCATGAAATGCTATTTTAGTGTCATTTACCTCATGTTCTGTCCGTGATAGGGATATGTGGGCCCTTGCATGCTTTAGGAGTGCATCCAGCACTTGGTTCAGCACACCGGAGAAACATGGTAGCGAGATGCCATGCAGCTGCCCCACTGTGTGCTGGCCAGGAAGTGCAGCACAGAAACCACCTTCAGCAGAAGGGGGATGGCGGTGCAGATGTTGGAGAGGCTGACCAAGTCTTCATATATTAAATCCACTATGGTGATGATGGTGTCCCTGTCCAGGCATTACAGGGTGTGGATCTGTGCTGGGGTTAAGTTGAATAGACTGGCCCTTAGGTGAGGAATTGGTGGCTGCCTGTGGGGTACCACTGCCTGTACTGGTGGGATTTGCTCGGGTGTTCTCACCCTCCTTCTCCTCCTGCATCTCCTCTGTAATACCTGATGTACTGCCTGATCAAGGAGTAGCAGTGCAGGCATGTCCTCCAGCTCTAGTATCGCAATTGCAAGTGGAATCATTTTGGTTTAGGAAGGGGTGTGGTGTGTAGGTGTGCTCCTTTTGTGCAAGGCCAGGTTCCATTGCCTCCAACTGTGTTGATTGTGTGCACCTGTGGCAGTTGGGAACACAGCAGTTTACTATTTACGGGTGATTTGCGATGCCGGTATTGCCAGCATCATGGTGGCCCTTCTTGCCGGCATCTGGGTGCAAGTATGTGCATGTCCGTGCGACTCGTAATGTCCTCTTCATTGCGGCATGCCGGTAATACCGGCCAAAGCGGGTCCCTGTCGATGCCGGTAGTTCCGGCATCTAGGGTCCTAATACAACGGCCCGGTAATGGATGCCGGTATTGCCTTACCGATACTGTTATTACCAGAGCGCCATCCTTGTAATGAGGCCCATAGTCTTTATCACTGAAACCTGGTTCTCCAATGACTTTGCCCCTGTTGCACATGAAGCATTCCCCCCCGGCTACTCGCTCATCCCGCTCAACAGACCTTCCAAAGGAGGCAACATGGCAGTCCTCTTCAAATCTCATTTCTCCCTCTCACTCGTTGAATCTCAGCCATGCATTCCATCATGTGAATCCCTCCCAGTTAAACTCTCTCTATCTCTGACTTTCACCCAGAGCTTCCTACTAATATACAGACCACCTGGTTACGACAGACATTTCTCAAACAACCTCTGTGATTCTGTAGCCACCATTCAAGTAAATCACCTCTCTCTGACTCTCCTAGGAGACTTCAATATCTAGTTGGACATTCCCACCAACCCCATGACCCATTCACTGGTCGACAGTCTTGATGAGCTCAACCTCTCCCTTCATATGAATGGTCCAAACCACTCTAGGGGACACACCCTAGATGCAATCTTCAGCTCCCATGACCTGATTCATCTATTCCCCCATACCACTCATCTAGTCCGACCACTTTGTCATCCCTTTCTCCATCCCCACCCCTGCCCCTCCCCCAAACCCTCCCTGGCTTCACCCCAAGACCTCAAATGCTGGAACAAACTAAAGATCTGTCCTGACCTTGCTGAAGCACTACTTCTTAGATCCCCCACAAGGCCCCTCCCCCAGACAGATCCTTAACCATCGACTCTTTTGACTCTTGGCTCAATTAATCACTAATTCCTTTCAATGCCACACACCCTACTTCCTCACACAATGGACCACTCCCCAAATGGTTCACCCTGAATTGAGGAATGCCAAAAACCAAAATAAATCTCTGGAATGCAAATGGCGAGCATCAAAAACCGATCTCAGCAGATCCACTTTTGCCTTGCACCATAGTAACTACAAAGCAGACATCCGGAAAGCCAAAAAAGCTGATTACAAAAAATGAATTCTCAAATGTGGAAACCACAGCAAAGAACTCCATAGAATCATATCTGAATTCGTCAAACCCTCGTCCACCTCTACCCAATCTGCCCCATCGCAATCGCTCTGCGACTCCCTCTCCCTTCACTTCTACACCACCGCTCTTGACAGGACAACATCCCTTAACAACAAACTGTCCCTCCTCTCCCCCCCAGCAACCTACCAATCCAACAACCCTCCAACCCACCTCTGCCCTAACCCCCAATTTACCCACCTTCGACTCCTTCAGACCCATCTACAGAGACGAGTTTCTTAACCTACTATCTGCTAGCAAACCATCTGGCTCCCCCATTGAACCCTGTCCCGCCTCAGTCCTAAATTAAATATTTTCATCCACATGCGCAGCAGAACACACTAGAACCGTACTAAATTACTCCCTCAGCTCTGGCATCTTCCGTGATGCCTTCAAAATTGCACATGTCAAGCCTCTTCTTAAAAAGCCATCCCCTGACCCCAAAAACTACAGACCCATCTCGAACACCAGATTCGTTGCAAAACTCATTGACCGAACAGCATACTCCCAGCTAAATGCATTTGTAGAATGTAAGGATATTTGGCGTGTTACAGCACAGAGTACAGCACTACTACACAGGTAGCAAACAGCACAGAGTACAGCACTACTGCACAGGTAGCAATTTTTTTTTTGCAGCACCACCACAAGGGTGTGGTGCATTGCTATATGTATTACCAGATTAACAAGAAAAGACAGGCTATTCAGTCAAAAACGATTTTAACATATAAGATGCAAATCTATTCTTACAGTTAAAAGCACACGTGCTCATTTAAAAATGCACACTATTTTTCACCTGAAATGCCTATGGTGCGAGAGACACATTTGAAAATAACAACTAACATAACTTATAACTAACCTGACTAATGAAACATAATCCACTAATAAAAAATGTGTCTCCACTGCAGAATTAGGCCTATTCTGAAAGTGAACTTTTAAACGCACATCCATTTTTTTTTTCTCCTCTCTGCTGCCCTGTCCACATAATTACAGGAAGCAAAAGAGCTCGAAAGAACAGGAAATCAGTCGGTTACAAAGTATTACTATAAAAATGAGCCATTGTGTAGAGAAGGAGGAGATGGCATGATTGATTCTGATTGGAGCAGCGTCATAGCAAGTATCATGCTAGAGGGAGTGATCAGGTTTTTGCTGGGGGGAGTTTGAGGGAGGAGAAAGTCAGTCAAGATGTGGCAGAGCTGGGAGGAAGACCTTTTCCTGGTTGGAGCATTCCTATCTGCAAAAGCTGAGAATTCCAGGCAATGACCCCGGTTTGAGAAGGCAGGCGTTCCTTTTTACTGGGGTTAATCTTCAAGGGAGCCACATTCAGAAAGAGAACAACTAAAGAGATAAGGTAATTACAGAAGTGTGGGAGCTGAGTGTGTACGATAATATGCAGTCAGTGTAGGATTCCTGTGCATGCCTTAATCAAATGCTAACGTTGCAATTTGAGTTCTGTTCTCCGCCACTCTCTTTGCAGTGTGTCATAGACAAAGCTGTTACTGTGCTATTGTATTTATTTCTGTAAAGAATGAGATCGTGTTTAAATGCAACTTTTATAATACAGAAAAATATTTGAAAGCAGACGGGTGGTGTGTTTACTATTTACCATTACAATGCTGATGATGTGGAGAGATTTTTAAACAATGCAATGGTCATTTTAAGACAGATGTGTGCATGTCAGATTCAGTATGAACAGTTGTGAGTGACTGTAGCATAGCTCGTTGGAGGTACATGAGCCAACGGGAAGAGAGACTCTCTAGACATAGTTCCCTACCGTATATAAGGTAGTGGAAATTACCACAAAATTACCGCATACAGCTCTCTGTCGTAAATAAGTCAGTGAGATTGCCCATGGTGGCACACTAACACTAATACTAACATTGAAAATGTGGTATTCCTGAAATGTAGGCCTGAGGTCTCTCTAGTGATTACACGAAAAATCTAAGTAAAGATAAGGGATTCTGGACATTGGGGCCACCAATAAAACAAGGGAATAATGCTCACCAAAATACCACCAACCACGCCTACCAACCACGCATACCAAATATGCATGCCTGGGTGCTGAAATAGTGCATGTCCACTGTACTATTGTTGCACATGGCCAAATCTGAATACAAGGAGTGATTATTGCTAAGTTATTTTTCGGCGGTAATAAAATACCGTCAGGCCCCAAATCTCCACAAAATACCCTACATATTTATGGTGCGTTGCAGGCCGGGAAAGTGATCATAGAGTACCTACTGGGCGTGGCAAGCGTGTCTCACACTGCCATTTGCACATTAAAGGGAACCCATTTTATAATAGCAGTGTGCCACTAAAAACGAATTTCAGAATGTCACAAAGGGAAACCACATTCTCAGATCTAGTGCAATATTTAGAGGCAAAGTTGTTGCACATGGGAATTGGTCATCGAATAGCACGTTGGAATGGAGTAACCGCATTCAGGGTGAGGTGCAGAAAGAAAAATTAGACAATATTTTTGCAGAAGGCAGCATAATTCAGGTCTGCCTTACAAGATTATTGAATGCAGCCGATAAAAGTGCAGAGAAAGACTGTTTAATACGGCTATGCGGCAAAATATGGTTTATTTTAAACAAGTCCCTGCGAATGCAAGAGAATGATACTCAGCTAATTAACAGGTTAAAGACTGAATTAGAGGGGGCAAGTAAAAATCAGGAAATGTTGAGAGCAGAATTGGATGTATGCCAAAAAGACATGCAATTAAAATGCAGAGACTTTGATACTCAGTTATCCAAAAACAAGAAACAATTTGAAGATAGTGAGCAAGAATTGGCACACTTAAAAGCCTTAGTGGATCACATTAGGCAGGATAAAGATGAGGTTGTTTCAGAAATGCAGATTTTACAAAAAGAACATTGTGAAAAAGAAGGTGATCTCCAGAGTGCAGAACAAGAAATGATTAAAATGATTCAAGAAAGAGACAAGAGAAATAAAGAGTTCAATGAATGCCAAATGCAAATGTGCGACATGCAGGAGGTGATTAATAAAATGAGTGATGAAAATAATTATTTGCAAAATGAAGCAACCAGACTCCTTAAAAAGTGTAAGGACTTAGAACAGCAAATGTGCATTCCCAGGTCCCAGGAGAGGCGGCAGGGTACCACATTCAATGGAGTGGAGGTGAATTCTACCTCTGCCCAAAGAGCTAGTGCTCCAGTGACTGGGCCAGTGACTGAACTTGGTTGCAGCACCCTTGGGGGATTTGATACTCCCATTGGGGGCAGCCACCAATCTCATACACCTGAAAACAGGATTGAATCACAAAATAGTGCAATTCCATGCATTGCAACAAGTAGCCCCATAAAAATAATGAAATCCATTAAAGCCCTGATCAAACCATTTAAAAAGGGACGTGAATGCTGCATTGAGGATCACTTAGAAGCGGTGCATGACATTTTTAAAGCACTCCAGATACCTAAGAAACAGTACAGACAATATTTTCATTTAACTTTAGATGCCCCGACGGCCAGCATCATAAGGGGATTAAATGAGCAGCAGAATATGAAATGGCTGGAGTTTGAAAAAGAAATTAGGCGTCATTTTTCTCCTTTTCAGTCATTGCAGGAGGCAAAGAAAGTCGCGTACACAATTACTGCCGGACCTAATATATCCCCTCGCCAATTTTTACAAGACTTAAAAAGAGCATTTTCTCGCTTTGATGTATCTTTTGACTCAAATTCCAATGAGTTTAAAACTGCATACTTCTATGGGCTACAGAAAGACATCATATCCCAATTGGTCCGTGAATTTGACCGTGACAAGTCCCTTGAGTGGATTGTACATCAAAGCACAAAACTATATGAGGTACTCTATTGTCAGGGTAGAGAAAGTGATAAAATGAAAGATACTAGACCTAAATCTAAAGAACCCTCAGCCACAGTAATGGAAATCAGGTCAGCCAAAATGTCCCTTGAGTCTGCTCAAAGCCAAGGTAAAAATAATGTGACACCTGAACAAAGGGGTAATCAACAAAGATCACCATTTCCTGTACCAATGTTCCAATCACATGATCCTAGTAATAGAGAGAGCTACATCAGCCCTAGGTATTTATGGGACAGACCCCGGGTAGGATACCGGCCTGATATGGCAGGTATGAACAATAACCAGAGACAAAATCAAGATCAAAGAAATGATGGTCCCTACCAGTCATTGGGGACACAGAGCAGATTTGATCCCAGCACCATGATATATGGTAATCAGGATAGGCCCCGATATGTGGATCGATTTACTGATAATGGAAATCAACATAGGGGCCAGTACCCACAATCTGAGAGACAGGACATGAGGCAAAACGTGAACTACAGTCCACGCCAGTACAATGATTCCCCACCAGGGGACTATAATCAAAGGATGGGTGCAACCCGCTCCCCTCCACAAATGAATCAAGAGTTCAGAAACCATCCCAACCGACATCAATCACCTGAGAGGTATCAGAATAGATCCAATCAGGGGGAAAACAACCAATATCGACCTAGGCCACAGAAAGAGGATCCTAGAGAGATGGAAAGGTTCCAGTGCCTTGAGGCCCAAGTGAAAATGTTAGCTGAGCAAATAGGAAAGCTCTATACAGCGCAAAAACAACCTTCCAAAGAGGGGGCTGATGGCCATAGCAATGACCGGGGGGCTTCCGAAAAGTGACTAAGTACTCATGATAACTGCAGTACCAAAATAACAGATTGCTCTAATATAATTTTGCATAACGACTCTGAGATGCCTAACGGATTAAAAATGAAAGTACCAGTAAATGAAATTGTGACAGAAAGTGCAAATACTTCTAAAAAAGAGGTACGGTTTAACTTAGAGCTAAATAAAACAGTAAAGATTTGCACAAATGAAAAAGAAACATTAGGAATTCCAAAAGAACAAAGGAACAGATTTAAGAAAAATGACTCATGCATGGGGAATACCAGTGAACAGGGAGTAAGTGGGGATGCCATAGCTCCTTCCCTGGGCAAGCAAAACAATGACCAAACACAGACAGAAAAAGGAAATACTCACAAGGAGGGTACAAGTCAATCACCTGAAGAATTCTTTGAGCCACATATTTTTGAAGAGGCTGAAAGGGCTGGTATCACACTAAATGATCACAAATGCACAGAATTAAAAAATGACAAATTGCTGAATGATGTTGTTACACATGTTCAGTTGGAGGATTGTAATGTGGTCTCTGATGTTACCCAGATGGATGGGCGAACAGTGGCCACACTCCAAAAAACCTCTGAACATGGAGAAATGAATAAAATCTCTCGCACAGAAATGGGTAAAAAGGAGGGAAAAATGTCTTTTCATTTACCAATGTGCTTAGCCAAAAGTGAAAAAGACCTGAGAAAAGTGAGCCCTGAAATCAGTAAGAATTCACATTTCTTATGTGTATTGGAGGAAGTTGAGGACAGATATTATGCACCCATCACTGTAGAAGAAAAATGCCACACCTTTGCTATGATTGACACTGGCGCACAGGCCACAATTATGTCCAAGGAGCTGGTAAAGAGTATCAATGAAGGGAGGCCTCCACAGAGTCAGATCACAGTGAAGGAAAATCAAGGCCCAGTGCATAACTTTAATGGGGAGGAGGTGCCCATCATAGGTGTAACTGAGGTTGACATAAAAATAGGAAAGCACAGAATGAAACAAGAGGTATTGATCACATCTATTTGTGAAATTCCATTTCTGATGGGGACAGATTGCCTGAAAAGATTGTCTCCTCTCATAGATGGGGTGAATGGAGTGCTGTGGTCCTTAACCAAAAAACCATTGAGGCCTAAGAAACTAAAATCACAAAACAGCAATATAAATGAATGTCACACCGTTGCCAAAACAAATGATGCTGTGGAGGTATATCTCCAGAATAGCTGCATACCTAGTGTCACTGTCATATTAATGTGTCAAGACAAAATGCAGAGCGACAATGAAAAACTACCTGTACAAATATACTTGGACCCAAGGAAAGATTGGCAGACTGCCATAGATGAGCACACATTATGTTTTTATCTAAAAGAGAAAACGTGCAAACAGAATATTGCTCCTAAAACAGATTCAGAAAAACACATTACCACTCTGGCAGAAATACACATGGAAGATGAGCAACCATGGGTTCATGTTGGTATAAATGACTATCTTAAAACAATAAAAGCCACTTTAGCGCTTGGTCATGAAAGGAGTTTCATTAATGAGAAATTGTTGCAAAAAATTATGGAGAGGGAAGAAATCCCGAAATTTAGGATTAAAAACCAATATGTTTCTGGGTTGGACAGTCCAGACTTTGAAAACCGAATTGCAGGCAGATGCATGCTTAAAATTAGCATTGGGCAGAAAGCAATTTACCATAATGTATGGATAGTGAGTGGAGCACAAAATTAATTTTACATGGGAAATGACATCATGCACAGAATGTGTATGGTGTTAGATTTCCTTAATCAAAAAATATGGTCACGCCTAGGTGGTCCGGCACCTGAGTTTGAAGACAAAAGAAGGGCTTATCATTGTGCACAACTGGTTCCTTATGCAATCGAATTACAAATGAGGAAAAATACTATTATTCCTGCATTTACAAAACAGTTTGCAATAACACTGAAATGCAAAAATGGACAGCAGATGAAAGGCTCTGATGCATTTGTATGCCTGAATGAATCCCTAAAACAGCAAGGCCTGGATTATGAATACATTCCATTGGTAGACAATGGTGAAGGATCTGTAAAAATCATGGTAAATAATAAAGGTTGTCAGGATATTCATTTAGAGGAAAACTCCCCATTAGGAATGGCCATACAAAAATCACATTATACGGCAGATTTAAATAACATGGTGATTGGGAATATTCCTGAAAAATATGTAGATGCCAAGGGCGAGTTGCCAGAACACCTGGACTCTCAGCCCAAAGGAATATTTAAAATTCATTCTGTGTATCCTTATGATTCAAATGAGACGGTGTGCTGCCATCAAGAGGATTGCATAATATTTAATTTAAATGGAAATGAAACAGAAAATCAGCCCATTGAAGTGGAAGCTGATATGCCAAAATATTTAAAAGTGGCAGCTTTACAAAAAGACACAGCCACACAGTTAGAAGAAAGCGCCGAGATTCCCTTACCAGAAGATTTTCCAGAATTTTCCAAAATGGTAGAAGAGCAGGTCTCCTTAGCGGATGCATGTGAAAGCGATACGGATAGGGACAACCTGAGGGAAATATTTATGGAGTTTAAGGATGTATTTGCAAAAGATGCTTATGACTGTGGTTTAACTGATTTACATGTGGCCACACTACCAGAAGGTTGTAGCAGAAATCCAGTGTTTGTACGCCAGTATAGACTATCGCTGGCATGTTTAGAATCATTGGCAGAGATTATTAAAAATTTGGAATCACGGGGAATAATCAGGCCCATTCATAGCACATCCAATACGCCTATTTTAGGTGTGTTAAAGCCAAATGGTCAATGGCGGCTGTGTGCAGACTTAAGAGAGTTAAATAAAAGAGTACCAGTATCTAGATGGCCACTGCCATTCATTGATCAGGGCCTAGCTCAGATACATGGTTCAAATGTATTTACCACATTAGATCTCACCTCTGGATATTGGTGCGTGCCATTGGCAGAGGAGATACAGAATTTATTTTCCTTTACATTTGACAGGACTCAATATGCCTGGCTTAGAGCTCCGTTCGGGTACATCAATAGTGGGAGTGAATTTGGCATATTTTTGAGAAAGGCCATGCCGGATGCAGCGGAAAGAGGAACAATAGTTTATGTGGATGATGTCCTGATAAAAAATGAAAGCCTGAAAAGCCATTTTGATGAAATAAGACATGTACTTGGCCAATTACAGAAAGCAGGCGCCAAAGTATCTTTGCAAAAAGCACAATGGTGCAAGAAAAAAGTGAACTTTCTAGGGCATGAAGTGACTGAACATGGGCTAAATCCACAAAGGAAGAAAATAGAGGCCATACAAAGATTAAAAGATCCTAAAAATGTGAAAGGAGTAAAAAGTTTATTAGGGATGACAGGCTATAACAGAAAGTTCATTGAGAATTATGCAGAAATCACTCAACCATTGACTAAACTGCTTAAACTAAATACTCCCTGGAGATGGGAAAAAGGGCAGTTTGATGCAGTGGCTAAATTAAAGGAATGTCTTGTAAAGGCACCATGTTTAGCATACCCCATAAAGGACAGGGATTTCTTTATAGAAATAGGTTTTTCTGAACATTGTATGTCAGCAGTGTTATCACAAAAACACGATTTGAATCACAAAACCATTGCCTATGCAAGTAAGGCATTTTCCCAAGTTGAAATGAAATTTAATGAATGTGAAAAGGCCCTATTAACCACTGTGTGGGCGCTACAACATTTCCGCCCCATTGTTCAGGGAGAAAAGGTGATTATTGAAACAAATCATCAACCTTTGCAATTTTTAGAGAGTAAAAGAATTAGATCAGGCAATCTAGCACAATCCAGAATCACTTCATGGACGCTGGCATTACAAGGTTTTCCCGTAGAAGTGAGATATGGACAAAATAAAAAGAGCCCAATTGCTCAAGGGTTAGCTGACTTACATGACTGTGCAGCTGAACAAATACCAAATGAAATGGAAGTGGAAACTAGTTTTCAGGAATTTGAACAATCACCACACAAAGCTTTTGATGAAAAAACATGCAAGGATTTTCCAACTGTATATGTGGATGGTTGTGCTTTTCACATTGAAAATGACAGTAATAAACAATTAGTGGCAGGAATAGGAAATGTCTGGTTGAAATGTGAAGGCGTTCCCAGTATAGGGATGAGGATTGGAGATAGGAGCAGTCAGGTGGCGGAATTGGCAGCCATTTATAAAGCAATTGCTACTGCAGTTGATAAAAAGTTCAGTGAAATTGTCCTGGTGACTGATTCTGACTATGCACGGAATAGCTTTGTGGAGTATTTGCCTGGTTGGAAAGCAAGAGGCATGGTTACATATAACAAAAAGCCACTTAAGCATGGAAAAATGATACAAGCCATAGACAAATTGGTGTCAGAGAATGAGTTAACAATATACTGGAGAAAAATTCGTGGGCATTTAAAAACACCAGGAGAGGAGAAGGAGGGAAATGATAAGGCAGACCACCTGGCTAAGATTGGGGCTGTGATGGGAGAATTGCTACCTATTGATTATTTAATGGGTGAAATCAAATTGATGCAGTCACACGTTCTAAAGCACCAAAGGAGGTAGATCAACCGGTGGTGCAGTGGAGTCATGAAACGCCAGACCAAGATTTGATTGAGGCACAAAAGAATGATCAAATTTTGGGAATCTATTATAAAAATTTGATAGACCCCGAACAAAATCCTTTAACAGAAAATGATTGTATGGGAAAAGAAGAGTTGAGGGTGTTATTAAAGAACAAAACACGAATTAGATTACAGGATGGACTCATGATTAGAGAGTCCATAACAGGGCAAATACAGTGGGTAGTACCCCTTTCATTCAGAGGACTAATGCTACACCATGCACATGATGCCATAACTGCAGGCCATAGAGGTTCACAAAAAACATTAGAAATACTAAAAGATTATGCTTACTGCCCACATATGTCCCAAGATGTGGAATTATATACTAGAGGATGTCTAGTATGCGCCCAATTTAAACCTGCTTCACCAATGCATAGAGCACCATTGATGAAAAGAGGCCTAACTCTCCCATGGTCAGATTTGCAAATAGACTATGTAGGTCCTTTAAAAAGGTCGAGCAGGGGACACCGTTATATTTTGAGTGTGGTATGTTTGATGTCGAAGTGGATTGAATGCATTCCTGCACCAGATTGTAGTGCGCAAACAGCAGCCACATTGCTGGTGAACCATGTGTTCTAAAGGTTTGGGTTGCCACAAAGAATTGAGTCAGACAGAGGAAGTCATTTCACAAGTACTCTAATGAGTAAGGTATGGCAAATACTAGGTGTGAAAAGGAAACTACATATCGCATATCGGGCGGCGTCTTCAGGTACAGTTGAAAGAAGCAATAGGTCTGTTGTGGATATTTTAAAGAAATTTGTGGCAGAAGCAGGTTCCAGCTGGGATTTACGTTTACCGTTGGTTTTGATGGCAATCAGATCGACTCCTGCCAAAGCAACAGGTGTTAGCCCTCATGAGGTCTTGACAGGTAGGAAAATGGTGTTACCACAACACCTACTATACAGAACACATGAGCAAACTCTTGTGAGTGCATCCACAGTTCATGAATATATTGATGAACTGAGGAGGCATTTGCAACATGCATTTGCTTTTGTGCAGAGAAATCTGGAAAGAGCCGCTGACAGTGAAAAGTCTTATTATGACAAAAAGACATCAGTAAAGGAATACAGTGTAGGGGATCAGGTGTACAAGTTTCATTTTGGAAAAAGTAAACAGAAAAATTCTAAATTTCTAGCAGCCTGGCAGGGGCCATTTCGAATTATAGATAAGGTCTCTCCTGTGGTTTATAAAATTTTGAAAAATGAAGGTGAAACAGCAATAGAGCAGTTTGTCCATGTAAATCAAATCAAACCATGCCATCCCAGACATGAGATCAGGCAGCTTGAGCATGTAGAAACAGATAAAGTCCCTTGAACACAAAAAGAGAAAATAAATGGGTGTAATCAGGAGGCAGTGACAAAGAAGTTAAAAAAAAGTTGATTGTTATGATGGTACATAAACACTGTAATATATGTAAAAATATATAATATAAATAAATAAATAAATAAATAAATAAATAAATGCACATATAATGGAAGCTCATGGTTGGTGTGCAGAGAAAAAGTGTGTTAAATATTGAATATCTGCTTGTTTTCTTTTAACTTGTTTAATTTCAGGAAAAAAAAAAAAAAGAAATATTTTTACCAAGCATGTTTTATTTTTGGCAAAAGGATGAAGTTAGTATTATGCTATGTACTTAATTTGTATTATTTTCTATTTTGATTTAGACAATTAACATTATTTGGTCGGAGGTTCCGGGATCAGAGCCCACGGGAGAGACGATGGAGTCCTGGAGTCCCCTGGATGAAGACCAAAAGAGGCCTGCCTCCAGGTGGAGGTGAAGACAAGATAACCAGAATGCTAAAAAGGATGACTCCTATGGATCTAAGATTGCCAAGATGGAAGTGTACTCGAATGAACCGAATAACATCGCTGTTCGGGACATATCAGAAGCGGACAAGAGTCCTGACATATGGAGTTCCACGTATTTATTATTTTAATTATTTATTTTAATTTGTTATATTAATTATTTGTTTTAGTTAGTTGTTTTATTTCTTTGTTTTTAATTGACTTGGAAAATCTAAACTTAAAGGAATGCCACTTCAACTGAGAAGGCGAATGTAGAACATTTTTTAAACTAATGAACTCAGATGAATACTGTGTTGATTGCAAATTTTTCATTGATGCACATGAATATTCATTTTGTTGGATTGCTATATTGTAAAAGAAAAAAAGAGAGAACAAATTGTTTTTAGGAATTGGCTTGTATTATAGCCAAGTTCTAAAAACAAAAGGAGGGTATGTAAGGATATTTGGCGTGTTACAGCACAGAGTACAGCACTACTACACAGGTAGCAAACAGCACAGAGTACAGCACTACTGCACAGGTAGCAATTTTTTTTTTGCAGCACCACCACAAGGGTGCGGTGCATTGCTATATGTGTTACCAGATTAACAAGAAAAGACAGGCTATTCAGTCAAAAACGATTTTAACATATAAGATGCAAATCTATTCTTACAGTTAAAAGCACACGTGCTCATTTAAAAATGCACACTATTTTTCACCTGAAATGCCTATGGTGCGAGAGACACATTTGAAAATAACAACTAACATAACTTATAACTAACCTGACTAATGAAACATAATCCACTAATAAAAAATGTGTCTCCACTGCAGAATTAGGCCTATTCTGAAAGTGAACTTTTAAACGCACATCCATTTTTTTTTCTCCTCTCTGCTGCCCTGTCCACATAATTACAGGAAGCAAAAGAGCTCGAAAGAACAGGAAATCAGTCGGTTACAAAGTATTACTATAAAAATGAGCCATTGTGTAGAGAAGGAGGAGATGGCATGATTGATTCTGATTGGAGCAGCGTCATAGCAAGTATCATGCTAGAGGGAGTGATCAGGTTTTTGCTGGGGGGAGTTTGAGGGAGGAGAAAGTCAGTCAAGATTTGGCAGAGCTGGGAGGAAGACCTTTTCCTGGTTGGAGCATTCCTATCTGCAAAAGCTGAGAATTCCAGGCAATGACCCCGGTTTGAGAAGGCAGGCGTTCCTTTTTACTGGGGTTAATCTTCAAGGGAGCCACATTCAGAAAGAGAACAACTAAAGAGATAAGGTAATTACAGAAGTGTGGGAGCTGAGTGTGTACGATAATATGCAGTCAGTGTAGGATTCCTGTGCATGCCTTAATCAAATGCTAATGTTGCAATTTGAGTTCTGTTCTCCGCCACTCTCTTTGCAGTGTGTCATAGACAAAGCTATTACTGTGCTATTGTATTTATTTCTGTAAAGAATGAGATCGTGTTTAAATGCAACTTTTATAATACAGAAAAATATTTGAAAGCAGACGGGTGGTGTGTTTACTATTTACCATTACAATGCTGATGATGTGGGGAGATTTTTAAACAATGCAATGGTCATTTTAAGACAGATCTGTGCATGTCAGATTCAGTATGAACAGTTGTGAGTGACTGTAGCATAGCTCGTTGGAGGTACATGAGCCAACGGGAAGAGAGACTCTCTGGACATAGTTCCCTACCGTATATAAGGTAGTAGAAATTACCACAAAATTACCGCATATAGCTCTCTGTCGTAAATAAGTCAGTGAGATTGCCCATGGTGGCACACTAACACTAATACTAACATTGAAAATGTGGTATTCCTGAAATGTAGGCCTGAGGTCTCTCTAGTGATTACATGAAAAATCTAAGCAAAGATAAGGGATTCTGGACATTGGGGCCACCAATAAAACAAGGGAATAATGCTCACCAAAATACCACCAACCACGCCTACCAACCACGCATACCAAATATGCATGCCTGGGTGCTGAAATAGTGCATGTCCACTGTACTATTGTTGCACATGGCCAAATCTGAATACAAGGAGTGATTATTGCTAAGTTATTTTTCGGCGGTAATAAAATACCGTCAGGCCCCAAATCTCCACAAAATACCCTACAAGAAACAAATAACCTCCTCGACCCTGCACATTCAGGCTTCAGACCACGACAAGGCACCGAAACTACTCTCACCTCGATCTGGGATGATCTTAAGGTCACTGCAGATTCTGAAGGATGTGCTGCACTAATACTCCTCAACCTCTCTGCGGCCTTGAACATGATTAACCACTCAATCCTCCTTGACCGTCTCCACTCCCTTGGACTCTGTGGCACTGCTCTCAAGTGGATAGCCTCCTTCCTCAGCAACAGGAAACAAATAACCCTCCTCTCCCCTTTTGTCTCAGCTGCTCGCTCGGTTAATACTGGAGTACCACAAGGCGCATGTCCATCTCCTCTCCCATTCAACCTCTATATGGCCACCCTTCCTGAATCATCTGCTTGAACAACATCTTGTTCTACAACTATGATGACGATACCCAAATCATCCTTAAAATCCACAATTTTGACACCAACCCCCAGCCCGACCTCGAAACCTGTCTCCTAGATATTGACCGATGGATGACAATAAACCACCTCCTCTTAAACCCCACTAAAACTAAAATCATGGCGTGCGACAACACTGCGCTTCTACCTCATCTACTCCCTTGGCCCCCTTCACTGGGCCAACCCCTTCACTCTGGCATGGTACAAAACCTAGGCTGCACTATGGACTCTGGCCTAACCCTCTTCTGACAGATCAACAATGTATCTAAATGTTGTCACTACCATCTCAAACTTCTCAGACGCTTCTTTCCCTACCTCTCCTTCCCGAACAGACTTGAAGCTGTTATATCTATTGTAATGTCGAGACTGGACTATGCCAACTCCTTATACCTAGGAGTCCCGGCATACCACCTTAATAAACTCTAAAGAGCACAAAACGCTGCTGCTAAACCGCTCCTTGCCCTGGGTCCAAGAGACCATACCTCTCCAGCTCTCTGAATCCTCCAGTGATTGGACGAAGGGCCAGTTTCAAGACCATGTGCATCACTCACCATGCAGTACACAAAACCGGCCCATTATACCTACAAGAAAAGTTAAAACCTTACCTCCCGCCCACACGCTAAGATCAAGCACTGCCCTCCTTTTAGTTTTGTTCCCAACTAGTAGCTCTGTCAGGACCGTTGATCCGCTTTCTCAGCCTTGGCCCCGACTCTGTGGACCTCGCTTCCCCCACATATTCGACACACACAAGACTATATGACATTCCGCAAAGTACTAAAAACTTGGCTCTTTCCATAACACTAACCTCAACCTTAAGAAGTGACTGAATTCGCAACAACCCAATGACTAAATACACGATGGGACTCCCAACCATGTCATCAATGAATACGCCCATTAATTTAGCTATTGACAACCGTATCCCTGAATAACAGAATATCGATCTCCTTGGATCATAACTCCTCCCAATTCCCATGAGGCCGCTGTGTCCCCCAGCCCATTTGGTCCGTGCTCTCGATGTGTGCCCCGCCCTGGATTCCCTGCAACATCGCTGTGTACCCACTTGCCCACGTGCCTTCGCTATATACCCCATCCCCTCCGGTCCACAGTATAACAGTGCGTGCCCCCAAACTCCTTGGTCCCCCGTGTTTTTCTGTGCCCCCACCCTTTAGCCCCCATGCGGTCACTGCACACCCCGATACACTGGCTCCAGTGATACGCTATGTACCGTCTGTTCCCCGGGTTATCGTTGTTTGCCCAGCCCCTCTAGCCCCCGTGATGTTTCAATATGCCCCCAGCCCCTTTTTCCCCTGTGTTGTCATTATGTCCCACTGCACACTTGCTACCTGTGTATTCATTGTTACCCCCCTGGCCCCTGTGCAATCAATGTATGCCCTACCTTTCTGGCCCCCTGTACTGTCGATATGTTTCCTGACCCTCTGGCTCCTCGTGCTGTCATAAGCGTTCCCCTCTGGTCCCCTCTGCTGTTGCTGTTCGACAACATGTCTAATCCCTGTGATGTCGCTGTGTGCCCCTTTGTGCCTCATGTGTCACTGTGTACCCTGCCCTCCTGTTCCTGTGATGTTGCTATGTCTCCCTCTGTATTGCCCTCCCCTCTAGTCCCTGTGATTTCGCTGTATGCCCCACTGTGCCCATGTCGCTGTGTACCCTGCCCTCCTGTTCCCGTGATGTCGCTATGTATCCCTCCTGCCCCGGTCCTGTCTCTGTAAACCCAGCCCTCTGTCGATGTGTGCCCCTTTGTGCCCAGTGTGTTGCTGTGTACCGCTGCCCTCCTGCTCCTGTGATGTCCTTAAGTATCCCGCTGTATTGCCCCCCTCTAGTCCTAGTGATGTTTCTGTGCCTCACTAAACAACTATTCCCATGTGTCGCTATGCCCCCTCTGGCCCCCCGTCCTGTCACCGTAAGCCCAGCCCCCTGTCGTTGTGTTCCCCTTTCTGCCCCATGTGTCACTGTGTACCCCTGCCCTCCTGTTCCCGTGATGCCCCATGTATCCCTCTGTAATGCGCTCCCCGGTAGTCTCGGTGATGTTGCTGTGTGCCCCACTGTGCCCGTGTGTCACTGTGTACCCTGCCTTCTTGTTCTCCATCATGTTGCTATGTATCTCTCTCACCCCCCGTCTTGTCACTATAGGCCTGTCCATCTAGTAGCTATGTTATCGCTCTGACCCCAGTCTTGTCACTGCAAGCCCAGCCCCCTAGTCTCTGTGACGTCCCTGAGTGCCTCTACCCCCTCCAGCTCCCATGTTGCAGCTGCATATGCCTGCCCCTCTTGCCCCCCGCCCCGTACCCCTCTGGCCCCTGTCACTGTATGCCCAGCCTGCTTGTCCCTGTGATTATTGTGCCCTACCACTCAAGCCCTGTGCTGTCGATGCATACCCCTTGCCTCCCTGTGGTGACGCTATGCACCCTCAGCTTCCCACCTGGTCCCTTAAGATATCACAGTACATCCCACACCCCTCTCGCGTCCCACGCATAGTGGCTGTGTGCCCAGCCCCCTCCGGTCCTCTTGGATGTCGCTGTAGACCCCAGCCCCTCTGGTCCCGTAATGTCTCTTTGTACCTCCGGCCCATGCATGCTTGCTTTTTGCCCCTGCCCCGGACCCCCGCAATGTTGCTGTGTACCCAGCCCTTCCGGTCCTCATGTACCATTCCCAGGCTTGCCCACGTGTCAGTACCTCAGCACTTGCACAGTCTAGGTATCTCAATACCGAGTGCAGTAGCTAGTCTTCACATTTGCGCTGCTCATGGCCTGTGGAAGTGTCTCTACGTCCTCCCACGTTCACTCCCTTGTCATCGAACGCTTTCGAAGCACATTATGCTTAGGTGCCTTATGGATGAACCTTGATATCATATCATATCACTACGCTTATTCGCTACTCTACACCATTACTCAATTAGAGTACAGCTATACCCCTCGATAAATTTAGCCTAGATGCTCACATACAAACACTACGCCATGAACACCTCATCACTCTAATAAAACACAGCTATATCCCATGTCAATCCGGCCTAGCTACACACATAATCGTCCTACAGGCTTAACGAAGCCAGAACCCAGTCTGGATGTCTACCCACCAGACTGGACACATTCAACTGATATCTTCACCACCACTCCTAATGCTAGGACGCAGCTACCATCAGGTAATTACATCAGCTGCACACATTACTGGTGCACCCACGCACCCTAGGACACTAACTCTCTCTACTGACCTGGACTGCGGTCCTCAATGTTGCTGTATACCTGCAACCCCTAGTCCTGTGATGTCTCTCTATACTTCTTGCCCTTTCGTGCCTGCTGTTTGCCATAACCCGGCCCCCCGCGATGTCGCTATTTACCCAGCGCTCTGATCCCATGTACCATTCCCATGCATGTACTCCTGTCCGTGCCTTAGCACCTGCAAGGCCTGGGTTCTCCAGACTAAGTACTGTAGCTAGTCTTCACCTTCGTGCTGCACTTGGCCTGTGGGAGTGTCCTTGCGTTCACCCTCATTTCCCCTTGTCACCTAGCGTAATCGAAACGCACTGTGCATAAGCGCTCTGTGGATGAACTATCATATCATATCACTAAGCCTACTCTCTACTCTACACCATCACACAATTAGAGTACAGCTACACCCCTCAATAAATTCAGACTAGCTGCTCACATTCGAACACTACCCCATGAACACATCATCACTCTAATAAAACGCAGCTATATCCTATGACACACCTGCCTAGCTGCTCAGATAAGCGTCCTACAGGCCTAACGCAGCCAGGACCCAGTCTGGGTGTCCACCCACTAGAATGCACACATCCAACATATATCTTCACCACCACACCTAACGCTAGGATGCAGCCACCATCAGAAAATTACATCAGCTGCACACGTAACTGGTGCACCCACGCACCCTACGACACTTACTCTCTCTACTGACCTGGACTGCGGTCCCCGCGGGCGTTCAACCTACCCGTGCTTTGAGGTCATACCAAAGATATATAGAGCACTATATAAATGACAAATAACATATCATAACAGATGTCCCAACACCTATTGAGCCAGGGAATAGGTACAAACACAGGCAGCATTAAATATCATGGGGTACAGGTTAACAGAATTCTAGACGACCTGTATGCAACAAATTACCCTCCCCTTTGGTAAAGAAGGACCTGCAGAAATGGTCCAACACCATGTTATAATGGGCAACATGTCTCACATCTATAAAAATGAGCATCCTAACAAGACTGCTGTTTCTATACCAGCCCCTTGCAATGATAATACCACCTTCTTTCTATGTCGAGGTCAAACAATCGCTATTTTCATTTCTATGGGTGTTGAAAAGACCACAGATAGCATATGGCACCCTAATGTTACCAAAGGAGAAGGGGGAGTTGGACTCCCAGACCTGTATGAATACTAGACAGCTCCCCAGTTTAGGGTCTTGGTAGACCACCTAAAAGACAGCAAAGCGAAACAATGGGTTGCCCTGGAAAATGATCTCTTAATGCCAGTCACGTTGGAAAAATGGTTTTGGGTCCCGAGCAGACGATTATCACACAGAATATGCATAAACCCTGTACTCTCGGTTCTACGGCAGCTATGGAAGATTTCCAAAGATATGGAAGGAGTCACGTTGTGGTTATCCCCACTCAGTTGGTTTTAGGCTCCTCCTATAAGAGACAAAAAAGTGAATCCTCTTAGATTTCAGTTGTCCTTTGAAGCTGGGTTGATTGGGGTGGTACAATTATGGACAGAAGGTCGCTATCTACCCAAAAATGAATTAGAGGAACTGTTGGGCATACCCACAATGCCACACCTTGTGTATTTGCAGCAGAAGGAAGCCCTAACAGTCCAAGACTGGACGCTCACTGACTCAGTTTGAACAAATGCACGATTCATATGCCAACATGAAAGTGCTAATTTCTGAGCTATTTGACACATAGAAACCCCAACACCCAGAAACAATGGTCAGCCTTGGAGAAAATATACAGGGTGGTCTGGTCCTCTTCTATAGCAGTCGAATGTAAAATGCACAATTGTAGATTGCTCTTATGATGGAATCTAACCCCACCATAGGCATTTCAAAATGTACCCCAATGTGAGTGCCTTTTGCTGTAGAAAATGTAACATGATAAGTACATATCAGCCTATGTGGTGGGAATGATATGATGATATGATACGGCATTTATAACGCACATATACACAAGTGTTTTAAGGCATGACGAGGCAAGGGAGGGGGAACGGAGGGAAGACAGAGATAACAATCTTACTAGGCCAGGTGACATTAAGATTGTGCACGTGCAGGGGAGGGCGGAAGGGGAAAAGTGAAAGGGTGGAGGGGCAGTGCAGTACGTAGGATAAACAGTCAAATAAATAAAAACAATGAATAAGAAGTGCGGCCAGCTGGTGGCAAGTGTAAGGGTAAGTGCAGACATCAGGTGTCAAGTGATGCTAGGGGGCTGTCGGGATTCAGAAACAGCCCTCGAGTGCAAGGGTTGCCAGAGGGGCAGTGCAGGTGTGCAACTGGTGGGGAAGGGACCTGTGCCCGAGAACAGAGGGTAGCCAGGCGACCAGTTTCAGTTTCAGCCAGGAGTTCAGCAGGGGAGAGAAGGAGAGAAAGCAGAAACAAATAGGAAGGTCTTGAGGTGCTTATGGAACTGGAGATGGTTCTCCTCAAGTTTCAGAGAGGCAGGGAGGCAGTCCAAGAGGGAGGCCCCAGCCAAAGAAAGAGATCTACCACCAACTTGTTGCTTGGAGAAGCTACTGACCCTGAGGTTGTTGGAGGCGGATGAGCGAAGAGCTTGAGAAGGAAGATATTTAGGAGTTGAAGGTATTGAGGCCCCAGGCCCCAGAAGGCATTGTGGACAATGCAGATGGTTTTGAACTTAATCCTCGCATCCACTGGGAGCCGGTGCAGAGATTTTAGTCCTGGAGAGATACGATCCCTGGGATTGAGGCCAAGGACAAGTCTTGCAGTCCAGTTTTGGATGAGTATAGGCAGGCAGATTTAGAAAGAGGTTGTTGCAGTGGTCCAGCCTAGATAGAACCAGAGCTCTGGAGACAGTGAGCTTCTGGGGGAAGTAGATGAAAGGAAGAATACCTCTGAGGAGGTGCAGCTGGTAGTGTGACTTCATAGAGATGTCAGAGATGTGAGGCGAGAAGGAGAGTGTGGAGTCGAAGATGACCCCGAGGTTCTTAGCTGAAGGGAGCCTGAAAATGAGGTGAGTGTCATATGCATAGCACTGAAAGTTGGGGCAGAGAGCGATAATGTGGTGGTCAAGAAGTGCCAGGTATTGGTTGAACAGCCAGGGAGAGAGGCTAGACCCCTGGGGAACACCACAGGTAGAAATAGAGATAGAGGAGAGAAAGGACCCAAGTTGGACCTGGGAGGGTCGATCGGAGAGGAAAGAAGTCAGGCAAGCGAGGGCCTGATCAGTGATACCCAGGTTATCATGGAGACGGTTGAGCAGGATGGTATGGTTGACTGTGTCAAAGGCAGAAGTGAGATCAAATAAAATGAGGACACAGGGGGTGTTGGAATTGAGGTTGGAGAGCAGGTCTTCACGGATGTTCAGGAGAGCAGTTTCCATGCTTCTGGCAGCTCTGAAGCCAGACTGATGGTCATGGAGACAACCAACAGACTCAGTGTCAAGATTAAGCTGGGAGATGTCCAGCTTTTCCAGGAGTTTGCCCAGGAAAGGAGTGATGGAGATTGACGATAGTTAGCCGGGCAGGACAGAGTAGCAGAGGGTTTCTAAAGAAGAGGGTGCAAAAGGGAGTACTTCAGGGGGGAAGGGAAGACTCCAGTGGCGAAGCAGTGGCTGCAGAAGTCAGCCAGAGCAGGAGCCAGGCTGTCAATGTGGTCCTTGATGGCTTTGGAGGAACAGGGGTGAGCAGGTTTTGATGAGACTTTCATAGATCAGACTTGTCTAGAAACCTCATCTGGGAAGAGCAGTGGAAAGGCAGAGAAGGAGGGAGGAGAGGTGACTGAAGAAGGGCCAGAGGAACAGCAGGGCATAGAGGGAGGAGGGGGAGAGGAAGAGAGAGAGGACATGAAGTCCTGAGTTTTAGAGATGAAATGAGAAGCCAGAGCCATGCAGAGGGACTGGGAGGGGACAGAAGAGGTAGAGACTGCAGCAGGATTGGCCAGCTCCTTGCAGATTTTAAAGAGTTTGTCAGTTTTCTTAGATGCCGCAGAGACGCGGGCTTGTATGTGGGCTCTCTTCTTGGTGCGGACAGAGAGCCGGTATTGCCTTTGGAGCAGGCGGCAGGCCAGTTTGTCATAGGAGGTACCGGAAGCACTGCATTTCCTCTCAGCCACCCTTCACTTGCTTTTAAGGGTGACGAGGTCTGAGTTGTAACAGGAGTTGCACTTGGCTTTGGGCTTCAAGCGGATCCTCATGACAGGGGCAAGAACATCAAGAGTATCAGATATAGTAGAGTGGAGCATGGAAAGGTTTGTGTCAGGGTGTGAGACATCCAAATGGGGAAGGGGGTGTGAGAAAGTAGCGGAGAAAGCCTCAACTGACACACGCTTCATGGTTCGGATAACCGAGAATGTAAGTGGCAGTGCTGGAGGTGGCTTGGCCTGAGGGGTAGAGAGGGTGAGCTGGGAGCGAAGGAGAAAATGATCAGTCCAGGAGAAAGGAGTGGTGAGAGGGATATAAGGGGGAAGGTCTGAAGAGAGAGTGTGCCCTGTAGAGTGAGTCAGGCCAGAGGGATGAATAGAAAGTGAGAGAGGGTTGCAGATGTCGCGAAAGAGTCCAGAGGAAGGACAGGAAGAATCCAGATGGATGTTAAAGTCTTCAAGAGGGAGAAGTTGAGTGGTCGAGACCAGGAGGGAAGAGGAAAGGTCTGCCCACTCAGAGAGCAAGGAGGAGATCTGACCAGGTAGCCGATAGATGGTAGTCACAGTAGGGGAATGGCCAGTAGAGAGAGAGAGCCTGCAGACAAATCATTCAAAAGAGGACTAGGCCTACGTAGGAAAGGCAGAGGCAGGAATCCACTCAGGGAAGAACAGGTCTTCACCCCCTCTGGAACGGTTAGATCTGGGCGCAGAGAGGATCTTGTAGTCATCAGGGAGAAGAGTGTCAAAGGTTGTGACAGAGCTGGCTGTGAACCATGTCTCAGTGAGACCGAGGACATCGAGGTTAAGTTCTTCCAGGATGCGGCAGATGTCAGCGGAGTGTTTGTCAGCAGAGCGAGGGTTGAGAGTGGCAATATGGAGAAGGTTGCCATCCTTGAAAGACATCCAGGGAAGGGTACAAATCAGAGGCACGCCCTGCGGAGGTGTAGAAGAAGCCCGAGGGGGATAGAAGAGGAAGGAGGAGAGGGCAAGGTAGCCAAGGAGGAAACAGCAGGGGAGGCAAGGAAGTTTTGGGGGGGAGAGAGGGGACAGCAGGAGATGAAAGGAAATTGTTGAGGTGCAAAAGTTGTCTATGAAAGAGGACAAGGTTGGCCTGAGAGCCTTAGACCAAGACGGTACCATTCAGGTAAACATTAATTATGACCTTATAGGAGTAAAAAGGTGGCCAGGAGGGCCTCCAACCGGGTGTCACAATTAATGGTAGAAGAAGAGAGAGGAGAAAGCACAGAGATCATATGAAGAGGTTATAGGTCTGGCGAGGGGACGACAAAAAATATGTCAGTGAGTGTTTGCCTGTTGGAGTCACTGGTATAGGTCAGCGATAGGGAGGCCTGTGTTGGAGACCAGGATGTCCTTTTTAAACTTCTTCCTGCAAGATTTAGTGAGGAGAGCAGGATAGTCGATAGAGAAGCAGTTAGAAGAGATAGGAGAAACAGAGAGCACCATAGAGTAGGTATGGAGAGGAGAGAAGAGGAAGAACGGAGGTAGGAGGGGGAGGGGGAAGACGGGGAGACACTAGAAAAGGACACAGGGAGGGGAGAAAGTAGACGAGACAAAGTGGGACAAGACAATAATCGACAATTGAACAATATGACAAGAGCTAAGACAATAGTGGAGCAGTTTGCTAAATGAACAATTTGCTAAGAAGACAACACCAAAACAACAAGAACAAAGTAGTTGGCATATGAGAACTTAGAGGAAGTAAGAATTCAATGAAACACACAACAGTACATAGTAGGACAGGGCAGTCATAGAGGTGAATACAAAAACCACAGAAAAGCAACACAGGAGAAATTGGTGAAAGGGGACATAGATGAGGGAGGAATATAAGGAGAAATACAGGCAGTGTAAGCAAAACAGCGAAAGCAGACCTAGATGAGGGAACAATAAGGAGAAATACAGGAAATGTAAGCAAAAACAGGGCAGTCAGTGAGGAAAAACAACAGCAATGGAGAGAGATGACCTAAGTAGGCAAGGACACGGCAGAATAGGACAGTAGGTCAAACAGTGATCAGGGCAGCCCAGGCAGAGCAGAGGGTGTGTGGGAGCAGGGGTATTAGAGGGGGTCGCAAGAAAGTGCATGGAACATGCAGACAGGGAATGCAAGGAAGTTGTGAAACACACAGGGAGTTGCGAGGAACCACGCAGTCAAGAAATTGCAAGGGACAACACGGGCACCGTGAGGCAATGCATGGGGCACGCGGTCAGGGAACGCAAGGTAGTTGCGAGGACACGTGATAGGGGAGTTGCGAGGAACTGCACAGTCAAGGATTTCGAGGGACCAAGTGGGCAGCATGAGGCAATGTGTGGGGCACGTGGTCAGAAACGCGAAGGAAGTTGGGAGGACACGCGATGAGCACGATGCGAGGAACTAAATGGGCAGTGAGAGAAGCAATGCGCAGGGCGCAGGGTCAGAGAACGCAAAAAAGTTGCGAGGACACGTGCTAGGGGAGTTGCGAGGAACAGTGCAGTCAAGGATTGCAAGGGACCAAGGGGGCAGCGTGAGGCATTGCGTGGGGAACACAGTCAGGAATGTGAGGAACTGGGGAGGACATGTGATGAGGGAAATGCAAGGAACAACGCAGTTAAGTATTGCGAGGGACCATACTGGCAAGCGCGAGGCAGGGAATCGCGAGGAAGGTATGAGGACATGCGATAGGGGGAGTTGCGAGGAAACCACACACATAAGGATTGTGAGGAACCATGCGGGCTTGGAGCGCAGTTGAGGGGGGTGAGAATGTGTTCAAAGCAAGGGTGGAGGGTGCAGGAGGAGGTAAAGGAAGGGCTGAGCAGCAAGCAAACTCTGAACTTCTTACCTGGGGGCCACAGGCAGGAGGGTGAAAAGTCTGCACTCACAGTCTACGCCACAGACCCCTTCACTGCCAAACACTGGCATTGCTCAACACCGCAGCCTTGTCCTGAGAGGGCTTTGCAGCAGAGGGCCCCGAACCTCGGATTATATAGGGTCAGTAGCGTGGACGTAACAAAAAACGTGTTACGTGGAAATCAGGCAGCATCTCCTGTGAACCTGCGTCGCTCAACACTGCGGCCTTCTCCTGTCACACAATTGTCAGTTGTGTCTCTCTGTCCCTGCTCTTAACACATGCCCCCTTGTATAGTCTCATTGGCATAGATGGAATAGAGGGGCAATTGTCCCCTCTACTGGTATTTTTCAGCCTAGAAGACCATGGCGAGGGATATACCCTACTATCTCATATGCCAAGAAACGTGTCCTTAGTTGCTTGAGTTTGTATTACCCTTCACTGGACATGAAGCCACTTACCAACTAAGGGGGAATGGACGAAGAAAGCATATGAATTACACGACATAGAAAGTCTGACGGCTGAATTACTTGAAGGGTGATGTCTGTTTACCTTGGATGCTAAGGTGTTGTCCTGAGCCAATCCTTGATTAGTATGCTCAACCTTATACTCTATGAAAGATTTACACTTCAGAATTTGAGTCCCTTGAAAGCCCTCTACTTACAGCCATCAAGTTTTTAAATAAATGCTTTCAAAGACCACTGTATTTCTTTGTGCAGTGCAGCTTGACACATACTTTATTGTGCTCTATAATCATCAGACAGAGGTGAACACCATGTTGAGGAGATTTTGGCTGCTGGGTATACCATGACAGAAATCGAGCAATGATTCGTAACTCTCAGAATTTCAATCACACTGTCTACCATCTACTACCACACGGGGAAGGAAGTGCACCCAAAGAAGCAGATGAGTAAACATTGCAAACAATAATTGATGGGGGATGCTTTGGGCTGTTGTACAGTCCAGCATAGGATTAGGTGGAATTGTACTGTGTGTTATACATGTATATGTGCAGTACAGTGCATGTATCTTGTGATGAATCAAGGGTATCTGTCCCTTCTCCCCAAGGAAGAGCCTCCCCCCTTTGAGGCTAGGGAGGTGCAGCCGCTCTGCAAGACCCTCCTTAGGAGTCTTTCATATGGGACCTCACTGGGAGAGACTCTCCATTAGGGGACAAGGACTCCTGTTCCTGTGAGGAACTCCCTAAACCCTCGACCATAGCAACGTATATGGGCCTACGTGCTATGAAGAATACTCTGAAATCTGGGGGTTTGGCTGAAGACAATGCTTAAACAAACTATTTTGGAAAAGGAAAGGAACCTGTCCCTTTAAGGAAAGATGTATATTTAACTAGAACGAGTAGGGTGAAGAGAGAGAGAGGATCACAAGCAGGGGAAGCACCCTGACAGCAGTGCACCTTGTAGAGGTGAAGCTGACACTGAGAGAGAGTGTCGTAGGCAGGGGAAACCTGTTGACATCATTACGCCTTGGAGAGGCGGAGCCGAGGAGAGAAGCAGAGTCTGCAACTTTCAAGCAACCAGAGGACAGAGGTCTGAAATTCGAGAGGCCCAACGTTTGCTGGAACGGAGAAGACGTTGTGAGCCAGGAGAAGAGAATCCTAAATCGGGTGGTGGTGTGGCCACGACAACATTGTGGTGGGCAGTAGACCCAGTGAAATGCTCTGGGCATGGGTGTAGAGTTATTTAAAGTGTGTTAAAAAAAAAAAACAATGAACAAGGTTGTGCTTTTGAATGGCATCACAAAGTTGTGTTCAGTCGTACTTTCTAAAGGACAATACGTTATACGAAAATGTGCTTTCAGTGCATGTCCGAATGCCCAAATACATAATTGATAGTAAATAAAACATTGTGCTGAGTTTTTCTTCAGTCATTTTAAATGCCCCATTCTCCTCCCACAAAGAACAAGGGAGCCATGATACCAAACAGATCCAGTAAAAAAAAAAAAAAAAAAAAAAAAAACTGCCTTATTCCTTACAACATACAATACTGTAGGAAGAGTACCCCCAAGGATGTAGAGGGAGTGGCTGACAAATGGAGACTGAGGACTGGGGAGACATATAAACAGTGGCAAATATATTCAAAGAATGCTTGTAAGGGTCTTTTGTGAAACAGTACACCTATGTTTACATCCACTAGCTCTCCCTCACATAGCACTCAATGAACGTGCTCGTGCTTTGGCCCCAAGGCCACCTTACAGTGGTGGTACTGTAGCTCAGGAACACAATCATAATTACACTTGTTGATTAATTTAATAAAAGTGTGGCATGCTCCGGATCATTGCACACAAACGTCTGTTATGGAATATGCTGTGCTGTCAATATTGCTTGTATGTTCCGGTATGTACTGAGAATACGCGAGATCATGTAACCCAATCACTCTCAATTATTTAAAGTGCACGTAGAATGATGCAAATGTTACCATCACAGTTATTCTATGATATTGTGCCAGTCGGAGATACCATGTTGCACCATCAATACTGCCATCATATACAGTATGAAACACTGCAAGCTTACTTACTTTGTTAGTTGTAGAGTACACCGCTACTGCACACTGATGCAACCTTTTCCCTTTGTACATATTATCCTGCAAACTAATGGAGTTCACTGCTCAATGTTACTTGTGCAGCTTACAATGGAACACATGTTAGTCCTCTTTGGATACAAAAACACCCACGCGCGAGCCTCATTTTGATAAGAAAAAAAATATGTCTTCAGCCTCTGTAAACAGACAGTGCATATTGTAGACCATTAGTTTATAGATCATCCCTTTAAAAAGATTATGGGATTGCACCTCGGGTGGCATAATGTGGGGTGGCACTGCCTAAACCAGCACCACTGAGCTGTTATACATCTTTCCATATGTAGTCACGTGGCCACGGTAAACAACAGACGTGTATGTGCTGTAGATGATGCAGGGGTTGGGGCCTTGGTCATGAAACCTTTACTTAGACAAAGGCTGGCTATGGGCCTCATTACGACCCTGGCGGTACGGGGTAAATGGCACCGTAAAAGGTGCCGGCACCGCTTACCCCGTACCGCCTCATTACGAGGTCCCCTCGCGGGACGCAGGAAGCAGGAAGCAACGCCTGGTCAAACCAGGCGTGCTTACCGGGTCCCGCGAGGGGAAGAGGGAGCAAACAACGGGGCAACTTGTAATGGCCTGTTGTTTGCTCCCTCTCCTATTCCCATTCAGCCCTATGGGGGCTGAAATGGGAATGGGGAAGCACCGGGTCCGGGTCCTTGGAGGGAGGAATTACTGGGTCTTCCGAACTCGGAATGGCCCGGTAATTCCTCATTCTGAGGACCCGGAAGCGATTTTGGCGGCAGCCATGCCGCCAATAGCGGCATGGCTACCGCCTAGGTCGTAATGAGGCCCTGTGGCTTATGGGAATTGTCAACATAAGCATCTGAGGTTTAGTGAGGTCCCATTCGTGGTTGTTCGCAGGACTAACTCCAAGCACTTGTGCGTATAGAATGAGGGAATCAGAAAGCACACACTGATCTACTGGGACAAATACATTAACACGTGCATAAATAAAATAATCACATCACAAATGGGGGTTTCATTCAAGGGTTCAGGGAGATCTGTTTTGTGGTAGGAACTATGAGTGTGGTAAAATGGCAGAATTGTGGCCTTCAGATGAGCGCAGGGATGCCTTGTGGTCCTAACGATCAAAGTTAACGATTTTCAACCATTGCTGATACTTTATTTAATGTGGGTTTTCTAACCCAGAGAGTGTGTGTAGATGATGGGCATGGTCTGCCTGCCGTCTGAGGTAAAGCCTCTTAGTGTGTAGTCAGTCAATGAGGCACCAGTCAATGAGGCCCCTGTGCTCTTATTCATTGAACCCAATGGTGCTGCACTTGTGCAGTTAATACTACTGGCATCAACTAGAACAGACATGTGCATGGTCAGATCTGGGGTACCCAGGAGCCTGAGGGAAGTAGTCATGTGTGATGCAGTCAAGGGATGAGGCCTCATGGACAGTTCAACAATCATAGCAGGTGGGCAGAAGTGCAGGTGGAGGGGTAGAAACTAGGATGACAATTAAAGGTGTGGAGGGCAAGACAGTACAAGGTGCACTAACAGTGATATTTGAGGGTGATGATGTAGTGGGGTGGTAGGCATGGAAGGCTGAGTAGAAGTCATGGTTGGTTTGTTCCTATTGTGGTTCCCCTATTCTGATAATGTGTATATCAAAAGAGGTGACATGTTGCTGCTGCTGCTGCTTTATCTGCTCAGTCATACCCCCATCCTCTTGTTATACAGTCTGGCTGTACAGTTTATTAAAAACCATCTGCATCCAGGATTATGAGGGAGGGGCTTTTTTGCCAGAACCCAAAAGTCCTTGCTCAACGTTCAAAGGATACTGCCCTCAATTTCTGTGCCCTCCCGTGAGAATATCAGCTTCGTCCCCCAGATCAGAGGCATGTTTTCTGGGATGCTGGTCCTTTTATAACATGGTGGCTTATTGTGCAATGCCTCCTCCTCCAGCACTTTTTGCACCTCAGCATTATCACCAAGATTATTGGCAGGCTATTCTGACCCCTGCTCCTTCCCCCTCTCACTGGTGCTATCCAATGGCACGGCCGCCTCCAAGATGAGATCCAGCTCTCATAGAGACATTATTGGAACTCAGTACAACATGCATACAGCATGTTATGTAAAATAGCTGCTTCTGTGGCTCAGCGGACTTTTGCATCCCAAACAGGTTTCAATCCCACCAAGTCAATTTATCCTTTCATCCTTATGAATTTGTTGAAATGAGTATGCTGAGTTGGGTAACAATAAACATGTATTATCTGTCTCCAATGCCAAGATACCTCTGTGGGGTTGAGCATGAACTCTACAAATACATGTTATGTTAATATCATGAGTACAGTTTTACAGTAGGGCATCATATTTTCTCGGGGGATGGATATAATTTTGCAGGGATTGAGGTAGGTTTTGAGACAAATCAGATGGCCACCTACTACATGTGATGAACACATCCAACAATACTAGTCCATACAGTTCAACAGAGGTTACTAAATGTCCATGTTCTGTAGATGCAGGTTATAGGGTGATTCAAGCCAAGCCCTTCTCATTGACCTAAGATAGTTGTGGGCTTCCCACGGTCTTGTATCCCATAACTGTTCATGTCTCATTCCTCCCCCATCCTGCTCTGGATATCTACATGTTGGGCTTCCTCACCATCTTCGCTACTATCTCCAACTCATGGTACACCTCCTTCCATCTTCTCCATGCTCTTCTCCTCACCTTATAGTTTTTCTTCAGTGTCACTCTCAGCCACTGATATCACACCTCTTCCTGGTCCCTCATGCATCCTGTTTCCTACCAACTCTTCTTTTTTTATGGGACATGATGTTATCTCCTTTTCCTGCTAGACATACCCTTCTTCAGATGTTACAACCTCTGTCACACCCGTTAACTCTCCCTACGTACTCCTGTCCTTTCTACTTCTGCACTGTTACAACCTACTTGCTCAGCTTCTTCCTTCCCACCACCTTCTGCCAACTTTTGCCCTCTGACAGTACCACCTCGTCCTTCACTTCCTTAATTACTACCATTTGCATTCTTCCACCTTCCACCTCTTTATCTTAAAACTTTCTCTTTCACGCCTTCATTTTCTTAACTCTCACCTCTACTGCTATCCACGCTCACCTCGTGATGTTACCACCTCCCTTCACTGTGTTAACTTCCACAACCTACTTCTGCTCACTCTCATCTCCTTATGTTACAACCTCCTCCATGCCCCTCTTAATTCCCAACACCACCTCCTCCTCTCCACAGATGCCACCTCACAAGTCTCTTCTATCTTTCCAGGCTTTCCTCAACCCACTGCTTTCAAGTCATCTGCCACCATCGCATTCAATGCATCAACGTTGGCATACAGGATACCTCAGTGACAGTGTATACAGCAAGTCCAAGTTTGGCAGCACTCTTCATTTCTTCACATATGCAATGTTGCACACAGTTCTCTGGCGGCACACGACTCTATAGTTTCCATTGGTGAAAGGGGGAAATGTATATTTAATCCAGGTTGCACTCTCCTGACAAATGGATTACAAGGCTATATGCTGATATGTGGGTACTCGCAGGGTTTTCAGATGGGCATTGTGGGATTGTGGTTTTCCTTCCATGAAATTGAGCTCCAAGACTTATAGGTGGTGGACTCTCCCTTTCACACTACAGAAATCCTATCATTGGTCTTTGCTCTATCCTGACACTTGGGCATGAGTTCAGAAGAGGAGTCTGTGACTCTCCCTGAACTTCCTCTGTGTAGCTCAATGTATGTATATATTTATTGGGTATTTAATATGCGCCTATAAAGCAAAAAAAGGCCCGCCAGACTAGTGCAGTGGACGGGAGCCCAGTAGGGCAAGTGCAGGTTAGGGGGTGGAGGTGTCTGGGGAGACTAAGAGCAGGTGTAGACTGGTTGAGGAGGCCCTGGCGCCATGTAGGAACCTGAAGGAACCAGGCAGCCAGTCAAAGGGTGGCAGAGGGTGACATTATCAGGGGAGGGGAAGGGGGAAGGAAGAAGAGAAAATGAGGTTCATGAGAAGCTTCCAGAACTTAATGAGATCCAGCTTTACGGAGATCCAGCTCAAGTCTGAGAGGGGCAGGGAGGTCATTCCAGAGGGAGTCACCTTCGGAAGAGAGAGATCTAACTCCCACGCTCTCCATGGAAAAGCATCTCATCTGCAGAGAGTTGGAGTTAGAAGACCAAAAGGCTCTAGCAGGGAGGTATTCATGGGGAGAGAGTTAGATGTAGCTGGGTCCCAGGCCCCAGAAAGGCTTGTGGATGATGCAGAGGGACTTGAACTTGATCATTGCAGCAACTGGGAGCCAGTGGAGAGATTTTAGGGCTGGAGAGATATGGTCCCTGGGCTTGAGGATAAGTCTTGCAGTCCTATTCTGGATTAGTTGTAGGGGCTGAAGAGAGGAATTAGGCAGATTGAGGAAGAGGCTGCCGTAGTAGTCCAGCCTGGAGAGAACCAGAGCTCTAGAGACATTGAGTTTCTGGTGGATGGTGAGGAAAGGGAGGATGCCTCTGAGGAGGTGCAGCTGAAGGTGGGCCTTCTTGGCAAGGTCTGTGATTTGACGAGAGAAGGAGAGAGAGGAGTCAACGATGACACCAAGGTTTCTTGCCTCACAGGAGGGTGAGGGGAGGGGGCCCATGGAGGATGGCCAGATGGTAGGAGGTTAGGAGGGAGCTGAGGTCCCAATGAGAAGGATCTCAGTCTTACTGGTATTAAAGCAGAGAACGTTAGCAGTGCACCATGACTGAATAGCAGACAGACAGTCAAGAGTGAAAGAGGTAGAAGAGGAGGCAGTGGGGGGAATCTTGAAGGAGGGCTTTGTGTCGTCTGCATAACACTGGAAGTTAGGAGAGAAGGCAGAGATTAGATGAGCTAGAGGGGCAAGGTAGATGTTGAAGAGCCTTGGCAAGAGGATAGAGCCCTTGGGGACACCACAAGTGCAGAGTGAGATGGAGGAGAGAAAAGGGCCCAGTTGAACCTGGGCTGGTTGGTCAGAGAGGAAGGAGGTCAACCAGTCTAAAGTCAGGTCTGTGATTTCCAGGGTATCACAGAGCCAATTTATAAGGGTGACATGTTTGACCATATCAAAGGCAGAAGAAAGGCCAAGAAGGAAGAGAACAGAAGGAGCGTTGGAATCAAGATTAGAGAGCAAGTCTTCACAGGTATTCAGGAGTGGAGTTTCCAGGCCTCTGGCTGCTCTGAAGCCAGACTGGTGGTCGTGGAGACAATGAACAGATTCAGTGAGGTGGATAAGCTGGGAGATGGCCAGGTTCTCCAAGAGTTTGACCAGGAAGGGAGTAATGGTGATTCGGCTGTAGTTAGCCAGCATAAGTCTTTTTGAGGAGAGTGTGCACAAGGGAGTGCTTGAGGAGTAGTGGGAAGGATCCAATGGCAAAGGAGTGATTGCAAAAATCAGCCAAGGCTGGAGCACGGGAGGCAATGTGGACCATGATAGTTCTGGAGGAGCTGCTTAGATGAGACTTTCATAGAGCAGACTTGTTTAGAGACCTCATCAAGTGAAATAGTAGAGGAAGAGGAAAAGGAGCCAAGGGAGGACAGAGAGCGGGTGAGGTAGAAGGGAGTGGTGTATAGGAGATTGAGAACAGGATGTCCTGAGTTTTAGTAATTAATTGAGAGGCCATTGCAGTGCAGAAGGCCAGGGAAGGCAGATGAATGGCTAGGGAAGACAGAGAAATAGCACTGACCATGTCACAACACACTGTACAGTTTACAGAAATCCTAAAACGTATGATATATTGTCAGAGGCAGGGTTACTGGCACATTCCTCTGCATCATTTCCATTTTATTTACATTTTGTGCTGCGGTTGCATGCATCTTTACATTGTACTCAGGGAAGCTATTGTACAGACAATGAAATCAACAGTTAGTTCTGATGAGAAAGAATGAATGTGAGAGCTACTCCCCACTTTCAACTCTATCCAGGAGCAGGCTACACCAAATGTCCTAACTACATATGCACCCAGAGACTCAACCAAATCCAGTCCAGCAATCAACACCAGCACCTGCACCCAAGCTGTACCCATAACACAATGCCCAGACTTCAGTCCACATCCACATTTGGCACTGGTACTCACACCATTCACCTTTGGTGACCCTAAACAGTCTTGCACAACTGCTGCGCCCACAGCCAGGATAACCCTAATTCACAGGCACATAAGGGCAAAATCCCCATCCTGACTGCACTCACAGATTCTTGGTACCACACCTACACCAGTTTACACACACCCATCCCACTTGGATCACACAGATTATGCTTCTTGAAATTCTTATAGCACCTGACATTAGATGATGAGTGTCTTTGGGGGAACACCCCTAAAATAATGGAATAGGAGAATGTACATTTGCAGTAACTCAAGGCATTTGGTTGTCCTTGGAACTGACTCTAAAGCACCACTGAATGATACACTGTTCACTTTGTGAATAGGGAGTGGATTGGGTTAATTTGACAGCTGATGCTGTGAACCAGAAAAGTCAAGGAGGGACATATAATGTAATCAGTTGCAAGGAGTTAAAATGTGTCACCGTAAGATGTCATTGTTGCAGACCAGAGACTGGGTTTAAGTTGACAAAATATATATCAATATTTGTGTGTGTTCCTATCTGCAGCTGATGGTGCAATATGGTACTGCAATGTACGGTACAGTCTGTGTTTGAATCATGCAACCAGGCCCGGCTGCAGCAGGGGGGCCAGAGGGGCCAGCCCCCCATCCCCAGAGCCAGCCTCTGACCCCCGCCGTAGAAAGGAGGCCATGTCAGTGGTGTTATACACCACTGGTAACCGAGGGATTGGTGGGTGGATGTCACTCTAAACATTCAGCAGTAACCTCAGAGACATCATTCTGAGAGGCTGAATTGCAGGAGGCCTGGCCAGTATTTGTTTTCTTGCCCTAGACAATGATTTATGACCCACAGCCATAAAAGTAGAACTGATCAGGGAGATGGAGGGCCAGTCACACCTCTAAGTGAGGTAGCACACTTATTCAAGCAGGCTGCCTACAACTATTTTCTCAAACCTAAAATCACAATATTGGTTTCTGTAATTTAAAGTATGTTTATTTTTTGGGGAATATAGTGTTTTTTCACATCATGCTTAATAAAACAATAACAAAAATAGTAAATGACAGATAAAGTTGCTTGAACACAGATTTCTGCAGAAGGTGTGTCAACTGACTGGGGGCCCTTACAAATTCCATTCAAAAAATATATTCTGCTGCATTAACTACTTGAGTATAAGTGAAAAGATAAGGTTGGTAGTAACAAAAATGTAATTCTGTAGGGGAGAGTGTAGTAAAATCAAAAAGTGATAGATGCAAGGCTTTGAATTAAACATTTCCATTACCGTTGCTCTTCGCAACATTGCATGCCATAATTCTGTAGTATGTCTGTGCGATTAGAGAAGGGGACAAACCATCAGAAAATGACTTTTGGTGCTGCCAACAAAAGGTGCAGTTCAATCTGAATTGCTAGGCCATGTTCCCTCTCCACTGGATCACAAGCAACCACATGCATTTTTAGGCCCTGTGGTCTAGCAGTTTGGGAAGGGCTTCTGACATTAGTGACAGGGTTAAGGCTGATATGCAAACAATGGTATGGAAGGCTGGCCATAGCAATGCCGGGGGTTCTAATTGATTCAGAGACTTGTTACCTATTAGATACAACCAGAACGCATGCTGTGGAACACAGATAGGATGGCAATAAAATGTGAGGAGAACATACACATCATATGGGTGTGTCTGGTCATTTATCCATCTAACGACTAGCCATGGCTAAACCAATGCCTCACCACCAAAACCTAACCTTTCTAGAACTCTTTGAGCAAGCTCTATCACAAAGTGACACCAAACGTGTTGCTGTATAGGGCCTGCCAGTGTTATATCTAAGCATTCTTTTGAGTGTTTAATTGCTTAATTGCCTCTGTAAATGAGCTCCTGGTGCAGTGCAATTCTCTTTATGTTTTCAGCCAGCTGATTTCAGAAGCAATATATTTGTCAATGCCTCTGTGACTTGCACTGAATGTCCTGTCTTAAACTAGAAATCACAAACCCAGCAGTTTTGGCTTGCATATAGGTATTAACAGACATTTACAAAAAGAAGTATCTATCAGAGCACACCTAATTACTCAAAAACTAAATAACTATTTAGAGAGATTTTATTACAATTCTGGGTGCTGGGGAGGAATACACGCCCTGACACTGGAGCATGTGTTAAACATAAAACAAAAAGTGTCTAAACTTAAAGACACTCCCGTCCCCTGCACACCTTACAAGCTGAAATAAATCAGTCAAATTTCATAACATTTGCACTTTTATATATAGAAAGAATTGTCAATTTAGAACATAGGTAACAAAATATCTTCATAAAAGTACAGAAAAAAGCTATCAACTGACTTCCAATATGGCCAGCATGAAAAACAAATCAAACCAGACAAAGAAATAAGCTCCCAATTTTGAACTGCAGCTTCAAGCTCTACGCGTTTCGGGGACTATCCCCTTCTTCAGGAGCAAAAATATCTGCAAGTATAGATATATATACAATTAAAGGACATCTCACATATCATTAAAAGTTTGGACAAACTAAACACATTAAATAAAGAGAATACATTAAATAATTATGTACACATAAATCGAACCACAATTCTACATAGCATACACAAGTGGTTGTATATTCACAGTGGTACAACTGGTATGGCTCCAAATGTAAATCTCAAAATGCATTAAAACCTAAAACACTTATTCGTATGTACCTCACAGTGGGAATGTTGTCAAAGAAAATAGAGTCTCTGTCTGTGCATCTGTCTGTGCACGACGTACACATAACCAGGATCCCTGCGAATACTCCTGCCGTCCTCAACAAGTGAAATGTGATTGCCGAACTCTGGAATACCAAAGTATATCTATCAGCTCCAATTACACGTAATTAAATCACCAAACCTTAATGACTAAACAACTAGTTCAAAAAACACCTATTACTCATTGGCAACTAATCTGTGCAGCTCAACGATCACCAAAATCCACAACCTTGTGCCACCACCTCATCTTTGTGCCAACACATCAACTTAACACAGAAAGTTAAAAAGCCCAAATCCTCAAAGAAAACCCAAAATTTAAAATGTGCAACTCTTCCAACATATATTATTTACCTAAGGCAAATCAATAGCCAATCCAATCCAAATTCAGGACTTCCAGTACTCCGCATCCAATGTAAAGCATCCTGCTGATTATAGATATGTATAATGCAACTAAAAAACAAACACAAAATATACCATTTACAAACTAACACCACCTTTCCAATACAAACATAAATAAATATAAACACATCCACACAGCTTAAACTTACTTCCAGAAGCGCACCTCTTCACCTCAGATTCAACGGCTCCTCTCCAATTTACACGTAACAGATCCCAACCCACAACACACTTCCTGGCTCATTTTATACTGTTTCCTGGTAGTCACATGATAAAGTCACGTGACCCGCCGGCACTGAATACTAAAAGAATACACAAAACTCCCTGCAACCTGCCAAATACACAGCTAATGCTAACTAAGCACACAGGTACTGAGTGAGTAAATCAAACAAAATAAAAAAGACACCAAAGATAAATGTGTGTGTAGTTAAAAAGGAGATAGACATAGAAGAAAGACTGCATTTTTGAAAAAATAAAAAAATAATAAATAAGTGCCTTAAAACTATTGCTGTCCATCAACCATACCTAACTACGCAGCAAGTTCAGAAATAACCAAGTAAACTAGTTATGTACTAATTACCCAAACCCAATAACTACTATTCCATACACCTCTAATGGAACAACCAGTATGTAACACCCGGAAAACACAAATCCCTCCATGTGACCTCAAACTCATATCAATTTATGCATTATGAACTACGCGGCAAATTCAGAGATAACCAAGTAACCTAGTTATGTACTCATTACACAAATCCAATAACTACTCTTCCATACACCTCTAATGGAACAACCAGTATGTAACACCCGGAAAACACAAATCACTCCATGTGACCTCAAACACATATGAATTTATGCATTATGAACGACTTAAACCATTCACCAACCATACCTCGACACCTACACAAAACAATTCAAAGAGAACTCTTCATTGAGCCCTCTTGGAGATAAAGTCCCCAAGAGGTCAATCCAAAACATCTCTCTCTGAGCTAATATTCTCAAAAAGTCACCTCCTCTGGGTGGTTTCTTCACCACTTCCAAAACATTAAACCTCAATTGTGCAATAGTATGTCTAGACATATTAAAATGCCTAGCAACTGAAGATTTCTCATTTTTACACCGTATTTGAGATTTATGTTCAGTCCATCTTTCACGTGCGGATCTGGCTGTCTGTCCAATATACATTAATCCACACGGGCACTTAATGCTGTAAATCACCCCTGTGGATCTACATGTGGCAAAATCTCTAAGAGTGATTTTTTTGCCCGTCTGCGGGTGAAGAATGTATTCTCCTTTAGCCACATTGTTACAATGACTACACGACAAACAAGGAAATGTTCCCTTTTTTTTAGTCACCAATGTCATCTGAATTTCCTTCGGGCCTCTTTCGGCTCTCACAACCCTATCTCTCAGGTTCCTACCTCTTCTATACACCATCATTGGTGGAGATGGAAACAATCCCAGAAGTATAGGATCATGATGGAGAATCGACCAGTGTTTATGTATGATTCTTTTAACATGCCAACTTTGTCGAGAGAATTTGGAAATATGCAAAATTGAATCAGACTCCTTCTTCACCTTAGGTGTAAGCAATTGCTCCCTTGTAATCGGGAGCGCTCTGTTCTGGGCCTCATTCAAAAGTTGTACTGGATACCCTCTTTCAGAGAATTTTTTAGAGAGCGACTCACATTCAACTTTAAATTCATCAGTATCCATAACAATTCTCTTAATTCGCAATATCTGACTATATGGCAGACTAGCAATCATTGGCTTTGGATGAAAACTTGCAAAATGCAATAAATTATTAACATCAGTTGGTTTATGAAAGAGTGATGTTTTGACCTGATTATTAACAATTTCTAACTGAACGTCCAAAAAGTGTAACTTGGGGTCACCAATTTCCAAAGTAAATTTTATCCGTGAATGAACAGTATTTAAATACTCAAGAAACACTTTGAGTTCACCTTTGGAGCCACACCACACACCAAAAATGTCATCGATGTACCTTTTCCAAACAATTATCTTACTGGACCATTCAACATTGTCTAGTACAAATTGTTTTTCAAACCAGTACATGTAGATATTAGCATATGCAGGGGCCATCGCTGACCCCATTGATGTTCCAGAAATTTGTGCAAAATATGAGTCTTGGTACCTAAAGTAACTGTTGTGTAAAATAATCGTAATCAACTCAATCACCAACTGTGGATCACATTCTACATTCACAGACTGTAATAGTAACCACTCTACTGCCTCAATTCCCTCCTGGTGGGGAATCGAGGTGTACAGGCTACAAACATCCATAGAAAACAAAACACATTCTGAGGATAGACAAACAATTTCATTTATGTTCAATAAAAAATCAGTTGTATCCCTTAAGTAGGTAGGTATCAACTTCACCAAGGGTTGTAAGATCTTATCAACATATTTAGACAGTGGATCTAAAATACTGTCTGTTCCTGCTACTATGGGTCTCAAGGGAGGATGCGTTGTGCTTTTGTGTATCTTTGGAAGACCATATAGTACTGGCATGATTGGATGTTTATTGAGGAGAAAAGACCTGGTTTTAATCGAGATCCACTCATTATCCAAAGCTCTGTTCACACAGGCTTCAATCACTGATTTAATCTGTATAGTAGGATCATGATCCAATCGCAGATACGTGGAATTGTCATTAAGCATCATTTGACATTGGGTGTGATAGAAAGCAGAGTCCATGACTACTACTGCCCCACCCTTATCTGCTGGTTTTATCGTTAGATCTAAATCTTTAGCCAAGGCCTCAATATCTTTAAGTTGAGACTCTTTAAGATTAACTGGAGTTTTTGAATTGAATTTAATTTTCTTCAAATCATTTTCCACCTTGAATTTAAACATATTGATCACTGGATTTTCTATAGGAGGGTCAAACGTACTCTTAGGTTTAATTTCCAAAACATCCTCCATTTCATCAACTGTTCTGTCAAAAGTTTGCATAGAGAAAAACAATTTCAGTTTGATTTTCCGCAACAACAGATGTAAATTAATTTTTTCTTCAAACAGACTAGAATTACTTGCTGGAACAAATGACAGTCCCTTATTCAAAATATCCAACTGATTAACGGTGAGAGTTTTACTTGAAATATTCACTACTATGGATTCTCTCACTTGGTTTTCTTTTTGGACCTTGTTCCCACGTCGGGTCTTTTTTCTAAAAAAGGAACCCTCTGCGGAGAACGTGGCAATATCGGTACAGTTAAAGCAGGTTCGCCTGAATCTGCACTGTCAGCCAGAATACGAGTTGGCAAGCTTCTACCTGGTATGGGGTCACCAATACTCCCCTCACTAGTGTTATCCGAGCCTGATGATTTAGATGGTGGTTTAGGAAACCTACTCCTATTTCTTTGAGCATAAAATTCCTGCCACGAGTATACAATATCGTTGTAATAGTCAAAAGTGTCTCTCCTAAATTTACGCAATTTACGCTGTTCAATATCTTGTTTGTATGAAGCGAGCTTCAGATTGATATCCTCCAAAATGCACTTAAGGTCTTGTTCAGTCTTCAACTTTAAAAGTTGATTAGTCAGATCAGTAATTTCTTTCTGAATAGAATCTAAGGAATTAGCGAGTTCCTGTACGGTCAAGAGGATGAGGTCCAATGAACATTTATTCAATATCTGGTCCCATTTAATAATGAACTCCTTGTTCTCCTTACATAAAGTTGGCCTCAGATATACTCTGAGGCCTCTAGGAATTCGTTGAGATTTATGATATTCAACCAAAGTTGAAGCATGAAGCTTCTGAGAAATCTCACGTCTAATGACGCGTTCTAATCTAGAAATCAAACGATCCGGACTGTCCTGTGTGTCTGTAAGTTTTTCAGTTTGACCAATTAGAGCCAAGATCTGCTTGGCTTCCTCGTTAGTAAATGCCAAAGTAGTGGCATGTTTATCAGTAATCTCATTGATTTTCGAAAATGACATAATATAGTGGGTGCTACCAATGATCAGTGTCACACATAAAGGGCAACTACCAAATTACAAAAAGAAGTATCTATCAGAGCACACCTAATTACTCAAAAACTAAATAACTATTTAGAGAGATTTTATTACAATTCTGGGTGCTGGGGCGGAATACACGCCCTGACACTGGAGCATGTGTTAAACATAAAACAAAAAGTGTCTAAACTTAAAGACACTCCCGTCCCCTGCACACCTTACAAGCTGAAATAAATCAGTCAAATTTCATAACATTTGCACTTTTATATATAGAAAGAATTGTCAATTTAGAACATAGGTAACAAAATATCTTCATAAAAGTACAGAAAAAAGCTATCAACTGACTTCCAATATGGCCAGCATGAAAAACAAATCAAACCAGACAAAGAAATAAGCTCCCAATTTTGAACTGCAGCTTCAAGCTCTACGCGTTTCGGGGACTATCCCCTTCTTCAGGAGCAAAAATATCTGCAAGTGTAGATATATATACAATTAAAGGACATCTCACATATCATTAAAAGTTTGGACAAACTAAACACATTAAATAAAGAGAATACATTAAATAATTATGTACACATAAATCGAACCACAATTCTACATAGCATACACAAGTGGTTGTATATTCACAGTGGTACAACTGGTATGGCTCCAAATGTAAATCTCAAAATGCATTAAAACCTAAAACACTTATTCGTATGTACCTCACAGTGGGAATGTTGTCAAAGAAAATAGAGTCTCTGTCTGTGCATCTGTCTGTGCACGACGTACACATAACCAGGATCCCTGCGAATACTCCTGCCGTCCTCAACAAGTGAAATGTGATTGCCGAACTCTGGAATACCAAAGTATATCTATCAGCTCCAATTACACGTAATTAAATCACCAAACCTTAATGACTAAACAACTAGTTCAAAAAACACCTATTACTCATTGGCAACTAATCTGTGCAGCTCAACGATCACCAAAATCCACAACCTTGTGCCACCACCTCATCTTTGTGCCAACACATCAACTTAACACAGAAAGTTAAAAAGCCCAAATCCTCAAAGAAAACCCAAAATTTAAAATGTGCAACTCTTCCAACATATATTATTTACCTAAGGCAAATCAATAGCCAATCCAATCCAAATTCAGGACTTCCAGTACTCCGCATCCAATGTAAAGCATCCTGCTGATTATAGATATGTATAATGCAACTAAAAAACAAACACAAAATATACCATTTACAAACTAACACCACCTTTCCAATACAAACATAAATAAATATAAACACATCCACACAGCTTAAACTTACTTCCAGAAGCGCACCTCTTCACCTCAGATTCAACGGCTCCTCTCCAATTTACACGTAACAGATCCCAACCCACAACACACTTCCTGGCTCATTTTATACTGTTTCCTGGTAGTCACATGATAAAGTCACGTGACCCGCCGGCACTGAATACTAAAAGAATACACAAAACTCCCTGCAACCTGCCAAATACACAGCTAATGCTAACTAAGCACACAGGTACTGAGTGAGTAAATCAAACAAAATAAAAAAGACACCAAAGATAAATGTGTGTGTAGTTAAAAAGGAGATAGACATAGAAGAAAGACTGCATTTTTGAAAAAATAAAAAAATAATAAATAAGTGCCTTAAAACTATTGCTGTCCATCAACCATACCTAACTACGCAGCAAGTTCAGAAATAACCAAGTAAACTAGTTATGTACTAATTACCCAAACCCAATAACTACTATTCCATACACCTCTAATGGAACAACCAGTATGTAACACCCGGAAAACACAAATCCCTCCATGTGACCTCAAACTCATATCAATTTATGCATTATGAACTACGCGGCAAATTCAGAGATAACCAAGTAACCTAGTTATGTACTCATTACACAAATCCAATAACTACTCTTCCATACACCTCTAATGGAACAACCAGTATGTAACACCCGGAAAACACAAATCACTCCATGTGACCTCAAACACATATGAATTTATGCATTATGAACGACTTAAACCATTCACCAACCATACCTCGACACCTACACAAGACTCATATTTTGCACAAATTTCTGGAACATCAATGGGGTCAGCGATGGCCCCTGCATATGCTAATATCTACATGTACTGGTTTGAAAAACAATTTGTACTAGACAATGTTGAATGGTCCAGTAAGATAATTGTTTGGAAAAGGTACATCGATGACATTTTTGGTGTGTGGTGTGGCTCCAAAGGTGAACTCAAAGTGTTTCTTGAGTATTTAAATACTGTTCATTCACGGATAAAATTTACTTTGGAAATTGGTGACCCCAAGTTACACTTTTTGGACGTTCAGTTAGAAATTGTTAATAATCAGGTCAAAACATCACTCTTTCATAAACCAACTGATGTTAATAATTTATTGCATTTTGCAAGTTTTCATCCAAAGCCAATGATTGCTAGTCTGCCATATAGTCAGATATTGCGAATTAAGAGAATTGTTATGGATACTGATGAATTTAAAGTTGAATGTGAGTCGCTCTCTAAAAAATTCTCTGAAAGAGGGTATCCAGTACAACTTTTGAATGAGGCCCAGAACAGAGCGCTCCCGATTACAAGGGAGCAATTGCTTACACCTAAGGTGAAGAAGGAGTCTGATTCAATTTTGCATATTTCCAAATTCTCTCGACAAAGTTGGCATGTTAAAAGAATCATACATAAACACTGGTCGATTCTCCATCATGATCCTATACTTCTGGGATTGTTTCCATCTCCACCAATGATGGTGTATAGAAGAGGTAGGAACCTGAAAGATAGGGTTGTGAGAGCCGAAAGAGGCCCGAAGGAAATTCAGATGACATTGGTGACTAAAAAAAAGGGAACATTTCCTTGTTTGTCGTGTAGTCATTGTAACAATGTGGCTAAAGGAGAATACATTCTTCACCCGCAGACGGGCAAAAAAATCACTCTTAGAGATTTTGCCACATGTAGATCCACAGGGGTGATTTACAGCATTAAGTGCCCGTGTGGATTAATGTATATTGGACAGACAGCCAGATCCGCACGTGAAAGATGGACTGAACATAAATCTCAAATACGGTGTAAAAATGAGAAATCTTCAGTTGCTAGGCATTTTAATATGTCTAGACATACTATTGCACAATTGAGGTTTAATGTTTTGGAAGTGGTGAAGAAACCACCCAGAGGAGGTGACTTTTTGAGAATATTAGCTCAGAGAGAGATGTTTTGGATTGACCTCTTGGGGACTTTATCTCCAAGAGGGCTCAATGAAGAGTTCTCTTTGAATTGTTTTGTGTAGGTGTCGAGGTATGGTTGGTGAATGGTTTAAGTCGTTCATAATGCATAAATTCATATGTGTTTGAGGTCACATGGAGTGATTTGTGTTTTCCGGGTGTTACATACTGGTTGTTCCATTAGAGGTGTATGGAAGAGTAGTTATTGGATTTGTGTAATGAGTACATAACTAGGTTACTTGGTTATCTCTGAATTTGCCGCGTAGTTCATAATGCATAAATTGATATGAGTTTGAGGTCACATGGAGGGATTTGTGTTTTCCGGGTGTTACATACTGGTTGTTCCATTAGAGGTGTATGGAATAGTAGTTATTGGGTTTGGGTAATTAGTACATAACTAGTTTACTTGGTTATTTCTGAACTTGCTGCGTAGTTAGGTATGGTTGATGGACAGCAATAGTTTTAAGGCACTTATTTATTATTTTTTTATTTTTTCAAAAATGCAGTCTTTCTTCTATGTCTATCTCCTTTTTAACTACACACACATTTATCTTTGGTGTCTTTTTTATTTTGTTTGATTTACTCACTCAGTACCTGTGTGCTTAGTTAGCATTAGCTGTGTATTTGGCAGGTTGCAGGGAGTTTTGTGTATTCTTTTAGTATTCAGTGCCGGCGGGTCACGTGACTTTATCATGTGACTACCAGGAAACAGTATAAAATGAGCCAGGAAGTGTGTTGTGGGTTGGGATCTGTTACGTGTAAATTGGAGAGGAGCCGTTGAATCTGAGGTGAAGAGGTGCGCTTCTGGAAGTAAGTTTAAGCTGTGTGGATGTGTTTATATTTATTTATGTTTGTATTGGAAAGGTGGTGTTAGTTTGTAAATGGTATATTTTGTGTTTGTTTTTTAGTTGCATTATACATATCTATAATCAGCAGGATGCTTTACATTGGATGCGGAGTACTGGAAGTCCTGAATTTGGATTGGATTGGCTATTGATTTGCCTTAGGTAAATAATATATGTTGGAAGAGTTGCACATTTTAAATTTTGGGTTTTCTTTGAGGATTTGGGCTTTTTAACTTTCTGTGTTAAGTTGATGTGTTGGCACAAAGATGAGGTGGTGGCACAAGGTTGTGGATTTTGGTGATCGTTGAGCTGCACAGATTAGTTGCCAATGAGTAATAGGTGTTTTTTGAACTAGTTGTTTAGTCATTAAGGTTTGGTGATTTAATTACGTGTAATTGGAGCTGATAGATATACTTTGGTATTCCAGAGTTCGGCAATCACATTTCACTTGTTGAGGACGGCAGGAGTATTCGCAGGGATCCTGGTTATGTGTACGTCGTGCACAGACAGATGCACAGACAGAGACTCTATTTTCTTTGACAACATTCCCACTGTGAGGTACATACGAATAAGTGTTTTAGGTTTTAATGCATTTTGAGATTTACATTTGGAGCCATACCAGTTGTACCACTGTGAATATACAACCACTTGTGTATGCTATGTAGAATTGTGGTTCGATTTATGTGTACATAATTATTTAATGTATTCTCTTTATTTAATGTGTTTAGTTTGTCCAAACTTTTAATGATATGTGAGATGTCCTTTAATTGTATATATATCTATACTTGCAGATATTTTTGCTCCTGAAGAAGGGGATAGTCCCCGAAACGCGTAGAGCTTGAAGCTGCAGTTCAAAATTGGGAGCTTATTTCTTTGTCTGGTTTGATTTGTTTTTCATGCTGGCCATATTGGAAGTCAGTTGATAGCTTTTTTCTGTACTTTTATGAAGATATTTTGTTACCTATGTTCTAAATTGACAATTCTTTCTATATATAAAAGTGCAAATGTTATGAAATTTGACTGATTTATTAACAGACATTTGCCAGGCAATGCCATCATATGCCCAGTTACTTGTACCATTTTCCAGCTGTTCCCAATTTATGACCAGGTGGTACCCTTATGGCAGTGCTTGGCAAATGCCTATCCATGCCTAATCAAAAGCCCAAGCTGTGGGCTTTGCCAATGCATGTTGGCTTCCATTTGTCTCCCTAAGAGAATGTCTCCCTAAGCATGTAGGCTTCTATTCAGGATGGGGAAAATAAAGTTACAGTCATAGGGGATCATTTTCCAAGTCAAGAGGAGTGGAAGAAGTGGTACTAAATGCATGTAGCTCCACTTTTTATGAGCTGCATGATTTTGTATGATTTGACAGGTGAAGTTGGAGAGCAGATCAGACTTAACAAGGTCCCCCTGCCAAATTCGATTGGTATTCCACCAGCATTTATTTTTACATTGGCGGAAAACCAATAGATTCCTATGGGACCTGCCTGACTTTTACACCTGGAATAATAGCGGGCAGAGTGCAATGGAATCCATTGTGGATGGATCCCACAATTGTTAATTGTGGAAGTGATTTACACTTTTCCAGACACATAGTGGTAAAGTAAAGAGCAAAGGCGATATTCGCTTGTGTTTTACTCTTTACTCGTCCAGCACTTGGTGGAAACAATTACAATTAATGAATGTCCCCTTTTGCAAAAAAGTGCTAACAGGAGAATTCTGATCTGTGCAATGTAGGATTCAAAACAAAATGCCCCCCTAATCTTTTCATCAACATGTTTCTACAATGATGAATACATTGTCAGGTTGGTGCAACATGTGACTTGTGCATTTTTAAAGTAATCTGTATACAGTTTAGTATTATTTTAGGTATTCAAAGCCAAACTTCAACACATATTTGTACCAACTTGAGTTCGGAAGATGTGTGGTCAAGTATCTAAATTTCCATCTAGGCTCAAATTATGGCTTTACCACTTGACCAAAGTGTGTGATCCAGGGCATATTTTTTAATTTCACTATGTCTTATCTGTTAAAACTAGGGCCCCTAGAAGTGATTCAGTTCGCATTATAAGCTATTCCAAAAAGCCTCACTCACGGTTTAATAGATGGGCAGCTCAGGGATTAGGACACACACACATCTAACTTTGAAAATACAGAGGCCACATTTATTGAACACAATTATGTCATTCAATAGGAAATCAAAGCTAACACATCAAACAAAGAGTCATCATGAACAATTGCATATTATATAACCAGTATGTAAACTGTATGTACCAAACAATGATGTACAGGGACACACCCCACCAGGAGAGATACCAGGAGGCCACAAACCGCTCAACCAGCAACGTCTGCCTCCTGATGCAGCCCTTACAGCCCTAGCACTCCCTTGCACTATCAACTCAATTAAAATGTGCTGCATAAATGCAACAAAAAATAACATTTTGTGTTTAAAACGTAATTTTGGACATGAACCATTGATGGGAGACATTCAGAGTGGGACTACTGTAGGGGTTCAGCTGGAAATAAGGGGGGTTGTGGAATGGGTGGGTGAAGGGAGGATTGCATACATGTGTATGTTATTGGAAGATATGTTGTTGTGCTCGAAATAATGTTAAGATCAACAAGACTACGGCCCTCATTACGACCCAGGCGGTAAGGGGTTTACGCCGACATAAACTTTGCCGACCCTTACCGCCTGAGTACGAGTTCCCTTAGCGCCATGGCGGATTTAACACCTGCAGGTGTTAAAATCCATGGCGCTAAGGGACCTTGTTGTTAATTACGCCACCGTAATTTACGGTGGCGTAATTAACGCCTTCCCCACTCCCATTATGCCCTATGGGGCAAAAATGGGAATGGGGAAGGGTAAATGGGGATTGGGGACTTACCGCCCCGCCAAGGTCGGAATGGGGCGGTAAGTCCGCCAACCACCATGGCGGAGTTGGCAACTTAGCGCCATGGACCATGGTGCTAATAGCACCATGGTTCTCCGCCAAGGTCGTAATGAGGGCCAACCTGTTTGATTGGACATGGTATGTTCTATACTTGAAATTTAAAGACGTTTGAAAAAAATGTAATATTGTAGGACACAAAGGGCCTCATTACGAGGTGGGCGCAAAGGGATACCAGGCACCGTTAAGGACATCAGTGCCGGTAATCCCTTTGCGCCCTATTCCAAGGTCCCTTATCGGGTCCCTTCCTTAATGCCTGGTTTTACCAGGCATTATGGACGGGCCCGTTAAGGGACTTCAGAGCTAATAACAGTACCACAATTTGCAGTATCGTTATTAGCGCCTTCCCCCTTCCCATTGAGCCCTATGGGGGCTCAAATGAGAATCGGGAATGTCTTTTTCAGTGGGGACTGACCGGTCCCGCAAAGGTCGGACTACACCGGTAAGTCCCCATTGAACGAGGGCGGACGCGGTACCGGTATTGGAGGTAGTCATGTGCTAATAGCACCATGACTACCTCCAACCTCGGCATGAGGCCCAAAATCTCCTATTCCTTGCTTCAGTATTCTGGGTGGGGGTCTATCTTTCACAACTAGATGGAGTGACCACAAGCATCTCTTCTGGGGCCTGCTGGGAGTAGCCACAGTGCTCAGGGAGATATTGTTGGGCGGACACCATATTAGATGGTACAAAGACTGGGGACATCACTGCTCAGCCCTCTCAGAGGAGGAGGAAGAAGAGTAGTCCAGGAATGGCATGCTTGGTGCTGGTGTGACTGGGTGGGAGGGAAGGTAAATGGGAACGTGGTTAGGGCAGCTGAAGGAAGGTGACTGGACGGTGAAAGGTGAAGGAGGATCAGATATAACAGAAAGGGGAGAGCAGATGAGAAGGGAACATATGTAGATTGATGTTGCAACACTATTTTCCTTGCTTCTCTTTTGCTATGTACAATTTATCTGGGAAGACATTTTTTGATGGATCACGGATCTGGGAAATCTGGATAAACTGTAGCACTTTGTTGGGGGTACTCCTAGACCCACACCCAATGGAATGTGGGGCCCCCTAATCAGAACCCTGGCCCACTCAGATGAAAATTCCTAGAGCCGGGTCTGCATGCAACCTACATGAGTTGCAGAATTTGGTTCTATTGATAGATACACCCTTACCACATAACAAATATTAGCACCCTGGTGGGGGGAGTCAGCCAATCAGATGGCTAGGAACATGGGCTTGAACTGCCGAAATGTTCCCCCATCCTACATCCCCTTATTTTTAATTCCCCCTAGCCCCTACTTATTTATTACGGCAATAATGGGTGCAGTCGCCGCATCAGCTCTTTCCCCTTGCCTCCTGCAGGCTGCAATGGAAAGGGAAGAGGGGCTTCGTACAGAGCCCCGCCTTCCCTTTCCATGGTGTCAATCTTGGAAAAGGATTTTGCTTCGTACAAAGGAAAATCTGTTTTTTTCATAAACCCGGGTTACCGCTTTGGCAACCCAGGGTGCTAATCTCCTTAATCCCCCATTCCAATGGCTGGAACGGGGGATAATGGCCTGAGTCCTCGTTTTGCTCTGGCCAATAACTTGGGCTGCCGGGTCATTGGAACGGGATATTAACACCATAATAATCACATTTTGAACATAACATAATAAGCACAATGTGTGCAATGGCATCTGCCACTTAACAGATGACATTCAAGAACAGTTGCAAGGAAGAAAGCATGCTGAGTGTGGTAACCATGTTGGCATGCAAAGTGTGATTGATTTTCATATGGTACCACATTATAGAGGAATTATATCAGACGGGAAAAAGGGTGCCATGCACAGGAAGCGACATTCCCGCCTACTGGGCCATTGTGGGAGAAAGGAGGTAGTGAAAATGAGGTGGTGCTCGACAACGGCTTGCAGGGATTGGTCAGTGGGCCAGAGTTACAAAAGGAAACAGACGGAGATCATCATTTGGTGCATGGCTTTTGTCCAATCTCCAAATAACGAAAGAAAGACTTTGGGGAAAATTTAAATGGCCTCAAGATTCATCCCCATAGTTAGGCTTGCGACAGCTTCAAAACTAGAGAATCTCGTTGCCTCCGTGTTGTCGCCCCTTTCGGAATGAAACACACCACTCTTTAAACAACCATGACACTTAAAACACATGTACCATAGAATATAATAATCAATTGTAATACTTTATTATATCAAATTTCATACACATAATTCATACAATTTAAAAAATAAGTGCAAAGCACTTATCTGCTAAAACAAGATTTTTACTCTTTTTCTTTTTTTAAAGTGTAATTGAGTCTATAAACCAAGACTCTACCTTACAAAATACATGGTGTAAAAACTATACAACAAATCAATACACTCAATTATTAATTATCTAAAAACTACAAATGAGCCTGTATGGTGATAAACTCGTGTATTTAGTACAAAAGACAGTCCCTATCCTGTAGGATACTATCTAACAACATCCAATATCCTTGATATATGAATCCTCATGTGTACAGACATGTGGTTCTATTCAACTCAATACTTCATTGACATATGTTGGCAACCGTAAAACACCCTAAAACACCCGACATGTTTCGTTCTTTGTCAACAATTATAGATATATAAGAACTTCTTCAGGGGAACAAAAAGCAATTTATCAGAAAAGCAGGTCTTGATACTCTTAAAACAATAAATGTAAATACTCTTCTCTGTGGTGTTCTTCATAAACCTTAAGGGGGGACAACATAGAATAACAGCAGTTAATAAGGCTGTTCATTATTACATAGAGCCTAAATTCAAGCGGGAGCAAAAAGTGTCCTACTAATGTCTCACCATATTGGTGTTTGTAATTAACGCCTATAATGGTTGGGTGGATTCGTCTTCACTGTAGACTGATGATCTGAAAATATAAATACGATGGATGATGACCGTGCAAATCCAGTTGCAATCCAAAAAACACAGGAATCAATCTTATTAACTCAAGAGTCTTGTTAGCATTGTAAATTGTTGTATGCTAAATTACTACCACATGTAGCACTTGCAGAAGGCACTGAAAGTAATTACCTCCTGAAAAGGGTGCAACGTCTACAACCCATGCCTCGTTGTCACTGGCAAACAAAACCGGAACTTGTAAGCTAGAGACTTGCAAGTATTCACGCATGATGTTGCTAGAATCTTTTTTGCTCGGACGAACCTTCTAGCTACATTCATAGTGTCTCTTTTAAGATGCTATATTATTGTGGAAACAACCAATCATGTAAGACTACACAACTGCTAGTAACCATTGCAACAAGATGCTTACCCTCTATTTTGCAGCAAGAGTCATCCTACGTTCGATCATGATGAAAAAATAATTCCTGATATCACGGCATAGTGCGTCCGAATTCGTAAGACGTACGTGCCCTGCTGATGGTAACTGTGGTAGGCGTTGTTGGTTCACTCACTGTCTTTCAACCTACATACAAAAAGCTGAGTATTAGAAAACATATTACTCGAATGGAATGTGCAATTACACACAGACTCCCGTAACGCAGATAAGTGAAGCAAATGCAAATACAGGGGACCCGCTACGAGGACCCAGGAAAGTGAGACAAAAAGGTTCGAAACGGATGCACAACTTCCTACTTACTCGAACCAAGTCTCGAGTGATGCGTAGCTTCCGCCAACCCGAATCACATTCCTGGTCACCTGATCATCCTAAGTATCATACCTACTGTGTTTATAACAGCAACTGATCCTACACAGCTTTTACCAATTAAAGGCATTAAAGGCATCCGCTACGTTAGGTAACAATAATCAAGTCAACCTAACCTATAAAGTGCATACATATGTTGTGTGTTAGCTGCTTCTCAATACGGTCCGTGGGTAAGTGAATCACTTGTTTGGGCCAGCGGCTACAATTATATGGATGAGCGGATGCAAGCCGGTCTTATACACATTAGGTGAAAAAAACTCAGGTATAAACCCACCTTTATGTTCAATTAAGACCTTCACCATTAAATGGTCCTGTGCCAATTGATTTGTAGTACTAACGCTCATACACACATAACTCCAAAGCAGTTACTGATACCTACTGAGGCAAAACTCCATCACTCCTTTCCTGGGCAAATTCCTGGAAAAGCTGGCCATCTCCCAGCTTAATCTTCAATCTGAATCTGTTGGCTGTCTCCATGGCCATCAGTCTGGCTTCAGTGCTGCCAGAAGCACAGAAACTGCTCTCCTGAACATTCGTGAAGACCTGCTCTCCAACCCCGATTCCAACACCCCCTGTGTCCTCATCTTAATTGAGCTCTCTTCTACTTTTGACAAAGTCAACCATGCCATCCTGCTCAACCGTCTTCGTGATAACCTGGGTATCACTGATCAGGCCCTGGCTTGGCTGACCTCCTTCCCCTCTGATCGACTCTCCCATGTCCAACCTGGGTCCTTCCTCTCCTCTATCTCTATTTCTACCTGTGGTGTTCCCTATGGGTATAACCTCTCTCCATGGCTGTTCAACCAATACCTGGAACTTCTTGCCCGCCGCATTGCTGACACACAACTCATTTTCAGGCTCCCCTCTGCCACCTCTTCTCCTTCTCTCATCTATGACTGTCTTTCCTCCATCCAGGCGTGGTGTGCCACCAATGATCTCTGCCTTAATGCCAGTAAGATTGAGATTCTCCTCATGGACACTCTGGCCAGCCTCTCTTGGCCCTCTTCCAGCTGCCACCTCTGTGGCTAAAAACCTCAGGTCATCTTCGACTCCACACTTTCCTTCTCTCCTAAAATATCTGACATCTCTAAGAAGTCACACTAACAGCTGCACCTCATCAGAGGTATTCTTCCTTTCCTCTCCTTCCCCCAGAAGCTCACTGTCTCCAGAGCTTTGGTTCTCTCCAGGCTGGACTAATGCAACAGCCTCTTTCTAAATCTGCCTGCCTCTACCCTCTGCCCTCTGCAACTCATCCAAAACAGGACTGTGAGACTTGTGCTTGGCCTGAAGCCCATGGATCACATCTCTCCAGGACTGAAATCACTGCACTGGCTCCCAGTGGCGGTGAGGATTACATTAAAAACCCTCTGCATTGTCTACAAGGCCTTCTGGGGCCTAGGACCTCAATACCTCCAACTCTCTCTTCCTAATTATCTTCCTTCTCAAGCTGTTTGCTCAACCGCCTCAAACTCCCTCAGGGTTAGTCCCTTCTCCAAGCAGTGAGTTGGTGGTAGACCTCTTTCTTCGGCTGGGGCCTCCCTCTGGAACAGCCTCCCTGCCTCTCTGAAACTTAAGGAGAACCATCTCCGGTTCTGGAAGCACCTCAAGACCTTCCTCTTTGCTTCTGCTTTCTCTCCTCCTCTCCCCTGCTGATTTCCTGTCCGAATCTGATACAGCACTGGCTACCTGGCTACCCTCTGATCTCGGGCCCAGGTCCCCTCCCCTTCCAGTTTCACACCTGCACTGCCCCCTGTCAATCCTTGCACTCAGTGACTGTTTCTGTATCCCTACAGCCCCTACTAGCACTTGGTGCCTGATGTCTGCACTTACCCTTGCACTTGATACCAGCTGGACGCGCTCCTATTTATTGCTTCTATTTATTTTACTGTTATCCTCTGTACTGGACTGCCCCCTCCCCTTTCCCCCCCGCACTTTTCCCCTTCCCCCCTCCCCTGCACTTGCACAATCTCAATGTCACTTGGCCTAGTAGGATTGTTTTCTTTATCTTCCCTCTGTTTCTCCTCCCTTGCCTCGTAGCACCTTGAAACACTTGTGTATAGGCGCGTTATAAATGCCATATCATATCATGGTGAGGAGGATAGAGGCAGCAATGTTTGTGCAGGCAGTTACTCCTTCTGAGGCATTGATCACAGCCACCAATGCCATTGTTTGTGCAGCAGGTCGGATGAAGTAGAGGAGAGGGATATTGAAAGAAGTGATGTCAGGTTGAGGATATTGGGAGGGGGTGCTCAGAAAAAGGCTGCCTTTGCAGCAGTGCCAGTAGCAGTCTGTGCATGTGGTAGCCAAAAGAGAACAAAGAACAGGGGGGTTGAAGACGGGGATGGGTCAGAATGGAGGGGCACATGCTAAAAAATATGTTAGTGGGGTGGGAAGGTTAGAAATTGAAAAATAAATAAAGCCTTTCATTAATACTAGAGCCAGATCGTAAGGGCCCAGAGGCAGGTAGTCAAGAATGTAGCGATGAAATATGTGAAGAGCAGAGCTATTACGGGGAAAACAAAAGGTACACTGCAGTGTGAGCATCAGAAGAGGAAGATTAGGGTGGTTATTTGGGAGTGAAGAGTAATGGGGAGTAGGGAGGTATACACAACCCATCCAAACACAGTGGAAACTATGAGAGTAGACGAGAGGGTGAGTGATGGAAGGAGAACAATGAGGATGTCCGAAAAGAAGGGTACCAAGATAGGTGCATGGGGGTACAGGCCCACAAAAAGGACCAGCCTCAAGGAAGAGCTAAATGGAAGGCAAAGGCTCATGAAGGGAAGGTGGTTTACCACCATGGACAAAATAAATGCCCGGATGACCAAAAGGGTAACCCAATACCAGGGCTAGAGGGGAAATGAAGGACATTGAAGAGATTTTGAAGGAACAGAATGAAACAAGGTGAGAGCAGTGAACAAGTGGATGGTTTGAGATGGATAAAAGGGGTGAACAAGGTTGGGGAATAGGAACTGCTGGAAGTACACTTGCAGGATGAATGGCAGGAGAGTAAGAGTAAAGAAAAAGGGAAAGTTGAACAGGACTGAGGATGGCACAGGACATAGGAGATCCGTCCCCAGTTGTTGCAGAAGAGAGGGAGGTGGAGAGAGCACGGTAGGCAAAGGACAAAGAAGGCACCAATGAAGAAGAGGAGCAGGGTGAAAAATATGTATTGTCATGGCACGGGAAAGAGGTGGGGAGTGGAGCAAGAAAGGTGTTTGAGTTTGTGTGGTGCGTTTTTTAGACAGAGAACAAAAAAGAGTGGGTTGGACACTGATAGAGAATGACGAGGTGAGAAGAGTGCAGGACAACACAAGAAGGACGAAATAAATCAAGATACCTGGAGTGTGGGAAAAGAAAGTGAAAAAGGTGGACGGAAAGAAGGACATGATGCTGTATAAAGAAGGTTCTAAATAAAAAGCGTGGGGTTTGGTAAGGCGGCCTATAATGCCAGCAACAACTGAGAATTTGATATCTGCCTTGCATATATAAACTATTATGTGTTGTGACAAGTTCCCAGTGTGAAATGTGTTTCTTTCCAAATATATTGATATAGTAGTAGTAGTAGTAGAAATGTTTATTTCGGCAATAACACACCATAAAAGAACACAAGGCAATATAAAAATCAGACAATCATTCAGCCAATACAAAACAACATAAATAGCATAGTAACATTAAGACAAGTAAAAACGCTTTCTGAAAGCATGATTAAAAAAGGTTACAATCGCTTTAATTTCTACAATAAGGATGCCATTTTTCAATAATTGCAGCACAGTAAAAGAGGATTTTCCACCAAGACGAGACCAAATTGGCTTCACGCAGCAGGATCTCTCCTTGGCGTAGGCAGGGCATAAACAAAAAAAGTCCTTTTCATCCTGAACTGGGGCCAAACAACAGGGGCATCTGGAAAGCAGATTCTCCCCTCATTTACTGGTGTGGCATGCAAGTGGCAAAATAACTAATCTGAGGTTTACACATATAGTTTTCACTTTCAAGTTCAAGTAGGAATCCAGGTACTGTTCAAATCCCCAGGACTTTTTATTCGAGAGGTAAGTGACCGCCCGTTTGCTCCCAAGGCAGGAGTCAATCATACTCCCCCAGGCCCAATGATTAAACAAGGTCGTAACAGGGCCTTTATCTCCCAAACCCATTTTAGTAGGATTTGACCATAGGTGTGCAAGGCCAATATTAAGAAGCACAGTTCATACATGTTAGAACTAAGGGAGCGATAGACCTCATGCCATGGAACGCAATCCAGTCAACATTTCCCTATAAGGTACATAAGCCTCAGAGTTCCAGACCCTCATCCAGTATAACACAGGAGAGAGCATTATTAAGTATTTCATCTGGACTCACCCTACTTCACATGCTACTTGCACAGAGGGAGCATTAATAGGCAAACCAAGTAATATTTTAAAGAATGTATTCTCAACCACTTGAATAGGTGCAGAATCAGCCCAGCCCTATAACTCCGCTCCATAGGAAATTGCTGATACCACTTGAACCAAGTATAGTTTTAGGGGTAATGAAATTGCCTCCTCCTTCAAATCCTCCCCCCTCAAATGCAAAGCACTACTCCTAATAAGGCTGCACTGGTGTGCACACGTCAAAGCACTTCTTGCCGACTGAGGTGCCTATTTGAATGTATTTGAGAAAACCAGGCCCAAATAATTGTAAGAATCTACCATGTCCAGTAAATTGGTCATTCAAAAAAAGCATGGATACTAGACAAGCTTAATGCCCACGAGGGACACAGTCCATTGTCTTAGTATTTGATTTGTTGATACGAAGGCCTTATATAACACATCATTTCCCAAAGGTGTCAAGCTGATCTTGTAACCCCACCAGTGTTTTAGCCAAAAGAAAAGCAATGACACCAAAGAGAAGTAGGCTCCATTTGGGGGAACCCAAAGGAGAAGCATTCTTGGCCACATCGTGCAGATCGGAGGCAATGTCATTTATAAATAACAGAAAAAAAGAGGACCGAACACAAATCCCTGTCTTACACTGATATCAATTAGGACTGGCTCTGTCTGTTCACCATTGGGGCCCCAACGAATACGAGCACTGTTACCAGAGCATAATGACTTAATAGCACGTCCCAGCTGTGGTGGGATTTGCATCCTCCCTAAAAACGCCCAGGAACAATCTTGGGGAACTGTGTCAAAAGTCATTTGCAGGTCAAAAAATGCTAAAAACATTGGGAGAGATTTCAAAATTACATGTTTCCGCAGCAAGTGATCCGACCTCATGGCTTGATCAAGTGTAGATAGCCCAGCTTTGGACCCCCCTTCTTAAAAATAGGAATCATAACAGCTTCTCTCCAGCTATCAGGTGGAGTATTTTTATGAAAAACACCATTATAAATGTGGTTAAAAAAGGGACCCAGATGGCAGTTTCACCCTTAAACAAATCATTGGAAGGGAATGAGGGCCAGCAGCTCTGCCACTTTTCTGCTTGAGTACTGCTATTTCCACTTCCTTAAATGTGAAAGCATCTGGAATAGATGTCATATCTTGGAGATCCAGCCATTTCCTACCAACAACTGTGCTCCCACTACCCCCATTTAATTACAAAATTTCAGGTGAGTACATTGAAGAAAAGTGCCTTAACCATTCGCCTGGATCGATGTTCAATGACTCTCACTCCTGCTCAGGCTTGATGTTAGATTTGACTAATTGCCAAAAAGTTGTACTATTTATTGCCCCTTTACAGATTCCAGAGCCCTCCAGATACTTTCACCATGTTCCCTCTTTTTCCGAAGTAGAAGCCTTATAGGCATATCTACATCTAGCTTCCTTTCCTGAGCATTTGCCATCACAATGTTTTAATACTTTTAATAGAGCCGCCTTAGCCAATCTACACTTGCCATCAAAATGTCGGTACTAGTTAATGCTAGTGGTGGGGGCCCCTTTAGCCGCTATCATCATCAAAGGAGCCAATATAACCACCACTATGTTATACAAGTCGATTGAAGCAGCAGACACAGAAAGCAGAGTCTTATAGATCACTGGTCAGGCTCTGGCGTGGCTGACCTCTTTCCTTTCCAATCGACCCTCCCAGGTCCAACTTGGGTCCTTCCTCTTTGACATCTTTTTCTCCACCTGTGGTGTTCCCCAGGGATCTAATCTCTCTCCCTGGCTTTTCAACCAGTATCTGGCACTTCTTTCCCACCGCATCGCCGCCCTCTGCCCCAACTTTCAGTGCTATGCGGACGATAACCAGCTCATTTTCAGGCTACCCTCGGCCTCCTCTTCTCCTGCCCTCATCTCTGACTGTCTGTCTGCTATCCAGGAATGGTGTGCTGCCAATGACCTCCGCCTTAATGCTAGTAAAACTGAGATTCTACTCATCGGCACACCCACTCCCTCCTTCCCTGCAGCTCTCTGGCCAGCCTCTATTGGGCCTCTTCCTGCAAGGCCAAAAACCTCGGGGTCATCTTTGACTCCACACTCTCCTTCTCTCCTCATATATCTGACGTCTCTAAGAAGTCACACTACCAGCTGCACCTCCTTAGAGGTATTCTTCCCTTCCTCTCGTTCCCCCAGAAGCTCACTGTCTCCCGAGCCCTGGTTCTCTCGAAGCTGGACTACTGTAACAGTCTCTATCATAATCTGCCTGCCTCCACTCTCCGCCCTCTGCAACTCATCCAGAACAGAACTGCGAGACTTGTCCTTGGCCTCAAGCACAGGGACCGTATCTCTCCAGGACTGAAATCTCTACACTGGCTCCCAGTGGCTGCGAGGATTAAGTTCAAAACCCTCTGCATTGTCCACAAGGCCTTCTGGGGCCTGGGGCCTAAATACCTGCAACTCTCTCTTCCTAAATATCTTCCTTCCCGAGCCCTTCGCTCATCCGTCTCCAACTCCCTCAGGGTCAGCCGCTTCTCGAAGCAACGAGCTGGGGGTAGATCTCTCTCCGCGGCAGGAGCCTCCCTCTGGAACAGCCTTCCTGCCTCCCTGAAACCTGAGGAGAACCATCTCCGGTTCCGGAAGCACCTCAAAACCTTCCTCTTTGCTTCTGCTTTCTCTCTCCCTCTCCCCTGCTAAATTCTTCACTAAATTCTACACTGAATCCGAAACTTGGCCACACTCACCGACCTCGGTCCTGGGCCCAGCCACTCTCCACTTGCACTGCCTCCCTGGCAACCCCTGCACTGCGGGACTGTCTCTGTATCCCTACAGCCCCTCCGTCCCAGCACTTGTCTGCACTTACCTTGCACTTGCCACCGCTGGCCCTATTTATTTATTTATCTATTTATTTCTATTCTACTTACCTTGTACTGCACTTTTCCCTTCCCCCTACCCCTGCACTTGCGCGGTCTGAATGACACCTGGCCTAGTAGGATCGTTGTCTGTCCTCCCCCTGTTCCCCCCTCCCCGCCTTGTCGCGCCTTGAAACACTTGTGTATAGGTGCGTTACAAATGTCATATCATATCATATCATATCATATCATAAGGGAAGCAAATTCCTTGAGATCACCGATGACCAGCTCTGCATCCTTAAGATAGTGTAATTTGCAGGAGAATCAGTCTGGCCGTACATAGAATGTTTGCCTGAGCCAAACACATCAGGTGATAAGAGTAAGAGGGGGGGTCATAATCACTTTTGGCATTTGTTCTACGACACTAAAGGAGTCCACAGCCTCCCAATATAGCATCAATATCCAAATGTAATCAATATGGCTATTCCTAGCTTGGGTATAAAAAGTTGCACGAGTAGGGGCATCCTCAGAAAACCTCCCATCACATGCACGCAGCCCATGAGAATACAATATAGCAGAGACTTTATCGGCATATGGATAAACAGATGAAGGAGGCTCCAACAGTGGTGCTGGGATGGCCCACAATTTGTCATCCTCGACTAAAACAGACAAGATTTGGCTAGGGGCCTCCAACTGACAGTTAAAGTCACCAGCCAGGAAACAGCATAGGTCACCATGCCCTGTGACCAGAGTATCTAAGCTGACTAACACGCTCTCCGGGGCGCTATAGCTTGCTGGTTTTGCCTTAGATATATATTCAATATTGCTAAATTGAAATCACACTCACTCCTCGCAATCATGCCAAGTATATCAGGTGAATTCAATTTTATTTGACTACACACAACTTTAAGGCTTTCATGAACCCAAATTAGGGTTCCACTCTTAGGACAGGCCCCTTTGGATGGAACTGCTGGTCTATAAAAAGTCTGATAGTTAACTTATGAGTCGGGCAGTAAGCCATGTTTTCTGGAGGCAAACAATTTGGAACTTTTCTATGAATGCATGCCAATCAGGATCTAGAAGCTAATTGGCCAAACCATTCACATTCCAGGACAATAATTAACATGGGGGTTGTAACTTGTGCCTAATGCTCTTAGAACTACCCCTTTTTTCACAAAGGAGGTCAGAAGCCGGGGCCTCCCTCAGCTGCATTCCAGTGCCCGAATGAAACAAGCCCCTACACCTGCCCTGCAATGTTAAAGTATCCATTTGGGTCCTCTCAGGTACGTAACGGGGTGATCACATTCATGCAACTTTAAACAATGTCTTTGGCACCCCTCAAAATAAAACAAGAAGCATTTGATGGTGGGGCTTTTTAACACAGAGGTTAAAGATACATTGGGGCAGTCCAGTAATGTGTTCTTGTCCTTGTGATAATTGTCACAACCCTCACAGCTTATCTCATTATGGACCACTATTGGAGAGGGTAGTCTTTGAATAGGACTATGACAGGAATCATGTAGATGACAGGTCTTATATACAGCATCTATAGGCATATCATAATACCTTTGCTCGCCAAAGCCTCCTTGCGATTCAGAAAGCATGATCTGACATAGGGGTTAATAAAAGTAAATCTAACATTACACCCGCCCATAGAACATACAGGCTGAAAGTATCCTACAGGTTGAGTATGTAATGTCATCACCCCCAAAACCTCAGACAGCGCCTTGACCATGGTGTGCTTATACACACACTTTTTCCCATGCGTTCTACATTTAAAGGTAAATATTAGGTTCGTAGAGTACCAGCCCTGTAATGGATCAGGTACTGGCTGATTTGATGCCCCCAACCTGATGGGTGGTGTAAGCAAACAAAGGTTCTATCCAAAATATGGTCTTGTCATAGGGCCCGATACAGGAGATATACACTTGCTTTTTGTCGATGCACATCTCTGATCCCACCCACTCCACTTGCACCTCCGATCCTCACTCATACCAAAATTAAGAGATGAAGATTTGCCAGCAGAATGGGCTGGTACAGAGGTTCTGGCATCACACCAAAGGATTTCAAAAGGCTGGTTATTAAGCTGTGCTTGTGCTACAACAGTAAACCAGTTTGTTCCTGAGTCCCCAGTGAGGTTATTGGACATACTATATTTGAATTCCAAGTCCCTATACTCCGCAAAGCTTGGTCCATCATATGCTGTCTTAGAGTAGCCAAGCCCCTGGTGGTAGACATTGGGATGCACATGTTATTGGGGACATGTGGATGGTGTAGGAGACTCGAGATAATAGTTAAACAATCCTCAACACAGTCATTACCATACCTCCTCACTTCACTTTTGTTCCCACACTACCTTTTCAAGCTCATGTAAAAGTTGTACAATATTTACCATGAATGGGGAGAAAGACACATGACTGGGACTCTCCTGCAATAGGTTCATAGCAGAACCATGGCAGTGTTGTTTTTAAAAAGCAGCCACTACAAAATGTGTGCAGATGAAAATATTTTCAGTAGCAACCAGTAAAACGGGTACTCACTTTAAAAAGCACCCAACAAAACATAGATGCAGCCAGTAAAATGGGTGAAAAACCTTTAGCAGATTAGGGATACAGGTAAGCATTTTTTTGTGGGAGTGGTCAACATGCAGAGAAGAGATGGGACATTACATGAAGCAGGGGAAATGCCACATTAGGCCTTACATGACAAAGCAGAATGCAGAGAAAGACAGTGGATTCAATGTACAGTACACAAATACAAAATTATGAGCATTCCCATCTGTGAAGAACTACATTGGAAATTAACATATATAACAAACTAACTTCCCTATTAACAAAACCCCAGTAACTAATTAGTTCTGCTGATTAACATTGCAATGCAATTTCAGTAAACACGGATGGAAATTCTGTCTTAGTATTTCTCCATGGAAGAGAAATGTTCACCAGAAATGAAAACAACAATAGCTGTCTTCTTGTGCATCCTGAAGCCTCTTTTGTTTGCACATGAAATAAATAGATACATACATGCTCTTGGGTGTGATTGGACAGTGGAGTCAGAAGTCTAGGAGGTGTCAGATGCGTCAAGGGAGAGGCATTGCTACTCTTGATTGACAGGAAGACTGATTAAATAGAGAGTGGAACTGAAAGGCTGGGCTTTTTCTGTCTTTCCTGCGCCACTGATGGGTGCTGGATTTTTCGCTGCTGGCTGCAGAGTGGCTGCAGTCCTATCTGCCTGGAAGCTCAAGGCCATCTCTTGTGACCGTCAGGGATCGTGTGGCTTGGGAAGGTTCCAGCACAGGCAAGAGCAAAGAGGGGTCGCACAGATAAAACAGCTACTTCAAGTCCTTATGAAAGTATTTTTGTGGAATTGAGCAGAGCGTTGGGTGACTGCTAATTATCTCTGTGACTATTTAGACAAGAATAGGGCATTATTTTCAAATAGGTCATTGTGGGTTATTTCTCACACAGGGAACTAACAAAAAGAAAAGAAAACGTTTTTGCAATGCATTTGTATGTTGTTTCTCAGAGAATCACAGCTGTGCCAGCCTGTTGGTAAGAGATTATAACTGTTATCATCAAATGCAATGTTTGTTTTTTGTCTTATTGATGCATTTAAAAATAATAACTGCAATAGCAGAAGCAAGGTTGGTGTTTAGTGTTTTATTTTTCATTTCAATCGTCTGATGATCAATACTTCAGTGGGGGATGATATGATATGATGTCATCAATGATATTTGTGATGTCATCTTTGATGTTCTGGGTGTTAGTCTTAGCAATGCACGTAGATGCTGCAAGTTATGGTTGCTGAGCTTACCATAATGGGGGAATGTGCAGTGTTTTTTGGTTTCACTGTGAAGTATAACATCCCTTTAAATAAGTTTTTTTACTGAATGTACATATATATATAGGGCAGGGAACGAAAACAAAGGGGCTAAACATGTGATGTCGTCAGTGATGTCATCAGTACATTTGAGGACATCTTTCATGTTCTGGGTGTTAGTGTTATCAGTGCACAGTGGTGATGGAAAGTCTGGGGCTCAGTCTGCCATAACTGGCGAATTTCAGTTTTTTTTTCGGTTTTACTTTGAACCATAATGGGGAGGGCGAACATTTCTTTTTAGTGAAGTGCACAGGTTTTTAGTAGGGCAACTTAACTATAACATCCCCTCAACAAAGTTTTTTTGTAGTGAATTTTACAGGTTTTTGGGAGGGCAACGTAACCATAATGTCCCTTTAACAAAGTTTTTTTAACTGAATGCCACAGGTTTTTAATAATATAAATACATCATAACAGTACTTTAACAAAAATGTTGTACTACTTTTATCAGCGTTCTAATAGTAACACATAAGCATAATACGGTAAAGGAACATTTGAAGTAACTGCCCACCTTCCGAAATATTCCACATTATCATATGCTGGCGCACAGCATGGGGGCGTGTTCGAAAAGTCATACCCACTTCACAATGACATGTGTAACTGGGTGATAGTGGGGAAGTACATTGTATATTCTTGTAGGAACTTGTAACTGGAATATTTCCGGCACAGAACTCCACAAGGCAAGCATGCAACACAATATAAGCAAAAGTGCATACCGACGTATCTGGATCATTAACCCTCTTTCCTCCCCAAAGAGTGGGGGATGAATGCCATAAGCAATTGAGATTTTACAGCAGTAACCCGTGCTACCAAGAAAGAGGATTTTTTGTCTTCAACCGGAACGCCTCCGGCGTTCCCGGCTGAAGAAAACAAATCCTTTTTCAAGATGGCCACCATAGGTGTTGGATAGAAACCCCTTTTTGCTTTCCACTGCAGGCTACAGAAAGCAAAAATGAAACTGTGTGACCGTAAAGGCAGCACCACATTTGTGTTCTTTGAGAAATATATGGTTATGAGCAAGACCTTTACCAGAAAGGCAGTCCCTGGTGGACATGGCGACCTCAATGCAATGTTTTGTCCCTTCCAGTAATGGCCAGAAGCCACATCACTGACATTGTGGCCACTAACCATACATAGAGGCTCAGAGACGGAAGCTGTACGTTGATTTGTTATGTACATGACTACACTTGTTAAATATCAAAACACTATCACATGCACAACACAAATCTTTTCGGGTGTTGTCAATGACCTTTACATACATGTGTTGTACATGTAGTAATTTTTTCTGTAAAAATGTGCTTAAAAAACACAAAGAAGTAGTCTACTTACGTTTACATAAAATCTCAAACAAACTCTGTGATGGGAAGTGCAATGACGTTAGAAATACTGGAAGCAACACCATTACCACTCACCTTTCGACACACAATTTCGTAAGTGGCACAGGTCGAAAGGTGTGAAGATATGTGTATTGGGAGGGTGTAACCATGTATTATTTTACAAACATTTCTGTGCAGCAAACTCTTTCAGTGCACCTTACCTCATTTCCCTCTTTTAAGAAGATAGTAATCATTCTGAACTAATGTTGGGTAATAGGGTATCTGGGTGACAGAAATTGATCTGATGGTGACAGAAATTGGCCTGAGGGCACTAAAGCATATGAGATGGGCCTGACCCTCCCGTAGCCAAAGCAAGTGGTATGCAGTACCTTTCTCCATAACGTTCCTAGGCAGCTTAAACAAATGCATCCCTATTGGCGTACGTGCCGTGATGTAGCACCTACAAAAGAACACATTGCAACCTGCAACGTAGCATGCCACATTGTGAAAACAGAGAGTACATTTGTACAGAAAACACTAACATTTAAGAATTAGTACAGTAGTTTTATTTCACAATAAACTGAGCAAAATCATCTCCTTAAGCAATTAGTAAAGTAGTTGTGTTTCACAATGAACTGTGCGAAATGACTGCCCTATTCACATTTCCATACAAGTAGTAAGTTTCTGTCTTTGGTTGACAATGAAAATGGTAATGGGCACATTGGTTTCTTTCACACACAGAAAGTAAGCGTTGCTGCCACAGTAGTCGTTTTCCTCCCACATTGATGTGCAAGACGACGTCAACCGCTGTGATCTACACCACAAGAAAGGATGGAATGTTACTTCTTATGGCGACAGCAGCGTAAGGACATAGAGGTCATCCCACTGAATTATGACACACAGACAACCGGTGATGAACAGTTGCATTTGACGGTTAAAAAAACCATCCCTCGGCAGCTGTAATCCGTGACAATCACAATAGGGAAGGAAGTGTCTTAGGGGAAAAGCGTAAATAAAACGTGTATCAATACGCAACCTCTGCACAAAACAAATTGTAACACATAATTTTATTACTAAATATTAATTTAATTTGGGGAAATGTACTGGCAACCTACAAACAGCGACAATGTGCAATGTCCATAATGGGGAAAAAAAATTCAACGGCACATAAACCTTGTAATTCATTAGAATTTTTTTTTTCCCCAAAGTAAAAATGTAATGTCAATTCGGTATATAGGCGGGAAAAATATACTTACATGATGTGGACCGGCTCCATTGCGTTGGCTGCAGTCAGACAGTAGTGTAACTAATATTTCATGGTTGGTGCAAACATTTTTTAAGCATAACCTTATCAAACAATATGTTTTTCAAACTGTTACTCCCTACATTCTTTCTGCTCTTTCGCTGTACCTCAAGGTTAAAAACCAACTGACCCTTATGGCTGTCGACAAATATGCGGCCGTACTGAACTCGTATTTCAAACAGAAAATTAAGTGGCCTTCACTTTGAATGCAAATACATTCTCATTTTGCAACAACATATCAGCGGCTATTCATGAGAACCGCTACTCCCGTACACATGCGGAACTGCTGTGTGTACAAAATAGAGCAGGTGGATGCCTCAGATTCCCGCCAGTCTGACCGCAGTAATGTTGTTTATGTATTGTAAAATGGACGCAATAAATTCATTTCGTACAATGAGTAGCAAGTTTCACTGTACCGTACGACAGTGCTAACAAGAATACTTCAATGTTTCACCCTTCTACTACCAAGTCTCATTAACGCTCACCTTTCGAAACCGTGTTCCATAAATGTAACAAGTGCATTGGTGTCTTCTTTGTTTAGGTATATTAGCGGCCATGTCCGCGTTCAACAGAAAACAAAGTAAACATGGCGGACGTATCGAAAGATTAAGACGCACTTCACGTTGTGCCACAACCAATCGGTGAAAGCGCAACATGGTCGTGGCCAGCAAGCCACGGAATAGCCAATTGCAATCTTCTCCACGGAGCGAACAGGGAAGCGTGACCGCAGAGCGGACATATATATCCCTAATTTTTAGAGACATACTTTTTGATAATTTTTAAGGGAACTATTGGATGGATTGTCACAAAATTTACAAAAGCACGATTTCGCGACCAAGCCCCTGCCACTGCCGCAAATTCGGTTGAAATCCGTCCAGCTGTTTGGCCTGTAGCCGTGCGCAAAGTTTTCCCCCATTCAGTTTATGGGAAAAAAAGCTGTTTTGAGATACCCTCTATAACTTTGCCCCCCCTGGTACAAACCTCACCAAACTTTGCAAAAACGATTCAGAGTAGCCCATATACTTTTTTTGCAAAGTTCGTCGAAGTGCGTTGGAGTTATAAGCTGCCCAAAAAAGTGCTCTTCCTATGGAAACAGCAACTTAACCATAACTACACAGCCACTACCGTGGCTGTATAATACAAGCTAGAAAGCTGGTGTGTTGCATGAATGTGTTTCACCCTGCATGCTGAAGGGGGAACAAAGCTCTCCATCGGCATAGCTCTCTGGTGTAGATAAGCCATTGGCAATTCATATGCGATTTTTTACAAGTCGTGTTCTATTCTAATGTGCTAAGTCTTAGTACTTGCTTACAGTCAGCCCGAAGTATATCATAGTTATAAAAGGGAGAAAGTTTGCCTTATCATATGGGGCAGGATTCTGAATTGGCTCACTACTATTTTACCACCAAAATGAGGTAATGCCAATTTACCACCCAAAATACCACAATACTAAATTACCACCAAATTAGGTAATAGCCCTAAAGACAAAACATCTTACAGTCATTACCACACCTCCTCACTTCACTTTGTTCCCACACTACATTTTCCAGCTCTTGTAAACTTTGTAACATATTTACCATGAATGGGGAGAAAGACACAGGACTGGGACTCTCCTGCAATAGGTTCATAGCAGAGCCAGCTCACCCCAAATTTCTCAAGTTGGCTCCAGTGGCCCCATGGCTCCAATGGCTCCAGTAGAAGGCTAGTGTGATGCAGCATATAGTCCAAGCAGGATCGATCTAGTCCAATAATAGGATCTACAAACTGGCAACCAGGATAACCTACTCCAGAATCATCAAAGCCACTGTGCGTTGTACCTCCCGCATCCTCTCAAGCCCCACCACATTTAATAATAATTTCATTAATTGCAGGGATTGCCTGAAAGCTCTGAATAACCTCCACACCAGTACAGACGACAGAATGACAAGCAGTATCTACATGCACCAGTGGCCCTTCAAAAGCGAGACAATCTATTGCCTCAGATACCCCCCACGATCCACCAAGGATCTATCCAATTGACAATCCATAGCAGACAAGTCTGGCGCCTGATGTTGACAATTTCCTGAGTAAAGTCGATCAATTGAGGTTTCAAGGACCTCCAAAATTGGTGTGTTTGTGGGGCCCACAAGCTGCCTTAAATGACCTATTAGACGACTCATTGGCCATGTCCATGTCCTTGAATGGGCCAGGCATGGCCAATACTATGGCCGGAGTAAGAAGACTTTCATCCAAAACCAAAGAACTGTCCTGCATCTCCTCAGTCTCCATTAATATCAATTAAAGACCTTGAGTCTCCTGGGCACCATGGACCATTGCGGTTACCATGATTTCCACTTGAGACAAACTCAGCACTGGATCGGCAATGGAAAGGTCCAACAATGGAAGGTGCCACCTTGGGATTTTGCCCTCCTTCCCAATCATTGCCCCCACAGGGATAATTCATCATCGACGATAAAGATATGAAAGAATCATCAAGTGGCTCCAAGGGCAAGCTCTGAACTGCCAGAGAACCCCCCGACTCAATGAATCGAGAGGAGATTTATTCAACTTGGCCTTTTCAGGGACGCTCTTTCGGGACAAGATTTTGGATAAAGCACCATCCCAGACCATGCAACTATCATAGAAACAATGAAGCCCAAAACCAAAGATCGGCGACCAGCAGCCAGGAGTAAAAGCTATCAGAACCAGCCACTTAACTTTTTTTTTTTTTTTTGCTTTCAATAAATATGTTGGAGAGAGTTCAACAAGGAATATTAATACCGCCATATTGATATAATTAGGGGGGATTTACGTGGCTGTGATGTAATGAAGAGTTAGATATGAATGGCGGGTGATGAAGGAGAAGAGTGGGGCGAAATCGATGCTGTGTGGCAACAGAAGGTGGCCATCCCCAGGACAGTGGTGGGTATGCACATGTCTAGTGAGCTGCCTGTGCCATTTGTGCCCTTTCATTTGCATCCAGTCCGAAGAGGGATGTGTGTTAACAGAGGGGAGGGTGTGGAATGTGAGGTGCATGCTGTGCATACTACAGGGGCACACTGGCAGCATGTAAATATAAACATGAATGCACAATAAGCACCGGGCGGCGTCCCCTCACACTAACCTGGAGATGGGGAGATAAGGGAAAGGTAAAGGAACTGCAGTAACAGGGGTTCTTGGGAAAAGGCATGACATCCGGTTTGCATGCTCAAACTGACTGAATGAGCAAAATGGTATCCGGATAGAGGGGCAGCTCGTTTGTAAGCTGACAGGTTTGCAAATGGATTTAGGATCCCCTGCAAAGGCCAAACGGTCGGTAGATGGGCATAGTACTTGAAATCTATTAAAGCGCAACCATTACTGGTGAGGATAAATTGAAGAAGGACGTGCACAGTGGTGAGAATGGCAGGTCCAATTGAAGGAATCCCAATTCTAAACTGGATCATATATTTGATGCGCCTAAAAAAGAGAAAAGAGAGTTCCAGATGATACACCACCTGTCTTGGCGTGAGGGGGTGATCATTAATGATTACTTAGACCTGGCTGAGTCTACAGTAAATGACTCCAATGTGGATGACGCAATGGCACTTATTAAGACTTGACGAGGAAGCGCTTCAATGGCCAAATGCGACATAAAATCGGCATTAAGGCCGCTGCTGTACACTCAGATGATTTCCAGATTTTATGTTTTCAATTTAATGGACACATAAATGTAGACAATGCATTGCTGAGGGGGCTGCTTGGCAGCGTGCACAATCTTCGAGTGTTTCAGCACCTTTATCAAATGGTTGTTTACAAAGTTCAATGGTTATTGGCAGGTAGTACATTGTTTTGGTGGGCAGGAGTAAAGGCGAATGAAGACAACTACTGGCTGAATTAGAACGACTGGGAAAAGACTTGGGCCTTACCCCAGAAGCTTGAAAAAACTGAAGGGCCGGGGTCAGTTCTGACTTTCTTGGGAATTAAACTGTACGTAGATCGAATGGAATTTGGATTGCCATTTGAAAAGATTCCGAATTGGAGAGAAAAGAGGGAAGAGCAACACAAAATCTGTTGGGGAATTTAAGCTTTGCATGTAGGGTGACGGTGCTAGGTAGGGCTTTCTGTAAATACATTGCTTTGGCTCTACCTGGAGCAAAAAGGTCCTAACAAATAATCAGGATGACAGCAAAAATAAAAAGAGACTTGGAAGTCTGCAGATGTTTTTTTTCAGGATATAATGGGATATCAATGTGGAGAGCAGACAATGTAGTGCAGTGGAATGTGGAGACATGTTCAGATGCAGCAGAAGCAAAAGGTTTCATAATATATTAGGAGGGAAAGTGGGGCGCAGCTGAATAGCTGACGGAGTGGTTGGTTGAAAAACAAAACATTGCGGTTATGTAGGGACAGTGTTGGAAGAACAAGAGAGAAGTGTACAGGGCAGATAACAATAGTTCTGTTGCTGCGTTCAACAGTCTGTCTAGCAGGGATATGTGGGTGTTGAGATTGCTAAAGAGAGGAGTGCTGCGATGTCTGAAGTTGAATATTGTGTTCAGAGCAACACATATACCCGACCCGACAATGATATTGATGAAACGCGTTTTCATTCACAGTGTTAGAGATTCTGTGGGCTGATGCCAGAGATCGATGCATGGCCAGTGGTGGTGCCTGTGGCATCTAGGGGGAAAGAATTGCTGGAACTACTGGAAGGTTCATTGGTTGCATCCATAAAGGCTGATACAAACAGATGTCGGAAGAATTTCAGGAAAGTGGAGCCAGAGAGAGGGAGGGGACCAATACATAAATGGAGAGAAGGGATTTGCTAGTTAAAAAAAAAAAAGGTTGATCATTTCGGAAACGTTATTGGGTGTTCCTTCAATGGGAAATGGTCTTGGGGATATGAACCCAGGCTGATGAAATCGGCAGGAGGATTTTTCAAGAGTGGGCTCCAAAAAGGCGAGTAGGTAAGAACTTGTGTAGACTGCTTTCAATGGCTTTGCTAAAGAGACTCCTGTCAGTGATGGAACTGTTATGCTATTCTTGTTGGGAAACCTATTCGTTTTTGGGCCATGTTTTCGGTTTTGTTTTTTTGGCATTTAGGGTTTCAGAGTTGGTTGGGGGAAAAGGTTGTGGTGAGTGGATGAAGGTGGTGGATGATGTGGGATGGATGGAGCATGGTATCTGGATGTGCAACCCAAAAGTAAAGTGGACCATTGGAGTGGAGGGGTGGTAGTGGAGCTATGCAGATCAGGGAATATAGGCATTTGTTCAGTGGTGGCCTTGGAGGAATTTGGAAGGAAGAGGGGAATGGTTCTTTGTGCATGAGAAAGGTGAAGTAGGGAAAGGGAGGTGGCAGTGCTGGAAGTTTTGAGAAAAGGGGTGAGATAGGCAGGTCTGGACCCATTGAATTTTGACACCCACTCTTTTCATATTGGAGCTGTATAAGAAGGGGCTGATTTGATGTGTGGGTAAAAAGGAGGTGAAGGCCTTTGGTAGATGGAAGCCTTGCAGGTTTAGAGTGTATGTCAGGGATTAAGGTAATGTGAAGTAACACGAGGAAGGCTGACAGTGGGCCTCATTACGACCCAGGCGCTAAGTAGTTAACAGCGCCGTAAAAAGGCTGTAGCGCCGTTAACCACTTAGCGCCTTTCTACGAGGTCCCTTTGCGGGACCCGACCTGAATGGCTGGTCTGGACCAGCCGTTAAAGTAGGGACCCACAAAGGGACCTATCAGGCAATTACGGTACCGCAATTTGCGGTACCGTAATTGCCGCCATCCCCATTCCCATTGAGCCCTATGGGGCAAAAATGGGAATGGGGAAGGGCCATGGGGAAATGGGGAAATACCACCCCGCCAACCTTGGAATGGGACGGTATTTCCCCATTTCACCATGGCGGACTCGTTACAACACCGGCACCAACCATGGTGCTAATAGCGCCATGGTTTAGCGCCGGCATTGTAATGAGGGCCAGTGTCTCTTTTCAACCATCTTCTGCCAGTGTTTTCTATAGAAATCTGGATCTGTGGACTCAATTATGAAGTGGGGCAGATGGTAGGCAGTGCCAAAGACATATGGAAAGCAGCTGGGACGATCCTACAGTGCGGTGGAATAGGCATGGTTCAGGATGGGGAGTATGAGATGGGGACAGTTGCGACCCATGCTTGCTACCCATGCTATTCTAACTGTGAGACAAGAGGTGAGTGGCAGATTTGTGGATCATACATTTGGGGGAGAACGATTTGGTGAGGTGGACCAGGCTGGAAATAATAAAGATGATGAAAAAAGAGCTGTGTATCATAAACATGTTGTAGACTTGCACTGAGGTAGTGTGGGCACAATTGCTGCCAAGGTTAGTGTGGAGGGGTTTGAGGAAGCCCGTGTCTATTAATAGAGCTGGGGTAGCCACAGGCTTAGGAGTAGTGAGGCATGAAGTGATTAGATATAAAGAGCCAAGATTCGGAATACTACTGAGTAAAACTGCATCGGTGGATTGGGCTGTACAAATAAGTGGATGGGGGACCCTGAAAGGCATAATGGTGCTCATGTTCGTTAGGCTTCTATGCAATACATTTCCAGTAACCATTTTCATCAATTTGTATGGCGGATAGGAGGGGCAGAACCCAAGTTGTGTTTCCAATGCTTCCTTTCTCTCTGCCATACAAATACTCAAGCATTTTCACCCACATGCATTAGAATGCAGGGGCAAATGTTTGGGATCCCTATGGAGCCCATTGACTTTTTGTAATGCATAGGAATCCATTGTACAGGCGGTCTGCCATGCTTTCACTGCAGACAGCGTTTACAATTACAAGTAAATGCTGTACCGCAGCATTTTTTTTCGCGGTTGCCACTGCTTACAATGCGCGCAGGGTAACCAGTCTTCACAAATAAAAATGTAATTATATCTGACATGCAAGCATGTCAAACAGCGTTTAAGTGTAATTGTGAACACCACTTGGCATGCGAGAATGTCAAGCGTCGCTCACAATTAAAAGTAAACGACGCCTGGCATGCCAGCATGACAGGCAGCGTTTACACACTTTGCACTGAGGAGTGCAAATGTGAAGGGCAAAAGGTAGCATGAACACTTGTACACCACCTTTAGCCATTTGCATTTGCACCCTGCAGTGCAAATGTCTGAAATGTCGCGTGGGGAGCCGTTTATGGTTCAGTGCAAAAGTAACAACTCTCCACCGCCAAACTAGACATTTTTACAAAAGGAGCTCGTGTGTGTTTAAAAGTGCGGCCTCACAACCGTAAAACATTTGAGGTGAGTAAGATATCACTCCGGCAGATATACCTTTCTCATATTGGAGATAATTAAGCGCCATGCTCAGGGTGACAAAGGAAAGACCATTTTCATTATCGCTCATCCTTGACAGCAGTTTTTGTTTTCTTTTTAATTACCACACCTCGAAAAAATGGTTGCACGGTTCGCTGCACGCACAATTCGTCTGCTGTCTTAACATGTATTTATTTGCTGGACATTTTCACTTTTCGATAATACACCCATAAGAGCCATTAACAGTACAGTGTTGTTGCAGGCTATAATTACATTCATGTCAAGGAAGATACCCTTTTTAGTAAACCTATTAGCTGCACCCATTTTGAAGCAGCTTGCCAATCCTCACACAATAACTGTATTGTTCAGCTTCTCCGCAAACACTTCTAGTTATTCCAATGAGTGTTGTATAAATATGTGATCTAATCTACAGCACCGCGTCCACACTTAATTACCCATCAGTGGAGTTATAAAAGATAATATTTCCTTTGAAGAATATGATGTCAGCAGTCAGGCGCGTGTACAGCAATTCACTTCCTGACATTGTCGGTTAGTCCATATAAACGAGAAATCCTTAACCCCTTAAGTACCAAGGTGAGTATGTTAGGCCTGAATTCCTATAAGAAATCATTGTAGGCTCCGCCCACTTTCAGAGTTAGGAGATTTTGAGATAACCTGAGTCGTCTGAAAGAGGATAGAGTACACGGATCTGCAGCCTTTGCTTGGCAGGATGGTTTGGACTACAACTCCCATCTGCCCTATCCAGCATAGTAAAGAGGGCAGTTGGACAAAACATCTGGACTATCACCGATCTAGTAGATCTATGGAACTAATCTCAATTGCGTGCCGATCACCACATTCAGATGTTATTGTAGATGTTGGGGCACTTTCACGAATATTTTCTTTCAAGGAATTAAAAAATGACTACTACTATAAGTAGATAATTTTTTACAGAATTCTCTGCGGTTTTAGGGAACCGGTTTTACTCTGACCCAGAATGATTTCTTGCAGTGCTAGTAGCCAAACCGTACTTATCAAATACCAAAGCAAGATTTCCCATGGAACCATCACATCACAAACAGGCAATGTGTTGCATTGTCACTATACTTAACATTTGTGGTATTTGATAAGTTGCTTTGGTATACCTGACCCCAAATGGGTGCCTAGGCAATGAATCATGTGCCAGCTCTCCATCTGTGGTTTCGGTCTTGTTTCTTCGTAATATAAAAACCTAATGCGAAAAGAAGAAAACTGCACGAGGAGACCCATACAATAAACTAGCAAAATAAACGATCACTAAACAAAGATTGAGGTGACAGTGGCACACCCAGGGAACGTTTCAAATTGTTTACAACAAGTTCTTGTAAAGCCAATAGTTTTGGCTTGTGTGTAGGTGTAAGATAGACATTTGCCAGGTGCTACCATAATTGACATAACATAGCAAAAGGTGGAAAATGATTTGAGTACCTGGGCATATGAAAAGGTGCCTGACAAATGCCTCTCTATTACCTAAGCATAAACTAAAACTGCTGGCTTTGCCACTACTTGGTTTTGACAGGACTTCAGTGAAAGGAACAGATTTGAGGACAAACATACTCAAGTGGGTGATGGCTCATTGGGTTAAGCCCTGTTAACTACACTAGTAGAGAATTTGAATCTGAAGTTAAACCCCATACAGCACAGTGTTTAATGTTACTGCTAGATAGAGATAGCTCAGAGCAATCCAAGGAGGATGTGTTTTGGGTGGGAAGGGCAGGTAGTCAGTGGGAATGGCCATAAGGATTAGTATTGCTATCAGTAGTCTTTTGGTGGGTAAATATCTAAACAGTGCCGCCAGAACCCTTGCCCATCATGGAGGAGCTACACCAGCCTTCTTATTAGAGCTGAGGTAGAGCTCCTGGGCCGGTTTGTACTGTCGAACGGAAATGAGGTTTCTCTTTGACAGTCCATATCCCAGTCGTGCATGTTCAATGGGCCATGCAAGGGTAGGGGTGTTTTGCTTAACCTGGATTACATGGGCTATTGGGGATGCAGACTGGGGTGCTGAACATTTGTATGTCCATGGGGGAATTTTCCTGTGCTTCCCCGCACATACACATGGATCTGAGTGGTGCATCAGGAATGCTCTGGTTTTTTTGTGTGTGCAGGAACCAAGAAATGCACTTCACCTCTTGATACCTGTGTATGCTGTGTGGGAGCCTGACAACATTCTGGAGACAGCGGTGGAGCTGTCTGGGGATTGGGGCTGCCTACAGGTAAGAGTTTGGTTTGTATGTATAATATGTTCATGAATGAGTGAGTGTATGATGCATGGGTGAGCGTAGGAATGAGTGAGTTAATGCTCTGTGTGAATGGAATGAGCGGGTGAATGTGTTTTGTGAATGCTTGTGCATGATGTGTATTTGTGCTTGTCTAGGGGGTGGGTGGGGGTATGGAAGCAACTCATTTTTTCCTATCTATTATTGATGCACAGTAAAATAAAATCATCATCCTTTATTTTATCAACTGGCGGTTGATAAAAGAAAATATGATGTGTTATTATGTGACTAAACAGCATTTTGGAGCAGCCAGTCTAGCCATTTGTTATTGTGGAATGGCAATCTCTACTCTATGATAAAACAAGCATGTTAAGTGTTATTACTTGGCTAGACTGGCATTTTGGGGCAGCCAGTGGAGCCATGTTGTACAGTGGCATGACATGTTTTACAGGATATCTAGGATAAAGCAAGCATGTTAAGTGGTATTAGTTGGTTAGACTGGACATTTGGGGCAGTCCGTCTAGCCCTTTCTTACTGTGATATAACTTTGTTTCTGGGCATCTATGATAAACCAAGCATGGTATGTGGTATTACTTGGCTAGGCTGGCATTTTGGGGCAGCCATTTTAGCCCTTTCTTACTATTGCATGGTATTATATTCTGAGATTCTATTATAAAAAATGAATGGGCCATTATTTTGTACATAGACATGTAGGGCATCTAATTTTCTTTGAAGACCAATCAGTGTTTGATCCAGAATGTCCAAGTCGTCTGATTATAACATCCAACCTACTGGTTCCTCATTGATCCTGGGTGGCAGTGCCCCCTACTTACGGTCAGATATAAATAAATTGAATAGCTCCGGGCCGAGTGGACAACCCTGTTTCAGTCCCATTGATGTGGGGATTTCTCTAGATAGGAGGCGCTTCTGAGTCAATGTAACCTGCATAGATGTATTCGAATATAAGCCCATAAAAGAGGCTAAAAGGTCATTCTGGTATTGCTATGCAGCCATTTTAGGCCACAATAGCTCCCGGTCAAGATTGTCGTATGCCTGGGCGAACTTCACAAATGCCATGTACATGTTCTATCTCTCCTTTATGCTCTGACCTTAAGTGTGTTCACAGAAACAGATTCAAGCTGCATCCCACCTCCCTCACAAAGCCAGTTTGCCTCTTATCATAATGTCCCAACTCAATCGCCCAGCATTTCAATCTGACCAAACAAAGGATGCAAAAATCTTTCCCAGGACATCAAGAAGGGCAATAGGGTGGTCATTTTTCAAGTCCACCCTAAAGCACTTCTTAAAAAATGGGACAACCAATTGTTAAGAAAGATTTCATTAATGTGTAATTGTCCCTCCATTTGTGGGGCCCGCAAACCTTTTACTTTTGTTTTGCTATCCTATCCTGGCTTTTGCCAGTGGAGCACAGCCTTCTGCTGCTCTCCCCAGGGCATTTGCTTACTTGTTATGGGGGGGAATGGCACATCCTTCAGACTGTCAGTACTGGGAAACTATGTTTCCTTTAGCCTTTGACTATGTTGCCATTTCGTGGTAACTTTTAAACAGTGCACAAAGTACCTTCCAGTACCGTGCACTGTCGTACTTTTTGTTTTATGGCCCTAGACACCGTCAAAGGATTTTTTTGGTGATTGTATGAGTTTGCCTGGGACAAACTGGTGGCAGCAGTTACTTTTTAGAATGTTTTACTTCTTTTTACTGAACCACATCACGTTTACCACAATGATTCAAGACTGTGGCCAGGTCTGAAAATGGCTGAGCCACAAAGTTTTTTGTTCTGTCCCATGGCCATTTTGTCCCTTGCCTTCATCCAGGTCGAGTAACCTGGGTTTTCCTTTTTTGAGCATGCAGTCTCCCGCAAAAACCGATCTCTTTCGCCAGCTTCTGCCTGGCACATCTGTGTGCCCAGGAAGCAGGTTGGGACTGTCTGGTCCCAATTCACACTACTGGTGCCAGGATGTCGGTGTGCCTGAATGACTGAGACCACTGTGTACCATGATTGGTCCATGACCGGGATGCCTGCATGAGAGCAGATCTTTGATTGTAAATCCACGATTTAGGCACAAAGCTAATCTCGGATAATCAAAGGGGCTCTGCATCCATTCCAGGTGGATCACATGAGCTCTCCCTGAACTACAGAAGGAGCCACGCCTCCTGCACAAAGAAACAGACTTGTCAAACTGCCGGAGACACTTTGGAAGGTTTTGGCACCCTTCGCCCTCTGCTGTCCTGTTGAACCCCTGCTTTCTTCATCGATCACGAAGGACTGCCAAGGTGCTTTGCCCCTTTGGATTAGTGGGAACAACTACTCTCGGCATCCCCTGCTTACCCACCAAACAAGCTTCTTCTGAAGTGTTCCTGGGCCATCCAGTTAACTGTCCAGCACTATCTCAGGGTGTCCCACCGAACCGCCGCAATCTCAAGTTGAAGCCTGAGACTTGGAACTTGGCTTGCTTTTGGTCCAATGCATTCTCCCGCCACAATTTGCAGGCCTAGCCCCTCTGGGTCCCGAACTAGGAAAGTGCATATTGCTGCCAGCATCTGTGAGTCCTGCATCAATACTGGATGGTGACGATAGCTGTAGGCACCTTGCTGTTCTGCTCTACTGGGACCTGAAAACTGCTGCACCAGAATTTTCTTCATTTCTCCTTCGGAAGCTGAGAAAAGGCAACTGTCCTGTCATGGACAATCGTTCTATCCCGCAACCGATGAGAGCCATAGCACCGCAAAACTGCACCACCCAAACCTACTAGCGACCTCGACTAAACTGGCAAAGTTTGGTCTGGACTGTGCTTACTAGGTAATATACGTGCCAAATTTACTATGCAGATGAAGTAATGTCATTAGCAATTATAAATAGCTGTGTGCGCGATTCCACTCAGGGTATGTGTGTGTGGCTTCTGAGTGGAATATAATACAATAGTTTGCTGACCGTACATGAATCAGCAGAGAGAGAGGCCTCTGGAAATATAATCTCACTAATGTAAATAAATTAGTGATAATACGACAGGGGTTTGTGAATGCCATATGTGAAAATTGTGGTATCCATAAATGTAGGCCCGAGGCCTCTCTAGCGATCACACAAACAGACCAAGCAAGAAGAAGGGGGTTTTGTATATTAGGGCCACAAATAAAAAAGGAAAGCTATGCTCATCACGATACCACAACAAAATGCATACCAACAAAATGTATCTGTGTACTGAAATAATGCATAGTCACTATACCATCATAAAGCCAAACCCAATCTAAATGCAAGGAGTAGTCATTGCTAAATTACCTTTGTTTTTGGCGGTAAGAAAATACCGCTAGGCCCCAAATTTACACAAAATACCCTACATATTTATGGTGCGTTGCAGGCCGGGAAAGTGATCATAGAGCACCTACCGGGTGTGGCAAGTGTGTCTCACACTGCCATCTGTACATTAAAGGGAACCCATTTCATAATAGCAGTGTGTCACTAAAAACGAATTTCAGAATGTCTCAAACGGAAGCCGCATTCTCAGAGCTAGTGCAATATTTAGAGGCAAAGTTATATGCACATGGGACGTGGTCATCGAACAGTGCCTCAGAATGGCATGACCGCATTCATGGTGAGGTGCAGAAAGAAAAACTAGACACTATTTTTACAGAAGGCAGCATAATTCAGGTCTGCCTTCTAAGGTTATTAAATGCAGCCGATTAACATGCAGAGAAAGATTGTTTGATACGGCTATGCGCCAAGATCTGGTTTATTTTGAATAGGTCCCTGCGAATGAAAGAAAATTATACCAGGCTGATTAACAGGTTAAAGGCTGACCTAGATTGGGCAAGTAAAAAGGAGGAAATGTTAAGAGCAGAATTAGAAGGATATCAGAAAGACATGCAGTTAAAATGCAGAGATTTTGATATTCAATTGTCCAAAAGCAAGAAACAGTTTGAGGACAGTGACCAAGAATTGGTACACTTAAAGGCATTGGTGGACCACATTAGACAAGATAAAGATGAGATGGTTTCAGAAATGCAGAATTTACAAAAAAACATTATGAAAAAGAAAGTGATCTCCAAAATGTAGAACAGGAAATAGTTAAAATGTGTCAAGAAAGAGACAAGAGAAACAAAGAATTTAATGAATGCCAAATGCAAATGTGCGACATGCAGGAGGTAATTAATAAAATGAGTGATGAAAACAACTATTTGCAAAACGAAGCAGACAGGCTCCTTAAATGTGTAAGGACTTGGAACAGCAAATGTGCATTCCCAGGTCCCAGGATAGACGGCAGGGCACCACATTCAAAGGAGTTGTGAATTCTATTTCTACCCAAAGAGCTAGTGCCCCTGTGACTGGGCCGGTGACTGAACTTGGTTGTAGCACACTTGGGGGATTTGATACTCCTATTGGGGGCCGCCACCAATCCCATACACCTGGAACCAGGGTTGAGTCACCAAGTAGTGCAATTCCATGCATTGTAACAAGTAGCCCCATAAAGATAATGAAATACATCAAAGCCCTGATCAAACCATTTAAAAAGGGAGGAGAATGCTGCATAAAGGATCACTTAGAAGTGGTCCATGACATTTTTAAAGCCCTCCAGATACCTAAGGAAGAATACAGGCAGTATTTTCATTTAACTTTAGATGCTTCCACGGCCAGTATCATAAGGGGATTGAATGAGCAGCAGAATATGACATGGGCAGAGTTTGAAAAAGAGATTAGGCGTAAATTACAGAAAGTCGCTTACACAATCACTGCTGGGCCTAATACATCCCCTCGTCAGTTTTTGCAAGACTTAAAAAGAGCATTTTCTCGCTTTGATGTATATTTTGACCCCAATTCTAATGAGTTTAAAAATGCATACTTCTATGGGTTACAGTAAGACATTATATCACAACTGGTCCGTGAATTTGACCGTGACAAGTCCCTTGAGTGGATTGTGCACCAAAGCACAAAACTATATGAAGTACTCTATTGTCAGGGTAGAGAAAGTGATAGAATGAAAGACACTAGACCAAAATCTAAAGAACCCTCAGCAACAGTGATGGAAATCAGGTCAGCCAAAATGCCCCTTGAGTCTGCTCAAAGGGGTAATCAACAAAGATCATCACTTCCTGTACCAATGTTTCAATCACTTGATCCTAGTAATAGGGAGAGCTACATCAGCCCCAGGTACTTAGGAGATAGGCCCCGGGCAGGCTATCAGCCTGATATGTCAGGTATGAACAATAACCAGAGACAAAATCCAGATCAAAGAAATGATGGTCCCTACCAGACATTGTGGACACAGAGCAGATTTGATCCCAATACCATGATATATGGTAATCAGGATAGACCCCGATATGTGGATCGATTTGCTGATAATGGGAATCAACATAGGGGCCAGTACCCACAACCTGAGAGAAAGGACATGAGGCAGAACATGAACTGCACTCCACGTCAGTACAATGATTCCCCACCAGGGGACTACAACCAAAGGATGTGTGCACCCCGCTCCCCTCCACAGATGAATCAAGAGTTCAGGAACCATCCCAATAGAAATCATTCTTCTGAGAGGTACCAGAATAGATCCGATCAGGGGGAAAACAACCAATATCGATCTAGGCCACAGAGAGAGGATTCTAGAGAGATGGAAAGATTCCAGTGTCTCGAGGCCCAAGTGAAAATGTTAGCTGAGCAAATAGGAAAGCTCTGTACAGTGCAAAAACAGTCATCCAAGGAGGGGGCAGAAGGCCCTAGCAATGACTGGGGGGTTTCTGAAAAGTGACTAAGTACTTATGATACCTACAGTGTCAAGAAAACAGCTTGTTCTGATGTGATTTTCCATAATTACTCTGAGATGTATAAAGATTCAAAAATAAAAATACCGGTAAATGAACATGTGACAGAAAGTGCAAAGACCCTTATGAAAGAAGTTCGGTTTAACCTAGAGCTAAATCAGACATTGGAGATTTGTACAAAGGAAAAAGAAACACCTGAAATTCCAAAGGAACAAAGAGACAGATTCAAGAAAAATGACTCATACATGGGGAATACCAATGAGTAGGGAGTACGTGGGGATGCTATAACCTTTTCCCTGGGCAATCAGAACAATAACCAAACACAGGCAGAAAAAGGAAATACTCAAAAGGAGGGTACAGGTCAATCACCTGAAGAATTCTTTGAGCCACATATTTTTGAAGTTAAAAGGGCTGGTACCATACTAAATAATCACAAATGCACAGAATTAGACAATGACAAATTGCCAAGTGATGTTGTTACACATGTTCAGTTTGAGGGTTGTAATGGGGTCTCTGATGATACCTGGATGGATGGGCAAACAGTGGCCACACTCCAAAAAACCTCTGAACATGGGGAAATGAATAAAGTCTCTCACACAGAAATGGGCAAAAAGGAGGGAAACATGTCTTTCCATTTGCCAATGTGCTTAGCCAAAAGTGAAAAAGGCCTGAGAAAGGTGAGCCCTGAAATCAGTAAGAATTCAGACTTCTTATGTGTGTTAGAGTAAGTTGAAGACAGGTATTATGCTCCCATCATTGTAGAAAAAAAATGCAATACATTTGCAATGATTGACACTGGCGCACAGGCCACAATTATGTCTAAAGAATTGGTAAAGAGTATCAATGAAGGGAGATTCCCACAGAATCAGATCACAGTGAAGGAAAATCAAGCTCCAGTGCATAATTTTAACGGGGAGGAGGTGCCTATTATAGGCATCACCGAGGTTAGCATAAAGATAGGTAAACACAGAATGAAATGTGACAGCGATGAGGGATAAGGAGGGGAATGATAAGGCAGATCACCTGGCTAAAATTGGGGCTGTGATGGGAGAATTGCTACCTATTGAACATTTACTTGGTCAAATACAAATTGATGCAGTAACATGTTATAAAGCACCAAAGGAGGTAGATCAACCAGTAGCAAAATGGAGTTATGATACACCAGACCAAGATCTCATTCAGGCACAAAAGAATAATCGAATTTTGGGAATCTATTATAATCATTTGATAGATCCTAAACAAAACCCTTTAACAGAAAATGATTGTATGGGAAAAGAAAAGTTGAGGGTGCTATTAAAGAATACAAAATGAATTAGACTACAGGATGGACTCATGATTAAAGTCCATAACAGGACAGATACAGTGGTTGGTACCCCTTTCATTCAGAGCGTTAATGCTACACCATGCACATGATGCGATAACTGCAGGCCACAGAGGTTCACAAAAAAAATTGGAGATACTAAAAGATTATGCTGACTGGCCACATATGTCCCAAGATGTGGAAATATATACTAGAGGATGTCTAGTATGTGCCGAATTTAACCCAGCTTCACCAATGCATAGAGCCCCATTAATGAAAAAGAGGCTTAACTCTTCCATGGTCAGATTTGCAAATAGACTATGTAGAGCCTGTAAAGAGGTCGAGCAGGGGGAACCGTTATATTTTGAGTGTGGTGTGTTTGGTGGCGAAATTGATTTGAGTGTATTCCTGCACCAGATTGTAGTGCTCAAACAGCAGCTACATTACTGGTGAATCATGTGTTTTCAAGGTTTGGGTTACCACAAAGAATAGAATCAGACAGAGGAAGTCATTTCACAAGTGCTTTAATGAGTAAGATTTGGCAAATATTGGGAGTGAAAAGAAAATTACATATTGCATATCGAGCTGCTTCTTATGAGGTAGTTGAATGCTGTGATAGGTCTGTTGAGGACATATTAAAGACATTTGTAGCAGAAGCAGGTTCCAGCTGGGGTTTACGTTTACCTTTGGTTTTGATGGCATTCAGATCAACTCCTGCCAAAGCAACATGTATTAGTCCCCATAATGTTTTGACAGGTAGAAAAATGGTGTTACCACAACACCTACTATACAGAACACATGAGCAGACATTTGTAAGTGCATCTACAGTTCATGAATACATGGAAGAGCTGAGGAAGCATTTACAACATGCATTTGCTTTTGTACAGCAAAATCTAGAAAGAGCTGCTGACAGTGCAAAGTCATATTATGATAAAAAGACATCAGTGAAAAAGTATGGTGTGGGCAATTAGGTGTATAAATTTTATTTTGGAAAAGGTAAACAGAAAAATTCCAAATTTCTGGCAGCCTGGCAGGGGTCATTTCGAATTATAGTTAAGATCTCTCCCGTAGTGTACAAAATTTTGAAAACTGAGGGTGAAACAGCAACAGAACAGTTTGTTCATGTAAATCAAATTAATCCATGGCACCTCAAACATGAGGTAAAGAGGCTTGAGCGTGTAGAAACAGATAAAGCCACCTGAATACATGAAAGAAAATAAACAAGTCTATTGGACAGGCAGTGGCAGAGAAATAAAATAGAGGTGGTTGATTATTATAATGGAACATAAACACTGTGACATATATATATATAATAATACCAAACAAATTGGAAGCTGAAATTAATGGAGTTGGTTTGCAAAATGAAAATGTATTAAATGTTGAATGCTGTTTTATATATGTTTGTTTTCTCTCTAACATGTGTTTGATTTCAGAAGGCGAGAGGAAAAGGGCGAAATGTTTTGCAAAGCATGTTTTAATTTTTGGCAAAAGGGTGAAGTTAGTATTGTGCTATGTACTTAATTTGTTCCTTTTCTATTTGATTTAGAATACTAACGTATTTTGGGTTGGAGGTCAAGGGACCGTAGGATGCAGGAGACGATGGAGTCCTGGAGTCCCCTGGATGAAGATCAAATGATGCCTGCCTCCGGATGGAGGTGAAGACAAAGTAACCGGGATGCCAAGAGAGATGACTCCTATGGAAAAAGCATCCAAGAGTGCCAGGATGGAAGAGCGCCCCAAATGAACCAAGTGATGTGACGTTGCTGGTCGGGACATATCCGAGGCAGACAAGTGTCCTGGAGTATGGAGTTCCACAGATTTATTATTTTAATTAATTATTTTAATCTGTTATGTTAATTCTTTATTTTAATTATTTATATTATTTTATTGTTTTATGGTTGACTTCAACTGGACTATGGACACTTCCGTTGGGAAGAAATTTGTAAAATATTTTATAAGAACTGATGGACTCAGAGATGAATTTTAATATTACGATTGTTGAACAGTGATTTTCATTTTTCATTTCTTCATATCTGAAAATTCATTTTGTTGAATTGCTATAATTTAAAAGAAGAAAAGGAGCAAGTTGGGTTTCTTCCAATTGTGGCTTGGACCATGGCCAAATTCTCAAAAAAAAGGAGGGTATGTAGTATAATTTAGTGTGTTTTGGAGTGCAGCGTCAATGCATGGGATTACATTATTGCTATAATGTGGCACATATAGCCAGCCATGTGTCGCCAGTGGAACACATGGATATGCAAATGAAAACAGAATTTCTTTTTTCTCTACAGATCTAAAGCACACCAGAATTTCGTTTTTCTCTACAGATTTAAAAGCACACCAGCATTTTTCTTTCTTTTTCTTCTCTCACTTGAAAAGCCTCATTCACAGGAGACCACATTAGCTATCTAAATGACTGACTTAATTAACAAATACTAACACCAATATTAACTCATTAACATTATAATGTGCTCTCCATGTGAAAAGAGGAGGCAGAAAAGACATGCTCTGAGAGTCATTTTTAAACGTGCAGTTAGATTTTTTTTTCTTGCTCTCTGTTCACTGTGTTGCATGAAGCAACATCTGCATGCCAGGAAATTAATTAGATACAGTTGCTTACTGTAAATGTGAGCTAATGCTGAGGAAGGAGGATACAATATTATGAATTTGATTGGTGACACGTAAGCCTAGGGGATGTAACAGAGGTTTCTTGTAGTAGCTCTGAGAGAATGAAAGGGAGAAGACATTTTGCGGAGTTGCAGTGAGGTCGCCTTCGTTCTGCTGCTGTGAGGAGCTGGAATACTGACCTTCAAAGACTAGGGTTCCTGGTCACTTGGCACCGGCTTGAGAACTGCAGATTGCAGATTGAAATGCATGTTCTTGCTGTGTGCTTTAAAGAAAAAAGAAAGCCCTGGGTCACTGCTCGGAGGCGACAAGCCAGGAATTTCATGTGCTGAAAAGCTACAAACAACTGGTAATTATCACGGAAAATTTGAGGGAGTGTCGTGTGAATGAAGTCTGTTTCAGGCTGGAAAAATATAGCTGGGGAATCATGTTTAAATGCCACATTATAATGTTGCCATCTAAATACAGTCATATTGATGTACTGTTCTTTTTATTGTTGCAAATGTAAAATGAAATGCGTTGTATTATTGTATTTGTTTCTCTTCTGTTTATTTTAGAAAGGACTGCCTCGCAAAGCTGGTAATGTATTATTTTGAAATGAAACTGTTGTAGGTAATATGCGTTCCAAATTTCCTATGCAGATGAAGTAATGTCATTAGCAATTATAAATAGCTGTGTGCGTGATTCCACTCAGGGTATGTGTGTGTGGCTTCTGAGTGGAATATAATACAATAGTCTGCTGAGCGTACATGAATCAGCAGAGAGAGAGGCCTCTGGAAATATAATCTCACTAATGTAAATAAATTAATGATAATACCACAGGGGTTTGTGAATGCTATATGTGAAAATTGTGGTAACCATAAATGTAGGCACGGGGCCTCTCTAGTGATCACACGAACAGACCAAGCAAGAAGAAGGGGGTTTTGTCTATTAGGGCCACAAATAAAAAAAGAAAGCTATGCTCATCAGGATACCACAACCAAATGCATACCAACAAAATGTTTCTGTGTACTGAAATAATGCATAGCCACTATACCACCATGAAGCCAAACCCAATCTAAATGCAAAGAGTAGTCATTGCTAAATTACCTTTGTTTTGGGCGGTAAGAAAATACTGCTAGGCCCCAAATTTACACAAAATACCCTACATGACTGTGCTGAGGGTCATTGAGTACTTGCATCACTTACCGGTGGACTCCTGGCACAACCAATCTCTTTTATGCATGAATATCCCCTAAAGGCTAGATCTGCTGCTAAGGGCATATCCTACTTGAATAGTGGGAACCAATTCTTCATCACCTCAAGCCCCTTCAGGATTGCCTACAGCCCTCCCAAGAAGACCCTCTTTTTGTTGCACCTGCTCGATCGTGCACTTCTACGCACAACTGTACTGTTGAGCACAAGGCTTCCCTATTCTTAGGGCTGGACTCAAAACTTAAGGAACGACTCTGAAGACTTGTCTCATGCTCCTAGTGTGTTAACTCAACCCTCTATTTACTGGTTGTGGATGTGTTTTACTGCTGTGTCGCATTAGGAAACGTAATGTATATATGTTATTTAGAATAAGGACTTTGTGTGATAACTGGTTTTACATAATTAAAGTTTACTTGTTTCCATGGCTCTGGCTGACAATAAATGTATAGATATTTTTCATGTACACTTGTCTAAGAGTAATTTGTGGTTGGTTACTGTGTGTGCTCATTGTAGGCTTCCAATCACTCTCACCTCTCCAGAGATTTAGTCTTGACCACCTGCCAAGCTACTTAGATTGGTCCGGCTTGTCCAGAAGGTTCCCCTGTTTCACTAAACCGAGGGTGGCCTCCTAAACCTCTGCCCACCAGGTCAGAGTTTAGAAATCCATCTTAACACCACTGCCCTTTTCCATGATTTTGGCACTATCCTCCGCAGCGTGATCTCCTTAAATAAGGTAATTTGGAAAGAGGCCCACTTGTCCGGAGTTTGTTTAAGCATTAGGTTTGAAAGACCATCTGGGCTGGGGACTCTAAAATTACGTGCCCTCTTTATTAACCCAAGTACTTCTTCTTTTGTAATGTCGAGGTCCCACCCTGCTCCTTCCATTGCGGCTCCCAACTGGGGCTCCTTTTCCCCCACTCTGCCCAGAAGGGTGCCATAAAAGTCAATCCATATCTCTTCTGGAACAGCGATTCCCTGGAGTGCCAGCTGCGAACCACCTGCCTCATTTAGAAGACACCATAGGCTCCTGGAGTCCTTAGTTTACAGAGTCTTTACCATGTTTTCAGCATCTTGTTGCAGCAAACAATTCTTATTGGTGATTAACCAATATTTGTATTGCTGCCTCTGCTTTTTGATAAAGGGTACTCTTTCGGAGCCCCTTAGATTGCCGCAATATTTGTATGTATTTACTCTATTCCCGTTATCTCCCTGCTACTTCGGTGTCATATTGAAACTTTGAATTGTACTGGGGTTTCAATCCACCCCCTTGACCTCCCAGTAATCCTTCAGCAGTGCCACATATTCACATCTCATATTCCTGTCTCTCAAGGCTGTGATGTATCAAATGTTGAGAGAGACGATTATTTTCTGATTTAATATTAGTCGATTTCTGACCTGTCCAACTGCCACGTCATGTTCCCATAGCTCTGATTTCACACCTACTGGTAGCCCCAGGGTCAGATGAACAAGATCATGATCGCTATTTTCCATTTTGATTACTTCCAAGTATTTTAGCAGGGGTAAAGTGCTAACAGAGACAAATAAATAGTCTAAAGTAGAATACTGGTTCCTTCTTCTCCAGGTAGGGGCTGCCAGTATATCTCCTAGCATTTAGCCCTGTAGTATATGGAAATCACGTTCTTCCAATTCCCTCCGACAGGTTTCGGCTCTAGCTTCTTTTTTCCACCCATATTTTTCTGCCAGTGATTTTCTCCAATTTGTGGTGTTTCTCTTATACAATTTTTGTTAAGGTCTCCACACAATATAAAGAATGGATTTAGCAAACTCAGTGTCAGATCATTAATCAACCTCAAGACAGTGTAAACAAATACCCCTCCCTTCCATACCATTGTGTTCAAACACAATTGTATTATCAACACCCAGAGGTCCGGCATATTCACTTGGGACTATTTCTACCCAGATTGTTTGCATATAGGGGTTAGGATTTTTAATTTTAATTATTTTCAGTCCCTGTCCCCTTTTTTTATCAATATCAATAGTCCCGTAAAGGGCTTGCCATTATCACCCCTCTTTTCCAGGTCCAAGTAGATATCAAAGCCCACCACAACCGAAGCAGTCGAGAGCCATGTTTCCTGGAAACATAAAATGTCAAATTTTACAAGCTTTCCCTGATCACAGTTAAACAAGTGGGTATACCCTCTTGTGTTCCAGGAACCCAGGATCATTGAGTCTCCAGTGTGGGGCTGGGGCGCTACTGATCTTTCCTGACATTTAGGTCTTTCCCACCCATTCCCAGCTATTCCTGTACGATGCATTAGCCTTTAAGATATGTTGTATCACTATCAACCTCCCCATCCCTCCTTGTCGATTGAATGTGATCCTTATGAGTGTTTTATTCTGAAACTGGGCTTTACCCAAGATTGGGGAGTCGCCTACTCCCATGCCCCGAATTTCTTTGTGTTGCTGTAGCTTGTGCGTTTTTATGTGCCTAGATTGGCATTTTGGTGTTGCCAGTCTAGTTATTTGAAACACATTGTGTATAGGTGCTATATAAATAAACTATCATATCATATCATTATCATATTTTACTGTGGCATGGAAATGTATCCTGGGTATCTATTGTTAGGGAGAATTCTCCAGAATGGCTAATTTCCCTTACCTACTGAGTCCCTCAGCAGCTTTGCTGGATTTCTAGGATTTCTTTCTTTCATCTGGTAAGAGTGTGAGCCTTTTTTTCCATTCTTACATGTGTTTTTCTGTGTGTGTTTAACATTTTTTGTGGTCATAGACTGTGGAGCCTCACCTACTCCATAGGCATCATCTTTTTACTGTGTGTTACACAGCACCTTCAGTGCAGTAACACAGAGGTGTCTTTTTAGACTTCCCTAATCAGACACCATTTTCTGGGACTGTTTACTGTCTCCCAGAACATGTAAAGGTGCCATTGACTTTATTAGTCTTTTTAAAACCACAGAACCAGTACAAACTATCTTACATAGAGTACTGGAAAGGGATAATAGTTATCCCTTTTTGTCTATCTCTCAGGGAACATTGTTTTGTTCCCCTTTCATTAAGATTTGGCTGGTGGCAGTGGTATCTACCCTATTTTTCCTCCCACGTTATTTTAAATAGCCTTGCTATTGTTTCAGGCTACCTTAGTAGCCTCGAACTTAAACCCGCTGGACCATATATGTTTTTATTTGATTCCGGCTGGGTTTATTCGCCATTTCGTTTTGTAAAGGTCTTTCTCTTGTTTTATTCTGCGCGCCAAACCAGGTTTGGTCCGTTTGTTCGCCGACCTTTGGCACCTGAAAGTCTGGGTAGGCAGGATGTGAGGGAGGGGTTTTAGGAACCCTGCCAGGTCGCACTCCTGTTTGATTGGCTGGGTGACTGACCCGCCAGGACAGCCACCCTTCTGTGTGATTGACTGCCAGGCTGTGTGAATGGGGGAAAACTGCATAAAAAGCAGGTCTCTGGGACTGAGAAGGCAGGGTCACCACTGGATCAAGATAACTGAAGAGAAGCTGATAGAAGAGGACCTCTACCAAGACTGAACCTCCCAGTGAAGCCCTGCTGCGGGTCAGAATCTCCAAACTTTGACGACAGGGAAGATCTGCAAGGAATCTTCTCCCCTTGAGCTGGTGGGAACAACTAGTTTGCCAAACTGCAAGCCAGGCCTCCCTCCTCTGGTCGAATTTACTGTGCAAAGCTACAGTGAACCGGATAGCCAGGAGGATCAGACCCTGCTAGGGTTTTAAGGAGCACACCTTTTATTCATCGCTTTGCTCTGCTGCTGGTTTCTTCCCTGGGCAGTTGAGGACCCTCCAGTCTTCCTCATTCTTGTCAGTCCGACAGCCGCTTCAGGGACCGTGAGCCTGCACGACCTGCCAGGAATGTCTGTCTCAGCTACAGCATTCTTCTGCTCTAAAGGTTCTGTGCTAACCCGGTTGTTTGTTTCGTCCAACTGCGGTGAAAGGGATTGAAATATTTCGCCAATCCGAGGGCTTGTCGTTCTATATTCTTTGAAGTAACTTTTCGTCCGACCAACTTCGTTCTGAACTCTTGGCAAAGACTTAACTGCGAACTACCCTGAACTGTGTGATCCTCTGCAAAGACTTTGGTCCATTGACTTTGGCCCAGGCCTCTTGATTTGATTTTCCTCACTGTAGTTCTTTTTTCAAGATTGCCCTGCTTACTTACTTGTTGGTGCTGCTCAACTTTTGTCTAACTTTGTCTTTCCCTCCCTTTTCAATTACTGGAGTGCCATTTTGCTCACACTTAATTTTGAGCCTAACTTGTCCAGAATCTATTTGGTGTGGTGTAGTGTATTAAAATTGTGATTTTTCAGCTGCTTGATAATAGTGACATGTTTTATAACTGATGTGTAAATACATTTATATTTGTTTACTCAGAAACCTTGAGTCAGTGTTTGTTTGAATCATAGTAATTGCTGTTCGTTGTGTAACTAATGATACTGCTCACTTTAATCTTGAGATAAGTCTGGATGCTCAGACATCATTACCACTTTAATGTATAGTACAGGCTTGTAGCAAAGGTGAATTTGTACTGTCACTTGTAGTCTTAATTGTGTGGTGTTCCCAAAGGGTACGGCATATAATTCTGCCTAACATCTATGATAAAGTAAGAATGATAAGTGTTATTATGTGGCTATATTGGCATTTTGGTGTATCCATTTTAGCTATTTCTTTCCATGGCATGGTATTTTTACTGGGCATCCAGGATAAAGCAAGTGTGATAACTGTTATTAAGTATGGCTTGACTGCACTCCACTATGCAGCCAGTTTGGACATGTTTTCCTATTGTGGCATGGCATTTTTAAAGATAAAGCCAACATGAGTATGTTCTTATGTCGGGTGCTGTCATATATTGGCAAAGCCAATGGGGGCATGTTTTCCTACAGTATCTTTACTGACATTATGAGTACTGAAAATATGAGTATGCTCTTAAATCGGAAGAATAGCATATATTGGTGCAGCCAGCAGAGAAACGTATGAGGACAGCTGGTGTGAAAATGTTTTTATATTGACATATATTGTGGGTGAAGGCATAATGTAAATGCATTGGAAAATGTCCCTGTGCACTGTTGTCGACTTGCTTCTATTGCATCTTTGGATTGGAGTTACTGTAGAAAACTCATTGCAAACTGCCTGGCTATTTACCCAGGTTTTTACAGCAAGTGTGATTTATAATGCACTCAATTTAAAAAAAGATTTCTCAGGGAAACAATCTCAAAGTCTCCTTGGTTGATTTGGTCTCCCTCACTATATGTAATTGGGCTGGCATATATATTGTGATAAATATGTACGCATCTCTAATTAAAGAAAGCACCAGCCGACACTGTATCTAAACAACACTGAAGCTCTATGTCCCTCCTCCCATCTCATCTCCCACCTAGATGTACTCCGATCCAATAGTTTTGCCTTATTAGTGACACTTACGACCCACCTAACAGCCATAATAAAGCATTGCGAAAGGACGAGAATGAAAAGTTTCAAAGGAGGATGCAATAAGGGGCACAGGTGTGCAAGAGAATGAAAAGGGAAATAGAGCAAGTGAGGAAGGATTGAAACAGGATGCCATTGATGATGAGCAAGAGAAAATATAAACAGGAAAGGGTGAGAGTGAAAGGGAAAGAAATAAAGCAAGTGTGTGAGAGGAAGGATGAGAGGTGGCAGAGAGCATGGGTAAGGTGGGTGAGCGTGGAAATAGAGGTGGTCATGGGGGAGTGGGTTTGGGAATAGAGGGGATACAGTGGGTGGGGCTAGAGGGAGAGGGCTTAGGTTGTGTGGGTGTGGTGAAGAGAGGGGGTAGGGTTGAGTGGAGACAGATGTGGTAAAATGAGTGGCATAGAGCTAGGGGGTAAGGTGGGTGGGGATAGAGAGAGAGGGGAAGGTGGGTGGTTGTTGGTAGAGAGAAAGTGGGTTGGAAAAGAGAGTGGGGGTAAGGTAGGTGTGAGTAGAGAGTTTGAGTGTAGAATGCATGGGGTAGAGAGAGTGGGGGCAGGGTAGTTAGTGTGGGTGGGGTAGGGTAGAGAGAGTGGGGGTAGGGTGGGTGGGGGTAGAGAGAGTGTGTGGGTGTAGGTAGAAAGAATTGGGGTAGGGTGAGTGGGTGGTAGTAGAAAGAGTGAGGGCAGGGTGGGATGGCTGGCAGTACAAAGAGTGGGGTGGCGTGGGTGGGTGATTGTAGAGAAAGTGTGGTGGGGTTTGTGGGGTTAGAGAGACTGGGTTGGGGTGTGCTAATTTCTCTCTACCTTAGAGACCCCCAGCTCTTTTGCTGAACTTTGGGACTCCGTACTTCTGTTTGATTTCTGTGTTTATTCTTTTTGGATATGGAGTTTTAAACAACTCCATAGGCATCATATTTTCTTGTGTGTCACACAGCACCTTCAGTACAATGGCACAGGAATGTCTTTCAAACTTCCCAAGGTTTAAATAACTTCGCTGGGACTGACTACTGTCTCCCAGTGAATGTAAAGTTAAATTGACTTTTCTAGTCTTTTTAATTTGCTAGACCCAGCACATACTGCCTGACAGCAGAGTGCTGGAGGGAATACCTAGTATTCCCTATGCCTAGAAAACTCATGTAGCACTCAAATTCTACCCTTTCCTCTCAGAATGGCTGGTGGCAGTGGTATCAACAAGATTTTTCCGACCGTGACCCGTTTAAATGCTAGGGTAGCTAAAATCCACCGGAGCCATGTTTTTCAAGATGTCGTCTGAGCCCCCTGTCTAAAAACAGGTTCTGATTGACTTTTCTCGCCATTTCTTTTTGAAAAGGTCCTTCTAGTGTTTGACTCTGCGTGCCAAAACCAGGTTTGGTCCCTTTGTTTGTTTACCTTTGGTGGGCTTCAGTACTGAAGACCGCCTCTGGCGCCTGAGTGTCTGGGGTGGACAGGAAGTGAGAGAGGTGCCCGAAACTCCCTGTGCTTAGTCTCCTAGGAAACCTGAATGCACTTTGGCATGATTGGCTGGCTGACTGTCCGGCAAGGACAGCCACCCTACTGGGTGAGTGGCAGATCATGGAATGAATGGGAGAAAACTGTTTAAAAGGCAGGTCTCTGGGACTTGGAAGGCAGTGTCAACGACTGGAACGAAAGAACCGAAGACTAGCTGAAGGAAAATGACTGCTGCAACTCCTGGACCATTGGTTTTCCCGGTGAAGCCCTGATGCAGTTCAGAATAGCCTGACACTCCCTCGACAGAGAAGGACGACTTCTTCCCTTGAGCTGTTGGGAACAACCAACTCTCAAGTCACCTGGAAACGATAACGGTTGAATTTTCTTCGGCGTGCTGTTGAACACCCGATAGCCAGTGAGAAGGATACCAGTTTATGGGCTTTAAGGCACTCACACCTTAAACCGACGTCTTGCCAAGCTTGTGCATCCATCCCTGTGCAGTGCAGGAACCTCCTGAAGTCTTCCCTCTTGTCCCCACGACTGAGGCCCAGGAACAGCGAGATCTGCAGGAACTGCCAGGCACAATTGCCTCAGCTACAGCTTTTCTTCATTACCAAGGTACTGTGCACACGCGGTGGAGAAATCCTCTCTGCCGCGGTGAAAGTTTGTGAAACTTTCCCAACTTTGGAGTCTTGTTCGCTCCTAATCTGACATATAACTCTTTTTCGTGCAAACTACTTCTAAGAACATTGGCAAAGACTTAACCGTTTACTACCAAAACTGTGCTATCCTATCCAAGACACTGATCCATTGACTTTGGCCAAGCCTATTGAATTGAACTGCCTCTTGTAGTGAACTGAAACTATTTGCCCTGCCTAAGAAAGTAATTGTGTTTAATTCGTATAACTTGTGTCTTTTACTCCCTTTTAAAGTTACTGAAGTGCCATTTTGCTCTCACTTCCGGGGAGCTTAACTTGTTCAGAAACATATTGGTTTGGTACTGCAGTGTATTATAATGTGATATTGTGCTGCTTATTGCTAGTGGAATGTTTTCTAAATGATTGTGTAAATAAATGAATATTGTTTTACTAAGAAACCTGGAGTAAGTGTTTGTTTGAACCACTGTGATTACAAGTCTTTTCTGTAACACCTTGTACTGCTCACATCCCTCTTGAGATAAGCCTGGCTGCTCAGCCCCTCTACCACAAAACTGTGTAGTATAAATTTATACCAAAGGTGAGATTGTGCTTACACCTGCAGACTTCATTGTGTGTAGTGTTCCCAAAGGGAACTCTGCATGCAATTCTGCCTAACACTGGTGGCTAGTGGTGAGGATAAAGTATAGTTGTTACATTGAGAGTGTTGTTCTTACTGTTGTTCAAATAACCTTCACAAGGCTAAGCACCACTAGAGAAGCAATTGTTTTATCATTCCTGATATGGATAACTATAGACAGGAGACCCTAGTCGTTCTAACAGTCGATCATCTAAAGAAAATGTGTAGAACTAGGGACCTCACTGTTAAAGGCAAAAAGAATGAATTGATAGAAAGATTGTTGGAATTTCAAAGTCTGAGAAATAGGTCTGCTACACCTACTTCTGTAGAAAATGTGGAACATGATGATGAGGTTGATAATGTTTCAGAGTCCAACTCAAATGTTATTGATAAGTTAGAAGAGGTGTCTCATGATGTAGGCCCTACTGCACCTCTACATTCTCTTAGGCCTCAACCTTTAGCCACAGGTACCCTACCAGGTCCAGTACTGAGTCCAGAGTGTGGCTCTCTTGAGAAGTTGAGACTTGAGTTAGAGTTCGAGAGGCTCCAAGCACAAACTGAAAGTAAACATCAAGAACTTAAACTAAGGGAAATGGAATTACAACATGCTCTTGAAATGAAGAAATGGTCTCTTGAGAATGGTTCTCTCCCAGAGTCTTCAAGGTCTTCCTGTCCTAAGAGGTCTTGCATGCCCAAAGATGCAGTAAGTATATATGAGGTTATGCTTGATAGTTTGGATTGGTTGGCTGCTTTTGAATATAACTATGGGATTCAGGAAATTACAGAGAATAGCTGATTCCTTGGCTTTTGTCTATGCTACACTAGGTTGCAACTGATGCTGTAATGGAGGTGGGGGAAATAGACAGGATGGAGTATGAACATGTGAAACCGGCTGTGATAGCTAGGTTTGGGAAAACTACTTCCCAGTATTTTAAGATGTTTAGAACCCCCAAAAAGCATGATGGTACTCCTTGAGCTACCCGGGTCTGTGAATGTTTGAAAAACTTAGATGGTTGGGTTAAGGGTTACAGAGTTAACACTTTTGGAAGGTATGAGAAATATGTTAATGTTAGAGTCTATCTATGATGCCTGATCTCCTGAGCTGAGATAGCACTTGGTTGACTCAAATGAGATTGATCCCAAAAAGTTGGCAAGAGCAGCTGACTCGTGGGTAGCCAATAGGGCCACTCATAAGGATTCTGGGGTCACTCATAAGAAGGATGAGGGGAAGCAGCACAAAGATGAGAATAAAGATAATTCTAATTCCAACCAACCAGATGAGGCCCCCAAACAACAGAAGGGTAGACTGCATGGGAAACCTTGCAGGTCTAGTGAACCCTCTGGTGCACAACCAGAGGGAGGTCAGCAGAAACCCCCATTCTAGAGGGCATTTGGCAAATGCTATGTCTGTGGGTCAACTGACCATGTGCAAGGAGATCCCAGATGCAAGGGTAAACCTGCCGGGGTCCACACTGCCTCCTTAGCCTTCTCCCCAGAGGAAGAAGTACAAATGGCTAGTGCCCACTTTCAACTATTTGCTGAACAACCCTTGTGTCTTCAGGCCACTGTATCCTTAGGGTCCATGGGTCTGGGTAAGAAACAGAATATGGGTGTGTATGATTCCATTCCAGAAAACTCCAAAGGGTATTATATGGACAGTGTTCTTGTAAATGGCCAGGACACCCCTGCCATGAGAGACACTGGGGCCAGCAGAACAGTTGTGGATGAAAGCTTTTTCAAGCCTGAGGGGGTGTTGCTAAGGCACCCAAAGGTCCAACTAGATTTGCTGGAGGCCCTTTCCTATTGGTTCCTATTCTACCAGCTCTCATTCAGTGTAACAATATGACAGTGAGAATTCCTGTCAGTATTCAGAATGAGGTGCCTGGGAGAGACCTGTTGGGGAATGACGTAAAAGCTCTAGGAGTAGTGTCCAGTACCTCCAGGCCTCCCACTGAGAGGAAATAGAACCAAACCAAATTGGCTACAGAGGCAACCTTAAGAGACCACTCTGAGCCTGTGGGAACCTATACAGAGACCCCCACTGTAAGCCCTTGTGTTAGTAAGTTGACCTCTAACCAAGGCAAATCTAAGGCAAGAATAGTAGGGCAATGGGAGCCTCAACCAAGCTCCATCATTGCCCATCCAATTGTAAAGTCTCTGACCCCCCCTGCTTCTGAGGAAGAGGTGGATAGACAAATTGGAACCCTCTCTGGGTCTGTGAGAACTGGTAATTCTCAAAGCTGGCGGAAAACCATGAACAATAGGTCTAAGGCTAAACACCTTAGGACTGTTGGATCTTCTACTGAAGACTTCAGTGTAAATCCTAGTCTTAGGAGGGACACTTCTAAGCCAGGTTAAACCAGATCTCAGAGGAAGTGGAAGCATGCACATTGCCCCTCCAACCAAGAAACCTGACACCCAAACTGCTCTTGAGAGAGAGGTGGTGAGGAACCATGGAGGCCCCTCTAAATCTAAGGGATTCCTTTCTAAGGACCCCTTGAAAAAGCCTATTGTAGGTTCAGAGGTTTTTACAACTTCTGAGGGACTGTTAGATCAGATCCCCCATACCTTAAATAAGAAATATGTACCAAACAAGGTCTGTAGGTCATATGGCTTGAAAATGAAAACATCTGATAAAAAGTGTCATAGCAAGGGTTACAAAAGGTTGCTGGTGTACTCAGCAGGCCATTTAACCGACTTACAACAGCTGGTCCATCCTAGTGGGGATTAGATCCTCCTGTCCCTTAGTCTGGGGGACGAGTGTTAGGGAGAATTCTCAAAATGTGCTAATTCCTCTCTACCTTAGAGACCCCATCTCTTTTGCTGAAGGTTGGGACGCTGTACTTTTTTAATTCTGTTTTTGTTCTGTGGTTTTTTTCTTTGGATGTGGAGTTTTAGACAACTCCATAGGCTAGGCATCATCTTTTCTTGTGTGTCACACAGCACCCTCAGTGCAGTGGCAAAGGGATGTCTTTCAAACTTCCCAAAGTTTAAATACCTTCTCTGGGACTGACTACTGTCTCCCAGTGAATGTAAAGTTAAATTGACTTTGCTAGTATTTTTAAATTGCTAGACCCAATATACACTGCCTTTCAGCAGAGTGCTGGAGGGAATACCTAGTATTCCCTATGACTAGAAAACTCATGTAGCACTCAACTGCTACCCTTTCCTCTCAGAATGGCTGGTGGCAGTGGTATTACCATGATTTTCCAGACTGTGACCCGTTTAAATGCTCCGTTAGCTAAAATCCACCGGAGCTATGTTTTTCAAGATGGCGTTTGAGCACCATCTGTAAAAACAGATTCCGATCGACTTTTTTCAAAATTTCTTTTTGAAAAGGTCCTTCTAGTGTTTGTCTCTGTGTGCCAAACCAGTTTTGGTCCCTTTGTTTGTTTGCCTTTGGCAGGCTTCAGTGCTGAAGACCGCCTCTTGCGCCTGAGTGTCTGGGGTGGACAGGAAGTGGGGAGGTGCCCAAAGCTCCCTGTGCTTAGTCTCCTAGGAGACCTGAATGCACTTTGGCATGATTGGCTTGCTGACTGTCCGGCAAGTACAGCCACCCTGCTGGGTGACTGGCAGCTAGGCTGCAATGAATGGGAGAAAACTGTTTAAAAGGGAGGGCTCTGGGACTTGGAAGGCAGAGTCGACCACTGGAATGAAAGAACCAAAGATGAGCTGAAGGAAAATGACTGCTGCGGCTCCTGGACCGTTGGTTTGCCCGGTGAAGCCCTACTGCAGGTCAGAATAGCCTGAAACTCCCTCGACAGAGAAGCCCCTTCAAGGACGACTTCTTCCCTTGAGCTGTTGGAAACAACCGACTCTCAAGCCACCTGGAAACCATCTCCATACTGGTCGAATTTTCTTTAGAGTGCTGTTGAAAACCGGATAGCCAGTGAGAAGGATACCAGTTTGTGGACTTCAAGGCACTCACACCTTAAACCGAAATCTTGCCAAGCGTGTGACTCCGTCCCCGTGCAGTGCAGGAACCTCCCGACGTCCTCCCTCTTGCCCCCATGACTGAGGCCCAGGAACAGCGAGATCTGCAGGTACTGCCAGGAACAATTGCCTCAGCTATAGCTTTTCTTCATTACCAAGGTACTGTGCAAACACGGTTGAGAAATCCTCTCTGCTGCGGTGAAAGTTTGTGAAACTTTCACAACTTTGGAGTCTTGTTCGCACCTAATCCGACATATAACTCTTTTACGTGCAAACTGCTTCTAAGATCATTGGCAAAGACTTAACTGTTTACTATCAAAACTGTGCTATCCTGTCCAAGACACTGATCCATTGTCTTTGGCCCAGGCCTATTGAATTGAACTGCCTCTTGTAGTGAACTGAAACTAATTGCCCTGCCTAAGAAAATAATTTTGTTTAATTCTTATAACTTGTGCCTTTTACTCCCTTTTAAAGTTACTGAAGAGTCATTTTGCTTTCACTTCTGGGGAGCCTAACTTGTTCAGAAACGTATTGGTTTGGTACTGGAGTGTGTTATAGTGTGATATCGATCTGCTTATTGCTAGTGGAATGTTCTCTAAATGACTGGGTAAATAAATTAATATTGCTTTACTAAGAAACCTGGAGTAAGTGTTTGTTTGAACCACTGTGATTACAAGTCTTTTCTGTAACACCTTGTACTGCTCACATCCCTCTTGAGATAAGCCTGGCTGCTCAGCCCTGCTACCACAAAACTGTGTAGTACAGATTTATACCAAAGGTGAGATTGTGCTTACACCTGTAGTCTTAATTGTATGTAATGTTGCCAAAGGGTACTTCATGTAATTCTGTCCAACACTGGGGCTACAGAGTGGTGTTGGGGTGGTTGGGGCTAGGAGAGTGGTGGTGGGGTGGATGGCGTTAGAGAGAGTAGCAGTAGGATACATGGCTGGGGTAGAGAGAGTGAGGGTGGGGTGTTCGGGGTAGAGAGAGTGGGGTAGGTTGGCTGTATGGTGATAGAGTGAGTGGGAATAGGGTGAGCGGGTGGGGAAGAGGGAACAGGGATAAGGTGGGCGAGTGGGGATAAAGAGTGGGTGGGTCAGGTGCTTGGGGGTAGAGACAATGGGTGTAAGGTTGTTGGGTGGGGCTAGAGAGAGTGGGTAGGGTGGGTGGATGGGGTAGAGAGTGTGTGTGGGTAGGTTGTATGGTTGGGTGTAGAGCGAGTGGGAGTATGGCAGTGGGGGTAGAGAGAGGGTGTGTATGTGTATGGGTGAGGGTAGGGAGAGGATGGTTATGGTGGTGGGTGTGGGTAAAGACAGTGGAGGGGTGGTGAGTGGGTAGGGGTAGAGAGAGTGGGGGTGAGGTGGGTGAGTGGGTAGGGGTAGAGAGAGTGGTTGGTGGGTGGGTGGTCGTGGGTTGGTAGAGTGAATGGATGTGGGGTGGATAGGTATTGGTAGTTGATCAAAGGACATTATTTGCTTATCCTACATTTACAAAGCCTATTCTCTAGTTTTTATATCAGGTCAAGAGATCCCAAACACAGCTAAAATGAAGAAGGTTTGTGTAAGGGTGAATCATCGTGGAAATGTCAGACTGCCCTGTGCACACATTTTGACTGCTTAGAGTTTAAATTAACAAAGCACATCATGAAGTGGTGCTTATCACAATTTCTACATGCTGCACCATTCTAGCATACGGCTTGCTACTGCTTACTTAAACTTAACTATCCCAGCCCCCCCTAGAGATGCCAGCAGTATCCATAGCTCTCATGCTGCACACATTTGGTGGGTCTAACCCTAATATTACCCTTTCTTTTGCCAAAATAAATCAGTTTCCTATTGTTGTTCTCAAAAAACGTATGGTGAAAAGCAGTACAAAAGGGGCTAGAATTTCCATACATGAAGACCCTCATTAGAGCTTAAAATCTATGAAGTCATAAATTGTGGCAATTTAGGGATCTGCCTTGCCCATGTTAAGATAGGCCCAAATTGTACCAAATAAAGGAAAACACTTCATAATCAGAGTAACTCGGTGTGGGGGTGGGAGGGTGCATGAGAAAACCCAGCTATATTCAAAAACAAATGCCACATAAAATACAATCTCAAAATGGCCAAGGGGAACAACAACCTTTTATATAGAAAACATAGGTGACATCACAAATAATATGAAACCTCTATTCTAGACTTAAATTGCACACTAGATTAGAGAATATATGGTTATCTATAAGCAACCCTCATTATAATTGGCTCTTGTATAACTAGTGGCTACTCCTAGCTTCAACCTTCTACAATGATACAATTCTACTTAACATCTCATTGGTTGGCTTTATACTATACTAGTCGATCAGGGGAACACAAGGTGATTGGAAGGTTGTAGCTCATCGGCCAAGTTACGTTATGAGGAAGGAGAGATGGGTGAACCACCATGATCTTTGTTCACAGAAGATACTCCCTACTCATTCCCAGGCCTGATGTTTTCACTGCCAGTCTTGTTTGTGGCATTGGCACACTGCATCTGTGTCTGGAGGTGCTGGGAAAGTTGGAGGTGTACTATCTAATTGCTCTGGAAGAACTGGCCATGTTATCAGTTATGTGATAGAGAGCCACTGTTCGGAGCTCAATTTAATCTATTTATTGGATTTTCTGCTATTCTAACATGTTTGTGATTTCCTTTGGCAGCCACTGAGGACCTTGTGCATTTGTTATGCGATCAATTGTCACAGTAGCTATTTGTACCTGCCATTCAAGGATATGTGTGTTTCTCGCTGATACCAATTGAAACTAATTGACTTTGATAATTGTGCTGTGTGCTCAGGGAAACGTTATCTGGTGTGATCTCGGCTCATTGACCTTGGTTTCTGAGGTTTCTCTGGGCATCATGAGGCTTGGAAACCTGTTTTAAATAATGTTTTGTCAGGCTGCAGTATTTCGGAATTGAGGCCTAGCAGAGTTTCATTTATGTAATGACAGCACTTCTGTTCAGTCGCCGATAATGCTCTTTTCTTCTTATCTTACAGGTTAGTATTCTTGACGCCTATGTGTAAGTGTTGTTCACACCTTCGTGCAAGCTTCTACATGCAAGTGTTCTTCATGTCTATGTGCACATCTGTTTCATGTCTAGCATGCCCTTCGTGTGTTCTGTGTGCTTCGTCTATGCTCATTGCACCAATTTATTATTCCCTACCTGTGTTTACAATAAATGCAACTACTTGCCACACTATTTGTATCACACAATCTATTCTACTCTAAACAGTACCACGTGGCTCTTAATGTTTTGTTAACTGTTTAGTAACCAGTTCTCATCTCCATTACTACACCAGATACAGCTGGCAGTGAATCTGTGATTTCATTGACATGAAAAACTAGACCATATGCAGCTTAATTCTACCAGTAAATAATACCCTTGAAACAGTACAACAGTTTAATGAACCTGCAAGTTGCAGCTGAATGCAGAAAGTCATTCACATCTGTGATATTGAGATTCAAATAGTGAGTGTTTCCTTTCTTGGCTGTATCCTTCTGAGGAGATAGAAGACGGTTGAGACAGTAACCAGGAAAAATAAAGAAACTTGAGTGATCGATTGGTAGGGTGTATTATTTTTGGTGGTATCTCAACTGAAATCTATGAGGACATGGGAAAGGGGTTGAGGCTAAAAATGCCCACAAAAGATATGTGGCAGACACACGCTCTTTTGCAATGTTATCCAAAAAGCTCGCTGGAGCAAGCATTGAACATATCAAGCATATGCTGTGCATGTGATGCTATGCTGATGATTCAGACAGTGCAGTCTTACGACTTTGGGCAGGTCACTGTAGAACTGTAACCCTTGCTTCTCCATGTTTAGCTGAGAGACGAAGAGCAACAATATGGCACTACATCTCCAGTGAGGCCAGCTTTGACTTAGACAACACAGTCTGGAAGAAGGAATATCAATAGCACTGAAAAGAGGCAAGCCTCCTGAGGCGACTTTGTTCTTCATGTTTTCTGACCCCAGACCAGCCTTGGGATGACTCAGCAAAAGTAGCCCAAAATAGCCCAATCATAACCCAACCAGAACATGTACTGTGGGTAGGGTGGATAGGTTTAGAGAGAGTGGGAGTGGGGTGTGTTGGGGTAAAGAGAGTATGTGTTGGGGTAGAGAGAGTGGGCATGGGTGGGTGGAGATAGAGAGGCAGCCTCGGGAGGACTTAAAAAAGGAGATTGCTGCCAAAGCAACCCAAACTGTAGCTCAATTGTATGCAAAATAGCCCAAACTTGCCTATTATACAAGCTTACAAATCAATGTGCGGCTGGGAAATGGAAAGCCTGCCACTGGACTTGCTTTTTACAAAGCTGCTGATCGGAGCAAATATTTTTAGGGAACTCCTTCATTAGGTAGTAGTGCGGAGGAGTTTGGGAAAAAAACCTTTAGTGAGCTGGAATGTTCATGCCATGACATTGCTGGTTGATCAGTTCAGAACAATCCTCCATTGCCTCTCTCTCTTCTGTAACAATGGTCTCGGCAATTTCCAAACGTACAAAGAGGCAAATCGATGCATGCATTGTTTTCACAAAAACAGTGAGGCCATTTCCAAAAGTAAACATTTCTGGTCATCGCAAAAGCTGAGATAACTGTCAGAAGCAGTGGCTTGCAGTCACAGTTTGATTTCTGACTGATGTGCAGGGTAGCTTGATGTTGGAGTTCCTTTCCTCTGATTGCCTAGGCTCCTGTGTGTGCCGTTTGTGGCCTGGAAGAGTGCAGGCACTGCACGTCCCAACACAGAACAATGAGTAGAGGCAGTGAAGGTTCCTCATAGTTAAGTGTTGGCTAGCAGTGGTTGCAAGCGCTGGGCCCAGCAGAAGTCAGCTGAATACTGCACAGCTTTATCCTGAAACCAGCCATCTTGTGAAGCTGGGGAGCCCGGTGAGCCACATACTTTGATCGATGTATAGTCGCAGTGTAAGGCGAACTTATGCAAATCTAGTCAATTCGGATTGAATGCCAATGATGAGTGCTCAAATAGTTTTGGATCACCGTCGGAAGTGGCTACTCCTGTGGTGCGGCTTGACAGCAATAGGTCCCTTTCACTGGTAATTGAAAGCAGGAGCAAGGAGCCATGTCGGGGCATCCATATGCAGATTGCAGTGCTGTACCGGGTTGCTGCTGAGTTGGAGAGCAGCTTGCGAGTGACCGGGACTGATTGGAGAGCAGAGAGAAGCATTGGCTTAGTTATTTTGAATCAGAGATCCAGCTCTGCTGTCCAGGTAACTCCCACCCACACTCACTCCAAGTCTTACGGAGTAGTTCTGGCCCACTCCGCACCATGCATATGGATATGGGTACTCAGTATTGATATTGCAACCCTTTCTTGTGTGGGGAGCACGGGGCAACATTCATTGTACACTTTTTTGCATACTCATCTTGAGTGGCACCGTTCACACTACTTGCAATAGTACAGAGAATAGACTGCAAAGGCTGAGAGCAGTTGGAGAAGAAGAAGGAGCCACGGACATATCAAATGTGACTATTGCAGACGTAGTTACTGAACTCCTAACTTATGCCATAACCTCTGTGCTTCTAAGAAACTGACAGGTTAGATTTGTTGCTGTGAGCCTCCTGGCTCGGATACAAGTAGTAGGTGTTTGCTGGCTTTTCTGTGCCCAAGTGATTTAGGGGCTGCTGCCACTGGCTCCTATACTCTTCCCATTTATGCAAAGCTTATGAGATGAGCCACGTGTTCTTACATTCTCCCTGTTTGCTGAAATGCCGAACAGTGAACACTGATTATTGTGATTGATATAAGTGACCCAATCGGCTCTGATGATGTTTGCGGGCTTGTTGGCTTTGTGCCTTTGAGCCCATAGAACTCCGGAATTGAGAAATGTCCATTCTTTCATCACTTAACAGGAAATACCAAGTGAACTGTTATATCCGTTCCGATTGACTTTGCTGTGGGAGACGTTTGTTATATGGCCTCATAAGCGATTTACTTATCCATTCTGTGGTGTCTATCATTGTTTGCTGATTTACTCAACGTGAACTGATATCATTCCTTACGGGAGGCGACAGTGGGCCTTGTGCCTTTGAGCCTCACCGTTCTTGTTTTGGAGATAATCATATTGTAGGGATTACCATCGCTTACTGACCTATTTGTCCTGAACTGGCACTATCGACTAGGGGAATCAACAGAGCCTTGTGGAGTCTTTGGGAGGCTGTGAGGAGGCAGCGACAGCGGACCTTTTTGTCTCCCTCAATAATCCAATTGGTATTCGGCGTGTGAATAAACCGTGCCATTGACGTGACAAGCCGCGCCATTGACGTGGACATGATTCCCTCAACTGGTCTGCGCACAAGACATCATGCTAAGACACTTTCAGTAATTGATCCGCCTCTTTCTCCCATTCCACCTCCCCTGCTGGAACCACCATTGTCCCAATGTAAGCAGATGCAAATGAAGGCAGCGGTGAGGCGAGACCGACAACTGGATCTGGAGGTGAGCGCACGGCCGGCTAACAAAACTGATCTGTCAGTTGAACATACTGCGACCCAGGGCGAGGCACCCAGATGGAATTTTGTGAGAAACGACCTAGGCAAACCTGCCTCCGGTGTGGGCCGCACACCCTTAAATCCCAATTGGGTTTCAAAAAGAGTTCAGTGCTCTGTTAGTCAACATTAATGAGTCGTTGATTCTTGAGTTTGGTGGTTTATTTAAAGTGCCAGTAAGCAATCATTTTTGTAATGGGCAACATTACCCAAAAAATGGCCAATGCATTTCGGACTCAACAGTCCTTCATCGGGGCCTATCTAATCAAGATTTTTTGGCCAAACATAAGACATAAGTGTCAGTTAAATCAATCGTACAAAAGCCAGCATAGTCCAAAATGAACCACGTTATAACACATAAAATGAAAAATCAACAGGGTCCCACATACACAGAAACATATAAAGAAAAACAGAAAAACAGAAGAGAGAGTCAGCAATATAATACATAAACCTTTTCACATAAACATCGTGTTGTGCATCTTCACATTTTACAATGTTTCATGCGATTTTCTGTTATGCCAGTACCCAAATGTCCATTCAATGTTAGAAATACTGATACATCTTGTGTGTTAAATACTCTACTAACAGGTAATGGCTGTCCTGTGGTATCTAATATTGATTAAACCAGTCGGATTTAGAATTCCCATTGACCCGCTCAAAACGAGTGCTTATGCTCATATTACTGTGTTTAGAATACATGCATGATGTTAAAGTGCCTATATTGTGAACAGATCAAAATTGCTGACCTTTTTTGGCTTATCCAAACTCAAAAAGCTTTTAATTCAATGTGCGGCGCAGCCGCTTCACATCACGTACACAAGTCAGCCTGTATCAAAAAATAACATAAAATCGAGTGTGCCGTCAGCCCGTTTGCATCTGCTTTTATACTCTAAACCTTTCTGCAACGTGGATAAGCTAGTCTAACATTTAGCGCTTACCTTGTGTTTAGTGCTGCAGCGCGGGAGACGTGCCTCGCTGAGTCATGATACTCTGTCAAATCACTACCTAAGTAAACACTAAGCTGTGTTCAAAGTGAGGCTTAGATTACTATGGTAATGCCTCCTCCAAGATGGACTCTTGTCTATGTAAAAGACGCCATCTTGCTTGGGGCTAATTCTAACTGTAAACAAGTGGATGCTGCATGCAATTGGACTATTGTGACATGCTGCAGACATAATGTCTGGCAAACAGTAAAAATGATGATTATGTGTACTATATTGGTACCCTTAATTATATTGAGAAACCAAGAAATAAATAAAATTTACATGATAATGAAATAGCTGCAACATGATAAAATACTCATATAAACATGTGAAAAAACACATTATATAAAAAAACATTACAGAAACACATATATAACTAATTAGTAAGTCAGCTTGTGCTGATCAGATGTCGGAATATCGTCCATAGGGAATGATCTCAACCTCACATCTGCATGCAGTACGTGCTGATCCTGCTTTGTCAATCACTAATACCATGGTGTCTACTTATAGAAAACAGTTCAAATCTAATTCTTCGTTCATTCCCCTGGGTGATAAACTGTCCAGCGGATCTATCCAGTATGCCTCTCTTAGTTGACATCTTCTTCGCGGATCGATGCCTGGTTGCTGGTTGCTTAGTACTTCTAATATTTGGAAGCTGGGCTACTGTATGTTTTTTTTTTGGTTAAAATGTCTAGCCACTGCTGAGTTTGGATAGTTCACTCATCCTGGTTTTCAGCTTTCGTCCAGTTTCTCCTACGTAATAAAGTCCACAAGGACAGCGTATGTAGTATATGCAATTCTCAGAGTCACATGTCTCGAAATCTCTAAGTTGGATCTTTTCTCCTGTGTGGGGGTGTGATACTGTGTTCCCCTTGATGACACTATTACAATTGTTGCAGTTCAGACATGGGTAGGTACCTTGTTGTTTATATTTTTGTTTCTTCCCTTCAGTGTCTCTTGTGTAGATCACGTAAATTGTTTGAGCGTTGGTATGCAAACAATGGTTTAGATTGGAATAAGGACGTTGTACGTTCATCACTGGTGAGTATTGCCCAATGTTTGGTGATGCATTTCTTAATTTGTGCACTCTGAGTCGAAAATTTAGACACATATACTTTTGTAGGGGCTTCTTTTTTGGGTTTCCCTTCTGGTATATTCTCTCTGGTTCTAGCTGTCACTTTCGAAGATGCCTCATCTAATTCTTCTTGGTGGTATCCTCGTTTGGATAATTTATTTTCCAATTTGCGTAGTTCATGGTGAAGTTCTTCTGGATAACTAATGATTCTTTTCAATTGTAGCATCTGTCCATAGGGTAAGTTCCGTAGCGTTTTCTGAGGATGAAAACTCATACGATATACCAAATTATTCCTGTTGGTGGGCTTAGTGTACAGTGAGGTCGTGATCTGTAGTTGATTCACCTTTACTTCAACATCAAGGCAGTGGATCTTGGGATTTCCTATTTCTGTGGTGAACTGTATTTGTGAATCAATCTGATTTAGATATGTCAAGAATTCCTTTAATGCTTCAGTGGATCCCTTCCATATCCCGAAAATATCATCTATGTACCTCACCCACACTTACATTTGGTCATTCCATTTCTGTATTTCCAAAATATGTTCGGTCTCAAACCGATGCATAAATGCGTTGGCATACACTGGTGCCATTGTGGCTCCCATGGCGGTTCCTGACATCTGTAGATAGTGTTCTTTCTCATAGCTGAAGTAGGAATTCATGGAGTTAAAAGTGAGTGATGTCAGTATAAATTCCTTATACGCTCCTATGTTGACTTCCTTAAGTAAAAGCCATTCCACTGCTGCCTGTCCTAAGTCATGGGGTATGCTCGTCTAGAGGCTATTCACATCAATGGTGAACAGAATATCTTGTTCTTCTAGTTGGATCTGTTACAGGATGTTTAAGAAATGATTACTGTCTTTAACATATGTAGACATTTTTTGTATGATCGGCTGTAAAAAGTAGTCGATGTAGGTTCCCAAAGGTTGTAATATCCCTCCTGTCGCTGCGACAATTGGTCTTCCAGGTGGGTTGTCGAGATTTTTGTGTATCTTGGGGGAGTGAATAAAAATGTGGAGTTTTAGGTCTTGGGTTCTGCAGGAATTGTTTGGTTTTGTGCGTAATCATGCCCAATTCTTCCGCTCTATGAGAACTGCCTCAAGGTCCGTTTTGATTCTGTTCGTCGGATCATGATCTATTTTGGCATAGAATTGGGGATCTCTTAGTTGTCGTAAGCACTCTTTTTTATAGTCTGCTGTATTCTGGGTAACTAACGCCCCCCCCTTTTTCAGCCGGCCTTATAGTTATTTTGTCATCCATGTATAAGCCTTTGATGATGGCCATTTCACCTCTGCTGAGATTCTTGTATTTGGGCATACCGAAATGTATCTTTTTTAGGTCTGCGAGAACCATTTTTTCAAAGATGTCGACTGCGGGAACTGTAATTGGAGCTACAAAAGTACTTTTAGGCTTGAATTCTACTAACTCTGATCTATCTCTATCGGATTGTTGCTCATTCTCCATTTCTGCAAAGAATACCTTTAATTTTAGTTTTCGTATGAGTTTATGTAGCTCAAGCTTGGTGTTAAATAAATTAGTTCCGTAGGTGGAATTTACCAAACACTGAACATTTGTCCCTAAATCCAGACCAACTCACAGTTGATAATCAACACTCGGAACGGCGAAGAAACCCTCTTCACGAATCCAGAAGATCTCCCAGATAACACTGAGGCTGCGCTACATCTCCAGAACTGAGATACAAAGCACATGGAGAAAGCCGAAGATGGTCACCATATTGAAGAGAATAAAGAGGATCACCCATATGAGGACCAAAACCTGCTTAAAATTACATCAAACGATGCACAAACAGTACTCTAGAACTATGAATCAATACAGTTCTCCCCTTATAAAGAGAACAAGACAGGTGTAACAAAGTCCCGCTTGGACTGGAAGGATTGTACCATGACACCATTAACGAGCCAAAAAAATAAGGCTTTTCAAGCGAAATTACTATGGCAACAGAAATATGAACAACAAAATAAAATGTTGTTGACCCCTCTTTTGCCAGTGACACTACACAATAGACGCATGTCGCAACTGTCGTTGGACATAACGGAAATAGAAGCCATAAGGACAACCCATGAAAAACAAAAAGACGTTTTTGGCATGCCACATTCAAAGAAGCTAACTTTGCCAGAAGCAGCAATGACCTCCACACCCTTACATCCTACATCTAAAGACACGCCCAGCCCAACGGCACCCTGTCAGCCAATTGATTTCAATGCAAGGCTAATAAAAGAAGATACAAATAGGATGGATAGACAAGAAGTCAGCTCTGTAACAGAAAAAAAAAACAAGAAAACAACATGACAGCAAAGTGTCAATGCATGAACCAGCAGGAAATACAACAGGAAGTTATACCTACGACAATGGTTGAACTCCAAAACATGCTGATGGTGGTGTCGAGAGACATTTGTTGCATTTCTTAGGCTTTACTAAACAATTTTAGAAACAATGAAAGATCAAGCTATGTTATTAGGGATGATCCACACCAAACAAATATATCTTGAAACATTTACCACACAAATCCAGTCCAGATTGGACACAGAAGCAGAAGCATCAAACCAATGGCAATCAAGACTTTTCAACATTGCTAGAAACAATTGGGCAGATAAGACATTACTAACCCCAACACTCTTGGAATTGCTTGCAGAAAAACAACTTTAAAATGGTTGTGAACATGATCTCGACTTAAAACAACGTCAGCAAGCACCACACAATAATCAACAGGAAAAAGACAGTAAAGCTGACACAGTTCAACCAATCATTAGACCAATGCTGTCCATTAATAAACTGACAAGCGACAATCCATTTGTAACAGCAGGAAAGCAAAGTGGAGCAAGACGGTCTCAAACTGACAGCAGAGTACAGAGCCCCCAAGCTGCATTGAAAAGTGATCCGAAGTTAGGGAGACAGGAAACGCAGCAAGTGAAGGACAAATTACACGCATTAGTACAAGGACCTGAATTCTTCCCGATCTTTGATCGGATAAAAAATAACCAGAATAAAACTCCGGTGAAGAGTAACACAATGAAAGGAAACTAAGGACAACCCGTTCCAAAGAAGAAGAAAACTACAAAAAGAGGTTACAGGGCATTCCTAAGAAATCTAACAACTCCCATAATAATGGAACCTCAACAAAAATGTAAACCGGGAAAAGCTGTGACACAACAAAAAAAAAGTTGGGCATGAAAGGAAAAACCAGGGATTCAGTAGATCCTGATGAAACCTAAACAACCAATGAAAAAATCCAACACGACATCTTGATGAACCTCTCTGTATATATAGATGAGATGATGCAATCTTCTATTAATGACATAATGAATGAAGATGAATTGTCATTAATAGTCATTAATGAATATGAAGAAGGACAGACCTTGCACAACGGCACAATTGAACTCTCATGTGGAAATATTATTATTATTATTAAATAGCTCAAAGAGTGAACTAGAGAGCCTAAGGACAGATTACAGTGATATATCAGACACAACTTTACAAGACCTACAAGTTGAATCCGATAAGCAGCACAATGAGTATCATTCAAGAACACAATCTATAAAAATGACAGAAAACTGGCTTGAACTACCAATTTTTCTTGATCCCAGATGTAACGACTCAGTAACCATGATAAAGTAGGAGTTGCGGGATGAAAAGAACGATGGGCTATTTTTAAATAGAACAAACATTCTTTGCTTACTTCATGTGATCCCACAGCTAAAAGCCATTACTTCAGACGACATTAAATTGGTCAAATTCATTCATGAGAACAGGACAGACAAGGTTTGGATACAATTCAAAACCTTCCATACGCTGGAAATGGTGTTGGATAGAGCAGACCTATTTGCCAAATTAGGCTTTCGCTGTACGACACTCAACGATGAGAAACTTGACAACTCTCACAACGGTGAGGAGGATGACCAAGAGAAAAAAACAAAAAAAAACAGATCTCTTCAAAGGATACAGAAACAGATGACCAGTATGGATGGCTCTATAGTTGAAAATGATAGAACTAGAAGTCGTATCACAGGAACAAGATTGATTTTGCCTTACGGACCAATTTGGTGACAAATAGACGAGCAGGAACCTCCAATAAAAACACAAAATGGGAGACACCAGTAACAATTAACCAAAAATCAGAATGCAAGTCTAAGCATCTGCCCTTGGATCTCTAGGGGTTGGGCCATGAAAATAAAGATCTAACAGACCATCAGATAATCTGCCATGGATATTCAATCTTCCAATCTGTGACAGATACGTGACTTGTATGAATTCAGCCATAAAACAGTGCAAATTAGGTCCATCGTCTGGACTGTTAACATTAGTCAAAATAGATGGTCCAATGGAAGTTATCAAGACTCTAAATCCCAATGCCTGGGCACAAATCACTGTCATCGAATACAAAAGCGAAATCCAACCCACAAATTATGAAGGGAAAAAAAAGCCTTAAGAAATTGGGGATAGTGGATCTCTATTGGAATCTTGCTGCCATCAATGCTGACATCTTCAAAGACATGGTTCTAACATCCATTGACGATATCTGCGGAAAATACAAACAACTGGACCTCATAGTGTGCGGAGACATGAACATACATCTGTTCAACCAAAATGGAGTGAAAATAATAACACTACCCTGAGAGTCCAAATATGGCGAAAAGAAATGTTACGCTAATAAACGGCTCTCGGATAGACGACATTCCCCCAAACCAACTTGGTTGAGAGGTTCATCGACCGCTTATTTGAACTATATTTACACTTCAGATGGAATCAAAGATGCGATATTAAAGATCACTAATAAACCCATTGTCATCAGCGACCATCATATAATTATAATTGAATGGATGTCTAACATTTCTGCGACAAACAAAGTGCCAATTCCCGGCCTTGGAACTTAACAGTGGAATGAATCGACTAAGAATATCTGAAATACAATTGTCTGAATTAAAGAACACACTTCAGCTATCGTCCTGTCCTGACACTGAGAAACTGGAATATGGATGGCTGCTGAAACCATTTATGGTAGTAAATAAGAAGAAACAAATGTTGAGTGTGAAACACACTCACATATACAACACTCAGATAGCAGAGAAAAATATGATCTACGACGGAATATAACAAAACAACAAAGCTAGGTTGAGAATATAGTGCAGAAGCTGTGAAATAACTTAAACAGCAATATAAGAACTGGCAGACATTATCCTAGTCGATGCTGAAAAAATGCTACTAGCACTGCAAACTAAAAACAGCAGAAACCTATGTAACATGCTGAATGAAAACTACCAGAAACAAACGAGACTAATACTTGATGCCCCAGAGGTAGAATGGATTCTATACAGGAAAAGAAATAACCACTGGAAAGATCCACTGACTAACAAGAATCAGAAATCGGACATCTTTTGGGAATCAGAAGAAATTCTGACGCACATCAAACACCTAAATCCATCTCGTGCCCCTGGGCCAGACGGGATGAGTAATGAGATGCTCAGACAGAAACTTGAAGTATGGGCAGATTTATATACTCAAATATTTGCGATTATTGCTGAATATAAGATCATTCTGACTACATGGAAAACAGCCATTTTAATTCCCATCTTCAAGCACGGTGATACGAAATCTCCAGCAAACTACCGCCCAATATCGATTTTGGATCCCTTGGGCAAGGTATTTGCATCACTCTTGTTGTGAAGACTAACTGAGTGGCCAAAGACAGCGGGAAGACTAGATCCAAGACAAACTGGCTTTGTTAGGAATTTAGGAGCAAATATCAACTTGATTCTACTCAACATTCTAAAACTAGAAGCCATTAGGGAAAAACCTTGATCCATGCTGCCTTTATTGACTTGCAACTTGCTTTTGACGCCGTTAACAGAAGAAAGCTGTGGGAACAACTTGACACATGGAAATGCCCCAAAAATATCCTTGAACCAATGAAAGCCTCATATACAAAAACAACGATAAAAATCAGGTTAGCCCAAAATGGATTCTTGTCATCTTAAATCCAAACTTGGAATGGTCTAGAACAGGGAAGTCCCCTGGCAGCAACATTATTTAATCTCTAGACATCAGATTTTGGGGTTAACCAGCAGTGCATTGTAGCAAATCCACCGAAATTGAATGACACTCAGATATTGTACGCAGACAATTTAGTAGTTCTTTATAAAACCCAAGTTGGATTGCAAAAAAGAATGAAAGAATTGGAAAGTTACATGACAGAGAATGATCTTAAGATTAACACAAAAAAAACACAAGTGATGTCATTGACTCGGCAACCAAAATTTGAAAGAAACCACTTACAGTATTCCTAAAAGGAAGAAAAATACAAATGGTAAACACAATAAAATATTTGGGGTTATACTGAATCAATCGGAAAAGGAAAAAGAATGGACAGACCAACTAAAAACAAAAGCTCTATAATTAGTACGCCAAGGAATGACCTTACACAATAAATATGGAACATTTTCACTGAAACCGATTCTTGCTTTTTATAGGCAGAAAATAGTGGCTATTCTTATGTATGCTTGTGAAGCAATGCTGAACCTGCTATGTGAACCAGCCCTAAGGGAAGGTTTGGTGTAAGATTCACTCTTTACCATCTGCATACCAAACTCTGTGCATACACTATGAATTAGCATTACAATCATTAGAATCAGTTAGGAGCTGGACATTTTAAAGCTTGTAGAGGAAAACATTGACAGATGATGATATCCCGGCAATTGACATACTAGGCCGGAAAAAATAACTTGTCAATCCAGATGATCTTGAACAAGTGGAAAAAGGCATGCCTTGAAATAATGGAGAATTAAAATATAAAGGTAGAGCTGCTTCTCAATCGGCCCCAAGAAGTAAAAAAAAAAAGAGTCCAACGGAACGCTTGGATTCGTACGATACACTTGAAAGCTCAATACCACCTTGCCCTAATTGTGAAATAGAAGCGTGTGAATTGAATCAAAGACCACAATATCTCAAAAATATTTCCAGCACGTATCATGAGGGACACCTTCCTATGGCTCCAGCTTAATTTACTACCAACTCGAGAAGTGCTGGTGAGGACTAAATAGCTACCATAGGCATTGATATTTTGTAGATTCTGCTCACAACAGGACCAAGTAGAGACAATCCAACATGTCATCATGACCTGTCCCGCCCTCAACGATAAAAGACACTTGTTCAGAGATATGCTTCCTCAGTCAAGAATGGAATAAAACACAAATGAGAGATAGGCACAGATTCTTTGTGGCAATATCAAACTTCTTATTTGTAGAATGATTCAATTTTGGACCTCTATAATTTCCAAAACCACCAAAGAAAAAATGGCAGATGTAATATAGACATGATAGCAGAGACTGGCGATGACATTAGATCGTGTTGTCTTATTTTATGTATCAGTTAGTCATTTGGGATATGAAATAATGAAAATGTTTATAACAAACTATAACATTAAAAAAACATAGTTTCAAGCTTAAAGCTTGTGTAAATTGAGCTAACTTTGGGGTATTGTTTATGTGGAGTGCTTAAATTATCCAAAGTTTAAAATGTTAAAGCACGTACCCTGAGCATAAATTCTAGTGCATTCCACACATTTAGAAACGTGCCCTTGATAGTCAGCGGACACACGTTCACTGGGAGAGGAGTGGTTCTTTCCGCTTTTGGTATTGCCATCTGTCTGAGTGTGTGAGGGCTCTGTTGTTAAACATTATCTGTAGTCACTGGCACAAACAACACAGGCGTAGTGGTGCGAGTAGTGGTGAGAGGAGATGCTTTGACGTGGCCCGACAGAGGTCCCAAAGGTTGGGACTATCCCTAATTTTCAAAACAATGTATACAATCAAATAATCAATACTACAAAAAGATAGAGGTAAATAAATAACCACTTCAGCACCTTTTGTATTGGAAGTAGCAGTTGTTTTCAAAAAGTCTTGGAACTATCCTTAATCATTATGAAAATAAACAGGCCTTTAGTAAACCGCCACTACCATGGGCATACCCTTTGAGGAGCCAAACCAAATGTTACACGATCCCCTCACGCAAAAATAAATTAAATCTAAACACTACTAAGATGACTTCAAACACTAGAATGCCACAGGGGATTACTATGGTAACCGAAGGTGCAGCAGGCCATGTTAGTGGAGCCAGTAAAGTTGGAAAAAGTAAAATCATTGTTTTTTTCTCTCTGGCTGCTGCAGTTACAAGGGATACTTGTGATGAAAGGTGCTTACCAAATGCACCGAGCTCTCCTTTATAAAACATTAACATTGACAACAACAAATCTTTGTTAAATGTGTGCTTAGACCTATCATGCAAATCTCTGGGTGATGAGATAGCAGTCACTGAACTACAAGAGTCCTTTAACATCATTGGTGCCAACCTGTCTGCAAGTCCCAACCTAGAACGCTTAGCAGAGTCACAGAAATTGAGCTGGAAACTATTAGCACCGGCACAAGTACCCCTTTTCAAACCAACAAGTCGACTCATTGTGTAACCTCTTTCAATCCCAGTCTAAACACAGTGGCCCTCATTACGACCCTGGCGGAAAGCGACTGACCGGAGCGCCACAGCGTAAATAGCGTTTCCGCCATTGCACGAAGGAGCAAAGTGCGGCCCATTCCGACCCATCGGGCACGAGCACCACGGCATGGCGGAAGTGCAAAGTCCGCGATGGCGGAAATGACCCCAAAACGGCCCACACCGCCGCCGTACGGCGCCCCAGGTGCAATACCGCCACCCCTCTTAGCGGTCACCGCAGTGTGCGCCTACCGGAAAGTACGGTGCCCGGAAATATACGGAAACGGAAGTTAAAACATGGGCCCGGAACGGGAAACATCCCGGCGTACACCTATAAATACACTAAAACCACACAACCACTAAAATCACTACCCTGAAACACACCCCAACCCGTCAACCACCCTAGCGAAACCAAGAATAATGGGAAAAGCAGCGAAGAAAGCGTGCGACCGCAAGCGGCAGGTCCACTTCTCCCGTGAGGAACTCACCGTGCTAACAGAGACCCTCCAGGAGAATGCTGCCGTCGTCTTCTGCACGCAAATGACCAGGACGGCACTTGCAAACAAGAAGGCCATATGGGCTCTGGTGGCACAGCGGGTAAGTGCGGTGGGGACCGCACCCCGCACCCCACAGCAATGCCGCAAGCGATGGGACGACCTGCGGATACGCGTCCGCAGCATACTCTCTGCCAACCGCAACATTGCCACAGCCACCGGGGGAGGTCCTGAATCACCCATCAAGTTGACCCCCTGGGAAGAAATCTGTGCCTCCACCATCGGAATGGAGAGCATAGAGGGAGTCGGAGGGATGGAGAAAGGAGTGCAGACATCCGAAGATACAGGTAGGTGGGCCAGAAAAAACAATGCCAAATCCACACAGTCCATCCATGTGAAGTACCATGCGTCCACATAGTGCAACAGAAACACATGTCCAGGAGAACGTCCACACACATCGGCCTGATAGCGCACGTTAAAACCCACAATAAATACATAAATAATTAAAAACCCCTAATACACGCACTACACGTGCAGCAGGCACACCCTAACTGCAGGCTGCCAAACAACTGCACCCTCACTCCACACACAAATCAAAGCACCTCCAAGGGCCCGGCCCAAATCACCCTCAGGTACCACCCCAATGCATGTGACACAATGCCATTCCAATTCCCACAGACCCACCAATAACCCTCGCCCTCCTCTACTCCACCACAGGGTCCGATCCAAACGACGAGCTACAGGACACCCCTACCAGCACACCTGCAAAGAGGGCCAAGACCAACTGCCAGAGACCCTCCACCTCAGCTGCACGCATCAAGACACGGCAGCAGCACAAATCAGGTGGCAGCACAGAGGAGGGAACATCAACAGGCACCCCAGCAGCCAGCATGCCCACAACACCACCACCACAGGTCCCCCCAATGGATGCCACAGAAGGCACTGCCTCCGGTGGCAGCAGCACCATAGGTGACACCCCATTGATGGCAGCATGCTCCGACACAGAAAACGGGGATGCCGAAGTCAGATCCATCCATGACCTGTCCCAATCCCCCTGTCTGTCCCATCCCGTACAACATGAGGATACCACGCAGGGGCACCCACAAGACGACGACTGGCCATCCCCCACAAGCCCTGTGGCAATGCAACATGAGGACAACAGCCCCTCTGTGACACCCCCGCAAATGGCCATGGCCCAGCAGAGGCAACAGTCCCTCGACCAGTTGATCGAACAACAGCAGCAACTGGCCACGCTCCTCAAGGACCATGCTGATGAATGTGGGGGCACTAAGGCAGACATAGAAACATCAACTGAGACACTTAGGGCACAAATCGAGAGTAGCACCGAGAGCCTGAGAGTCCAAATGGAGAGAAGCACCGAGAGCCTGAGAGTCCAAATGGAGAGAAGCACCGAGAGCCTCAGGGGGGAACTGCATGCGACGGCCAAGGACATATGTGCCGAACTTGCCGCAGTGCGCCGTGTGCTCACTGAGCTCTCGCAAACCCTTAGGGACATGCATGGACGTGAGCAGGCAGACACATCATCCGTTGCAAGCTCCGTCCAGGGCAGCCCCCAACGTAGATCTGGAAGGAACCTGCGCTCCACAGGCAGGGGTGCCCCTGATACCCGCAGAGGGGGCTTGCAATAGCGACAGCCCACTGACAATGAGCATCTTTGGACACTGGTGTTCGGGGGGAGGTAGGGGGGTAGAGGGGGTGTGTTGGGCTCACTTGGGTGGCGGGTCGATAGGGTGTTCAACATGACATCACATATGCCATAAAAAGTGCACGATCAACCAATGAGATGTGTGGACATTGATCTGTGTGTACTAGGCCATCATAGGCGTACAGTCCATATTGTGCATGTCCCAGACACACGCAGTGCCACGAGTCCCGTGTCCATGTATCAGCCACCAGGCGTGAGTGCTAGAAGCATACATCAATGAGATGCTGACGAATGTCACGGGCCTCCGGTGCCTCGCAGACTCCATGAGGTGCTGCCACATCCCCACCCTCATCATGACCATCTTCAGGTGCTTGCAGTTCTGCGTCAGGGGGCATGGGCACATTTCTACGTACGCACATGTTGTGGAGCATGACACATGCCATCACCATCTTTGCAACCTTCTCATGGCGGTACAGGAGTGCCCCGCCAGACCTGCTGAGGCAGCGGAAACGGCCCTTCAGTAGGCCGAATGCCTGTTCTATGACTACACGGGTACGTGAGTGGGCATGGTTGTAGTCCTCCTCATGCTGGTCCCGTGGGTTCCGGACTGGTGTGAGGAGCCATCTCTTCAGTGGATATCCAGCATCACCTGTATGTGGACGAGAAACGTATGATGTGGAATGCCATTGATACGTACGCACACCCCCCCCCCTTCCTGCCAGGTCATTGCCAATTCACATACCCCACATCATCATGCATGTAATGAGACTCACCGAGTAGCCAGGATCTGTTCCCTGCGTGTCGCTCCATGTAGCGTGGTATTGTAGAGTTCCTCAAGACCATAGAATCATGGGTTGATCCAGGGAATCGGGCGCAACAATGTGTAATGATCCTGTTGGAGTCACACACCATTTGTACATTCAGGGAATGGAATTGTTTTCGGTTGCGGTACTGGGCCTCCATGGCATGTGGGACGACCAATTCCACATGGGTGCAGTCGATGGCACCAATGCAACCCGGTATGCCGGCAAGTGCATGGAATCCCACTTTCGTGTTTGTAATTTCCTGCTCCGAGCGTGGTAGGGAGATGTAGTCGTCTGCGTGCTGCAGGAGGGCATCGAGCACTTGCAATAGTGTCCGTGAGAACAGTGGCTGAGAAATGCCATGCAACTGTCCGACTGTGTGCTGGTAGGTGCCTGTGGCCAGGAAGTGGAGTACAGACACCACCTTCAGTAGGGGTGGGATGGCGGTTGGGCTATCTATCATGCTGACAAGGTCAGCCTGTGTCATGTCCACAATGGCGGCTATGGTGTCCCGGTCCAAACGGTAGAGGGTGTGGATCTGCTCATCAGTGAGGTTGAACGGATGTGCTCGGAGGCGTGGGATTGCGGGCTGCCTGCGTGGTGGTAGTGGCTGTGCTGGTGGGCCTTGCTGGCCCTGCCTTGCCCTCCTCCTCCTCCTGCGTCTCCTCCGTGCGGCCGGTTGTAGTTGGTGTTCGTCTTCCTCTTGGAGTTGGAGCACTTGCAGTGCTATCAGGTCCCCCAGGGCCAACATCGCGAGTCCTGCCGGTAGCATTTCGGTGTGGTTGTGGGAGGAGACTGGCTGTGCAATTCATGTGTTTTCAGGCTGTATGGCCTCCACCTGTGGTGATTCATTCCACCTGTGCAAACTGCCCTCCCCTTTGGCCGAGCACGTCACGCGCACAACGCTGCAATTCGGGGAATGGTATCTTGCTATTGCTATCATGTATTTGTACCCGATGGCCGTGTTGGATTGGTTGTTATGTTCATTCGGCTATGGTCCCATTGTTTCCCATTCTATCTGTGCAGTCGCGAACAGACTTGTGAAGGGTCAGTGGAACGTAGTACTCGAGTAACGGTGGGCCCTCATGCATCACTGTACCGAGTTGCAACGACGGGCGGGGCGTCCCATTCGTGGGTGAAGGCAGTTGCCATTTTCACACACAGCCGCACTCGATGGAATAATTAGTGATTTCAAACGGCCACAGATGCCTTTCCGACGTGGTGTTGCAAATGAGGAATTCGAAGGGCGGCGCTTTCGGTCTTCAGCTGGCGGCGAGGAGATGCCCACAGGTCTGACTGCAAATATAACGTTCTATTGTTCAATGTCCTTGAGACAGGGCCCATGGCGAGGGAGCAATGATTGATATGAATAGTTTGGGATGCGCATTAGCTACGTGGGCGATGAGGCCGGCCGTTCCCAAATACATGTTACTTCACAACACTGGAATTATGGGCTGGGGCACTGTGGATTTTGCAGGCTGCATAACGCACAGACTCAATGGATGTTTCTAATGTCATGTGAGTAATTATTCAGGCGTTTTGATCCCGGGATGAGGGAATGATGAATGGATGCATGGGCAGGTGATTTGATACAGAGTTTGCCATGTACAGGGCTTCTTGGGATCTATCCGCCTCCCCTACGCTATGTGATGCAGGGCTGCCATAGTGGGACCATCGTCTATCTGGCCTTGTTGAGCCCTCCCTGTCTCGAGGCGCCCTCAGACACTTGTGTCCATGCACGTTGACATTCCCATCTGATGGATTCTGTTTTGACAGACGCATGCACAGGTACACTCGTTTGTGATGGTGTTTGCACCTCGATATAGATGGTTATGAGTCGCAAGTGGTTTTGGGGTGGTGATGATCCTTTTGAGTGGGCTAGCATGCATATGGCTGTGGATTTCGTGTGATCATCGAAGTGAGTTGTTCGAATGTAGTTCTGATGGCCATTCTGTTCTTTTTCTTTTCTTTTGGTTGACAGGTATCTCCTCCCCTTTTGCCACTGCCATCTGTATGCCACTCCTGCAGATGGATTTTACTCCCGACACCTGCTGCTTCGTGTTAATCGGTGGAGCAGCATTACGATCTTATGGGACGATCGCCAATGGCCCACATGCCCTTACGCAGTACTGGTGTCTCGGAGCAACATTTCGGCCTTTCAGCTGGACTAGTGCCTCCCCATTGGGACAGCCCTGCGGTTCTGTGCGCTTCCATGTTGCCTTTTCGTACGTGAATGTGGCTCTGTGTACCATGGGGGTACAGGGCGACACACAAGTAGTGGCTGGTCATTTCTTGCGGATGCAGCCCACAATGGTGATTAGTGTTTTGGAGTTCATGGCCTGATGGCTGTATGGGCTTGGTGTCTTTGATGTGCATAAATTGCTATTCTGATTTGGCCCGTGTAGCGTTTTTCTTTGCAAGTGATGTGGCATATGCCTATTTGGGGGGCGATGTATTGTGAGGAGATCTGCATTGGGTTCCAGCTTCGGGGTTTAGTTGCGTGGTACTGTACTGGGCGCGTTTGCCTACTAAGCCCGTGAGGTCAGGGATGGGGGCTGCCTATATGACAGTTTGAATGTTGTCATGCTCAGGGGCGGGGGATTGGGTTTTGTGTAACAGATGCCGGTCAGCCAGGTGGACTGGTGGAATGATGTGATTTTCGGAATATTGCTGGGCACAGGTGCCTGTGTTTGCGTGCGTTTCTTGGTGGGGGACTGTGGTCATGTCCATTGGGATGGCTTCTGTATTCGTGCCATCTGTGACCTGCAGCTCCCATTGGCCCCTCTTGTGTTGCTTTTGTTCGTTGGCATGCATGGGTGCTTTGTACATTTCAATGGTTGCATTGTGACTTCATTGCACCTACCGGGAGTTGTACTTTGTGGGCAGGGAGCGGTGTACAGGCACTCAGTGGGGCCGTTTACGGTTGATTCGCGATGCCGTACTTCTCGCCATGGCGGAATGGTACATTCCGCCATGCCTGATGGCGTTAGGTACATGTCCGCTAGGGTCGGAATTGGCGTACCGTTGCACCATGGTGGTGTTTGCGGTTTGGCATGGCGCGCGCGTGCGTGCTTGGTGCAGTTAGCGTTGGCGTTCACTACGGTGTCGCTAATGGCTTCGTACTTTGCGGTGACGGGTCATAGTCGCACCGAGCGCTATTCGATGGCGGTATTGCATTTCCGCCATCGTTTTTCGATTTCCGCCAGGGTCGTAATGAGGGCCAGTGGCTGTTACTATTGATGCTGTATTTGGTCTATGTTCGCCTTTAGCGCATGAATAACAGGCCCTCAAACGCATGCTAACGAAAGTAGTCGACTAATACTGTTACTGGATCACTGCTTCCATGCAAGATGAGGAGATTGCCACCCCACCTGGAGGGTATATTGTTGATTCAAGCATGTGAAATACCCCAACTTCAATGTACATACAATCCCAGATGTAGGTCAGTGGCATAGAAAATGCAATGGTCGAAGAAATTAATATGTTTGGCCAGAAGTCTTTTTATACATTCGTCACCACTCCCAAAGCAAAGCAAGATAGTCCGAACACCAAATCTAGGCAAACCCACAAAAGAAAACAGGAGAAATAAAACCTGTAAGGGGTTTGCCACAAATCCCCCGCAAATTCCAGCAGCCTAGTGTTGAGCAAGATTGTATGCAGACACTTTGGTTGCACTACAACAACCCTGACCTCCTGGCAATAGGAACACAACCTTTGGTATATGTCTGTACTACACAGGTTGGTAGCATGTTGAGCAGCCAGGCTTATCTCAAGAGGGGTCAATATGAGCTGTAGGGGAGTTACACAGAGATTCACAGTGACAAGTATTCAAATAAACTCTTACACACAATGTTTCTTGGTTAAACAATTATAAATGTATTTAACAGTCAGTTTGAGTAAGCCTTCTTCAGAAGGGGCAATACAATAGTAACACATAAATACACTGAGTTTCCCTAAATCAGCAAATACCCAGTTGGGATGGCACACAGACACTTCCTACACCCTCAGGACACTGTGGGCATTAATATATCACTGTTGTATTTAGGGCAATACTTAGGAGTATGTCAAAGAAAAAGATTATTAGAATAAAACAAGAGATCTCACAAATATTCTGAAGCAGGTAAGTGCTTTTGGTATGCATCAATGCAAAGTAAGTACACCCCTTCCTGGAAGGAGGGCAAAACACATAGCCAGAGGGAAGAAGAGTTAATCAGGGAGCCAGGCCAGGGGAAAGTCATTTGGACAAAAGTCAAGGTGAACTGAAGCACTTCTTGCAGGTAGGTAAAAGTCTTGAACAATGTTTTAGAAGTCTTTGTAGAATAAGAAGAAGTCAAAGTAGGGGCACAAGATGATTAGTCTTGTGAGGTAAAGAAGCTGTTGGCAACTCTACAGAAGCAACCAAGGACAAGTCTACACTGAAAACAAGTGAGGTTACACAACAAGAGGTAAGTTCTCTTAGACTTTACAGTACCTTCGGTTAGAAGAAAAACGGTTCCAGCTGGCTTCTGTTTCTGTTCCTGTGCAGCTCTGCAGATCCTGTGTTCCTGGGCCTCAGTTGTGAGGACAAGTGGGAGGACGACTGGAGGACTCCTGCACTAAAATGGGTCAGTTGGCGAAAGAAAAGGACCAACTTCTATTCAGTGGCACCTCGAGGTTTCAGCTCCTTACGTCTCAGCAAATAACACCAACGTAGACTCTTAAATGTTTTGATGGACTTTACTTGCATCTGGGGTCCAGCACTCTGTTGAAGTGGCTCAGGCTTGGTCAGTCCAACTTCCTGGGAGTCCGGATTATTTTCCTGGAGCCCTTGGCCAACTTAAAAGCAACACACACGATCTGGTGTTCCTCTCCCTGGCTCTCCGGTTCCAGCAGCAACTGCAGTGGAAATACAACCAGCTTTGAGAGGATGTCCTGGTGGCTACCTTTGGAGTTGATTGGACCCACAAACTCAAGGGGAGAAGTCGTCCTTACAGGGCTTCTCTAATGGAAACAAATTTGGAGCTACAGCACAGCAGTAGGGCTTCACCGGGCAAACCAACGGTCCAGGAGTTGCAGCAGGCATCTCTTCCAAGTTATTCTTCAGATTCCTTCGCCAAGTGGTTGACTCTGCCTACCAAGCCAAAAAGCCTCACCTTTTATGCAGATTTCTCCCATTCATTCCAGCCTAGCTGTCAGTCACCCAGCAAGGTGGCTGACGTTGCTGGATAGCCAGCCGGCCATTCACCTAAGAGTGCATTTCTGTCTCCTAGGAGACTAAGCACAGGCAGTTTCGGGCACTTCCCTTGCTTCCTGCCCCCACCAGACACCCTGGAGTCAGAGGCAGGTTTCACTCATGAATACCACCAAAGACAAAAAGAACAAACGGACCAAAACTGGTTTGTCCCGCCGAGTAAATCTTAAGAAGGACCTTTCCACAAAGAAATGGCAAAAAAAGAAGACCAGGGCCATTTTGACAAAAATGGCACTCTTGGGTGTTTTACTGCAGCTGCGAACTCAGCCCGCGGTAAAAGCACACCATGGTAGTTAAAAGTAAACCACTGCCACCAGCCATTCATCGAGGAAAGGGTAACATTAATATGTTACATGATAAACTAGACAAAGTGAATACTAAGTAACCCCTCAATCACCCTATTTTAAGATAGTGTGTGCTGAGTCTAGAAAGTTATAAATGTAAGTAAAGTAAATTTCACTTCACAGCTCTTGGAAACAGTAGTTTATCCAAGAGAAGGTGTTTAAATCTTTGGGAAATCCCTGTGTCACTACACTGAGGGTGCTGTGTGACACTGTGTAAATATCATGCCTATGGAGTTTGTCCAAATCATATTCAAAATACGTGAGAGAGTGGGACAAGGGGGTAAAAATTAAAGATCCTGAAATCCAGCAAAGGTGCTGGGGGTCTCTAAGGTACAGAGGAATTAGCACATTTCTGAGAATTCTCCCTAACACCTGGCCAAAACTGCAAACAGGAAAAAGGATGAGGAAAAAACATGTCTTGTAAAGGCCAAAGCACAAAGGCATCAGTCTCGGCTTATGGACACAAATGTCACAAAGGCAGAGAACCTGATATATGGTTACAGGTGGCTGACTTCTCTAGTATGGTTTTACCATCGATCATGCCTTTTCAGGCTCGGCTGGAAAATCTGGTGGTTGTTACGTGTGCAGCCACTTCGGCAATCAAATTAAGCAATGTGGAACCACAATGGGAAAGTGTTGGAATTGCACTAGTGAAGCAAGTCTTCACACAAGTCTGAATAAATTAACCAAGGGGCCTTCATGCTTACAGACTGTAAACTGTCCATTCGAGGCTGGCAAACAAAGTTGTTAACATTGTTCCATAGGTACTGATGCTGATTAACCACTGCATACTCTACCATCAAGCTATGTTCTTTCTATTATTGAAACATCGCCCACATACGCAAGCCCTTTTTTGAACCGGCACATTTAATACGATTGTTTTGACAAATACCAGAATTGAGGATTGTGACAATAGATGACATTCTTAATATAGTATTTCCAAACATTTTCAGTCCAAGTAATTGGGCAACAGTGACATTCGTCTCCCTAGTGGTCGTAGAACATGTAGAGGCATTGTTGACCAAATAAGGACATTTGACTACAAACCAGAGCAACAACAGCCACATGCCAAAGGAGCGAGCCCTCCCTTTACACTGCACACAATTGAACTTGCCTTACAACAATTTACAGCAATTTGAAACTAGACCTTATTATTCAGATAAAATCGATGTAGGTCATTGGTTCAGTAAATGCACTGTTACCGATGAATGTGCAAATTGATCAAGAACTGTTTAATTCATAATCTTTGCTTATATTGGGCCTCATTACGACCCTGGCGGTAAGGGGTTAACGCCAGCGTTAGCTGCGCCGACCCCTTACCGCCAATTACGAGGTCCCCTAGCGCCATGGTGCTTTTAACACCTGCTTTTAGCGGGTGTTAAAATCCATGGCGCTAAGGGACCATGGAGTTAATTACGCCACCGTAATTTACGGTGGCGTAATTAACGCCTTCCCCACTCCCATTATGCCCTATGGGGCAAAAATGGGAATGGGGAAGGGTAAATGGGGATTGGGGACTTACCGCCCCGCCAAGGTCGGAATGGGGCGGTAAGTCCGCCAACCACCACGGCGTAAATGTAGTTTACGCCATGGTGGTAAAGTCACGGCCCAGGCGGTAACTTACCGCCTGGGTCGTAATGAGGCCCATTGTCATGGAACACCAGAGGGTATAACTATTTCTTAGTGCAACCCGGGGGATGGACCACAATATGCTCCTGTAACATATTCCTTTTGCAGGAAACTTGGTTAACGTTGTTGTTTTTTCTTGATGGTTACAAGGTTTTTAAAGAATTAGCCTGTAAATCCAGCAAGGGCCGACCAAAAGGAGGTCTTTGCATAGGTTTAAAAGTTTGTTTGGATGCTAACAGCTATGACATAGGTATAGCCAATACAATTTGAATGGCAGTAGTGATTAAAAAATGTCCCAAGCCAGACACAAAGACTCTTCTTCTTAACTTCTACGATTCACCATATGGTATCCAGGCGGAAGCATTGCTTACCCAGGTAAAGGAGATCTTGGAAAATTGGGAGCAATTTACTAAGGGACAAAAACATCATATTGGCTTGAGATCTAAATGCTCATTGCGTTGGTATTGAGGATTAAATAAGGTTCGAACGTGGGGAAGATATTCTTAAAAAACATAGATCAGGGTTGCTTAGGAAGCGATTTAAATGGTCTGACATGCTTCTGACCTTTGTTGCCTTCGTATTGTGATACCTTATTCTATTTAAAGACCAGGAAAGCAGGGGCTATCGCTACCTGACTTGACTGCTTTTTTCCACAAGGTCCATTCACAGTCTAGTTGGAAAACATGTGATTAAACACACCACCCGTATTGATATCGCAATGTTGCAGGTACCTGCAACTCACAATGAAACCACATTGTATGGACAGAAGCACACATAAGCAAAATAAACACTGAAGCATTGGCTGGTCCTTATACTCCGGCTGAGTTATTGTTGGCTGCAAATGGAGACATGGAAGTCTTGCTATCATTATTGTGGCCTAAAACCGGTTGGACTAAAGTTAAGTTGATCCAGCATAAAGGTGCCCTTGCCATTTTTATATGACCATAAAAGCTCAAAAAGTGAAACTTTGTTTGCCCATCACAACAGTTAAAAGAGAAGCATCTTTTTACATTTCATATTTTGAAATTGGAAACAGCAAAACGAAAAATCAAGTATATGTTATTTGAACTTCTAAAGCGCGCGGTCACCAGAGGTATCTTGGCGCCGAGGAGGGGATGAGGATGACTGCCGGCAAAGCCACAAGAAATTAAAATAACAGGGTCTTCAAAGATTTTCTAAATGCTAAATGATTGGATATAGCCTTGATAGAAGGGGGAAGGTTATTCCACAGTATAACAATTGGTTAAGGCTGCTCAAGCAGAGTACTTCCAATTCTAAATGGAAAATGGCATTTGCATTAATAAAAACTCATGATGCCAGAAGGTTCTGGCACTTATATCGTTCCTACCTCTCAGTAAAAACGCCCCTGATGTAACATTTCAGAGCAGGATTGGTAGATCCATATTGAACGTGAGGAGGAAACACCGCCCAAACCTGATATTTGTATGGGTGGGTTGCAGTTTGATCTACTTGATGTATTAATGATCATAGCAGAATAAAAGCATCAAGAGCCCCGGGCCCAGATGGGCTAGCCAACATGTTATTAAAACGCAACCCCCATTATTGGGCAAATATGTTGGCTATTGTTAGCTATGTTGGAAAGCAGCAGTACAATATTTGCGATTATCCTCTTCAGACTCACAAAATTGGCAGAAGCTGCTGACATTTTTAAACCCCAACAAACAAGCTATAGAAGAGGAAGGTCAAACACACATGCAATGTGAGCACTTCAGTTTGTCTCCATGGATGTTCTTTGGGGTTATATTTATGCTTTGTGGACTACACTGCAGCATTCAACAGCACCCCACATCCTCAGTTGTGCAGGACTCAAGTTCTGGGGTGTAGACACCACTTTGCTGCACTACATTAAGGAACTCTATACCAACACTACAGAGACCGTCAGGCTTTCCCAGGATGGAAATAATTGTTCTTCCCCATTTAGTACGAACAAAGGACTATTTTAGCACCCCTCTTGTTTAACCTTTATGTGGCAAATTTGGCCACAATTTTGACAGGGTGCAAAAATGCCCCCCCCCCTTAATATAGGTGGCGTGCCCACATCATGGATTTCTTTTGCTGACAACACTGTTTTGTTCGATACAACTCCTTTGGCCATTCAGCGCACAATGTATGCCCGTTTGTGATACACATCTGAAAATCATCTGCAAATTAACAGAAACAAAACCATGATTATTGCAATCAAATCAAAACAGAAACATCAAAAGTGTTACCTTTGGCATATGGGTGTGGAGCGATTGCAGGTTGTATACCTTTTTTGTACCCGGGTTTGCCTTTTTATAGTAGGCCACTACTCTGAAATATAATCACTACATTTTGCCAAAAGCCACGCGTAAATGGCAAGCAGTTAAAAACTTCATAGCAAATGTAGCAAGTGAGTCTATTGCAGGTTTTGTTGAGATCTAGCAGAAAGGGGTAGTCCCTTGCATATAATATGGGATGGACATTTCGGCAAACCACAAGATCAAATGGTTATCACTGACAGAAGAAATTTGTTGAAGTCTTTATTGGGAGTCCCTGCATCGGTCCCGGTGGAGGTATTCCCTGCATCGGTCCCGGTGGAGGTATTGCGTCTAGAATTGGACACTGTCTCTCTACTCAAACAGTGGAAAATGTGTTGCTGCAAAATGCTGTCACATTTCTTGCTGGCCCAAAATGTTGACATCGCTGTTTTGACAACATTTGCAGCACATTTCAGATATAGATCCAATAACTTTGCTCACAAGAATTTGAATCTCAAAGTGATCAATCACTTAGAAGCTGTAGGATTGGCATTTAGTGCTTTGCTCGAAGACACAAATGTTCTCTTGAAACTCAGGAAGAAATCGTTAGCCTTAGATCGCATGACCTCTGTTGATTATCTCACATTAAAGAAACGCTACGTTTTGTACGCAACCCAGAGTTTTCCGGGTAATGAACCACATAGTTACCTTATTGAAATGTGCAGTAACAAACTTACGAGATTCATTTTATATTTGCAACTGAATCTACTTCCTGTGTTAGAGGTCACAGGTGCTTGGAAACAAATTCCTCGTGAGCAATGCTTGTTGTGTCTCTGTACAAATACTATTGAAACCAGACAACACATACTTACTGGCTATCCCAATCTAATAGAACATTATGCCATGAGTTACATACATGTTTGTACCATTGAAAAAATTGGTCTAGACCAGTTTTGGTCAACTATATACTAAGCCGAGTCACTGGTGAGGGTCGCCTTGGCCATGTAGAGTTGGAAAATATTTTACGTAATATTGTTGGGCTTGAAGCTGTGGATATTTGAAGCAAGTTGACTTATTTGTAACAAGTATTTTATTGTGTTTTTTCTATTATTGCAAAATGCTTTTTAAACTCATATTGATTGTATTGTTTGTTATACATTTTATGGTAAATTATGAAATTTTGTAATATGCAAAAGGCTAGATTATTAGCCGCAAGCTTTAAATACAAATAAATAAAAAAGATGGGTTCTGACAATTTTTACGGGAGAAACAACACGTAATGAAAATCAGCTTTCTTGCACACTTAATACTGATTCCAGATGTATGTGATAGTTAGGTGTTTAAAGGTCAATACGTTACTTGACTTATCAATTAGAAAGTTCGTTCCTGGTGGCTAAGGCCGCCATTGCATTCACCACGCCTGTAGCACACTTTTAACTGAGGAAAGGGGATTGTTCTTCTGCTTACATGCAAAATAATAGAACTTGGCACTTTAGTGCTGATCTTCTTCCGCTTTCTAAGATATGCTTTCCTTCTTGCATTTTAAACCCTGAATGTGTTGCTGACATTTATATCTTTTCAGGTGCACTTTAGTACTGAAAGTGTAGCCCCATACAATATATTAGACTTTAGTACGCATGTCTCTTCCTTTGAACTGTGAGCACTCTGACGCCCCCAGAAGATGTTTTTTACACATGCATATGTCGTTCTATAATGTTACAGATTTGAATTTTTATTTGAGTATGTTTAGTTTCTGCGTCAGTGCTTTAAGTGGGCCGGGTCCTGCCGGGGCCGGGCCCCGGCAGTCTCCAGAAAGTGGGGCTGAGCCGGGGCCCAGCCGGGGCCCAGCCGGGGCCCCCCGTCCCACACAACATTGGCGGGATGCATTATCCCGCCGCGGCCGCAGCCGCGACGGGAGATGCGCCCGTCATTATGTCGGCCAAGCTGACAGAAGTGCCAGCCAGCCAGAGCGACGCTGAGGCTGGCGGCACTTCTGTCAGTTAGTGTAACTCCCTCTGATGACCCCTCATCAGGGTCATCAGAGGAAGTTACTGCCCTTTGTTTTCCCTCCCCAGGTCACTAACCCCTGCGGGCTCCGTGATCTAATATGCAGATAAAATCACGGAGCCCGCGGGTTCGCAGAGGGTGAAAGACGTCTCGGGCTCAGTGATCTATGTGCTCTTAGCAGATAGATCACAGAGCCCGAGGTGCTTTCTCCGTTGGCAAAGCTTTATAAAGGATGCCTTGAACTGTGTACGTTTCAAGCCATCTTTTATAAAGGTAGAAATATTTCTATGTTTATAAAAGACGGCTTGAAACGTGCACAATTCAAGGCATCTTTTATAAAGCTTTGTCGACGGACAAAGCCACCTTGCGGTTTGTTTTATCCGTCATCAACGCTTCATAAAAGATGCCTTGAATTGTTTACGTGTCAAGCCATTTTTTAGAAACATAGAAACATGTTACAAATATCTATGTTTATAAAAGGTGGCTTGAAAAGTACACAAACCATAGTAAGGTAAGCACACAAGTGTGCGTAACTTACTATGGTTTGTGCACTTTTCAAGCCACCTTTTATAAACATAGAAATATGTAACATTGCTATGTTTATAAAATATGGCTTGAAAAGTTCACAAACCATAGTAGTGCGCATACAAACATAAATGCTCACATACATTTATATATTTGTTTGCGCACCTTACTGTGATTTGTGCACTTTTAGGCCACGCCCACAATGAAAGCCACGCCCCCAAACGAGGGCCCCCCCTCAATTTCTTACCCCACTTAAAGCACTGTTCTGCGTCTATATTTGTAGATATCATGATACATCATGTATTTGGAAATGTTTTGCACGGATTATGTTCCTGCTGCTTTATATCGTATTTGAAATTTCAGATGGATGCTTTCTAGAAATTCATTGAAATAGTTTCTATGGCTTTATGCAATTAGTGTGTACATTTGCACTTTCTAAAATAACTTATTTATAGATGGAGTGAATCTTGAATTTGACAAACTAGGGTGATAATGATGGACGTGGGCACGGTGTTAGTGATTTTTCTTTTTTGCGAATACTGCTGGCAAATATGCCAGATAAATCCATATTTATGGAAATTTCACATTTGGAGTAAAAAACATAGCATAACACAGAAGACGCTTAATTTCACAGGATGGTGAATCTGGCAAGAAGTAAGAATGAGTGAAGGAGTTTGCTTCGTGTACAGCCTCCCCTCCCACAGAGCCAGGTTTCCAGCACAGCGATGGGCGCCAAAGACGCTGCGGTGGTAACAGCCAATGGAGAGTGAAGTTAGCAAAGGTATGCAGTGAGATCACAGGCATCTGAGATGAGATCTCTGGCAAAGTGGTTGCCCTGAGTGAACCAACAGATCATGGATTCAACGGCACGCAGAGAAATAAAAGGCCATTGAGTATAAGCATTGCACACCAAGGGCATGTGTAGACTGACAGGTGATAGAAAGACCACCCTGGTTCACACAGGTCATTAAAAACAGAAATCCAGAAATTGTCTTGTGACATAGTGAGGGCGTATGTTGCAGTGTGCTATTTTGACTGGAACAATTATGCATTTCTAGTAATCTTTTTCAATTATTATTACTGTTTGGTGCCACTCCCCTATTCATGCCTCTTTCACTGATAATGCATTTTAGGACTTTCACTACGCACTTATGACATTATTTAAAACACGCTAATATGGCACCTGTCCTGTGCCCTACCACATCGTTGTTCGTTCTATCCAGGAGCAGGACCTCCTTCATTCTGTGGGCTGCAGGAGCAGCTCACCAGCAGCAGCTGACGACCAGAGCCTCCCATGTAAGCCTGTGGGCTTATTACCTGCATCTCCCCCTCGCTCTACATGCCATGAGCTTTCCGACGGCACCCACAGCCCTGAACAGCATATTTATGCTGTGTAACCTTGGCTGCCGGCCGAGCGTCCCATCCGCCATTATATGCGTATATGCAGACTTTCCGATTCACAAACCACGAGGTTTGCACTTTCAAAAATGGCCGCCGGCTTCTGAGGACCACAGACTCTGCAGCCAAAGACCATTGTGCTCCCCCATTGGTCAGCCTCCCCTGAAAGCTTATCACGGGACAGCATCCGGCATAAACTGGCCCCCTGAGAAGACACACTAATAAGGCACCTGTCCTGTGCCTGTCCAGGGACTTCCAGTGACCAGTGCCACGACCCCCTGCCAAAAATGCTCTCCCCCTCGAGGACTACACCACCACGGCCATCTGATCTTATCACGTGGTAAGACCTGTACCGCCTTTAATGACAGTTACTTTTGCACACCAACTACTAGTGCTTGTTTCACTTTTGCAGCTCTAAGCTCAGGATGCCCTCTGTCTTCTGCTATCCATAGGTCGATAGTAAACACTACCCATACTTATTAATCGATCTTTGCCCCACAAGTGCACCCAGACTGAATAGAAGTCGAATGATCACATCGCCTGATTAATCAAACGTATTGTATGTATATTGTAGTTGTACTGCACGCGCTCTGTTATTCTGAAACACATTCATTTGTCTGTACCTTTACCTAGCTACTCAAACAGACGTAACAATTCTATGCTTGTATGACTACTGTACTTCTGTTATTATCAGCTCTGTGTCCATAACGATCTGAGCAGCGCCAACTCTTGGGTCATTGTTAACTGTATCTACCCAACATGTCCCTGCTAAGCGTCTCTACTTAACATTACAAGTGTCCGCGCCTCACGGACTACACCTTACTACGATTTCTACCCCTGTTATCCCCCCACCACCATGCACGCAACCTTGACTCACTGAACCTCGTAGCTTGTCAGTACAGCTGCAGCTGTACCTAAACGCTACATGCTAGCGCTATTGTTTACACCTACTGTTGTACTATGCCAGGCTTGCCTTGCCTTTAAAATAGCTAGAACAGCCTCACCACTGCCCAAGCCCGTGCTTTGCTGCTTACTGTCCCGTACATCAGGAAAAGTACTCAGCGTTCTTTAGACTTGTATTTGCCAGTCATACACCTATCTCTGTATGCACTACGATGATGTACTGTACCACTATGGCCTAGACTGACCTTGCACTTTATACTGGTTCACCACTGCTTTATTACTTCTTCACTAATGTTCACCACTTCTTTAATTACGTTTGGTTGCTCGCATGTATACTGTCAGTACCATGCATATTTCTGCATTTATTATGTGGCATTTGCTAGCTCCTGGCCTATGTGCACCTATTGCTAGCCCCATTACTTGTTTCTTGCAACTCTGTATGTGTGGCTGCCTCTGCATTCATCCATGCTGTTATAATTGAGTGGCTGTCCCTATACTTTTTAGGACTATCTACACTTGTATACTGCATTTCCCGTTAAGAAGATAATGCCAAACTGATCCCAGTACACTATACCACCCATTGTACTGGAACAGCTCTAGTAGCACGCTAACCATTCCAAGTACATTGCTGTTAACCTACACTATTCCATCACATAGTCCACTGTATCGCCTTATGCCTTATCACTGTGAATCTAGCCATGATCTTACCCCTGATTACCACCACACGTTTACTCCTCAGCTTGACTACATTCCCTGTCAACACCATGGCAGCACCGTTATGCCTTGTAAACCTATCCATGACTACCAACTTACCCCTTGCCCAGAATATCCCACCTACCACCTTCTTACCTCAGTTGTATACAAATGGCAAAAAAGTAACAACCCCAACATTCCTTGTCAAACACATCCCATAATTACCCTTAGTCAAAAGACTAATACTATCAGGAATGGATATATGCTACAATCACCTAATTCCTCTCAGACTCTACACCTGTCCAATAGGCCCACATCTAACCAGCCATGCACTACCAAATGGAGAAACCGTAGATTAGGCTCTAGACTTAGTAGGTCCCCTACTACTCACACAACTGGACACTCCCAGTCACCGCCCAAGAGATCTACTCACAACTCACCCAAACCCACCCTCAAATCTAAATGTGCAACTAACACTCCTGGCACTTGCGGGACTACCAGTAAAGACTATACTAAGCCTATAATCCAGGCATACCATAAAATCAAAGGAGCTCTGATCAACGCTAAGTCCCCGGTCGCCCATGCTCTCGAAGTCATGGACATCATCACATGTAACCAACTAGACCTCCTAGTTGTTACTGAGACATGGCTTCACAAAGCAGTCGGACCTGCCCTTACTCTAGCTATCCCAACCAACTTCACCATCATTAGGAAAGACAGAGAAACATCCAAAGGGGGTGGCCTAGCCGTCATCTACAAATCAGAGCTAACTATCAAAGACACAGAAGTCATGTCACTTCCTACAGCAGAGATACTTTCAGTTAAACTGGGGATATCCCCTTCACGTACCATTGCCATGCATGCAATTTACAGACCTCCAGGACCGCTAGGTTCATTCGACGAAGACTTAATGACTCTTCTGAACACCAACACCAAACCTGGATCCCAAATCCTCTTACTTGTTAACTTCAATTTGGGCCTTAATGACCCTAAAAACCCAACGCCGCTACCCTAGCAAACACCATTGCTGAAGCCGGCCTTAGTATTAGGAACACTGAACCCACTCACTATAAAGGTCACATCTTGGACTGGGTCACAGATATCAACTGCACTACATATATCACTTCCACTGAACCGTGTGTATGGACAGACCACTCCTTGATTTCTTTCACTATCCAAGATAGCCCCCAAACGAATGCACCTAAGCCTTTGGCACCACCAGCCCTCATCAGATGCAAAAAGAACATAACTGTCGCTAACCTCCTACCTCTGATTCAACCTATCACCAACCATACCCACCTCCCTAGTGATCCTACAGAATTGGTTGACCTGTACAATAACACTATCAACACTGCCATAGACACTATAGCTCCACTAAAACTGAGCAAAGAAAAACCCATTGCTCATCTTAACACCTGGTTCACCCGTAGTCTAAAAGCCCTTCGTAAAGAAAAAAGACAGGCAGATTCTACTTGGAAAAAGAGCCCGTTGTTACAGAACAAAAATACTCTCACCTCCCTCGCAGGCAGATACAAAAAAGAAATCATACAAAGGAAAAAAGAAACCTTCAACAAAAGAATCAAAAAGGCTAGCTCAAGTACCAGAGAAATCTTGTCTATACTTAGAGAATTAAAATCCCTAATTGTCCCCAAAAACAAAATTTGGTGCACCAACATACAAAATGCTCTATGCAACAAAATTGCCATGCTTCAAGATAAAATACTAGCCAAAAAAACAACGCTTCATAAGATTGCTCTCACAACCCAAGAAGCCATCTTACAAGAACTCACTAAACCATCCATTCAATTTAAATTCAGGTCAGTTTCAAATAATGAGGCTCAAACTATCATCAGATCACTCAAGCCCTTCCGGTGTCTCGGTGATACATACCCAACACCCATTATTAAGGAAGCTGCAAAGGACTTGGCTCATTTCGTCACCACATTCATCAACTCCTCATTTAAATCTTCTTCTGTGCCCACCAATCTCAAAGATGCCTGGGTTCTACCCCTCCTAAAAAAAACAATCTGGGCCCCAACGTCCCAAAAAACTATAGGCCAATTACAACTGTTCCATTTCCCCTCAAAATAATTGATAGATCTGCCTATCTCCAGATTCAATCCTATATAGAGATCACCAATTTATTAGGCACCCGAGACATGGAACCGAAACAGCACTCCTCGATCTTAAAAACCAACTGGTTGACAGAAAAGACAAGGGGGACATTATCATTCTCCTACTCTTACACCTTTCCGCTGCATTCAATCTGGTTGACCATAAAGTTCTATGCAACCACATAAAATCTGCTGCTAATTTTTCCGATGAGGTGTCCTCATGGATAAACTCCTTTCTAGACAATAGCACTGTGAGAGTCTTCTCACCCACCTCATCTGCACATCCAGTTCCCATCAATTGCGGTGTATCACAGGTGTCCTGCGTCTCCCCTACCTTGTACAACATCTTTACAAAGCCTCTCTTTGACATACTTGACAATCTGGGTGTCTCATACACTAATTATGCTGACGACACCCAGATCCTCATCCCTATTCAGGGAGACTAAAAAATAGATGTAGGGCATATCAATACAATCTACCAAATCATACAAACCTGGATGGCCACCCATGGTCTATGTCTTAATGATGAAAAGACCAAACTACTAATCATAGGGTCCCCCAACAGACTGCGCAAACTCCCGCACCAATACAACTCCATCGCTATTGACGGCATCCAGATTAAAGTCGCTAAGGAAGTAAAAATGTTAGGTTTCTACTTAGACTCTGCACTCAACCTCAATCTCAATAAACAAGTAAATGCCACAGCCTCGGCAACTAGCTGCACGTGCAAATTGATATTCACATGCAAACTATTTCTGACCACTGATACCTGTATTACAATTGCACAAGCACTAATGCTATCCAAATTAAACTACTGCAACACACTTTATTTAGGCACCAGTAATCACAACATTAACAAACTCAAAACCCTCCAAAATAATGCCCTAAGAACCACCTTAGGCATCCCTAAAGATCACCATATCTCCAACGCAAGACGCTCCACCAACTGGCTAGCCATCAAAGACAGAATCAAGCTTATTACACTTAACCTGACTTACAACTGCCTCAACAACAAGGCACCCATCTACCTGATGGAGAGATTCACGAAACACACCTCAGAACGACCTGTCAGAAAGGCATACGCTAATAGTGTCAGAATCCCCAACTTTAAACTTAAAAAAACAGGAGGATCCAGTGTCCCAGTTCTGGCAGCACATCTCTGGAACTCATTACCAGACACTTTAAGAGCATAACCCTCTCTCTCCTCCTTCAAGACTAACGCCAAATCATGGCTACACACCAATGACCACTAACATCATGCTCACGATTTGTAAATATTGTACCTATTGTATGTATTTCCTTATACCTGCTTACTCATATTGTAAAGTTTCCCTGTATCTTGTATTACACTGTATTTTGTATCTCCCTCATATGTAACTGTAACCTAATATATACCTGTAACCTAAATCTTTGCAAGCGCCAAATTGCCCGAGGGCCCTGTGCGCTCTATAAATAAATAAACAATACAATACAATTTGTCAAACACTATCCTGCTCACACACTCACACCTTCTGGTCCATGTGTTGAGCCTTCCATCAATTCTGAAATTCAGACCCATTATCTACAATGCTGGCACAAATTATGAACCCCTGACCTAATCCTTGCCTGCAAAAAATCACTTGCTGACCTCTACACTGGCCTCTGCCAAATCCTCCTATTTCAAAAACCTAATCACCTCCCTCTGTAATTGGCACAGCAAACTTTCATCTACCCTCCAATCATTGCTCACAATATCTATTCCCTCTTCCCTTTCTGCTATTGACTTTGTTCACTATTTTCCTTTAAAATCTCTAACATTTGACACTCTCATAGCTCTCCTCACTCCCTCCCAATCCTTAATTTTGTTCACCACTCTTCCCACTACCTCTTCTACTCTTCACTCCTTCTCCCCAAACTCAGCTAATGAAGTAGAACCCATCCATTGCAGTGCCAACCCCTCTTATGCTATGATCAACCCCTTTGCTTCCCAAATCGTCCCAATCACTTATTCTTATTTCTCCAAGCACGTTAACATCTCTCTCTACAATGCACTCTTCCTTGCCTCCTACAAACCTGCAACTATATTGCCTCCATGGAAGAAACCCTCTGCTGACCCAAACGTCTCAGAATATTATCAGCACATGTCTCTCCCTCCCCATTATTCAAAGGCCCTTGGGTGGGTGGTCTTCAATCGGATCACTATGTACAGTGAGAAAATTGACTTTTGAGATCAAGTTCACTCTGCTTTCATAGTGAATACTCCACAGACACTGCCCTCATGTATCTCAGACTTTCTCTCTGATGCACACCACTCAAAAATCTTTTCTGTACTCATCCTTATTGACCTTTCTTCCCCTTTTAGCCCTGTCGACCACTTCTCTCGACTCACTCTCCAGAACACTCGGTTTCGCAAATCTGCTCTTTCCTGGAAGGACGATCAAGTTACTTCTGATAGTCAACAACTCTTTATTTCAAACAATGACCAACTACATCACAACCATACATCACTGGATGATATTATGCTGTCTGATTATGAACTCTTCAAAAAACAGAAATGATATGTCTGTTGCCTGCAATGCTGTTCCCACTATCCAATCTCATTTCTACTTGATATCCTCACTCCTTCACCCAAGGCTTACAATCTTGGAGTACTCTTTGACAGTGACCTTAAACACTGACACTTCATTACAGCCTCTAGCACAGGTGAAAAATGCATTCTCCTCAGCAGAAAAAGACACCCCAACTCATCCACCCCTCAGCCAAAATGATAGAATCTGCTCTTGGGCTCAGTAAACTCGATTTATTTCTGGTAAAGCCTTCAGGTCTACTCCTTGGTCTCCCATCTGCTCCTCCTCTCCCAATACCAAAGTCCTAAACTTTGCTACTTTCAACCACTACAACTTACCCTATTCTTCCCCAACCTCTACATAATATCATCATGCCAAGTGGCTCTCAATGCAAATTCCCCTCTCGCTTTTCACTCCTTCTTCTTGTCTTTAAATCCATCTACAGTCCTACCCACCAGAAGGGCAAAACTATTGACTGGGTTGCAGCCCACAACTGCAATATCACTTGCAAAGCCCCACAACCTCTTGTATGGACTGACCATTTCCTCATATTATTCGACATCTACCATAACAATCCTAACCCAAAACAGCGCCCTTAAGCACCAGCGTGCCTGACCAGAAACAAGCGCAACATCACCGCAGAAACCCTCACACCACTAATCCTCCCCCTTTTAAAAACTATCCTAGCTGCTGCCGACCTTAACCTTCTAGTCAAAACCTACAATGATGCCCTAACTAGCACCATTGATGCCGTTGCCCCACTAAAGCAACGCAAATGCAAGCCCATAGCTCACTTGAACCCTTGGTACACACCGGAACTCAAAATTATTAGAAAAAAGAAAGCCAAGATGGAAACCCTATGGAAAACCAACCCCTCTGAAGAAAACAAAACTAATCTCACGACCATTTCCTCCCACTACAAGAAAGAGATAATCCGGACTAAAAAAGAAGCCTACAATGTCAGAATAAATAATGCCCAATCTTCTACTAAAGAACTCTTCACCATTCTGAAGGAATTAGAAAATCCGAATCCTCCAACAGATACCTGCGTGAAGGACAAGGCATGTTGTACCAGCATCCAAAATGCCCTAGCTAACAAAATCACTGGTCTTCAAAACAAAATTGAATCCAAAAGATTACCACTCTCAAACAGCAACGCCTTCATACCCAGCACACTTACCCTACTAGAAATACTTCCGGCTTTACATTCAAACCAGTTACTATACCCGAAATTCAAAAAATCATAGCATCCCTTAAACCTTCTAATTGTAAAGGGGACAGCTGCCCCGCTCAGATCATCAAAGACGCGGCGCGAGACCTTGCCCCCTTCATCTCCAAACTAGTAAACTTATCCTTCTCCACCAATTCTGTACCTAACAACCTAAAACAGTCCTGGGTTCTCCCTCTTCTAAAAAAACAATCTCTCGACCCGGCCATTCCCACCAATTACAGGCCCATCACCACGGTCCCCTTCCTGCTAAAAATCCTCGACAGAGTTGCCTATCTGCAAATCCAGGATTACTTGGAGTCCAATCAACTGCTAGGCCTGCGTCAATCTGGCTTCCGCCCCCAACATGGAACGGAAACTGCCCTTGTTGACCTTAAAAGCCAGATTGATGACATCAAGGACAAAAACAAAGCAGCCATCCTACTCCTCCTAGACCTCTCAGCAGCCTTCGGCCTGGTTGACCACAAAATACTCTGCAACCACCTCTCTTCTGCAGCCCACTTCTCCCCCTCTGCTGTCATATGGATACAATCCTTCCTAGCCAACAGAACCATGAGGGTCTTTTCATCTGTGGCTGCAGCAGACCCCATCCCCATTACCTGTGGTGTCCCACAAGGTTCCTGCGTCTCCCCTACCCTCTATAACATCTTCACGAAGCCCCTTTTTGATAAACTGGACCATCTGGGTGTCGCCTACACCAATTACGCAGATGATACCCAGATACTCCTCACCATCTCTGGCAACTACAACATTGACACTACCAGGATTAACAAAATCTTCTCCATCATTCAGGCATGGATGGCCTCACACGCCCTCTGCCTGAATGATGAGAAGACCGAACTCCTCCTGGTCGGGTCCCCTAATAATCTACAGAAACTCAGCCCTGAATACTCGAATTTCACCATAGATGGCAACATCATCCCAGTTGTGAAAAATGTGAAAACGTTAGGCTTCTACCTCGATGCCAATACCAACCTTGCCAAACAAGTCAATATGACTGCCTCAGCCACCGCATACACGGGAAAACTAATCGGGGCCTGTAGACCCTTTCTATCTACAAACAGCTGCCTCATTCTGGAGAGGGCCCTCATACAATCAAAGCTTGACTACTGTAATAGCCTTTATCTTGGTGCCAACCTAGCTATAATCAAGAAACTTCAGATCCTCCAAAATAACGCGTTGAGAGCAGCACTAAATATTCCCAAGAGAGGGCATATCTCCCACACAAGAATATCTTGTAAATGGTTATCCATTCAGCAAAAAATTGACCTAAAAACCCTCTGCCTCAGCTACAAAGCCTTAAACCACCTAGCCCCACAGTACCTGACCAACAAACTTACTCTCAATCCTAACATAAGAGTCACTAGATCATCCAATACTCTCAGCCTCATCATGCCCAGATTCACAGCCAAAAGAGCGGGAGGCTCGAGCTTCACGGTTCTCGCCCCTCAACTCTGGAACACCCTACCACCGAATATTAAACTGGCAAAATCCTTCCAATTGTTCAGAAAACTAGTCATTAGTTGGCTCCTGGAGAGGGTAAACCTCAGATAGACTAAGCTCAGTACTTTTTGTATATATTGTACATACTTTGATATGTTTCCTACTTCCTGCCTGTACACACCATATATGGCATTTCTCCGCCATCATTGTATAACAGTTTTTTCGACTGTATTCCTTGTAACTTGTCCTTAAGCGCCCATTTACCCCTGGGTCTGGAGCGCTATACTAAATAAAACAAACAAACAAACAAATAGTCGTACCCCCCACCTCGCTGACTGAATCATCCTGTATTCTCTTTGCATTCTCTATGTTCCTTCTCGGATCTACGTGATCCGACCGCGGCTGATTTTACATGGCTGGAAATTTTGCATGTGAAATGTACGAACCACAAAAGGTTCATACATTTCCCATGCAACTACACATTCAAAACCCCTACATGCTCACGCCCCCACCCACACCCACAACACACCAATGACACACCCCCACCCACACCCAAAACACACCCACACCCCCAACATAAACAAACCCTACTTACCTTCTCTGCACACTGTGTCCCTGTGGCACCAGTTCCCTTTCACTTCTGTGATCGGGAACTGGCGCCGCAGGGTCCTTTTCTTTTTTTTTTTTTTTTTTTTTTTCAGGAGCTGCAGGGGTTTCCCCCGCTACACCCCACTCACTCTACTTTGGAGTATAGTGAGCGGGGTGTTGTTGGAGACACCCTTGCAGTGCCCATTTCTTTTATTTTTTATTTTTGGGTGTGCTGTGGCGCTGTCCCCTGCAACACTCCTCTCACTATATCACACTGAATAGTGGGCTGGGTGTTGCGGGGGACACCCCCACAGTCTTTTTATTTTTTTAAATACCTACAATGCTACCACCAAAGGTTCAAACTTTTGGTGTTTGAACCTTTGGTGGTAGCATTTTTCTGACTTTTTGTAACGGTCTGGCCTTTTTTTGTCAGTCCGATCATAAAATTCCTTCTCCTCTCCCCTTAATCTTGGTGTTCGCCACAACTCCTTTTTTCCACGGCTTCTACTCATTCCCCTTACTTGACCAACTCAACTGGAATGCTTCCCCCAGATACTAAAACGATCTCGTCACTTGAACACTTAACCACCAAACTCAAGCTTCACATTATTTCCTGAGAAGTGTTGCATCTGCCACTTCTAACTGACTCCTGTCTACCATGGCCACAATATTCAATTCCTATGGTCAGCTATAAATATTTGATATATTGTGGTGCTACGACTTTATTAAGTTTACTAGCTGTGTTTTTTTACTTAAGCAACTGAACCCGAAGAGGGGGTGAATTACTGGTCTGATAATGCCCATGGCCATCAGTTACAAGTCTGAACAAAGAGAGGGCTTTAACGTAAGCCCTAGGGCATTACCAAACCAGTAATGTCCCTCCCACCTGAGGGTTCTATTACTATTAGTAGCCCACCACATGGTACCAGGGTAGTACTATTATCTTTCTCGAGTTAAGAAATGATGTGTAAATAATTTCTCAACTCGAGGAAAAAAAAGAAAAAAAGATGCCTGCCATACACAGGAAAGAACGGACTACATGTAGTCCCTTCTCGCTTTCCATGGCAGTCATTAAATTGTGTAAACAAAGAAAATGGCTACCAGGGAAGAGGGGAAGCGAGTACACATAGACCCTTCTTCTTATTTTCCATAGCGGTCATTCGTGAGGCAGAGATTTGCCAGGGACACTGCTGCTCCCGGAAGCAGAGAAGGACAACGCAGCACAAGGTAAGTGTGGAGGCGGTGGGGGGGTTTAAATATGAGGAAACCCGCACGTATCTGATTCCTGGTGAGGAAAGATGGTGGCCTCTGTATGGTAAGGACCCTGTTCCGAGTCTCCTCAATGGCTGAGAGGTTGCCACACCTGCCTCGGTGTGTACTAATTTGTACATGTCCCAGGTTTCTTTAACAAATTACCTGTCCACTTCAACAATTAGCTAATCATTCCCATGTAACTGCAATAAAAAGCAGCTCATTCTGGCACTGAATCTGTCTCCCTGTATGTGTCATTTCTGCTTGATGTGACCCTTGAACCATCAATAAATACAAATACAACTTCTACCTCTCAGTTATTACTCTGTACAAGCAAGGTATGGCCACCATGGAAGATGTATGTTTATGGTTCTATCAGAGTCAGCAGTGTTCAACACATCCATTTTGGCAATCTCTAATCCCCTGCCTGCTTCTGAAAGTCACCCACTTTTAGCATCTACAGATTCTGCTGTTCTGATTTTCACTCATTCCACCACTGCCAACCCAAAGCTTCAGTTGCTCAAGTCTGGCTTGCCACTAGCTGCTGCTCATCTGTTCCTAACGTACACTTTAAAGTTCTACTTGGTTAGCAGCTTAAGTTCCCTCCCCTTGGCTTTCATTTCCCCAACCACTGCATTCTGGGAGTTGCACTTTTGGTTTGCTTCAGTAGGATTAAAGAAATGTAGGGGTGTTGTGTACTATGATAAAGTTTTGACTTAGGTAGTAGTAATGGTATGTGAATTTAAATAGTATTGTCCTATTGTTAAATGATTCTCCTATTATTAAATGAGCTACTGTTACTTTTTGGATTTTGGTGAATTTTTGTGGTGCTTGCCCTTCTCTCTATTTACCATCTATTTGCCATCCTGACTCTTTGTAGCCCCACCCATTACACGCCCACTCCCTCTACGATCCCCCACCCACTCGACTCCATTACATGTGATGGTTGGGCTTTTTTGGGCTACATTTGACAAGTCCTCTCAAGGTTGCTTTGTTCTTCATGCTTTTTACCCCAACCAACTACCCACCAACCCCGCTCTCTCTAACCTAATCCATTCACCGACCACAATTCACCCTATCCCCCACCCATTAGCCTCCCCACTCCCTCTCTACCCCCAACCACACAATCCCCACCCGCTCTACCCTCACCCACCCACTCCCCACTCTATCTACCCCCAACCACCCAAACTAGACCCACCATGTCTACCACTGCCCACATACCCTACCGCCATCCAATCTATCCCACCCACGCAAACAACCACCCTCTCTACCATCACAAACCCAATCCTCACTGTCACTACTCCCACCCACCTTAACCCCACCCTGTCTACCACCACTCGCCTACCCTACTCCTACCCTCTCTACCCCCACACACCCTACCCTAACCACGTGTTCTCTACCCCACCCACCCTACTCCTGCTCTCTCTACCTCCCCTACCCTATTCTAGTCTTTCTACCCCCACTCTCCCGTACCTCACTCCCCTTCCCCCCACCCACCCTCCCTTCACTCACCCACCCAACACCAATGCTCTCCATGCACACCCACTGGCCCTAGACCCACCCTGTCCACATAACCCCACCCTCCCTACTGCCACCCTCTGTACCTCACCTACCCACCCCCACTCTCTCTATTCCCACCGAAACTACCCCCTACTCATTCTACCCATCACCCACCCATCCTTCCACAACTTTATCTATACCCACCCACCCTACTCCCACTCTCTCAACCCATACCCTACTTCCACTCTCACTAGACCACCCACCCATCCTACCATGACTCCACTAATCATAGCTACACACCCTATACCCACACTCTCTACCCCACCCACCCTTCCCCCCTCTCTATACCACACCACTACGAACCAATCACCCTACCCACAATTCCTCTGCCCCATCCACCCAAACCCCACTCATTCTACTCTCATTCACACACACTAATCCCATCCTGTCTACCACCAGCCACACGCCCACCCCCACTTGCTCTACCCGAACATGCCCTACCCCCACCCCCACTTGCTCTACCCGAGCATGCCCTACCCCCACACACCTTACCCACACCCTCCCTGTGGTCACCCTCTCTACCCCCACATACCCTCTCTACACTCACCCACCCAATATGCACTCAATCTACCCCAAGCCACCCACCCTACCCCTGCACTCTCTACCCCCACTCAAACTACCCTCACTCTCTCTACCCCCACACACCCACCCCTCCCCACTTTCCCTACACCCTCCCACCATATTCTCACTCTCTCTACCCCCATCTACCCACCCAACCATCATACCATACTCACACTCTTGCTACCCTATCGACCCACCCGACCTTAACCCCACTCTCTTTACTCCCACCTGCCCACCCTACCTCCACTCTCTCTACCTCCGCCCACCCTACCCTCAGTCTCTATACCACACCCACCCTACCCACACTTTGTCTACCCCCACCTGCTCTACTCCTACACTCTCTACCCCCCAGCCACCCACACTATCCCCAATGTTGCTACCCTCACCCAACCTTCCCCTGTTCTCTCTGTCCAACCCACACTACACCCACTCCCTCTAACCCCACCCAACCACCCCACCCCCACACTCTCCATCATTCCACCCACTCACCAGCCCCACTCTCTCCACATTACCTCCACTCTCTCTAACCCCACCCATCAGACCTAGCTCCACTCGCTCTACCACCCAAAGGTTATATGTGATTTTACCAAACTAAATTTCAGAGTGGTACATTTTATCACAACCATAATACTGAAAAACACTGATTTGTTTATTTATTTTTAATTTGGGGGTCCTCCCAAACACCCCGTATTTCTACCCTTATAACTCGACTCGACCCCATCCCGACTCATTTAAATCCCTTACCCCACTACCCCATATATATTTCATTAATCTTTTTGGTCTTTTTCCGTATTATGTACTTCAATGAAATGTACCACTCTGTTTAGTTTTCAGTAAAATGACTGGGTACGCCCCAAACCCACCATAACCCCTCTCTCTCTACCCCACCCTACCATAACCCCACTGTCTCTTCCCACACCCACCAACCCTTAGCTGGGTCTGTGTTTCAGTGGACTAATGAATCCACTACAGGGGCCTGTATTTGACCTCATGGTCACAGGTTCAAATCCCGGCATGACCACTCAGCCCTTCATTCTTCTGAGGTCGATAAAATGAGTACCATTAAGCTGGATAAAAATAAACATCTCTTATCTGTCTATATCACCAAGATACCCCTCTGGGGGTGAACATTCGCTCTACAAATACACTTGCTACACCCATCCACCCTACCTCCACTGTCTCTACCTCTACCTACCCACACCATCTCTACCCCCACCCTCCCTCAACCACTCTTTCAACCACTGACTACCAACCCTAAACACGTTCTCTGCGCCACCGCACACTCTCTCCAGGCTACCCACCCACTCGACCGCCACTCCCTCTAACCTCACCCATCCTAGCTCCACTTTCTCAACCAACACCACCCAACATATATCAACTCTCTACACCACCCGCCCTACCCCCTCCCAACCTAGCTCCACTCTCTTTACCCCACCAACCAACATACCACCACTCTCTCTACAACTTCACAAACCCACCTTACCACACCGCCACCCATGCAAACTCTCCCCATGTGCTATTTCCCACCCACTATACCCTCACTCTCTATACACCACCTACCATACCCACACTAGCTCTAACCTCAACCACATCCCCTATCCCACACTCTTTACCCCCACACCCTTAACTCCACTCTACCCCCACCCTCCCACCATTCCCTCATTCTCTGTACTCCAAGTCAGCTACCCTACTCCATGTATTTCCATTCCATGCGTTCACATACTGATAAGGGCCTTGATAGCAATTCACTTCCCACTATCTCTACGTACCTCCACTCTCTCTATGTTCACCTACCCACCCTACATCCACTCTCTCTACCACCACTGACCTAACCTACGACCAGTCGCTCTACCCCACCCAGATTACCACCCTACCAACACTCTCTCTACAACACCACCCACTCTTTCTGCTATACCTGCCCTTCTCCCATGCCCTCTGACCCACCCAACCTACTTCCTTTCTCTCCACCTACACCCACTCAATCTACCACCAATTGCTCTATCCCACCCACCTGACCATACCCGAACCCTCCCACCCAACCTCCACTCTCTCTGCCCCCATCCTATCCTACCCCCACTCGCTCTACCGAACCCTAACCCCACTCTCTTTACTGACACCCACCCACCTTAGCAACACTCTCTATTCACAAACACCCACCTTATCCCCACACTCTCTACAAACAACCAACCTGCCCACGCCCTATCGACCCTCACCCACTCATCCTACCTCCACTCTCTCAACCCCCACCCATCCACGCTACCTCCACTTTCTCTTCCCCCGCCAACCATACCTCTACTCTCTGTACCACCACCCACCCTATCCCCACTATCTCTACTCCACCAAACCAGCCTACCCCCACTCTTTAACCCATAACAGCCACTCTTTATACCCCTAGCCACCTACTCCTGACTCTCTTTACCGTACCCCAATCTCTCTACCTCCGCCCACCATATTGCCACACTCTCTACCACCACAATCCTACCCTACCTCCATGTTCTCTACTCCCACTCACCTCCCTAACTTCTCTCTCTCTACCCACCCACTCACCCTACCCCCACTCTCCCTCCAATACTCCCACTCTCTCTGTCCCCACCCACACACCCTGTCTACATTCGCTCTACCCCAACCCGCCCTGCCTCTACACTCTCTACCCACACTGACCCACCCTATCTCCACTCTCTCTACCACTACCCACCCTACCAACACTCCGTCCATTGCCACCCACCGTTCCCTCTTTCTTCCCCCCACTCACATACCATACCCCAACTCTCTCTACCCCCCACCAACCATACCCCAACTCTCTCTACCCCCAACCACCCTACCCCAAATCTCTCTATCACCACCCACACTGCCTACACTCTCTCTACACCCACCCTACCTCCACTTTCTCTACCCCCACTCACCCACCCGAAGCCCACTGTCTCTACCCCATTCACACATCCCCTGCATTCTCTTCAGCCACCCACTGTTTCCCATTCTCTCTATCGGTAACCAACCACTCCACCCCACACTCTCTACCCATCACCTACCCATCCTACCCCCTCTCTCTCTACACCCACCCCCTCACTCCCCACACTGTACCTTCTCTCATCCTTCCTCCCACACTGTTGTTTTATTTATTACGCTCTCAAACTTTCTCACTCATATTTCCTCTTGCTTGTCTTCGATGCCCCCCTCCCTCAATCATTTCCTCCCTTGCTCTATTCTCCTTCCTTCTACTTCTCTTGCACTCCTGTGTCCCTTATCGCATCCTCCTCTGAATCTTTGCACTCTAGTCCTTGCACCTTGGTGCCTGTAAATGCAAACAGCAGCAAACGCCAACATTCTTGGCTTTGTCAATTATTGTTTAAAATGCTATTGTTACCTATGTGAAGTTAGTCAATAGGTAGTGAGGCATGCAGAAAGAACTTCAACTACATATTTTCTAAGGCACATATTCCCCCAGAGCTGTCCATTACGATGGGCAGTCTTCAAACCCACTAGAACTTGTTGCTGTGTTTTTGTATCAACTGATGTTCTATTTCTTTGTTTTTTTACAGGTGCCTAACACCACCTTAGTAAAAGAACAATAATAATAATAAAGTAGGCCCAAGGTTCTGGTAGGATATTGTGTATCTATTACACTTAGAAATTCAGCAATAGATACAATCTAATGCATGTGTATAACAACAACCTACCTGGTCAAGGGGCTTCTGGCGGTGCCAAGGAGTGCTGAACCTGGTGCTCAAGCAATCTACCCTCAAGAGATGATCCACCAGCTGAGAGTGCGACAGCCGATGTATTGCCCCATGAGGGAAGGGGTAAATGGGTTTGCTGGAGTCTGGTAGGAGTTCTTGGGTATTACTTTTGTGTGTCTTCTTCTGGTGTTATGTTCCTGGTCTTGGAGATTAATTCGTCTTTTCAAGGACTCTCTCCTAAATCCCTGCTGTGAACAGAACTAACTAGGACTCTCCTCGGCAGCTACATGAATGACTGACTATGTATTGGCTTGAGGTGAAATTCCCTTTGACTGAGTAGGCGGTAGTTAAACGTCACTTTGCTTACTGGTACGGAAATGTTAAATAATTCTCCACAGAGGGTTGTGCCACTCAATCTTACACTTATTGTCTCTAAACACGCAATGGTGTCACTCTGGTTCCAGGTTCACAAAGCATTATTTCCCAATACTAGATGTAGCCCCAAATGTTTCAAACAAATCTATGTGTTATGCTCCTTCCAAATCTGGAATCCTCTGTGCCCTGTACTCCCCTGTGTATCGTAATGTCCTTTCTTATTGGGTACTCGGTAACATCTTCTGTTTGTTTCAGAGGAATGAATTTCTGGACGGCTGAAAGGAGACATACAAGCTGTCGTTTCCAGATGTGCTGCTTTGAAGGTCAAAATATTTTCTGTTGCTGTTCTTGGCTTTTCCATGATACATGATGTCTCTGTAGCTTCCTCAACTCAGCTAATCCAGGTAAAGGAGTGATCACCGTCATGAGTCACTTGAGACAGGATCAGTCAAGGAGGTTCTCCAGACGTGCTGCACCCATGTCCATTGAGATCACACAAGAGTTTGGGGTCCAACAGGTTTCCATGTCTTACCGTGATGTGGCAATGCTCTTGTGCTTTGATTACTGAAACTTCGAGTCCAGGAGGCCCGTGGGCTGGTTAATTTTGGACTTGGAAACCCCCCCCTTAACAAATGATGTATTCTGCTAGTCCATTCTCCTTTTACGGTGCCCTTGTGTTTTCCTTGCCCTCTGAACTCCTTCCTCACCGCTTGGTGTCTGGGCCCCCTTGGTTGCACATGTGGCCATGATATTAAGAATACAAGAGCCTTCCAGGCCATTGATAATGGCAATGGCTTGCCCCCCCAAAAAACCCCTCCACCTGTTTTCCTTTTTCATTTCAACTATGGGCTCTACTAACAGGTCATTCATAAAACCTGCATTGGCTGGGTGATGTCTCTATATGTCAATCACTTCTTACCCTTTTCTCATTTCACCAGAAAAGGACACACTAGAAGTCCTCATCTGTGAGACAGTGTGTGGTCTAATAAATTCTGACGTGAAATATTGCAGAGGTAATTTTACAAGAGAAATATGCAAGAATGTGGTTTTCTTCCAGGAGAAGTAAGTCCCTGTTTTGTTTCTGGATGGATATACATCTGATTGTGTTTATTTTGCAGGCAAATGACCAAGTCAGGATATCATAAATGTCTGACTATTCTTTCTGGTACTGTTTCTGATGCTATGGATAATATGCTGGAGGTGCCTAAAAGGTTCAGTTCCATTTTCCTGGGGGAAAGTTAGCCAAGCAGCCCTCTTGGTACTATAGTATGTAAGATCAAGATGCATAGCATTGGCACTCCTGATATTCAAGTTGAGAAAACGAATAGTGAGCAGAGGTGTACTGTATGTTGCTCTTCTTTTTAGAACCTGGGTTATATGCCCTTAATAGGACATTTCCATCAGATTATCTTGGCGATGTAACATTTTACATACTTTGCAAAAGAAGTTCCAAAATCACTAGATGTTAATAGTTAAAACAGACATAAGTACTGAGATCATTGTTATTGTGGCCAAATTACAGATCAAAGCATGCAGAAAATGTGTACATTTGAGGGAGTAACAAACAATCAGTAGCTCTTGAGACGGTAGACTAGCACTGCCTGTGTCTAACTGATAAGGGTATTCTTATAGCCTACGAAGCTCAATTTGGAGAAGTGGGAGAGGTTCTCTCTGCCCCTGGAAATGGTAGGAATGGCCAATCAATCCATGGGTGGTTCTCTACTTTGTGTCGTAGGACAAGGCAGTTATTGCTGGATTACGTGAAAGAAGACAGTGCTCTAAAGCAGATATTATCTTGGCTAGAAAATGTTATGAAGCACCCTAGCAACTAGTAAAATAGCCAGCTTACCGAAAACATTTATTACATTTCTAGATAGTGTGACCAATCCAGACGCATGACTATTTTGGAAACTAGTGATGAAACCAGTCAAATAGGGAGAGGCAAAGCTGGCATAATCTCTAACATTAGCTCTGATCAGTGGGTGTGCCCTCGTTAGTCAGAATCTGATTAGTTGTCTATTTCACAAACATATCTTTATAAGGATAAAAGCCATTAATGGAAACCCACTACAGGTAATGATGAGGGAAGTGAGACTGCCTTTATAGATCTCAAAGAAGAGCAATGTGCCAGGTGCTGATAGGATTTTAATTGAACTTTTTAAGAAAACCGTAAACTATTTAAAACAGTCCTTAGATGTGGAGTTCGCCCTGCCACACATTGAACTATGGCTATGTTTCTATTGTTTAAAAGTGTGATATGAGTCACTCAGTAGACTAACACAGAAGTTACTTTTTAGATACATTGGCTACATTCATGGGCAGAGAACTGCACGATAGACTTCTAGAATGGAGAGATGAAAACAATCTCTTATCCAATCTACACTACAGTATGGGCCGAGAGTGGGGCATACCCATGTTAAATGATATATAAACCTATATTTTTAAACAGTCAAATATTGTACATGTAATGGATAAGCAATTTTCCTTGTATTTATGACTGTATTGGTTGCCTTTAACAGCATCTAATCAGCAAAGCTAATGGCAAAACCTGGCCCAGATGGGGGAGGCAGATGTGTACTTAGCATCCAACATCCCATAGAACATATAGAACTGTGGGCTAAGTGACTGCAGTAGTAAGGGTTTGTTTGGTTTCTTTGTGTGCAAGGTCGTAAAGGAAAATGCTCCCTCTGTGTTCTGTTGGAGTGCTGGGATTACTAGCCCCGCCCCCTTGGACCTACAACGTGGGTGAACATGCGAAGTGTGCGCAAAGTTTGGGCTGAGTGACTGCAGTCGGCAGTCAGTGGTCGGCTGCCGGCTACTAGGGGATTTCATCTACCTGGAATTACGGCACATTTTTGACTGAAACAGTTGTCCTGCTATCTCCTCTGTGCTGGACGCCCAATACAAACCCGACCTGCCGCAATCTTTACTTGTTTATTAAAGGTACGGGCAGGTTATTGAAATTCAACTGAAGAGACGGTCTAGGATAGTAGAGTTACTCCCACTGTGGCAATGCTGGCTGTATCAGCAACTAGAGAGTCGGCTAATGTGATTATTTTAGTGGCCTTGTTTCAGGACGCTCTTCATGTGTATACGCTCTACTCTACTTCAATCAAGAGGAAAAACACTTATTTCTTCCTGAGGTGACGATGTGTAGGTCTGGGGGACCCCCGTCTGAACTCCTCCTCACCTTTCCCGTGCCTCAGTGATCGGGGAGCAGAACTGGGGATTCTGAACACTAAACGGGTTAACCGTTTGGGGAATTCAACCCTTTCACCAAGCAGTTTACTAGACACCCCAGTGTTTTTTTCTCACTCAGGCCCTGGATCCGCCCAATGATTCACTGGATTTGACAGTCTCTTCATGTTCAATGGAGCAAGGGTATGGTCCATCTATGACAGTGGATAATAAATGTATAGGCTCACTCCCCGATTTACCACGTGCAATACCAATAAAAATGAGACAACCCCAATGGGGAATGAGACTAAGAGAACAGGCTGCAAGAGTTAGGTTTTGTTGTTGTAAAATTGGCATCCAGAGAACTCTGCTGCCTGAGAGCGCTCTGGCATACAACACACTTACAAAGAATTGTAAAGGAAAACATTGTCATAAATGACGCAACTAACATAGGGTACTACAACAGTTTTTGGATTGGCTGGAAGGTAAAGTCACATATGTCGGTGTAGTTGCTGCATCTTCCGGATGGGCTGCCCAGTTGGCGGGAGGATGAACATCACGTGGTCCGGCTGCCAGCGTCCAGGAGGAGTGAGGGTCAGGTCGCGATGTGGTAGGGAGAGCCTTAACTATTCTATCATGAATTACTACCATTAGACATGCACTAAATAATAGTCACTACAGTTACTTTGAGTACATCATCATAGATCTATGAATCGTGCACATATAATCACAGCATTATTCATTGGGACTGAAGTACTGGGCTTAGGTTTCTGTTCAGTAAGATAGCATTGGCTGTGGGGTGGGTCCAGATGCATCAAAGAGGCTATAAGGCATTCTGACATGTATTAGTTCTAGGGTGCAATATACTGCGACAGAAGCCTGGTGTTAATTGGGGGCACACTGGGGTGGGATTCACAGTGGGGTCACGTGTCTGGTACATCAAGAGAATACTTTGCAGGGACACAGGGTTGTAGTGGCATTAATTTTCCAACGGCAGGAGGTAAGAGGGCATGGGCAGGTTTGTGGAGATGGATGAGCTACCGGTTTGAAACGGTTCACACATAGAACAATGATCTCAGAGGAAGAGTGAGATGTTACACTGGTGTATTTGTTGCAATTATCTCCGGCTCAGCCGTGAGAACGGAGCTGCAAAGCTTTCAAGCACAGTGAGAAAAGGTGGTGCCATGAGCACGGTGTGCGCGGCGCTGTAGATGGTAGAGAAGCTTTTTCATATTATCGCAGTGAGACCTAGTCCAAACATGGAGTTGAGGGTACACAATATGTAAGCCAAGTGTCTCGCACAATAACCTCACCTTTGCCATTGCCCGTGAAACTGCTAGCATGCATGCGAGCAAATGGAAGCGTCCCCCATTATTGTACCAGCAAGTGGTTTACATTGTGCTGAAAGTATGAGGGGGGCCTAATTGATCCCTCACGCCCACACATAAACAATCTACTCTGGCTGCTTTAAATCTTGTTTTTAATTCCCTCATAAAAGTCCTCAAAGCCATTAAAGTAGAGGTGCAGTCCCACTCAGCATCATTGGTTGATGTGCAAACTAAGCTGGATATCTATGTGCTGAGTACAATTAAAATAATAAACGCCTCTGCTGAGTACAAATTATATGATGTTAACACAGATCCTTGTTATGAAGTCAACACCCTGCCCTCTAAGGAAATCTTGGAAGAGGTTTTGAGGCTTGCTTTGTTGCCTTGTGGTCGTGAGGATGACTATATACCTCCAGCCATTATAATTGACTCACCTGTTCAGGAATGGACAAATAACGGCCGGAAAGCTGGGAAGAAGAAAAATGGTAAGGAGCCAAAAAAGTCAATGAATCAGAAAAGCAAACAGATTAATAAAAGTGAATCAACAAAGTTTATTTGTGCTTTAAATTTGAGGGGAGATTCAGAAGTAGACGCTATTGAAGAAAATCTTATATGTGTGGAAGAGACATAGCTCCTATTTTCTGAAATTTAATAAAGAGTATCAGTGTCGTTCTAAGTGTGAAACATCTGGGAAATCACTGGGTCAGCCTACTGTCCAGGAAAGTCCTAACCAAGGAGCTTTACAAATAAGCTTGGCTGTTGAATAGCACATTGCAACCCAAATCCTTTCAATTCTGAAGGGACAATACTTTGGAGGAGATAGGCGGGTGGATGGTTCCCCTATGTTTTTTAGTATTACAATGGCTGAATGAAATGATAAGATGAGCAAGGCCACCAGAGATTCTCAGAGTAGATCATTTCAATGTGGGGAACAATTGTCAATGACAGGAGCTTTGAACTCAGAATCCTTAGCTATCGATAATAACCATTTAATTCTTGAACCAGTTTTAGTGCAGAAGATAATGTTTTTATGAATCGTGGTGCCATTGTATCCCTCTTATATAATATTCCCTCCCTGAGAATAATCACCTCAGGGGCTATAGTCCAAGTGGAGCTTGCTTTTGATGTTAGGCTGGACATTGCGATTTTTGACATTCCATCGCCTTTAGTGTGAAAATGTCTGTTAACATCAATTGACAATTTAAGACAACAGGACTAGGATTTACGTCCATTTGTGTCCAATGATGTTTAGTATCCCGGAAAAAAGCTGCATAGTCTCCCTCAATCTTCGTCAATATCATGTATGATTGGGAACAATTCAGCCAGAAGGGTTGTGCTTTCCGAGGGGACTCAGGGTTCTTATTCTATGCCGGAGGACTGACCTGAGCAGCTGAGACCCTGATGGCTGCCAATCCAATGGCTAAAGTGAACTGACCAGGGTTTATCTTGGAACTCTTGTGGTTTGCCCATCTCACTCATGAATATAACTCTATTGTCAGGTTTGGAGGTGCAGAATTGATTATTTTGCAAGAAACATTCTTGTTGGATACCGTGACATTAGACCGGCATTGTATTAGTCAAGCCATGGCTCTGCTGGGGGTATTTGAGAGACCCAGGTTGGCCGTTTAGTGGTAGCAAATACTCAGCGGGCATAGAATCTACAGGCATTGCTAAATTTCCCCCCTTGTGTGTTGGTGACAGAGATCCAAACAAGAACAAATAAAAGAGACCTTTTGGTCAGGAATTTGTACTGTAACTACCAAGATGTGATTCAGGATATTTTACAAGACACCATTTAGAGTGTTTTATCCTGATTGGCATAATTGTCATAAGGATATTCTTTTTGTTATAGAAGGGGATTTTAATGTTGATTGCCTGAGGTTTTATGGAACAAAACACAAGGGTTATGGGAACGATAATAAGAATACATTGGGTGTTGTTTGGGAAGTTTTCTTTCAGAAATGGGATGTGGGGCCCATGAATGGGAATTGCGAAGGGGACATAGAGTGTAAGTGTACATGGAACCATGGAGTACAGTGTTCAAGGATTGGTTTTCTTTTTGTATCAGGGAAGTTTTTCCATATTTGTACACAATATAGTGCCCATGGTGGCACACCCAGTGACAATCAGATATTGGTTGGCCAAGTCACTGCCCTTATGGCGGCTTTAATAAAGACTGCATACCCCCTGTAAAGGTAAACAATGGAAAATAGGCTTGTATGGACAGACAAGGAAGTAGGAAATGCTGTGTCTGTGACTTAGAAAAAATGTGTTGATTGCACAGTCGAGGGTAGAATTTGTCTGTGTATACCGGAAAAATTATTTACATGCATACAAAGCCTATTCATTTATAGCCCCTTTCCAATGTTTACTAAATCACTGAAATACAGGCATTAAAACAGGATATGTGGTTGAACATTAGCCATTTTAGAAAATACTGTAAGGAGGATTTTGAGAAAGATTTGTTGATTCGTCATGTGAAGCAAAGGTATAAGAAAAAGGTCAAGGCGAGATGTCTCTTTACACATTAATTAGACGGGGAAGCCATGTTACAGAGTCTAATTAAATATTGGAAATTGGTAAATTCCAGTGGTAATTATCAGCAGTTAGTGTAAGAGAATCCTGTGTTAGAAGACCCGTGGATTGACCATTTTGAGAATTTATGTGTGTCCCGAGTGGGCCAGATTCTCTTTGCAATGTGATGCATAAATGGGACCCAAAGTTTGAACATGTTGACTTGAAATACTAATTGAGAAGTATAGTCAATCGAGAGCCCCAGGTCTTTATGGACTGTGTAATTTGGTATTTAAGACAGATTCTGTTTTTTGGGCATCTGTTGGGTATGATTTGTCTATCGCAATAGTCTGTGAGCAGAAGATGCCAGCTACATGGCTAACTGCCAACATCAGTCCCATTTATAAAAAGGGAAATAAATGTGATCCAGGAAACTATAGGCAGATAGTTCTGCTGGAAACTGACTTAACAAAAATGTTGCTTCCTTGGTTTTCATGGGGCTAAAGCTATGGGCCGTTTCTAGTGACATCCTAAAACCAAACCAAATTGACTTTCGAGACAGTGTGGGTATGACTACTGCAGATTTAGTGGTTGATTATGTCCAGCAGCTATTCTGGCAAAAGATCATTCTGGTAATCTATGCTAGGAGTGCTGACATATCACAAACATTTGAGAAAGTTACTTGGTACCTGATATGGTTTAAATTGCAAAAATGGGACATCCCAAGTCATCTATTCTCATACAACTCCATAGTACTACCTCTCTGCAGGTCAGATTGAGTCATTTTGGGAATACTACTCGGGTTATACATACTTTTAATGGATTACAGCAAGACTGTGTCCTTGCCACCTTTTTGTTCAATGTATATCTGGTGGATTTAGGAGAGGCCCTATCAGAATCTGCATTTGTATCCCCAATACTATATGAACAAACAAAAATTCCTTATTGCATATGCAGACAATGGGCCTCATTACAAGTGAGGCGGTAAGGAGTTAACGGTGCCGGTAAAGGTGCCGGCGCCGTTAACCCCGTACCGCCTCATTATGAGGTCCCCTTGCGGGACCCGCTCTGGACGTCAGGTCAGAACAGACGTCCTTTGCGGGACCCGGACCCGAGTTTGGAGGCAGCATGCCCTTATCAGGGGCATGGCTGCCTCCAAACTCGTAATGAGGCCCAATATTTTATTTTTTGACTGCACCAAGGTGGGGGTAAATTGTCTTTCAAGTGCTTTTGAACAGTACTCATTGGCCAATGACCTTATAAATACTGCCAAATCCAAAACATTATTATTTAGGGCTGGAAGGAAATTGCAGAAGCTAGCATGGAAATTGAATGTCCATTCTATCGAGGAGGTATCTGAAATAAAATATCTGGGTTATCAAATACATACTAGGATGGGGAAGAGTGTGATAAATAAGTATTTATATGACAAAGCAAAATGCTTTCTTCCACAATTAAAGCACTTTCATAACCGATTTGGAAAATGTTCTTTGAAAGTGATAATAACATTTTAGGAGACCAAAATGATTCCTTTTCTTTGCTAATGACTAGAAATATACCATCAAATGAGTGATTTCGATCTGGACTCAATTGAAGGTATTTTATGGTGAGGATTTCTTGCCCTTCCCCAAACTGTGCCTATGATATGATATGACATTTATAACGTGCCTATAAACAAGTGTTTCAAGGCGTGACAAGACAATGGGCCTCATTACACGGTAGGAGGTAACCATGGTGCTAATAGCACCATGGCTGCCTCCAAAACCTTACCGACTCCGCCCTGGTGAATGGAGCTATTACCGCCCCATTCCAAGGTTGGCGGGACCGGTAATTCCCCATTCACTAGGGCCCTTCCCTATTCCCATTTGAGGCCCCATAGTGCTCAATGGGAATGGGGAAGGCTCTAATAATGGTACCGCAATTTGCGGTACCGTTATTAGCTCTAAAGTTCCTTTGCGGGTCTTGTCCTTAACGCCTGGAAAAACTAGGCGTTACGGGAGGACCCGCAAAGGGAACTCGTAGTAGAGCGGTAGGGGATTACTGGCACCGGTGCCCTTACCGGTGCCGGTAATCCCCTACCGCCTACCATGTAATGAGGCCCAATGTAGGGAAGACAGAGGGAGGTCAGGACAAACGATCTTAATAGGCATTGTGTCATTCAGATAGTGCAAGAAAACTGCGCAAAGTGCAGGGGAAGAAGCGAGAGGGGGAAGTGCCAGGGAGAGGGAGGCAGGAAGTGCTATCAGGGCAGCATTTGATCTTAGTAAGTGCAGCCAGGGCAGGAAAGCTCTGGGTAAGTACAAGGAGGCAGAGGACTGTAGAGGTTACAGTTACAGCCCCTAAGTGTGCAGTAGGCCTGGAGGCAGTGCAGTGGAGACTGATCATGGAGGAGCCTGGTACGCAGTGAGACTCAGAGGGTAGGCAGGCAACCAGTTGGTAGAGCAGACAGGGAGGTCAGCAGGGGCGGAAGAGAGAGAAATCAGAGGAGAAAAGGAAGGTCTTGAGCTGCTTCCAAACTTTAAGTGGACCAGCTCAATTTTGAGAGGGGAAGGGAGACCATTCCAGAGGGAGGCACCTGCAGAGGAGAGAGATCTATGCCCCACTCTCTGCCTGGAGAAGTGTATGACTGTCAGAGAGTTGGAGGTAGCTGAGTGAAGGGCTCGGGAAGGAAGGTATTTTGGAACAGAGAGTTGATGTAAAGTGGGCCCCAGCCACAGAAAGCCTTGTGGACGATGAAGAGGGTCTTGAACTTGATCCTTGCACTCACCAGAAGCTAGTGTAGAGATTTCAGGGCTGTAGAGATGTGGTCCCTGGCTTCCCTTAAACAGCACAGCAGGTTTGTGTGGGTGTTTGGATTGTGCGTGGGAGGGGGTGTGGCGATGGGGTTTGTGGGGAGCAGGGCCAGGCCAGCAGGGGACATAGTTTCACACCTTACTTGCTACACTTCGACCACTTTCTCAACCTTTACACATTCCTTTCCGCTTTAATGTTCTGGAGTTTCACATAAACAAGAGAAATAAATGCATAAGGGAGGAGGAGAGGAGGCAGTGCAAACCTGCACTGCATCTCCTACGTTCTCCCATCAACTAACCCTGATTCAGGCTCTGTCGGTCATCTATGTGCTTGCTCACCCATGAAGCACATAAATGGGTCACACTAGTCTCATACCTGCTGCCCAGTCCTTTATCTTGGATGGTTTACTTCCCTTCCGAATTCTTAGAATAATCTCCCCAACCTACCGGGCCAATTGTCCATTCTTGTTCCACAATCAACATTCTCAATTACTTAAATTAATTAATATGTCCTGCAGCAGTTCCCTAACCAGCAGGATTTTGTGTATCTCTGCTAGCCCTGCCAGAATAATTGAACTCTTCTGCAGGAGGGGAAGGTATGCATTGTATATTCCCCAGCTTCTGCACAAGCCCTGCAGGTCATATTTTCTGCTAAGCCACTATTGCGCATCCACTGTGGATCCATAGCTTCTGGGAACGTTGTCATATGTTCTATGAAGGCCAGAGTCGGATCCATACTGTGTGTCTAACCTCTCTGTTCAAATGATACAACACCCATCTGTTATTATGTTGTGCATGCTGTGACGTGTTATGAAGCAGACATATTCTACCCCTTCTTTCACATAATGTGATTCTATTTTGAAGACCTGCCCTCCTGCATGAACTCCTTAGGAAACACCACTTCACAATATTGCAGTGGAATTGTTTCTTAGTCGAGCAATTCAATGAGATGAAGGTTTTAAAACTCATTCAATAAAGGGCTCGATTAACTTTTCACTGATTCATTTAACAGATATATTACATCTTCCTTATATGAATGTGTGATCGTATTTCGAATTATTTAATTATTGAAGTGTACTGTCTAAATATGATCTAAGATATATATATATATATATATATATATATATATATATATATATATATTATATATAGTGCATGGGCCTGATTCACAACGTGTTTTTCAAGGGGTTTTCCCATTGACAAACACTATGTGATTCCGGCATAATGTCTTTTAAGGTTTGTGCCATTTTAAAACATGTTTGATCGGATAGCTGTAGAGGTGGGAAACATTGTATCAAAACAAAGAAAAGAGAATGACATATTAGTTGTGATTTTATTTGTAAAAAACCATTACTAAATACATTTTTTTTTACTTTGACCTTAATTATATGGATCAAACGTGGAATAGTTGCACTTATTTTTTAATTTGAAATGTGTCCTCCTTACTAGAGAGAGCGGCCTGCCCTCTGGGGACCTTGATAGAGCTACATGTAAACCCAGAGCCCGGATGGATCTTTATACGTCATCAGCTGGCGCATCCACTCACAAGCAGATAGTCTATTCAGGTGGCATGAGCTTTTTCGACTTAGACGTTGGTCTACTCTCATAAAACATGGTTTGAAAAGTATCCGGCTATAAGATTCTCCATAGAGTACTCTCTGATCAAAGTAAATGTGGTGGCGATTAAAGGCATAGGTATGAAGCAGTGTTTATTTTTTATTTTGTTTAACAGCACAAGATGTTAAGAATGCGTTCTTCAATGGAAAAAATACTTCTCTAGGTATAGATGCATGGCATTTCCTAGAGTTTAAATCAGGAGGGAAATAATTTTATCTATGGGAGTCAGGACCCTAAAAATAAATGTGTTAACATGATTGTGGTCAACTTACATTCCTCAACTCCCGTTCGAAGTTGGTAAAGAACAGTTCTCCCTAGTGATATCTTCTGTAAAAAATAAGTTGCAATATATGAGTTGATTCTCGCAGAGGCTATAACTCCCAACCTGCTGGTCGCTGTGATCAAAGAGAACTAAGGCAATTTCCAGCTAAGGCTACCATGCCATAGCCCTTTTATTGGCCCAGTCTTATAGTAGGTGCCATTAAGTGCTGGGGGCTACAGTGGATGCGTTTGGTTTTCTCTTAGTTATTTGATCAGCATGAAGCAAGCAAGCACATTGATTGTGACTAAGGTGTTAAGGTAGCCAACATGGGGCCCGATTTAGAGAAAAAGTGCATAGACCGGGGAAAGTACTCTGAGTGTAAAACCACTTTGCGCGTACCTGCACGCAAAAGCATATTATGCGCGTTCATAGAGCATTGTAGATTACCACCTGTAATCCAGACATTAGTTAGTATAACTTACGCATAACATTGCATATAATCACACATAATCAGATATCATATCATTACATAATATTGCATAGCAATATATGATATCACATACCAAGTTATATCTGATTTAAACAATAATGTGCATAACATATCATCACATATCATCACATAGCACCACCTCAGCTCTGGATCACTGGCACTAGCTCCCTCATCCCTCCCCCGTTCTAATGCTGTACCCCTCATCCTTTACACACAGCTCCCTTTCTTTGCAGCTAAATGTGCAGAAAACCCTTCCATACAGTCACATAGAGTAGTATTCCACAGCGGTGCATAGAATCACATAACGTAAAATGCATCTGCATATCTTTATATAGCATAAAATAGCATCACATAGGGCCTCATTACACTGTAGGTGGTAAACCATGGCGCTATAAGCGCCATGGTTCATGCCGGTAATTTACTGGTACCGCCTTGGAGGAAAGGAGAATTACCGCCCTATTCCAAGGTTGGGAAGGCGGTAATTCCTCCTTCCTCCATTGCCCTTCCCCCTCCCATTTTGGCCCCATAGGGCATAATGGGAATGGGGAAGGCGCTAATTATGGTACTGCAAATTGCAGTACCGTAATTAGCACCCCGGTCCCATTGCGGGTTCGTTTTTTGTAATGTACCAACCCGCAAAGGGACCTCGTAGTAAGGCGCTAAGGGTTTACCGGTACCGGTAAAATACCGGTACCGGTAAACCCTTACCGCCTACTGTGTAATGAGGCCCATAGATCAATCACATTATGAGGGGTTAGGCAAGACACCTAGAGATAATTGTGTGTGCCACATATTGATAGCCCTTGGTGTGCACTGCTGGCATGGGAATTATTGAGAGATTGTTCTGCTGACCTTACTTTTTCTTTTTTTTTTAAATAGTTTATCTACTGGAGCTGCTTAAGTTATACACTTTCTAGAACTATTCAGAAAAAAACAACATACCATGTTATATTTCATTTTATGATAATGTGCGTTGGCAAGAAATACATGTGTAGCATTCTGTCCAACCTCAGACATTCTAGTCGTGCATATATTTTTGAGCTACTTTGTGTAAGCTTGGCACATCTGTTTTAACCAATCTGATATTTTCTGTTTATACTGGTTAAGAAGGTGTGAATATTAGATTCAAATTTCAGTCCAGTTCCCACTCAGACAGTTCTCTTTGAAGGCCATATTATTCAGCCGTCCAATGAAATCGCTGAAGGGCCATGCATTTCCTACGGGGAATTGTTCAGTGTTTGATGTCAGATCAGAACAAAGCCAGCTTCTGGCTTTTGCAAAGTCTGTGGTCTTTGATGATAAATCCGTCTTGTTATGGGAAGCTCCTTGTGGACTTCATGTCTGGTTCATTCTGAGTTTGTTTTTCGCACAGAAAGCCAAAGGCAGTGAAAGGCAGTGCTCACTTTGGATTTTCAGTGCTTGTGAGTTCACACCATTTGACAGAAATTCCGTTCACCATCTGTGACCTCGTCCCCTGTTCTGGCTCACAGCACACTATGAGATGCAAGGAATGTATTATTGTGCGTTATAGCCAATAGCTAAAAGCCAAAAGGAGCACTGACTAATACTCTGGGAAAAGTGTCACTAAGCAAAAAGGTCTACTGATGTTGACGATATTTTAACAATTGTTTTTTTTCCAAATTCTGCTTTTCTCAAAACAATTGTTTAATAAACATTTTCAATTAATGTAACATTAAGTTTAGAATTGTCTGACACCAGTAAATACGTACAGAGTGATTGAGCTAGAAGAAGACGTAAACGAATGCAGTTCATTTTGCTCCCAGAACATTAGCAAAACCTTTTCCTGTGGGTGTGCAGCTGGACGCAGATGAAAGGTTGTACAAGGAAACATGAGGAGAAACCATTTCACTGAAAGATGCAGAAAAAAGAGATTTCATTTTAGAATTTGTTTTAATTTTTGCTCGAGGTTTCCATAGAAACCGTACACAATTTTATAATTTAAAATAATAGACAAAAACGACATACCTCATCATAAAGAAAAAGCAAATGATCATATACACAATAATTAAAATAATATGCAATCAAACATTTCTAAAGTGCTAATGCTTATCAATTCATTACAATTAATCATATTACATGTCAATAAAATTAATCCTGTACAGATATCTTATTAGCGCAAAGGTTAGTGCCAAAGAATTGCCCTTATTAATATGCCCACACAGTGAGTCACTAACAAAATGTTCTATGATATTTGCAAAATGCCCAAAAATGCATATTCGTAAGTTTACTAAGGTCTTTCATTCTAGAATGTTATGCTTTAGAATCTCATTTGAGGTCCCACAAAAATGACATAGAGACAGAGCGGAGTCACCACCTTCCCATCTACAGATTTTCATTGGTTCTTAAAATATTAATCTAAATCTCATTGTCACTTTCCTCATATAGCTAGATGGAAATGTGATACCTAACCCAATCTTTTATGGGACTCTTTCAAAATAGGGAAGATCGTATAACACTGGAAACAGTGCAGGTTTGAAACCAATTGACATGCCGAAGCATTTTTTGTGTGCAGCTATGTTGCAAATGAATTTGTGCAATGGGATACCCTTGTTAATGTAGATTTGCCCAAATTGTTCAATATACCAAATCATGTTCTCTTGTAGATTAGCATTAACATTTTCAAATAGAGAATTGTGCAGTGGTTGAATTCGTTTCCTACATAAACCTAAATGCTTTAGCATGACTCTCATGTTTCATAATGATAAAGCTAATTCAAATCAGATTATTGTCCAGGGTATCCCTTGAGGCAAAGGCAACTTTTTTTCCAGATAATGGGCCTCATTAGGAGTTTGGAGGAAGCCATGCCGTTCTTACTGGCATGGCTACCCCCAAACCGGGTACCGGGGCCCAAAAATAGGGAATTACCGGGCCATGCCGACTTTAGCGGGCCTGGTAAGTCCATTCTCTCGACCCGGACCAGTACATCCCCATTTCCATTTGAGCCCCTATAGGGCTCAATGGGAATGGGGAGGAAGCTAACAACGGACCTGTTAATGACGGGTCCGTTGTTAGCATCCTGGTTTGCTCGCGGGTGTCGGTATGCACGTCTGGTCTGGACCAGACATTCATTCCGCCACCCGCAAGGAAACCCGTAATGTGGCGGCTTGGAATGAACGGTGCCGGTACCTTACTGGCACTGTTCATTCCGCGGCCGCCAGCCTCCTAATGAGGCCTGATGTCTTCAAGAAAAGAAAGATCCACATCGAGGAGAAGGTAATGGCATTTCAGACCATAGATCAGAATTGGGATTATTTTCCTCTCAACATTTTTTTTCCGTTGGTAAAAGCAAAAACTTTGAAAATGTATTATTAAAATGTTTTAATCGTGCTGCCAATTGGCAGCTTTATCTCTCAGGGGAGTCAGTAATATGTTTTTGTTTGGTTTTGCTGTAACTCTAAACTCCAGATATGTAATATCATACACAGTATCCAGTCTGAGAATATTTTGGCATCAACATCCAAAAGTGCAATGGGCCTGTAATTCATTGGGTTCAGTCTGTCTCCCTTCTAAAAAATCTGAAGCAGAAATGCAGTTTTTCATGTTTCAGGTGTCATACTGTTTTTTGGCCTTTCTGCAAATAAAAGTTTCAGAATATATTTAAAATCCTATGGCACAGGCCATTGGGACCAGGGACCCAGGAAGTCCCAACTTTCTTTATACAGGTCATGATGGCATCAGCATCCAGTTCAGTGACCAGTTATCCTAAAACTCCCAAGGCACGTGTCTCTTTGAAGGAGCCTCATATAAGTTAAAGTCGTATTCAACCCAGGCAGAATCCAAAATGGTATTTTGCTGGATTTAATTCTGGGATCTCCCTACGCTATAACCCATTTTCCAATAATTTGCATTTCTCCTATTAAGGATGCGTTTCAACATTCTTTCCCATCAACCTGTAAACTATGTAGCTGTAATGATGTCAGCCTGTTCTTATAGGTTTGGAGCATTGCCTTTATGTGTGTGGATATATCTCCACTAGGGAGATTGAATTTTAAAACAATTCGTACTTGGGCTCGCCCATCTCTTTTAAGTTGTTGAATCAGTGTTCATATACATGGTGGAAAGGATAATTGTTCCACTTCAAGTATTTACCATCTAGATTTTCATGAAGGAAGGTGGGAAAACATTCAAGAGAAAAGGTTTGATCAAATGCTTCAGAAATAACTTTGTTAAGGTGCTCAATATTTCTAGAGTGCCATATCAACCAATTACACCCGTTAGACACAGAGACTGCCTAAAGAATCCTGTATTTAGGGAGGTGCTGTTAGAGTTAAAAGCTCCCTTATGGTCACTAATTTCCATGTTCTAAATTGTAAAGTGCAAACAGTACATGAATAGCTTTTCAGATGTAAACATGTAATCAATACTTGATTCGCTAAGAATCTATGTGATCACTGCGCCGATGAAAATGTTGACACCAAATACGGCACTGCGCAATGTTCAAATAGATCACTTTACCCACGTCCTCGACACCGCATACCCCTACCCGACCCCCCATTTTCCTTTATGGAGGCATACTTCTGTGTGCGCTGCCAAATCCCTGCTATCCCTGCAGTGTTTGTTCATCCCACTTGCATGGGTCAGAGCTGACGGTGCAGGGTGTTTTATTTTTCAACTTTCCTGTCCCCCTCTTACCACAATGGTAAGCGGGGGACACCCCTGCAAACCCCGACTCCCATTACTGCCACGAGGTAGAGCGGGGGACACCCCCGCAATGCCTGCTCTGCTTGGGCGCAGTAATGGGGTGATATTTTTGGATATTCCCTTCACTAATACTTCTAGACCATGTAGGGTTTACATGTTCTAGAGGTATTCATCACCAGTGACATTACATTTAGACAGAACATGTTGCATTCTTTAAAGAGGGATAACCACTCAGCTCCTCCAGATGTTTGTCTCTCATGATAAACTGAGTGGATATCCTTCTTCACATTTCTCCAGTGATCACCTAGAAAAATGCTGTTAAAATCTCCCACCACCAATAGATCATCATTTTCCAACATGGAGTTCGATCTCAGGAGATTTTCTCCTAGTTTATATATGAACTTATTCAAAGAGCAAACAGTATCATTCCAATATGAATTTACTACAAAACAAACTTTAATGTCTAGTGTAGTAATCTGCAAAGCTAACAAGCGGAACATTGAGTCATCAAACACTAAAACCCGAGAGGCAGATGCAGATTGAATTACTGTTATAAGTGCACTCTGGGGGCGGCCACAGAGCCCACCAGTTGTGAAATGTTAAAACAGCCATCAAGGGTGACAGTATACAAAATAAATGATTTCTGTGTCATAATGATGGTGAAGTCCCCCAGTTTTTTTTTTGCCGAGTGGAATTCTGTCAGAGGTGAAAGTGGCACCTCTAGTTCCAGGAGACAACACTCAGTTAAGGGTCGTCGCTAAAACTCTGGCCGCTTGAATGGGAGCGGCTTGAGGGAGTCAGTCAAGGATTTAGTCAGCCATGACCAATCTCTGCTTATGTATTCTGCCACAGGCTGGTGCTACAAAAAGTTCACTTCCCATGATGTTGCGGTACCCCTCGTACATTGAATTTTAGCGGTTCAAAAACATCTGCAGTTGTTCATTTATTAGTCACCCTATGGTCATTAGATCTTCACCATATTGTTAAATCAGAACCACTCAATGTTATGTCATCCTCCGCAGCCATTACAATTTCAACAATGATCCTCGAAGGAATTTCCATGACTACAATGTCCGTTCTTTAATTTTTTATAAATTAAAGCAGCTTAATATCACTAGACATAATTAAATGTAGTGCTGGTTTCCCGTGAAAAAGAGCTAAGATGATTCTCTGATTCAGATATTCTCTTTCTACCAACGGTAACACAGACTCAATTAAATAAAATGAATATTCCTTGGAATTATGTGATTTGACATGATCTTCATACTCATTTGAGCTTAAAATAGTTCTGTTCACTGGCCAGGCCATAGCACTTTCAGTTGCTACAATCTGAGGCTGCAATTGAGTGGAGACTGTCACTGCCACTGATTTCCAAATTACTTCATTGTTATTGTTGAGTTGGCTGTGGTCCTTACCCACACTAACGAGGTTTGTTTGCGTACTTATATGGGCAGCCTTCGTAATTGATTGCACAGGACTGGTCTGATCCAACTTCCCCTTTTGGTTCTACTTTTTCCCTCTCTTTTGTGGACTTGCAAGTCCAACAACACTATTGGTAATGCTGCTATTGGCTCCCATTTTTGTCCGATGTTTTTTGCTTTTTTTACTTTTTCTATAATTGTTGCTTCGTTGTGTTACATTAAACATTATTACTAAGAGTCACATTAGACCCCAAACATAATAGTGAAAGTTCTATGGTCAGAGGGATTTCCCCAGTACAAGGACGATTGCCCAATCTTCTGAATTAGTTTATGAATTCATACAATGGAGGAACATCTGGAGGTATCTGATATTGGTTATAGTTGTCCTTTGGATTCTTAACATTTCTCATTCTGAAACCATCTGTGAATTATGGTCAATAACTTAAAGGCAGACATTCACTTTAGTTTATACATCCTGTATTTTCTTGGTGTTGTGTTTGACTTCTATACTGATCAAATTATAAACTTTTACCACAGAGTTCAAGACGAAATTCAATGCCGTAATTGAGGTACCATTTAATTCTTGTAGTGTGCCAAAGTTGCAAGGGGGAAAATCGGGACGTGCAGAATCAGTGGTGGAAGAGGAGTCAAACGAGGAATCTCAGTGCTCATTCTCAGGTGATGTAAACAGAGCTGTGAGTCAGACAAAGAACCAATGACCGTGACAGAGTGGGACCTCAGACTTTCAAAAGTTTCATTTTTGGGAGATCGAGGTCTTGATGACATAGCTGGACCTCTGGTGCCGGTCTGTAAGTGGTGAGTAGAAATCAAAGGAGCCAAAGGCAAGTCACCCATACTAGCGCTTTTCTTTCTTCTTGAGAAGAAATCAATAATTTTGTTTTATGTTTGTAGGCTTCAGGATAAAATCATGAGTGGTCTTTCAGTTGAATTGGGGGATAGCAGTGCCTCACTTGACCGGGGATTGGGAATTGAGGTAGACACAGCAATATTAACTTGTAAAGCTTTTGGAGAATCAATACCTCCCTTTGTACCATGCTTACTCCTTAAAAAGTTCATTTGCACATAAATACACTCACCACACTGAATGTGTTTTCCAAGAAGTGTTTCCTTTTTGGGTACGAACCGCAGCGGAATTGCAGTCCAACTGCACTTAGGATGCACTTTGTGTGCACATTGTGCATGCGGCCCTTTTTGAAAAAGGGAAAGACACCTGAAACTCTAACCCTTGTAACGTATCATAACTTATTGATCTGCTAATCACACAGGCACACAAAATAAAACAGCACTGGGCGATTTAGCAGCAGTATAGGGACACATTTACATTTTCGATACAGTGATAAAGGACATTTGACAGAGTAGTATAAAGAAGGCATTTTGCACCAGTCAGTCCGTCATAATGACAGTGAAAATATTGACCTACAGTATTGAAAAATGTCATGGCACTGGAACAATCATTGTCATCTGGATCAAGGTATCTTCTAATTCGTAAAACTAATTTGATCATAATTACCCTAACAGCCACAGTAGACAGTGAAAGAAAGGAAGTATAACTTGTAAGGACTCTGACGTTGAAAACCATTGAAAGTCTTGATTTGCTGAAACCTAACAACAAATATGGGCTAGATAACTTAAAACAGGTTTTTCAAATTAAGATTGTTATGTTCAGCTGCTTTGTTGGGTTATAGTGTTCCAGTTGTGTTAAATTGCACAGGATACTATTACATATGGTTGCACTGCTGTGCACTAGGTGTTGTGTTTAATTTTTTATGTAAAATTTACGTGTGCTAAATTTGGCTACACATATGAAAAAACAAAACAAAAATATCACATAACAAGTGGTGGTAAGTTGTAGCCGGTGATGTGCTCCACCATGCATTATTTATGTATTACTTTTAATGTGTGGTTGATGTTCGCACATTATTTTCACTTCGAATAAACAAAACACTCACAAACATGTCACCTTGTGCAGTTTGACACCAGAAAAAGAAGAGAAAACTGTAATTTAACACTACAATTAGAAATCTAGGTCTTCATTAATCCTGTTCGGCCAATAGTTCACAAAAAGTCTTAAGTAAGCAAACGTAACAATGAAAGATAGTAAACACGTCCACTTTCAAGTACAAATCAAAAGACATGTGGCACACGTGGAAAAGAGGAAAAAACACATCATTGTCTTGTTTGTCATACAATATGAAAGATCAGAAAATCCTTTATCTGGCGCCTCCTGCCAGGTTGTGTGAAGGAAATTTGAGAATGTGAGGCCTTGAGAGTTCATAGTGAGTTTTAGGCCCTGACCCTTTATCAGGTAGTTGCAGAATGATGATTTTATTATACTTCTTCACTATCAAATGTACTAATTACTTCATCTCAGATATATGAAGAACCTGCCCTCAGCTTTTGCTATATACAGATAGTTCCAATCATTCCCATAAGTACCCTTTAGTGATTCATGAAAGGGAGGTGTGAACTTGGTGATGGTGAACTTAGAATAGGCGTGTCCAACAAGCGGCCCAAGGACCACACATCGTACTGATGAACTGTTTGCCCTGGCCCACAGGCATTGTAAAACAGAAAGTAAACATGGAGTAGAGAAAATATGTTTACTTTCTTTAATTCACCCCTCCCCACCCATCACTGCTCAATCCCCTCAAAGTGTCCTAATGGCTGGTGAAGGGATAAGGGGTCGCAACCCATTCTTCACTTCCACTCCAAATCAGTGTGTTGACAACATGGTTTTAGCTGTAGAAGCAGAAAGATTAGCTATTGAGGAGTGTGGGTCCTCACTTCGCGTGTGCAGCACCGTGCACCACAGAGCTGAGAAGTGGGAACCAGAGCAGGTAATCTGCTAAGTGAGATAGACCGGCTGTAAAACAGCACTTGGAAGTGTTGTAACATGCAACTTTTATGAGGGTGGATAACATCGGGGGTACTGTGGTGGGAGTATTTGGACACATCAACATGTACCTTACATATGGTGACTATAACATGATTACGACTTTAACCTGTAATGGGGCATTTTCCTGAGACATTTGATGCTTCACTTGGCATAAAATAGTGGCAGCTGCTGGGATGCACCTTGCATATCATGAATTTACCAGTCATGTAAGGCAAAAACTGGCATTAGTTGGTATTCACTGAGGCATCCGTGGTTGCACTTAGCATATGAATGTGGCAGCTACATGTGTTTTAATGACCCTAACATATTATGAATGTTGCAGAGAAATTAGACATCGGCTCCCGCAAAATGCTATTTAACACCTTTTAAAAAATGTTAACATTCTCAGCCCATTGTCCTACTGGCATGTAGCATAAGACACACATGGACACAAAATAAACATTCAATAGGAGGATGGTTAATGCACTGAATTTAGATATGTTCGGTTTTATTTTATTTCTTTTATATGTTTTTGTATTGTTGATGTGCTAGGAATGGGACATGCCTCAGCAATCTTTCCATAGGCAAACCCTTGTGGGCTTTTTTATTTTGTATATTTTTCAAGATCAGGCATACCTTACATACTGTTATTATTGTGCACTTTTTTATACTGCTCTCTGTGTGCTGGAGTAGATGTGGCTGTAAAGCTTGGTGCCATTCAGTTAATCCCCATATCATTTTGTTTTGAGATCCTCCCCACCTTAGAGTATATGAATGCAAAGGAGGCAGAAGGGCCGCAACTTAACCTAATGGTTCGTGTCCCTTGGGAGATGTGAACTTGCTGAATAGTTTCAACCTCTCTCTTCCATCTTCCCGTGGGTGTGCCCAATATCTGAGGCTTAGGCAGAGTACATCTATCACAAACCTCTAATTTATCACAGTACTGCAGACTGAGCAAGATGTAATACCTCCTCATACTACACCCTGCCGCAAGTTCTTCAATTGACCTCTGAGGAAATTTAGCTCACAGGATGGCCATGCAGCAGGCTCATTCTGAATGCTGAAACTTTTGGCTTTGCGTTTTGCTGAGATCGGTAGGCTTGCTTTTCATCTTCAATCCCCCACCCATTCTTTTCTTTCTGTATCATTTTTGGGTTCTAGCGGGATCCCGCCATGCCCCTGAGGGGATGATATTTGGAGTAGACTTTCATCTGCAGGGTTACTCTGTCCTCCTCCCTCCAAGAGGAGTGAGGTGACATTTGGTGACACTGGAACTGAAATGTCAGCTACAGAGGAAATTAAATAGAAGAATTCCCAGCATAAAAACAACTGAGCTTGCTAATTCTTTCCAGTGGTGCTTTCCCACATAATGGATATTCCTGAGCCTGGCTCCTGAAATCAGCCACATTTTGTTATGTCAAGTTTGAGACAGCATAGGTGTTTGATGTCATTTCAGGGTTTCAGGAGAATTATTTTATTAGATATTTCTGTGCCAGGTAGGTCCTAGTGGTTGCTCTGCTGTGCCCACTTATTGCCCTATCCCTTTGGGCACTATGTTCTGCGTGGTTTTCAGCTTGTGCTGTGCAGATCTCACCAAGGAGTCAAATAGTGTTACAGGACCAAGTTCAGTGCTGAGGCTGCTCACCGTAACCCCTCCATTACAAAATACACACACACACACACACACATACATACACGCACAAATCTCTCTGCTTCACCCAACACAGCAGCAAGGACAGATACGAAGCAAATTGTTATAAACTCACACATAGGAAGGTACAGATGGCAGATTGAAAACCCATTGAATAAAGTACATATCGGAATGTGTACATTACAGAATCAAGTACAGGGCGGAGTCTGAGAACCTTTAATCAGGATAATGATTAACCATGGACATGTAAGCTGTTTTCCAATCAAATGCATTACTTTAGTTTGGTGAATGCAGATGCATTTATTTGTTCTGACCGTTACAATGGTTATTATGTGTGAAAAGGGACTGCAAATGGAGTGCACATTTTGATGTATGTGTAGGACTTAAAGGCTGTTCTTAATTTTGCTTTAGAGTAAGGATAACAGCCTTAGCGGCGTCATTGCCGATCTGGTGACAAAGATGAGATGGCAATATTTACTGAAGAGGTTTTAACACACATCTGGAGAAGACGACAGCAAGACATCACTAGAAGTGCTCTGACATTTGTATAATGTTTGTATTGACTATTAATAAAACACTACATTGGGCGCAATTTACAAAAGCGTTTTTCAATCGGAAAATTCAGTTGTATATCAGGCCCATTTTATTCCTACTGCTGATTTCCTCCTACTTTTAAGCACTGTAATAATAGTTGTTATAATTGAAAAATCAAGTCATACTTAATATACTGATTTAGGAGGGAGGAAGGACTGGGTCAGACCTACTGTAGGATTCCCATAAGGAAAGTGAAGGCAAGTTCCTTTATACGAACACTGCTGAGTAAATACAACCCACTAGGGAAATAAGCCAGGAGATAGCTCTGCCAGGATAACAATGTGTACTTGTACAGAATACAAATTATTTTTATTTATTTTTTTGTATTTGGTTTCAGAAACAAACCTTTACGAAAAAAGAGATATTCCTATACAATAAAAAAAACAACATACAAAGTAACATTAAAAATGACATCCATATTAAAAATTGTGGTTTTTTTTCCAATAATTACATGACATCTTTTTTAGAATATATTCACGCTAATCTTCTTAATCTTTAAATTAATCTTTAAATAGGATAAAATCATCTAACTTAAACTATAAGTCTACAAACATTTGATAAGAAACGTACGATTGCTATTTTTAAAGAAGTCGATCACCCATGCATCATGTTCCACCAAATTACATCTGGGAAGTATCTTTCTTTTTGAGATACAAATTTTCCAAAGTAAGTTTCACGTTCTTCACTAATGAACTCACATTCTAATAATAGGTGTCTTAGTGTTTCCTTTACAGTAGTGCTTTTACAAAAGCAGCAGGGTACATGCCCTTTTCCCAATTTATCTCTAATTTCTTGAATTTGCCCAGTAGGCAATACATTGAAACGAAACCGCATAAGGTTACATCTCCACAACGGGTATGCTTTTTAAAACACGGGCAAGAGTGCTTTGTAATGTGGTGGCAAGGAAGTGAAAAATGCTAAAATTGCTTTTAATTCCCTATAGGAAGTTCAGGGTGAGTGGTAGACACTTTAAATCAGTTCAGGTCAGCCCTAACAATGGTTCAGGGATGGTTATTAGGTTGCAAACAAATTTTATCAGTTCAGGCAAAAGCGGCTATCTTTTTACAGATGACGAAATCAGGCCAAATCGCAAATCGTGGTAAATTTTGCAAGTGCGTAAATCGCGATTGGGGTAAAAGTATACGGAGAAGGCTTGTTGGAAAGCTTAGATTTGAAGCCTTCAGAGGAAAGTTAAATCTCGTTCCTAGGACAAACGGTTCCAGAGATACGGACGATTTTGTGAAGGTAGTTTTTCGGATTTAAAGTAAACTCAAAATGTCAGGTGGCAGCTTGCAGCTGCAGAATTGACAGGTGACAGTTGTGCAGCTTTAAAAATGACAGATGACACGATTTCTAGGAGGCTGTTCTAATTAGGTTAAAATAGTTTGGATTAGATTATTTTAACTAAGAGATTGGGTTCTGCACAGTTCTGGCGCATACTCACTCCTAATTTTGAAATGAATGGGCCTCGTCATGGATCTGGTCAACACGTCCAGCGGCGGTTCTCTCTGCTCGGCGGGTCAATCAGGCACCGGTTCTGCTCACAGCGATCCGGTTCTCTGGTTCTGCTCACAGCGGTCTGGGTCTGGTCTGCGGTTCCGGCAAACGTTCTTGGCAAAGAATTCAAACAGCTCGCCCGGCTGTTGAATCGTTTGGTTAGGTTTGCTGGATTCTGAAGGCCTGCTGAGAATACTGTTGCTTGCAGTGGGCCTTCTAGGTTCAAAGTTCTGTAGTCTATGGGTCCCTGGTACTGGTCTCTGTCTGGATGGGATGTCGGCCATCAAAATGCTCCGCAGAAATGCAAAATGAATGTCCATACCTGTCCCAGCAGTCTCTTTTTATGTGTTTTGGAAGTGGGTGTGTGCGTGGCATAACTGAGCCTGCCCCTCTCTACTTGTCATTGGCCCAATTCTCCCCTCTCCCATGATTGGGGGAAGGAAATGGATTGTCATCATGATGAGGTCTGTTTATGGGTCAGAGGATCCTCCCCTGGTCAATTTGCCCACAAATCTATATTTGATTCAAATACATATTTCCCAGATACACAATTTGTTGAAATTACATGTACACAATATATATTCCTTATGGTCCATGCTTGTCCGCCTCTGATCTTCCTGGGGGCTTGCATTCAAAAATGACAACATTTTGCGCTTTTTGACTGGTTTACCAATATCGGACATTTACCAAAAATTACACAAATGTGCGCAAGGAGTATGGACATTGATTGATGAAGTGTCAGATTTTTAACATGCAGACATTTGGAGTGAGAACCTATTTTCCGCTAGCAACCCCCCAGAATACACCACAGGGTCCTAACGCCTCTTAAAACGTGCACAGAAAAATCCCAAGAATAATGATATTATTTATATAATTTTGACCAGTCCGCACTATGAGTTATCTATCTTTTTAAAATTATGCCCTGGTCAAAAAGAGGTGTGGCTTCCCACATCACATGGTGGAATAACTGGTTTATTCACTTCCCCCAAGCTCAGCTGGCTCTCACAGGCACTGCCCTCCCAGTTTCTCCGAATAGGAAGCCATTTTACGACCCCCCCCAATATAACATTTGCCTGAGCCAAAGAAGGCCCATTGTTCAGTTCCCTGCAGTCCCCAGGTGCCACTCCCCTTTCAATCAACAGGGCCATGTGATCTCCTTTTGGTGGGGCCAGCAGGATGCAGCCAGGCCTGGGAATAGTTGTTGAGCCAGTTCAACTCCTGTCGGGGGAAGTTGTCAGGCAGAATTCAGCTAAATGTCACTTTAGTTCCCAGTTTTCTACATTCAAATTCAACTTACATGCAGCTATTTTTTATTTATACATTAAATAACTACTTCCTTCAAGTCATTTCAGAATATAGTTTTACATTGTATCCACCTCTTAGCAAGTCTTTCCTTGGCCTGGTTTCGGTTCATTTGTTCAGTTTTACACAAAAGTTTGGTGGTTTTAAAAGGCCGGCTTTCTGATAGTGGTGAGCACCGGTACTGCATCCATTTTTGACATTAAGAAAATGAATTCCCCACAGTTCTGGGTTGCTTTTGACAATCAGCATTGCCATTCCCAATGGTTTCAGGCTACTGTGTGTGTAGCCCAATGGTGGTTTTAGGCAGTGCCCTCCTGTGCTCACAACATAGGCACAAATGGGTGGCAGCCTATTCTTCATGTTTTCCCTGTGCACTCTCTGGGGAGTTCTGGCCATCATGATGTTTTCCATGCCAGTACTGCACAGTTTTATGGTAGGGCTTGGATGCAAGGGTAAAAACATCCCACAAGCCCCCCCTCTTGCGATGTCCTTTCACTGATGGAACTCGCAAGATCTGGGATGTTCGCCTCCTCTTCTTCCAATTCCGTAGATGGCACAGTTCAGCATCTTTTCCTCCCTCCAGTCGATCAATCAATTCTCCTTGCTGGTCCTGATGGGAGGATTGGGCGGTACCTCGGGCCCCTCGGATCTTCGCACCCGGTTCCCAGGTCGCCTTCTTGGCCAGTCCCCAGGTTTTCTTTCTCCTAGGACGACAAAGGAAAGCGGCAATACCTATTCATAGACATTTCTCCCCCACTATTGATATAGTGGGGCGACATATACATTTTATACTTTAATAGCCATAGCATTCCAATTTTGAAAAACAAGATATAATTCAGAGACAGTGGCTTACAAGCGTCATGATATTTTAGAGACTATATGTGGGATATTTTAGGGTTGGAACTGAATTAATCTGGAACGGTCCCCCCTGGTATTGCAGAGGACTCCTCCAGTTGCTGAAGCGTGTGCCTGGGATGGCAACACTTTAGCTGATTTATATGTACCCACTTGTCTTCCCCTTCCGCCAGACTACCTTTGGGGATGCAGATCTTATACGCTACAGGGGAGATCTTGTCTATAATTGCAAACGGTCCCTTCCATGTAGGCAAACATTTTTGCTGTTTGGCCTGGCTCCTTTGGAAATTGTATAGATAGACCCGGTCCCCCACAGCATATTCCTTCCTGGTGGTCTTCAGGTCGTAGTGGGTTTTCATGCTATCAGCTGATCGTTCTAGATTCCGCTGAGCATAGGCAAAATCATGCTGAAGGTGTTTCCTTAAATTCTCCACATACTCATGGGTTGTGGAGGCATTTATCAGTGTCTGCTCTTGGGTCCTGTAGAGCAAATGCTGAGGAAGCACCATCTTGCGTCCGGTCATCAACTCAAATGGTGACATTTTAGTTGCAGATGAAGGGGTAGATCTGATGGCCATTAGGACCAGAGGTAGTCAGATATCCCAACTTGGCCCAGAATCTGTCACAAACTTTTTTAAGATGCTCACAATGGTTCGGTTGAATCTCTCCACTGCTCCAGAAGAAGCTGGCCTGTAAGCAATATGTAGCTTCCTTTTGACCCCCAGTATCTCCCACATCTTTGTCATTACTTCACTGGTGAAGTGGCTACCTCTGTCTGACTCAATCCTTTGAGGTAGACCAAAACGGGAAAAGATGTGGTTAATCATCAGGGCAGCTGCTGTTTCTGCCTTGCAATTTGGGTCTGGGAGACATTCCACCCACTTGGTAAACAAGCATGTGACGGTCAACATGTACTTGTTTCCTCTAGACGAGCGAATCACAGGGCCTACAAGTCGATTTGCAAATCTGACCATGGCAGTGTCATCCCCCTCTTTTGGAGAGGTGCACGGTGTGTGAGGAATGATGGCTGAAATTGTGCACACACAAGACACCCCTTCAAGTATTGGTCGAGGTCCTGCCCCATGTGTGGCCAGTATGCAACCTCTCTTAAGATTTCCAGTGTTGTGTGAAACCCCCTATGACCGGCGGTGGCCGCATCATGGGCGTGACTTAACATCAGGCTTTGGAATGAGGTAGGAACCACCCACTGATCGTGGCCAGCTTTGGATTTCCTTACCAGCAAACCGTCTTGGATTCGGAAAATTTTTGGACATTTCATCAACACTCTTAGGTCCTCTTTCCCGATGTAATCGGTATCCGTCGAGGGAAAGTTCTCAGGTTCCTCAATGTGTTGGTAAAACTTACCAATTATTGGATCCCCCGTCTGAGCTGTGATTAAATCAGCATCAGGGGCCTCCTTACACCATTGTGCAGTTGAAAGATCATTGTGAGCATTTGTCTGGGACCTAGTGATAGCAGTGACCTGGATTTCCCCCAACAGGGACTCAATCTCTATTAGATCCCCTTGGATGGCCCCGGTTTTGGCCAGCTGATCAGCGAAGTCATTTCCAGTTTTGTCTGGTCCCTCTACTTTGGAATGACCCTTGATCTTTTTCCAATAGATGGTCATCCCATTCGATGAGACCAGATCATCAATATTTTGGATTAGCTTCCCATGTTTCAGGGGTTTGTTATTAGCACATAACAAGCCTCTGGTTTTCCAATTAACCAGGTGCTCCATGAACCCGTTCCGTACATAATCCGAATCTGTGATTATGACCAGTTCGTGGAGTTGATGTTGGACAGCAGTCAGGATGGCCTGATGCACAGCCATCAATTCTGCCACCTGACTACTTCGGGGACCAATTTTGTATCCAGCGGAGGGGTCTGGAAACTCCTTCACCCATGCATTCCCTACGCCGGCCACCAGTTCTTTCTCCCCGTTGTTGTCAACATGGTAAGAGCATCCATCCACATAGACAGTGGGCTTTCCTTCACACTTGTCTTCTTCAAAGACTTTGTGTGGGGAATTGAGGTATGCCTCCATGTTGTCCTTGATTTTTAGACTTTCGTCCTCGAGACAGTTTTCTCTGGCACAATCATGCAAGTCAGCCAGACATTGCACGAGGGGACTCTTCTTGTTTTGGCCATATCTGACCTCCACAGGAAAGCCTTGCATTGACAGAATCCAGGAAGTAATTCGGGAATTACTCACATTTCTGGCCCGGATTCTGTCACTTTGGAGATATTGCAGAGGCTGGTGTGGTGTCTCCACTATGATGTGTTCCCCCTGGATAAACGGGCGGTAATTCTTCAATGCCCACACCATTGCCAGGAGTGCCTTCTCGCAGTCGTTGAATTTTTCCTCCACAGAGGATAAAGTTTTGCTCGCATAGGAGATTACTTTATCGACCTTGTCATGCTTTTGGTATAATACTGCCGTCAAGCACATATTAGAAAACCCTGTCTCCAGGAAGAACTCCTTGTTTCTGACAGGGTAAGCTAGGCAAGGCGCTTGTGAGAGGCTTCTCTTGAGTTGTCTTACTGCCTCGGATTGTTCTGGACCCCATTCCCACTTGACCCTCCCCTTCAGGAGATGAATCAAGGGTCTAGTGATCTCTGCATAGCCCTCAATGAACTTTCTGCTGTAATTAGTCAGTCCAAGGAGGCTCCTTAGTTCCTGCAGAGTTGTGGGATCCTTCAGTTTCTGGAGTGCTTCCAATTTCTTTTCCTGGGGACAGAGACCCTGAGGAGTAATCTCATGCCCTAAGAAATTAACACGGGTTCTACACCAATGTGCTTTCTGAAAGGAAAGTTTTGCTCCGGCGGCCCTCAACTGTGTCAGAACATAACGGATCTCTGCTATGTGTTCTTCCACTGATGAACTTTTGATGAGGACATCATCTACATAAGCCAGGTTACCCCTCGCAACCCAGGTCGGGCATGGCCTTATGTAGGAAAATGTTGAATTCATTGCCGGAGTTGAGGTATCCGAAGGGAGTCCAGGTCCATGTGTACTGCTGGCCCCCAAAGGTAAAAGACAGTTTGTATTGGTCCTCCCTACTGACAGGCACGGTCCTGTATCCATTGGTCAGGTCTATTGCAGTGAATACCTGTGACCCCTGGATCTGGGCCAGCCCTTGGTCAATGTAGGGCAGAGGCCATCGGGAAGTATGGACCCATTTGTTGAGCTCCTTAAGGTCGGCGAAGAGTCTCCACTGGCCGTTTGGCTTCAATATTCCCAGCACCGGATTATTGAAAGTGCTGTGGACTGGACGTATTATTCCCCGGGACTCAAGGTTCTTAATTATTTCAGTAAGGGACTCCATGGATGCGAGAGGCAAACGATATTGCTTCACAAACACTGGAGTCATTCCAGGGTCTGTGGGAATTGTTGTTGTGTGGATGTCGGTGCGACCACAGTCATATGAGTCTACCGCAAAGAGATCTTGGAAATCCATGAAAACTTGTTTCAACTTTTGCTTCTGTTCCAGAGTCACACAGGCATCAGCTAGGTTGACTCTCTCTTCCACCATCTGCCTGAAGCTGGGAAAGATTTCTGGTTTGGCTATCTCAGCGGCCTCCTCCAGCTGGGTGGAGAAGTCCCTGGTCAGAGTGCTGATTTGGACTGGAGGCTTCAGGTGGGAAAGGCAGCCCTCATGGACCTGGAAAATCACCTCATCCCTCCTGAAGTCACAAGTCACATCTTCCTTACCATAAGGGCAAGAAGTGTACACCAGGAAGTCCCCCCCCCTGCCGGGTGAAAATCCTGTCTGGTGTTGTGTTGTCATCACTGTCACTGTCAAAACAGTCCTTGGGGATTGGTCCTAACAGTTCATTTCCTAGATCAATGGAAAAATGTCGGTCATCAACCGCCATTCCAATAATGGTGCCTGTGGCTGGAGTAATACTCTTTAAGTCGCTGTTATCCACCTCTATTGGAATGCTGTCATGTTCTATGTTAACTAATGGAGTTGGGTTTACCCCCAACCCTTGCTGTTGGAGAGAAGCATTTAGATGTATGTAAGCATCAGGGTTTTTCAATGTTTGTCCACTTTTAACTTTCACTTCCAGCGAGAATTGTCGGGTCCTTTCTGGGATGGTGGCTTCCTCTTTAATCTGAATTTCAACTGCATAAGGTAGCAATTGAGCTGACCTAAATGCTTTTTCTGGATCATCAAAGCCCATGGGATTATCCGTTAATCGGGACCAAGCTTTGAAGTTTATTAGGTCCAAACTAATGGCAAAGCGATTGAGAATGTCACTGCCTAAGTAAAAGGCAGCAGTGACGTCTCGCACGACCCAACAATTATGGACTATGCTCTTGTTGCCAATGGAGATTTTGAGCATACACCTGCTTGGCAGGATATGTTTGGAATTAGGTGCTTCCAGGTCCATTTCCCATTTGTCTATGAATGTGGGAATGGCTGGATCTTTTGGGAGTTGGCGGAACATGGCTTCGCTAATGAAGCACTTACCGTTGTTCACACACACTCGAGCGAGAACAGAGAACAGAGTCCTCCCCATCCTTTAACTGAACAGGGATGAACAACTGCTCACCAATTTGCTGAATATCAGCCAGGCTCTGAGCTGATTTCACATCTTTCTGGACTATAGGAGTGGGAGTGTCTGATTGTGGATTGGTAAAGAATTTCAGAGTGTTTCCTTCCAGTGTGGAATACCACCTTAAACTGGAAAGAAGGTTGATTTTCAGAAATAGAGAGGACCCCCCATCACCAGTCTGTTGTCCTACTGCTATTACTGTCACGTCTGGAAATTGGTTGTTTTGGAAGTGAAATTCTACTTGGTCAGATTTTTGTTCAACCATGTGGCAGGTGCCGTTTAAAGTAACATGGTTGACACTCTGTTTTAATTTTATTGGTCGGCTAGTCTGGGTCCAGAGGACCTGGTTTACACAATCTATTAGGGGTGACAACCTTCTCAGGAGGTCGTTCCCTAGTAAACAAGGGGTGCCCTCTGGAGTCACTACTATGACCGGGTGTTTCACCTTGTGTCGCCCAATTTTAATGTCCAAGTCTGCAGTCCCTTTGACGGGAATTTCCTTCCCGTCAAAGTTCTGCAGTTGTCCAGGAAGAGAGGTGAGAGGAATACGATAATTCTCTCCCCTTCCTAAATTCAGTTCATCAAAGGCCCTTTTGGACAGAAGGGTAGCTTGAGATCCAGTGTCCACCAGCGCCAAAATTGTACCCTGCCCCTGTACTTGTACCGGGGCATAATATCTTCCCTCCTTCTCCTCAAGGGGGCACAGATAATGCACATTTTTGGACAACTGGTGGGCTAATTTTCTGGTTTTGGACATGGCGAGAGAAGAGATTTGGGCAGAATTCTGTGGAGAGTCTTGGGAATCTGAAAGAAAAAGTTGGCAACTGGAGATCAGAGCCATTGTGGGTTCCCTTGGTTCCGGTTCTGGGCTACCCCCCCTTTTTGGAGGCAGTCACCAGGATGGGTTTGAACCAGAGAATTTCGGTATTGTGGGTTCTGGGATGAGATGATGGGCGGCGGTAGCTCAGTCTCCATATCTCCCCATTCTGGATTGGAATCCCTTGGGACCCATTTTTCTTTTGGAGGAGTTCCCCCATCTCTAAAGGAGAAGATCCTTTTCCCAGGATCTTCTGAGGATCCCTCTCCCTCAAATTGGAAGACCTGTACCTCCTCCACAAAGTGAGTCTGTTTGGGTCATTTGTTTCTCCTACCCCGCCTCTGCTCCTTGGGAGGCAGGCTTTCAAGGGCAGGAGATTTCGTTTCCGGTTCCTGGGTTTCCAGGGTCTGTTTACAAGTGAGGAAGGAAGCTTCCTCCAAGGCTTTACACCCCCCTTCGTCTTGTGCCTCCTCCCTGGGAACCGGTGGGTTATCGGGGTGCTGCCCGTCATTGTTCTGGAGCACCATGTCCAGAGTTTGGGGCATTCTGCGGTGGCATGCTCATCTGAGGGTTCTGTTGAGCCCTCAGTATGTGACCCAGATCCCGTGCCATATTTTGGACCTGGCGCTCAAGTTGTGAAACCCGCTCAGGCTGATACGGGGCTCTATTTTCTCCCCTGGGCTGATACCGGGAAGGGTAGCTATCCCTGGTAGGAAGATTCTGGTACCCCTCCACCCTTGGCCTCCCCTCTCCCGGATTAGGTTGTCTGGGCTCAGGGAATTGGGGAAAGAAGGATGGATGATTTTGGGGCTGGAAATTGTGCGGATACCTGGGGAAAAAGTTCTGCCCCGGATTTAGAGAATTTCTGCCCTCCCGTGGGAAGTTGGGAGGGAAGTTCCCTGGTTTAGGTGCTTGGCTGGATCCCCCCTCTTGGGCTGGAGGAGTCCACACATAACCCAGGATGGGTCGGTTTCCCTTGTAGCGGGGACTTACATAATCTGGGGAGCGAGGGACCCCATTTGTGGGACTACCTCCTCGACTCCCTGTCTGTGACTGGCCCGAGGGCCTTCTGGGCTTGGCATTATTAGGTGCAGGTAGGTTTTTAGGCCCCCCCATCTCCAAATCCAAAACGGGGGTGACCTTTACCTCTGCCACCTTGGCAGCAGCACGGGTGCTGTTGGTTTTGGGGTTTTTATGCGCATTATTTTTATTTTCGATGGGCTTCTGCACCTCATAGTTCGGGTAGCCTGTTCAATGAACCAGTCTAGTGACCTCTTCTCGTGAAAATCTCTCACTAGCTGGGTCATGATGTATTTGGGCAAGGCATGGAAAAAAAGTATTGACACATTCTCTGCTGTCTGTGCGCACCCTTCTGGTGGTCTGCCCAAAGGCACGCTTCAATTCTTGCACAAATTCTTGTGGGGCCTGATCCTCCCCACATTGCAAATCGTAGGCTGCCTAGCGAGCCTCTTGAGGATTTCTGTGCACAGAAAAATGTTTCAAGATGGCCGTCCTGTATGTGGACCACCTTGAATGGTTTTGATCCTCCAGCCCTGCAAAGAAACTGGAGTATTATGGGTCCATTTGACGTACTGGATGCAGCTACTGCTGTCCTTCAAATGGAAAGTCTCCATCATTTGCTCATAGAGCTCCAAGTGTTCCCAAACAGAATACTTGGCGTTCTTATGATAAGGCGTGATGACACTCCTTATTGCCTTTATTTGTTTCAATGGGTCCTTAAGCAAGGCCCTTTTTGCCTTATTGGCCTTTTGGTTTGGGTAACCCTGGTCCATTCATCCTCTGACTAAGAAGCACTGCTCCCAGAGGTGCCCGTCTGATCTTCCAGGTTTTCCCGGATTCTGCGAGCCTGGGAATGGCTGGCAGAATGTGGGGACCTGGTCTCCTGTGTCCTGTAATGCTCAGAGGAGTCTTCAGATCCCTCCTTGCTGCCAAGATTTTATGGGTACCCCCCCACTGACCTAACTGGGCAGAGGTTTTCAGGATGCCCTTAATGGGCCTACTCTCCTGTGGTTCCCCACTAAATTGCACTATGCTTGGGTGCCCATACCCGGATGCCCGCCCATCCATTCCTGGGAGGTACTGGCCTATGAGCCCCATACTTCTAGCTGGATAGTAATCTGCCATCCCCGTGGCCCTGGGCTCATGTGCGCGAGGGGACATGGGAGCGGCAGAGTCCAGGGACCGGGAGAGATGAAGGCCTCTGGTACTAGGGCTCCTGAGGTTATGCTCAGGAGTTTCTCTTTCCCAGCGAACCTCATCTCTATCCGCCCCTGCTCCCTGTTGCAGTGCAAGAGCCTGCGCTTTCAGTTCTTCAGTTAAGGCCTTACTAGACTCTATCAGTCTCTCCTGCATTGCTACCTGTTGCTGGAGCCTATCATTGTGCTGGCAGCGAGCCTCATTCTCTCTCTGTGCCTCCTGATTGGTCCTGGAGTACTGGGCCAGTCTTTGCTGCAGAAGGGTTACCTCCTGAGCTGTGTCCCTATTGGCCTGCTCCTTTCTTGCCAGAGCATCCTCCACCCTCCTGGTGTGCTCTAACAAGTTCTGGTGTTCTTTTTGGAGGTCACCCAGTCCCTGAAGGGCCAGGTGATTTTCTTCCATTTTCCTTTTTAAGTGGCAGACTTCCTGGCCTAAGGTATCCCTTTCCTGACTAAGAGCCTGCATCTGTCCTGCCAGGTCGTCCCTTTGCCTTTGGAAGGCACCAGCTTTCTGGCGCTCCTGGTCAAACTCTGCCTGGGTATCCAGGTCTTTCAAAATCAGTTTATTGCTTTCCTCTTTTTCCCTATCTAGGTGGCTTTGCAGGGTGACTACCTGCTCAGCACATGCCCTATTGAAATCTAATTGTTGCTCCAGCTTTTTCTGGCTCTGCAGTAGGGAGTCCAAACCTTCTTGGTACTCCCTCTGTAAAGCCAGAAATCTGGTATCCTGGTCAGCCTTTTCCTGTTGCAGCACATCCATATCCTCCTTTATTTTAGTGATGTACTGTCTGCTGTCATTTTCTGACTCCTGGCTGCTGAGCAGCCTCTGCTCAGAAGAGTCCAGATCAGATTGGGCCTTCTCTAACGCCATCTGTTGCTTATTTGCCAGATCTTGGCCTTCAGCACATTTATTCTGTATGGCTCCCAAATATAGGTACAAATATGCCGCTATCCTGGCAGTCTTATTATGTTCATCTTTGGCTTTAGGGGCCATATATAGTTCACTCAGGGCCACATGTAGGGGACCCTGATCTCTCCATATATCTGACCCTGTTTCAGTGACCTGTTGCGCGATTGCCTGCAACCAGACCGTTTGGTCCTGAAGAGTCCACTCACCTCTCACAAATAGCTTATGTAAGAAGTGCTCTCTGGCTAGTTTCATGTCTACCAGTGTCGTCATTCTGGAATTTGAGTTCCTTCCTGACTTACAGAAGTTTGTATTTTATTTTTGCAAAACAGACCGTTTCCTTAGAGCGTTCCTTTGAGGAGTGCTTTACAGCGTAACACAGCGTGGTGATCCGACCGGATGTATGTCTCCTGTCAGTTAGCACACTGTATTAATCTGCACAAGTGATAGATCTAACCCAGAATCTCCGGCTACGAGCCCCCACTTTGTTAAGCGGTTTCACTTCAACACTACAGCTAAGTCAATGCCTAGTCTGGGATGCTGAGGGAAACCCTTATTGATATATTTTTAGGTCTAGTTCATGTACTCTGGATGACAACCCTTATATAACACCCCTCTCTTAGAATCCCCCTGACCCCACTGAGCCAAGAAGTAGGTCTGTTTTGCAAATTTAAAAGGTTTATTTGAAAAATATAACAATATATATCTATCACACTTTTATAATAAATTAATATTGGATATCACACTTAAAATATGACAGTGATCAACAATGGATAATGTTCTACTGCTAAACTGATTTGGTTACTTAGAAGTAGTATAGAGGATGAGGTAGCTGAAATGCTTTATGGTTTCAAGGAAATGCAAGGTGGAATAAATGCAGTACAGAAAATAAACTGATATGGTTTCACAAGAGATAATATGTTCACTTTTCCCCTGGTGGCAATTCACCCCCCCTATATGCAATGCAAGGAGATGGAAGTAACACACACAGTCTTCAGGAATACAATCAAATACAATACAGAATTCAATTCCCCCCCCAGCAAGCTTAGACAACAGGATGCTTTTTAAAACACGGGCAAGAGTGCTTTGTAATGTGGTGGCAAGGAAGTGCAAAATGCTAAAATTGCTTTTAAATCCCTATAGGAGGTTCAGGGTGAGTGGTAGACACTTTAACTCAGTTCAGGTCAGCCCTAACAATGGTTCAGGGATGGTTATTAGGTTGCAAACATATTTTAGCAGTTCAGGCAAAAGCGGCTATCTTTTTACAGATGATGAAATCAGGCCAAATCGCGGTAAATTTTGTGAGTGCGTAAATCGCGATTGCGGTAAATGTATAAGTATTGGGAAGATTCTAAGCTTTCAGAGGAAAGTTAAATCTCGTTCCTAGGACAAACGGTTCCAGAGATACGGATGATTTTGTGAAGGTAGTTTTTCGGATTTAAAGTAAACTCAAAAGGACAGGTGACAGCTTGCAGCTGCAGAATTGACAGGTGACAGTTGTGCAACTTTAAAAATGACAGATGACACGATTTCTAGGAGGCTGTTCTAATTAGGTTAAAATAGTTTGGATTAGATTATTTTAACTAAGAGATTGGGTTCTGCACAGTACTGGCGGATACTCACTCCTAATTTTGAAATGAATGGGCCTCGTCACGGATCTGGTCAACACGTCCAGCGGCGGTTCTCTCTGCTCGGCGGGTCAATCAGGCACCGGTTCTGCTCACAGCGATCCGGATCTCTGGTTCTGCTCACAGCGGTCTGGGTCTGGTCTGCGGTTCTGGCAAAAGTTCTTGGCAAAGAATTCAAACAGCTTGTTGAATAGTTTGGTTAGGTTTGCTGGATTCTGCAGGCCTGCTGAGAATACTTTTGCTTGCAGTGGGCCTTCTAGGTTCAAAGTTCTGTAGTCTATGGGTCCCTGGTTCTGGTCTCTGTCTGGATGGGATGTCGGCCGTCAAAATGCTCCGCAGAAATGGAAAATGAATGTCGCTACCTGTCCCAGCAGTCTCTTTTTATGTGTTTTGGAAGTGGGTGTTTGCGTGGCATAACTGAGCCTGCCCCTCTCTACTTGTCATTGGCCCAATTCTCCCCTCTCCCATGATTGGGGGAAGGAAATGGATTGTCATCATGATGAGGTCTGTTTATGGGTCAGAGGATCCTCCCCTGGTCAATTTGCACACAAATCTATATTTGATTCAAATACATATTTCCCAGATACACAATTTGTTGAAATTACATGTACACATTATATATTCCTTATGGTCCATGCTTGTCCGCCTCTGATCTTCCTGGGGGCTTGCATTCAAAATGAAAACATTTTGCGCTTTTTGACTGGTTTACCAATATCGGACATTTACCAAAAATTACACAAATGTGCGCAAGGAGTATGGACATTAATTGATGAAGTGTCAGATTTTTAACATGCAGACATTTGGAGTGAGACCCTATTTTCCGCTAGCAACCCCCCAGAATACACCACAGGGTCCTAACGCCTCTTAAAACGTGCACAGAAAAATCCCAAGAATAATGATTTATTTATATAATTTTGACCAGTCCGCACTATGAGTTATCTATCTTTTTAAAATTATGCCCTGGTCAAAAAGGGGTGTGGCTTCCCACATCACATGGTGGAATAACTGGTTTATCCACTTCCCCCAAGCTCAACTGGCTCTCACAGGCACTGCCCCTCCCAGTTTCTCCCAAGAGGAAGCCATTTTATGACCCCCCCAATATAATATTTGCCTGAGCCAAAGAAGGCCCATTGTTCAGTTCCCTGCAGTCCCCAGCTGCCACTCCCCTTTCAATCAACGGGGCCATGTGATCTCCTTTTGGTGGGGCCAGCAGGATGCAGCCAGGCCTGGGAAGAGTTGTTGAGCCAGTTCAACTCCTGTCGGGGGTAGTTGTCAGGCAGAATTCAGCTAAATGTCACTTTAGTTCCCAGTTTTCTACATTCAAATCCAACTTACATGCAGCTATTTTTTATATATACATTAAATAATTACTTCCTTCAGGTCATTTCAGAATATAGTTTTACATTGTATCCACCTCTTAGCAAGCCTTTCCTTGGCCTGGTTTCGGTTCATTTGTTCAGTTTTACACAAAAGTCTGGAGGTTTTAAAACGCCGGCTTTCTGATAGTGGTGAGCACCGGTACTGCATCCATTTTTGACATTAAGGAAATGAATTCCCCACAGTTCTGGGTTGCTTTTGGCAATCAGCATTGCCATTCCCAATGGTTTCAGGCTACTGTGTGTGTAGCCCAATGGTGGTTTTAGGCAGTGCCCTCCTGTGCTCACAACATAGGCAAAAATGGGTGGCAGCCTATTCTTCATGTTTTCCCTGTGCACTCTCTGGGGAGTTCTGGCCATCATTATGTTTTCCATGCCAGTACTGCACAGTTTTATGGTAGGGCTTGGATGCATGGGTAAAAACATCCCACAGGTAAGAACACACACTGATGTTATCTAAATCTTTCCCACTGAAGGGACTACTACAGTCCCTACATATTTATACCTTTATTTATACCTATGCACCCAGTTACCTCAGGGTTCAGCGTGCGGTATAAATAAAGAAAATAACAAACAAACAAATACAATGCCTACAATGCCTCAAAGCAGATTAACTTGGTTTGTCTAATAAAGTGGTAGTCCATTTCAATTAGTAAAGAACCTTAATCAGGTTATGCTACCCCTGCTTTTGATCAGGTATTGCCTTTTGAGATATGTACACACCTCCTTGATAGGGCGTGAGAGAACTGATGCAATCAAATATTTTGTTCCACAGTTTGTAGGGATATAAATGAAGAGGACATGTAGAATAATGCTGTGTAGTGATCTCCTGTCCATGACCAACATGCCATCCCGCCTGCCTGGTGGCACACTCTGCTTCCAGTTCTCCACCTTCCAGGTAAGTGCCTAAGGTGTAGGGCAACAGGGAACTTCGTGTGTGCCCACGACGTGCCAGTGGTGTGCCACAGGGCTGCAGTGGGAGGTGAAAGTGAAAGTGTGAGCTCTAAAAAATATTATACTCTCTTGATGGATCAATCAAATCAAATCCTGATGGTTAAAACATGCTAAACTTTCACATAGAATCACGGTGTGGACATATCGCCGCTTTAACCCCTGAAGTGCTAAGGACGACTATGCTCCGTCTCACTACCCAGTGAGAAGTTCCCTAACGAGAATTGCTCTAATTAGCAGCTTGGCAAGAATCAAGTTGCGTGCCTGGCTTTCAGTTTGCCAACTACGTACTGAATCCATTTTGGGCTAATTGGGGATATTTCATGGACAACTGGCCTATTTTTCAGATCTGCCTTTTGACCTTCTGAGGATACCTTTCTACACCCACTCTCTCTACACCCCACTATCTCTACCCCTACCATCCCACTCTCTCTACCCCCACTCACCCCACCCCCATTACGTGTGCTGGTTGGGTTTTATTTAGGCTATTTTAGACTACTTTTGTCAGTCCTCCTGAGACAGCTTATATCTTTACGTGTTTTACCCAAACAACTATCATTGTTCACCCACCCCAACCTAAATCTCTCTACCCCACCTACCCAATCCAAATCTGCTCTACCCTCACACAACCTGCCCCCACTCTCTCTTCCCCCACCAACCCCCATACCATTACTCTCTGTACCGACCTCTACCCCTCTACCATACCTGACTTTCTTTACCCCCACCCAACCAACCTACCCCCACTCTCTTTACTCCAACGCCCCCTGCCCACACTCTCTACTCGTGCCCATCCGACCACCGCTCTCTTTCACCCACCCACCCTTACCACACTCATTCAAGCCCACAACCATTCTACCCCATCTCTCTAGCCCAACGCTATGATCACTCTCACTACCCCACCCATGCTACACCCACTCTCTCTACCTGCGACCCTCCCACCCTACCCCCACTCTCTCTAACCCAACCCACTATACCCCAACTCTCCCTAAACCCACCCTACCATAGCCCCACGCTCTATACCACCATTCAGCCTACCCTAAATCCACTATCTCTCTCTACCCCATCCACTCTAACCCAACTCTCTCTACTCCCACCTACCCATCCTACATCCACTCTCTATAGCCATATCCACCACCACCCTAGCTCCACCCTTTCTAGCCACACCCATCCTATCTCCACCCTCCCTACTTCCATCCACTCTCTCTACCACTCCCACCCAGCGACCACACTCTTTCTACCCCACTCACCCTACCCCCACTCTCTATCTAAACCCAACCTCTCTACCCCCACCCACCTTCCACCCATCATAACTCCACCCTCTCCACCCCCACCCACTTTACCCCACCCTCTCTACCGCCACCCATCCACCCTACCCCATGTGCTCTTTCCTCACCTGCCCTACTCCACTCTCCCTAAACCCACCCACCCTAACTAAACACTCTCTATCATCAACCACACTCTCTATCTACACCATACACCCTAACACCACTGTCCTACACCACCCATGCTACCCTCACTCTCTCTATCTCATGCAATCACCCTACCCCCACTCTCTGTACCCCCACCCACCCTACCACCACTCTCTCCATCCCACCAACCCTATCCCCACTCTCTCTACCCCACCACTCTACCACCACTCTCTCTATCCCACCCACCCTACCTCCACTCTCTCTACCCCATGCACCAACACTACCTATAAATGCAAAATGCAAAAAACACTACACGCCAAAACGATTGCCATTGCCAATGCTTGTTTTACATAATGTTATTGGGGTATGTACCACAAAACGCTGCTTTTTGCATTGTCTCGAGGATGATTGTGGTATGCATACGGTGAGTGGGAAGCATTACACACACAAGAACACTAGAAAAAAACGGTCTCCGAATAATGATGTGGGCTTCCCCATAACGGAATGCAGAGAAGTGCAGCAGCATGCATGCAGAATACAAGCAAGTGCCGTTGGAGGGGACAGGATGGAGGTGGGTGGTTGTGTGATGTGCTGGAGGAGGCGGCAGAGTGGGGCGGCAGGTGTGAGAGGTCCTGAAAGGATAGAGGGGGAGTGTTGAGGTGGAGAGAGCGGCCTTGGAGAGGGCTGCCTAAGTCTGGTGGTCTTCTAAGACTTCGGTCTTTTGGATGTGAAATGGACAGGGTGGGTTCCTTGTCCCTGACCTGACTGTCCCCACCGTCAATGGAACGTATCCACGACTTCATGTGTAAGAATCCAACTTTCTATGACTGGAGCAGAACTCTTCCGAATTTCCACCACGTCACAATCCAGATATCTTTTCAAGAGCATGTACTCTTCTGAGATCTCCGAGGGACAGTATTGGGAATGCTTTCATCTCCTTGTAGTGTAAGCGGGGTTATAGTATAATCTGGCCAGACTATTAGCAAACCATGTCTTACATGTGAAGCATCCTCTTCTGTGCAGAGCCTTTCAATTACATCAGGTGGATGGTTGTCATTTTCGATTTTAAGTGAAATGAAATGAAATGATATTGTATTTATATTGCGCTAACGGACTCCATATACATGCTATATTGATAAGAAAGTAAATTACCAGAACAACACTATGCATGCAATATAGCAAGGCTCTGGGATTTGTTTATTAGCTACCTTGTGTTTCTGGAGGACTGAAAACACTGACCCTTAATTGCTAAACCGAGTGGCCCTTAGCTATCGCTGAAAAGTAGGTGGGTGCATCATACTTTAAATTGGCTTATTTTTTTACTAACAGCATTTGCTCATTTATAAACAATTCACCACATTTTCCTGGTTCTGATTAATTGAATACATCTGTGAAAAGTTTCACCAATCACCTTATAGTCAGGAGTGTGCATTTTATCTTATGAAAAAAGAAAAATGGTTGAATTGGCCCACTGTAGCAGTGGCATTTGCTGTGTCTCTTGCAGACGCAAGTTGTTTCAAAAACAATTCTAATCTGGGGCTGTCTAGTAGTCTTTTTTGATTTAGTATGATTATGCCATCGTCGGGTAATCATGCTTTAACCAGTATAGTGTATCTGTGGGTTAATATTTTCAGTTTTGCCTCATTAACTAGTTAACCTGTGTCATAACTGGCCCTGTGAGGACATGGTCATTCACACCCATTGGAAGACATGGGGTTTGCAGAGGACATGGACTTCCACACCGGGCTTGGCCCTGGGCCCCGTCTGTGTATCTTGAGGTTAATACTTTCACTCGTACCTCATTAACTAGTTAACCTGCAGTTATAGCTGGCCCTGTGAGGACATGGTCATTCATACCCATTGGAAGACATGGGTTTTGCAGATTGCATGGGCTTCCACATCGGGTTTGGCCCTGGGCCCCATCTGTGTATCTTGAGGTTAATACTTTCACTTGTACCTCATTAACTAGTTAACCTGCAGTTATAGCTGGCCCTGTGAGGACATGGTCATTCATACCCATTGGAAGACATGAGGAGTGCAGAGGGCATGGGCTCCCACATCAGGCTTGGCCCTGGGCCGCATCTATGTACAGATGAGCGTAGGTGGCCTTGACCTCTGTCTGAGTGCATCATCAGTGTGATTGCATCTTCAGTGTAAGGGCATCACAGCTTCTCCTGAAAGTGGTCACCTTTGCTATGTGACTGCTGAGCTACGCTGCCACCCATGCATCAGCTTGGTTTTACAGACTGGGAAGATGCTGTGTATCTCACTGTGTCACTCGTAACAATTGAGCCATATGTCATGGTATGAAATCCTCCCAGTGGCGGACACCGCAGGTCAGGCACAAACTAAGCATGCCTAGATCCGAATCAACGGTGAAAGAGTAGTGATGAAGCTGCAGAGAGGCCAAGAAGGTTCACGCTCCACTCTGCATCGGTCAGTTTTTATTAAATGTTTAATTTCTGACGCCAGCTTTCTTCCATCAATTATACGTTGTTTTTGTTACATGAGGAAATTCCTTAATTTTTAAACTAATAAAAGCTTCGAAAAAATAAGACAATGTATTAGGTGACGTTTAAGTGAATAGCACTAGGCAATTGCATCTGTGATATGATTACCAAGATGCCTTGCCACCATTATAGCCTTGCCCTATATAATATCACTTTACATCAAAATAATGAATTATTTCGCGTTGAGAGCATCAATACTAATGCACGCAACTACCCCCCCATTTTGTTTCATAAACTGTTTATGTATATATTGAAGAATTACATGTACACATCAAAGCCAATACACATCAGCATATAAAATGCATGTGCCTTTTAATTCATGTGACCTTTCTAAAATGCAGCACATCCCTGCAGCACTGACATGTCCCTTTAGTCGTGAATGAAATCGAAATACCTTTTATGCTCAGCCTTAGCAGGTAGCTTGCGTCTCTTTAAGACAAAATTGCTTTTAAAACAAAATTGTACCTATCAGCTTTCATAGAAGTTGAGCCCTTCAGGAAAATGAAAAGACTGACATGTACAGTCTATTTTCAGTGTTAACAGGTTCTGATCCCTTTACAAGAAAATGACATTTCTGAAATAAGCCGAAAAAGAAAATTTAGAAATAAAGAAAGCAGCACAGTTTTCCAAGATGAGAGCAGCCCTTAAAGACATACAAAGAGATGGGCAAATATTGAAGAGTAGATCAGGAGGGGGCTGTTATCAGGACGATCCAGCTACCTTTATTATCTCTCAAAAGTAACACAATCAAACTCAAATATTGGGTCGCTAGGAGGGTACATGCATGAAAACTTGGTAAAGGTCTAAGCCCAAGGCCACACAAGAAAGAAGTGTAACTAATTCGCAGTGATCCATGCAAGCCTTATCTCCCAATTATCCAGTAGTGCAAATGTCTAACACCATATTGGGTCCTTATAGTGTTAAATCTCAATATCTAAGAAAACATTGTCAACTTTAACCGAATTACCCGATGAGTATTCAGAAATGTTGTGTCAGATCAACACAAATAGCCAACACGTGTTCACGTGTTTTGACCTCTAAAGGGTCTTTACCAGGGCTGTTAACATAATACATCATGTTTCAAATTTGAACACAGCATTGAAGAAATACGAGATGTGCCGATACCACATCATGAAACACAACCCGATTGAGGGAATTGATGGAAATACCAATCAATTCAAATCAAATAATGTGAACCTCATTGTATATACACACATATTCATAAAGATCACATCAGACAAAACATTAAAATTATAAATTTATGATATTCACGAACACAGGGGAGTGGAAACCAGGGTAGGGAAGAGGATAAGGGAAAGGAGAAAACAAAAAATAAAACCCCAAACAAATCTACTAATACAATGTCCATGTTCCTCATGTTATCATCTTTAAAGGCCCCATGGTCTCCTGCCTGTGGATTTAGTAGTGCCAAAGCAACCCAGCACCATTCCTGCCTTGTTAAGTCATAAGTCACATGTGATCTTTCAGTTAGTTGTCCATTGATAAGTGCATCTGGACCTTACATCCCGCTACTTCTTCTGTAAAGAAATGCAAGCATGTTGTGATGCTAGATTTAAATCATGCATAATAAGAGAAATACATATTCTCTCCTGGCCCCCACAGGCACTTCAGAAAGAGAGAAACAAGAAGACTGCTGTGAAGGGGGGTAAGAAAGATCCCGACCATGATGTTATGGGATACATTGTCAAAGCATATCTGGGAGATCACTTGATTCTCAAAAAAAGAATCGAATCCCCAGGAGTAAGAACTTCCTGAGCCACTTTGACATTACAGAGGCTTCCAAAGTGCGTATCATAAAAGCCATAAGAAAGGCTTTAACAAGCAAATGGTAGGACCTGTTGGGTTGCAAGTGAAACGTTCCAGGCAGCCCAAGTGATTTAGGCTGCACAAAACATGTTAGCTGTTGGCCTAATGTTAGCCGTTCTCATTGGCAGAATGTGCATGTATACATCTGTAGTTAGCTTTGACACATATTAAAAGTGCCATATTGCAATACAAAAAGAGCAACAATGTATCCATGTTGCGGTTGCAGAGATTAAAGACAGGGTGATGTGTTTTGTATTTCTCCAGCATGGGGTCTGGCATGGATTCACATGCTCATGAATATTCCCCGTCGTCAGGCCGGGATTCCTCGGTATAGAAAAAATCAGTATCAGTTTCGTTTCTGATCTGTCTTTCTTAGTAGTAACCAATCACTGGTCTCTGGGTCATACTGCCCCCAGCCAATGACTGCCCTCTCCCTAAGCCCCACCCCTGGCAGCCATCCTCAGATTTTTACCGCACGTTCAAGTGTTGGGAGTCCTCGTGCTGTAGCTCTCGAGCTTTTGCTGCGTTTTCACACTTTTTCAGGAGATTTTTCTCATTTTTCGGTTAAATAGAGCCTCAAGCTCCACCGTTTCTTCATCCGATCAACAGGGATCAGTTTTGGAGTTTTCTACGCCCCTAAAGGGTGAAGATTTCGTCGAGTTACGCTTTTGGAGGATTCCAGAAGTTCCGAGGCCTACCCCGGACATGGCCCAGGAGAAAGGAAGCTCGACACCCGGGAAGCTGTTCAGGACCTGCCCTGGATGCCAGCTTCAGAATGTGTTCAAGGAGGACGAGCATTCGTTATGCCTCTACTGTCTCCATGAGGACAAGACGCACGTGGAGAAGGACTGTGCGTTTTGTGGGAACATGTCGAAGCGGACCATGAAGGATCGCCAACTCCGTTTCGCTAACTGGCTGGAAGGTAAGAGCCCGTAGGGCGAGAGGAAGAAGAAGTCCGAGCGGTCTTCTAAGTCCTCTGAGGGCGCCCCGGCGACAGGGGCCCAACAAAAGGCCAAGCACGGCGAGTCAGAGGGCACCAGGAGTGTCGAACGGTCGGGCTCCTTGGCTGCCAGGCAGGGCGCATCCTCCTCGGCGCCATTAACCAGGAGCCAACGTTCTGGCTCGGGTAAGAGGAAGTCTGATAACCCGGCAAAGCTTCTGGAGAGGCCCTGGTCGATCTCGAAGTATCCGGCAGAGGCGGAGCGAGGCTCGGACCCTCCCCCCAAGTTGAAGGCCCCAGGCGTGCAGAAGGTGACCATGGCCTTAATTCACCCTGCTAAAACCTCGATTGAGGATTTCACATCGGCCCTGGCTCAGCCTGTGGAGGCTACGCCAGTGGAGGTGACCTCAGGATCCAAAGTCTTCCTGCCACCGCGGAGGGAGTTGTCTTTCAGGCCCATCGAGAAGACCCCCACAAAGTCCCCATTGGAAAAGGAGGGGGAGGGGCAGGTGGCCATCGTGGATACGGACACGACCTCTGAAGAAGAGCTCATCGAAGTCGTGGAGGAGGCCCAGCCCATCGGGAGGGATCCCGACAAGGGCGACGACGAGAGCGACAGTGTCGCCGACGAGGTTCCTCAAGAGCCCTCGCGCCTGTCGTTTCCGGTGCCGCAGGACACTTCGGCGGCCATTTTGTCAGCGATTCAGTCCTTATGCTCAGAGATAAGGACAAGGTTGCCCATCCCCCCGACGGAGGTACCTGAGCCAGACCCGAAAGGGGAACCGGAGCCGGGACCTTTGGAAAGGCCACCGCATAAGAAGAGGAGGACGCATCCTCCTCCACCTCTCCCACCTCTGCGGCCTGCTCTGCCTTCCCCCCGGTCTACTACCCACGGGGATGATACAGGCACGGACACGGCTACGACAAGTACAGATGACGACGGAGGTGACGAAAGGACGTGTCCCCTGTCGCCCCCTGCTCGGGCGTCCCTGCCCGACGAGATTGGATCCTTCCATGCCATGATTTCCAGGGCATCTGAGCTCTTCCAGCTCTGCCCTGAAGAGAAGAAAAAGGAAGGGTTCCTTTACCAACGGCGCGAGGCTAAAAGGAAGACGGTCCTCGCCGTGCCACTTCTGGATGACATCTGGGATGAGGCCGATGGGACGACGGGTCATTTCATCCGCAGCGACGACTATCAAGGCGGCCAACGCCCTAGCTATCGTAGCCCGCTACGACAGGGAGTTGTGGTTCAAAATTGCCCCTCTATTGGAATTCCTTCCGGACGCCAAAAGGGCTGAGGCCCTTGAAAGCTTACAGGAAGGTGAGATTGCTTCGGACCACGCCATCACGGTGGCAACGGACATCGCTGACACCGGTTTCCGTCAGTTGGGCAACAGCGTTTGCCTGAGAGGACGAGGATGGCTCAAGGCGACGGATTTCCGCCAGGACTTGCAAACCAAAGTTTTGGACATGCCCTTCGACGGGAACAACCTGTTTGGATAGGCGGTTGATGAGTCCCTTCAGGCTTTCAAGACAGACACAGAGACTACCCGGGCACTGGGAGTGCTCCAACAACGACGGCCGTCCTTTCGGAGCGCCGGAGGCAGACAAGGTGCCTCCAAGGGATCCGGCAGTGGCTCCTCGATGTACCGCCAAGTGGCAAGATCTTCGTCTCAGGAGACCTACAGGGTGGTGGTGCCCGTCGACAGGGAGGTCAAGGAGGCAAGGCAGCCTCCAAACAAGATTGAACCGACCGTGGGGTCGGGCCCCCGCCGAAGCACCCCGGTGGGAGGCCGGCTGACGAGGTCCGTCAGCGTGTGGGAGTCCATCTCCACCAACCGTTGGGTGCTGGATGCCCTGGCCCAAGGGCACGCCCTCGAGTTCCAGAAGTGCCCTCGCGTTCCACCTGTGGCCAGGAAGGAAAATCACGTCCCTCAACTACTGTTGGAAGTAAGGGCGTTGCTCAAGAAAGGTACCCTCGAGCTTGTCCCAAAGAGGCTTCGGGGTTCCGGCGTTTACTCAAGGTACTTCCTCGTAAAGAAGAAGACGGGAGGATGGCGTCCTATCCTGGACCTGCGCCGACTGAACAAGTACATCCAGGCACAGAAGTTCCGGATGGTCACCCTCCAGCAGGTGCTGGGACAGCTACAGGAGGGCGATTTCCTGTCATTGTTGGACTTGGAGGATGTGCACTTCCACATCCCCATTCTAAAAAGACACAGAAAGTTCCTCCGGTTCATGGTCCAAGGGCGGCACTACCAGTTCAAGGCCCTCCCGTTCGGATTGAAGTCGGCACCCAGGGTGTTCACCAAGTACCTCGCACCGGTGGCGGCGGGATTGCGTCTGCAGGGGATCCACGTCTACCCCTACCTGGACGACTGTCTCATCCGGGCAAAGACAAGGGAGCTCGCCGTGGAGCACACGGCGAAGACCGTCCAACTGCTCACAGACCTGGGGTTCTCCATCAACTTTCCAAAATCCAACCTGGTCCTGTTGCAAGTCGCTCTGTTTCTGGGAGCCAAGCTCGACAAAGTGGCACGGCTGGCCTCGCCGTCGGAGGAAAGGACCAGGACCATCCTGGGCAAGGTGCAGCGTCTGCTAGCCACGGACATGGCGAGGGTAAGATCTATCAAGTCCCTCCTCGGGATGATGTCCTCCTCCATTTATCTGGTGCACCTTTGCAGACTTCGGATGCGCCCCTTGCAAGAGTTCCTCGACGCCCGCTGGGTCCAGTCGACGGGCAGCTTCGAGGACAGGATCCCACTCAACGAGATGTTCCGTCAGGCGATCTGGTGGTGGGGTACCCGCTTTCATCTGTCGGCGGGCACAGACTTTCAGACCCCAGCTCACCAGGTGACGGTGACAACGGATGCCTCCCTGGAAGGTTGAGGAGCGCACTCCAGAGATCTTCATGCGAGAGGTCTTTGGCTCCCAGAGGAGAAGTCACTCCACATCAACATCTTGGAGCTCCGCGCAGTGTTCTGGGCCCTCGGGTCTTTTCTTCCATCCCTCAAGGGCAAGGTGGTGAGGATCTTCACTGACAACACCACCACAATGTTCTACATCCGGAACCAGGGCAGAACCAGATCCCCTGCCCTATCCAAAGAAGCCCAGGATCTGTGGCATTGGGCCGTCGCTGAAGGGATGTTTCTGGTGCCTTTTCATCTGGCAGGAATAAAAAAACACCATTGCCAACTCACTCAGAAGAGAGCTCTCTCCAGAGAAGGAGGCGCCATTCTCCATCACAACCCAGAGTCGCTGAACTTGCAGGCCTGGCTCCTGCAGCACTAGAGTTTGGAGGGTACGGCATCCCAGCCGACTGCAGAGAGGTTCTTGCAAAGGCCAGGGCATTCTCAACTCTCAAGTGCTATGGACATAAATGGAAGAGGTTCTCTGTCTGGTACCGTGCACAGAAGATTAACCCTCTGCGGATTACGGCCCCTCAAGTATTGCCGTACCTACTGTCATTGGCCAAGGCTGGACTAGCTCACGCTTCCATCAAGATACATCTGGCCGCCATCTCACGATACGCCAGAACTACAGGACGGGCGTCCTTGTGGTCTCATCGGCTGGTGAAGGAATTTATGAAAGGATTGTTCCGATCATTCCCGCCGGTGAAGGCCCCTGCCCCAGTGTGTTAGCTCAACGTGGTGCTGACCAGGCTCATGGGGCCCCCATTTGAGCTTATGCATTCGGCACCGTTGAAGTTTCTGTCGTGGAAGACAGCATTTCTCGTGGCCATCACCTCCGCACGACGAGTGGGAGAGATCCAGGCCCTATCTTGCAAGCCACCATACTTAACTTTTCACGACACGAGGGTGGTGCTGAGGACGCACCCCTCCTTCATGCCCAAGGTGCCGTCGGACTTCCACCTCAACGAACCCTTGGTGTTGCTAGTTTTCTTCCCGTCGCCTTTGTCGCCGGCTGAGAGGACTTTGCACTTGCTGGACGTAGCTAGAGCGCTGAAGTTCTACATGGACCGCACAAAGAGTTTTCGGAAGACATCACAGCTATTTGTAAACTTTGGACCTGTGAATCAAGGGAAGGCTCTCTCGAAGGCTTCCATTTCCAGATGGCTCTACGGCTGCATCATGCACTGTCACCGGTTGGCAAACCGACTGCTGCCCGGCCATCTGAGAGCCCACTCGACCAGAGCGATCGCTGCTACCACAGCGTTCCTATCTGGTGTGCCCCTGCTCAACATCTGCAGGGCTGCGATGTGGAGGTTGATGCACACCTTCACGAGATTATACTGCATCGATCGGGACTCCAGGGAGGGGTCCAGGGTCGGCCAAGCAGTGCTGCGCAACCTGTTCGTTTAAGGTGAGCCTGGTGAGGAGGTAAGAGATGCTTAATGTTGAGTTTTTTGTATTGCTTAATGTTGAGACTGTTGCCATCTCCCATGGTTGTGCATGCGTATACTGCTATGTATTCTTATATTCATGAGCATGTGAATCCATGCCAGACCCCATGCTGGAGAAGGAACAAGTTACTTACCTGTAACTGTTGTTCTCCAACATGGGTCTGGCATGGATTCACATGCGAACCCTCCCGCCTACCCCTCTGCGGCTCTTCACTTGTTCATACTGCCACTTTCTGTGCTACCAAATCTGAGGATGGCTGCCAGGGGCGGGGCTTAGGGAGAGGGCAGTCATTGGCTGGGGGCAGTATGACCCAGAGACCAGTGATTGGTTACTACTAAGAAAGACAGATCAGAAACGAAACTGATACTGATTTTTTTCTATACCGAGGATTCCCGGCCTGACGACGGAGAATATTCATGAGCATGTGAATCCATGCCAGACCCATGCTGGAGAACAAAGTTTCAGTTAAGTAACTTGTTCCTTACTGGTCATATGCAATGTCATGTTTCAAGAGATGTGCTAGTAAGTAACTAACGTAGGTAGGCGTGTGAGATGGAGTCAGGTAAGGGTTGCAGTAAAGGTGAGGTCGAAGGCCAAGGGAGGAGGAGTTCCACCATGTTGGATTTCAGGCCACTTTACAAGATGTGTTTGTGATATTATGATACATAGGCCTAAAGTGGAACTAAGGCTCTGTCCAGTTGAATCCAGAGGTGAGTCGCCTTGCCTCCCCAGAGAGAAATGATGCTGCCAATACCAAAGGCAGCAGCTGCATGTGTTAATTGTGTGCAGATGCAGAGCTCAGAGAAGCTTGGAAAGGAATGTTACCTTCAGGGAAGAAGAGTGGAGATGTGCCCTTTGAAGATTGAATTAATGTGAACAGGACATTGGGTTCTGTGATGCCAAGAGGCCTGGTGAAGATTTAGAGCACTACTGCCCTCACCAGAAGAGCGGTCATCCTATTTGAACTGCAGGAGCTGAGCTCTGGGATCAATGCATAAGTGAAATACAAACATAACAGTGGTGATCCTATCACGTTATTCATGGACACCTGGGTTCCCATGGAGATGAGGGGTGGAGATGTGCTAGCGCTGTAGCATGATGTGGGACAGAAGGAGCAGAGGTGATGCCAATACATGTATCTACAAAGGCAGGGAGCTGCCTGTGCTTTCCACAGTGTCTGGTATAATGAGGAGGCCCATTGTATTTTCCAAGCAGAGTTGACGTCTCTATTCAGACTTTGATCAGGATCTGACAGAGGGGTGCACATCACGTGAGGACCAGGAATACTTACTCATTAAAGCAATGTATTATGGCAACAATGCACCTGGCTGTCAATCAGATCCTCAGTTTCATAGTGATAATATAGGCCCTCATTATAAGTATGGCGGTCCAGAAATAAGGGTGCAAGTAGCCACAAACCGGTATGCATTATGGACCGCCATAATACAACAATGCCGGCAGGGTCCACAAATCCCCCAGCAGGGCTGACCTGCAGGGTTTTCAGGCCCCTACCGGCATGGTCGTCACTGAAGCACTGGCACCATTAGCAACAGTGCTAGGGCTTCAGTGTGCCCATTCCCATGGAGTCCTACGGGACTCCACAGGAATGGGGAATTACCGTTTCTGCCACCTGGCATTGGAAACTTTGTTACAGGGTTGCCAGTAACCCGCCTGCTACCGACGGGTTTACCTGCAACCCTGTAATGAGGATCACATAGTCGGTCACTTGTTTAGGAGAATGTGTTTTAGATAATCTGTGACCAATAGGGAAATGGATTATAGGGGATACTTTATTTATTTATTTATTTATTTATTTATTTATTTATTTATTTATTTATTTATTTATGCACTTTATTAAATGCTCTAAACACAGAGGCATGGTTACAGAGTTGGCACATCAAGTGAGGCAGCATGCACAGTGTATATTCATAATTGTAGGTACATGGCTCAGACAAGAGCCAGGCTCTGGGATAAGAGCAATGTTTTAAACAATTTTCACAAGGTCCTGTAGGATTGTTCAGATTTGAGTGTCAAGGGCAGAGAGTATCAGTTCTTAGCAGTGATGACCATTCAGCTCACCCCTCTGGATCTCTTTAGTCTAAAGCATGGGGTGATGAGTCTATGAGAATAAGAGGAATGGGTGGGTCTTGAAGGTTGGGATGTTTTAAAGTTTCTGACCAAGATACCCAGGGGCAGTATTATAGAGGCATTAGTGGGTGATGGCTAATGTTTTGAAGATAAAGCACGTGCAGATAAGTAGCCAGTATGTGTTTCTTCTTCTGGCTGAAATGTGCTCTCACCGTGCGATGTTTTGGGCAGCATTGAGTGCATTGTTCTTAATGACCTGAAGTTTATTGATGTTACGAGTGGAGGTGCCCTCAAATAAGACATTACAATATTCCAGTCTCCAGCTGATGAGTCCACGGGGGATGGTGAGGCAACGCCCATTGAAAGAAAGGGTGTGCAGGCTTTGATTAGATTAGTGGTGTGTGCAGCAGAGGAAGTGATAGCATGACTTGCCTTGCCATGACAGGGTGGCATCTAGATAGACGCCCAGGGTCTTAACAGCGCCCAATACTGGGATGGTGGTGCCAACAATAGTAGATGATTTATAGGCTTGATCAAGCTTATTGAGTGAGCTTTGCGAGCCGATTAGGAGAATTTAATTCTTTTCACCATTGAGGCAGAGATGGTGTGAGGCCATCCAGGCCTGGATGGTTTGGCAGACTGAATGCAGAGTGTTGGCATCAGATGAGTAGTTTCCGGTGAGGGGGAGAAGGATCTGTGTGTCATCAGTGTAGTTATTGTAGGATATGCCCACGGCATCAAGTAGGTCAAATAGAGGTTTGGTGAAGATAGTTTAGAGGGTATCCTTACAGAATGCCACGAGTGACCAAGGCTGAGTCATTGCAGAGAAGATTCTCATAGATCCGTTGGTCAGAAAGGAGGAGATACAGGAGGTGGCTTCCAGAGAGAAGTGAACTGCAGAGGCCAGGTGTTGACACAGGATTTAGTGGTACACAAGGTCAAAGGCTGCCGAGAGGTCTAGCAGAAGAAGGAGGGCTGAATTGCCAGCATCTATGATTTCAACCATCTGTTTTTCTAACTCCAACAAAGCAGATTAAGTACTGTGGCCTGGACGGAATGAATCCTCATTGGTACAGATCTAGGAGATTATTGGATTGCAGGTATAGTTGTATCTGTAGATAAGCCACACGATCCAGGATTTTAAGGAGGAAGGGGAGATTGGTAATAGCATGGTAGTTTGTTGGGATATCTGGGTCTAGATTCATTTTTTTCAGTAAAGGATGGACCAAAGCCTCCTTTAGTCTGATTGGTACTGAGCAAGTGGAGAATGAGGCATTGTTGAGGGTAGTAATGAACAGAGCCAAGAGTTCAGCACAGTCCTTGATGGCAGTGGCTGGGCAGACATCCTGCTGGCATTGAGAATGTTGGAGACATTTGATAATCTGAATAACCTCAGTGTCAGAGATGGTTTGAAGTTAAATAGAGGTGTTTGGGAGGAGGTAGGTGGTTTCCAGATGGCAGAGGAGTCTGGTAACACACTGCTCAAGGTATTTTTTATTTTAAGGATTTTCTTCTGAAGCATATCAATTTTAAGTAGCATGGCATTTTAGATATTATCACACCAGGTGCTGTCCTTCATGCAAGTGGTTGAAGGGAGCGCGGGGCATTCCAGCTCACGCAGGATCAGAAAGAGCTCACGAGTTTATAGCATTATGGATTCTGGTATTAGAGGTGGTACATTTTGCTTGGACAATCTTCTTTTTGTATTTCCTCACTGATGAGGTTACGCAAGCTTTGTTAGGCTCAGATGGGCTGTTCCTCCAGTTGGTTTCAGCCTCCAGGTTTTTTTGGCAGAGGGCTTTGAGGTCACTAGAGAACAGGGAGCCACCATGTTGATAGCATGTGTGAGGGTTTTGTTGTAATTGGCTAAAAATGATGCAGGATCATTGGCGAATGGCTGTGTAAGGAGTATCTGATCCAGCAAATGCATGATGTGAGACTTGGTTATGTTGCGGGATTCCATGATAGTGTAGGAGGCAACGGCAGAGTCATATTTGCGGGGGATTAGTGCACTGGTATGTCTAATGAAATGATGTTATGATCGGTCCAGGGACAAGGCAGATTGGATGTGACTGAAACGTTGCAGTTCAGGTCAGCAAGCCAGTGAAGGATCCGGCCTTTGGAGTGCATGGGTCTAAGGATGCATAGTGAGTAGCCTAGTGCCTTGAGGGAGCTGGCTAAGGAAATGGCATTCAGGTCAGATTCATCATTAAAAACCAAGCAGAGGTTTCCAAGGAGTATGGCCTTGGATGACGGTTTGGAATTAGAGAGTAGGTGCAATATGTCCTCTTTGAAGGAGAGCAATGGGCCTGGAGCACAATAGGACACATGTATGGCTATTGTGGATGTGTGTGGGAGGCGTAGCGTAGTGGTCAGAGGTTATCCTAAAGATATAGTCAAGTTACAGATTTCCCAGATGGGGAGAAGGTATCTTGCTATAAGGGCAACCCCCCGTCCCCCTCCTCTTGAACTAGCTCTGTCTTTGTGGTAGATGGTATATTTAGCTTGTATTGATATAGATAGGGCTTGGCCTGAAGTTGCGTTAAGCCAGGTTTCAGAGATGGCTAATAGATCAAGATTATTAGTCATGATGAGGTCTGAGATGTCAAGGGGTGAGCAAGTATCGATCTTGCATTCACTAGAGCTCCTTTTAACTAGGTTGTTGTAGTGTCCAGAAGGGGCTTGAAAAGTTTAGCATTAGTAAGGCTTGGAGTCTTAGCTGTGAGGCAGTTCAAACTGAAGGGAGGGATCCCAAGATGAGTTGGGGATAGAACAGGGGTCAGTGGTTGTGGTGGCTATGCATAGAGTAGCTACAAATGAGGCTGTACAAATGCCGTAGGGATTTGTATTAAGATATGAAGCGTGGATAGGAGTTGGAGGCATGGGGCAAGATCTGAGTCTGCTACACCTCGCCTCACCTGCAGTAGGGAGGGAGGAGCAGGTCAAGGTTGTGAGTAGGTAGGCTGTTCTCAATCTGAGCTTGCATAGTCTGGGGGTGCCAGTGCAAGGGTGAGATAAGCTTGACTCTTTAGCCAACGTTATGCATAGTTCTATGAGACTTCCATTGAAATACGTAATAGGTTGGAGGTCATGTGCTTGGGCAAATAACATGTGCAATGTGTGGTGGGAGTAGGAGGTAGGGAGACAGTAGGTATTAGCTACAGCAGAGTGACCTTCCATTACTGGAATGGTGGGTTTAGAAGTTGGTAGCAAGGCTACAGGGCTTACTTCTAAGTATCCAGGTAGAACGCATGTGGGAGTTTGTGGAAGAGTCTGTAAAGTCATTGATGCAGGTAGGAAACATATTTGGTTAGATTTCTTCATAGCTAGGGTACTGGTAGGAGGAGTGGCTTTCACAGGAGTCTGATCGAGATGGGTCTCTCTAGGTTTGGTTTTCTGGGGTATTTCCTCCCCATGTGCACAAGGTGTTCTCAGATAGGGTGTAGTGAGTAGCAGTGGGGCATAACCATTGATGCATTTGATGCATGACATGGAAGTAGCATGGGAAGTGGGTAGGTGGTGCGTGTTAGGTGCATGTTTAAGAGAGGTGCGTAAGACATTAAGAGTAGGTAAAGAAGATGTGGGATTGGGCAGGGCATGAGAATGAGAAAGGTAGTCCTTGGGGAGTAGGGAAGTTGGTACAGGGGTGCAGCAATATGCTCAGGTGAATATTGCATGTGGCTGTGCCTGGGCACTGCACATAGGTTGATGGTGGAATGCTGGTCGAAGGAAGGGAAATGGGGCGATGTTAATGGGAAGGTTAGGCAAGCATATACAAGATTTCTTTAGAACAAAACATGGAGAGGCACACATGAGGTACACATGTCTTCTTACCTTTAGGAGCCTTATGTTGTCCAGAAGATGGTAGAGGGTGGGAGATTTCCATTGCCGATTCACATCGCGGCGAAGCAGGAAACAAATAGCTGCACAAGGACATTGTATAACGTGGTGCACAATTTAACCAGAAATCCCTCCATAGTGACAACTGATGTAACGCATAAGTATCCAAATTATCAAACAGTGGGCACAGCCATTAAAAAGTTGTATCAGGTATGGTTCTGGCTCTGTGGACAGGTACATATCAAGTTTGAATAGTTCAAGCAATCCTCAAAGCCCTTCACAAAATGTAGGCTATAAAAAAGGGGGAGGATTATAGCGATGTTGTCTACTATGTTAAAAATGTTTCTCAAATATTGTCTGATACAAAAATGGTTTCTAGCTCTGATGCAGTGTTGAGTGGTCATGCAATGACATCAGTACCCTGTAATAGTTATATTAGACATTGGAAGAATGCCCCAAGTCAGTAGAACATTCTCCTGTTTATTGCCTTTATGGGGAACATACTATTTGAACACAAGCTAGATGCCATAGTCAAAATGACCCACAATGCCTGTACGTACTGGTTCCATTATATGATAATGTCACCTGGAAAAAGTTGCCAGATAGGCGACTTTTGTTTCCTGAACCCTAAAATACTTTCCCCAAATATTCTAGAAGGGGTGTCATTTCATAATATAAGCTCCAATCCTTGAATTGTTTTGGGAAATGTTTGATTTTACTGAGGGTGCATTTTCTGGGAAATTTCACCTCCTGATTGCCATATCCGAGGCAACTTTATTACTGGACACCTACTTACAGTTTCTGCAGGGAAAGGTGCAGGATAAGAAGAAGGCTCAGAGACAGAATAAAACATTTCAGAGGTCCAGTGGCTTTATTAGGGCTCAGAACTAACCTGGGTTTAAAGGAGAAAAGCCACAAACTTCAACATCATCAACAGCATCCAAGCCTTAGCCTTCCTTGTTATTCAAGGGACATGGTAAATATCCTGGTTGGAGTCAAGTGCGTGGCTTCCAGCAGAATGGGAGAAAGGTAACAAGTAATTCAAGAGCTGTGCCTATCATTTTCCTGGGAATTCATGACACTAGCACTCAAATCAAACGAGGACAGTAAGCATTCATAGCCCGAGGAATAGAAACCAGCAGCATGCCCTGAAAGCAAATGTTCAAGATCCTTTTCTCTGTTTATTTGTTGGTGATGTATATCTCAATTTATGCCAAACTCTGCAAACATCTAAGCACTGGTATAGGGATTGAACCACAGTTTTGCATTTTCACAGCATAGTATTTTTCCCAAGGTAAGAGGATTGCCCTGAGCCACTCTCCCTCTTTTCCTCTGAAATGCCATTCATCCAATCCCTATGGGTGAGCAGGAGCCAGGATTCTACACCCCACTCGTTCTGGTAAAGAGAGTAATGGGGATCTTACAGGTTCTAAATCTGAAGATACTGCACTATTGGGTTCAGGATGTCAATTTTACGATGGTGTTATTCCAGAAAACCTTTCCCCTCTGAAGCCTGAGAAAGTTCACTGCATCACTGGATCTGGATGCATATCATCATGTGCTCCTAATTCCTCACCAATGGGAATATCTCTGATTTGTTGTGTCTAACCAACATCTACTGCAACCTGTATTGCCATTCGGTTTAAAACTGGCACCAATAATTTTGACCAAGCTGTTTGTCCAAGTCATGGCCGTCCTGTACAAGGAGAAGATCAAGATACACCCCCTAGACAGTGAACACTTGACCATCATCTGCACGTTGATTTCGCAGTTGGGGTTTAGAATCAACTGCAATAAATCAAAAACAATTCCAGGATTTATTGAAAATACCCTGGAACATAACAACCATGAGTCTGAAAAACTCATTGGGGATGTCCTTAGATGTTTTGGCACAGGGTGACCACAATGGCATGGGTGGGATGTTCAAAGAACGAGGTACAAGAAATAATCAGCAAAAAATAAATGTAAGGCCAATAAATAGTAAGAGTGCATTGAAAACAGAGAAAAGAAATACATGTATGCAAACTAAACAGAAGGGGACATTGTCAAGAAGCCCTAGACAGAGCAATGGGGCTCAAATGGTAATGGGTTTCTTCAAGGAGGAATTACCGGGTCCTCCAATGTCTGAATGACTCGGTTATTCCTCATTGAAGGAACCCGGTACTGGGACCAGGTATGGAGGCAGCCATGCGCTTATTAAGAGCATGGCTACCTCCATACTCGTAATGAGGCCCACTGTGTCCTGTAAAAGACAAAATGTAATCAGTGGTGTACTGTGTGGGCAGGTTTAGATCATTTTTACGTGCAAGAGAATGCAAATGTTAATACGAGGTCTGAACAATGTAGCAGTCAGTCATGCAGCAATCTGAATAGGTATGCAGCGGGGTGAGATATTATCAATGGACTCATGCTTTCCCTTGCTTCTCCTATCATCCTGCAAATTACCAAAACATACTGAGCATTCATGTTCTCCAAGACTCTCTATTTATGTAAAAAAAAATACTAAAGTGTTTGGCAACTATAAATGTGCAAAGTTCCAGGTCCACTGTTGTGATACTGCAACGTTCCTAAATTCACAGCTATGAGAAGTTGTGAATGTTTCTGTTTTTTGTCTGGCCTAAGCCAATGGCGAGGTGTTTTTGCCTGCACTATTCATTTAGTGGATGACATTACTTGCCAGTTCACCTTGCAACAAAAAATCATTTAACAAATGTTTTGTGTTCAGTGATTCGCAACAATACAAGTGTGCTGATTTAATTCAGAAGAAAATATATATATACCAGCCTGGCGACTGCCTTCTTTCAGTGATTGTCATTGCCAAGATCCTACCCTGCATGCAGGCCCAGTGACGCCAACCCGTGGGAAGCAAGGTAACAGGGGCGGATGTAAACCCAGGAGGAAACATGACAATAAGGACTACTGTCAGCCTACTTATGCCAGTGAATGGCTTAATACCAAGAATTGTGAGAACCATTCATGGACTCAACCTAACCCTCCCAGTGAGCAGCCAAATATCAAGAAGAGTGAAAACCATTCAGGGACACAGCCTGCTCATCCCAGTGAGTGGCCAAATATCAAGAATAGTGAGAACCATTCAAGCACTCAGCCTACTCATCCCAGTAAATGGCCAACTATCTAGAAGAGTGAGAACCATTCAGGGACTCAGCCTACTCATCCCAGTACATGGCCAAATATCAAGAACGGTGAGAACCATTCAGGGAGACAACCTATAAGTGACTTCAATCCAGCACTCCAACTAAGTCAATGCATATTATGGGATGCCCAATAGAAGCCCTTATTTATATATTTACATGTCAAAGTTCTTTAAATCTGGATGATGAACCATTATATAACGCCCCTCTCTTTGGATCTCCCCGACCTCACTGAGCCAAGAAGTAGGTTTGTTTTGCAAATTAAAAGGTGTATTTGAAGAATGGAACAATATATATATATATCATACTTTTATGAATAAAATACGATCTGAATAGCACACTTATGAATATGAACGGTAATAGGCAATGGGTAATATTACAGTCTCAACAATCTCTTTAATCAGTAAGGAGTAGGAATAGGAAGGATAAGGTAGCAGGGAATACTTTATATGATTTAAGGAAATGCAAGATGGAAAGAATGCAACCCAGAAATAAACTTGATATGATTTCAACAAAAGAAATATGATCACTCTTTCACCTGTGACTACTCACTCGCCCCAGTATGCAATATGAAGAGGTGGAAATGAGGGCATACAAGTTTCAGGAATACAATCAATAATGCAGTTCAATCCCATTTCCCGCGGCAAGCTTAGAGAAAACAGGTATGATTTTAAACGGGCAAAATACTTTTGAATGTGATTGCAATTAATGGGAAAATATGCCAAAATGATTTTAATTCACTAAAAGGTATTCAGCACTAGTGAGAGTTACTTTGGATTGGTTCAGGTCGACACTAGCAATGATTCATGAATGATTATCAGATTGAAAACGGAATTCAGCAATTGAAAACAAGAAACAGCTATTTTGACATGTGGTGAAATGAAGCTACACTGCCATTCACAGCAATTTTTCTGTGTGCGTTCGATGGAAAGCTTAGGATCTTAACTTCAAAATGACAGTTGAATTTCGATTCTAGGACGTATGGTTCAAAAGTTACGGATGTTTTTGTGAAGGTAGATTTTTCAAAAATAAAGTCAAGATTTCAAAATGACAGATGCGCTTTAAAGATTCGGAATTAAACTAATGGGCTATGAAGAAGCAAGACACCCAACGGGCATCCACCAGAACCGTGGCATCACCGCTCTGATCTCTGTCCGTCAAAACACTTGTCCCTCTTCAGAAATATCAGCGCAAAGATGAATATTGCTACAATTATCACAGATTTATGTGGAGGAGAGAAGAATTTAGGATACACAAAAGAGGTTCTGTAATGCAGTTCTGGACAGGTTGAGATGGTTGGAATAAGATTACTTTAAGCTAAGAGATGACTATGCACAGTTCTAGACTAGATACTCACTCTTAGGCTTTGGAAGGGAATGGGCCCCGTCAAGTTCTGGTCAAGGGTTTGGCTGGGTTGTCTCGCCACCGGACAGGTCTCAGGCACTCTTGGTTCTGCTCTCAGCACTGAACGGCGGTCTGGGTGGCCTCTTAGAGTGGATCTGACGGGTTCTGGATACAGCTCTGCTTTCTGGGTCTGGACCTTGGACCTAGCACAGGGTTCTTGGCTAGAATAGAACAGCTCAGCCCAGCTGTTGAATGGTTTGGTTAGGCCCCGTGGAAGTTTAGGGGTTAGAATCAGGTTGCAAAAGATTCTGAAGGCCTGCTGCAAAGAGTTCAATTTTGGGTTAGGCCTCTGCTTCAGGGTTCTAGAGTTTGGTTCTAGAGTCACTGTCTGGATATTGTCTGGATCTGGTCTGGAGTCTTCCTGCTGAGTGCTTTGCCAAGAATAGTTGAGTAGTGAAAAAGTGTGTGTGTCCTATCTGTCCTAAGCAGTCTCTATGTATTTATATTCAAAGTGGGTGGGGGAAGCTGATTCTACATGCCCAACCCTGTAAGGATTTGATAGGTTAGAGGATTCCCTGTCCCCTTACTGGAGAAAGGATCAGCGTGCCATCCTCTGTCATCTTTATGGCTTAGGGAAGAAACCTCCTGTTTGTGTCTGTACAGGATATCCTATTTTTCATAAAACACATATTTACAATATATACCACTTGTTAATATTACATAAATTACATGCCAGATTAATTAAGATCCATTTCTGTTTAACTCTGCTCTTCCTCAGAGCTTGGGTTCAGAAATGGCCTCTTTTTGCACTTTTGGTGGGTTTCCCAATATTCTATCTGCACCAAATTTTAGACATGCCTGCACATCCTCTCTGGGCATATTACTGTAATTTGTTATGTTCATAGCAACGACACAGCAGATAAAATATGAATAAATTCTGGGGTTTGGTCTCAGAACATCACATGGCGTCCAGCTTAGTCTTAAATTGTGAGGACATTTTTCATTTTAAGAACCTCAAAGTTTCCCATTTTTGTCAGCTTGGTACAATTTGTTACAAGCATTTTTATAAAAAATACATTTGCTTTCAATTCAATTCACATCTCAGTCTGGTCCGCCTCCTAGAGCTGGGCTGACTTAGAGGGTCACATGTCTTGTTTCCTGCCAACAGTTTGTGGTCAGTTACACCCCAAATTAGCATTCCCATTCAGTCCCAGGAATCTATTGTTCCTTTCTCCGGGCTGCAGAGAAAATCTCCTCCCTTTTTTGATTAACATGCCAATGCGACATCCTCCTTCTGGTGGGAATGACAAGGTGTTAAGGGTTCTCAGGGGAAGCAAGCCTTTTGGAGATTTAACTGCATCAGGTTACTTTGTGTTCAATTGTAACATAGTTCCTTGTGAAAAAAATAACATTTATAAACTTCAAATAAGCAACATATCTTTAAATCAAGTCTTTTTCAACATGAAATCACTGTGTGCCACTCTATATGGCATTTTGATGGAATTCTCTTCTTGGGCATATTTAACTTCTGAAACACCAGTTGAATACACCCATTTTGACAGCTGTCTTTCCATCAAGTATCTTTAAAATAGGATTTTGTTCTGAGAACATATGATTCTTGCTGACATTGTATTGATGTGGATTCTTGCAGTAAATGATGTGGAACACCCAACAAAGAGGTAGGATCTTTTAGGTGATTTTTGAGCCATGATTTTAGCAATTTTTGAAAATCGAGAACACTGATTTTCTAACAGCTCTGTGTTTCTTTTTCAATCAGCATTGCTATTTCCAAGTGGTTTCAGGCTACTTTGTGGGTAGCCCAATAGTGAGCACAGGAGATCACTGCCAAAAACCACTAAGATAGGAAAAAGTGGATGGTGGCCTATTTTTCAGGTTTTCACTGCGCAATTTCTGGCGATTTCTAGTTAGCAGCATGCTTTCCAGTGGCCATTATGATGTTTCTGCTGCCAGCAATGCACAGTGATGTTGCAGGGCTTGGATGAGTGGGTTGATACATCCCACAAGCCCCCCTCTTGCGATGGCTGTTGATCTTCCATCAATGGAACTTTGCAAGACTGGGATGTAAGCCTCATCTCTCCGGATTCCACAAATGGCAACGTTCAGCCTCTTTTCCTCCATCAGGGGTGGATCAATCGGTTCTCCTTGCCAGTCCTGATGGGCGTATTGAGCGATACCCCGGACCCCTCGGATCTTTGCTCCCGGTCCCCGGGTCGTCCTCCTTGGTCAGTCTCCATGGTTTATCTCTCTCTCTTTCCCTCTCTCTCTCCCAGGATGACAAAGCAAAAACATATTTGTAGACATTTCCCCACCACTATTAATGTAGTGGAGCGGACATATACATTTTCTAAATCAGGAGACATTTTTATTATTGTATTTTATAGACTATGGGCCTCATTACGACCCAGGCGGTAAGTTACCGCCTGGGCCGTGACTTTACCACCATGGCGTAAACTACGTTTACGCCATGGTGGTTGGCGGACTTACCGCCCCATTCCGACCTTGGCGGGGCGGTAAGTCCCCAATCCCCATTTACCCTTCCCCATTCCCATTTTTGCCCCATAGGGCATAATGGGAGTGGGGAAGGCGTTAATTACGCCACCGTAAATTACGGTGGCGTAATTAACTCCATGGTCCCTTAGCGCCATGGATTTTAACACCTGCTAAAAGCAGGTGTTAAATCCGCCATGGCGCTAAGGGACCTCGTACTCAGGCGGTAAGGGTCGGCGCTGTTTACAGCGCCGTAAACCCCTTACCGCCTGGGTCGTAATGAGGCTCTATATGTGGAATATTTTAGGGTTGATATTTTATGGATCTGGAGTGGCCCCCTCTGGGGTTCCAGAAAACTCCTCCAGTTGCTGCAGAGTCTGCCTAGAATGGCAACACTTCAGCTGATTAATATGGACCCACTTATCTTCCCCCTCTGCCAAACTGCCTTTGGGGATGCAGATCTTGTAGGCGACTGGTGAGATCTTGTCGACAATTTCAAAAGGTCCCTTCCAGGTAGGCAGAAATGTTCGCTGTTTGGCCTGGTTCCTTTGGAAATTGTGTAGATAAACCCGGTCTCCTACATTGTATTCTTTCCTGGCAGTCTTTAAGTCATAGTGGGTCTTCATGCTGTTGGCTGATCTTTCTAGATTTCGCTGAGCATAGGCAAAAGCATGTTGAAGGTGTTTTCTTAAATTTTCAACATACTCATGGGTTGTGGAGGCATTGATCAATGTCTGCTCATGGGTCCTATAGAGCAGATGCTGGGGAAGCACCATCCTGCGTCCAGTCATCAGCTCAAACGGTGACATTTTAGTTGCAGATGAAGAGGTAGATCTGATGGCCATTAGGACAAGAGGTAATCGGATATCCCAACTTGGCCCAGAATCTTCCACAAACTTTTTTGAGATGCTCACAATGGTTTTGTTGTAACATTCTACTGCATCACTAGAGGCTAGCCAGTAAGCAATATGTAGCTTCCTTTTAACCCCAAGTATCTCCCACATCTTTGTCATTACTTCGCTGGTGAAATGGCTACCTTTGTCTGACTCAATCCTTTGGGGTAGTCCAAAACGCGAAAAGATGTGGTTGATCATCAGGGCAGCTGCTGTTTCCCATGTTTCAAGGGTTTGTTGTTAGCACATAGCATGCCTCCGGTTTTCCAATAAACCAGGTGCTCCACAAACCCGTTCCGTACATAATCCGAATCTGTGATTATGACCAATTTGTGGAGTTGATGTTGGACAGCAGTGAGGACGGCTTGATGCACAGCCATCAACTCTGCCACTTGACTACTTCGGGGACCAATATTCTACCCAGCAGAGGGTTCTGGGGACTCATTCACCCATGCATTCCCTACGTCGGCCACAAGTTCTTTTTCCCCGTTGTTGTCAACATGGTAAGAGCATCCATCCACATAGACAGTGGGCATTCCCTCACACTTGTCTTCTTCAAAGACTTTGTGAGGGGAATTGAGGTATGCCTCCATGTTGTCCTTGATTTTTAGACTTCCGTCCTCGAGACAGTTTTCTCTGGCACAATCATGCAAGTCAGCCAGACCTTACGCGAGGGGACTCTTCTTGTTTTGGCCATGTCTGACCTCCACAGGAAAGCCTTGCATTGACACAATCCAGGAAGTAATTCTGGAATTACTCACATTTCCGGCCCGGATTCTGTCACTTTGGAGATATTGCTGAGGCTGGTGTGGAGTCTCCACTATGATGTGTTCCCCCTGGATAAACGGGCAGTAATTCTTCAATGCCCACACTGTCACCAGGAGTGCCTTCTCACAATCGTTGAATTTTTCTTCCACAGAGGATAAAGTTTTACTCGCATAGGAGATTACTTTATTGACCTTGTCATGCTTTTGGTATAATACTGCAGTGAAGCATGTATTAGAGAACCCTGTCTCCAAGAAGAACTCCTTGTTTCTGACAGGAAAGCTAGGCAAGGTGCTTGTGAGAGGCTTCTTTTGAGTTGTCTTACTGCCTCGGATTGTTCTGGACCCCATTCCCATTTGACCCCCCCCCTTCAAAAGATGAATCAGGGGTCTGGTGATCTCTGCGTAGCTCTCAATGTACTTTCTACTGTAATTAGTCAGTCCAAGGAGCTTCCTTAGTTCCCGCAAAGTTGTGGGGTCCTTCAATTTCTGGAGTGCTTCCACTTTCTTTTGCTGGGGACAGAGACCCTGAGGAGTAATCTCATGCCCCAAGAAATTAACATGGGTCCTACACCACTGTGCTTTCTGAAAGGAAAGTTTTGCTCCGGCCGCCCTCAACTGTATCAGAACTTAACAGATCTCCGCTATGTGTTCCTCCACAGTTGAGCTTTTGATGAGGACATCATCTACATAAGCCAGGTTACCCCTCTCACCCAGGTTGGGCATGGCCTTATGTACAAAAAATGTTGAACTCATTGCCGCAGTTGAGGTATCCAAAGGGAGTCCGGGTCCATGTTTACTGCTGGCCCCCAAAGGCAAAAGTCAGCTTGTATTGGTCCTCCCAATTGATAGGTACAGTCCAGTATCCATTGGTCAGGTCTATTGCAGTGAATACCTGTGACCCCTGGATCTGGGCCAGCCCTTGGTCAATGTAGGGAAGAGGCCATCAGGATGTATGGACCCGTTTGTTGAGCTCCCTAAGGTCGGCGCAGAGTCTCCACTGGCCATTTTGCTTCAGTGTCCCCAGCACCGGATTATTGAAGGTGCTGTGAACTGGATGGATTATCCCATGGGACTACAGGTTCTTAATGATTTCAGTAAGGGACTCCATTGATGCGAGAGGCAAGCGATATTGCTTCACAAACACTGGAGTCATACCAGGGTCCGTGGGAATTGTTGTTGTGTGGATGTCGATGCGACCACAGTCATATGAGCCCACCGCAAAGAGCTCTTGAAAATCCAAGAAAACTTGTTTCAACTTTTGCTTCTGCTCCAGAGTTTCACAGGCATCCGCTAGGTTGACTCTCTCTTCAACCATCTGCCTGAAGCCTGGAAAGACTTCTGGATTTGCTATCTCAGCGGCCTCCTCCAGCTGGGTGGAGAAGTCCCTGGTCAGAGTGTTGATTTGGACTAGTGGCTCCAGGTGGGAAAGGCAGCCTTCATGGACCTGGAAAATCACCTCATCCCTTCTGAAGTCACAAGTCACATCTTCCTTGCCATAAAGGCAGGAAGTGTACACCAGGAAGTTCCCCCATGCTGGGTAAAGATCTTGGGCCTCATCATGAGTTTGGTGGTAACCCTTAAATTCGGCGGTCACGCTATTACCGCCGGCAGGAAATCCGCCGGAGGTAAGAGCGTGAAAATTCCCAATTGAGCCCAATGGGGAATGGGGCATTCCCGAATAAGCTCAGTGGGGAATGGGGAATTCCATTACTGCCAAACCTGTGATCCAGCGCTAATAACGCTGGGGGGTTTGTGGGGGGTTTGGGGGTAAGGCTAATACCACTGGCAGTAATACCACCGGCGTTACCACCCAACTCGTGATGAGGCCCCTTGTCTGGTGTTGTCATCACTGTCACTGTCAAAACAGTCCTTGGGGATTGGTCCTAACAGTTCATTACCTAGATCAATAGAAAAATGTCGGTCATCAACCGCCATTCCAATAATGGTGCCTGCGGCTAGAGTGATACTCTTCAAGTCGCTGTTATCCACCTCTATTGGAATGGTGTCATGTTCTATATTGCCTAATGGTGTTGGGTTTACCCCCAACCCTTGCTGTTGGAGAGAAGCATTTAGATGAATATAAGCATGAGGGTTTTTCAATTTCTGTCCTCTTTTAACTTTCACTTCCAGGGAGAATTGTCGGGTCCTTTCTGGGATGGTGACTTCCTCTCCAATCTGAATTTCAGCTGCATAAGGCAGCAGTTGAGCTGACCTAAATGCTTTCTCTGGATCATCAAATCCATGGGATTGTCCACTAATCGGGGCCAAGCTTTGAAGTTTATTAGGTCCAAACTAATGGCAAAGCGATTGAGAATGTCACTGCCTAAGTAAAAGGCGGCAGTGACGTCTTGCACGACCCAACAATTATGGACTATGCTCTTGTTGCCTATGGAGATTTTGAGCATACACCTGCTTGGCAGGAGATGTTTGGAATTGGGTACTTCCAGATCCATTCCCCATTTGTCTATGAGTCTAAATGTGGGAATGGCTGGATCTTTTGGGAGTTGGCGGAACATGGCTTCGCTGATGAAGCTCTTACCGTTGTTCACACACACTCTGGCGAGAACAGAGTCCTTCCCTTCATTTAACTGAACAGGGATGAACAACTGCTCTCCAATTTGCTGAATATCAGCCAGGCTCAGATTTCTTGAATGTTTCCTTCCAGTGTGGAATACCACCTTAAACTGGAAGGAAGGTTGATTTTCAGAAATAGAGAGGACCCCATCACCAGTCTGTTGTCCTACTTCTATTACTGTCACGTCTGGTTAGGGGTGACACTTCTCAGACAGTCATTCCCTAGTAAACAAGGGGTCCCCTCTGGAGTCACTACTATGACCGGGTGTTTCACCTTGTGTCACCCAATTTTAATGCCCAAATCTGCAGTCCCCTTGACGGGAATTTCCTTCCCGTCAAAGTTCTGAAGTTGTGCAGGAAGAGAGGTGAGAGGAATTTGGTAATTCTCCCCCCTTCCTGAATTTAGTTCATCAAAGGCATTTTTGGACAGAAGGGTAGCTTGGGATCCAGTGTCCACCAGTGCCAAATTTGTACCCTGCCCCTGTACTTGAACCGGGGCATAGTATCTTCCCTCCTTCTCCGCAAGGGGGCACAGATAATGCACATTTTTGGACAACTTATGGGCTAATTTTCTGGTTTTGGCCATGGAGAGAGAAGAGATTTGGACAGAATTCTGTGAGGAGTCTTGGGAATCTGAAAGAAAAAGTTGGCAACTGGAGATAGGAGCAGTTTTGAGTTCCCCTGGTTCCGGTTCTGGGCTCCCCCCCTTTCTGGAGGCAGTCATCAGAATGGGTTTGAACCAGGGGATTTTGATGTTGTTGGTTCTGGGATGAGATGATGGGCGGCGCTAGCTCAGTCCCCACATCTACCCAGTCTGGATGTGAATCTTTTGGGACCCATTTTTCTTTGGAAGGGGTTCCCCATCTCTGAAGGAGAAGATCCTTATCCCAGGATCTTCTGAGGATCCCTCTCCTTCAAATTGGAAGATATGTACCTCCTCCTCAAAATGGGTCTGTTTGGATCCTTTGTTTCTCCTACCCCCCCTCTGCTCCTTGGGTGGCAGACTTTCAGGGGCAGGCGATTTTATTTCTGGTTCCTGGGTTTCCAGGGACTGTTTACAAGTGGGAAAGGAAGCTTCCTCCAAGGCTTTACACCTCCCTTCCCCTTGTGCCTCGTCCCTGGGAACCGGTGCGTTATCGGGGTGCTGCCCCCGTCATTGTTCTGGAGCACCAGGTCCAGAGTTTGGGGCATTCTGTGCCGGCATGCTCATCTGAGGGTTCTGCTGAGCCTTCAGCATGCGACCCAGATCGTGTGCCATGTTTTGGACCTGGCGCTCAAGTTGTGAAACCCGCTCAGGCTGATCCGGGGTTCTGTTTTCTCCCCTGGGCTGATCCCGGCAAAGGTAGTTATCCCTTCTCTGGTAGTACCCCGGGTTGGGAAGATTTGGGTACCCCTCCACCCTTGACCTCCCCTCTCTTGGATTAGGTTGTCTGAGCTCAGGGAAGTGGGGAAAGAAGGATGGATGATTTTGGGGTTGGAAATTTTGTGGATACCTGGGAAAAAAGTTCTGCCCAGGATTTGGTGAATTTCTGCCCTCCTGGGGGAAGTTAGGAGTGAAGTTCCCTGGGTTAGGTGCTTGGTTGGATCCCTTCCTTGGGCTGGGGGAGTCCACACATAACCCAGGATGGGTCGGTTTCCCTTGTAGCGGGGACTTACATAGTCAGGGGAGTGAGTCTGTGACTGGCCCGAGGGCCTTCTGGGCTTAGAATTATTCTGTGCAGGCAGGTTTTTAGGCCCCCCATCTCCAAATCTAAAATGGGGGCAACCTTTACCTCTGCCACCTTAGCAGAGGCAGGGGTGCTGGTCGGTTTGGGGCTTTTCTGAGCATTATTTTTAGTTTCTATGGGCTTCTGCACCTCATAGATTTGGGTAGCCTGTTCAATGACCCAGTCTAGTGACCTTTTCTCATGAAAATCTCTCACTAGCTGGGTCATGACGTATTTGGGTAAGGCATGGAAAAAAGTGTTAACAAATTCTTTGCTATCCATGCACACCCTTTTGGTAGTCTGCGCAAAGGCACGCTTCAATTCTTGCACAAATTCTTGTGGGGCCTGATCCTCCCCATATTGCAAATTGTAGGCTGCCTTGCGAGCCTCTTGGGGATTTCTATGAACAGAAAAGTGCTTTAAGATGGCCGCCCTATATGTGGACCATCTTGAATGGTTTTGGTCCTCCAGCCCCGCAAAGAAACTGGAGTATTCTGGGGAGAATGTCCATTTTACATACTGAATGCACCTACTGCTGTCTTTCAAATGGAAAGTGTCCATCATTTGCTCAAAGAGCTCTAAGTGTTCCCACACAGAATACTTGGCGTTTTTGTGATAAGGCGTGATGACACGCCTTATTGCCTTAATCTGTTTTAAGGGGTCTTATGCAAAGCCCTTTTTGCCTTATTAGCCTTCTTGGTTCGGGTAACCCTGGTCCATTCATCCTCTGACTCAGTGGCACTGCTCCCAGAGGTGCCCGTCTGATCTTCCAGGTTTTCCCAGATTCTGCGAGCCTGGGAATGGGTGGCTGAATATGGGGACCTAGTCTCCGGTGTCCTGGGCTGCTTAGAGGAGTCTTCTGATTCCTCCTTGCTACCAGGTTTTGATGGGTACCCCCCCCCACTGACCTAACTGGGCAGAGGTTTTCAGGGTACCCTTAGTGGGCCTACTCTCCTGGGGTTCCCCACTAAACTTCACAGTACTTGGGTGTCCATACCCAGATGCCCGCCCATCCATGCCTGGGAGGTACTGGTCCATGAGTCCCATATTTCTGACCGTATAGTAATCTGCCATCCCTGTGGCCCTGGGCTCAAGTGCGCCAGGGGACATGGGGGTGGCAGAGTCCAGGGACTGGGAGAGATGAAGGCCTCTGGTACTAGGGCTGCTGAGGTTATGCTCAAGTGTTTCCCTTTCCCAATTAACCTCATCTCTGTCAGCCCCTGCTCCCTGTTGCCCTGCAAGAGCATGAGCTTTCAGTTCCTCAATCAAGGCCTTACTAGACTCTCTCAGTCTCTCTTGCATGGCTGCCTGTCACTGGAGCCTATCATTGTGCTGACAGAGAGCCTCATTCTCTCTCTGTGCTTCCTGGTTTGTCCTGGAGTACTGGGCCAGTATTTGCTGCAGGAGTGTTACCTCCTGTGTCCCGTCCCTACTGGCCTGTTCCTTTCTTGCCAGAACATCTTCCACCCTCCTGGTGTGCTCTAACAAGTTTTGATGCTCTTTTTGGAGGTCACTTAGTCCCTGGAGGGCCAGGTGATTTTCTTCCAGCCTCCCTTTTAAGTCATAGACTTCCTGGCCTAAGGTATCCCTTTCCTGAGCAAGAGTCTGCCTCTGTGCCGCCAGGTCATCCCTCTGCCTTTGAAGGGCACCAGCTTTCTGGCGCTCTTCCTCAAATTCTGCCTGTGTGTCCAGGTCTTTCAGAAATAATTTGTTGCACTCTGCCTTCTCTCTATCCAGGTGGCTTTGCAGGGTGACTACCTGCTCTGTGCATGCCCTATTGACATCAAGCTGTTGCTCCAGCTTTTTCTGGCTCTGCAGTAGGGAGTACAAACCTCTTGATACTCCTTCTGCAAGGCCAGAATTCTGGTATACTGGTCTGCCCTTTCCTGTTGCAGGATACCCATATCCTCTTTGATTTTGACTAGATACTGCCTACTTTCGTTTTCTGACTCCTGGAGCCTCTGCAGCCTCTGCTCAGAAGAGTCCAGATCAGATTGGGTCTTCTCTAATGCCATCAGTTGCCTACTTGCCAGACCTTGGCCTTCAGCACATTTGTCCTGTATGGCTCCCATAGATAAATATAAATATGCCGCTACCCTGGCAATCTTGTTGTGCTCATCCTTAGCCTTAGGGGCCATATATAGTTCACTCAGGGCCACATGTAAGGGACCCTGATCTCTCCAGTTATCTAACCCAGTTGCAGTGACCTGTTGTGTGATCACCTACAACCACACATTCTTGTCCTGCTCAGTCCATTCACCTCTCACAAACAACTTATGCAAAAGGTGCTCTCTAGCTATCTTGATGTCTACCAATGTCGCCATTCTGAAAATTGATTTCCTTCCTGATTTTCAGAAGTTGTTTATTTTATTTTGCAAAACAGACCGTTTCCTTAGAGCGTTCCCTTTTGAGGGGTGCTTTTACAGCGTAACACAGCATGGTAGCCCAACAGGATTTATGTATCCTATTAGTTAGCACACTGTATTAAGCTGCACGAGTGGTAGTTCTAATCCAGAAATCCCAGCTACCGAGCCCCCAATCTGTAAATCACTTCAATCCAGCACTCCAACTAAATCAATGCTTACTATGGGATGCCCAATGGAAGCCCTTATTTATATATTTTTATGTCAAAGTTCTTTAAATCTGGATGATGAACCCTTCTATAACACCCCTCTCTTTGGATCTCCCTGACCTCACTGAGCCAAGAAGTAGGTTTGTTTTGCAAAATAAAAGGTTTATTTGAAGAATGGGACAATATATATATCACACTTTTATGAATAAAATAAGATCTGAATAGCACACTTATGAAAATGAACGGTAATCAGCAATTGGTAAAATTATAGTCTCAACAATCTCTTTAATCAGTAAGGAGTAGGAATAGGAACGATAAGGTAGCAGGGAATACTTTATATGATTCAAGGAAATGCAAGATGGAAAGAATGCAACACAGAAATAAACTTGATATGATTTCAACAAAAGACAATATGATCACTCTTTCCCCTGTGACTACTCACTCCCCCCAGTATGCAATATGAAGAGATGGAAATTAGGGCACACAGGTTTCAGGAATACAATCAATAATGCAGTTCAATCCCAGTTCCCCCAGCAAGCTTAGAGAAAACTGGTATGATTTTAAACGGGCAAAATACTTTTGAATGTGATTGCAATGAATGGTAAAATATGCCAAAATGATTTGAATTCACTAAAGGGTATTCAGCACTAGTGAGAGTTACTTTGGATTGGTTCAGGTCGACACTAGCAATGATTAATCAGATTGAAAACGGAATTCAGCAATTGAAAACAAGAAACAGCTATTTTGACATGTGGTGAAATGAAGCTAAATTTCAATTTGCGGCAATTTTTCCTCGTGCATGAAACGCGATTACGGAAAAACTATAATGAAATGGAACGTCGTTGTAGGTTCGTGAAAAGCTTAGGATCTTAACTTCAAAATGACAGTTAAATTTACGGTTCAAAAGTTACGGATGTTTTTGTGAAGGTATATTTTTCAGAAATAAAGTCAAGATTTCAAAATGACAGATGCGCTTTAAAGATTCGGAACCAATATGGACTTAAACTAAGGGGCTATGAAGAAGCAAGACACCCAACGGGCAGCCACCAGAACCGCGGCACCACCGCTCTGATCTCTGTCCGTCAAAACACTTGTCCCTCTTCAGAAATATCAGCGCAAAGATGATTATTGCTACAATTATCACAGACCTATGTGGAGGAGAGAAGAATTTAGGATAGACAAAAGAGGTTCTGTAATGCAGTTCTGGACAGGTTGAGATAGTTGGAATAAGATTACTTTAAACTAAGAGATGACTATGCACAGTTCTAGACTAAATACTCACTCCTAGGCTTTGGAAGGAAATGGGCCCCGTCAGGATCTGGTCAAGGGTTTGGATGGGTTCTCTCGCCACCGGACAGGTCTCAGGCACTCTGGGTTCTGCTCTCAGCACTGCACAGCAGTCTGGGTGGCCTCTTAGACTGGATCTGACAGGTTCTGATTACAGCTCTGCTTTCTGGGTTCGGACCTTGGTTCTAACACAGGGTTCTTGGCTAGAATTGAACAGCTCAGCCCGGCTGTTGAATGGTTTGGTTAGGCCCTGTGGAAGTTTAGGGGTTAGAATCAGGTTGCAAAAGATTCTTAAGGCCTGCTGCAAAGAGTTCAGTTGTGGATTAGATCTCTGCTTCAGGGTTCTAGAGTTTGGTTCTAGAGTCTGCCTGGATATTGTCTGGATTTGGTCTGGAGTCTGGAGTGTTAGGGCAGAGTGCTTCGCCAAGAATAGTTGAGTAGTGGAAAAGTGTGTGTGTCCTATCTGTCCTAAGCAGTCTCTATTTATGTATTTTCAAAGTGGGTGGGGAAGCTGATTATACATGCCCAACCCTCTAAGGATTTGATAGGTTAGAGAATTCCCTGTCCCCTTACTGGAGAAAAGATCAGCGTGTCATCCTGTGTCATCTTTATGGCTTAGGGAAGAAACCTCCCCTTTGTGTCTGTACAGGATATCCTATTTTCCATAAAAAACATATTTACAATATATACTACTTGTTAATATTACATAAATTACATGCCAGATTAATTAAGATCCATTTTTGTTTAACTCTCCTCTTCCTCAGAGCTTGGGTTCAGAAATGACAACTTTTCACGCTTTTGGTGGGTTTCCCAATATTCTTTCTGCACCAAATTTTAGACATGACTGCACACCTTTTCTGGGCATATTACTGTAATTTCTTATGGTCACAGCAACATCACAGCAGCTATAATATGAATAAATTCAGGGGTTTGGTCTCAGAACATCACACAGCGTCCAGCTTAGTCTTAAATCGTGAGGGAATTTTTCATTTTAAGAACCTCTAACTTTCCCATTTTTGTCAGCTTGGTACACTTTGTTATAAGCATTTTTATAAAACATACATTTGCTTTCAATTCAAATCACATCTCAGTCTGGTCCGCCTCCTAGAGCTGGGCTGACTCAGAGGGTCACATGTCTTGTTTCCTGCCAACAGTTTGTGGTCAGTTACACCCCAAATTAGCATTCCCATTCAGTCCCAGGAATCTATTGTTCCTTTCTCCGGACTACAGAGAAAATCTCCTTCCTTTTTTGATTAGCATGCCAATGCAACACCCTCCTTCTGGTGGGAATGACAGGGTGTGAAGGGTTTTCAGGGTAAGCAAGCCTTTTGGAGTTTTAACTGCATCAAGTTACTTTCTGATCAATTGTAACATAGTTCCTTGTGAAAAAAATAACATTTATAAACTTAAAATAAGCAACATATCTTTGAATCAGATCTTTTTCAACATGAACATCACTGTGTGACACTCTATATGGCATTTTGATGGAATTCTCTTCTTGGGCATATTTAACTTCTGAAACACCAGTTCTCCTGTCAGAATTATAAATCGCCAGCACCTGACAGAGGCGAGTAACGGTACTACACCCATTTTGACAGCTGTCTTTCCATCAAGTATCTTTAAAATAGGATTTTGTTCTGAAAACATATGATTCTTGCTGACATTGTATTGATGTGGACTCTTGCAGTAAATGATATGGAACACCCAGCAAAGAGGTTGGATCTTTTAGGTGATTTGTGAGCCATTATTTTAGCAATTTTTGACAATCAAGAAAACAGATTTTCTAACAGCTCTGTGTTTCTTTTTCAATCAGCATTGCTATTTCCAAGTGGTGTCAGGCTACTTTGTGGGTAGCCCAATGGTGGTTTTTGGCAGTGAACTCCTGTGCTCACTAAGATAGGCAAAAGTGGAAGGTGGCCTATTTTTCAGGTTTTCACTGCACAATTTCTGGCAATTTCTAGCGAGCTGCATGCTTTCCAGTGGCCATTATGATGTTTCTGCTGCCAGCAATGCACAGTGATGTTGCAGGGCTTGGATGATTGGGTTGATACATCCCACAAGCCTGCTTATCCTAGTAAATGGTCAAACATCAAGAAGAATGAGAACCACTCAGGGACTCAGCCTACTCGTCCCAGTGAATGGCCAAGCATTGAGAGTGAGAATAATTCAGGGACTCAACCTACTCATCCCAGTGAGTGGCCAAATATCAATAAGAGTGAGAACCATTCAGGGACTCAGTATACTCATCCCAGTAAATGGCCAAATATCAAGAAGAATGAGAACCACTCAGGGACTCAGCCTAATCATCCCAGTGAATGGCCAAGAATTAAGAGTGAGAATCATTCAGGTACTCAGTCTACTCATCCCAGTGAATCACCAAACACTAAGAAGAATGTGAATCATTCAGGGACTCATTCTACTCATCCCAGTGAATGGTCAAACATTAAGAAGAGTGAGAATCATTCAGGGACTCATCCTACACATCCCAGTGATTGGCCCAACAGTAAGAACGGTAAAATCCCACCTAAAACTGATCCAACTCATCTCAGTGATACAAAAGAGAATTAAGAAACTTAGAATCATTACTGAACTCAATTTTCTCATCTCAGCAATACACAAAGAGGACCAGAGAATATTATTCGATTCGTGCCCCTAAGATAGATTTTCAGAGACCCCTCAGAGATTCAAAAGCAAAGACCGCCAAGGAGGAGATGTTTTCAAAGGGAAGGGAAAGAACCAGAGACTTGGAACAGTCCCCTGAACAAACTTTGTAACCTATATCAAAAGATAGCCAGAAATGATATAATGAGGCTGGGGAAGCCTTTCCAGGACAAGGGAGTCACTCTGTTGGGCTTTTGTTGTTTTATCTTAGTGGAAGGGTCAGTGTAGTTTAGTTTTCGGACGGAAGACAGACTGTTTACTTCGGACTTTAAACTGGACAACAAGCACGCTAGTTAGTTCAGTTAGGCGGGGAAATCCTTAGATTAGGGACAGTGAGGCTTTTTTCTTATTATTTCAATACACCTTATTAAGAATGATAAAAACGAGTCTGTCTCCTTCTTCTGACCTACTACAACTGTCAATGTGACATGGTGGGTTGTTTTGTGAGTGACATAGGGCCTACGTTATATGGGTTGATATGCTGTCTTAATGGTGCATTTCGGTTTCTTTTTCTACAGCTCGTAAAGTCTGACATGTCTTGCTTGTGAGGTTGTACTTGCATTCCTTTTCAATTTCTGCACAATAACAGCTAGTAAATTATACAGAATAATTACTTTGGGGTAAAGTGTAGTGTGCAGTCAAAACATAAATTACATAGAATATATAGAGTCAAATGATCCAAAAAAAGAACAAAGTTGTTCAAAGTAGAATATATTGGCGGGGTACAAAATGTGACTCCTCTTGAGTAAGAAAAGGTGTGCTATGTGTATGTATAGTATTGATGTGGCGAGTGACTTGTATGGCTGGCTAGTAGCTTGCAACTTAACATTTTACCCCCTTAATGAGTACTAGAATCTTCCTGTATTTTGTTTTTGTGCTTTGTGATATGTACAGTCTTGGTAAACGTATTTTCCTGTCAATGAATTAAGCATTTCCTAAAGGAACCATGGTCTTAGTGTAACTATTGTTTTTGGGGAAGGAACAACTCTCTGTTAAATCTATGTATATGTCAAAATACCCACTGTGTTTGCCATACTCTGGTCTCTCAAGTGCAGAGTCTGCACCAGAAGACGCTATCAGAACCTGCAGATGATGGTGATGCCCTCTGTGGCATTGTCTTCAGGAACATGCTTAAAGCTAAAGTGTCTCAGTTGGGCTTGCTTGAAATGCTCATCATCTATAGCAGTGTATGCATTGGGAAGGAAGTACATCTTTAGCATTATCAGTATTCCTACATTGCTGGCTCACATATGGTCTCCTACATTTCTCTCTCCAATGATAGTCCCCACTGAATTAAAAAGAAATTATCAGAGTTAATTCTGGTGGTAGGGAACACTAGTGATTTAATTTCCAACATGCATATTGTTGGCTCCAGCTCCATTCTGTTCTGTCAATAAAGCAGTGCCTTATCGTTTTTTGTCAAACGCTTATTATTGACAAAATAAGGCTTGAGCATTTCCTCTGCTCTCTTCCTTTACAGACATTTCTTGTGTTGGCTGTTCCTTCAATCCAAATTTAGCAAAGCCTTTTCATATAGTGTTCTCTGCTTTTGACTGAAATTGGGAAGCTCCTGTGAAAGAAAACAGACTTGACTTTTGCTGCTGTGCTCACTGTTTTAGTATTAAATAAGGAGCCATTGGCAAGTCTCGTGATTTATACTGTCCTGGCAGTCTGGTGGCAGGGGGGCAGTGTCAATGATGCCCCTGGGACTGCTCTGTGTGGAGGTAGAAGAGGGCATGTCTGCAATTCCTTTTCTTTGAAGTTGCAAGTGGAACCTCTCCCTGTAAAGTACCACAATTTGATCAAGGATTCATGTCTTCTATTTTACCAAACCACCCTCCAAAAAGAACAGACAATCAATATCTGTCTCATCATATTATAACTGTGGCACAGCTGAAAATCTCAGACACAACCATGTCTGTGTCAATCCTTACATGTATTTCTAAGCACTGGTTTAGTTTGTTGGCCAGAACCAGCGCTCCAAAGTCCTCTTCTTCCATTTATTTTCTGCCAAATTACATGATGATATGGCATTTGTAATGCGCCAATACACAAGTGTTTCAAGGCACACCAAGGCAAGGAAGGACAGAGACAACGATCTGGCTAGTCCAAGTGATATTGAGATTGCGTAAGTGCAGGGGAGGTGGGAGGGGAAAGGTTCCAGGGGAAAGGGGAAGGGGAAGTGCTGCACACAGGATCAAACCAATAACAAGAAGTGTGGCCAACAAACAGCGGCAACAGGTGCAAGGGTAAGTGCAGACAACAGGTGTCCAAAAGTGCAGGTAGGGGTACTATAGGGTTACAGATGCAGACCCAAGTGTAAAGGTTGCCGTGAGGCAGTGTGGGTGTGCAACAGGGCAGGTAGGGAACTAGACCCGAAATCAGAGTGTGGCCAGATGACCAGTGCAGTATCAGACAGGAAATCAGCAGGGGAGAGGAAGAGAGAAGGCAGACGCAAAGAGGAAAATCTTGAGGTGCTTCCGGAACCGGAGATGTTTCTCCTCGAGTTTCAGAGATGGAGGGAGGCTGTTCCAGAGGGATGCCCCAGCCAAAGAAAGAGATCTACCACCAAATTGTTGCTTGGAGAAGCGGCTGACCCTGACGGAGTTGGAGGTGCAGGAGTGAAGAGCTCGAGTAGGAAGGTATTTACAAAGAGAGAGTTGGAGGTATTGGGGACCCAGACCCCAGAAGGCCTTGTGGACAATGCAAAGGGTCTTGAACTTAAACTTTGTAGCCACTGGGAGCCAATGCAGAGATTTCAGTGCTGGAGAGATATGATCCCTGGGCTTGAGGCCAAGGACAAATCTTGCAGTCCTGTTCTGGATGAGTTGTAATGGTTGGAGAGTAGAAACAGGCAGATTTAGAAAGAGGCTGTTGCAGTAGTCCAGCCTAGAGAGAAACAGAGCTCTAGAGACAGTGAGCTTCTGGGGGAAGGAGAGGAAAGGAAGAATACCTCTGAGGAGGTGCAGTTGGTAGTTTGACTTCTTAGAGAAGTCAGAGATGTGAGGTGAAAAGGAGAGTGTGGAGTCGAAGATGACCCTGAGGTTCTTAGCCTCACAGGTGGGAGCACGAAGAGGGCCAATGGAGGCCGGCCAGACAGTGAGAGGAAAGGAGGGTGCAGGTGTGCTGATGAGGACAATCTCTGTCTTACTGTCATTAAGGCAGAGATTGTTGGTGGCACACCACTCCTGGATAGCAGACAGTCAGAGATGAGAGAAGGAGAAGAGGTGGCAGAGGGGAGCCTGAAAATGAGCTGAGTGTCATCGGCATAGCAGTGAAAGTTGGAACAGTGAGCGGCAATGCAGCAGGCGAGAGGTACCAGGTATTGGTTGAACAGCCAAGGAGAGAGGTTAGATCCCTTAAGCCCCTGGGGAACACCACAGGTAGAGAATGAGATAGAGGAAAGGAAGGACCCAAGTTGGACCTCAGCGGGTCGATCAGAGATGAACAAGGTCAGCCAGTCCAGGACCTGATCGGTGATACCCAGGTCATCATGGAGACGATTGAGCAGGATGGCATGGTTCACCATTTCAAAGGCAGAGGAGAGATTGAGTAAGCTAACAGAGGGGAGATTAGAATCAAGGTTATAGAGCAGGTCTTCATGAATGTTCAGGAGAGCAGTTCCTGTGCGTCTGGCTGCTCTGAAGCCAGACCGATGGTCATGGAGACAACCAACAGATTCAGTTTGAATATTAAGCTGGGAGATGGCCAGCTTTTCCAGGAGTTTGCCCAGGAAAGGAGTGATGGAGATTGGGCGATAGTTAGCCGGGCAGGAGGGGTTGGCTGAGGATTTCTTGAGAAGAGGGAGCACATGAGAGTGCTTCAGGGGGAGAAGGGAATGCTCCAGTGGTGAAGGAGTGGTTGCAGAAGTCAGCCAGCACAGGAGCAAAGGTGTCGATGTGGTCCTTGATGGTTTTGGAAGAACAGGGAAGAACCTGTTTTGACGAGACTTTCATAGATCAGACTTGTCTAGAAACCTTGTCAGGGGAGAACAGAGGAAAGGAAGAGAAAGAGGAAGGAGAGGTGGCCACAGGGGGCCGGAGGTAGAGGAGAGAGTAGAGAGAGGACGAGGAAAGGACGAGAGGGTGGACAGGATATCTTGGGCTTTAGAGATGAAGTGAGAAACCAGGGCTGTGCAGAGGGTTTCGTAGTTGACAGGAGAGGTAGAGACTGCAGCAGGATTGAACAGTTGCTTGCAGATTTGAAAGAGTTTGGCCGAGTTGTTAGATGCCACATGGATGTGGGCTCTCTTCTTAGTGCAGACAGATAGTCGATATTTCCTTTAGAGCAGGAAGCAGGCCAGTTTTTCAGAGGATGCACAGGAAGCTAGCCATTTCATCTCACCCACCTTGCACTTTTGTTTAAGGGTCAGAGTCATACCAGCAGTTGCACTTGGCTTTGGGCTTCAAGTGGATCCTCATGACAGGAGCAAGAACATCAAGAGTATCAGAGATAGAAGAGTGGAGAATGGAAAGTCTGTGTCAGGATGCGAGTCAGTCAGAGAAGGAGGAGGGGGAGAGAAAGTGGCAGCAAGAACTTACACTGACACACGCTTCATGGGTCGGCTTCATGTGTTGGATGACCGAGAAGGTAGGGTGGCAGTGCTGGAGTTGGCTTGGCCTGAGAGGTAAAGAGGAAGAGATGGGAGGAAAGGAGAAAGTGATCACTCTAGGAGAGAGGAGTTGTGAGGAGGATAGAGAGGGGGATGTCTGAGGAGATCAGAACATCCAGAGTGTGCCCTGCAGAGTCAGTTGGGCCAGAGGGGAGAATAGAAAGAGAGAGAGAGTCACAGATGTCACGAAAAAGTCCATAAGAGGGACAGGAAGCATCCAGATGGATGTTAAAGTCTCCAAGAAGGAGGAGTTGAGTGGTCGAAGCTAGGATTGAGGAGGAGAGGTCCACCCACTCAGAGAGCAAGGAGGTGATCTGACCAGGTGGCTGATAGATAGCAGCCATCAGCCATGGTAAGAGAGTGGCCTGGAGAGAGGGGGAGCCTGCAGACAAGGCATTTGAAAGAGGAGTAGGCCTGCATAGGAATGACAGGGGCAGGAATAAACTCCGGGAAGATCAAGGCTACACCCCCTCCGGAACAGTTGGATCTGGGGTCAGAGAGGATCTTGTAACCATCAGCAAGGAGCAAGGAGAGTGTCAAAGCTTGTGTCAGAGCTGGCTGTGATCCATATCTCGGTGAGACCGAGGATACCGAGATCAGGTTCATCCAGGAGGCGGCAGATGTTAAAGCAGTGTTTGACAGATGAGCAAGAGTTAAGAGTGGCAATATGGAGAAGGTTACCAACCTTGAAAGACTTCCAAGGAGGTCTTAATGGTCTTAATCTGCTCTTGGAGCACACGAGTGATAGAGATCCCATTACTGATGGTAGTGTTAGAATTGTGTTTAGCCATTGTGGCATATTCAAAAGGTGCAACGAGTGGGTGAGCCATTTCACTAAGCTGTAATACCTAGGAGTCAATGTCATGGATGCATCTGCTCCAACCTTTTATTGAATCTGTCACTCGTTGACATCTTTGTAGTCTTCAAACAGACATTAAACTGTACATAAGGTTGAATTCAATTGGGTGGAATTTGAGCTGGGAAATGTCTTTCATGGTTATAAATCTTCTCAGCATCTCCCAGAATTTGGCATAGTGGACACAAAGTCACACATTTAGTCACATATGGCCATCATATTAACAAAATATGTGTCTGTTTATCAGGATATCATGAGAGACATAGTATAAGTTACCATCCACCATTGAATGTCCAATGTTGCTAGCCGTGTTGCTGGCAACAAAAACACAGTCATTCCTTATGATCAAAGCCACCCATAAACATGTTATTGAATACTGACAGGAGTTTTGCAGATGTGTAGCTCTTCTACATGACAAACATTGAAAAAGTTGCTTGCTTGCTGGGGAAGTTTTTACGGTCTGACAGTTGAAGTAATGTTGGTAGAGAGCTGGTGTGCAGTTCCTTAAAATAGGCCCGGAGTTTGCTGATGTACACATGGTCAGTATTCAATAAATGTATCCGGCCATGAGGCCAGGAAAGTACATTTGAACACACACAATTACATACAAAATAGATATCAATGGAAATGCAACTTTCCATATACTAATATAGCAAAATAACAATTGGAACTTCACACCCCAGGGCACAGCGATAAAGGCAGGCATATGTCACCATTAGATACTCCAATGGTCTGCTTAGGATGCAAAATCCCCGTCCAGCAGGTCCAGCCTCGGAGCCGTTTTCCCAGTGCCTCTTTGTTAGTAGTGGATAGCATTGGACACTGGGGCCTGATTTCATAAATATAAACATTATTGTGCTGGGAATAGGTGCTATTTTCAATTGTACTAATTGGGCTGGGGCAGCATCTCATGTTGATACGCAAATTTCCTTTGGCGATTCTCTGCTCTCTAAATTGCATCTGTAGAAATTCAAAGGCACTCTCCCCCTGGTATTGTAATCTCGAGCAGTTTGCAATGTCTTCTCGGATTATAGATTGACAGCCTCTCACTGCACGAAAACAGTGTGCACTTCTATTAATGAGTGCTTCCCTGCTTTCCCAGGAGTTTGAGGCCAGTTTTGAGACCTTCTGGAGAAATACTATGCCCGCCATTTGACCCACTCCTCTTGCCTGGTTAGAAGTAAGCCTTTGACTGGGCTACTTCTTGTGTACCATGGGGCTGCAACCATACGGGGCAGAATTTTGTGTTACGTGGCCAATCCTACCACCTGCCTTCTCGGCCGTTTTGTCGGTGCTGAGCATTTGGTCAAGTCACCTAGCTAGAGTCTGTGCAGGTGGTTGAGCACATTCAGTCCCTACTTGGGGGCCTGAGTAATTTGAGACCGTGGGCTTTCCATTAGCCATAGCTCTATTTGGAGTTGCTGCTCTCACCAGTTACACAGACAAACTCTGGCCCCTTCCTAGTGCACCTCTTTTTAGTAGGTGGAACAGGGTTGTGGTCTGCTATTTCCTCAGGTAATTTGGGACTCCCTATGAGAACCACCAGTTCGGTTCATGACCCTCCTATGGCTCTCTCTCATGGACTTGAACAAGGGCCAGTATCAGACTCTTTAGGCCCGCTAACTCTGATAGGACAAGGCTGCATTTGCAGTCACTGGCCATGGGTGCCCTACAATCAGTGGGGTCAGTAATATACAAAATGGGAGGGAAATCTGGGATGTGAACACAAGGGGAACTAGAACTCAACAATGTGCTCGGGAGGGCACTGCTCCCAACACACATAGTAGGATCTTTCTTATTTGAGACTGTGCTCAAAGGGGTTGGGCTAGGGTTAGTGGGAGCAGATAAGTTGATTTTGGTCGTCTCAGCTTTCATTGAAGTTGTACCAGAATTTGAAGTCTGATTTTAGTGTAGGTCCTGTGGGTTCTGGAGTCTCAACATCCTTACTGGCTCTCATGGGACGGATTCCCTGGTCAGCACAACCCACCAACCCTCCATGACCAGTTTGATAGCTCGGCAATTGTAGATTTATGTCCTGTCGATATCCACTTAAATGCATGCACTGGGTTATCATTGCCCAAGCCAATTCCAGATTCGGGGCTCTCCAGTGAGATAGAGCTTGTTGCCACAAACGTGTTAATAGCCAAAGCCTCCTTGGGTGGGGAGGCTGGAATTATTCCCTTTCCACCCTTCGCACAAGAATTATGACCGATAGTGGCACTGAACAAATCCTGGGACCGGTCCTCTTTTCGGTATCCTCTGAGCAATATCCCCAGAATTATTTCTGTACCGGTACTGAGGGCTGCAGTTTGCCGATCTCCTGCCGCTGCCGGTATACAAGTGTTCTCTTGAACTAATGTCCGGGACTTTTGTCCCTCAGGTGTCCTGGTTAGTATCAAATAATTGGTGTATTTCCTTAATGAGGGTATACGCCTCCCCTGTAATTCGTATGGGGCTGTGAAGCAGTTTCTTATCAGCATATGTGTGGCGCCTAGTAAGGAGGGTCTTGCTGCCAATTGCTGCTGTTGCTTTACAGTTAGTAGTTTTCATGTGGATGGCTCTGGCTCTTGCATGATGGTACAGTGATGATGTCCGAAATGGGAGAATTTTAGAAACAAGCCTTACAGTCAAAAAACCACTAGGCCTTCTGCCCCGCAATTGCTCACCTGCTCAGCCGCTCCTCTATTGCCTCTCATACAACTGTACTTTGTATACCTTGTACGTGCTCCCAAAGGCTGTGTGGCCACCTCCCATCTGCAAGCAGCCGAAAACCCAGCGGTAGCCAAACACCTGTGCCCTTCGCATGCAGGCTTCACCCTGCAGGGGCAAAATGGAGATGTTATACTGGAGGGCGCGTGGCTTCAGGTCACTGCGAGCAGGAGCTCCCAGCATGTCCCTGAGGCAATCCTGCTGCTGGCGGGACGGGACGCACCAAACACCTGTGCCCTTTCCCCAATGGGCTCCACACTGCAGGGGGAACTGGAGCTGTTATACTGAAGGGGCATGGCTTCAGGCTGTCAAATGCAGGGGCTCCCAGCAAGTCCCTGAGGCAATCCTGCTGCTGGTGGGGGGTTGTGCTAAACACCCACACCCTTTCCCCGCAGGATTGACCCTGCATGGGGAAACTGGAGCCATTAGACTGGAGGGGGCGTGGCTTCATGCCGCTGCGTGCAAGAGTTCCCAGCAAGTCCCTGAGGCAATCCTGCTGCTGGTGGGTGGGGGCACACCAAACACCTGTACACTTTCCCCCGCGGGCATATAGTATGTTGCCTGTCCACAGGGCCACGTGCCATTAGGCACATAAACGCTGGACACGTCGTTCTCTTTCAGTACAACAAGTGTTATGTCAAGATTAGCTACTGCAACTTCAGAAAATATGTAGCTGATAACCTGATATTTAGTCAAACCGATTCTACACATTTTTAGAATCCTACACTGTCCCAAAGCAGAACTGACAACATTCTGTCCATCTTCCCACTGTAAGGGATGGCTTCTTTGCTTCAATTTACACTTGGTGGTATCAATCTTCATACTGGATTGTATAAAACTAGATTATAAAAGCATGATGTGATGGAATACAGGGTTGAGTAGTGGCTAAACAGCCTACTCACCCCCACTCTACTACTAAATCAGCAATGATCCTAATCAAAAAGGTGAAACAGAGACCCAAAGGTATACTTTTCTTTCCTTCTGTGGTAGCGCAGGCCGAAGACAGACTATACCTTCAGGAGGGGTCTGAAATAACAGAAGCAAACCAAACAGCAATAGTACAAACTATCCAAGGTAAAAGAATATATCAAAAGATAGATATTAATTAAACAAAGAAAATGCAAAGCACTCTTAGTAGAAGAACATGATTATTCGGACACTGAAATGGCACAATGTCAATGTTTCATTCGAGTGCCTGAACACTCATGCTCATCTACTCAGAGTGCTATTCTACAACAGAGTTTTTGGCACAATGCCAATGTTCATTAATGTGTCTTCTAAGAAAAAGGCTGAGAAGGGGACTTAAAAGTCACTTAAATTCTAACATTAGACTAGGGGAACAGGGCGTCTTCACAATACTTATGCATTTGTCTTCAGTGCTCAACAACATCTAGCTGGGCTTTTGTGTGCTTTGCTGCTGTCGAACTGGTTTTGAGACAGAGTGAGATGTGATGATCTATTGGCAAGTCAGCATTGATTCAGCATTGAAACAGGGATCCGTGTGGATCAACATGGTGCTAGAGAGGGTTTGAGTGAATGGATGACAACAGTTTGAGTTGCCGGTCAAGTCAGGTCAAAACACTGCTTTCACTGGCTCAAGTCAGTGAGTGACAAGATGGCTTCCAGTGAGTCGAGTGAGTGGTGGAGTCGGGTTGAGACGTTGCTCTGTTGTATCAACACACTACTCAGGATGTGGTGAGTTAGATGCTTCCACATCAGTTAGCCAGTGTTCAAGTCTATGCAGTGGTGATTTTCAGTGGTGAAAGTCAGTGTTCAAATGGCTGAACAGTGCATGCAAGCTGCTCAATGTTGTTGGAGTGCCAGAAGCAGCCACCTGGGTCCTGTGTTGGCTCTAAGGGAATTGAGCATGGTAAAAATTGCTGCAGGCTCGAATTGGTGAACGACCCACAGCCCAGCCGTGTCCCACACTGCCTCGACACCCTGGACTCCACAAGGGTGAGGCATCCACCAGCTGGATTGGACCAGCTGCTTCTACATATGCGTATTAAGCATATTTATCTTATACGCATCTTCGCCCAGAAACGCACCGAGTGCAGGAACCGCCTGACGTTATCCATTTCTTCCGCCTGATTGCATGATGGCGGACGCATCGCGGCACCAGAGTGAGGCTCTGGCCGCGCGGCTTCGTTGCTAGGCAACTGAAGTCTTTTATCATTCCACTTCCGCCGGCAGGCGGAAACGCCGGCCACCGACGAAGGCCCGCACAAAGGCCACTGTTTGCCCCCTGTTCGTGACATGGAGCATCAAGGAGCAAAATAGGAGTCCCCCCTCGCCTGCTAGTGCCACTTCTGCCTCCTGCCTACGAGCCCAGCAGTGCCACGGACTACTAGTAAGAGGCTGCATAATGGCAAATGTTTGTGCTTAAACTTGTACTACTGTTTGTGCGCTCCTCTATAAGTAGTTTAAACGCACCCTTGCCTGTTTCAATCTACTTTCTGCACATGCATCAGCTCCCTGATACTGCACCCCGCAATATTAGGCAGTCATCCATTACCTACCGCGACCTTGGTCAATGTTCTATTGCTATATTTTGATCAAATGATATTTTGATGCATGTCTTGTATACACGTGTGACACCATTTTTACTTACAATATAGGCTGTTTATCTGTAATTACTCCCTCCAGCCTAACCCCGAAATCTAGTGGCTCAGATCAGGATACTGTACTTCATCAACACTTAAGCCCAGTTCTCTCAACTCCAGATCCTGCAAAATAATGCATTAAGATGTGCCCTCACCCTCCCGTGCAAGGCACACATATCCGCGGTTAGAAAAGAAGTCCACTGGCTCCCGATCCGTAATAGAATCAAGCTAAGAACACTGGTCATCACCCACAAGTGCCTATCACGTACTGCCCCACGCTATCTTTCTGACAAATTCTCTAGAAACTGCCCCATTAGACCCACTAGAACACCTTACCTGCACCAACTAAAGATCCCCAAGTATAACCTAAAAACTGCAGGAGGCTCCAGCTTTCCAGTGCTCGCAGCACAATGTTGGAACACCCTCCCCACTACAATTAGATCGGAAACCGCATTCTGGCCATTCAGAACCATGGTAAAATCATGGCTACTAGCCTAAACATCCAGAATATCACCGACATGACTGGCTAGCTGCCGCGCTCGACTTATAGCAATGTTTACTCTAGCCATAGCATTTTAGGACCAACCTGTAACCCGGTCCGCATCTGCCACTGTAACTTGCCCTCTGTACATTCTGTTCTCAGTATATTCTACTCCTGTATGTAAACGTTCAGAGCCTGAACTAATGTACGCTCTGTCTGTTGTATTTATGATGTTCGTGTAACGATATGTAACTCTGCTGTACACATGATTATGCGCCCAGTTACCTGAGGGTTTGGTTGCGCTTTATAAATAAACAAACTAAACTAAACTAAACAGGATTCCAGCTGCTCCTGGACATATGAGTTGCTGTGAGTCCCAATCCAATGGCTCAATGAGACTATGAGTCCATCTGCATTCTCAATTCCTGGAGCTTGGCTTGCACCTACAGGAGTTGCTTCACCTCCAGTGACAGTGTCCTGGTTGTAGTGCAGCCACCGTTATATCTTGGTGAAACATCAATCCCCCCCCCCGCCCCACTGTTATGTGGGGAGGGAGCTGAGGCTCACCTCTGCCTGGATACCTTCAATCTTCATCTCACTGGCAGAGAACTCGGGGATAGACTATATCCCCAAAAGAGGTCCAGTGAATTCTTCTTCTTCTGATGGTCTAAAGATAAATCATAAAATGAGGTTGGTACCCTCGCATTTTAAAAGCAAGCCTCCTGTAAGTGTGCCACTTTCTGTTGTTGTAACAGGTGCCCTTTGCCTTATAAACCAGTTGATATATTTTGGGCCGTTACTTTGGTCGAAAACAGTCCTTTAATTCCATTGATTGCCTAGAGGCTTGTTTCACTGACAAAGGAGCATCAGAGGTCAAGGTTTGACAGCGCTAGGCTTCATCACATACTTCATCTGATCATACACCCATCAAATGTTTGCAATCTTTGATGACATCAAACCGGTATTAAGCCCTTGCATCCCTGGATAATGTGCTTTGATCAACTCAGAAAGGGTCTCCTATGGGGGCCACAGTGGCTTCTTTATCAGTTCACGCTTATTCTCACAGCTGTGCCTATGCAATACATCAATATAGAGGAAAAGAAGCACCAGACCTTCCGTGGAGTTGTTTTGCCACTCTTTGAGTGATGTCTCTAGTGCTTGTACCTATCCTAAGAAATCATCTGCTTTATTTCCGAATGGGTCAAGGAACATCTTAGCGTCAACCAGTGCAGGTCTTTTCTGGAAAATAGATTTTAAACATTGGGTTGGGTTTGTTTTCAGTTTTGGTTTTTATTTTGCTCGGACAATCCTGGGCATCAGAACTACTGCACGTTTGGGAATGTATAACCTTTATTGTTCTGGCCATGAGGTTAACTCGCAGGAGGCCTGACTATTTGAACTTTCCCAAAGCTGTGGCTGAAGCAGGATTCACATTCTATGCTTAATAATATCAGGCTGGTCTGCTGGTGTCAAACTGGAAAAAGTAGTAAATTGCACTTAGTTAATATTTATAACAACAAAAAAGGGAAAGGTTGCATTGTGTAACTGGTAAAATTGAAATTAACACATCACTCTAGTCTATGTCCCAAGAATAATATGGCCCTGATATAAATGGATTTTAATGTTAAATTAGGAGAAGGCTGGGACCCTATAATAGTTTACAATGAGGAAGAGGATAAAGCCTATAATATCCCCCCAGGTACCCTGAGTTATCACTCGTCTTGTGATAAGGTGCATCTCCTTTGGTAGATTATATTAGAATGCACCATTTTGCCCATGAAAGGCAGAATACTGCCTGATGTTCTGGGGAGGTGGCCCCATTCGCCAGTAACATTGATTATAGTTTTACCTGAATGCAGTGGCGGCGCAGGATTATATGTTTTATGGTGCTGGAAAGGCATGAAAGTGAACGTAACCCTATGCTGCTCGGTTTTTACTGGAATGTGGCTGAGACTGGAAGAACATCTCCCAGGGGTCCTGCACATGGTCTGATAGTGGAGGGAATGCATATTAGATCGTCGAAAGCTGATGGTGATATGCTTCATGAGAGGGTGATCAACAACTGTCACTGTGAGGTTTTGAGGCTTCACAGACCACCTAGGGCCATGGTGAGTGACTTTGAATTTAAAATAGTAGATATTAAGAAAAGACTAAATTGCAAAATAACGGGCGTGATAATTATGATATCTGAACATCCTTGTTAAATCTGGAATGCAAAGAGTTAGAGAGCTTTACTGCCTGCCCTCTGGGAAGTCAAGTTCACAAAGAACATGTGCAAGTTGGAGTAAGGAAACTAGCATATACGAAGGGCCTTAAAATAAGAAAATGTGAGTTGGCTGATGAGAAATGGGTTACACTGGTTAGTGTGGTTAAGAACAATGATTCAGGGAAATTCTGGGAGGCTGGTGGAAAAAATGGCCAGACACTTGATTTGGGCTGTCTGCCTGTTGTTTTGTTTTTGTTTCTGTGGATGAGAATTTGCTGTCAACCAGTGGTATGGCAGGGATGTGTGTTGGACCCCTTTATCTTTGAGTTATATACAAATACTCTCCCTGATTGTTTAGACATGTTAACTGCTGGAGTGCCTCGTGCAGGTTTTACAATAAATCCCAATTTCCTATGTGCAGATGATGCTGTCCTTTTACATCCTTTAACATCCTTCCATTGGCTTATGTTAGGGAAAAACAGTGTGGTAACATGAGGAAGGAAGAGATGGTATCTCTCCAGGACTGAAATCTCTGCATTGGCTCCCAGTGGCTGCGAGGATTAAGTTCAAGATACCTTCAACTCTCTCTTCCTAAATATCTTCCTTCTTTAGCTCTTCGCTCATCCGCCTCCAACTCCCTCAGGGTCAGTCGCTTCTCCAAGCAATGAGTTGGTGATAGATCTCTGTCTTCGGTGGGGGCCTCCCTCTGGAACAGCCTCCCTGCCCCCCTGAAACTTGAGGAGAACCATCTCCGGTTCTGGAAGCACCTCAAAACCTTCCTCTTTGCTTCTGCTTTCTCTCCTCTCCTCTGCTGAACTCCTGGCTGAAACTGAAACAGCACTGGTCACCTGGCCACCCTCTGATCTCAAGCCCAGGTCCCCTCCTCTGCCAGTTGCACACCTGCACTGCCTCCCTGGCAACCCCACACTTGTGGACTGTTTCTGTATCCCTACAGTCCACTACCTGCACTTAACACCTGATGTCTGCACTCACCCTTGCACTTGCCACCAGCTGGCCGCACCTTTTACCTATGGCTTTCTATTTATTCTATATTTTCTACTGTTGATCTCATATACTGCACTGACCCCTCCACCTTCCCCCAGCACTTTTCCCCTTTCCCCTTCACTTGCGCGATCTCAATGTCACCTGGCCTAGTAAGATCGTTAACTCTGTCTTCCCACTGTTCCCCCTTCCTTGCCTCGTCATGCCTTGAAACCCTTGAGGTATAGGCACATTATGAATGCCATATCAAATCATATCCTATCAATGCCAAATCGATATATCCCATTTATGGTACTTTGAGAAAACAAGTGAGTTGGTCCCAGTTTTTCACTGACCCTTGGTTTTAAACATTACAAGTCAGCTGTACATCCTTTATTAAATTCAAATGACCCATATATAAGCTTTAGTAAGGCTTCTTATGGTTTAACTGATTTGAAGACTAGAATTGCACCACTTTCTTGTTCCTATTTATTTCTGGAGGGATAATAGTCTGACCAGTGGTCTTATATGGTTGATCTTTTAATTTTTTTATTTGGGATTTAGCCATACCATTTTATTTTGTACATGGATTTTTCATATGTTAATTTTGTATAATGCACTTGGCATTGTTATTTTTATCTTGTATTTTGTATATTTAATGAATATCATTTAGATTCAAATAAAGAACTGAACTGAGAACTGAAATGAACTGAGTCTTATGACATTACACCCAGAGTAGCTTGCTTGTGGGTAATAGGAGGGACAAAAAAGGAAGAGAACCTAAACAGAAAACAAGATGGTGGGACCCCATCTCCAGACCTACTTTCCCTCTCTGGCTACTCTACCAGCGCCCCCTTCCCATGGCTGCTAGGATCAAAGAAACACCAGTGATCAGCACCCTGGGATGCGGTTGGCTATGTCCTGTTAGCACCCTCCTTTGAAGCATGGTTCCCAATGGGACCTCCTGGGGAGCATTCCTGTGTCCTGGGAGGATGGTGTGCCCTTTTTTGCTGGCAAATCAAAGACGTAGTATTCTGACTATTCTTCCACATGGCTGTAGAGTGTGATATCAAATTGATGATTGTTGAGCAGCCATCATGTGAAAACCATGGAGAGCTTGCTTGTGGGTAATGGAAGGGACAGTAAAAGGAAGAGAACCCCAACAGAAAACAAGATGGTATAACCCAATCTCTGGGCCTGCTTTCCCTCTCGGCCTAGTTTAACACTGTCCCCTTCCCTTGCCTGCCACATCAAAGGAACTTCAGTTATCAGCACACTGGTATGCTGACGGCTTTATTATGTTACTACCTGTCTTTGAATCATGGTTCCACTGGGACCTCCTGGGGCAGATTCCTGGCCCTGGGAGCAGAGTGTTTCCATTTTTGCTGGTGAATCAAAGGGGCAGTATTCTGGCTATACATGCCATAGTGAGTACAGTCAAACTAGACCCCAATTTACATATTGAAGCACTGCTCACATAATTTACACTGGTGTGATTTCAAATTGATGTGGCTTTATAATTGTCTGCTTAGCAGCCACCATGTGAGAACCAGACATGGCTCATACTTAAAGATTTACATAACATCAAATACTTATCAGAATTTAGATCAGAGGTGTAGACAATTAAATTCTACCTCTGCCTGCAAGGAATGTGTGTCCTGGCCTCTGTCAGGGATGCACATGTGATATCTGAACCTGCTATGTGCCATCACACAGCTGGTGCTGTAGATGTCAGGAGACTGTTTACAACAAGTGCACAATGATTGTAACATGGACAGGTTAAGATAGAAGTACTACTTTTCAGAAACAGAATTTCCTGAAACATGTTATGCTGACAAAAATATAAAAATGCTTGGGCTATCCTATCCTCACCAGATGGCATTCTGTCACACTTGCTGTCAGAATTGGCAGCGGGCATGTCTGTCTCACTACATAGTGATCACAAACTATCAAGGGTGACATCACTGTGAACCTGGATTAGGGTATTTGTTTTCTTTTATTTGGGTGTTTATAGTGCAAACCCAGCAAGTAATAAACCGAACACTGTACAATGTTGGTTAAGATTTACAACAAAACCGCAAGCCAGGCCCGCAGGGGACTGTTCAATCTGTGTATCTGAGGAGTCATGGCTCACAGTAATCATTTTCTCCTAGGAGGAGGAGCTGAAGGTCCTATACGTTTCCTAGCTACTCTCTGAAAAGCAGGATCCTGAAGTCCTTAGTGAACTTCAAGAGCATTGGGGCTGTACTAATTTCAACATAATAGTGCCCTGAAAGGAAAGAAAATACATGTTCCTGTCTCAAGCTTGTGTGTGTGCCACCTAAACTGGTTAGTTGTGTAGTGAGGTAGGTGGGCGGCTAGGCATCATTTGTTTTGTATGTGATGTAGACTCTTGAAGACTATCTTGTCTGCAAAATGCCTTTGATGTTATGATTAGGTAGATTACCATGGGGTTTGATACCCTGCTCATATCTTAAGGATGTTTTCTCACAGCTCCTTCACTATCATCATCTTGAACCCATAAGCCCTTTAAGCGAAGTAGCGCTATATCGGATGGTTGGGGATGCAGATGGTACTCTTACACCAATAATAAGACTGACACAGGAAGTTGGCAAATAATAGCTGTTTTAATTGCAATTGTCTAATACAGGGAGTACAACGGACATCAACTGATGTTTGCTCAAGTTTTATAATGATTTGCATTAAAAAAAATAGTTATGTAGTAAAAACCCATCATCATTGATGTCATACTATGTGGAAAAATAAGAAAACCCAATTGAGGTTGTGATAGGTTTAAGGGGAACATCTAGGTATACTTTCTATGGGGGATAGTATTGTGATTGGGTCTCTAAGGTCAGGTGGACAGCTATGCCCAGCCCTAGTGCAAGTCATCTTCAGTGTCATAAAATACATGACGTGTCATTGACTTTCAAACCATAGGGCTCTTTGCTATGTGGCCCTCTATGATTGGTCGGTACGCTTGCACCCTTCTGGAATATTTCACTCACTAGCAGCACGCAAGCTGGTACCCCAGGTGCTGGTGGGCTGGACTTGACCATGCCTCCCCACCCAATTAGCCCAACATCCATCATCACTCCTGCTGTCTGCCATTTGAATAGTCTTTGAACTCAGCCTTGCAAAGTATCACTCCGCCTGAGAATAGAAGGGAGTGTGGGCATGCACTTGCCTTCAAGTCTCAGTGTAACTCTCCCAAAGTCTATTTGTATCTAGACCATGTGACAGGAGACCATGTTTAAGCTCTTTCTTTTGTATTTAACACTATAACATGAATAAAACCTGTCACTTTTGTGTTTTTACATTATACCTCAACAGGAGCTCGCCTCACTTCTCATGTTCATTGCATCTCTTTGAATAGGTAACCCGTTTCTTGGCTGCCCCAACCCTTGACACTGGGCCAGACAAACTTTCTCGAATCTTCCCTCATCATCAGCTGTTTTCTTCTGCTGCGCCATAATTTCAGCACTTCTGTTCATGGGGTCTTGGTTTGCCAAAACACGACGTGGAACATCCAGATTCTTTATACATATGTATTTTGGTGGCACCGCCTGCAGTCTATTCACTACGTATAGCCAGCCTTCATGATTACTTAATCTATTTGCGTTTCAGCATCTGTACAATTATAAAATGGCTTGCATTTTCTTCAGTGCTCTCCGCACGTGCAATCTTCATTCCGCACATGAAATGTTGCTCAATTCTTCACTTTGCCATCAGATTCTATAAGATCTACATACTCTCGTCATTGGCATCTCTTCTAAATGTGTCATTTCTACTTCATGTGACATCACCAGCCTTCCCTTTCATTCATCTTCACACATCTTTGGGAACCTCCTTTAAAAGATTGTCATTTCTCCACAGGTACATCATATAGGGCTTTCTCAATGGATTCCTTGTTTCGAGGATTCTTTGTGGTACAGGGACCATTATTGGCATCGTACATGTCGCAATTTCCGGCTTCCAACATATAGGCAAAATGGGGGCAGGACTTCGGGTACAGGCACTTGGCTCCTCCTCTACACTCCCCCCTATCGTTAATTCATCGACCACTCTCCCATCAGTCTTCACATCTGGACATCCTCGTCTGAAAAAGTGCTTCTTCGGAGTCCATATCTTCATTACTCTTTTCATAGATCCTGCTGATTTTGCATGGTCATCAACATTCCAGGTCATGTGACTACATTGTCCATTTGGGCTGCAGTAGGTACATCTTCCCACATAATTCTTGTGGTTTCTTGGATACAGAAACGTTTTTCCCTCAGGTGCTAGAATACTTGCTTCTTTATACTTTCTGATTTCTTCATCTGTCAGCTCTAAGGGTCCAAATCCTGACTCCACTTCGATCATAATCTTCATTCCTACTGCTTTCTTTGTCGTCCTCTTGCACTGTATGATTATTACTGTGATCATACAGAATCCAAATATGAACATCACCAACAATGCTCTGAGGAAATTGAAGCTATTCGCCATCCATTGTGGAACCCATGAGAAGATTGATGCAAACCAGCTGTCGTCTGCAATATCTTCTACTTTGTCTTCCATCTTGATGTGCAAATTAATCAGCATCATTATGGCCTCTGTTAAGGTGCCATATCTCGTCATTTTGAGAAGGTATGAATGTGCAACATGATTGTCTGATTTTGGCACAAACAACTCCATCCATAGCTGTAATCATGTCTAGGACATGTGTAGTCATCAGGTCCATTAGACTAATGGATCTCAATTCTTCTTGGATAGCATTGAATCCCTTTATGGTAGTGTTGATCACCTGCATGAGCTCCCATCTGGTAATCTGTAAGCATTTGGCACAAGCCATCATCTGTATCCCTGGCATGAAGATAGTTGTGAATACTGCAGCAGTTTGACTGAACAACCTGTGTTCATACGGAATAGAATCAAAGGCTTCTATCGATTTTTGTTTGAGAAATTCAAACAGTCTCCTCTTCCTTAGATGAGCATCTGCTTTTGTAAACACTCCAATATTCATATCACTCTTCAGAATCACAAATGCTAGAACATGAACAATCACTATGGAACACAGTCCTCCTCAGTCTTTGGGCAATTTCATACAAGCTCTGGATCCACACGCCTAGTAGTGGTCCATTATCACTACTTTTCCATCCTTCATGCCTGGTACATTGAAAATTCGACTGCACTGCTGTTTCATTCCAACCTTTCTTGTGCCATTGTTTCTGAAACACAAGGATTTATTTGCTAGAGGTACTATTTGCAAAGGTCCTCCTTTATCATCAACCCATGTCAGCAACTTTGCAATGTTCGGCCAGTGATGCTTGCATTCATTTTCTGCATTATAATATTAGAACAGAAACAGATTACCCAACTCTCCGCCTATAGATATCGGGATGGATGATAGTCTATTGTCCAATGTAGGACGTCATTTTCTCCTTTAAGACAGCTGGCGTGACAATTGTCACCTCACGTAACAAAACATCATTATCATTGCTAATGAACCACTTTCCACTATCAAAAACCAAATTTCATTATTATTGGATATCACAACAAATATATATCTCTCTAAATAAAAACAATCAACATTCATTCACAATTTTACAAAAACACAATTAAAAAACAATTAATTAATCTGTGATGGGGTATTTGTCATTAGTACAAACAGACTACTTAAATTGTAGCAGTTAGATGTACGACTTCTGGTGTTCTTTAGTCTTATACAATAGTTGACATGTTTCGGCCCTTGGATAAAGTTGGGCACTATCTCTAATGCTTGTCGAACCCTTGATTTTACAGCCTTCTTCAAGACAAGTACATTTCTTCAGAATAGTGATGTTACTTTTGTATACCCCATATACAAATATGCGTCTACCTATAAAGAAACGTTAAACAATGTATTAAAACCATATTCCCATTTGGTAGTGGTTCAAAAGAACACATAAACAGAACAATAAACACTAAAAAACATAGCCCTTCGATTTCTGTTATAACTCAAAAATAGAAAAACTTGTTATTGCTTATTCTTTAATTCACATGTTGTGAGGGCAGATGCACATCTCTATCTTTATATACTAGAGGTCCATATTCAAAACCACAAAAGACTAGTCTTTATCCATAGACCTGTACATTACATGTTTCGCCATCACACTCTTCTCATATACAAGTTTCTGACAAAAATGAAGAAAAACATAGAGTATCATTCAACCCTTACTTACATAATATAGGCGTGAGTGCACCTCGGCACAATTTGTAGCCTGTGCTGTTTTGTTGTCAAGAAATTGCTGTTCATCAATATTCAGGCAAAATCTTAACCTCGTGGATAAATATTCCACCATCAATAGGATTTCTTTTGGCATCTTCATCTGGTCAAAGCCTAGATGGGAAAAACCACACAGGCAGAGGAGAAAAGGGGAAAACGGGGTGTCAAAAAAAGGAAGACTCACACCCTCGTACCTTCTAGTTTTCTCTGAGGAAGTCTACCTCATATGGCATATTCATAGCAACAATCTTTTGTTAAATGATCAGGTAACTGCAGGATCTGTTGAATTATTGCTATAAGCAGCCTCCTAATTGCAGGTCTCCTTTTTAGGATCTTGCAAAAAAACACATATATTAGTACTATGACCAACAAGAGCAGGATAAGCTTGAAGTGTGTAAACAAAAACAGCGAGAAGTAGTCTATGGGCATCAGCATCTGTTAGGACCATCTGAATTAACCAAAGAGAAACTCAGTGAGAAATTAATCAGGAAACTGCTCATGTTTCCAATCGTCAAATTAAAACTCCAGATTTGGAATATTTAGTAAATCAACACTTTTCAAAGTATCATGTAACTCAAGAGCTTAGTTTTGCACTACTTCTATACTATCTATAAAGAGTGTCCAGGGTGAGCCACAGTCCAAATGCACGCTTGCATTTATTTGGTCAGCAACCTTAGCATCCTTCTTCGTTGTCATCAATTGAGTCTGCACATGCTGAACTTATTCTTCTTGACTTGCTTCAGAATCAACGGTTGGGGGTGTGTCGGTCTCACCAGCGTAAGGTTAATGTCATTCAAATGTATCCTTGCATGTCTCTCTTGGACTTTTACTGCTGCAGGAATAATATTCTCCACAATAAAGGCACCACTAAAACTGGGCTCATGCCACTTCCTTGCGAATTTACTCAGTAGGACTGAATCTCCAACAAATATTCTAGGTACAGGAATTACTTCTTGAAGTCTGGTTTCTGAATGGATCATCTGTGTCCAGAGACCGACCCACCGTTATGCTTGAGTTGATCTGAAATGACAGAGATACTAGCGGTCATACATGTCAAATAAGCAAGTAACTAATTTTCTAACATTTCTGCAGTCTTCTGGGCATCACTTATGCTCCTCGAGGAGACAAAGGCATTCTCATTCGCCTCCCTGTCACTAACTCGTGGGGTGTGAGGTGGTGGTCCGACTCAGGCTGATTCCTCACTGCATATAATGCAAGGGGCAGGGAACACAGCCATCCCTTCTTCAATGTCAATTTCAATTTTTCAATTCTCTCTTTAAGGAGACCATTGAGTCTCTCACATACTCTTTTCGCTTGTGGGTGATAAGCAGAAGATAACTTGCGTTTTAGACTAAGCAATAGGGTAACCTGTTCAAATACTTCATGAACAAAATGGGGCCCATTGTCGGATCTCACCACCTCACATACTCCCCATCTGGGAAAGACTTCTCTGACAAAAATCTTTACTGTACAAGTGGCATCAGGGTGTGTACAAGGACCTGCTTTGATCCACCTACAAAAGGGACACACCACCGCTATCACATACCTGTATCCACTACATCCTTGCAGTATATCAACATAGTCAATATGTAAATGCTGAAAAGGACCATTTGGTCGAGGAATCACTCTTCTGATCATTCGCAGTGTATGTCCAGCACTAAACTTTTGACATATAATGCAATTTACTACATAAAATGCATCATGTTCTAACAGGTTTGGTACGAACCAGTCCTCTGCAATAGCTGCTGCAAGGCTTTCCATAGTTACATGCGCAGGTTAGTGCAGCTGTTCAAGTGCTACCCTTAACAAGGCTACATGCATTACTGACTTTCCAGTGCTGTCCTGTCGCTACAATACTTCAGAGGGGGATAAAGAACACCCCCTCTGTTTCCAAAATTCATGTTCTTCCTGGGGTCACCACCTTGAACCTCCATCAACTATCTTCTTGATAAATGATTAAACCCTTCATTTACAATCGTCATTGTGACTAAACTTGAAATATCAGGTGAATATGAAACCCTTTTGGCTTCTTCGTCTGCAGCTTTGTTCCCGCAAGAGATAAAGTCAGTTTGCTCAGTGTGTGCTGCACATTTAACTATTGCAATGGCTACTGGGAGTTGCAGTGCCTTGATAAGCCTGTCCAATAATGCTGTGTGTTCCACTGGAGTGCCATCCGCTTGGAGGTAGCCCTTCCGTTTCCAACGTGTTAGCCCTGTATGCAAGGTTAATGTCACATAGGTGGAGTCACTGTAGACCATTACCACCTGCCCTGCATGTTTCTTGAGTGTGACAATAAGCACCACTAATTCTGCTATTTGCGCAGAAAGGTGAGACTGTATTCTTGCACTTGCTACAACCTCAAATTTATTTGCTCAATGCCTCACTACGGCAGCACCTGAATGCCTTTTCCCATCAGTTTAATCAATTTTTGAAGACCCATCAATAAAGAAAATCCTCCCGCTGCTAGCGCATTTTCCTTTACATGTGGGATGTCATCATAGAATTCCTTGTGGTTAGATCAATCATGCACATGGTCACCCTCTGCTACAGGCTCAGCTACAAACGTGGCAAGGTTCTCTATTTTACACCTGACTATTTTGATTGCTCTATTCGATATAATTAACTCACACGCGGATGCCCTCTGAGATGTCAATGTACCCTTAGGTTTCTCCAAAATGGCAAACAACGCATGCCCAACAAACAATGTCATAGAACACCCACTCACAATACTAGTAGACTTCTCTATTGAATATGCGGCTGCTGCCAATGACTGTTCCCAAGGAAAGTGCCCTCTCATAACTGGCTCTAAAATCCCACTGTAATATGCCAGGGGTTTGTACCCAATGTAGTCCTCTGTTTAAGTACTGCTGTCATGACTGTCCCATTCGTAGGTGAAAACAAACAGAGTTCCTCATCATAGTTGGGAATTCATAAAACTGGAGCTGTACAAATAGCTTTATTCAATTCTTCAAACCCTTCCTCCATTTCCTCAGACCATTCCATTCTTTCCTTATTCAAGTGTATTCACATGTGCTTTCTTCAGAGCCTGCAAAAGGGGTCTTGTGTATTAACTATAATCAAATACCCATGCTATAACATAGTTGCATAATCCTAAAAACTGCTGCATTTGTTTTATCATGTGCAGTTTCATAATCGCCTCTGCTCTTTGAGGTGTGACTCTCTTCCCATCATGTGAGATTAACTGACCTATGTACAACACCCTTCTTGACAATATTGCAAATTCTCTTATCCACTTTATATCCCTTGTCTGCTAGAATAGTCCTTAACTGAATCAAATCGTGTCTGTACTAATCTTCTGTCGTGCTACAAACCAAAATACCATCTACGTATTGCAGCACAACACTTTTCAAATCAATATTGCCTAAGTCCTTATGCAGGACCCTATTAAATATTGATGGAGACTCACAGTACCCTTGGGGCAAATGAGTGCTCTTGAGTTTAGTTTGGCGAAATGTAAATGACGTAAGGTCTTGTGCAACGGGATTGAGAAAAACACATTTTTCGAGTCAATCACTGTAAAATACCATGCTTCTGCTGGGATACTACAGAGTATCGACACCAGATTTGTAACTAAAGGAAACTCTGCCTCTACAATCTGGTTAATCGGTTTTATATCTTGTATGAATATACACGACCCTCCATTAGTTTCTTTCACAGGGTACACCACAGTATTACACAGTGACTCTGATGTCACAAAAATACCTTGTTCCCTTAGGGCTGATATAGTCTTAAAAATACCCTAATCTGCCTCTCCAGACATTGGGTTCTGTCTTGCACGAGGTAAAATTGCTCCTGGCTTCAGCTTAATATTGGGGACTGTAGTCCACAAAGAGTTTGGTACCTTTTCCAAGTCTTCATCAAAGAATGCTGGGCCACTGCTGCACTATCACCAGTCACTGTGGGATCTCTCTTTTCTCTATTCTGATCCAATATGTAATACTCATCTTGAATATTACTTCATCATATGATGGATCATCTCTAAACATATTCTCGCCAGTGACGTCAGTCAATCTATACCCTCCCCAATGGCAATCCCTGTTATCCATTGCCTGCCATCATCATCTGTTCCTTCGAGCATGGCACTATGGCTCCATTTAACTATAGGGGAGTAGTCTGTCCCTGCTCTTTGCTCATAGATATCTGTGGCCTTGAACAAAAACTCATCAGGTTTTCCCATAATCTTTCCCACTAAGCCAGGTAGCCATGTCAACCAAATGCATATCCCATAAAGAAAGACTTCTGGCTCTAATGGCATTCCTAACAGAGCCATTTGCCCTGTAAATGCTAATATGAATTTGCCCACATTCATATAATGGATCCCTGGTGTAGAACACACTATGCCTTCATCGATAAAAGAAATTATCATATTATGCTTTATCATTAAATATAGTCCTAGAATGTTAACCAGTGTCTGTCTTGAATACAATAATGGAACAGACATGTCACACTCTCTTATGGAGACTGGTCATTCATCAGTAAAAGGAACGCGATTCGTAGCTCCATAGAAACTTTGCGCATTCATGGCATATTCCGACATTGGGTATTTCCCCCCTCGTATACATGAATGAGTAGCCCCAGTGTCTACTAAAAAAGAAAAAGATTTGTCTCCTATCGTCACATCAACCCTTGGTTCCTCTTGAGGGTCTGGTGTCACTGAGAGTAATGAGCACATTAAGTGACCCTGTTAGCTGTCCTATTGTGGGAACATGCATATCCCTGTACCTGTAAAAATACTTCCTCCCGCCACAGTGACTCCCCCCTACTCTAGGTGTCAATAACTGTCCCGTGTTTGCATTCTGCTGTATCTGCATGGGTGCATTCTGTGACTGCCCTTGGGGCAGCTTCAATGGTGCTTGCTGTGGCTGAAATACCTGTTGCATTTGCGGTGCTTGATACACTGTCTGATCTTGGGCAAACCCATCCCTAGGTTGTGAGCTATATGCTGGAGGATAAGTTGTCCCCCCTCTTGAGAACTGCCCATTCTGTACATACTCTTGGCTTCCACATGTACGTGCAATGTGCCTTGTCATTCCACATGTCCAACACACAGGAGGAGCTCTTCTGACTAGCCCCCCTTGGTTGAATCCTACTTGCACATTCTGATTATCATTCTGCATACTCTGAAAACCGCCTTATTTATTCTGAAACCCATCCCTCCTTGATCCATTAGGTGTTTATTATTCACCAGCGATGCACCCTCTGCTTGTTGCATGCCCAATCCTTCTCTACTTGTCAATACTGCCTCTTCCATGGCATATTTTGACAATTTCTTCTTCTGAACTAACTTGGCTCCCTCAAGTTTTCTTGCATCTTCCTTCTTCTTTTTCTCTTTTAACAGCCGGCAGTGATGCACTATGGTCAACTTTATTTCTGCCCATGGATTTGCTTCCATTCCCACTAGTTTGAGTTGTCTCTGTACCTGTTCTGGCAATCCTTGACACAAAATGTGGTAGAATACTGCCACTGTCTTCCCCCATGGTTCCTGCTTTTTAAGAGTCCACCATTCCTGAATACTTTGAATGTAAGCAAGCATATCTTCATCATCTTTCATTTTACGTGCCATAATTGCACCCATATCTGACATATCAGGATACTGAACCCTTAGTGCCCTTCAGATATCTGCTCCACAATAGTTAAATGGCGCTCCATCCTGCGCTGTGTTCTGTGCTGTGACACTTGAGTATCCTGCTCTCGTCCAAATGTCATCAGCCAGAATGGCTGCTAGGAGAACTGTGCCCTATTGGTAAAGTATTTCCGCCAGTCATTTTCTTTAGCTCATACATCCATTTTCCCACACCCGCTGTTAACCTCGGAAGTTTGCAGCTTAAATTATCATTATCCATTTGTGGCCAGGGAATATACTGCGGTCTGGCCCCTCCTTTTTCCAATAAAGGGAACTGTGTGAGCCCAAATCCACACTCAGCTCCCATTGTCTGCCTATCCATAGTGGGGACAATGGTTCTTGATCGCCTTATGCCTGGCAATGACCTCAGCCTGATCAAATATGGTGGTGACTCTCCCTTTGCGCTATAAGATTGTCCTTTAGGTCGCTCTTGATATGCTATGGGATCTGGCGTTCTATCGTTAGGCTGCTCTAGTTCAGTCCATCTCACTTCCTTGTCTTTCTGCAGACATCCCTCGGGACTGCATGCACTTCCTTCCTCTTCCACACAGAAGGTTTCTCTATCTTCACCTGACATATCTAGTCCCCAGCTAGTATGGCTTTTGTCCCCTTCACCCTTATTTAAAGTCAGCCTATCTAAGGACAAGGATGTATGCCCGAGACTGAACAGGTCTCTTTCTTCACTTTGTGATTGCATGGCCAGGGACTGTTCTCCCTTCCCTCGGATTCCCAATTTCCTACTTTCTCTCAAGTCTTGATAGACTTCATCAATCCTCTCCCCGATTCTCCCTATGCCACAATTCTCCTCTAGGGTTGCCCTAAATGGTCCTGACATTGCTCCCTGTGATGGGAGGAACTCCTCTATATTGCCCCATGATGTTACTGGACTTGGTTCCATTAACTGTTTCTGAATGCGATCAATATTGCGTTCCCTTTGTCTTCTTTTTCGCTCTGTTTCTTTGTCTAATTCTCTTCAGTTTCTCGCTTCCCATCTAACTCTTTCCTCTTCTTGTCTTTTCTCTTCCCTTTTTTCATTTGTTCTACGCTCTTCTTCTTCCCTTTGTCTTTGTATTCTTTATACCTTAATTTCTGTGCTTCTCCCCTTCTCTCTTCTTTTCTTTCCTATCTCATTCTTTGATTGTTCTCTGCCTGTTATCATACTTTCTTTGCTCCTCTGCCCTTTCCTCTTTCTTTTGCTGTTATTCCTGATACAACAGGTATTCATTCCGTCTTTACATACCATTTAGAGGAGCTTACTTTGCGATCCCGCCAGCATCTAAATTTGTTCGCTTCCTTACAGATATCGTTCAAGGGCCACTGCATGGGAACGACTTCTTTCCGTAGGACAGAGAACCTTAATACATCCATTAAGTAACGGCTTCTACGACTGCTCATGAAGCAACATGCACGTCCTGTGCCATTTCCGCTGCTGAGTTTCCATCAGACCGCATCAGGTATTTGAAGTACATTTAGATGTACTTTTTTCCGACCAGTTTTGTCTTCAATACATAGCTCATACCTGCACTCCCCTCTTATTAGAGCATGCAGAATACTACGGACTCGCAAGAAAATACAAAAGCTGCATATCACGTTGCTCATGAAATTCTCAGCTACGCTTCCTCTGCATTCAAGTGCCCGTGGAGACTGTTGCATAAGTGAGTTTCATTTTACCCTTGATTTCCATAACCCCAGTCGTGGCAGTATTGTTTATTAGTATACACCGATCAGTCACTTAATAGCTGTCAGTTGAAATGGATCCTTTTCTTTATTTTTTCACCTTTACAGATGTAGTTAGGTTTACCTAACACAGTTGAATACATTGCTATTTTATTAGCTTCAATGCAAGGATTGTTCCACCTCACGGCAAGAGATAGACACTAGTATACATCTCTTGAGACATGTGAGTTATTAAACCTATTTTTTACCATACAACTATCGGCCTGATAAGTTACTGCCTCCCTAGAACTAATTTAAACATATATATATATATATATATATATATATATATATATATATATATATATATATATATATATATATATTTCACTTCCTCACACTTCTAATCCTTTAAACCTTTATTAACAGGTTGTTTCCTGTCAAGTGATCATTCCTATAGATATTGCACTAATTTAATGCCACTATTACCACCCAGCTAACTAATGTCCTCTCTAATTGGTGCTCACTGAGTCCGCTTATATTGAAACAGTGTCTTGTAACCGCATGATGTTTGTCCTTACCATGAACGTCTTATTGTATGAACAGCATGCCCTATGATAACCATCTCAATACTTTGTATTGTTGCTAGACAATCACTACTGCTGGTCAATGTCTCTTAACATGTGTTTCGTAATGTTAGCTATACACAATTATGGAAAATATACCCACAATAGTTACTTTTTCTCTTCCCCCCTTTTTTTTCTGCTGTTCTACTAGGCTCAAGAAGAAGAGGGAATTACCTCGAAACGCGTCAGCCAAGCACAGTTTAATTTGTGGATATTTTTCCTTGTTTTCCTTTGCATTTTATGCCAATTGACCTACAGTCAACTGTAATCATTGAATTATATTTATTTCTGTTCTTTTGAATTAAATGTTTCTACCTTTTTCGTATTTGAGATTATCATTTACCAGAATTGAACATTCCGTATCTGTGAAATTGAACGCAATTCACTGAATGTCTTTATTGACAACATTATATAGCGTGGAGGAGATGGGAGGGCTCCCAATTTGGATCCTCTCATTTTTTCTACTTTCAGCAACATTGATCTTGTGCCAACACCATTTTTTCTCCCCTGCACCTTAATATTCTAAAAAACTCTAATAATTAACAATTGATTAAGGACCTTGATCTATTAGTGTGCAGCGACAACCACAAACATTGTTTGCTTCCTGATACATCTGACCTCGTATCTGCCTATTCTTTCTCTTGTGCTCATCTTCTGTCACTCTTTTCTCTCATTCCCTATCTTTTCTATCCTGTTCGTCTTAATCTTTCTTTGCCTAACTTCCTGGATACTGTTCCCATCGAGCTTGAGCAATATCTGTCTACCCATCCATTCGTTCTGCAAGAGCGTTACCGTGTCAGCTTTATCCTTTTCCCCTTGCCATCTCTTAATTTTTCGTTCTATGTCTGTGGTCACATTTGATCGTTTGCCTTTCTCCTCCTTGTCCTGAAAGATCTTAAAGATCTCCTCCTTTATTTTATTCTCTTTTGGACTATTGTCACTGCTGTAGGCAGGTGGTTCATAAATAGGATTACTATATCCTGTTGCCACATTTAGTTCCTTTAATGTATACAATCCTTCATCTTCTGTACTATTGCTGTTTACTTCGGGCGAGGTAATGGGAGCAGAAGACTCAACACCTTCCTTCCTACAGTGATTAAGCTTCCAATCCTGAGGAGGCGTATTCTCCCTCTCCTCCTGGTACCTTCTATTTTAGAACTACCTTCCAGAGTTCTAAAATAGCTAACCTCTTCTCCAAGTTCATCCTTGTGTACACAGCGTGCAAGTATGTGGTCATATGTTGCAAAACCGCTTTTGACAGCGATCCCCCTTGTGGCCATGGCATGACATTTTTTTCTGATGTGACCTTTACCCACTCCACACTGTACTGTTTGAGCTTAGGCGCATGTTTTGGCAAAGTTTTACACAGGTGCATCAGTGGAGTAACATCCCCCATTGTGATAAGTCTCAATTGGCTGTCAATACTTACCGTTAGTTACACAGATATGTTTCAGAAAAACAACAAATTTGAGCGCGCTCCAACCTTTGCCACTCAAAGCCTCTACTTCCCAATTATCTCAATCTATCTTTTCAGTCAGCACCGACAATGACTTAAAGTAGATAAAACATTGTATCTCTTTTTCAACCTCACAGTTTATTTGCGTCGCTCTTCGACACCTCTTTTCAATTTCAAAATGCACAAACAGACAGACTACTCGACTTTTCACATGTACACCATGGTACACCTTTTCTCCTAGCCCTTAAAATACCCCAATTGGAGTTTGAGACATTCCCTATCATAAACCTGTTTATGTGCCACCTATTTAACCCGTCTGGGTTTTGAAATGACTCCTTCTAGACCTTCCTTGAGGTAGGAAACCAGGCTCTATAAAATGCTCCCCATTTAAACACTCTCTTATCTCTCTTATCACAATCCCATTCCCTTATTTTGCCAGTCCCCTCAATCTACACACCATTCGCTCTTCAGCTCAAGGCCTTTGTTATCATCTCCCCTCCTTCAATCGACCATGATCACCTTCAATCCGCTCAGCACCTGTGGAAATCAGGAGGGATTCTGTCAAAAAGGGGCACACCCACCTGTATCGCTCTTCTTACAAGTTTTCTATATCGGCCGCTCTCCACAGGAAACCTTGCGATCTTCTGGCTAGATGGCCGAGGTTGTCCGATCACTGAAGCACTGAAAACCTACAGGTCGATGGGTACTCTAGCCATCCTCCCTCTGCTACCACATGAACCTGTAGACCCTTTAAGCGAGGTAGCGCTATATGGGATGGATTGGGATGCATATTTTACTCTTACACCAATAATAAGACCGACTCAGGAAGTTAGACAATCATAGCTGTTTTAATTGCAATTGTCTAAAGCAGGCAGTACAACAGACATCAAAGGACATTTGCTCAAGTCTCTCAACGATTTACATAAAAAACACAATTATATGATATGATATTATATTTTATTATATATAGTAAAATAATAATTATTAACGTCATACTATGTGGCAAAATAAGAAAACCTACTTAGGTTGTGATAGGTTTAAGGGGAACATATAGATATACTTTCTACGGGAGATAGGATTGTGATTGAGAATAGAAGAGAGTGTGAGCCTGGTTTTATCTTCAAGTCTCTGTGTATCTTGCCCAAAGTCTATTTTCATCTAAACTATGTGTCCGGAGACTGTGTTTGAGCTCTTTCTTTCGTATTTAACACTATTAATTGAATAAAATCTGGCACTGTAGTGTTATTCCATTACACTTCAACAGGAGCTTGTCTTGCTTCTCACGTTCATTGGATCTTCTCGAATAGATAACCAGTTCCTTGGCGGCGCCAATCCTTGACACTGGGTCAGACAATCTTCCTCGAATCTTCCCTCGTTGTCAGCTATTTTCTTCTACTGCGCCATACTTTCATCCTTTCTGTTCATGGGTCCTAATTTGCTAAAACACGACATTGAACATCCAGATTCTACATACATATATATATTGGTGGCACCGCCTGCAGTCGACTCAGAAGGATAGCTCAGGGGCAACGTGCTTGCCTTGGAAGCAAAATGACACAGAGCAACACGGTTTGGTTCCCGTGTCAGCGCTTAGAAACTTCTAGGTATTAAGCGTGTTATAAATAACATATCATATCATACCTATTCACTATGTATAGCCAGCCTTCATGATTACTTAGTCTACTTGCATTTCAGAATCTGGACAATTATAAAATGGCTTGCATTTTCTTCATTGCTCTCCGCACGTGCAATCTTCATTCGGGACATGAAATGTTGATCAATTCTTGACTTCACCATCACATTCTATAAGGTATATATACTCTCTTCATTGACATCTCTTCTGGGTGCATCATTTCTGCTTTATGTGATGTCACCTGTCTTCACTTTCATTCATCCTCATACTTCTTCCAGAAACCTCCTTTAAAAGACGGTCATTTCTTTGCAGGCACATCATATAGAGCTTTCTCAATGGATACCCTGTTTCGAGGATTTTTCGCAGTATAGGGACCACTATTGGCATCGTACATGTTGCAATTTCCAGCTTCCAACATATCAGCAAAATGGGGGCAGGACTTCTGGTCAGTAGAAGCACTTGGTTCCTCCTCTACAATCTTCTTTCTTGACAAAAGTACTGTTCATTCAGAAGAAGTTCCATCAGCTGACCAATTATCATGATTTTCTAGGTAAGCACATACTACCCCGCAATTATTGTTTCCCACGTGTCTTCACACAGTTCTCCAGTGCAATAATGCCTAGCTTCCAATGATGTTTTATTTTTACAGAGCATGCAGATTGCTGTGAGGGCATTGCGATTATCAATAATTAAAAAATCCTTGACCTTTGATCTGGGCATATTCACACTGGCAAAGTCAGTTACAGTTTCTATTTTTTGTAATATCACTGGCAGATTTGCTAGTGGATAACATAGAATAACCTCAGGCCCTAGGCATGTCAGATTGCTTTCTTTTGTGAATTCACTTATACTTGGACTACTTGCCTTAAACTGACTTAATTTATTTTTCTTTGACAAAATAATTGCAGTGAGTACCACAGATCAATTTGTTTTGATCTGTGCCGCTGTTGCTCTTCAGCCACAGTTACCCTTATATGTCCGGAGGTCTTGGAAGTCCTCAGACTCTTAAACCCACAACATGTCTGGGTGACCCATGACCTGCCAAAGTTATAAAAAAAAGTGTCCATCGTCCCCAGCCCCTGTGATAATGGATTTTGTTAATACCTCTTTTTCCACTGCACATGTTCCAGTATCCATTAAGCAAGCGTGGACAACTCCCCTGCCTTGTTAGATCAAAAGGTCAGCCTTCTTTCTAATATGGACAATGGACAAGTCTCCTTGTTGATACTCCTGGATCTTTCAGCTGCCTTTTGACCTTGTTGATTTTAAGGTTCTTTTTAATAGAGTTCTAACTGAGGCATTTTTATATGTATATGTGGCAGACTGGATTCAATATTTGTTATCGAATAGATCAGCCCTAGTTTTCAACAATGATGCGACAGCTCCACCATGTGATCTCATGCAGATGATTCCACAAAGTTCCTGTCTCTCCCCAACCCTGTGTAATTTTCTTTATGAAAGCTCTGTTTGAGTTGTTGAATGGCAAGGAAATCTTATGTACTAATTATGCCGATGAGACCCAAATTGTTTGACAACTATCAGGTGACTATACAATTGATTCTGAAAAGATCAATATGATCTTTTCTATTTTATAGGGTTGGATGGCCCACAATGGGTTGGTGCTTAATGTGGCCAAGACCAAACTTCTCCTTGTTGGAACACAGAAAAAGCTTAACAAACTGACACCATCATATCAAAGCTTTTCCTTTGCCGACTGGCTAATTGATGTACTCCCCAAAGTCAAAACTGGTGGTGTGTATGTTGATTCTACTTTATCCATGAAGGACCCCGTGAACTATATATCTTCTTCTTCAGTCTATTATTTGAGGGTATTGAGCCAGATTCAGCCTTTTATTGCAGAAAACAGTTTGCCGACGATGGGCCGGGTCATCGTAGGAACCAGACACGATTATTGTGCCAGTCTACTTGTTGGCATTTCTCAAGACAACCCATCCAAACTACAAGTTGTACAAAATAATGCTGTTAGGATAGAAGCTCGTCTGAAATGGTGAGCCCATTTTACTGAGGCCAGAAGAGCTCTTCACTGACTCTCAGTGACGGAATGTGATCAGTTTAGACTGCTCACCATTAGACATAAATCAATGTTTGGCAAGGGATGGATGAAATGTACCTGCTCGGGTTCTTAGATCCAGCCAAAGCAATCTGCCACACATTCTGTGGTTTAAGCTCCAGAGACCCAGTAAGCAAGCTTTTAATTATTTTGTCCCTGATCATTGGAATAATCTTCCACCTACCCTGCGTTTAGAGCCATTGCTTGCCTCTTTTAAGAAAGCGCTGAAAACCTTTTTTTCATAACATGGCTGTTTTCGTTTTTATCTGCCGACTACTTTTATGCCAATTTTAGTTGCTCTTACTCCCCTTGAGTTTTATTGTCTTATGTTGCCAACCTGTTTTTAGTGTTGTTTTTATGTGTTTTTAGCCTGTGCTGCTGTTTTTAATTCTTTGGTTCCTTGGGCTTATTCGTCTGTCCTCTTTGGTTTGGTGTTTTTTGTTATTTCGCCGGTTTGCCAGCTGGCCTAAGGCACTTTAAGTAATTAAATACATAATAGCTCGTTTGGTCTAGGTGTGGTCCTTACTGAGACAGACACACAAGGCGAGATCAGGCCGATTGCCTATGCAAGCAGGGCCCTGTCTGAGATGGAGCAGAGCTATTCACAGATTGAGCGGGAAGCCCTGGCAGTCCTGTGGGGGGTGTCAGCATTTTTACATCTAAATGCTCGGCGGGCCGGTGATTGTGTTAACAGACCACAAGGATTTGCTTCCGATCATTGCCGGATCGTCATCGAAGCCCTCGGCCCCCATTGAAAGGTGAATGCTTGAGCTCCTGGAGTATGGTGTCTCGCTAGTGTATCGCCAGGGTACTAACAATGCAATGGATTATTTGTCGAGGCATCCAAGGGGTGGTGTGGAAGAAAAAGAAGACATCAATGTGGAAGTGGCCGATGAGCATGGCCAGCTGCTCGTGGAATCGAAAACCCTGAGCTCAATGCCACTACAGGAACTTGAAAAGGTGGCAGCTATGGATGAGTGCTTCCACATACTAAAGACGGTGCTTCAGCAAGGCTCATGGAGGTCAGTGGTGGACAGGCTGGTGCAAAGAGCCCAAGAGTGTGGGTGGCGCTAGAACAGTTGTGGAGAGTGAAAGATGAGTTGACGTTTGTGGAGTCGGGGCTATTGCTCCGGGGAGACCGAATAGTGGTACTGATGTGCAAGATCCAGCAAGTTATCAAACTGGTGCACCAGGGTCACAAAGGGATGGCAAAGACAAAAGTGAGGGTATGCCAGAAAGTGTTGTTCCCCAACCTCGAGAAGCAAGTGGAGGAGTTTGTTTTGGCCTGCATATGGTGTCAGGTGGCTGCCCGGTGCAGAAAGAACCCCTCATTGAAGCCATACCCCAAGGAACAAGACCCTGGGAAAGTGTGCATGCAGACTTTGGTTCAATGGGCAGAACCCCACTTACTAGTGGTGGTGGACGAGTGGTCACATTACCCTGAGGTTGAGTTCATTGAGTCGGTGTCGTTTGACAAGGTGGCAGTCACCCTGGAGAAGATCTATGCCACGTATATGCTGCCTCTGACCCTGTGCTCTGATAATGGGCTGTCGTTCCAAGGGGAGAGTTTCACTCAGCTGGTGGGGAGTATGGCATACATCACAGGAACAGCACACCAGTCTGGCCCTGTGCAAATGATGAGGCCGAGCGGTTCATGAGGACCCTCAACAAAGTGTTCCGGATCGCTCATGGACAATTCCAATGCCTACAATGGGCGCAGTACCAGTGTCTGAGGGAGTACCGGGCTACCCTGCATGCATCAACTGGAGTAGCCCCGGTGGAAGCAATGTTTTGAGGATGCCCGAGGGAACTATTAGCTGATCGACGACACTCAGGTGAAGCGAGAAAGAAGGACAGAAGGGGAGAACATCAGAAGAGGACTCAGACCCCATCAACTGATCCCCGGCAATTAAGTTTTGGTGAGGAACCGTCATCCGCAAGGCAAGCTATTACTGATGTACGAACCTTATCCCATGGCGGTGGTAGCCGTGCATGACTCTATGGTGATCATGTTGGATGGAACTGCTGCTGTCAGCCAAAATGTAAGTTTCTTTAACAAGGTGGGGGAGACCAGGCCAGAGACAACCATGTGACAAGACTATGATGAGGTTCCGAATGAGGGCGGTGGTCTGGCCCATCCGCTGAGTCCCCTGGGTCGAGGGGCCGCAGGTGAGGAGAGTCCGAAACAGGAGGCAGGCAGGAGGTATCCACAGAGTGCAGGGAGGGGGAAGCCTGCCAGTCTCAGTGACTATGTGTTGGACCCCTTAACTTGCGTGCTCGGTCCATGGACTGAGTACGGATTTGTGAGCCTGGGACTAAAGTGAAGGAAAAAGGGTGTTGTGAGTTTGCAGTGAAAGGTTTTGACTTATATGTGTGTGCCTCCTGCTGTGTTTATTTGTTATGAAAAAGGAGGAGTGTAGTGCATGTATCTTTAAAGGAACACACGCGGCCGAGTGACATAACTCTGCCGTGTGTGCATAATAAATGGGGCGGTCCTGGGATCGCCAGTGCGACCGTAAAGCCTGAACAGTGAACACTGTGTCTGGTGTGTTCTGTGTGCCGAGGGGGTCACAGGGCCAGAAGGGCATACCGGCAACATACCACAGTGTGTTTGGGGAATATTTCTCCACACCAACGATCTTTGTTCACTACGTAATATGCCATCAGGAAGTGTTGTTTAGTTGAGGCTGCTTTTAGAAGGTGGAAAAATGCAGCACATCCACAGCACCATGTATGATGCTAACAATCGCATGAATCTACTTATATGGCTGCAAAACCAGATGTGCGGTCATTTAATAAGTGCTAGTAGAAAGCTTTGCAACTTCGTGAAGACGGAAAATGTTTGCCGTAAACTTCATGAAGTTTCTGCTTCTGTGCAACATTTTGCAGCAGAGGAGCGTTCTTGTGATGTAAATTCTTTAGAACATCACGTGAAAACTGAAACGAATACATCAAATTAAACAATTACAAACAGCAACAATTAAAAGCCACTATCTAGCACAAAGATTACACAGAGCCGTCCAAGCACTTTTCCCTATAATAGAGGATCCATATTTCTGCAATCTATTTATCAAAATGTCTCAGCCTCGAAATGTACACAAAAAATGAAACACGTATGCTGCGTGTAAGCTTTCTTTTCGGGGCACAGTGTGTCAGGAAAGGGTTTGAAAAAACCCTCACTGCCTTATGTTCTCTGAAACTATCACCCCCTGCTCCCCGTACCAGATCAGGCCAAGGGAACATGAAGGTTTCTAGAAGGATAGATGTGCCTCGCAGGCCTGAGCACATCTATCTTTCTGCATGCCAGTACTTGTTGTGCTCTTGTCAAAGTGCATGCTCAAAGTCACTTGCCGATACAGAGGCCAACAATATTTGTTTCTCCAACGTCTGTGAGCCGTTGGCAAAATGAATATCGGGGGCCCAATTCTCAATCTGGTCTTAAGTACCGAAAAATTAGTTAAAAGGGTAAATTACCTTTTGTTCTTAAGACCTTTTCCGAAGGTGGCACATTCTTCCAAAGTCGGTAGGAATGCACCACTTACGGAGTACATGTGGCAGTTACTAGGATGGGTTGGAACCCAACCTAGCAACCGCCACATTCGTTACGTTTTTAGAAGGGTATTCTTGTGGCACTCCTCCAGTTTTATATGTGTGCTAAAATCGTGCACATATACGGCACCATTTTGTTGCAGTTATACTGGAGGAGTGCCACAAGAAGCATTGTTTGGTGTATATGAAAGTGTTCATATACACCCGTGTATATGAACACTTTCAAATACACCAAAGGAAGCAGCTTCAACGTTGCATTTTGCAACGTTGAAGCTGCTTACTTTGGTGCAAATGAATGAACAGGTTCATTTACACCAAAGTGTTCATATACACTGCACGGATGTATATGAACACTTTCACTTACACCAAAGCAAGCATCTTCAACGTTTAATCTGCAACGTTGAAGCTGCTTACTTTAATATAAATACATGAACACTTTAATTTACACATGTGTATGAACACTTTCCTATACACCAAAGTAAGCCGCTTCAACGTTGAAGCTGCTTACTTTGTTGTATAGGAAAGTGTTTATATGTAGTTATTTTACAAAAATGCTGCCGAGATTTCAGGATTTCACCTGTTATAACTAAAACAGGCACAATCCTGTAGATGCACTCTCGTGCACTACGAGAACGCCCAGGCCCAATTGAGAATACTGGTGGAGCCTGGTCATCCCCATTTGATGCAGTGAATCGTGCTCTTTAGCACGTTCACTGCACCAAGTTATGAATTGGGCCCTCAGCATGTTCAACTAGTCCTTACACTCGTATCTGATCTTGAACTGCTGACAGTACCTTTTGAAGGGATTAGCATGTCTGGCCAGCGGACCCATGTCATGTGGCACACTTTCAGGCAGACTGGATTTTCACTTTGTATGTTGGGACTTGTTGTCCTGTTTCCTTCATTGTACATTTGGACTTCAAATCCCTGCATGCATGCAAAGTGAAAAGCCAGGGCTGATTCAAAGTGGCAAGCACTATATGGGGCCATTTGACAGCTATGGATAGAAAAAAGAAACCTCCCAAACAGTAACACTTCTTCGTCATTACAGTTATGATGAAGTTTGGATTCGGTCGAATAGAAGTATGGCTTAACAAACGAGTGTATTGCTTCCCATCTGGGTAATCATTTGTCTTTGTTGATATTGTCAGCTCCTCCTCAAGCCCCATTAGCCCTTAGAGCCAACAGGAACTATTAAAGAGATGAAATAAGACCTAAGTAAAAATAAAATAAGATCAAAGGATCACGAAACATCATACACAGTCTAACAACGAAGGAAACATTTTATGAGTAAATAAAAGGTTTCATGTGCCATTGTACATAAGGATGAGGTAGGTCCAGTTTTAGCAATGTGACTGAGAACTACAGTACATTTGTTTGACAAACAGTGACATACAGTGGGCTGAATTAGAAAAACCTAGTGACTGAGGAACACCAATGCTGCAAAATACATGTATTAGACCAGACGTTCAGAGAAAATAAATATTTGCAGAAAAAGTGTTTAAGGCTTAATATGGGGCACAGCTCTACTGTCATTGTCATGTGATAACATAAAAAAAATGCAATTCCCAAATAGTTTGCTTGAGACAACTGATCAATTGCAGAAGGTAGAATGATGCATACCAGGTAAAGTCAATACTTCAGTGATTGCTACTAAGATCTGTGTGCATTATGTTCAATGATAGAAGTTTCTGCTAGTTACAGGATAATGAACTGATACAACCATACGAGCAATCACTATGTGCAAAACAAGTTAATATTCTTATAGATATGGCCTTGAGGTTTATGTATTCTGAAGACGTCAGATGTCGTGACTTTCCCCATAGCCTTGCCACCCCATTTTCTCAAACTTGAACTTGGTACTGACCTCCCTCATGGACATATACGATAACATTAGGGACAAGGTGCGACATCGTACAGCCATATTATATTCCATTAGTGTGAGGCTGGACAAATTGAGCCCGTCAGGCCCGTGTGTTACTGGTAACATGTTTTTAGACGCACATGGCTCCTATACGAGTCCTAGTTAATCAAAGTTGGGCTGGTCCAGAAAATGTTTCCTTGTTGATGGAAGAAATCAAATTGATTGATAATAGTGAGCCTAACTTGAGGGTGAGACCATCCCTGTTGCAGGGCAATGAATGTGCCACTCTCAATAGTAACAAACCTCTGAAGAAGAAAAAATCCCCAAATCACAAGAAAACCAGAGTGAATAGGAGGTCATCTGGAAAGGTTTTATGCGCACTCCACTTGCTGGAACCAGTGGAAAAACTGTTGCCTAATAAACAATTAAAACAAGTTAAGATTACTGACAGTGCAGTTCCCATCTCCTAAAGGACAGAAAAGAAACACTTTGTGTCAAAATATGTTGTCTCCTGGATGTGCCGTTTTTTCTCCAGTAAAGTCTCCCGATAATCATATGTACCAAGGCCCAGAGACTAAACAAGTCCTTCATTCTACTGGCAAGGAGGATGGTATGCAAATGATGTCCATTGAGGATGCATGCCAGAGTTATTTACCAAATAATCCTTAATACAGAACCTCCGCGGTCCTTTGTTCTTCGAGAGTTACAATTGCATTTTTACTGAATGACCACCGAGGACGTTGTTAAATAGAAGTAACATCCTGGCTCTGTTTTTTGACATTCCAAAGTTCCAATTTATAACCTCTTCAGACATTGATCAGGTTGATTTTATTAATGAACACAGGCTGGAAATAGTCTCCCATAACATACTATCCAGAATTGTTAGAAACTGTGTCCTATCAGAAGTAGAACATTTTAGGCTGATGGATTATGATTGCATTTAACGCAGTTCCTTTCGGGCCGGCCTCCACCTCTTCTTGCTGACTCCAGGACTTGCCAGGTCTGCTTGAGGACTGCTTGAGGTCTACTTGCCTGGACTGCCTGGACTGCCCCAACTGACATTGATCTCCCGCTACCCTCATCTTGTGCTCAAAGCAGGATCCTGTGCTCAAAGCAGTTCCATCAGGTCGGCCCTTCACCTCTACTCTACTCCACTACTACTCTACTCCAGGGTGGCCGTCCATCTATAATTCCGGGATTCCTGGACTGCCTGGACCGTCCCAACTGCCACTGTGCTCCCGCCACCCTCATCCTGTTAGTTCCTGCCCTGGACTGTCTGAGCTATCCACCAGACCCGCACCCTTCTCCACAGCTTTTTGATTCTGCTCCCTCCACTCACTCCCAGCTTCCTATCTCAGCGACGCAGTTCACCAACTTTGAGTCACTCTCGGGGGATCACACATCGAGTCACTGTGCGGAGACACCCTCCTCCTCAGCCACCCTCATCCTGTGAGTTCCTGACCTGGACTGTCTGAGCTATCCCCCAGCCCTGCACCCTTCTCCTCAGCATTTTGATTTTGCTCCCTCCACTCACTCCCAGATTCCTATCAAAGTGACGCAGTACTCCAACATCGAGTCACTGTTCAGGGATCACACATCGTTTCACTGTGCGGGTACACCCTCCTCCTCCTACCCATTTCCTTCCCAAGTATACCGACATAAGAAGCTTCACTTCTTACTGATCAACTCCTTGTCTTACTCCCTGTTATGCTCTTTTCCCTCTCTCAGACTCGCCCCACCCCACTTCCCTCCTCTCTTTCCCCTACCCTCTTCCCCCTCAAAATACTCTTCCTTCTCGTCATGGCCATATCCTCTCTCAATCTCCCCCATCTCCCAAACCCACTCAACCCCATTCCCCAACGCCTCATTCAAATACTGCAACCTCATCTACCCTCATCTCACTAACACTACCAATGCTTTTGACGAAGCCCTCTGGAACACCAGGTCGCTTTGTAACAAAACCACAGCTGTCCCTGACCTCTTCTTACACCTCAACCTCCAATTTCTCTGTATTACAGAAACCTGGATCCCGCCCCACAACACCTCTGTTCCTGCTTCCCTCACCTCTTCCTCTTCTTCTTTTGAACATGTCCCTCGATCCTCTGGCCGCAGAGGTGGTCTACGCCTTCTCTTTTGGGCACACTTCACCTCCTCTCCCTCTCCTACTTCTCTACCTACCCTCCCTTTGAATTACTATTCAAAATATTAATTCTACTCATGCCTCATTCCTAATCATCTACCACCCCGCTGGCCCTGTCGGCTCCTTTTATGAGGACATTGACTATCTCCCTAGCCTCATTTCCCCCACACCCACTCCACTACTTGTACTTGGTGACTTTAATCTCCATCTCTCAACTAACCCTCCCTCCTCTCCTCTCTTATCCATCCTCGTCTCCTACCATCTCTCTCCCCTACCATCCCCTCCTACCCATCAGTCTGGCTCAACTATTGATGTCATCTTTAACTCCTCTTTCACCACCTCTCCTATTTCCTCCTTACCCAACTACCTATCTGATCACTCTTTACTCTCTTTTTTCCTCACCCTCCCTCCCCTTCTCCTTCTCCCCCATCATCCACCCTCTCCTCCCGGCATGACCTACGCAGCTTTAACCCTTCTCTATTCCTTGCATCCTGCTCCTCCTGCCCCCTCCCACTTCTCCTCTCTCTCTGCCTCTGATGCCTCCTCCGTCTTAACTTCCTCTCTCTCCTCCACTCTCGATCGTTTTTACCCCCCTCTCCTCATTTCACCCTTCCCGCTGACCTGCTCAACCTTGGCTTTCATCTCATCTCTCCGCCATGCGCCGCCTCCTTAGGCACCTTAAATGTCTCTGGCTCAAACACCCCACCCCCTCTAACCAATCTGCATACTTCTCCTATTATACCCTCTACGATTCCTGCCTCAACTCTGCCAAATGCATCTAATTCTCTGACCTCCTCCAGTCTCAGTCCTCCCACCCTCGCCGCATCTTTCAAACTTGATCCAGACTTTTCTCTCCAGCTACCCCTGACCCTTCCATCGCCTCTCCTCTCTCTGCCACTGATTTTGCCTCTTTTTTTTCTAATAAAGTCCTCAATCTCCATCAAACTATCCTTTTCTCCTCCTCTTACTCTCCCCCTCCTCCTCTTTCTGCTCCCCATCCTCTTCCATGTCCACTTTCACTCCTGTCACTCATTCTGAAGTTTCACTCCTTCTAGCCAAAACTCATCCTACAGCTTCTCCCGCGCACCCCATTCCTACACCCCTCATCCCTAAAATCTACCTCTCCTTATACCATATCTCACCTCCTTTTTTAACATCTGCCTCTCGACTTCCTCTTTTCCTACTGCTTTTAAACATGCAACTATTAGCCCTATTCTCAAAAAACCTTCTGCTAATCCCCATCTTGCATCCACTATCACCCCATCTCTCTCCTTCCCTTCCTCTCCAAACTTCTCAAACGCATTGTCTTTTCTCAACTCTCTTCCTTTATCTCTAACCTTCCCTCTACCCAATCCGGCTTCTGTCCTCTACACTCCACTGAAACGGCCCGCATCTCTGTTCTTAACTCTCTCCTTTCTGCACGCTACTCTAAGCACTCCTCCATTCTTATTCTCCTTGATCTCTCCGCTGCTTTTGATACTGTCGACCATCCTCTTCTCCTCAACTCCCTCTCTTCATTTGGCCTAAAAGACTCTGTCCTCAATTGGCTCTCCTCTTATCTTTCTAACCGCACCTTTTCTGTCTCCTGGGGTGGCTCTACCACTCCCACATATCCTTTCAACCATGAAGTCCCCCAAGGTTCGGTCCTTGGCCCTTTCTTTTCTCACTCTACACTTCTTTCTTAGCTCCCATCATCTTCTCATTTGGTATCTTGCACCATTTCTACGCTGATGATACCCAGCTTTTCCTCTCCTTCTCATCCTTCTCCCCTGATATTCACGATAAACTCTCTTCTTGCCTTTCTGCTATTAAATCCTCTCACTTCCTTACTCTTAACGCTGAAAAAACTGAACTCTTTTTCTTCCCTGCCAACACTCTTCCTCCTCCCTCCCCTCCCCCTTTCATTCTCTTTCCCCCCTCCCAACTCTCCTTCTCTCCCCATGCCCGTAACCTTGGTCTTCATATCGCCCTCACCTCTCCCTATCTCACCACATTTCTATCACTGCCATGTCTTGTCGCTTTCACCTTTACAACATTAGTAAAATTCGACCCCTCCTAAGCTTTCATGCTACTAAACTCTTAATTACCTCCCTCATCTTCTTCAGACATTTCTACTGTTCTTCCCTTTTCTTCGGAATTCCCTCCTCTCACCTCTCCCCTCTAAAATCTGTCTACCACTCCGCCATCCCCTCCCTCTTCCTTCTTTCACCTTTTGACTCCATCTCCTCTTCTCTCACCTCCGTAGGCTGGCTTTCTTTTTACTCCCAGCTTAAATTCAAGTTTCTCTGTCTTGTCTTCAAAAACCTCCATGGTCTTGCCACCCCTATCTTTCCTCCCTTCTTACTCTCTACTCCCCTTCTCTTCACTCTGCTGATCTTTTCCTACTCTCTCCTCCTCCGCCTCCCTGCACCCCCTCCCGCTTCGCTCTTTCCAACTCCTTGCTCCGTTCCTCTGGAACCGCCTCCCTCTACCCATCCGCTCTTCTCCCTCCTACCCTTCCTTTCGCTCTTCTCTAAAATCTTATCTTTTCTATTCCCCCAACACCTCTCACTTCCTCTCCTACTTCTCCTGCTGCCCATGCCTCACCTCTTACTCCCTTACCTCTATACCCTCCCCTTCCTCTCTACTCCCTTTTATCCTATCTCCTGCTCTTATATAGTCTTATTCTTCCCTCTCTTCTTCCTCACACCCTCTCGCCTCCCTTCTTACTTCTGCTAACACCTCCCCTCATCCCTCCCATTCCCTCTCACTCCTCAGTCCATCTCCACTCCCTCCTTACCTCAGCAATAATGTAAATTGTTCCTTATACTGTTTTCGAGTTGTGATTCAATTACCATGCTATGCTTGTTGTATTTCTTCTTGTTCTCATGTAAAGCACTTAGGATTAAAGTGCTATATAAATTCAATAAAATACAAATACAAAATGTAATACTGAAATTGAATTGCAAAAACATTTCAGGATAATCCAGCTTATATATTTCTTCAGAGATAGTCCGGAAAGAGATCCACCCAAATCTACTGCCCTCAAACTACCATCGACATTCACACCTTTGTCGTCAATGGTCTGTCCAGAAATTCTAGCCTACGAAAAATGTATCCTGATGGAAATGCATCACCTTTCCTCAATAAATATTCAGTACCCAGACAACCTGAAAAAACAGGAAAGAATTGCTTTAAAATCCATCAAAGGAGACCATGACTTCCTCATCAAGACCGTGGACAAAGGAGACAGCATTGTACTATGTAGCAGGCTCCTCTACAATAACAAAGTGAATAAACAACTGTCAGACACCAAATTATACAGGCAAATCAACATCAACCCAACCAAAAGTCTCCTCTCAGAAATAGAAAGCCTAATGTGTCATATCTGGCAAGAAGGTTGGATTGATGAGGATGAAAAAGCTTTCTTGGTCAATCATCACCCCATTTTACCCACCTTCTACTTGCTACCCCAAATACACAAAAACATCTACTGTGCCCCAGGAAGACCTATAGTCACCGGGATAGGCTCCATTCTACAACCCCTATCACTCTATATTGACCATTTCCTGTGTCCATTCATCAGCAAAATGCCCTCTTACAAATAGGACACTACTTTGATGATAAAGAAACTCAGTGCTTTGACAATCAATCATGAAGACCTCCTTGTGACACTCGACATGGAGTCGCTTTATACCAGCATCCCTCAACTAGAATGCATCCAGGTATTAGCTACCTATTTAGACCAAAGACCTAAACTGGAACCACCTACTAGAATGCACCAGACTTGCCCTGATGGAAAATTACTTCATTTACGAGAAAGCTTTCTATCAGCAATGCCATGGCACAAGTATGGGGGCAACTTTCACCCCCAACATAGCAAACCTGTTCATGGACTCTTTCGAAAAAACCTCCATCTATCACGACACTAACATCTTCAGTACCAATGTATGGTGCTGGTATTGTTACATAGACAATGTTTTCATATGGAAGGGAACAGATACACTACTATTAGACTTCTTAGGATGGCTGAACACACATAATACGTGTATTAAATTTACGATACATTACGACAAGATGCGCATACCATTTTTAGATTTAGAAATCTACAAAACCAGCAACAACACCCTTGGTACCAGCCTGTATAGGAAACCTATGTCAAAGAACACTCTCTTGGAGTACAAGAGTTTTCACCCTGCAGGGCTTAAAGAGAACTTGCCCTATGGACAATTTTTAAGACTGAGACGCAACTGTGCAACAATAGGCAACTACGATAGCAAAAGCACCGAACTGTCTACCCTGTAAGAGGATTCAATTCAACACTACAGCTAAGTCAACGCCTAGTCTATAATACTGAATGAAAACCCTTATTGATATATCTTTATGTCCAGTTCATGCGTTCTGGATGACTACCCCTATATAACACCACTCTCTTGGAATCCTCCTGACCCCACTGAGCCAAGAAGTAGTTCTGTTTTGCAAGTTTAAAAGGTTTATTTGATAATTTAAACAATATATATATATATATATCACACTTTATAATAAATTAATAATTGAATAGCACACTTAATCTGATATGATAAAGATTAACAACGGAGAATCTGGCACCAACACGCTTCTCTATAATCAATAAGGAGTTGACATGAAATGGATAAGGTAGCACACAGGTGAATAGGAACAAAAGAAGAAGGTGGTACAGAATGCTTTATGTAAGCTGAGGTGGATGCAATATTCAATGAATGCAGTACAGAAAATACTCAATATGATTTCAACCAAACAATGTAATCACTTTTCTCTGGCTATTCACTCCCCCCCTCTTATGCAATGGAAGGAAGCACACAGTTCTCAGAAATGCAATTCAAATGTAATTCAGTTCACCCAGCAACTTAGACTACAGAAGTTGAAAACACAGGCAAAATGCTTTTAAATGTGCTGGAAATGAAGAAAAAAATATGCTAAATTTGCTTTTAATTCCCTCTAGAAGTTCAGGGTGAGTGGTATCTAGTTAATATTAGTCCAGGCTCACACTAGCAATGATTCAGGGATGATTAGCAGGTTAAACGAATTTCTGGCAAATGAAAGGCAAGCAGCAGCAGCTTTTTACACGTGAAGAAATTGCAAATCGCGGTAAAATTCGCGAATGCGCCAAGCGAGATTACAGAGGAACTAAAAGGACTATCACTATCGTTCTGGGGTCCTAAGAAAGCCTAGGATCTCAGCTTTCAGATGAAAGTTACTGCAAGTCTCTAGCACAAACGGTCGCGGAGATATGAGCAATTAAATAAAGGTCGTTTTTCAGATTTGAAATTTTAAAGTTAAAAAGACAAGTGCAGCTTGCAACTAGCAAATCACAGGTGACAGCTTTACAAATGACAGGTGACAGTTAGGAGGCAGTTCTACTTAGATTAAAATAGCTTGGATTATATTATTTTAACTAAGAGATTGGTTCTGCACAGTTTTCTAGGTACTCACACTATATTCTTGAGTGAAATGGGCCTCGCCATGGATCTGGTCAGGTTTTAGACGGGACTCTGGTCTCTGCACTTCACAGTGATCTGGGTCTGCTCTCTCTCTGGATTCTGAAGATTGAGGGATTTAAAGTCTGGATCTTTCTGCACAGCTTTCTCTGGAGATTGATGGAGGTAAAGTATGGATTTTCCCGGCAGAGCTTCCAGCTGCAAATGGATTTGAAAAAGTCCCTATCTGTCCTGTCTGTCTGCTTTTATGTGTTTAGAATGTGGGTGTGTTCTGGCATCACTGACCCTACCTCTCTCTCAGCTTCTAATTGGTCAAACTTCCATTTCTCACTTGATTGGGGGAGCTAAATTGTGTCAGAGTGATGTCATTTTACAGCCTGCAGAAAGTCCACTCCTCCTGTCAACTTACACACAAATCTAGATTTGAACCAAATACATATTTGCAGAGGTACATATTGTTTTAAAATCATATGCACCCCTCACATATCACAGGAGGTATCTCCTGTTCAAACTCTGCTCTTCCTGGGAGCTTGCATTCAGAAATGGCAATATTTTGCACTTTTTAACTGATTTGCAATATCTGACATTAAACCAATTTTACACACATGTGCGCAAGGAGTATGGACATTAACTGATGAAGTTTCAGATTTTTAACATGCACACATTTTGAGTAATATCCTCTTTTCCGCTAAAACCCCCCTGAACATGCCACCGGTTCTAAAAACCTCTTAAAATGTGGGCAGAAAAATCACAAGAATTATGGTGTCATTTATACAATTTTCACATGTCCGCTCTATGAGTTATTCATCTTTTTAGAGTTATGTTCTGGCCCCAAAGGGGTGTGGTTTTCCTCCAGCACAAGGATGAATTTCTGGTTTTTCCAGTTCTGCCAAGCCAGCTTGCTCTCACAGGCAGTGCCCCTCCCCTTCACTTCCAGGAGGAAGCTCCATTTATGACTGCCGCCAATAAAACCTTTGCCTGAGCCAGGACAGGGCTTTGTTCAATTTCCTGCAGAGCCCAGGTAATTCAATCAGGGAAGTGTCATATCCCTTTTGGTGTGAGCAGCAAAAGGGCAGCTAGGCCTGGGAACACAGCTGTGACTCAAGTTTCACTCCTGATGGGGGTAGTTGCCAGGCAGAATTCAGTTCCTTAAGCCATTTTTTTAGCTACATGTCATTTCTGTTCCCCAGTTTCTGCATTCAAATAAAACTAAACATTTTTACATGTGCAGCTAGAATGCTGATTCTAAGTTCAAAACTATGACATTTAAACAATTGCAACCTATGTGACACTCAAAGTAGGTCACTCATTTCTCTTAAACCTTGAGATTTTTAATGTCTTTCAGTCCAAATTTACTTAAACTGCTGAAATCCCCAGCTCAGCCAGTCTTGTTATAAACCTTCAAGTCACTTCAGAATTTAACTTTACATTGGATCCACCTCTTAAAATGTCTTTCTTTGGCATGTTTTGGGTTCATTTATTCAGTTTTCTACAAAATCTGTTGGTTTTAAAACGCCGGCTTTTGGATAGTGGTGAGTACTGGTACTGCACCCCTTTTTGGGATTTAAGAAAATGAATTCTCCACAGTTATGGGTTTGCTTTTGGCAATCAGCATTGCCATTCCCAATGGTTTCAGACTACTGTGTGGGTAGTCCAATGGTGGTTTTAGGCAGTGTCCTTCTGTGCCCATAACATCGGCAAAAATGAGTGGCAGCCTATTCTTCATGCATTTCCCTGTGCATTTTCTGGGAAGCTCTGGCCATCATGATGTTTTCCATGTCAGTACTGCACAGTTTTGAGGTATGGCTCGGATGCATGGGTAAATACATCCCACAAGCCCCCCTCTTGCGATGGCCATTCTATTTCACGAATGGGACTCGCAAGACCTGGGATGTTTCCTCATCTTCTTCCAATAGATGGCACAGTTCAGCATCTTTTCCTCCATCCGGTACTGGTCGATCGGTTCTCCTCGCCGGTCCTGATGGGAATATTGGGCGGTACCCCGGGCCCGTTGCGTGTCTGCTCCCGGTCTCCGGATCGTCCTCCTTGGCCCGTCTCCCGGTTTTCTTTCTCCTAGGACGACAAAGGAAGAGCGGCAATACCTATTCATAGACGTTTTTCCACCACTGTTGAGATAGTGGGGCAGCATATGCATTTCATCATCACGAAACATTACATTCTTATTTTGAAAAAAAAAACAGTATAACTAAGAGACAGATTCATGCAAATCACAATATTTCAGAGACTAGATGTGGTATGTTTTATGGTTGGAACTGAATTAGTCTGAGACAATACCCGCTAGGATTCCAGAGGATTCCTCCAGTTGTTGCAGAGTGTGCCTGGGATGGCAACATTTCAACTGGTTTATGTGGACCCACTTGTCTTCCCCCTCTGCCGAAAGGACCTTTGGGGATGTGGATTTTGTAGGCCACAGGTGAGATTTTGTCGATGATCTCAAAGGGTCCCTTCCATGTAGGCAAAAATTTGCGCTGCTTGGCCTGGTTCCTTTGGAAGTTGTATAGATAGACCCGGTCTCCCACCTGATATTCCTTCCTGGAAGTCTTCAGGTCATAGTGGGTCTTCATGCTATCAGCTGATCTTTCTAGATTCCGCTGAGCGTAAGCAAAAGCATGTTGGAGGTGTTTCCTTAAATTCTCCACATACTCATGAGTAGTGGAGGCATTTATCAGTGTCTGCTCTTGGGTCCTGTAGAGCAAATGCTGAGGAAGCACCATCTTGCGCCCAGTCATCAACTCAAATGGTGACATTTTGGTTGCAGATGAAGGGGTAGATCTGATGGCCATTAGGACCAGAGGTAATCGGATATCCCAACTTGGCCCAGAATCTGCCACAAACTTCTTTAATATGCTCACAATGGTTCGGTTATATCTCTCTACTGCCCCAGAAGAAGCTGGTCTATAAGCAATATGCAGCTTTCTCTTGACCCCCAATATCTCCCACATCTTTGTCATTACTTCACTGGTGAAGTGGCTACCTCTGTCTGACTCAATCCTTTGAGGTAGACCAAAACGGGAAAAGATGTGGTTAATCATCAAGGCAGCTGCAGTTTCTGCCTTGCAATTTGGGGCTGGGAGACATTCCACCCACTTGGTAAACAAGCATGTCACAGTCAACATGTACTTATTCCCCCTAGCAGAGCGAATCACAGGGCCTACAAAGTCGATTTGTAAATCTGACCATGGCAGTGTCATCCCCCGCTTTTGGAGAGGCGCACGGTGCGTGAGGGATGATGGCTGAAATTGTGCACACACAAGACACCCCTTCAAGTATTGGTCGAGGTCCTGCCCCATGTGTGGCCAGTATGCAACCTCTCTTAAGATTTCCAGTGTTGTGTGAAACCCCCTATGACCGGCGGTGGCCGCATCATGGGCGTGACTTAACATCAGGCTTCGGAATGAGGTAGGAACCACCCACTGATCGTGGCCAGCTTTGGATTTCCTTACCAGCAAACCATCTTGGATTCGGAACATTTTTGGACATTTCATCAACACTCTTAGGTCCTCTTTCCCAGTGTAATCGGTATCCGTCAGGGGAAAGTTCTCAGGGTCCTCAAGGTGCTGGTAAAATTTACCAATTATTGGATCCCCCTTCTGAGCGGTAATCAAATCAGCATCAGGGGTCTCCTTACTCCATTGTGCAATTGAAAGATCATTGTGAGCATTTGTCTGGGACCTAGTGATAGCAGTGACCTGGATTTCCCCCAACAGGGACTCAATCTCAATTAGATCCCCTTGGATGGCCCCGGTTTTGGCCAGCTGATCAGCTAAGTCATTTCCAGTTTTGTCTGGTCCCTCTACTTTGGAATGACCCTTGATCTTTTTACAATAGATGGTCATCTCATTCGAGGTGACCAGATCATCAATGTTTTGGATCAACTTCCCATGTTTCAAGGGTTTGTTGTTAGCACATAACATGCCTCTGGTTTTCCAATTAACCAGGTGCTCCACGAACCCGTTCCGTACATAATCCGAATCTGTGATTATGACCAGTTCGTGGAGTTGATGCTGGACAGCAGTGAGGATGGCCTGATGCACAGCCATCAATTCTGCCACCTGACTACTTCGGGGACCAATTTTGTATCCAGCGGAGGGTTCTGGGAACTCATTCACCCATGCATTCCCTACGCCGGCCACCAGTTCTTTCTCCCCGTTGTTGTCAACATGGTAAGAGCATCCGTCCACATAGACAGTGGGCATTCCCTCACACTTGTCCTCTTCAAAGACTTTGTGTGGGGAATTAAGGTATGCCTCCGTGTTGTCCTTTATTTTTAGACTCTCGTCCTCGAGACAGTTTTCTCTGGCACAATCATGCAAGTCAGCCAGACCTTGCGCGATGGGACTCTTCTTGTTTTGGCCATATCGGACCTCCACAGGAAAGCCTTGCATTGACAGAACCCAGGAAGTAATTCGGGAATTACTCACATTTCCGGCCCGGATTCTATCACTTTGGAGATATTGCAGAGGCTGGTGTGGAGTCTCCACTATGATGTGTTCACCCCTGGATAAACGGGCGGTAATTCTTCAATGCCCACACCGTTGCCAGGAGTGCCTTCTCACAATAGTTGAATTTTTCCTCCACAGAGGATAAAGTTTTGCTCGCATAGGATATTACTTTATTGACCTTGTCATGCTTTTGGTATAATACTGCCGTCAAGCACGTATTAGAGAACCACGTCTCCAGGAAGAACTCCTTGTTTCTGACAGGGTAAGCTAGGCAAGGCGCTTGTGAGAGGCTTCTTTTGAGTTGTTTTACCGCCTCGGCTTGTTCTGGACCCCATTCCCACTTGACCCCCCCTTTCAGGAGATGAATCAGGGGTCTGGTGATCTCTGCGTAGCCCTCAATGAACTTTCTGCTGTAATTAGCCAGTCCAAGGAGGCTCCTTAGTTCCCGCAGAGTTGTGGGGTCTTTCAGTTTCTGAAGTGCTTCCACTTTCTTTTCCTGGGGACAGAGACCCTGAGGAGTAATCTCATGCCCCAAGAAATTAACACGGGTTCTACACCACTGTGCTTTCTGAAAGGAAAGTTTTGCTCCGGCGGCCCTCAACTGGGTCAGAACATAACGGATCTCCGCTATGTGTTCCTCCACAGATGAACTTTTGATGAGGACATCATCTACATAAGCCAGGTTACCCCTCGCACCCAGGTCGGGCATGGCCTTATGTAGGAAAATGTTGAATTCATTGCCGGAGTTGAGGTATCCGAAAGGAGTCCGGGTCCATGTGTACTGCTGGCCCCCAAAGGTAAAAGCCAGTTTGTATTGGTCCTCCCTACTGACAGGCACGGTCCAGTATCCATTGGTCAGGTCTATTGCAGTGAATACCTGTGACCCCTGGATCTGGGCCAGCCCTTGGTCAATGTAGGGGAGAGGCCATCGGGAAGTATGGACCCGTTTGTTGAGCTCCCTGAGGTCAGCACAGAGTCTCCACTGGCCGTTTGGCTTCAATATTCCCAGCACCGGATTATTGAAGGTGCTGTGGACTGGACGGATTATTCCCCTGGACTCAAGGTTCTTAATTATTTCAGTAAGGGACTCCATTGATGCGAGAGGCAAACGATATTGCTTCACAAATACAGGAGTCATGCCAGGGTCCGTGGGGATTGTTGTTGTGTGGATGTCGGTGCGGCCACAGTCATAAGAGTCTACCGCAAAGAGATCTTGGAAATCCAAGAAAACTTGTTTCAACTTTTGCTTTTGTTCCAGAGTCACACAGGCATCAGCTAGGTTGACTCTCTCTTCAACCATCTGCCTGAAGCCTGGAAAGACTTCTGGATTTGCTATCTCAGCGGCCTCCTCCAGCTGGGTGGAGAAGTCCCTGGTCAGAGTGTTGATTTGGACTAGTGGCTCCAGGTGGGAAAGGCTTCCACCATCTGCCTGAAGCCTGGAAAGACTTCTGGTTTGGCTATTTCAGCGGCCTCCTCCAGCTGGGTGGAGAAGTCCCTGGTCAGAGTGCTGATTTGGACTGGAGGCTTCAGGTGGGAAAGGCAGCCCTTATGGACCTGGAAAATCACCTCATCCCTCCTGAAGTCACAAGTCACATCTTCCTTACCATAGGGGCAGGAAGTGTACACCAGGAAGTTCCCCCCATGCTGGGTAAAAATCCTGTCTGGTGTTGTGTTGTCATCACTGTCACTGTCAAAGCAGTCCTTGGGGATTGGCCCTAACAGTTCATTTCCAAGATCAATGGAGAAATGTCGGTCATCAACCGCCATTCCAATAATGGTGCCTGCGGCTAGAGTAATACTCTTTAAGTCGCTGTTATCCACCTCTATTAGAATGGTGTCATGTTCTATGTTGACTAATGGAGTTGGGTTTACCCCCAACCCTTGCTGTTGGAGAGAAGCATTTAGATGTATGTAAGCATCAGGGTTTTGCAAATATTGTCCTCTTTTAACTTTCACTTCCAGGGAGAATTGTCGGGTCCTTTCTAGGATGGTGACTTCCTCTTTGATCTGAATTTCAACTGCATAAGGTAGCAATTGAGCTGACCTAAATGCTTTTTCTGGATCATCAAAGCCCATGGGATTATCCGCTAATCGGGACCAAGCTTTGAAGTTTATTAGGTCCAAACTAATGGCAAAGCGATTGAGAATGTCACTGCCTAAGTAAAAGGCGGCAGGGACGTCTCGCACGACCCAACAATTATGGACTATGCTCTTGTTGCCAATGGAGATTTTGAGCATACACCTGCTTGGCAGGAGATGTTTGGAATTAGGTGCTTCCAGGTCCATTTCCCATTTGTCTATCAGTTTGAATGTGGGAATGGCTGGATCTTTTGGGAGTTGGCGGAACATGGCTTCGCTGATGAAGCTCTTCCCGTTGTTCACACACACTCGAGCGAGAACAGAGTCCTTCCCATCATTTAATTGGACAGGGATGAACAACTGCTCTCCAATTTGCTGAATATCAGCCAGGCTCTGAGCTGATTTCACATCTTTCTGGACTATAGGAGTGGGAGTTTCTGATTGTGGATTAGTATAGAATCTCAGAGTGTTTCCTTCCAGCGTGGAGTACCACTTTAGACTGGAAGGAAGGTTGATTTTCAGAAATAGAGAGGACCCCCCATCACCAGTCTGTTGTCCTACTGCTATTACTGTCACGTCTGGAATTTGGCTATTCTGGAAGTGAAATTCTACTTGGTCAGATTTTTGTTCAACCATGTGGCAGGTGCCGTTTAAACTAACATGGTTGACACTCTGTTTTAATTTTATGGGTCGGCTAGTCTGGGTCCAGAGGACCTTGTTTACGCAATCTATTAGGGGTGACAACCTTCTCAGGAGGTCATTCCCTAGTAAACAAGGGGTGCCCTCTGGGGTCACAACTATGACCGGGTGTTTCAACTTGTGTCGCCCAATTTTAATGTCCAAGTCTGCCGTCCCCTCGACGGGAATTTCCTTCCCGTCAAAGTTCTAGAGTTGTCCAGGAAGTGAGGGGAGAGGAATTCGGTAATTCTCTCCCCTTCCTGCATTCAGTTCATCAAAGGCCCTTCTGGACAGAAGGGTAGCTTGAGATCCCGTGTCCACCAGCGCTGAAATTGTACCCTGCCCCTGTACTTGTACGGGGGCATAATATCTTCCCTCCTTCTCCTCAAGGGGGCACAGATAATGCACATTTTTGGACAACTGGTGGGCTAACTTTCTGGTTTTGGACATCGCTAGCGAAGAGATTTGGGCAGAATTCTGTGGAGAGCCTTGGGAATCTGAAAAAAAAAGTTGGCAACTGGAGATCAGAGCCATTGTGGGTTCCCCTGGCTCCGGTTCTGGGCCGCCCCCCCCCTTTTTGGAGGCAGTCACCAGGATGGGTTTGAACCAGGGGATTTTCTTGCTGTTGGTTCTGGGATGAGATGGTGGGCGGCGGTAGCTCAGTCTCCACATCTCCCCAGTCTGGATTTGCATCCCTAGGGACCCATTTTTCTTTGGGAGGAGTTCCCCCCTCTCTGAAGGAGAAGATCCTTTTCCCAGGATCCTCTGAGGATCCCTCTCCCTCAAATTGGAAGATCTGTACCTCCTCCTCAAACTGAGTCTGTTTGGGTCTTTTGTTTCTCCTACCCCCCCTCTGCTCCTTAGGAGGCAGACTTTCAGGGGCAAGAGATTTTGTTTCCGGTTCCTGGGTTTCCAGGGGCTGTTTACAAGTGAGGAAGGAAGCTTCCTCCAAGGCTTTACACCCCCCTTCCCTTTGTGCCTCCTCCCTGGGAACCGGTGAGTTATCGGGGTGCTGCTCCCGTCATTGTTCTGGAGCACCAGGTCCAGAGTTGGGTGCGTTCTGCGCCGGCATGCCGATCTGAGGGTTCTGCTGAGCCCTCAGTATGTGACCCAGATCCCGCGCCATGTTTTGAACCTGGCGCTCTAACTGGGAAACCCGCTCAGGCTGATACGGGGCCCTGTTTTCTCCCCTGGGCTGATCCCGGGAAGGGTGGCTGTCCCTCCTCTGGTAATACCCCGGGTTGGGAAGATTTGGGTACCCCTCCACCCTTGGCCTCCCCTCTCCCGGATTAGGTTGTCTGGGCTCAGGGAATTGGGGAAAGAAGGATGGATGATTTTGGGGTTGGAAATTGGGTGGATACCTGGGGAAATAGTTCTGCCCAGGATTTGGAGAATTTCTGCCCTCCTGTGGGAAGTTGGGAGGGAAGTTCCCTGGGTTAGGTGCTTGGCTGGATCCCCCCCCTTGGGCTGGAGGAGTCCACACATAACCCAGGATGGGTCGATTTCCCTTGTAACGGGGACTTACATAATCAGGAGAGCGAGGGACCCCATTTGTGGGGCTGCCTCGCTGGCTCCCTGTCTGTGACTGGCCCGAGGACCTTCTGGGCCTAGCATTATTAGGTGCAGGTAGGTTTTTAGGCCCCCCCATCTCCAACTCTAAAACGGGGGTGACCTTAACCTCTGCCACCTTGGCAGCAGCAGGGGTGCTGTTGGCTTTGGGGTTTTTCTGGGCATTATTTTTGCTATCTACCGGTTTCTGCACCTCATAGATCCGGGTAGCCTGTTCAATGACCCAGTCTAAAGATCTTTTCTCATGAAAATCCCTCACGAGCTGGGTCATGATATATTTGGGCAAGGCATGGAAAAACGTATTAATAAATTCTCTGCTATCCGTGCGCACCCTTCTTGTGGTCTGTGCAAAAGCACGCTTTAACTCCTGCACAAATTCTTGTGGGGCCTGATCCTCCCCACATTGCAAATTGTAGGCTGCCTTGCGAGCCTCTTGAGGATTTCTGTGAACAGAAAAATGTTTCAAGATGGCCGCCTTATAGGTGGACCATCTTAAATGATTTTGGTCCTCCAGCCCCGCAAAGAAACTGGAGTATTCCGGGGAGAAGGTCCACTTTACATATTGAATACAGCTTTGGCTGTCCTTCAAATGGAAAGTCTCCATCATTTGTTCAAACAACTCTAAGTGCTCCCAAACAGAATACTTAGCGTTCTTATGGTAAGGCGTGATGACGCTCCTGATCGCCTTAATCTGCTTTAAGGGGTCCTTAAGCAAGGCCCTTTTTGCCTTATTGGCCTTTTTGGTTCGGGTAACCCTTGTCCATTCGTCCTCGGACTCAGAGGCACTGCTCCCAGAGGTTCCTGTCTGTTCTTCCAGGTTTTCCCGGATTCTGCGAGCCTGGGAATGGCTGGCAGACTGTGGGGACCTGGTCTCCTGTGTCTTGCGCAGTTCAGAGGAGTCCTCAGATCCCTCCTTGCTGCCAGGATTTGCTGGGTACCCCCCCACTGACCTAACTGGGCAGAGGTTTTCAGGATGCCCTTAATGGGCCTACTCTCCTGGGGTTCCCCATTGAACTGTACTGTACTTGGGTGCCCATACCCGGATGCCCACCCCTCCATTCCTGAGTGGTACTGGCCTATGAGCCCCATACTCTTAGCTGGATAGTAATCTGCCATCCCTGTGGCCCTGTGCTCATGTGCGCCAGGGGACATGGGGGTGGTAGAGTCCAGGGACTGGGGGAGATGAAGGCCCCTGATGTTAGGGCTCCTGCGGTTATGGTCAGGAGTCTCTCTTTCCCAGCGGACCTCATCTCTATCCGCCCCTGCTCCCTGTTGCAATGCAAGAGCCTGCATTTGTGCTTTCAGTTCCTCAGTCAAGGCCTTACTAGACTCTATCAGTCTCTCCTGCATCGCTACCTGTTGTTGGAGTCTATCATTGCGCTGGCAGAGAGCCTCATTCTCTCTCTGTGTTTCCTGATTGGTCCTGGAGCACTGGGCCAGTCTTTGCTGCAGGAGGGTTACCTCCTGAGCTGTGTCCCTATTGGCCTGCTCCTTTCTTGCTAGAGCATCCTCCACCCTCCTGGTGTGCTCTAACAAGTTCTGGTGTTCTTTTTGGAGGTCACCCAGTCCCTGGTGGGCCAGGTGATTTTCTTCCATTTTCCTTTTTAAATGGCAGACTTCCTGGCCTAAGGCGTCTCTTTCCTGACTAAGAGCCTGCATTTGTGCCGCCAGGTCGTCCCTCTGCCTTTGAAAGGCACCAGCTTTCTGGCGTTCTTCATCAAACTCTGCCTGGGTATCCAGGTCTTTCAAAATCAGCTTGTTGCTCTCTACCTTCACTCTATCTAGATGACTTTGCAGGGTGGCTACCTGCTCCGTGCATGCCCTGTTAAAGTCTAATTGTTGCTCCAGCTTTTTCTGGCTCTGCAGTAAGGAGTCCAAACTGTCTTGGTGCTCCTTCTGCAGGGCCAGAAATCTAGTATCCTGGTCAGCCTTTTCCTGTTGCAGTATATCCATATCCTCCTTTATTTTAGTGATGTACCGTCTGCTGTCATTTTCTGACTCCTGGCTCCTCTGCAGCCTCTGCTCAGAAGAGTCCAGATCAGATTGGGCCTTCTGTAATGCCATCTGTTGCCTATTTGCCAGATTTTGGCTTTCAGCACATCTATCCTGCATGTCTCCCATGTATAGGTACAGGTATGCTGCTATCCTGGCAATCTTATTGTGTTCCTCTTTGGCTTTAGGAGCCATATATAGTTCACTCAGGGCCACATGTAAGGGACCCTGATCTCTATATATATCTGACCCTGTTTCAGTGACCTGTTGTATGATGGCCTGCAACCACGCATCCTGGCCCTGTTCGGTCCATTCACCTCTCACAAATAGCTTATGCAAGAGGTGCTCTCTGGCTATTTTCATGTCTACTAAGGTCGTCATTCTAGAGATTGGTCTCTGTCCTGACTTACAGAAGTTTGTATTTTATTTTTGCAGAACAGAACTTTTCTTGGAGCGTTCCTTTGAGAAGTGCTTTACAGCGTAACACAGCGTGGTGATCCGACCGGATGTGTGTATCTGGTCAGCTGGCACGCTGTATTAATCTGCACAAATGGTAGATCTAACCCAAACGTCCGGCACGAGCCCCCAATTTGTAAGAGGATTCAATTCAACACTACAGCTAAGTCAACGCCTAGTCTATAATACTGAATGAAAACCCTTATTGATATATCTTTATGTCCAGTTCATGCGTTCTGGATGACTACCCCTATACAACACCCCTCTCTTGGAATCCTCCTGACCCCACTGAGCCAAGAAGTAGTTCTGTTTTGCAAGTTTAAAAGGTTTATTTGATAATTTAAACAATATATATATATATATATATCACACTTTATAATAAATTAATAATTGAATAGCACACTTAATCTGATATGATAAAGATTAACAACGGAGAATCTGGCACCAACACGCTTCTCTATAATCAATAAGGAGTTGACATGAAATGGATAAGGTAGCACACAGGTGAATAGGAACAAAAGAAGAAGGTGGTACAGAATGCTTTATGTAAGCTCAGGTGGATGCAATATTCAATGAATGCAGTACAGAAAATACTCAATATGATTTCAACCAAACAATGTAATCACTTTTCTCTGGCTATTCACTCCCCCCCTCTTATGCAATGCAAGGAAATGGAAGGAAGTACACAGTTCTCAGAAATGCAATTCAAATGTAATTCAGTTCACCCAGCAACTTAGACTACAGAAGTTGAAAACACAGGCAAAATGCTTTTAAATGTGCTGGAAATGAAGAAAAAAATATGCTAAATTTGCTTTTAATTCCCTCTAGAAGTTCAGGGTGAGTGGTATCTAGTTAATATTAGTCCAGGCTCACACTAGCAATGATTCAGGGATGATTAGCAGGTTAAACGCATTTCTGGCAAATGAAAGGCAAGCAGCAGCAGCTTTTTACACGTGAAGAAATTGCAAATCGCGGTAAAATGCGAATGCGCCGAGCGAGATTACAGAGGAACTAAAAGGACTATCACTATCGTTCTGGGGTCCTAAGAAAGCCTAGGATCTCAGCTTTCAGATGAAAGTTACTGCAAGTCTCTAGCACAAACGGTCGCGGGGATATGAGCGATTAAATAAAGGTCGTTTTTCAGATTTGAAATTTTAAAGTTAAAAAGACAAGTGCAGCTTGCAACTAGCAAATCACAGGTGACAGCTTTACAAATGACAGGTGACAGTTAGGAGGCAGTTCTACTTAGATTAAAATAGCTTGGATTATATTATTTTAACTAAGAGATTGGTTCTGCACAGTTTTCTAGGTACTCACACTATATTCTTGAGTGAAATGGGCCTCGCCATGGATCTGGTCAGGTTTTAGACGGGACTCTGGTCTCTGCACTTCACAGTGATCTGGGTCTGCTCTCTCTCTGGATTCTGAAGATTGAGGGATTTAAAGTCTGGATCTTTCTGCACAGCTTTCTCTGGAGATTGATGGAGGTAAAGTATGGATTTTCCCGGCAGAGCTTCCAGCTGCAAATGGATTTGAAAAAGTCCCTATCTGTCCTGTCTGTCTGCTTTTATGTGTTTAGAATGTGGGTGTGTTCTAGCATCACTGACCCTACCTCTCTCTCAGCTTCTAATTGGTCAAACTTCCATTTCTCACTTGATTGGGGGAGCTAAGTTGTGTCAGAGTGATGTCATTTTACAGCCTGCAGAAAGTCCACTCCTCCTGTCAACTTACACACAAATCTAGATTTGAACCAAATACATATTTGCAGAGGTACATATTGTTTTAAAATCATATGCACCCCTCACATATCACAGGAGGTATCTCCTGTTCAAACTCTGCTCTTCCTGGGAGCTTGCATTCAGAAATGGCAATATTTTGCACTTTTTAACTGATTTGCAATATCTGACATTAACCCAATTTTACACACATGTGCGCAAGGAGTATGGACATTAACTGATGAAGTTTCAGATTTTTAACATGCACACATTTTGAGTAATATCCTCTTTTCCGCTAAAACCCCCCTGAACATGCCACCGGTTCTAAAAACCTCTTAAAATGTGGGCAGAAAAATCACAAGAATTATGGTGTCATTTATACAATTTTCACATGTCCGCTCTATGAGTTATTCATCTTTTTAGAGTTATGTTCTGGCCCCAAAGGGGTGTGGTTTTCCTCCAGCACAAGGTTGAATTTCTGGTTTTTCCAGTTCTGCCAAGCCAGCTTGCTCTCACAGGCAGTGCCCCTCCCCTTCACTTCCAGGAGGAAGCTCCATTTACGACTGCCGCCAATAAAACCTTTGCCTGAGCCAGGACAGGGCTTTGTTCAATTTCCTGCAGAGCCCAGGTAATTCAATCAGGGAAGTGTCATATCCCTTTTGGTGTGAGCAGCAAAAGGGCAGCTAGGCCTGGGAACACAGCTGTGACTCAAGTTTCACTCCTGATGGGGGTAGTTGCCAGGCAGAATTCAGTTCCTTAAGCCATTTTTTTAGCTACATGTCATTTCTGTTCCCCAGTTTCTGCATTCAAATAAAACTAAACATTTTTACATATGCAGCTAGAATGCTGATTCTAAGTTCAAAACTATGACATTTAAACAATTGCAACCTATGTGACACTCAAAGTAGGTCACTCATTTCTCTTAAACCTTGAGATTTTTAATGTCTTTCAGTCCAAATTTACTTAAACTGCTGAAATCCCCAGCTCAGCCAGTCTTGTTATAAACCTTCAAGTCACTTCAGAATATAACTTTACATTGGATCCACCTCTTAAAATGTCTTTCTTTGGCATGTTTTGGGTTCATTTATTAAGTTTTCTACAAAATCTGTTGGTTTTAAAACGCCGGCTTTTGGATAGTGGTGAGTACTGGTACTGCACCCCTTTTTGGGATTTAAGAAAATGAATTCTCCACAGTTATGGGTTTGCTTTTGGCAATAAGCATTGCCATTCCCAATGGTTTCAGACTACTGTGTGGGTAGTCCAATGGTGGTTTTAGGCAGTGTCCTTCTGTGCCCATAACATCAGCAAAAATGAGTGGCAGCCTATTCTTCATGCATTTCCCTGTGCATTTTCTGGGAAGCTCTGGCCATCATGATGTTTTCCATGTCAGTACTGCACAGTTTTGAGGTATGGCTCGGATGCATGGGTAAATACATCCCACAACCCGCCCCAAAGAACGCGAATACCCGGGCACATTGTCCAAAGAGCCCAAAAAAGAGCTAAACATACCAATCAAGAGTCCTGCTTGACCCCAGCAGCCAGAGAAAAACCCAAGGACAAAATGACATGCGTGACTACCTTTACACCTGTAAGTAATTCACTCAGAAAAGCAGTACTTCGACATTGGGACACTCTGTCCACGGAATCCTTTAGACCCGAAAACCGCGTTTTGCATTTAAACACAGGAGAAACTTAAAAGACTGCCTAGTCCACACCTTTGAAAAACCCAGCCAACTCCCTAATTCTCAGCAGTCTCTTTGGCACCTCACACCCGTAAGAGGGCATTACAGATGTGGGATGTGTTTGGTATGTTGCCTTACAAAAAACATACAAGAAATCAATCTCATTGGCAAGAGTTGGGCTTTCAACACTTTTACCAATTGCAACACCAAGTGGTCTGTATACGCCATTAAGTGCCCCTGCAACCTACCTTATGTAGGTAAATGCAAACGTGCAATTAAACAACGAATATGCGAACATAGATCTTGCATTAAAAACCTAATAGAAGACAAATCTATGGTGGCACACTTCAAGGCAAAAAAACACAGCCACAATGATATGTTTTGGTTTATCTTACAAACAGCAAAAAATCCAGTCTGTGGTGGAAATCGCGACGTAATGCTACGCAAACTCGAACAACAATGGATTTACCGCCTGGATTCTGTGAAAAAAGGCCCTTGAATGGAATTTGTTCTTCACTTAACATTCTCAAGGTTGAATCACCTAAATAACAGCTATCCTATCCAGCTTGTACTAGGCATCCTAGTTATAGCCCAAAGCCCAGCAGACAATCAACTAGCTAATGCAGCTCAGCATAGTTGTTCTTTAACCATGCTGCTGTCTAACCACTTCCATCTGAATACATTTTTCTCAAACAACTGTTAGATGTGTTTTCACATGACGCGATTGTAAAACGTTTTGACCTCTCCCTTGCACGTAGTTTGGTACATAGCTGACACCGGGCTCATCATTCAAATGTTGAATATCTTGCAGTAAATTCAAAACTCCTGTTAACATTGAGCCTATTTAATACTGTGTCTGCGTGTCATTATCTGCATCCATTTTATCGTGCTAGAACTACTGTTGCATCTGTCTCCAAATGACACAATTGCTTAACCCTATTCTCCCATGCATGAAGTTCTGTACAGAAATGTTGCTCTTTTGACTCTCCAGACGCTAGAAACTCTTGTGGAAAAACGTTATGAAATTCCTGCTAACACTAATTTCAAAACAACTGGTGTATATGTTCCTTACTGATATTCTTATCCACAATATTGCACAGAAAAACGAGAAATTACTCATGATAACATTCATGCTAAAACAAATGTTGTATATGTTCCCCATTGATGTATCTACCCATGATGCACTTTACTACGCTCATTGTAGCACTTTTCTTCACATCATGTACCTCTCACAGTAAATGACCTGATGCATCAGATTCCACTCCAACAAGGGTACACTCTTTGTGCACTGGCCTCTGCCCCCTTCATTTTGTATCCTGCGTCTTATCGGCCCCCTTTGACATGTGCATCTGTCTAGCCTGTTACATTGTTCCACTTGCGTACATGTAACAGGCGGCCAAATAAAGTTGTTTCTCAATATAAACAACTTCCCTTCTGCACAGGCACAGAGGCGTGACACTTTTCTCCAGTACGATACAGCTCTACAGCAAACAGGTAAGATGTTCCTCTCTGCTTTTTCTGCATCTAATTAGATTCCGGCACCCCAGTTTCCCACCGCTCGTGACATGATATACAATTCATTGTATTTCATTTTGTTTCGAGCAGCCCGCCCAATCAGAGACGAACCGTTCCCTTGACTACTTAGCTTTGGAACTGCTCCTCTGTTCAGAGTGTTATCTCAAACTCTGTAAGCTACCCTCTGCATGATTCTATCTGTACACTATGTCCACACGATACCACTCCGGCATCACTTTCTAAAGACCACATGGACACCTTGTGCACTACCACTGTGTTACTTAATAATCATTCTGCAGTCACTTGAATGCCTCATAGAGGAAAGAAGTCATTTACAGATAAGCCCCAAAAAATCAAGAATTTTGGAAAATCACTGCAACACTTGATATAGAGAGTACCATTTTTTAACTACAGCTGAGGCGAGTTAGTCCATAGCTCAACAGTATAATATATTGTACTCATGTAATTATCAAACAATGATATTCGGCAGACCCTGGTGAGTGTGTTGAGCTCCGGACCCCTTTGGGCCTCCATTCTTGCCCATTCCACCTGAATTAGAGGTCCCCCCAGGCCCGTGTGCGCCCCCCTCTCCAGCCCGCTTCCATTTCCTCATCCCTGCTGCACCCGCCCCCAGGCCCGCCTCCGTTCCCGTCTTAATCTTAATTCCTCTTTTGCTCCCCCAACCCCCTCCCATTATCTCCTACACCTCCTGACCTGCCCACCGTCCATGATTGGCTGCCCACTAAAGCCATAAGGAACTTCTCCAGGGCAGCCCTCTGCCCGGGCAGCCACTGCGGCTAAGGACCCAAGGCAAAGGGCAGCTCCTACAGTAGCGGCTCCACAAAGTGTCTCCAGGTGTCAGCAGGGGAAGCCAGTGAAGCAATCAGACACCACCAAAACTGTAAGTGTGGCATGGGTGGGGCGTAGAGCAATTACTCTACTCCAGAAAGCCCCTGCCACTCTACCTGAACTTTCCATAATGCAGACTGCCAAAGATTTACACCATGCACACCTAGAAAGAGCCGAGCACCAACCTAATTTAAGGCTTGACTGTAAATGTTGTTCTGCATAACATTCTAACATACTTGCATTACTAACTATTCCCACTCCCAGTGACAATGGTGATAATTAGCCAGCCTCACATTGAGACGGGTGTAACAATGCTAGCACGTCCCACTCTTAGCTGAATGGTGAATGATAGCACGTCCCACTCTTTGTTGGAATTGTGAATGTTAGCATGTCCCACTCTTAGTTGGAATTGTGAATGATAGCATGTGCCACACTTAGACACAATTGTGATAAATAGCATGAATCCTAATAGCCTCACCGTGCTAATATGGAAGCTAGACGGTATTCCCAACATCATTGAGTGTGCCCAATGACATCAGTGTGTTAAAGTTGAATCAAGAAAGTGTCACCATGTGAAAGCTGAATCTAAAAAGTGTGCCCTAATTGCGTTGCTGTGTTAATGTTGAATCTAGAGAGTGTGCCTGCTCTAATAGCGTCACTGTCTTAGAGCTGAACTTGGAAGGTGTGCCCTAATAGCGTCACTGTGTTAAGGTTGAATCTAGAGAGTGTGCCCGCCCTAATAGCTTCACTGTGTTAGAGCTGAACTTGGAAGGTGTTCCCTAATAGCGTCACTGTGTTAAGGTTGAATCTAGAGAGTGTGCCCCAATAACATCGCCATGTTAAAGTTGAATCTAATAAGTGTGCCCTAAGATTGTCACTGTGTTAATGTTGAATCTAGAGAGTGTGCCCTATTAGAGTCACTGTGTTAAAGCTAGTCTTAAAATTTGTGCCCTAATTGCATCACTAAATTGTGCCCTAATTGCGTCACTGTGTTAAAGTTGAACTTAGAAAGCGTACCCTAATTAGCGTAACTGTGTCAATGTTAAATCTAGAAGATATTCCCAACATCAATGTGTTTGCCCTAATACCGTCATTATCTTCAAGTTGAATCTAGAAAGTATGCCCTAATAGCGTCACTTTGTTAAAGTTGAACTTAGAAATTGTGCCCGAACAGCTTCACTGTGTTAATGGGGAACTTAGAAGCGTTCCCTAATAGCGTCACTGTGTTAATGGTGAATCCAGAAGATATTCCCAACTTCATTGTGTGTGCCCTAATTGCGACACTGTGTTAGAGCTAAATCATGATGGTATTCCCAACTTCATTGAGTATGCCTAATAGTGTCAGTGTGTTAGAGCTGAATCACTACGGTATTCCCAACATCATTGAGTATGCCTAATAGTGTCAGCTAAATCTAAAAAGTGCACCCTTACAGCGCCACTGTGTTGAGGTTGAATCTAGAATGTGTGCCCTAGTAGCGTCACTATGTTAAAGTTAAACTTAGAAGTGTGCCCTATTAGCATCACTATGTTAAAGCTGAACTTAGAAAGCGTGCCTTTATAGCATCTCTGTGTTAATGATGAATCTAGACGGTATTCCCAACATCATTGAGTGTGAGGATTCCTGGGTCGGCCCCAATAGCGTCACCGTGTTAAAATTGAACCTAGAAGCATCCCCTAATAGAGTCACTGTATTAGAGTTGAGCTAAGATAGTATTACCAACAGCATTTAATGTGCCCTAATAGCGTCACTGTTAAAAATGTAATTCAGAAGGTAGATTGTGCCTGTTTGCAGACACTTCACAGATTACCACAATATCACACTACTACGCTTACTTTCTCCTATACACCACCATTCAACTAGAACACAGCAGTACTATGACACATTCGGTAAAGCTGTTCTCATAATAACGGTTTATAGTCAAAATCTCGAAAACAAAATCTCGAAAAAAAAGCACGAATTTAAAATCTCGAAAAATCAAATATCGAATTTTTTTTCAATGCGTTTTTTTTCAAAATGGGGGGGTTCCCCCCCAACCCCCCTTTTTTTCATTTTTTTTTTATTTTACCCCTTTTTTTACTTACCTGACCCCAAAAACATATATAAATAAATAAATAAATAAATAAAAAATTCGATATTTTTTTTTTCGAGATTTTGACTGACCACCCATAATAACATGACCCATCAAACCACCCATCATCCTAATACAATACTGCTAGCTAGCACACACCGGCTATCTTAGGTGTCTCCTCAGGCCTAACGCAGCCATAACTCAGTCTGGATGTCAACTCTCCAGACTGAACACATTCAACTGATCTCCTCAGCACCACACCTACCGCTAAGAAGCAGCTATCATGCAACAACCACACCCGCTGCACACATACCTGGTGCGCCCACGCCTTTTACGACTCTGTCTCTCTCAACTAACTTGAACTGCGGTTCCCGAGGGCGTTCAACCTACTAGCCCCTTGAGATCATACCAATGATGCATAAGGTGCTATACAAATGCAAAATAACATAACATAGCATAACATAACATACACTATGCTGGGCACCGGCACTTACGCACCCACCCCACACCTAGCTCCCCAGGCCAGCTCCCACCCGCCTCTAAGATCTCTGTGCAACAAGCTGGTCACTGGTTTCAACCAGTGCCAAATCCACTTTTAGCATTCCAAGGTGAAAGAAATTGAGTACCATTAAGTTCAATAATAGTAAAATCTGCTATTTACAGAAATATGAACTAATACATTTATGGGAGCAATCACTTTGTAAAAAACAAGTTAATATTTTCTAGATATGGCCTTGAGGTTTATGTATTCGAAACATACTAGGTGCCCTGATTTTCCCCAAAGCCCTGCTGCCCATTTTCATCGAGGCAACCAATCCACCCTGCATATATCCAAGGGCTGTTTTGCTCATTATGCTTCTTGATATGACTTTGCTACTGGTCATCAAACACCTTTTCATCATGGCAAATAATATACACCATTACTGAGGAGCTAAGGCTGAAGAGATTTGGCCAGACCTTCAATAGGTCTTCTGAATCAAATGGTCAGCCGGAGTGCCAGCTACCTGCTACACATCGTCTAATGCCTGCTTACCTTGCACCTGTTCCCCCAGCCCCTTCTGCCTCACCTGCATCTGGGAATCCAACCTGGTGACCTCCATCTGCCCAGAGTGTTTCACTTGAATGTTTGTCTTATTATGCTCTCCTTGGTCATCCTTTCCCCAGGTCGCCAAGCACCAGTCCATCATGGCAGTGGATGGGGGCCTTTACAGCAAGCCATGTCTGAAGATATATGGTTGGGTCTTTGAGTGTACTGCGAAATGATATGTTTCTCCCCATGCCATGTCTCTTCTTCCCTTGTTGCCTGTTCCCCATAGCCACTGCTATCCCACCTGTATCTGAAAATCCAATCTAAGTACCCCTGTGTGCCTGGCATCCTTCCCTAGATTGTTTGGGTCATTTTGATCCATTGGTTAGCCCTTTCCTAGATCACTGAACAGCGTTTCATCATGGGAATGTATAGGCACCTGTCTTTCTTGCAGTCCGAAGGCTAATCTTATGTAGCTAGGCCTTTGATTCAGACAGCAAATCACATGTCCCGTCCCATCACCTTTTTACACTCAACATAGTGGACCCATCCACAGCAGCCCAGTTAAGAATGGTTGCCTAAAGGTCCAAACTGTTTTTTTGTATGTTTGTTGGGCTCTCCCTCACCCTTTTATGACATCAAATATGATTGTGTTATGCTTTTGGTCACTCACTTCTCACCACAGCACCCAATACTGCATGTAACTGTTATAAGTACTGTTTTGTCTTTCACCATTGTTGTAGTGTGTTTATCTCTTTTCATACACTTCATATGTGATTAGCGCTTTGCCCTTGATGTCTTATTATCATATAAAGAGTCTTCTTCTACCTTAATGCTACTTCCCATCGCCTTGCCTTCCCTTCTTCTTACCTTACGCTGACTGTAGTGCTGTGTAACCACACTTCAGCACATTCATGGAACACGTCTCTAATTTATCTCTTTTGTAATGCCCCATGATTTCCCTCCTCTGCCCCTTGACAAGCCTCATTCAGCACACCATACATTGACATTAAAATCTTAAGAGGGACCTGCCATTATTGCTCCCCTACCTTGCCTACCTCTGGGTCAAGAATTGAATAATTTTAATTTAGGAACAAGTTCCCTCTTCATATCCCTGCAAGCTCCAGAGTTCCTGACATGGGTGCATGGACGCATGGCATCCCACTCCAACCATATAATCCCGCTCCACACATGTGCATCCCATCTGTCCTGTATTTTCTTCAGCTGCGCCTCTCTTATTTATTCTCGCCCTTCCTATTCCTAGCCCATTTGTTCTGCTTCACCTTTTCAAGTCTTTATTGTTTTTAATGAAGTCAACCTCCCCTCCAATCTAGAACATATTGTGTCAGAGGTACAGTACGGAGACGTCTTGATCGCCCCTCCCAAATGACCTTCAAATATGGTTTAAAATGCCAGCAACCCCACTAATCCGAATTCCCATTTCACCAACACTTATGTTAAATGAACACTGCAGCAACATTTAACAATAGACCATTTCATTGAGTAGTTATGATGCACTCTAATAACTATATTTTAAGAACACATATTAACCTCTATCAATTAGGGTCAACAACTTTCCCCATTGCAAGACTCACAAGCCTACCATTAGTATTTACAACATTGTCGACATTATGTTCCAGTTAAATAATGCTACACATATGAAAGTACATGCTTATGTTCCCTCTCTCCTTAGAATGATTAATATTTTCCCTGCTATCATACACCCAGAAATCCTTGCGGCTAACACTACTGCATTTAGCCCACCTCAAAAGCCAACTAGTAAGCCTCTGCATAGCTCTCTTAAAACCACCACAAGCATACAGCCCTTTGTTATTGACTCTTCTGATGTCAATGTCACCTTGTCCAGTCTCAACAAGGTGCACATTGAATAGGTGGGCAGCTTTTAAGCAGCAGAGACCATTCCATCAATTATGAACATCATCCTGCCTCATCACCAGAGACACCCACTTACTAGTGCCCGTAGTCTTCCGCTCTAACCTCATGAGGCCCAGCAGTATCATTTGGACACCCACAGATGCAGGTCAGCAGTCAAGAACTCTATTAATATTGCTCACTCTATAGAGGAATTTGGCATTAACATTCTCAGTTTGATAGAAAGATGGGTCAACAACAACTACACCACCATCATCTGCACCTTGCTACCTTGGCACTAAAGAGCTCTGTTAATGAATGCACTGGAAATATAAATATCTGGCATAACATGTCTGACATCACACTGATTGGAGATTTCTCACAGACGATGGCTAACGTGGGTTTGGATTCATTGATGTGTAAGCCGACTCATCAAGATAGCAACTCCATAGTTGGATTTACACCTTCAATCTTTTGCTTAGCACTACCCAGCACATTCCACTCATGTGGACTGACCACTTTCTATTTCTGAATTAATGGTGTAGACTGGACCCCACTGCACCACCCATTGATCCCGACAACTGAAGCAAAATACTCAGCAGACTACACAACATTTGGAGAAGGCTAAACTTTGATGAGCACTTATTAGGTCATCTCTCTTCAAAACTAACTTCAGCAGTCCCTTTTCTACTTCTCACATAAACTGTGGCTATCATAGTCCCTGCCAAGGACCAGGATATAAAGTCATATATCAAACATGATATAACTGTGGCCATTTTGAGCAGAGCAATGAGAAATCTAGAATGGTGCTGGTGCACCACACACTTGCATGAGGCTAAATTGCACTAATAAACACAAACCCAACAAAAATAAAAAAGTGTTGTCTTATCAGAGCTTAATCTAAACTACAGAAGTATTCAAAAGTGACTTTTAGATCAGAAAAACTTCTCAAGCCACACCCCCTTTATCAGGTGTCTTGTTCAATAATGTTGCATTCACATTTTAAATAAAGGAAACCTGTACATCATATCCTGACCCCCTCCGGATAAACCTATGAGGTGTGCTTTCTCTAACTTCTCACCCATTGTCACTGGGGATAGCTTTATGTGTTCTAGAAAATAGTAGGTCTCTTCAGAGCAGTGTTATCCTTGCCTTCCTGTGATACGACAAAGTCAAGTCATCACCTGGCCAAGTCCATCACTGAAATCTGCAATGTCTTTCCCTCCATTGGAATTGTGTGATCTACCCTTCAAAATGTCACTATCATGTCGCTCTTAAAAATCAAAACAGACCCCACCATCATGGAAAACTTCAAGGAAATTCCTAATATCCCCTATCTCGTCAAAATTTTGGAGAAGATCATGGTGCCTCAATCATGGTACATCATGAGAACCACGGTTTACTACATGAAAGCCAATCAGACTTCCACACTTACAGAAACAAAAAGAATGTTGTACAAGAAGCAGAAAATACTAACATCCATAGATAGGAACACCCATAGTCATGTTCATTCTACTTGACTTCATATCAGCATTTGATGCTCTTGACCATGTTCGCATCATTTAGAGACTCTGCAACTTTCTGGTGCAAGCCAAAATTGGTGGCTTTTTGTCCTCCATCATCCAGCTAAATTGTGCTTTTGTCGAAGGCTCCATCATTTTACCAAGGCTCTTTAATGTGCACAGCTCTATGGCTAGACCAGGATCCCTTCTATCAAATCTATGCAGATGACTCACAGATCCCCACAGAATCCTCAACAAAGAACAAAGTAAATAAGCCATTCCCTACTTTCTTTCAAACACTTCAAAAGTAGACAACAATCTTCGCATGAGCCCTGGTAAAAGTGAAATCATTTTCTTTGCCACCCCTCATACTCATACTTCCAGGCAGCCTACAGTCTGCCAATAAAATGTATTTGACCACATCTTGATAATTTTCTCGATTAGACCACTGCAAATCTGCCTACGTGGGACTGAGTAAATATCTGATCCCTCACCCTCAATGCCTACAAAACAAGAAAGAATAATGTTTGCACTTAAACAATTGGACTCCATCACCCTAGCCTTGAAAATACTTGCATCTGCTCCCTGTGGGAAATAACCATTTTGAAGATTTCAGAAAAAGGTTATTCACTGAAAACGCCTGCCAACTTACCTCAATGTGCTCTTGGAACATGAGGGGCCACGACCACCTGTTAAATCCCAAAACCCAAGACCTAGCCAAATTTGACATAATATGCCCTCAAGAGACCTGGCTGAGGGAAAGGCCAGCCCTAGACTTCAATCCGCATTGGTTCTGGAATTACCGTAAAAGCAAAGGTTGCTGAAACATATAGTGTGCTAGCTCTCCAGACAGAGTGGTGCCACCCAAAGGCAACTTTAAAGGGACACCGAAAGTCAAATCTTGCCATCATAAACACTTATTGGAATCCGCAAAGAACCAGCAACAAGGAATTCTGCGATACAATGATGGACCTACTAGATAAGTTCACAGCGGAATTGCGTATGGACCATATCATCATTTGGGCCCATTTGAACGCAAAGTGCAACTTATTCTCTCGCACTTTACCCACTACAGCAGCAATCGTAAGAGGAGATCTCTGGTGAAACCTGATGGACGCTAGAAACTTCCACAATGTGGCAACTACCCAACGTGCCAGCTTTACCTAAATTTAATAACCAAGTACCTTATTCAGATTCAAATGACCCTCAGGTTCTGCCACCTTCCAGTCACCCTCGCATCACTATAGAAAGGAACCTAGGACTTAGAGCCAGGTTAGCCAAAATCCATGAGCCCCTGGCCCGCTCACTGACTAACATACAAAACCGTAGAACGCAACCTTTCCGACCTAACCCCGCCACACAAATCAGTAACCTATTACAAAAACCTTACTCCACACCCTCTCACAACTCCCTCACTTTGGTCACTCCTGAACCCTCACAGGACATGCGCCATACTACTACCTCAGAAAAGTCAGATTCCACTCCCAACAACATAGTTAGTCCTAAAATCAAGGGAACTTTGATCAACGCCAGATCACTGGTAGCCCATGCTACAGAAATCGCAGACCTAATACTGGCAGAAGACCTTGACTTCCTCGCCATCACCGAAACCTTGTTACACCCAGCAGCAGACCCTATGCTCATGCTGGCAATCCCAGATAACTATACTATCCTGAGACAAGACCGACCCATCTTGAGAGGAGGCGGTGTCGCCATTATCCATAAGTGCAGTCTTACCATGAGACTAGCCACCCCTATACATGCCCTCTCCTGTGAAATACTAGCAGTCAAAATACCTCTCACTAACACCCAAACTCTTAACATTTACCTGATCTACCGCCCACCAGGCCCTATTGGTACCTTTGACGAAGACCTCAACTCTATTCTATCCAGCAACCTTAAAAGCTCCACTCAAGCACTCACCCTAGGTGACCTCAACTTGGGTTACAATGACCCGGAAGACCATCCTGCCAGCATTATAGCTAATAGTCTCACTGAATTAGGCTTTGTGCAAAGATGCACAGTACCAACACACTCGAAAGGCAGAACACTCGACTGGGTGGGCGATCACAACTGCCTAGCGAATATTACAAATATCTCACCTTTAGCCTGGACTGACCACCACTTGATATCATTTGTGCTCTCCACCGATAGGCCACCACCACCGCCTATTATTAAGGTCCCACCTACCCTTACCAGAAACAAGAAAAACATGACAGCAGAAAGACTTATCCCTAATCTACTCCCCACTCTCAACACATTGCCAGACGACCTGGACCCCGAGTCCATGGTCGAAGAATATAATAAGATCATGGCCACCTCGCTGGACCGCATCGCCCCACTCAAACTCAGATCCAGTAAACCAAAAACGCACCTCAACAAATGGTATACACCATTCCTCAAAAACCTAAGGCTACAAAAAAGAAGTTGCGAGGCCATTTGGAAAAAATCCCCCACAGTCTCAAACAAACTCAACTCTCCAAACTAGCTGCACTGTACAAAAAAGAAATCTACCTGGCCAAACGTCCTTCATTTGACTCTCGTATATCCCAAGCCAAATCCAACATGAAAGAACTTTTTTCTATCCTCAAAGAAATAGAAACCCCCACAGCACCCCTCGATACTTGCACCAAAGACAAAAGCTGGTGCACAAACATTCAAAACGCCCTAGCAAACAAGATTGTGACCCTTCAAAGTAAAATCGCCAGCAAAAGAGCTTCCCTGAATAACACTCTCAATTCAAAAATTCATGACAAACCCATGGCCACCGACCTAGCCCGTTTCCAGTTTGCCAAAGTCAATATTTTGGAAGTGGAAAAAATCATCTTATCTCTGAAACCGTCCAATTGCCAGGGTGACCTGTGCCCTGCTCAGCTCATCAAAGATGCTGCCCGGGAACTCTCCCCTTTTATCACAAAACTGATCAATGCCTCCTTTGCCACCGGATCTATCCCTACTAATCTAAAACAATCCTGGGTACTCCCGTTATTGAAAAAACCCACCCTCGACCCTGCCACACCCACAAACTATCGACCCATAACAACCGTTCCCTTTCTCCTAAATATTCTAGACAAGGTTGCTTATGTACAAATACAGAAGCACCTGGAAGAACACAACCTCCTAGGATCTAGACAGTCTGGGTTCCGGCCCCAACATGGGACTGAAACCGCTCTCATTGACTTAAAAGCCCAGATCGATTCGCTCAGAGACAATGGGCAAGCTGCCTTACTCCTTCTCCTTGACCTACCTGCAGCTTTCGATCTGGTCGATCACTCTGTCCTATGTTCACACCTCCACACTGCAGCTCACTTCTCAACGGAGGCCATCACGTGGATCACATCCTTCCTTAACGGCAGGACCATGAGGGTCTTCTCCCCCACGGCTGCAGCAGACCCCATACCCATCACCTGCGGTGTTCCTCAGGGCTCCTGTGTCTCCCCCACACTATACAACGTATTTACCAAGCCCCTTTTCGATGATTTGGATCATCTCGGTATCACCTACACTAATTATGCAGATGATACTCAGATCCTCCTTCCGCTTTCTGGAGATTATGGAAAGGATTTGGCCTTGTTAAATAGGGTGTACATCATCATCCAGGCATGGATGGCCACTCATGGACTATGCCTGAATGATGATAAAACAGAACTCATCATCCTAGGTACCTCACTTAATATAAAGAAGCTCGGCCCGGCCTACAATTCCTTCATGATTGATGGAAACAACATCAAAGTCGGACAGGAGGTCAAAACATTGGGATTCTATCATGACTCCCATTTCTCCTTTAAAAGACAAGTGAGCTCCATTGCATCCTCCACGGCTTACACCTGCATCGCCAGAGCTCTTATTCTGTCCCACCTTGACTACTGTAATGCCCTACACCTGGGATCTACTAAGGCTACCACCAGCAAACTGCAAACCCTTCAGAACAATGCGCTAAGAGCATATCTGGGCATTTCCAGAAGGGAACACATTACAAACTATAGCCACACAGAACAATTGGCTAACCACTAAAAATAAAATTCTATTAAAAACGGCATCACTCACTCACAAGTCTCTGAACAATGCCGCCCCAACTTATCTGATCAACAGATTCCACCGACAGTCCTCTTCAAGACCCACCAGAACGGCATACAAAAACTGTCTAACTGTTCCCCGCTTCAAGCGGGCCACCATAGGGGGTAATAGCTTCCCGGTAAAAGCTGCCTTGTTGTGGAACTCCTTGCCTCCAAACCTTAGAATTGACATGCCCTACCAGAATTTCCGCTCACTGGTAATCTCATGGTTGAAAAGCGAGACCCACTAAGACCATGAAGTGCCCAGCACCACCTGTACAAACTGTAACTACATGTGCCTTCCTGCTTACCTGCTTGTGTGCCTTGCTTACCTGTATATAATGGCCTGTAGGCCTACCACTGATTTGTATATAACACTGGTGTAGTTATTCCTGTATTATGTATATTCTTTGTACTCTAACCAAGCTTTGAATATTCTTGCAAAGGCTGCGCCCTGATACCCCCGGGTACACTCGCGCATTATAAATAATAAAAACAAACAAACAGACAAACAAGTGTACGGGGCCAACTTCCTTCTTTTCCTACATGGGAGCGAGACTTTGCAACAGCGACGCTCGATTACATTTTTATATCCCACGCCTTACTAACATACGTAAACTCTTTCGAGGTTTACAAAATGAATGAAAGCGACCACAATCTCCTAGCAATGGCTTTTGAATCCACAAACGTCCAGAGGCTGACTTACACAGCTAACGTGGAATTGGCAACTAACCAAACGCGGGTCCAACTCACAGCAGCAAACATCAGGGACCTAACGGATAAATATGATGAAGAACTGAGAAACTGCAGCGGTGGCCCTATAAGGCTGAACTACCTTCCTCTCCTCCTACCACATAGGCTAAAACAAAAGAACTCCAGTGCCTCAACAAAAACTGGCCATAACGAATATGACGAATTACTAGTGCAAAAAAGAAGAGACCTGAGAAAGCTAAGGCGTACATGTAAAACAAACAACAATGATATTCATAAACACCTGTTGAGTTCTGCTACCAGAGCTTACAGATCCTGGCTAAGACAACGGAGGGCAGCAACCTACCAAAAAGACGCAGAACAAATGCTGAAAACCTTATCCTCGAACAGTGTAGGAGATTTCTGGGCTCTAATAAAAAATAAAGGCCACCATACTGACAACCAACTCTCCAACTCTATACCTGTGTCAACTTGGATATCCTTCTATTCTGCGCAATTTGCCCCTATCTGTTCGCCAGCAGGCTCTGCCACATGCCCTAACGAAACACCATGGGTAAACTTAGCAGTCCAAGAAGAAGTTATGTCAGCAATCTCAAAACTGAAATCCTCCAGGGCGCCGGGCCCAGACGGTTTGACCAACATAGACCTGAAGCAACATCAAACCGAATGGTCTTTCCTGATAACCAAAATTTTAGAGCACTGCAGAATCACTAAACAAATTCCCTCAACATGGACTGAGGTGGTCATTGTCCCTATTTTCAAAAAAGGAAATAGAGATAACCCGGCAAACTATCTGCCAATAGCCCTTTTAGACATCATGGGAAAAAAATGTGTAACTCTACTCCTTTCAAGATTCCAAAAGTGGGCAAGAACCTCTCCATCATCAGACCATCTTCAAACGGGATTCTTAAAGTCCGCTAGTACCAGCATCAACATCATGATTCTGATCATCATCAAGGAAAATATAAATAATGGTGCACCAAAAGTTTTTCTGGCTTTTATTGTCTTATCCCAAGCCTTCGACAAAGTAAGTCGGCAAAGACTATGGTCCAACTGACCAACTGGAACTGCCCAACAGAAATCTTGGACCCAATAATCGCTTTACACACAGACACAACCATTCAAATTCGTCTAAACCGACAAGGCCTGCAATCTGAAGATTTCAAGTCAGAACGGGGAGTCAAACAAGGCTGCCCCCTAGCCCCGGCCCTGTTTATCGCTTTCTTGGGTGATTTTCAGTACACTCAACCATCGGTCAGAGCATTTCCACCTAAAGTAGGAAACACTCCAGTATCCAGACAGCTTTATGCAGACGATGTGATTTTGATGGACCAAACACAAATAGGTCTTCAGCGTCAGCTGACAAACCTGGATAAATATATATCTTCAAATGATTTGGAAATAAACACAGAGAAATCCAAAATCTTTATCCTGGAAAACAAGCGCTCGAAATCTAGACCATGCGGTACCTGGTTCTTAAACAACGCAAAGATCGAGACAGTCACAAACATAAAATACTTGGGCATAATGATCGAAGAACTTAGATCTGAGAAAGCAACGTACCTGGCCCTTTGGTCCAAAGTAAAAACGCTGACTGCACAAACAACACTAATCGACCGCAAATCGACCGCAAATATGGAAAATGTTCCCTTTTACCGGCGATCCATTTTTACAGATAAAAGGTGGTCCTATCGATAATTTACAGAATGGACGTGGCTCTCAACATTCAAGACTCAATATGGCCGAAACTGGAGGGCTACCTTTGGAAAGCAGTCCTGGGTCTGCCCAAATCTTCGTCTATTTCAGCTATAAAACGTGAACTCTGTTTACTTTCGCTGATGGCCTCAATAGAACAAAGTCAAATAAGAACATTGAGGAAAATCATAATCCCAGATACACTTCCTGTCTATAAAATGATCCAGGAAGAACTCCGCCTTGGACGCGGCAAAGCTTTGAACTCTTGCGAACAGAAATTCATGATAAAACTTAAACATCTGGCCTGCACCCAAGAGGATCTTATACAAAACCCTGAAAAAATCAAAACCAAAGTGGCTCAAGAAGACTGGATCAACATGTGCAATTTGGCAACTGCAAACAAACTTCTCGGCCAACTACCACCTACTACCAATAAATTGAACGTTCCGTTGAACTATTATATCAAATTCCCAAACAAGACTCTGCAGAAACTCTTCATGAGAACAAGATTAAAACTGATGCCAACCCAAGAAATCGGGGGCTATTCGTACCCGAACCACAGTTAAAACCTGCAGACTTTATTTAAACTCGGAAATGGTAGAAACAACAAGACATCTGCACTTGAACTGCCCTAAAACTGACTACTTGCGCAAAGCCTTCTTACTACCCCTATTCCACGACTCCCCTCTGAGAGAAGAACATACATGGTGGTGCCGACTGATTGCAGGCGAAAAGACGAAATTGGCCCTAGTCACAGTCAAGATGCTCGACGCGGCTCTAAAAAAGGCCACTGAGACTGAAATTAGACCCACTTTATGCTGAGCTCTGGGGGCCCAACAACCCACGCTGCCATTTTTTACTAACAGGACTCTTCATCTTCATCTTGTAAAAATCACTTCTTTTTATATTGGTTATAATCAAGTAAATAAAAAAAAGGTTTTTCCATGTGCAATCATTGGGCAAAACAACCTCTGTGATAGCATCAGGACAAATACCTGTCCCAGGAACCTGAGATCTGTATCACCTACCTATTATGCACACGAAAGCTGTGAAGAAACCACCAGAATAACTGAACATTAGCAGCCTTTGGGTCCAAACCCTGGAAAAAACCTCCAATGGACTTATTGACTAAGACACATTTTAGGAGGTTTCAAATCAAGCTCAATGCCCAGCTATTTTTGCAAGCTGCTGAAAAGGACTCACATCTATATTTTGCTCTCTTCATTTTATCTACTTGAGCTTCATCAACCAAATTGTCCTCCTGTTATTGGGCATGGTCACAAGTATCCTCTCCCCTTGTGTATCTGCTATGCTCCTCTTATTTTTGAATCTAGGAATGTGCCTCAAAGCATTGTGAGTAGATATTAGTGTGCCTTTTCACTCTACCTATTATGCTACCAGCCCCTGAGATTCAAAGTTGCTGCACTGCAATTTGGCCTGTTACAAAACTTGTAATAAAATGGAAATAAAAATAAATGTGTATCCACACTGTCACAACAGGAGGAAAGTGCTCTAGAAACCTACTTGCCAAGATAATATTCTCAACAGTATGAAGGAGCACTGTTCTGCAATGTGAATGTCCTAATGCAGCCATGGTATGCTATGTGCATGGACAAAAAATGAGATGTGACAGAAACATTGGGATTGTATGTCAATCTCCACAGTAAATGGCAGGTGATTAAAAGTGTTCTGTACGCAGTCTTGTTATATATTCATTAAATCCTCATCCATCTTACTCTTCTCTCGTCGAGGGCAGTCTGCACACATGCAACATACTTATTTCTTCAGATTAAAGAGTTTCTCCCGAAATATCTTCATTTAAATTTCATTTTTTAGGCTTCTAACTTCATTGGTATGTCTACATCCTCTCTGGTCAGATGGGCACATCCTTTTTACTTGTGTTCTGATATAAGCAGGTTCACATGTGTCCTCTCTCCAGCATGGTATGTGGTAAGCATCAATAAGCTATTCTGACATGGCTACATATAGCCTCTTTCTTGTAAGTGTATCCTTTAATTGTTGGTATAATTCGCCCTGGCCATTTGGACCAGAGAATTGTTGAGCAATATCAGCTTTGCCTGGGTGATGCTTGTCTGTATGTCAAGAAATGAATGTGCTTCTTTAAATATGTATTCAGGTCACTGCTGAGTAGACCATGTGGCTGCAACATATATATCCGGCATGGAGGGCACAAATACCACTGGCCATGTGAGCATTCTGAGATAATGGTACTGCTGGACAAATAATTACCTCTTTCTGTGACTCTTCTGACTGGGGGGTAGTGTTTTTCAAGATAAAAAGTTAGGGGACAAACGGGTGAATGGATGAGATGATATACTTGGGATTGGTGTTGCCTTTTTGGGGCAACTAAACATGAGCGCTTTAGGATCTGTAAGGTTCCTTTTTCATGAAGACATGTACTGCTGGGCAAGCCTGTTCTGTTGTTCTCTTACCTACTCTTGCTCTCATACATTTCTTGACACTGAGATGACATGACTGTTCCTGAGAATATGCTTCTTCTTTGGGGGACTGTGCAGTCCATCTCTCGTGAAAATGTCTCTTTGTAAAACAGATGCCAGAAACTAAAGAAAACTGTCCCCAATAAACTGTAACTTAGAAAAAGTAAGCCTGAACGACATCTGAACTCATGGTTGTCCCCTCACCTGAAATCTCTCAGACTCGAAAAACGCAAAAATGAACAGGCATGGAGACAATCACCCTCAGATAACAATAAGACAAACCTCAACAACAAACTGCCCTCTACAAGAAATAAATCATAATGGCCAAGCAAGAGTCCTACAACTTAAGAATATCGCAAGCTAACTCTGGCATAAAAGAATTGTTTACTATCCTCAAAGAGCTGGAAACACCCATCCCGGTCCCAGACACATGTGTGAAAGACAAACAATGGTGTACTAGCATCCAAAATGCCCTCTCCAATTAAGTTACAGGCCTACAAGTCAAAATCAATAACAAGAAAGAATCCCTCCTCTGCACCGCCTGTGCAGCCAACATCACCCATCCTGCTCAAAAATTTACACTGAAACCCCCCCTTTGCTTCAGTTTCTCCAAAGTATCCACATTAGAGGTTAAAAAATAATTTTCACCCTAAACCATCGAACTGCCCGGTGACCCCTGCCCCTCTCAAATCATCAAAGATGCTGCCAGAGACCTATCACCCTTCATCACCAAGCTCATCAACTCCTCCTTCTCCTCAGGTACTATCCCCAGCAACCTCAAAGAGTCACGGGTTCTCCCTTTACTCAAAAAACCCTCCTTAGACCCTTCTATACCCATGAACGACAGACCCACCACCACTGTCCCCTTCCTGCTTAAAATACTAGATAAGATAGCCTATCTCCAAATACAACAATATTTAGAAAAAAAAACACCTCCTGGGAATCCGTCAGTCGGGCTTCAGGCCACAACATGGGACTGAGACAGCCCTCATTGACCTTAACGCACAAATTGATACTCTTAGAGACAATGAGAAGACTGCTCTACTACTTCTACTTGACCTTTCAGCTGCATTTGATTTAGTAGACCACAAAGTACTCTGTAACCACCTAGACTCGCCAGCCCACTTTCCTCAATCTCAACACCATGTGCATGTGCTTCAATGGAACAGTCCTGCAGTGGTTCAACTCATACCTATCCAACATAGACCAAATCATACAGATGGGCCCCAACATATCCCAGCACTGCCCAGTACACTGTGAAGTTCCACAGGGCTCCATCTTGTCCCATGCCATTTGTAACCTCTACATGAAGCCTCTGGGAGAATTTGGCATAAACACTGACATAAGCAGATAATCCAAAGCCTTAACTAAAGATTTATGGAATCAATGATGCCCATCGACTTAAGCACTATTTGTCCCTCTTCCAAAGCTGGATGTCAAGTGCCTATCAGAACCTCAACCCTACAAAGACTGAATGAATTCTCCTACAAAACCCTACCAAGCATGTCCAAGTACAGAACTGGCTGACTGAGATTCATTTTGAAGGTCTCAACTCTCACTCAGTACCACATTTCTCAGCTTGGCTACCGACTGTGAAGTTTCATTCAAAATACATTTTGCCAAAAAGACCAGAGCAGCATGGTACCTGTTTGAACTCCTCTGCAAAGTTGAACCTTGGGGAGGAGTTGAAGCAGACACCATGCCCCGAGTTTCAAAACAATTGTCCAAGCCCTGGTCATCTACCACTTGGATGGTGGTAATGCCTTACACACATGAGTCCATGATGTCACCTTGCTCCCTCTAAAAGCTGCCAAGCTCGCTGTAGCATGCCTCAGAACAGAAATAATGAAACTGAAGATTCCCCCTTCCCTGTATCACCAACCAATCCGAGCTCCTCTGCCATTGCTGCACATTACTTGTAACCCTGGGTATGTCAACTTTTACAGTGCCTTTTTGCTTCCCAGCTACTTTCACCATTTACAATGCCATACGTATGTACGTACATACATACATACATACATCTATACATACATATAAGGACACTCTTCATTTTACTAACCACTTAATAGTGCTGGTTGATGGCTACCTCGTTCTTACTTTTTAAATAGATGTTCAGCTTTATCTTATTGATCCTGTTAGGGTCTACATTGAATGTTAATGACAATTGCATAGATAGAAATCCTGCCTCTTTCTAAGGTTATTTCATGAAACGGTACAGCTCCTATTTGTTTTGAGTTTTCTAATATTCAACTAGGTCACAACAGCCTAGCCGCTGATCGTTTAAAACAACTTATATCGTTTAACCTACAGTCTTCAATTTTGTTCTGAGCAGACACCCTACATTATTTTTTCATTCTACTTTATCCCTTTGTGTAAGCATGGGTGAATACAATTTTAAGAGATGTGGTTGACAGACTAGATTAAGCTCGCAACAATGTCACACTTATGAAATGTTGCTCTAAACAGTGGTTAAAGATTCCAGACCCTTTCTTGCCAGTGCATGTTCACAATAATGAAAGGGTAGCAGCCCAAAAACCATAGTGTAAAAAACAATCCAAATGACCAAAATAATCACACCACCTCTTTTGCAAGGAAAATAAGGTGTATTAGATGCAAAAAGGGCCTCTGAATGTTCAGTAGAACCAAACTGACACGGAGCTCTCAAGATATTACTCCTTTTCTGGTGGAAAAAAATGCAATTAACATTACTACACCTGATAATGAGTACAACATAATCTTACTGCCCTCATTGGCTACCGCCTACAGAGCATGCTAATTCCACTCTATAGTCCCTTGACCAATTGGCCAAATCTAAACTACCCCCATTTCCCTAGACACATGGTACCCTACATCATCACTGCCAAACCCAATGGTTGATTGTGCGTTCATATCAATACGCTGGTAAATTTGGGCCCGTCACATTATGTGCACCCTCCTGTTCCAGATTCGATCTAAGAACCTTGACAAGGCCAACCCTACTTTTGATTAGACAATAGGTTTCCTCATTAATTCAGACCTCCTGGCACACATGTGCTGCACCCCCGACTATACATTACATTTATTGGCATAACCTCTGCTCCCCCTGTCCCAAATCACAAGACTTTCCAGGCACGGCTGTCTCCTAATCTCCCCCCTACCCCATGTGCCCTGGGAAGACGTGACTAGGGCACCTCTGTTGAGTCTCAATTTTGAGGATTTGTTTGATTAGGTTGTGTGTCTAGGTGCAGTTCATATGTGGTGTCCTCCCTGGTGTAAAAGAAGTAGTCTTCCAATTCATTGCCTGGCTCATTGTCATCACAGAGCCTTGTGCCCTATTCCCATATATGTATACTTCAAAGGGCACATCCCTTCCTGCTCTTCTATCAGCTAGCATTCCATTCCCATCATATTCAGGCCCGGCAGCCTGGGTGTCATGGGTGTCTCTGACCTTGGCTTCTTTTCTAGGGAACAGGAAAGGGAATTTGATTTTGGAGATTAACTAACAGAGCACCAGCTATGCACCAAGGCTTACGTTCTCATCTGTTCACTGTGTATTAGGCCTGAACTTCCAAAATGACATCACTTCTGTCAATATAACACACTAACCTCGCTGTTACCACACTAACTTGCTGAATCCATCTTCCAATAATTTCCTTCCTTCCCACACATCACGCTATCCTACGTCCCTACAATATATCAACTAAACACTGGATCTATAATGCTGCACTGTATATAACCTCTGAAACCCCACAATTAATACTCTGCTGCTCTATTTCTGTTGCTATATGTGGCTATTGTGATGAATCCTATGGAGACCCTGGCTAACGTCTCCTCCCAGATGGCAAGGGAAAGGCAGTGACTTTCTGATTCTGACCTTCGGGGTGGTGTTCTGCGGGAGGATCACCTGGGAGGAGAAAGGTCCCAGGGGAAAAAGAGGACTCATTTGTGTGAGACACAGTATCTATCTTCCTCCAGGGAAGAAATGTCATTGATACCAAAGTCTGTAATGGCTTGTTGTCAGAGAGAGCTTTTAACTTCCCAAGTTGAACATCTTAATGTGGGTGAAAACATTCATAGACACCTGGGCATTGGAAGAAATGAAAACCCTTTTAAAAAACAGTGAAACCCATAACATTGGATGCTCCCCTACACTCCAAATGAATAGTGAGGGAAAGTTTGAAAATAATACCAATCTAGACTGAAAAAAATCTTTTTTTTCTCTTTAAAACCAAGTTTGTCAAAGTATCCTTGTGACACATTATTTTAAGGAATATAATTAGGAAAAAAATAGGCATGAAAATAACATTCCCGCTAGGAAAACTGATTTTTGCATTATGGGCTCCAAGTCCCATAATCCCCAAGGTACTGGGGTGAAAAAGAGGGGTGCAGAGGAACAAAACTGCAAAGTGCAGCTTTTTATTGGTACTGACCCACACTTGAGGGAGACTGGGAGGCTTAAAAGGCCTCCTCAGGTGCACGCCCTGAGGATGCAGAAGGAGTGGATTAGTCTTGTAGGTGGAGGAGTTGTGAACTCTCCACATTGCAGCATAAGCAGAAACTGGAGAAGCGAGAATATGATGTGAACACTGTCGAGTGTCGAGCAGTAGCCGCTCCCGAGAGGGTGTTCACCTCCAGAAGGTGTTATTTCAGTGGTTGTGCAGTGGGAAGCATCAGAGAAGGAAGCGTGCCCCCCAGAGAACGTGACCACAGAGGCTGCAAAGCAGGAAGTGAAAGTGTAAGAAGTTTCCCCCTGGCTTTCTCCAGGGGCAGGCAATCACGAAGAGCCGTTTGGAGCATTGGAAGTTATGTGTGTGAGTGGCATGGGCAGCGGCAGACTGGAAGCCGTATTGCCCAAATTTGAAGAAGTACATCACAAAAGCTAGTATAATCGCACATTGCCAGAGGCAAGGAAGAAGCAGAATAAGAATCTGTTGTTGTCAGCGTTTGGTTGATGTAGAAGTGCTGAAATCAAAGTGTCAAGAAGGATGCCCTTCTGGGACAGGTTCTTCAGCATACCTGCTGAGGTTTTGGAAGTTATAAACATGTTATAAAGAACACCAATGGGAATTGTGTCTTCGCTGAAGAATTGCTTAAAACCTGGTGTTGTGAAGAAAGAGACACTGAGAAGTTCTTAGCTGAGCTCAACCAATGAGGCACTTGGTGTTTGTGATTCACTGACTTGGCAAGGGAGTATACCAGTTCAGGGATTGGAATAACATGGTATGCTGCTCGGGCAGGGGAATATACCCAAATCATGAACATTGAAGTAGTAAGCCTCGCATAGAAGTAAACCAGGTGGAAGTTGATGAAGTGCTATGAAGTGCAGTTAAAGAATCATCCTGGTAAACTTTCATTGTTGAAGTTGTCCTGACAAACTTTCATTGCTAAAGAAAGTCTTATATAAACTGCTGCAGAAGTATAGAATTGTTTCTAAACAAATATAATGTGATGAAACAACCTTAACAAAGACAATCTATGTTAGCATTGATTAACTAAGGAAGCATCCTTGGTTCATGCGAAGAAGAATGTGTGTTTGTGTTCTTACTATTACAAGTGGGAGCCAAAGAACTGTGTTGGAACTTTTTGCTATCAAGTTGGAATAACAAAGAACTGGGTTAGAACTTTTTGTTATCATGTTGAACCCACAAAGAACTGTTTTGGAACTTTATTAGAAGACAGGATTTCCTTACTCTTTTGGACCTGTTGAACAGAATCCGGCTTGAATCCGGGGAAATGGGAATTGACCCAGATTTTAAGGAGAAACAGTTATCTTACTGTGAACTTAACTGTTATGTTTGTTGCTTTTGAGATGCCACTTCTTCTTAACCTGACTGTGGTCACAACGCTTGGGATATCTTTTGCAGGCCAGATGACACTTCCTGCATACAACTTTTGTTTCTCTGGGTAAGCCGCTGCATATTCATGATACGCACAATGCCTCAACATTATTTTTTGTGATGTTTACATCGGACCACCTAAATTGCAAAATAATGTATGTACTTTTAAGATGTCCCAATGGAGATGCTGCGTTCTGGGGAAACAGTACTTTTTCTACACTTTTCTGCCACTTTTCAGGCTCCCTGCATACTCCTGCATTGTGCTTGTGGCCTTCCACACATGGCTGCACCATTTCTCACCCAATCTGCTGCTGCCCGGGCCCGGTTCGGCTCCCCCGCTCCCATTGGTTGCTATGGCCCTTAAGCCAATCAGGGCAACCGGGAGATGGGAGCTGGCCTTCACCAGCTAAGGCCTACAACGAGGCCCACCAGTCATAGGCTGGCGGCACAGTCAAGTTCCAGTGGGCCGCTACTGGATATTGGCATTAGCATGGGCCCTCTGCTCACCTGACCACTTGATGCCCAAAAGCACATTCTGAGAAATGCAATTTTTATTCTTGTGTAATTATAATAAAGTCTTTGGTCTTTTATTTTCCCACCTACCTCACTCTCTGCTTGGTTATTAAACAAATGTTTAGTTGGTTTCTTATTTTTTCTGTTATTGCTATACGTTTTTATTGTCACCGCATTATGACACTACCCTGCTCTTGAACTAAAAGTATGTTCTGTAAAAATTAAAAGAACTAGTGGTGCAGCATATTAATGATTTATACTACACTTCCGTCTCTGAATGTTGATGAATTTGCCCACTTTTTGCAGGCACTAACGATTCATTAACACTGGCCATGAAAATGCAGTGGAGGACACACAAAACATGACCTCAAATGTACTTAGTAACAGTTAAGGTCACTATCACTTTATTTATGAACTCCATTCTAAAGAATAACAGACAGTGTCCTAATTCTATACCATAGTAGGCTAGATAGCTCAGCAGGTTGAGCGCTTGCTGCTGCAATCTGATGTGTGATATGCATGTTGTAGGTTCTCATCCCGGTAAAACTAACTCAGCCTTTCGTCCTTTCAAAGAAGAAAAATGGGTACCGACTTTGGTATACATTTATCGATATGCAAATATGTTGTATGTACAGCTCTTTGAAGAAAGCATTTTGTGCAGCTGTTCTGTGGGCTTTGCCCATGGTGGACTCTTAGAGCCAGGTCTGACACCCAGACTCGGCCATGGCTTGGCTCTACCCATTACATTTCTGGCTCCCTCACCTCTAGTAGCATGCCACAAGTTATTAGCCTCTTTCAGCCTTTCTGCTGCAAAGCACCAAGTCTGATATAAAGGTTTGAAAGAGCAGGGGGCACCCCCTTCTCTGTTAAATGTTTTAAAAACTATTTGGAGTTACCCTAAGCTAGTCGAAGAAATTAAGTCAGTGCTTTGCGGCTGAGCTGTTTCTTATTTGGTCCAAAGCTGCCCAGCATTTTTACGCTACGGCTGTTCAAAAACTGCACTTTTTCTCTATGGGAAAATTAATGGGAGTAGGCTAAAAACAAAATGTGTTTTTTGTTTCCTTAATATCTTTTTCTGCAACATACCATTGGAAATATAGCTGTTTTTTGGGAACACTTGGCACCACATTCCCTGTCGAATATTCTCCTGTTGTGGAAATCGAATCAATGCTTCATGCCCATGTTGTTCCTTATTTGGTCCAAATTTGCCCAGCAGGTTTTGCTCTTCGGCCTTACCAAAACTGGGCATTTTGTCTATGGGAAAATTAATAGACGTCTGGTGAAAACGTTCTTAATTATTTTTTTGACATAGCTTTCCCAACATTTCCAGTATGAGGGGGCCCATGACAAACATTTAGAATTTTTGGATGTCCTATGACTCATAGGTATCACCTTAACTATAGGGTCGTGACGGCCGCCATGTAATATACATATTATTTAGCAAGGGTTTATAGGAAATTAAAAAAATTGAATTTCTAATAACTTTTGACTTGTGTGACAGATTTGGCTGAACATTTGCAGACAACCTTGTATGACTGAACCTCCATGGAAGTGGAGGAAGCTTGCTCAGATATGTGGACACTTTATGAGTGGTTGGGAGGGCAGGGAAGCATTTTATAGTTTGCATTTTTTCCCAATAGTCAGTTATAACAAAGAGAAATAACTGGTTTCATTTGTTGAGGGCATATACAAGGATAATCTGCACATTGGCTCTCTCTGTTCACGCGACTACATGACATGTGTAGTCATTTAACTGCAACACGCAATGTGATTGATGAATTGTGTACATGTGAGTATGCAACTTGTGTGTGTAATAGCCGCAGGTATGATAGGGAGGGCTATACTTGTGGTGATAATAAGTAGCTGTGTTGAACTTAAAAAATATTATTTATGGAATGTTAGATGCTATCATTTCACATAATGTCATTTCCCCCACCTTCTCAACTCTAGCCTGGTGTCATTCTATCTTTTCCACCCCTCTAAACTAGGGAATCCAAGTGTTTTAAATGTGCATACTCACGCCTACAGCATCTATACTTTATACCTGTGACTATAAACACAGGGAATGGGCAAATTGTAGGTGAATCACAGAAACATAGACTGTGCTCAGGGAGGGAAGGTAGTGGGCATCATGGGGAGTAGGACAGCACTTTTATTAGGTGTGCAGTACTGGAGGAGGGACAAAATAGAGTCTTGGATGTATGTTGAAAGAAAAAAGTAACCCCTTTTTTATGTTTTATTATACCTGCGGGTACACAGCATGGTACTTATCATACCCACAGCTATACTAAAAAACACAACAAAAGGCTTTTTTACACATACTGCATAAAAGGGACCTTATAAACGTTATTGATCCATTTATATGATATTATATGTTCGTTTATTTATATTACGCCCATAGACAAATGTTTCCGGGTGCGACGAGGCAAGGGAGAGGTACAACGGAGAAAAAACTATAAAACACAACGATCTTACTAGGCCCAGTGACATTGAGAACGTGCAAGTGCAGGGGAGAGGGATGGGGAAAGTGCAAGGGGAGGACTGGAAAGTGCTGAAAAAGAGTTAAAAATAACAACAGGTAGTGTGGTCGGCAGGTGGAAAGTGCAATAATTAAGCGCAGGTAATGGGGACTGTAGGGTTGCAGATACAGACCCAAGTGCAAGGGTTGCCAGGAGGCATTGCAGGTAAGCAGGCGGGTGGGCAGCGATCTGGGCCTAAATACAGAGGTTAACCAGGAGCCAAGTGCAGACAGAGATCTGCAGGGAAGAGGAAGAGAGATGGCAGAAGCAAAGAGGAAGGATTGAGGTGCTTTCGGAATCAAAGGTTGTTCTCCTTGAGTTTCAGAGAGGCATGGAGGCTGTTCCAAGGTGAGGCGCCAGCCAAAGAAAGAGATCTACCACCAACTTGTTGCTTGGTATAGCGACTGACCCTGAGGGAGTTGGAGGTAGAGGAGGTAGAGGGGCAAAGAGCTTGAGATGTAAGATATTTCTGGAGCGAGAGTTGAAGGTATTGCACACCCAGGCCCCAGAAGGTCTTGTGGACAATGCAGAGAGTCTTATATTTATTCCTTGAAGCCAGTGTGAGACAATGAAGAGATTTCAGGGCAGAAGAGATATGATCACTGGGCTTAAGGCCAAGGACAAGTCTCACAGTCCTGTTCTGGATGAGTTGCAAAGGGCGGAGAGTAGAGGCTTGCAGATTTAGAAAGAGGCTACTGTAGTAGTGTAGCCTAGAGAGAACCAGAGCTCTGGAGACAGCGATTTTCTGGGGGAAGGAGAGGAAAGGAAGAATACCCCTGAGGTGGTGCAGTTGGTAGTTTGACTTCTTAGAAACGTCAGTGATGTGTGGAGAAAAGGAGAGCATGGAGTCGAAGATGACCCCAAGGTTCTTAGCCACATAGGTGGGAGCAGGAAGGGGGCCAAAGGAGGCTGGCCAGAGAGTGACAGGAAAGGAAGGTGCAGGAGTGCCAATGAGAAGGATCTTTGTCTTGCTGTCATTGAGGCAGAGGTCATTGGTAGCACACCACTCCTGGATTGCAGTCAGTCAGAGATGAGGGAGGAAGAGGAGGTGGCCGAGGGGAGCCTGAAAATGAGTTCAGTGTCATCAAATAGCACTGGAAGTTGGAGCAGAGAGCAGCAATGTGGTGGGTGAGGGGTGCCAGTTATTGATTGAAGAGCCAGGGAGAGAGGTTAGACCCCTCGGGACCACAGGCTGAGTTTATTTTTTTTTCCATTTGGTTTTATTGGTAATTTTTCAGAATAAGAAACAATGACAACACCGGAGCAGTATGAGTATCACATTAATATCATCATCGAACCCCGGTAGTCTCCTTCCTCCCCTCTCCCCCCTCACCCCTCTCCCCAACTCCACCCCTCCCCCCAGATCAGAGTTCCATCGTAAAACCAATCGCAGGAGTCGTCATCCATACTCGAAGTTCAGTGCTTAGGAGCCATGCTGTGCGTTCCCTTAAATGCTGGCTTAGACGGATCCACTGTCTCCCGGGCCGGAATCCTCTTGGGCAACTGGGGATACCCCCGGGAACATCTTGGATAACTTAGATGGGTCCCTATGCCATCCCTGTAAAATCTTGAAGTTATGCTCCATGTCCGACGTGAACAGGTTCCCATGGAAGGCTAATTTAAACACCCTGGACCATGCGTCTTCCGAGAGGGCCTCTCCTGCCAGGTCATTCCAGAACCCATAGAACCCTCTCCTTCCTTCCAAGTTGACGGTGTTCAATATTTGATAGATTTTGGATAGTACCCCCTTCCTCATCGTGGCCGTGTCCAATAACTTTTCAAAGGGGGTCAGCTGTCTCCTCAGATTCAGGCCCCAAGTCTGGTCACAGAGGATGCCCTTCAGGCGCAAATATTCAAAGACTGAAAGAGACCCCCGCCCAAGTGGTTCTCGCAGCTCCTCGTATTCAAGGAACTCGCCTTCCTTGAACAGCTGCCCCGCCCATTCCAGCCCCCCATCCGACCAGGACTGGGCATTCCTGAATCCCCTGCTACCTAGTTTGAGCGGGTGGCCCCAGAGCGAAGACATCGGGGAGGGCCAGGACGTGAGGTGCGCAGTCGTTGGTTCCTTCTTCCAAATCGACCAGAGTATTCCCAGGGTTGGGTTGGTCTCCAATTTATTTGGGATGTGTTTACGCAACAGCCACAAAAGGTCGCGTACTTTCAGAGGGTGGGCATCCATGTCCTCCAGATAAGACCAATAGGTGCCCATCCCCTCCCTCATGTGTTCCAACAAGACCCTTAGCTGGGCGGCCCGGTGCTAGAGAAGGAAGTCCGGCAGCCCAAAACCACCCTCCTCCCTAGGTAACGTTAGAATGGCCTTCCCTATCCTCGGGTTCCTGCCTTGCCAAACAAACTCTCGGACTGCCCTCTGTAGGTCTCGGAACATCTGGTCGGGGACCCCTGTTGGGAGTGCCGTGAAAAGGTACAGCAGTCTTGGGAGGAGGTTCATTTTTACTGCTGTCATGCGCCCGTACCAAGACAGGATCATACCTCCCCACCTCCTCAGGTCTGACTTTATCTCTGCCATAATGGGCCCCCTTGTGAGGAGCACGCCCAAGTACCTGATGGAGTCCTTCCCTACCACAATCCCCGCACATCCATCCCGGTGGTCTAGCCCCGGGTCCCGAGCCCTCATAGGGAGTAACACTGATTTTGATGCGTTTATTTTTAGCCCCGAGAATTGCCCAAAGGTCGTCATCAGGGCCAGGAGGGGGGGAGCGAGGTGACGGGCTCCATCAGGTATGCAAGAATATTGTCAGCAAACAGGGAGAGCTTGAACTCCACCTCTCCTCTTTTAATCCCTTTGATGTTGGGGTGAGCTCGGACCGCTATGGCCAAAGGCTCCATTGTCAGGACATATGTTAAAGGGGAGAGTGGGCATCCCTGTCGTGTCCCCCGTGTGAGGGAAAATGAGTCAGAAAGTTCTCTGTTTACCTGTACTCTCGCCGTTGGGGCCCCATATAGGGCGGAAACCCAGTTCCTGATGTGAGCCCCGAAGCCCATCCAACGGAGGAGGAGTTGCATGTACCTCCACTCCACCCTGTCAAAAGCTTTCTCGGAGTCCAGGGAGAGCAGACTTGCGTCTAGATCTGATTCTTGGACATGGTGGATTAGGTCTATCAACTTCCTGATGTGATCAGAGCCTTGCCTGCCCCCTATGAATCCCACTTGATCCCCGTGAACCAGCTTGGGCATTATCCCCTCCATCCGTTTGCCTATAACCTTGGCCAGGATCTTTACATCTATATTGAGGAGGGAGATTGGGCGATATGAGGAGCATTCAGTGGGGTCTTTGCCCTCTTTGGGCATGACCACAATTATGGCCCTCATCATGGTCTCCGGCAGAGAGCCCCCCTCTAGCACCCCGTTAAACACCCTCACCAAGTGAGGGGCTAAGATAGCCTGAAACCTCTCATAGAAGTATACGGAGAAGCCGTCTTCCCCCGGGGACGTTCCCACCTTCATCCCGCTGATCGCGTGCTCCACCTCCTCTTCCGTCACCCGGCCCTCTAGCCCCTCCGCCAATTCACCTGTCAGGGATGGGACCTGGATGGAGTCCAGGAAACCCTCTATCTGAGTGTCATCGCCGTCATATTCTGACGAGTATAACTTTTCATAGTAACCGCGAAAGGCTGCTCCAATGTCGAGATCTAATGATCCCCGATCATTCTTCACTGCCTTCACTGTTCTGTTCCTTTGAATCTCTCTGAGTTTCCAGGCCAGGATTTTGTCAGCTCTGTCCCCCTTCTCATAATATTTCTGTTTCACAAGCTGGAGGCTCCGTTCGGTCTTATGTAACAGGAGGTCTTTCAACTGGAGTTTATAGTTTTCCAGGGTAGCAATCTGCTCTCTTTCCAGGGGAGCCTGCGGGAGGTCACCCGGTTGGAGTTGGGCTATCTTTTCCCTCAGGGATTTTTCCTGGGCCTCCCTCTCCCTCTTTTTCTGGGCTCGTATTCTAATGAGGACGCCACGTAAGGTCGCCTTAAAGGCGTCCCACAGGACGTGTGTGCCCACCTCGCCGTTGTCATTTAGCTCGAAATACTCCGAGATGGCGTCCTGCACCTCCTGTACTAGAACTTCGTCTTTCAGCAGGGAGTCATTGCACTTCCATCGCCCTCTACTGCCACTCCGCCATCCCCCTAATATTGTGGTACGGACCAAGTCGTGATCGGACCAGGGAACCGGGTCAACCCTGTGGCCAGAGACATGGGGGAGAAGGGGTTCATCTACCAGTATATAGTCTATACGGGAGTATGATGTGTGGATTGCTGAGTAGTAGGTGAAGAAGGGGAGGCCTGTCCTGGGAGTCAGGATGGTGTCCAGCAGGCCAAGCTCCGCGTTGACCCTCTGGAATGTACGGGCCATGGTTTCATCTGCGGCCCTAGTGAGCTGCGGTCCCAAGCGTTTCCTATCCGTGGTTGGGTCTAGGACCATATTGAAATCCCCCCCACCACCAACATCCCGTGAACAAACAATTTCAGTTTGTCCTTCACTCCCTCCCAGAATTGCGCCTGGCCCTCATTAGGGCCGTACACAACTGCCAGAGTCAAGGGGGAACCCCGCAAAAAGCCCTTTGCCAGCAGATATCGGCCCTCTGGGTACTTCACTGTGGTTTCTACTTCAAAGCCAACGTCCCTTGCTAATAGTATAGCTACCCCTCTTTTCTTGGTTCTGTGGGATGCACTGAGGACCTCCCCGATCCCGCCCCCTCGCATTTTCGGTTCCTTCCCCCGGGCCCATTGTGTTTCCTGAAGAAAGAGTAGGTCAAGCTTTGCCCTCCTAAATTCCCTGCAGACCATGGATCTCTTAGTTGGGGTGTTTAACCCCCGCACATTAAGGGAACCCACACCCAGGGCGGGCAGATCCTCAACCATTGTCAATGATCAACATCTTACTGTGTAGCTGGCTCTTGCCACTTTTCCTTTCCTGCTCCTTTTGTGTTACAACCTGATCTCCCTTACCCCCTCCCCCCACCCCCCAGGTGGGCCTTAAACCTGTCCCCAACTGCCCCCTGGTCCCCCCCGAACTGAACAACCCCAACTGTTCCTTCACCCCCCACCCCGGCGTCCAGCCAAATAGTTCCACCATTGCTGGTAATTGGCCGGACCACCAGCCTACCGCCTCTGGCTGGGCTAATGTCGGAAAATACTCCTCCTTGAGCCCTCCCTTATCTCCCCCCCACCCCCCCACCAGGCCCCCTCCTCTAGGCAACCGACCTACTTGCTGTTATGGGAGGCCCCTTCCGTCCGTAGGCCCCGTAGTCCTGGAAGACTACTCGTCCTTGTGCCGGGCCGGACGTTTGTGATCGTGAGTTGAGTTCTTTGTCCGGTATCCCCGTACCCTTTTGTACTTCCAGGCTACCTCGGGCTCGACCGGCCCGCTCCTCCCTGGCCGGGGTCGGCGTCTTCCCTGTCCGTCGCCGGAGACGGCGGGTTCAGTTTCTTAAATTTCCGTGGACCCGTCTTCTTTCTCCTTGTGACCTGCGTTCCCTGGCTCCTTCCGCTGCAAATCCCGTGGGTTCTCTCCGAGGGGCCGGGTCCGACACATACCCTTGAATGGCTTCCCTTATGTCCTCCTCTGTAATCAGGGTCGACCGTTGGCCCTCGTACTCGAACGAGAGGGAGAAGGGGTACCCCCATCTATAGCGCACCCCCTTCTCTTTTAGCATTTGTGTCAGGGGGCGGCACATCCTGCGTTTGGCCAGCGTGTATGAAGAGAGGTCCTGGAAAATGGACACTTGTGCGTTGTTGTAGGTTATTTCCCGTGCCTTTCTGGCCTCCTCCAGAACCTTCGCTTTCTCGGTGTAGTAATGAAAGCGGACCAGGATTGACCGGGGGCTTCCAGCTCTGCCCCCCGCTCTGTGGACCCGGTCGAACGTTGGTTCAGTCGTCATCTCGTCCGAGAAAAGAAGGGTGATAATGCCCCTCACCGTCCGGTTCAGTTCTCTTTCTGTTTCTTCCTCCGACTCCGGGACCCCAAAAATTCTGAGGTTGTTCCTCCGTTCCCTATTTTCGAAGTCGTCCATTTGCCTGGCCCTCTCCTCGTCTCTTTTTTCTAGCGCAGCTATTCTCATGGACATGTCCATCTCTTGGGTCGTTGTTGAGGACTGGTTGGTCTCCAGCTGCATCAGTCTGTCCTCGACCTTGTCCACCCTGCGGTCCATGTTCTCCATTTTCTGGGCAATGTCCACCTGCATATCTCTGATCTCCTGCAGGAAAGAGGCAAAGCCCTTTTCCATTGTAAGGGTGGGCGGGGGCGAGGTCTCGGGCTGGGACATTCCAGTCGTCCGATCCAGGCCGCTAATCTCCCTTCTGGCATCTTGGTAGCGATACTCCTGGAGGGTTTGGCGCCAGCTCATCCGATCTCCCTATCTCTCCCTCCGGTCGGTGGTCTTTGGGGGCCAAGAGCGATGATCCTGCTGGGAGACCGCCCTTCGGGCGAAGAACCCACTCCGTGTGGGGCTATCTTTGAGCGGGCACACGCCCCACCAGTCCCCGGCGGGGGCCTCACACTCTCTACACACCCTTTTTCCCGCTGGTTGTGGTCATCTGTCCCCGTGACGGGAGTAAATTTCAAATTTATGATCTGGTGAGGGTCCAGGCCAGGCCCCCGGGGATGGGGGGTGCAGTGTCCATGGCGTGCTGGTCAGGCCGAGTTTTCTTCTGAGTTCGTCTCCAGGCGGGCACTCGCCCTGGGACCTCGCCCCGCTGCTGTCCGCAGTATACCGCTCCGATAGCCATTGCCAGGGTCCGTTGGTCGGGGTCCAGACGCTCCTGTTTTTTTCGACTCCGTGATCTGGCGCTCGGGTCAAGCGGGCTGTCTCACCTTTGGCTGGATTGGATGGTACCCTCCCCCCGAGCCGCGAGGCCCCGACGGTGGAGTCCCCACCGAAGCGCTGGCAGGGCCTCCTGCGGGTTCTCTCGTTGGGCCACGGGGCCTCATTCTTAGGCGTCCGAGGGTCTTTCGGCTTTGCTCTTTCGCCCGGGGGGGGTCTCCCAGGGTTCACCGCCACTGAGAACTGCAGCTGTTTCGTGAGGGGTTGCGGGGGGGGGCTCAATCCCTCAATATGGCCCAGTTTCGGCGGGAGCAGCGTCTTCATGCAGCCATCGCCTGTGCGCCCCCTGGTGGCCTCCCAGTCTGTGGTTTTTATTGTCTATTTTTATAACTGAAAGGTTGACCCTGAAAAGTGCCATTTTGGGGAAGAGGGAAGAAGGAGTGTGTAACTGGGAAGTGGAGAACGTTAGGGTTGACACATATAACAAGGGGTACAAAAAGGGAACTTTTTGTTGTATTTTTTTTACTTTTAGAATTTTTGTGGTTTACATTTACATTTTACATTTTTTTCAAAAGGGGGTAAATTGGTAAAATAAATGTATGCCTTGTGACGGCAGTTGGCCTGGTGTCATGAAATAGCCCGTGCCCAGCCATCTAGGGTGGCATATCCCACCATGATCTAGTCATGGCATTGGCAGCCCATGATTTTGCACTGCCGCAGATCTGGTATTTACAGCAGTGGATGGGGTTTGGTGCTGGTGGATGGTGCAGCAGATGAGTGGATAGGGGGAGGTTGTAGTAGTGGCTGCAGTAGGTTGATGACATCTAGAGTGAGGTCAATGTGCCTGCACCTTGCGGTGTTAGTTAGTCCCTATGTACTCTAAACAGGTGCTTGCTGTTTGAGTACAGCTGTTCACAAACTTTGGGAATTAACATTTGATAGCAGATGTTAAGGCTCCTTTTTGGAAAAGGTGCACTGCACCTCTTCGATTTCCTTCTTTGCATGTGTTCTTTTACCAGGAAACACTGCCAGCTACCTGCCAAATTTTTCATTCTGCAAAATTCTTTGCGGGGAGGGATGGTGTAGGTACTCAGATGTCATTGTCATCACTTCTGCTACTGTGGCAAATATTTTTTTTAAAAAATAACAAACTTAAAATAAAGACTAGACAAACACAACAAATGACAGAACAAAGGAAATAGGTATAGGGACAAAGGAGGGCAAAAAAGGATGGGAAAATGAGGAGTTTGCTTTGAAAAATTCTTGGACTTGACAGACAACCTGCTCAGTACCAAGAATAAAAAGCAGTGATGAAAAGTAACAGAGTGGTCCTTGGGTGTCATGAACACCCAAGGATACACACAACATCCAATCAGACAGCGCAGTTTGTATCTGCATCAGTACAAAAAGTGTGTCAACTGTAGCTGTGCCTACGATATGCGTGATTCAATTGGGTGTAGATGCTTAAGTGAACTGTGCTACCTGATTGGTTGTCCTTGTTGAAGTGACTATGTGCCATGTGTATGTGTGTAACCACAGCGTGCAATCTCAATGGTCGATAGTGTATATGCAGATATCCTTCATCGTGCCTGGGCGTAGTCACGTTAATGAACCATACCACCTGATTGTTTTTTCCTGTTGACGCGGCTATACGTCATGTGTAGGCACGTAACCACAGTGGGCAATCTGATTTGTCGATAGTGTATGCGCGGATCTCCATCACTGTGCCTGGGCATAGCTGCATTAACAAACCATGCCACTTGATTGGATGTTCTGGTTTTTGAGGCTATGTGTCATGTGTAAGCATGTAACTGCAGCAGCAATCTCATTGGTTGATAGTGTACACGCTTGTATCAGTCATCACACCTGGGCATATCGGCATTAAGCAACCGTGCCTCCTGATCAGTTGTTCCTGTTGACGCGGCTGTATATCACGTTTTGGCCCATAAACACAGCACACAATCTGATTGGCCGGCACAGTACAAGCATTCACATTCAACACACCTGGGCATAGCTGCGTTATCGCACCATGCTGACTGATTGGTTGCTCAGTGAATAGGTGCTTCCTGATTGGATTGTGGGCGTAGTCGTGATAATTCAGCACAGCCAAAGGCAACTCTTTTCATATTTTCCTCATTGCTTTTTTGTGTCTTGGATTGTGAACTTGCTTGTGAGCCTTTAAGAACTTTGAAAGCACAATCCACATCTTGTCAATCCTTTGTTATCCTCCCTTGTTCCTATACCTCTCTCATTTGGCATATAATGTGTAGTTTGTGTGTATTCTTTATTTTAACGTATTTTCTTTTTTTAATAACATTTTGTTCATCTTGAGTGGAAGTATGCCTCGGATCAGCAGTGATGAATATGTTCATTGGGTGTCGACAGCATTGGCCACATGGAAGAAACACTGTGCGATGAAGACTGTCGTGGACAGCAGGCAGTACTTCATAGTGAAGCAGCACCACAGCAAGAAAGAGGAGGAGGAGGTATAATGTACGTTTTGTGGGATGGTACTGCAGAGAGGGCCGTCCAACAAACCATCCCAAAGCCTGGGAAAGTTCTCTTTGATACAGCACCTTGTTTGTGTTGATTGGGTCGAAGTGGCAGAACCGTACCGAAAGGCATATCACCATCATAAAAATAAAGCGCAAGTACTAGAATCAGTCAGAAGGTACCTGCAGGCTGAAAGCACCTCTGCCCCATCCACCTCTGCAACCACACCTTCTGCTAGAACTACCAAGACCCAACCCCAACCACTGCAGCCAACACCCAATCTGCAGCAGTGCAAAATGATGTGTCGCAAATGTGAAGAGTGGATCACTGTGCAAATGCCAACCTAGATGGCTGGACGCAGGCCGTTTCTGAACACCAGGCCTGCTGCCACCACCAGGCATTTCTAGGCATTTATTTTAAGTGGCAATCCCCATCCCCTTTTTTTTTTTTTTTAGAAAAATTTAAACCAAAAACCCACAAAAAACACAAAAATATGAACAAATACATTTTCTCTTTTTTACCCTTTGTTATATGGTCAACGTTAATGTTCCTCCCTTGCAAGTTCCTCCCTTCGCCTTCCCTCTCCCACAAAATGGCCCTTTTCAGGGACAACCTTTCAATTTGTAAAATAGACATTCAAAAACAATACAGCTTAAATGGTTGAATAAGTGTTATATCATTCATTTAAGTCAGTTTGTCTGAGAAAAGTGACACATCTGGGATATTTTCCATACCACAGTTACAATGAATGTCTATGGGTCTTGGCACAATTTGTGTGAGCCTATTCCGTAGCGTTTTGTAGTCACAGCTAAATCCACTCATTTAAAGTCGCAAATACGGTATAGTATGGAATAGGCTCACAGAAATTGTGCCAGGTCCCATAGGCGTCCATTGTAGCTGGCTGTGTTTATTGAAAATATTCCAAATGTCTCACTTTACTAACACAAACTGTATTGAATGAATTATATAACACGTATTCATCCATTTAACAGTCTGTGTTTTTTATTGTTTATTTTAATAACTGAAACTCTGGCTCTGAAAATGGTGGAACTTTGAAGGGAGAAAATTAGAATTGATAATTTTTTTCCTCCATTTTTCTATTTATTAACAAAAGGGGGGACATATTTATTTAGGAAGGAAAGTGATTGCTGGTATTTTTTATTTATTTTATTCTCTTCCAAAGGGAAATTGATTTTTTTGGGCGCATTGTCCGCAATCACCATGTCTAACTTTCTGTTGAGGTTCACAAAGTCCTTTTTATATTCCCTATCGCCTCTTGAATGGTATGTAAAATGCTCTTAATTTCTTTTAAGGATTGTTTTATTTCATTAGAAGCCAAGCCTTCTGCTGTCTGCCGAACAATTATTTTCCTCACCTGTATGACTTATTCATCTGTTAAGGAAATATTTTGAAAATATTATTAAGCATTTTCAAGATTTTAAAATACTTTTACTAGTAGTACCTATATTGCACAAAACAACGAGAATAGATACTTCACTCACATATTTCACTTTATGTATTATGTTAGTTATCACACAAAGGCACACATAAAGCCACAATTATTTCTATTACTGAACTTTATTACTTGGGTTATGGAGCACCTGTTGATAATGTAGAAACATAAGAGAAAACATACCTTAACATTAGCCCTATTATATGATTAAGACCAGTCATTACTATGAGTAGAAGTATTCAGGGCTATTACCATGGTGTCATGTTCCTACCTCTTCATGATAAATATAATGAAAACATAACTGTGCCTTCACCCTAAGGTACTGTAAAGTGCAGTCTTAAATATAAGTACCTTAATCAGATGTTTGTCTTCCAATACCAAGTTTTTAAAAATGCAACGGAATGGCAAAACCGACAATTCTCACTAGTACTGATGGCCATAGAAAAGATACCATATTGCTCATCCAAATGGATCACATGCCTTACCTCTTACACAAAAATAAGTGGGTTGCACATAAATAAGCAGTACTATTACCTTGGTGTTATGTTTCTAACTGTCTATAGGGCCTATGTTAAGAATTGTGTATGGACTACAAATAAGCTGTACTGCAAAACAACATAAAATATACATGTCTTTCACATACTTCTCTTTCAGAACTGCCATATTTTGATTGCTAAGGCATACCTGAAAGGAAGCTGCTCTCTATTACTCACATTTAGAATTGTTCAATAAATGTTATATGAATATTAATAATAAACGCACATACTCCAGAACAGCTTGATTCTTCTTCTGGTGACTGACCGTCAGCTTCTTCCTTTTGTATTTTTTCCTCTGTGGGGAAATTCTCTAGACATTCCTGATAATTCTCCATATAGTAATTCTCCACAAAATACTCTAAACTGTTTATCTCTCCTATTTTCTTATCATGGAAAACTAAACATGTTACCATCACAAAGAAGGTGGTATTATCTGAATTTCATTTTTAATTGGTTCTGTACTGTGTGTACAGTGACAAGCAGCCAATAGGATGTCAAGTACCTCGTGCTCTTCTGCTATTGAAGTAATAGGACATTGTCATTGTGTAAGTGAAAATTCTATTGAAGAATACAACCAGGGAAACCTTTCAGTTATAGAGATAGGAAGAAAACACAGACTGTATACATGGATCCTCAATATGATTCATGTAATACAGTGTTTTTTTTAATTTTTGAGAATAGCCGCCGTTATAATTGGTGCCCTATTGAGTACCCACGGGTATTTTTTTTAAGGGTCCTTTTTCCTATCTGCATACATCTAGGGTCCATATACCCTCCTCCCCACCCTATACTCCATAAAGTGCTCCCTCCCCTTGATGTTTCATTGACCTCCATTTGTATGCACCGTATATTTTTTCTAAAGGGCACATACAATCCTCTCATGATCTTCTATTATTCCTGCAGCTATGTAATGGGCCAATAGGACGTTGTGAAATTTGGCGTGATGCTCTAGCCGCAACAATAACTGTCATGGCAGTTACTGGTATACGTGCATCGATAGCTGCAATTAGCATTAAATTCATGTAGAATAAAAGTACTTTTTTGTGTATGTTGGACCACACAATTTCGCATATCATTTTTCCCTCTGCCTACCTCTAGCCTCATGTCATTTGAAGTTTGAAAATTTTGCACATATGTGTTTTCGAGTATGCAAAAAAAGTATGTATACCCGCAACTTCAATGGGTCCATTTGTGGCCATGGTTATTGACAAAGAAATGGGAACCCATGTACTATAGCCGCGGCTCCACAAATAAGTTATGTGTACAATTTTTCTCCAATCGCAATAGTATTTTGAAGTGATTATTTCATTGGCTGTTCCAAGCTACATTTTGAAAGATGTTATGGTATTGGATTGCAGTATTTATTTTATATTTTACTGGGACAGATCTGTGCCATTAGCAATTTTAGGGGTTTGAAGACTTCATACTGACTGTTATTTGAGGACATTTCAGGTATACGCTACTTTTTTTAGAAACGTGAAGAAATGAAGCAAAGTTGTTTAGCTGTATCTGAAAATTAATGTACTGGTTTGTCAGGTGATGAATCTCCTTCTTCTGATATGGAGGAAATCATTTATCATGAGATTGCAATGAACAGTGATGTTGAGAAAATTGGGTAAGTATGAGGGAAGCATTGGCTAAGTACATGGTTGTGGTATCAGCACTACAATTTGGAAGGAGTTTTTGAAAGAGTATGTGGATTGTGGACAGATATTTCCTTTGGGAGTTTGGGTTATTTTATGTTTGGTAAAAGATAATTAACACAACCAAAGTGTATTTAATTTCTGTGTTTCTTAGGAAATATTTCCCCCTCTTAAATATTTCCATCTGTTCAAAACCTAACTTTCTGCCTCATTATATAGTCATGCCTCCTACTGAGAAGTATTAACCTGTTTAAATGCGCAAACAGCACTGCTCTGTGTACAAATTTACAAATTTGGGGTGGGTGTTGCTGAGTAAAGCATGACCTTCTTTACATTTGGGGAATGGAATTTTTCACCACATAAACTCTACCGTTTTGGTGCATGCCTCCTACTTTTTCACACTAGATACTAGGACTGAGCTGCAGTTTGAATTGTCTGAAAGCTATGGTTTCTAGCAAATGCACATTTGACTGCCCAATGAAATTAAAACCTTTAATGGCAGTACTGCTCTGTGGGTATTTACAGATTTTGAGTGGCTCTAGCACAGTCATTCTTTCTATCATACATCTCAATGTAGGCCCTGCTTTTGATATCTAACTCCTGCTGAAGAACTTAGCCTCATGACAAGAAGCTTCTTTTTTGAACCTACTAAGCAATATTGTATTTGAAAACTTGTATGTCTTACCAAATATCTGCCCTCGTAAATATGTCTAGTGTTGTAAAATCTAGATTTCTCTAACCAGTGTAGCCTTATGATAAATTAATGTGTTCAATTCTTAATCATGTATATATGTACATGCTTAAACAAAGCACCTCTGAGTACATTTGGAGTTTTGGGGTAAGTGTTTTCCATTAAAGCACTACCTTCTTTAGATTTTGCAAATGTAATCTTGCATCACCTGGAACGTGCACCTTTTTGGTTCACCGCTTTGTTTACCACACTACATAGTAAGTCACAGTTGCAATCTTAATTCTTTAAATACTATGGTGTCCAGGAAACATAGTTTAGCCTCCTCAATTAAACGAACACCTTTATATGCCTATAGAGTACTGTTCTTTGTGTAATTGCAGATTTTGAGTGACCCTGCCATACACAGGCTTGCTGAAAAATATATGTGAATGTAGGGCCTGCTTTAGCAAGCCTAAATCTGTTCTACCAGCTAATTATATATCAATAAACTGTTTTGTTATTCTGAGTCAACCAATTGGTATTTGATTCCCGTATTTCCTAGGAAATGTGTCCCCCGCTTAATTATTTCCACCAGTTGAAACCCTAACTTGCTGCAACCAGTTTCTACTGAGAATCATTAACCCATGTAAATGCACAAACAGCACTGCTATGTGTACATTAACATATTTGTGGTGGTTGTTGACCAGTAAAGCATTACCTTCTTTACATTTAGGAAATGTACTTTTGCAGCACATGTAAACTCTACCTTTTTGGTGCAGCTCTTTGTTTTTCCCACTAGATACTACGGTTGAGCTGCATTGATTACCCACAAAAACTGAAAACTCAGGTTTCTATTAAATGTACTTTTGACTCCCCAATTTACACATTTTGAGTGGCCTTGACTTTTATTGTACTTTTCATTTTTAGAGTTGCAGTGGTGAAATGTATGTACTCATTTTGTTTCTTTTTATACAGCATCGGTGAAAGATTCAGAGTCTACAAGCGAACAGGAAGAATAGCTTGCATGGAAGTAAAACATTGTAATTTGAAAATGTTGAAACTGATCTTTCTAGTTTTGTAGAAACGTGCTCTGATGGCAATGTACACATGTCTGTTACGGATCAAGTATTTGAAAAACTCCAAATTGAGACAGAAGACATGTCAACTAATGAAGTGTATGGTACCAGGCACATTTCAATTCACACTGATAGTAGGAAAACTTTACTGATATCGTTAATGCGCATAAAAAAACATTCCAAGCAAATAGAGAAAGGACATTCTTTAGTTCTTAGAAAGAAGAATAAGAATATTCATAACATTGTTCCACTCTCAAGTCTTCACAAATCTTTTGAGAAGTGTGAAATTAGAATCCAAGTATGTGTTGAAGCATTTTCTGCAAAAGAAACAAAGTAGAAGGAATCATCAGAAAAGTGTTAGTTTTGAAAAGAGAATTGTTCATTTTATTGTTGAATAAACTAAACAAATTAATTAAAGTCACAACATCATTCTACCAAAAAGTTGAAACACTATGTGTATTTAAATGAGACAAGTTTTGTGAGATATTTGGTGGAGAGTGGAAACACACTTCTCATACAGAAAGATGTTTTAATGAAGAAAGTTACATTAAAAAAGTAATGGCTATGAACTAAAAAATGATGTAGTTTCTGGAAATGAAGAAATCCGAAAAGACAATAAGTTGTGAAGTAGAAACATTAGGACAGTGTGGAATAAAAATAATAATACAAAATAATGTGGGTATGGTGATGCAATTCTTTGTCTAATATCGACAAGTTCTTTTGTAAAGTTATAAAGAGATTATTGAAAATGTTGCACATAAATAAGAATGTACAAAGACAAATCAAAATGTTGCAGAGAAGAGATGACTGTGAAGTTCATGAAAAAAGGACTTCTGGGTCATTCTCTAGCTTGTCTTGACAAACACAGATGTAAGAGTCAGTTTCATTTTATACGGATATTGGCTGCACATCACACTGAAAATGCGATATCTTCTTGTTAAACTTTATCAGTGTAAAACACCATGTATGTCACTTGCACTGTTAAATAAAACACTGACTACTGGAACTGTAGAAAGGTTACTTTGTACACTTCAGATGGTGAAAATGACTCATTTAAAAGATTATGGGGGGTCATAGGGAGTATGCCAGTCTGGAAATAAGGTTCTGTTAAAAATGTGTACCAACACCTTCTCCAGACGGGCATACTCCAAGTCGGCTAGTAGGGGCAGTGAACTACAGGCAGGCCTGACTTGCCAGTAGTTCAGGCCCCTATTGGCAGGTAATATACTTTTACATTGCCACTGCTAACAACAGTGTTGGTGATTCAGTGGTTCCCATCCCATGGAGTTCTATGAGACTCCATGGGAATGGGTACTTACTGTTCCTCCACCCCCATACTATCCCAGTAACAATGGTATATTGGGTGGCAGAAATGGTAAACTAAGGTTTTCGGTTAACCATCGCTACAACCGGCAGCTTACCGGCAACCTCATAATGACCTGCAATGAATATGTAGTGAAACACATGTAGGAAGTGGAAATGATGATCCTATGTTTTCAAAGAATCTAACTTTTGAGCAATTCAAAAAGGTATTGCAATGTTTGAGTTGTCTAAAATTGAAAGACCTGGCATTGATTGTGTGTCTTGTCAGCGCAATTTCTATAAACCACAGGTACAACTAGTGTACATTGAGGAGAAAGTAAAAGACTGTTTAAGATGTTTTAAATGAGCTATCTGTATCTGTTTGTAGAACAGTGGTTTTCTACAAATGAGGCACTATATCTTTGTAGACACTGTGTCGGGTTTTATCAAAGAAAATGCATTCCTCTTAGAAGTGTCTTGAATGACATGGTAGCGCCTGAAATTCCTCTTGTGCTTCAAACATTGAACATGTTTGAAGTGATTGCATTGCAAACTGGTTATCCTTTAATTGTAATTGTTAGATTACAAACAAAGATGTCAAAATTGTCTAAGGAGTCATTAGTACAAGGTGTAAGATGCACAGTTGTGTATGTGACTCTCAATTTGCAAGAAAATGTCTACACTCTAGGAGTGAAACATGAGATTGATGATTCTTTGTTTGTTTTAGTTAACAGTGTTGCCACAAAGGGCAAACAAGTTTGGCAAAAGCTTTTATATATCAGAAAGGTGATAGAAGCTTAACAGTTTCTAATGAAGCAGAATGATTTGTACAAAGACAGTCTGACTGTTCAAAACTTGTCCATACGTGATGTTGAATAAACAAACAAGAGCAGTAAAGGTCAGTTCTAACATCTAACTGTTGCAGAAGGGAATCGTTTGTACGGAAATTACACTATTCATCCTCTAGACTCATGTGAAGTAATGTGTAACAGTTTAGAATTATACCAGATGAAACCAACAAAAGGGACACCAATCAATGTTTGGGAGAATTCTTTAGAAGCTGTTTGTTTCCCTATGCTTTTTCCCACTGTAAAAGGAGGCAGATTAGATGATCGGAAGGGTCCAATTTCTTATTCAGAATATTGGTGTGCATGATATTCTGAAGATTCCAGATTCTGCAACTATATTGAGTACATTTTTCACATATTCTACGAAAGTGAATTTTCGTATTTTATTGCTCATACACTTCAGACAGGAACTAGATTTCAAAATGTTTCTGCATTTGAGATGCTGCAACAGATGAAACAAAAGAATGACATTTTAGAAGGACAAATTACCAATATCCTTGCCACAATGAGAGGGATTAAGGAATATTGGTATAGAAGACATTCAGAAGTTAGATGCAATCCAAATAAAAAAAGGATAGTACACATGACATGAGCAGAATTGTGTGCCATGGACCCTGTAAGTGTACCACGATTTTTCCATCAACGGTTTGTAGCCAAGTTACTTTTTTTATGTAATAAAGAAACTAGTCCATTAGGTACTATGGACTATTTCCTTTGGTGCAAAGAGTACCAGGCATGTGGGGCTCCACAAATAGATATGTTGTTGTGGGTTAAAAATGCTCCTCAGCTTGGTAAAGAAAGTGACAGCCGTGTGATTGAGTAAATACAAAAATATGTTACATGTTCCATCCCTGCTCAGCATGTCAATGCTGATCTACAGAACAAGGTAGAAAGGCACTTGTGTGGAAAGCACTGGCAGAGAAAATGTTCAACTAAAGACAAGTACTGCATAGCCTTATGTCATCTGTTTGACATCATCTGACTGAAAATTCCCCAAGGAATACATATACTTAAAAATAGATAAGTAATGCAAATTCATAAATCATTACAATCCTGACATTGCTCAACTTTGGAATGCAAACCCTCCAACTGCCAGGGGGACCTCTACCCTGCCACTATCATTAAGGAGGCCTCACCTAACTTAGCCCCCTTCATCACTACCCTTATAAATGCGTCATTCAGCTCTGGGATTGTCCCTAACAACCTCAAGGATGCTTGGGTCATTCCACTCATAAAAAAACCCACCTTGGATGCCAACATACCCACTAACTACCGGCCGATCACCACGGTCCCTTTTCTTCTCAAAATCCTTGACCGTGCAGCACACCTCCAGATACAAGAGTACTTGGAAACTCATAATCTCTTAGGACTAAGGCAATCTGGCTTCCGACCACACTATGGCACTGAAACTGCCCTTCTGGACCTCAAAACCCAGATTGAGGACCTAAAGGACAAGGGCAAACTTGCCCTATTACTCCTTCTAGATCTATCTGCGGCTTTTGATTTAGTAAACCACCAAATCCTATGCCGTCACCTGAAAACTGCTGCCCACTTCTCGGACTCAGCCACTGCCTGGATCACCTCATTCCTTGACAACAGATCTATGAGGGTCTTCTCTCCCACTGCAACCGCTGCACCTTCTCCTGTCACCTGTGGAGTCCCCCTAGGATCATGTGTTTCCCCTACACTCTACAATGTTTTTACAAAACTTCTCTTTGACATCTTGGATCTATTGGGCGTCACGTGTACTAACTACGCTGATGATACCCAAATACTCATCCCCATCACAGGAGACCATGAGATTGACTCTTCAGCCATCGATGCCATTTACCAAGTCATTCAGGCTTGGATGGCTCAGCATGAACTGTGCCTAAATGATAAAAAGACTGAGCTTCTCATCCTTGGCTCACACCAAAGACTTAGTAAACTTGATCCAGCGTTTAAATCCTTCATTATTGATGGCAACACCATCAATGTTGCTAAAGAAACCAAAACACTTGGCATCTACATTGACTCTCCACTTTCTCTATCCAGACAAACCAATGCAGTATCCTCTACGGCAGCTTACACTTGTAAGCTCATCACAGCATACCGCCCCTTCCTTTCACCAGCCAACTGCACTACACTTGCCAGGACTTTGGTCCTCTCCAAAATTGACTACTGTAACGCACTTTATCTGGGTACCAACCAATGCAATCTAAAAAAATTACAAATCATCCAAAATAATGCAATCAGAGCTGCCCTCAACCTCCCCAGGAACATGCACATTTCAGACTCCAGACTGAACCTCCATTGGCTTTCAGTTTCCCAAAGAGTTTCTCTTAAAGCATTGGCACTTACACACAAAAGCCTTGCCAACCAAGCCCCCAGCTACCTAGCCTGCAGATTCTCTCGACACACCACTTCCAAACCACTCAGAAGTGCCCAAGCTAACTGCCTTGACATCCCACGTTTCAATCTACAAAGATCCGGTGGGCGTAGCTTCCCAGTGTTAGCAGCCAAGCTATGGAACTCGCTACCTAACCCCCTTAGAGCTGAACCGTCATTCACACTCTTCAAACGCAAAGCCAAAGCCTGGCTGTCCACCCACGACCTACCTCTGACCCTACCTTAGAGTCAGTATCTACTGCCCACTGCCTTAAACTTCCCTATCCCACACCTGTATACTCACTGCATCACCAGTATATATCTGTATATTTTTGTCATATGTTTATGTATTTTGTCTGTATATATAATGTCTCTACCTGCTATTATTATGCCTGTAACCAAGTGATGCACCCGGTTGCCCTTGGGCCTGGTGCGCTATATAAATAAATAAAATACAAATACAAAATGTACAGTATATTGCAGACAATGAAATAGCTATGTTGCAGCATACATGACAAAAGCTAAAAAGAGCAGTTCAGCTGTGTGGACAGACTTATCAGCTGACAAACGTCTTAGTCAAAAACTTCTAAGTTTTGTTTTAAAGATGCTGTCTCATAGAGAGTGTGGGAGCTACAAAGCTGCAGATCGGCTAACTAGTTTGCTTCTGTATGGCCATAGCATTAATGTAGTGTGGTAAAGTTTTGGCTCCGCTACGACAAGAAATCAGGTACTAAAGCTTTTGAGTGAAATTCAACGGTTATCTGAAAGAGTATCTGCTAGTAGACATCTTGAAAATCAACTTGATTGATACCTATTATCCAAATAGGTCTGCTAAATTGGAAGATCTTTGTTGGCATGAAGTAGCAGAATGCTACTCATATCAAAATATTGAAACAAACAATTACAAAGTATGGTTTAAAGTGCAAGGATGTACCAGTTGTCTAGGGAGACATAAACACCATGCCTCACCAATCACATGAGACTGTCTTGCTAAACTGCAGAGAAAAGGGAATTCATGTATTTTTGACTGCAGTTGTTCTTTCTATGGCATGCAGAGAATTATTTGCTTGGAAGTTTTGAAACATTTGAACAGTCATTGTTTACAATTTTTTTTTTATATATTACATATCCAAAGTTTGAACAGTACTTAGAGCTACTCGGAAAAAATGATGCCAAGAAGAACTTTTGGAAGCTGAATTGGCAAAAGAGACTCCTGAGGGCAGTCAAGGTTCTACAAAAGGACGTCAATATGCGTAGGGAAGCCGATTATTCAAACTGACGTTGAGCTTTCCATGGAAGAAGTAGAGACTGCAATGCAGCACTCCAAATGTGCGCACCCAAATGATGACACATTAGTAAGTACTCTAAATGAAGAGCATAATGAAGCTCATGGTAAATTCAAAGATAGTTCCTTACAGAGTTTAAAACATGTCAAGCATGAATGTTCTTGTTTCCAATACAGACCTCTATTGATGTATGCTAATGGACAAGATGGAACAGGAACATCTATTTTTATTCATGCACTGAGAGCAATGATACAACAGGTCACTGATTGCTCTATGTCATGTGTGGTAATTGCTCTACAGGCTTAGCAGCATTCAACATAGGTGGTGTTACTTGACATTGATTGTTGATACTACCAGCGGAGCATGATAATAAACTTGAATATCACAAATTAGCATCAAATGCAGCACAAGAAGTAGGGTGAGTTGTAAGAAAATTAAATGCGTTGATTGTAGATGAAGTGAGTGTGGTCTTTAACTTGATAGTAGCTTTTATTCACTTGTGATTGTAAGAAGTCTTGAGGAACGGCTATTATGTTGTTTTTGGAGGGCAACATGTCATTGTTTTTGGAGATTTTTTTTACAGTTAACTCCAGTGAAAGGTCAACCAGTCTTCAAGATGCTGCAATCTAAAGCTAGTCCAAAAAGTATAGATAGCATTGGTAAAGTCAACCTTTAGCATTATTTTGAAATCAAGGAACTTACCATTAATATGAACCAATCTGCAGACATGCTAAATAAGATATACATAGGTATATTTGAATAGAAAATGAAAGGGAGACTGATTTCCAACTTGTTTCATGCAGGTTGCACTGGATCTGATGGCATGTTGACTCTTCAAGAAAAGAACATTTCTTGTGTTGCTTTGATGTGTACTGGAGTTTTCTCCACTTCTCTCAATCAATCTCTTGTACACCCTCTGCTAAAAAAAAACCTCTGCTGACCCTTCTATCCTGGTGAACTATCGCACAATCTCTATCACTCCTTTCCTGGGCAAATTCCTGGAGAAATTAGCTATTTCTCAATTTATCCACCACACTGAATCTGTTGGTTGTCTCCATGACCATAAGTCTAGCTTTAGAGCATCCAGAGTCATGGAAACTGCTCTTCTGAACACCCATGAAGACCTACTCTCAAATCTTGACTCTAACTCTCTTTCTGTCTTCATTCTTCTCGATCTCTCTTCTGCCTTCTACAAAGTAAACCACAACATCCTGATTTCAGGTCTCCATGATACCCTCGATATCACAGATCTGGCCCTGGCATGACTTGCTTCCTTTCTCTCTAACCGTCCTTCCCAGGTGGAACTTTGGTCTCTCCTTTATCATTCTCTCTACTTGTGGCATCCCCAAGGGATTGAACCAATCCCCTTGTGTCTTCAATTTCAACATGGACCCTCTGGCCCACAGGATCTCTACCTTCACCTCTCGCTTTCAGTGTTATGTGGATGACACACAATTTTCCTTCAGGCTACCCGCAGCTTCTTTTGTCTCCTCACTCACTCATTCCTGACTGTCTGTCCGCATTTCAATCTTGGTATGCTGCTAACCATCTGTACCTCAATGCCATCAAGACAGAGATAGTCCCCATTGGGGCGCCTGCCCCCGCTTTCCCAATTTGTCATTGGCCAGCATCCCTTGACCCTGTGCCCCCCCTGCTAGTGAGGCAAAAAATCTGGGGGTCATTTTTGACTCCACACTCTCCTTCTCTACTCACATCTCTGACATCTCCAGAAAGTCCCACTACCAGCTGCACCTCCTCAGAGGAATTGGACCTTTTCTCACCTATGCCCAAAGGCTCACCATCTCCAGAGCCCTGGTTCTCTCTCGGCTAGACTACTGAATCAGCCTCTTTCTCAATCTTCCTACTTCTACTCTCTGTCGGCTACAACTCATCAAGAACGGAAGTGCAAGACTTATCCTTGACCTCAAGCCCAGGGACCGCATTTCTCCAGTGCTGAAGTCCCTCCACTGGCTCCCCATGTCTGCAAGGATCAAGTTCAAACCCTCTGGATAGACCACAAGGCGTTCTGGGGCTCGGGCCCACACTATCTGCAACGCTCTGTTCCTAAATACTCCCCTTCTAGAGCCCTCCGCTCATCCTCCTCCAACTCTTTGCAGATGAGCCGTTTTACCAAGCAGAGATTTGGAGGTAGATCTTTATCTTCTACAGGTGCCTCCCCCTGGAACAGCCTCCCTGCCTCTCTCTGCCTTGAGCAGGAGCTCCTTAAGGTCTGGAAACTCCTCAAGACCTTCCTCTCCTCTTCCTCTTTCCCTCTCCCCTGCTAACCTCCTCTCTCTTTATTTCCGCCTCACTCCTCCATCTCTATGCTAACTCGGTTCAACTTTTGCTGACTGGTCGGTTGGCTCACCTTCAGAGCCTCACAGGTCCCAGGCTCCCCCACCAATCTTTGCACGTGCCTCTGGGCCTCTGCACTATGATCAGCACTACAGCACTTTCAGCATATGTTCCATTAGAGGGGTAACCTCTCTGCACTTAACCGAGGGCCCTGCTGGACTGGGTGCACTTGTTCCCCCTCACCTGCACTTCCATCTGTGCACTTGCATGAGCTGAATTTACTAGGAGGCCTAGTCATTTATGTCTTTTCCCCCATTTTGTCTCCACTCCCTAATCTGGTTGCGCCTGAAACACTTCATGTACTTGCACTAGGAGAAATGCTCTCAGGCCTAGTATGCTAGTTAATTTTTTGTTAGATCATTCGGAAATGATAAGGCCTAAGAATGACGAATGACTAGCGCTTTGAAGCACTTCACTTGTGTATAAGCGATGTACAAATAAATTATTACAATTACAATTTACAATTACAGTAACAGTGAGACAAGTTCAACACTATAATGCTGCTCTCTGAGAAGCAAGACATAGAGATAAAATCATATGATGTTATAAATGGACAGTTTATGCCACTACAATTAGATAAAAATGCAAAGGCATGATTAGTTCAATTAGAGAAATCTGGTTACAGAACAGCAGGTCTAGAATCAGTTTTAAAACTGTGCATCAGTGCACGAGTTATGGTAAAGTGGAACTTGGATGTAGAAATGGGTCTAGTGAATGGAGCAAATAATAATAATACGAATAATAATAATAATACTAATAATAATAATAATAATAATTAATATGTATTTATTTATTTTTTATTATGCGCCACATGCCCATGGGCCTCAGGGTGCACACATAACAAGTGGGATCAAGAAGCTAGACAGTCAGACAATAGAGCACAGGAAAACAACAAAATCAGCTCTCTTGAGTCTGGTTTCAGGTTGAACAGGTGGGTTGTAATGGATCTCTTAAATTTCACCAGGGACAGGGATGTCATCAAAGAAAGAGGAAGAGCATTCGCATTCCGTGGGTGCTTGCACATCGAAGCTTGATCCACCGAATTTCATTAGTATAAAGGTGGTTGCCTGAGTTTTTGGTTGTCACTCGAGCGCAGATTATGCCTGGGCTGATCGACGACCAATCGATCAGTCAGGTATTGGGGAGCAGAGGCCACCCAGCATTTATATGGTAGTGACAACAATTTATGAGTGATCCTATACTAACAGGTTGCCAATGTAGGGCCCATCTAGATGGAGTCACATGATCTCATTTTAATAAACCATGGATCACTTGCACTGCACCATTTGGTGTTGTTTGGAAGGAGTGTAAGTTGGCTTGTGATGTTCCAATTAGAAGACTATTGCAATAATCAACCCTAGTATTAACCAAGGCAGTGGTTAAGAGAGATCAGTTAACAATAGGCAAATAAGGCCTTAGTTGGTGCAGTAAATTGGTGATATATCCACTGGAAGGTCAGATATGAGAGACATGTTTCGTAGACACCTCAGCATCCAAGAACACCCCCATCCAAGTACACCCCCAGCATCTTCACAAATCCTGCCACAGAGCTCTTACTGCCCATGATGGTAAACCACTTATAAAGAGGGTCTAGTTTATTCACCTGAGGGCCTGAGACAATGATGAGCAGCTCAGTCTTCTCATTGTTGAAGGCAAGAGAGTTGAAAGCCATCAAAGATTGGATGGCAGTGTACACCTCATTCAGGGCCTCTGAGTTTTGTGCGTAATTACAAGAAAACACAAGGAAAATCTGGATGTCATCAGCATAATTTGTATACTCTACATCCAAGCTATTCAGGAGGTTGGTTAGGGGCCTAAATTGTATATTGAACAGGGTAGGCGACACGCATAATCCTTGTGGCACTCCACAGGGGTAGATAGTGGGAGGTGCTTGAGCATTCTCGATTGCCACTCCAGATGTTCTTTGGCCCAGAAAGGATTCAATCCATTTTGCAGCCCTCTCTGAGCAGCATGCAGAGCCTGTCAGTTTGTCCAACAGAAGATTGTGATTGACAAGATTGAAGGCCGCTGAAAGGTCCAATAACATCAACAAGACAGCATGGCCCCTTTCCACTATGCCAGCAATATTTGATTTAAGATTACATTGCAGGTAACCTTGGTAATAGATTCTCCAAAATTATGGGAGCCTCAATTAAAATCTCCGAAGTGCATTATTGCAGTGTAGTGTACCCTTAATGAGGTGTTCTTCAAGATAATTCTACTGTCCACCCCTTGTTCATGCCCTGCCTAATTTGTGGGAGAAAAGGGGGTTGATGATTTATTGGGGTACTAGTTCTCTAATTGTTAAATATTACATGAGGGTGGTATTATGCCACTCTGCACCTCACCTCTCATCGCTCACCTTTGGTTAATCTGTGGATTCCAAATGATTTATGTTCATTTATCAGGCACAGTAGAGTACTAGCATCTTCTGGGTCTCAATCAACCCTCTGAATCAACTCTCTCTGTGAAAAAACAATGTACCCTGTAGAGACAGAAATAGAGTTTCTGGACATTTGTCCTAATGAGATGCATAGTCCCTATACTGAAAACTCAAGTCTTAGGAAACACAGTCACTTATTTCCCTCATGTGATGTCTTCCAGTAGATTGCAAGGATAGGCGCGTGTGGTGTTTATTTCCCTGCCTGAGGAGTAATGTTTTCCTTTAAAATAGCATTCTTCATAAGTCTCTTCAGCTTCACCTGAGACTTTTACTGGATTCCATGGGCCTTCCAACATGTGCTTGTAGGTAGTTCCTTTTTAGTATTCATGTTGGTTTCTGGCTTTATCCCTGTGGCTATATCTTAATAGACTTACCTTCATGAGTATCTATATTGTGCTGTAATGCCCTCTCTATACGTTAGGAAGAAACTGTTGATATCAAATGTTGTTTCCCATATTGGAATTAGAAGTGCCACTTTACAAGGGATCTATGTCTATGCTCCACCTCATGGCGTCCAATGGGTCTCCTTCTTCCCTTTCCATGGTCAATGGACGCTGGAAGCCATGCTCAAGTACGTTTCTCTCAAAAGTGTGAAATAAGGGCATATCTTTAAACCTTGATTTATCTAATGGATTACATGTTTGTGTAAAGGACATGAGACCCCTCAAGGAAATGGGGATCCAACTAATAGTTAAATCACCATACCTTGTGGTGGAACCACCCCATCAGAGTTGGTGATCACTATATTGGTACTATATTGGTACTCCCTATTAACAGGTAAATGGTCTGAATATTGGACATCCCTATGGAGTCCTGTGAGCTCCTTGCTTCACTGTAATATGTTATGGCTCATCGCAGACCCTTATTACACCACTCCACCTCTTACTTCAAGACTGTGCTACAACTGCTGCTTTAAATATATGTGTTTTGCTCCCACTGTTAGAGAACCTTCCCTGCAATTTCTCCTCATTTATGCTCATCATAATCATCCAGCTAAGACTTTTGTTGTCATGCTTATCATTCACAAAATGCATTATCACCAGAGCTGTCATCCCTTTTGTTCTAACACTTCTCCTGTGTTCTATGATTTAGTTTTTATCAAGTAGTGCTCTCAATGTTCCTCCTATTACAGGAGCATGTCTTGTATACCACTTCGGTAGTATTGTGATTTGTCTGTTTCATTTCTCATTATGGATGTGCTAGAGCAATATGTCTCTGTTGTACATGGTGTAGTTACAGAATGGACGGTTACCACATGGGTAATGTATTGCTCACATCACTGTCAGTGTTGGGTGCCTTGTTGGGTCTTGCGTGTGTGTGTCTGCTTTCCCCTTTTCTGTTTTTGTATGCATAGAGCTAGAGGTTGTTTATTTGGGCCTATTTCCAAAATTCTCCAATTTGTGTTTATAATTCTTTTAGTTTTAAAGTACAGGTTGGAACAGATGTTTACATAAATGAGGCACTTGATGATGTCTATTTTTGTTAACTTTCAAGTAGAGCTTCTGTGCAGTACCTTTTGGCGCCTCTTTACTAGCCTGTCTGCATAGCCTTTTTGGTGTTTATTGGTAAGCACATGTTTTACGTCTTCACCCCAATGAGTCCTATCCATGTTGTTCAAACGGAGGTGAAGGACTTTACCAAAAGGCAGAGTGTCCTACAGTGCTTCAGGGTGAACAATTCAACAGTTTAAAAGCACATTTCTGTCAGTTGATCTTGCTTTAAAGGTGGACTGTGAGGTTCACTTACTGTGCTTACATGGTACATCGAGGAAGTGAATGTATTGGTTGCTTTATGTTATGAGCGAATTTCACTACAAAAGTAATTTGGTATAGTTTGGAATTATCTCGATAGAGTTGTCCAAAATTATTAAATTATAAACTATATATATCCTCCATGGAGTCATATGTTAATGGTGTATGTTATTTAACTAGTTGATGTATTTTTCTACAAAACTGTGAATATTTAAAGTCTGATGCTCCTGTGTGTTGACCAAAAGAAAATACAAAAAAAAAGTTCAATATTGAGAGCTATCATTGCTTAGATGGCTGTGCCCTGTCACTGGTGGTACGATAGTTTTTTTAAATCTAAAGAATTTCTTGGCCAGAACCATCTGTGCGCACCAAATGACTAATGCTCTGATTTGCTTATCCATCTCTGCATGCTCTTCCTATAAATCATTGGTATTAAAACGTGTCCTGATGGGAGCTGCTGCCCCGAGCATAAATATTGTTTCTGCAGCCCGCACAAGCTATAACTACTGCTTATATTTTCTATTAAAAGGAGCTAATCACTTTTTAAAGAGCTTTGATCCTCCAAACACCCTTATGGCCTCCTCATGGGGGCTCTTCCCACAGTGTGAAGATCACTGCACTAAGTGATCACATAAAAGTGCAATTGTTGCCAGTTGAGGATCCTTTTAGATGATGATTCTATAACCAGTAAACAAAAAGTGTACCCTTACTAGTTTAGTTTTAGTTTTTTTAATTAAAATGCTTTGTTTGATTTAACAAACTTTTCATTTATATTTACATACATTTATACAAAAGTTTGCAAAGTTATATTCTTATTGTTCATCTAAGGTTCTTTAGTAATCTCACTCCAAAATTTAATCACAGTGAATATAAGACATTAATTTTTGCCTTCAAGAAGTTCTGCCCATCTTTCCTCAGTCGTCAACTGTTTTCCAGAGATTTTAAAGAAGTCTCTATATAATTCTCTTTTTGCTTTCAAAGTTGGACAAACCATAATCAAATGAAATAGAGTTTCTATTCTGGTTTGATCTTCGCAAAATCAACAAACCGAGGAACTAATGTCTGTTTTATCTATCAAAGATAGGTAGTCTTGAGTGGGCAATATATTTAATCGAAAACGCAAAAAAAAGATCACGGGTGTTGCAACACGGAAATTGTGACAGGTATGATGGTAAATCGGTGAGTGCTCTTACTTCAGAAGCATCCTTGTTTTGCCAAAGATCTCGCTTTCGCCTCAACATGTTCTTTCCATTCTGTTTCATTCGCTGACGGATTGATTAGAGCACCTAGATATTTTATTGTTTTGGTTGCCATGACAACTTTGTTTTCTAGTTCAATCTTTATGTTATGTTGGATTTTTTTGAGTAATGAGTTTCATTATTCTTGTTTTGTCGATGTTAATTTGTAAGTTATTTTCTGTCATGTAAAGTTGAGCTTTGTTCACTGATTGTTGGAGTCCTTTTAAAGTTTTATCTAGGATAATTATATCATCAGCATAGATTAATGTTTGAACGGTTTCACTATTGAGCTTTGGTGGATTTGCCATGTTATTTTGAATTTTATCTCCAAAGTCATAAGTGAAGAGACTCTAGAGGCACACGGTCTCTCGTAAGTCGATGCATACAGAGTGTTTGAATATAGCTGTTTTATTGGATTTAAAATATTGGAAGGGCATCCCCATGATCTTAGCTTAGTCCACAGTAATTGTCTATTGACCGAGTCAAAAGCAGTCCTTAAATCTATAAAGATTGCATATACTTGATATGATTTTGCCATTGCTTCATGTTTTAACATATTCAGCAACAAAAGATTGACATTAGTGCCTATTCTATTTACAAAGCTTGTTTGTCTGTTCGCTTTTTTGTCATGATCTATTGCCCATGTATTCAGTTTTTTTTGGAGGTAACCGGCAAATAATTTTCCCAAAGGATCTAATAAGGCTATCGGTCTATAATTAGCTGGATTTTTTCGATCTCCTGCCTTGTAGATAGGAATCAGAACAGCTGTTGTCCAAGTATGTGGAATCTCGTTCGTCTTTTCTATTAATCGTAAAAGGAAAATGAAGAATTTCGCCCAATCTTCTGGTGCCGCTTTTAGATTACTTTTAGCTGGGCCATCAGGGCCCGGTGCTCGCGAAGAATTGAGTGACTTGATGGTACTAATGATATCTTCTATGTCCCAATTAAGTTCCCATGGATCATCATCTTTTTCCATATCATTTGTGTCTGGCTGTGCAGTCTTTTTATATAAAGTTGAAAAGTGATTCACCCATCTAGCTGCTTCAACTTCTTGAATCATATTCTGTGATGTGGATGATACATTCAACAAAGACCATAGTTGGCGCATATTTTTTTGATTGAGTGCTTTCAGGATTGCTTCTGCATCATTCTGCTTTATGGATGCTTTGATTGATTTCATTGCGTTGGAATACTTATGTTTTTCCTTTTTTACTTCAATTTCAAAGTTTAGTTCCCTCTTTATCAGTTTTCGCAAACATTTATAATGTTGTTGTTTTTTTTCATTTGGATTTCCTTGTTAAAGTAATGGGCATGAATTTGTTCTTGTAACTGCTTTGGTCCCGGTTGTTGATATTTTTCTAAGATCCATCCATAATTCAATTTCTGTTTGTCTTGAATTGGTGTATCTTCGAAGGTTGAGACTATTTCTGATATTTGATGTTGTTTTATTCAGAGTCTATTCAGCCCATTGGTAAGTTCAAGCTCAGGTAGAGTTAATCGTCGATCATTTGTTGCATGTGTTTCCCATTCAATCTGTATCAAATGGTGATCACTGTCCGGCTGTATCAGATTTTTTGTCGAAGTTGTCACTTTTCGAATACCTTCTGATATATAAATGTAATCGATTGTTGAGTTGGACTTTTCTCGTGACCACATCGGTAGCGGTTTACCTTTGTTATCTACAGGCTGTTCACTTAAAAAGATGTTTCGAAGATTTACTTCTTTAGTCCATTTTTTAGCTCTACTTGACATCTCTCTAGGGTCTAAATTATCACCTTCTTTATTGAAGAGATGAAAATGAAAGTCTCCTGCTATCATAAATTCAATTCCAGAATTGGAGATGGCCAGGTTGTCAATTTCTTCACATATTGAATCTATGAATCTTGTCTCTGACATTGCATTTGGGTTCCAATAGATGTTAAAAATGGATATCAGATTAATAGCCGAGGACAAAGACACTTCGCTATTAATATCTGTTGACATTCTGATAGTTAGGTATTGTGCCCACGAGTGTATGTTCTTTCTTGAAATTATTCTCCACGCCGGTACTAATTTTGTTAATATCAACATTCCTGTTGCTGGTCTTCCCTGTTGTGAAGTTATTGCTGGGTTCATTAAGATACTGTACCCATTGCATATTACCTCTTCGCTCAGCCAAGTTTCCTGTAAGCAAATAATATCCAACTCATCCAAAATTGCTGACTGTTTTTCAAGGAGATGTTTATGTCCTCTCGTATTCCAAGAGCCTAATGATGTTTTACTCTCTTGGGAATCATTACCCATTCGTTGTTATAGGTACGTTTTCCTTGCACTTTGATCGACCTTTAAGTTTGTTTTCAGCTGTGATGTCTCGCAATAGTCACGCCATCAAATTTGGGTATTTCTATAGTCTTGTGCCTGCAACTTTGTTCTTGAATCATTGGCAGTTTGTGCAGATAGTATCACTTTATTCTGTTCAGGATTGTTGTTAGATGCATGTTGCCTGAACAACATAAGATTCTTTGCTTTTTTATCAGCCATCAATCTAGAAACAAAGATTCTTCTATTTCAAAACCCAATGTTCCAAGTTGATGTTTGGTTGCTAAGACTCGTTGCATTATGTCTTGTTTATTAAAGTCAATATGTGCTTCTTCCATATATCATTTGTTTGGAAACAGAACTACATCTAGTCATCAGATTTGATTTTAACTAATTGAGGAATAGTTTTGAACCATCGTAAGATGTTAGATCTGTTCATTATTACCGGCTCTTCTATGTTTGATGTCGTCGGAAATATTGCTATTCTATAGGCACAGAAAGTCCTCCGCGGATTTTGGAATATTGGTCTAACTAGTAAAGGACTTGGTTGAGTCATAGGGCTTTTGTTGTTAGTGCACTCAGCTTGCGTATATCTTGATGACCAAGATTCATCATTGGATACTGTTGAATATTTGAAGGAGAAGTTAGTTGAAAAGTCTTCTTCGTCATGTTCCCTTTGAGATTGATCTATGACCGTATCTTGACATTCGTCGACGATGATCAAAGTCGCATCTTGTGAGTTTAATGAGATTGAATTACATTCGCTTACATCCTCGGCAGTTGATAAATCTATCATTGGGATAGAATTTACCGGTTCACAAAGCGTTTCTTGGTTGATTACCTCCAACAACGCATCCAATGGTTCTGGCAATGATTGCTTGTTCAAGTTGATGACATTTTTTGGTGCATTTGTAGGATTTGTTTTTTGAGTAGTTTGTTGTGTACATTTTTTTTTTATAGCAAGTTGGTTATTGTTCTTCTTTGACCCTTCCGGTAACAATTTCTGAACTGACTGCATTTTCCTGAGGAATGCACGAGAACCATTTTGAGGGTTTTTTTGTAATTTTTTTATTCTTTGGTTTGCTTAATAATTCTTGACCCACTATCCCACGTTTGGAAAGATCAAAAATGTCAAATGGAATACAAGAAGGCGGTTCAACATTAACCTGCAGTGTCGGCATTGTCAAATTACTTGGTCCAGCTGAGAATGACTGAATTTTATATTGTGTAGTTTTTTCTGATTTCATAGCGTCTGTATTATTTAAAATCTTAGTTTGTGTTTGATTTGTTACATATTGTTTTTGTTCTATCCTTTGTAATAGCTTTTTTGCTTTGTCATCAATCAGTTTTTTGGTAATTGTTGAGACAGTTTCAAAAAGGTTCTGTTTATCTACTTGATCGACTCTTGCTAATTCTCCTAATCGCATTTGCCACATTCTAGATGTTTCTGCTTCATGTTAAAGGCGTTCTTGGATGGTGTTTATAAAAGCTTCCATGTACGTTTGTTTGGTCATTATCATCGCTAGCAGCGTCGCTTGATCTTTTGTAGAATCGACCATATATTCTTGAATCTTTAGAAATGGAATCATTGCAGTAGATAATACCGCCACTAGTGTGTTTTGTAAATCGAGCATTGTCGTGGCAGTCTTTGTTGGGTTTCCGGAGAATCACTTTGCTGTTCAGTTTTTCTGCTTGAGGAAAAAGAATCCAAATCCTCTGTTTTATATCTGGGTGGCAACTTGTTCAAGGGCATTGTACTTTCTTTCAAAGGAGAACAGCATCTTGATTGTTCAACTGGCGTAGATGTCTCAATATTTTTTTGTGGATTCGGCGTGAATACTCCAGTGAATTTTTCCTGAGAATCCATGATGGCGTCTAACTCAGTGATATCAAGAGATAGGCGAGCAATTCGGACTGCTATGGGTTTGTTATGGTCATTGTTTCTTAAGACAGATGGTAAATATGTTGACTGCCAGTGTAGTTTTGCTGCTTTTGCTCGATCTTGTAAAGACGGCGTAAAGCAACTATCATCTTCTGTTGATTTTTGAGATATTTTAGCTTTGAACTGGCAGTAATGCAGAAGCAGCAGGAATTATGTCAGCCATTGCGAGATTGTCTTGCATGTTGTTAACTATAGCCATTTGTTGTGATTTCACTAAGCAACAGTTTTGGTGGCAAGGCGCATCCTTTGCGAAGACATTCAGCTTAGTAGTTTTTGAAATGTCATGTTGACATATGTTGTTCAATTCTGTTAAATGGTTTAACATCACAGTATCTTGTTTCGGTGAGTCACCTTCCCGAGGCAACATTACAGTGGAATCTACAGTTTTAGATATAACTTCTAAATTTGGTATTTCATTGCAACCCACAGTTCTTATACGTTCTTTAATGTGCTCATCTACTGGAGTGAATTCCCCAAGTGTTGTGCGATAAATGGGGATTTGGTCATTTGGGCTGTGGATTCCTCTAATTTCCCTTGCAGCCTAGTTCTAGGTTTAGAACAAAGTTATGGCAGAAAATGTCACGGGTCCACAGCGCTTATACAGTGATTAAGAAAATAAACATCAAGGCTGCGGGTATCTGGGCGGTGTGGGTGTACTGCCAATACACATCCACAGGAATAGTTGAAGAAAAACAAAGATGTTCCCAGTCTCACTGCGCCAAGAAATTATAATTGATTGTTTGTGTAAGAAGCCTTTATTGTGTGTGCGAATAGAAGCCTGACACGTGTTTTAAGCTGTGTACAGCTTTTCATCAGAGGCTTAAATTGCATAGTACATCATTTCCATACAAATTGGGTAAAGTTAAAAATAAAACATACACATGATTGTTTTGTGAAAAGAATTGTTACATAAAGAACATAGGCACAAGTTGTGAGCAAGCAGTCCAGGGCGCGATGCAACCACAAAAAATATAACACATGTACATCACATGTAGGAAGAGTAAAAAGGTAGAAATTAAGTTACCACAAATTAACCAATTTCATTCGTAGTAGTCCGTTGACAGACAAACAAAAAAAAAAAGAAGAAAAAGAAACATCATTTTAGAAACAAAAGTTGGCCATAGCAGCGCAATCAAGTTCCACTTAGTAAGCTAAGTCTTAAGTCAAAGACTGTAATGTATTCCAAAAATAAGTACCTTAGGTTGCAGCAATAAGAACTCCACATTTAGAGTAGGACAATGCCAGATACAGTTCTGTAGGCAGATAGATTAAGTAATTACTGGAAAGCCAATTGCAGAAAAATATTACGTAAGTTACCAAAACAAACCGTAATTCTGTCAATAAAATCAATAAAAACATACCTCAAAATGCCTCGCAGTTGCGCAAAGCTAATTTCATGTCGCAAGGGTCGTGCTGTTGTGGTTATGAAGCACAGTTCAGGGGGCGTGGCCTCCGATTACCACGTGACACCAGTCACGTGAGGATGTGAAACGGACTGAATCAAAGTCCCGCTCGCCTCAACTACTGTCAGCTGTATGATACTGGCAGGCTTACGCGACTCAGAGCGGGTGATAAAAATCGTTCAGGCAGGGTTTCTTGAATCAAATAAGAGCAGTTTTCCAGTTCCCCAGCCACACAGCAGACAACAGCGCGCCCTTAAATCCACACAGGCTTCACGCCGCAAGGGTCGCGCTGTTGTGGTTATGAAGCACAGTTCAGGGGTGTGGCCTCCGATTACCATGTTACACCAGTCACGTGAGGATGTTAAACGGACTGAATCAAAGTCCCGCTCGCCTCAACTGCTGTCAGCTGTATGATACTGGCAGGCTTACGCAACTCAGAGCGGGTGATGAAACTCGTTCAGGCAGGGGTTCTTGAATCAAATAAGAGCAGTTTTCCAGTTCCCCAGCCGCACAGCAGACAACAGTGCTCCCTTAACTCCACGCGGGCTTCACCTAGTTTTTTATTTAAAACCACAGAAATTTAGGGTGGACAGATGTTTTAGTCTCTAGAGCTGTCCACTAATTTATTTGTAAAGGAATTAGGTTTATTAATTGTAGAAATCCTCCGGATGATTCAGCTGCTAAATGCAGATTACCGCACACTTAATGATTGTACAGGGTGCTTCTAGAACATATCTCTAAGCACGAAAAAACTGTGGACCAAAAATAAATTGTGAAAAAGTGCAATCAAATATTTTCAACAATTGGTATAACAAAAAATCAACATAGTACATATAGTTAGGTACAGTTACAGTGATGAACAAAATTACAAAAGAATTTTAAGGAAAATGCATATGACAAAAACAAAGAGGCAATGCTTTATAGTTAAGTCAATAGCAAAGCAATATTCGTGGGGAGGGATTCAAATGCATGTAAAAAGTTCAATAAATCCATTGCATCATTGATCCCAAGCTGGGTACTTTAGTTATCCCTAATGTAGCAGAGTTATTCTATATGACAGAGTTATTCTCAAAGAAAGCAATGAATGCTGCAGGGTCATTAGATACAAGATATCTGATCTTTGCCGACGTGGCGATTGTTAATTAAACAAAAGAGTCAAAGAACAGGGGTACAGGTGTTCAGGTGTTCCCTGTAGTCTTCACATTTCGGTGGTGATGTGCTGTGGTAAATCCGCCTTCATCAGGGCTCCAAATCGGGGACCCTGTAGGGTCCCTGATTTGGATATATAGTGAGTGGAATTGTGCTGCGGGTGCCGTAGTGCTGGGGCACTATTTATATGGATCTATTCTCACAGGCCGGTCAGGACGCTTACCTGCCGATGCTTCTGATCCCATGCACTCGGATTCACCCCACGCAGAAATTTGTGAAGGTTCGCAGTCAGATTTACAAAAGGGTGTTTCTATATGGGATTTCAAGAAAATTAAGCTATATGAGATGGGTGCCAGGATCTCATGTGGTGTTGTGCAACAACAACAGTAACTTAATGCAAAACAAGGGATACACCCATGGGCACATAGTTAAAAGAGAACAATTGGCAAGGTAACTGGTACCTGTGTGGTTCAGGATGCAGTGTCATCAGGCCCTGTGCAACAGATAATGGCGGTTGGCCAGTGTTGGTATCAGTCCCTGGAGTAGACTCCTAAACAGGGAGCAAGCACAGTATACCAGAGCCTCATTTAGATAAGGTTTAATAATGCTTTCCCGTTGTTAAACAACTATGTGGGCTACAATGGTTGTTTTAAGAATTTTTTTGTGAAATTAGAACGGGAAGAAAGTAGTGGCGGAAATTTAGGGTATGCTAGATGCTTTTGATTTAAATGCAAAGCAGAATATTAAGAGGGTAAAATGCTGACACTGAGCTCACACTGAGCCAACATGATGCTAAGGTGCATAGTTGTTCCCATACAAAAATTGCAATTATCTGCAGATAAGTGCATCCCCTCCATTCATTTATGAAACAAGTTATGCGTAAAGAACGCTGACAAACATCCTTTCCAAAGGGGGAGCCCTACTCAAAGGGAATGTGTTATAGACAAATCACAATATGTATGCTTTATATTCATTTATTGCATTTATTGCTCAAAATTCATTATAAAATATCCATTTATAGAGAAACCACACATAGCACAATGACATTTCATATTTTAAAAAAACAATTTTGAATATACATCTAGAAAAAAAACCTATCATATAAAAAAAACAGTGATCACATTTCACCCATCCTTTACTCACATCCACTTTCATCCACATTCATACCATCCACCATTCGTACTGTGCAAAAAATCGCAATTCTAATCACTCTGTTCTTGAAGTAGAACATCCATCTGTTAGGACTTGAATGTTATTATATGATTACAAAGGCCTATTTGGCACTAAAACATTTTTTTAGTCTTTTTCTTTTTTTCACATGGTTAAACAAGACAAATGTTAAAAAAGAACTTACTCATGAACATGTTATTAATTGCCTATATACTCTACAGAAACTCAAAGAGGCCCAACTCCACAGGTGGGCTCTATGGTGTTGTCTACTTGAGTTTCGGGCACCACAATAGACATATATTGTTTCTATCTGGTACACCTCATCAGGACAAATACATTGGCCCTCATTAGGACCCTGGCGGAGAGGGTTTTATGCCGGCGTAGTGCATGGCGTACCTCTCCGCCAGACTACGAGTTCCCGTAGCGCCATGGATGATTTTTACGCCTGATTTTTGCAGGCGGAAAAATCCATGGCGCTACGGGACTTGTTGTTAATTACGCCACCGTAATTTACGGTGGCGTAATTAACGCCTTCCCCACTCCCATTATACCCTATGGGGCAAGAATGGGAATGGGGAAGGGTAAAATGGGGATTGGGGACTTACCGCCCCGCCAAGGTTGGCATGGGGTGGTAAGTCCGCCAACCACCTTGGCGGAGTTGGCAGCTTAGCGCCATGGACCATGGTGCAAATTGCACCATGGTCCTCCGCCAGGGTCCTAATGAGGGCCATTGTTAGATACCAAAAAAACATCAGTTCATATCAACATAGTTCAATTTGATATGTAATGCGTGTCATCTAGGTGTTCAAAATATAACTTCTTTCTATTTTCATACAGAGTTTCATACTTTGGTCGGTCACACTGTGTTTCTGTGGGAGTCTCCACAGCGGAGGAAAAAGAGGAGTGGCTGGATCGAGAAAGGGCACACTGGGGGCCAAAGCGTTGTCAATTAGATGTTCTTTGTGTACTGAATCTGTGCTGGCTGGCAATGCCTGCCAGGACTTCCCTCTCCAGCCGTTTTTTTCTGCCTTCTGGCTATAGTCAATTCCTTTTGGGTTGGTGTCACCCTGCCCCAATCGTTCGTTCAGCACGAATGTTGCCTCCACAGGGTGTTTTCTATGTCCATCCAAGTGGATCTCGCCCTCGCCTAAGTGGGTCCTTATTGCGTATGCCCAAAGGGAATCTCCTAGTCTTGGTTCATGTGGCCCCCCCCGCCAGGCGTACATGGTTTTCCTCCAGAGTCTGCCGATCTCCGTTCTTCGGTGCATAGTTGTAGCATGGGAAACAGAGGTAGCCATGGGGTTTGTTAATTATTTCAGAAATGCGCCAGGGCTTGCCTCTTGCTCTGTATTTAGGTGTGTATGTATAATACACGAGGGAATGAGCAGCAGCTAAAATCATGCAGAAGAAGGAGGAGGAGGGGTGGGGGTGCTCTCAGACCGCGGGCACACGCTGACTGGCCCATGAGGCCGAAATGACAAGAATTGTCAGATGTGCGCGCGCGGCAGGAGACCCCAGGGCTTACCTTACTCAGCTTTTCCAGCGTGTAATCAGCGGCGTGAGTCAGCTGGAATCATGCAGACGAATGAGGTAATTGCAGTGTCTCGCCTTTTCCAGAATGAGCAGTGTGTGCGCGCGGCGTCCACAGGGCATTTAGCCCATTGCTATGGAGGTCACGCATGGGCAGTGATCGTATTCTTTTGTTATGCTGTGTTGTCATGGAGAACGTGCGTGCTACAGTGAACCGCGCATTCTCATCCAGATGTACTCAGATAAGGAGGGAAGCAAGGCACGGAGTGTGCCAGTGCCACTGCTGCCAATGGAAATATTTGTAAATGAAAGTGAGAAGGCCTACAATTCCCGTGATGGGCAATTGTAGTGTTGATGATTGCAAGTGGGTGCAAATCAATCTATGGGTAGGAGCATCTTGGGTGTGTAAAGCGCAAGTAATATCGAGAGTGCATATCTGGATGGGTGTGACGCCATCTAATGAGTGGTAAATACTGTGGTTTGAAAAGCCCCATTAGGTGCAGGTGAGGGGCAGGCTGTTGCAGGCTAATAGTAATGTATTGGGGCCTGGTCGAGTGTGTGTCAGAAGGTGTAGCTAGAAGCATTGAATGCTAGACTCAGATACAAGGGCTCAAATCATGGGTGTGGAGAAAGTGCTCTATGATGGTACAAGTGTGTGAGAGCATAGTTTACAGTACAGGTTGAAAAATCTCATTCAGGCCATGGTGGTAGGTTTCAAGCCTGTGTATCCATTGTGATTCTTTTCTGAGGAGGCTGTGTTGGATGTCAGGGCCTCCCTTGATTTTCTCAACCACCCACCAAAGGATGTTATTAGGGGTATGATTGCCCACCATAAAATGTTCCACTAGGGGCGCTGTTAAATTTTTACATCTGATTTGTGATCTGTGTTCTGAAATTCTGATGTTAACTGCTCGTGTGGTTTGTAGCAGAGGCCACACAGGCATTCGATGCAGTAAATTAAGTTCTGGCTCTTACAGTTAGTAAGGTCCCTGAGTGTCCATTTTCATCTTCCAATTTGGAAGGTACTCAGCTTTTTTTGTGAATTGACAAGAAACACAATTGCCACAGGGGTAATGGCCTTGTAGGGGTTGTAAGGTGCGAGTGGCATTTTTAGTTGGTTGGAACAGAGAGTGTACAAGGTGTTCTCTACTCGTTTATAAGAAAATCTTGGGAGTGGTTCATCTTGTAAGTTCAGGCGTGCAATGTGCCAGTGCTTATTGATGATTTTCTTGATTTTCGAGGTGTGGGTCCCAAAGGTAACAACACAGGTCAAACAATCTTCTTTAGAGTCTGTGTCTTCTCGTTGCAATTGGAGAAGGGTGTCTCTGTTGCTATTGCAAGCTCTTTTTTGGCCTGTTCTAGCTGTTTTTTGGGGTATGCCTTTGCTAGTAGTCAAGCTGATAGACTCTCACAGTGTCGCTTGTAGCCCTCAGGGGAGGTACAGTTCTGACGTATTCGAAGATATTGTTCGTACGGTAAATTGTCTTTGGTGTGAGCCGGGTGATTGCTGGCATAGTGCAGCAAGGTGTTTCTGGCCGTTGGTTTTAGGTACAGATCACATACTTATTTACAATTTTTGGGTCGTATGGATAAATGCAAGAATTTGATTTCAGAATTGCTTTGGTCAATAGTAAACTGGATATCGGGATTCCAAGTATTCAGCTAGGTCCAGAATGCTATGAGTTGAGGTAGAGTGCCAGTCCAAATGAAGATGACGTTGTTAATATAACGATACCAGTGACTGATCTGAGATTGCCAGCTGTTAAGATTAGAAAGTACAAAATCCCTTTCGAATTTGGCCATGAAGAGAATTGCCAAACTTGAGGCAAAGGCCGCACCCATGGCGGTGCCTTTGATCTGCAGATATGTAGCATTGTCAAAAGTAAATAAGTTTCTGCGCAGCGCTAGGTCATTATTTCCAGAATTACATTTGCAGGAGACCTGTTTATTGAGGGATCTGCAGTTAACCATTCCCTGGCACATTCAATGGCTTCTTCCTGGGGGATACTAGTATAAAGGGACTTAATGTCCATACTAACCAGGAGTTGCTCTGTCAAGTGGAATTCCAAGCCTTCAAATATGGTGTTAGTATGCGTCGTGTCCTGGAGGTAAGTGGGTGTATTAGTACTGATCAGTTTTTAGAAAGAAATCGACAAATTTACATAGTGGTTCAAGGATTGACCCACATCCCGAAACTATTGGGCGGCACAGTGGATTGGCAGGGTCCTTGTGTATCTTAGGAAGTGCATAGAAACAAGGGGTTCTTCCGGGTGGTCTTGTCAGGAACTCTGCCTCTTTTTTGGAAATCCAGTTACGTTGTAATGAAAAGTTGACAGTTTCGGATATTTCTTGACATATTTCTCAGGTGACATCTTTTCAAAGGACATTCTAGCTGTTTTGGTCATTGAGTAGTGCCAGCACCATAATCTTGTATTGATTGATGGTCATAATCACTAATCCACCACCCTTGTCAGAGGGTTTGATAATTATATTCTTGTTGTTTTGAAGCAATGTCAGGGCTTGTTTCAGCTAAAGTCAAATTATGTTTGGTTTTGATAGTTCTGGTTTGTAGTTTGGCAAAGTCTTTTAGGATGCATCTTTCAAAGGTTAGAAGTTCACTTGGTATTTGACTGTCGGAGGGAGTAAATGATGAAGGGTTGTGTAGACCAGTGTCCTCTTCTGTCTCCTCTGCCGCTAGCTTGTGTTCTTGGAAGAGGGTGCGTAGTCTTACTTTTCGTAACAAAGTTTGCATCTCCATTTCGGAGTCATACCAGTCTGTCTGGGTTGTGGGAACAAATGATAAACCTTTTGTTAAAACCGAGGTCTGAGCCTTTGAGAGTGTAATTTTGGCTAGATATAAAATCGGGATTGTTTCAGAGTCTTCAGTTAAATTCAGTATCTCTGCCGGCGGCGCCGGGGGCGTTGGTTTATTCTGCCTCTGCGTGGTTGAAAACCCCATTGTGGTAGACCCCACTGGGGGTTGCCAAACCCCCCGCCCCCTAAAAAAGGAAAAAAGGAAGGGGGGGATATTCAAGATTTGCTGGTGGTGGACCCTGTTGTTTAGACTGATCGTCAGAAGATGACCCACTACTGGTTCCCGAAAAGGACCAGACCAGTCAGGAGGTGGTTACCTAGAAGAAAACCCATGTTCTTCCTCACGTTTACAATGTGGATGTTATAACTTTTTTATTATAGGATTTCATTATTGTTAAGTGTTGTTTCACTCAGTAATATTTTTTTTTCTCCATTTTAGACAAGTCACCCAAAAAACTCCTCTCAAAGTTTTTAGTTTTCAGATTTAGGGTTGAGGATGGCATACAGTGACTGAAATGCAAGGTGTGTTTATAAGCTTCTAGCATTGCCAGTTAAACATGAAGGAATATTGCCAAAATGTTATTTAAGCATATGGGTCACTGCATATCTTAGATCCTTCTCTAAGACATCAGTTTCCATATTTATGTGGTCTGAAAAATTGACTATTGCTGCTGCCTGATTTTTCTCATCCATGGTGATCATGATGCGTTTCTGAACTGAAATCTGATTCCACTTGCTTGCCCTCTTCCTGCATAGAATCCTAGTGTGTCATCAGATATCTACTCTTCCTTGCCCTTGCTATTCATAATACAACATAGGCTACTAAAGCTCACTTGTACATTGCCCCCCCTCTGGTGCCAACATTTGTGTGAAGGACAATGATTCCAATCTATATGCCTCCTCTGCATAAGGGTAACCCTCCTGAACTTTGTATATTAAATTCGATCTTTAGAGAATCATTTAATCCTTTAATTCGTGGATCCATACATCCTTTAATTTTGTTAAATATATCATATAATCTCTTTTGAATGAATGCAGTTGTGCTAACTTCTGGACATCGTTCTGTATGAAATCGTCAATCATGTGTTTGGTTGATGAACAGTAGTACCAGCTAATCTGAACCACACTTGTTGAAATCGTGTCACCATGTGATTCTATATTTTAAATTGCCAAGAAAAAGGTGAGGTTATTTTTGTATAATCAATATTTGAGAGAATGCATTTCCTCTCAAGTATTCCAGCATTGATGATGTGTGTAAATGTGTGTATCAATCATTTCTTCATATCTTTAATCTCATGCAATTTGTGTTTTTGGAGGGGTTCCATGACCCTTCCTCTTTCACCAAGATGGATATAGTATTCAGCATTTCCTCTACATTGGTTATGGATTAGAACATTGACACTGAATCACAAAACACCTTTCAATTGCAATGCATCTAGTTTGTTATTGGATTTTAAAAGAGGCCCTATTTGTGTAGGTGTTAGATTGATGCACTAGAACTGACCACAAAAATGTACAAAGCATTCAGCACCTGTCTGTACAGAGCATTCAACAGCTGTCTGAATTCGCTCACAATTTATAGTCGGCTATACTCAATCAAAACACAATTGAAAGGGTCAATACTGTATAGGCAGGAGAGGGATGGAACATTAAATACATCAAAACCAATGATTCCTATTGTATTTTAGTTTTCCCAAAGAAACATTCATGCATGAGTGTGACAGTCAGATTGCCATATGGTGAGGGTGTAGAAGCCTTTGCTTTTTTTAAATTAAACTAATACAATGATGCAGGTAATACCATCTATGGAAGGGAACTCTGCTAATCAGATAACCCTTTCATAAGCTTAATGCCAAGAGCATAGTGTACACCTGTGCCATGCTGGATCAGTATCCTGATCAGCAGAGTGTGACGAATCCAGGGAATTTGTCCCTTCTCTCAAAGGAAAACCACAACTAGGGACTAGGGAGATGAGCCTGCTACGCTTAAAATCCTCTGGTGAACAAAGCAAGCAGTATTGCACTAGGGGGACCCTCCTTTATGGGCAAGGAATTCCCAATCAAGGGTTTTACTCCACCACCCTTTAACACAATATCCCTGGAATTTGTTGGCTATGTGGGGATTAAGAAAATTTGGTTTGTAGCCAAACTAAGCTCAACCTTGGCGACATCAATTTTTTAGTTAAAGTAATTGTTTTCTGTTTCAGGAAATGTGAAGTTGTCAGCATGAGTGTTTCCCATAAATGTGTGTGGCTACTACACAAGCTAAATGCATTAAATGATTGATATGCGAAAAATGTCACTCCGATGTGCCAACTCCTTAAATGATTAAATGAAAAATTGCTGTTTGGTGAGTCAAATCAAATTTATTGACATAGTGTTGTTTTCACACTGATCAAATTTTGGCTTTAAACTATTTTTCCAGAGTCAAATTGTGTTTATTTTCTCAACACGTGTTTCCCCATTGCCAGTTGCAATGGTTCCTCAGGAGAAAAAAAGAAATAATATTGGTCTGTAGAAAAAAGAAGGGAAAAAAAGAGAGAAGAAGAAGGAAACAGATATGAGGTTAACGTTTCCCTTATATAAGAACAAAATGCTTTATATTGGTGATTAAACAAATTAATTTTAAATTTGCTGACTAACCCTATTTCCGTGACTGTTTATATTTATTTTCCTTGTTCCAGTATCCTTATCCATGAAATTGTAAATTAGTCTAGTTACTTCTGATGAACAAAACTTGAATGAATAACCACTTTCTTATGACTGTAGGGAAGAGGCAAAAATAAAAAAGAAAACATTTTTCTTTTGTGGTACTTGTAAAAAAGCCTCCCACTTTGGTTTTGGAGAAAAAATTAATGAATATAGCTAAAGTTAGAATTGTTATATTATAGTCCAGTTTAACCTTAACTTTGTAATAATGTGCTTTCTCTTCAAAAATGAAGGAGGTTGGCCTTGATAAACTGCTCCTATTCTCGGCTGCTTTTGCAATGTAAGGTTGCCGAAATACGCTATTTATAGCGTGCAGATCAACGTGATGATGTCATCACGCCACTCGCAACATTTATATTTGCATGACATGATGACATCATCATGCTGGCACGTTCCGTAACCTCCCGGGGGCCATTTTGGAGCATAAAGGAACACAAAGATAAAGTCTGAATCTCTTGGTGCCAATTATTGCACTCTATGATTTACAAATTCTGTTTTGAAACTCCATCCAGTATAATCTGTTGAATTTAGATTTTAAGTCATTCTAGCTAGCTGGTTTGTAAAAAGATCAAAGAATCTTTGATATGACTATTGGCCTTATGGTTAAATTAAAAGTTAAATGTAAGCTATGGGTGTGAAATCACTATTGTATAATGCTCTTATTGTTGTAATATTAGTCCAACAATACATTTTCATGGATGATTGAAAAGTTTGAAACAAAAAAGACAGAAATAAATAATATGTAAAGTGTAGAGAGAAAGACAGAAATGAAAGCTAAGAGTTACCTTGTAGATATTAAATATTGTATACTGACTTGCATCATTTTCTGCATATTATTAAACATACAAACAATATTTATAACCAATTATACATTTCTGAATCACGAATCAATCCAGAGGCACATACGTCCATAATGCAAATCCATTTACTCTCATGTTTTCGTAGTAGTTCCTCTTTGTTGCCTCTCCTCGGGGGGGAGGGAATTTTCTCCAAACCAAAAATCTTTAGTGATGCGACTTCAAAGTGTGGATGCTCATTAATAATATGTACAGATAAGGGTGATATAAGGTCCTTGTGTTTAATGGCTCTGATCTGTTCAAAGATTCTCACCTTCAATTTTCTTATTGTGCTCCCAATGTAGAGTTTTTTACAAATACATTTGATTCCATTTATCACAAAAGTCGAGTTGCAATTGATCAATTGATTAATTTGCTTTGTTTTACCATTTGGTAGAATAATATCTTTCTTTCCTTGGTACATAAGTGGGCATAACTTGCAGTGTCCACATTTGTGTGTACCCCTATTTGAGGTTTGGAAAAATGTTTTTTTGATATTGGGAATCGGGCTCAGAAAGCTTGGGCTAGTTAAATTCCTGATTATTGATGCCCTCCGAAAGCAAATGCTTGGTAAGATATCTAGATATTTTTGAAGGCTTGGATCGGTAAGTAGAATGTTCCAATTTTCTGATAGTATTCACTTTATTTTCTTAGCTTCAGTACTATATGTTGTGATAAACTGAATCTTTAGTTCCGGTGATCCACTCGTGGGTTTGTCAATTAGTAGGGATTATCTTGAGATGTTTTGAGCTTTTCTTGATAGCAGTTTTAATATTCTTGGATCCATACCCTGTCTGTTTAAATTTAGAAACTGTTTTTTTCAAGTTTTCTTGGAAGGTGAGTTGTGTGCTGCAGTTTGTTTTAATCCTTAAGACCTCCCCACAGGGAATATTGTAAATAGTGTGTCTTGGGTGATGAGATGAAGCAAAAAGGAGACTGTTTCCAGCTGATGGTTTTGTAAATAATTTGGATTGGATCTGGTCATCCTCCACAAATAATTCTAGATCCAAAAATTCAATGTTGGTTGAACTGGCTGTTTTGGTAAATGATAGGTTGAATGTATTGTTGTTCAAATGAGGAACATAAACCTCTAGTTGCTGAAGATCTCCTTCCCAAATCATTGAATATAATCAATGAAGCGACCCCAGAACCGTATGTTCTTGGCAAAACTGGGGTGTTTCCAAGCATGTTGTATCTCAAATAGTCCCATAAACAAGTTAGCATAGGGTGGGGCAAATTTAGACCCCATGGCAGTCCCTTGTAGTTGTTTGTACAGAGTATTGTCAAAGATGAAGATGTTATGATAAAGACAAAAATGTAACATTTGAATGATAATTACATGTTGCTGTAGGAAGGAAACTGATCTTCTTTTCAAAAAATACAACATACTTTCCAGACCTTTATTATGCTTGATGCTAGTGTATAGTTGAACTACATCCAATGTAACAAATAGGTAATTATTGTCCCACAGTATTTGATTTAATTGCTGAATTATGTGTTCTGAGTCTTTAACAAAGGAGGAAAGATGTGCTGTCAATGGTTGAAGATGGGTGTCAATATATTGTGAAATGTTTTCTGTTATTGAGCCAATCCCAATTATTATTGGTCGCAGAGCTGGGAAGTCTTTGTATGCTTTGTCCACTTTTGGCAAGAAGTACATTGTTCCAAGTATGGTATTTTTGCAAAGTAGGCATCGGTATTCTTTTTTAGTGAGAAGATTTTGATCAAACCATATTTTGATTGTTTCATTCCATTCAAACTCTAAATCTGGTAAAGGGTTACAAGTTAATACTTCATAACATTCCTTCATGTTGAGATGCTTCAATCCTTCCCTGATGTAGTCTGTTCTATTGAATAGAACAATTTTCCACCTTTATCTGCTGCCTTCGTTATCACTGATGTATCCTCTGCCAGATTCCTTAAAGCGAGTTTTTCTCCCTTGGTCAAGTTACTATTTGTTTTTGTATAGTTATTGTTGAGATAATCTTTCCGTAATTTATTGCTCACTGCATTTTGGAAGGCTTCAATCACATTATCAGAAGAAAAAATTGGGATAAATGTAGATTTCGGTTTATGTTTTTTTTTCCTCTGAAAGGTCTGTTAGTATACCTAGTTCCTCCAAAAATACATCTTTCGTGTAAAGTTGATCTTCCTCTATATTTAACAAATCAACTGTGTCCTCCGCCATTTTTTCAGTAAGTGTAGATGGGGATGTTATCACTTCTTGTATTTTTCTTATGGCTTTTTCCTTAAAGAATTTTTTGAGTTTCAGTTTCCTACAAAATCGAAAAAGATCAAGTTGAGTCTGAAAATAGTCTCCTTTATACATAGGACAAAAAGACAATCCTTTACTAAGAGCTGTTGTTAATGCTGGTGTGACATTGAAATCTGAAAGGTTAATGATTAAATTCATCTTCTCTACCCTTGCTTTTGTGCTCTTGTTTCTACTGCTTGATTTATTAGAGCACGTTTTGCTTCCTCCTCTCTTACCTCTGAGGCGTTTGGTTGTGAGGTACTTGGAGGTAGTTTTGGGTTGGGTGATGCTCCATGGTATGTGGGATTTTTGGTCCTGGAGCTTTTTCTGTATCTCAAAACCTCTTCCAAAAAAGGACATTTTTTTAATCTCAAATTTGGATTGGTTTCTGAAGTCGATGCAATACTCGGGGCTGGAACTGTTACTGTTGATTCAATCTCCTTTGTTTCTTTATCGCTTGCAGTTTCAATATCTGTTTTGAATTGTTGTTTCGGGTTAATATCATATTTTCTTTGAAATGTAAAAATTCTGTTATCATTATAATCGCCCTCATCCCCAATGGATGTTCTTTGTTTTTTGATTTTCAATTCTTTCTCATAATTAGCCAGAAAGCCATCCATAATTTGGTAATTTTTTAAGGTAATCTCTGGGCATTCCAATGCTTTAATTGCCTCTTTTGTGTCCTCTATGTCTTGCATAATTTTCTAAAAGGGAGGACAAATATTTGCCTGCTCGCTCCTCCATGCAAAATGGTTTGGTAATAAGTGAAGGGGACACACTAGCGCTTTTACCTCACTTTTTGGACAAAGTGGTACAGTGAAGACATAATAGGTGAGGGAATTGAGCATTAGTGATGTGTGCATTCTCACCATCATTTTACATGGACATCTGCAAGGGACAAAATGGTGAATGCACAAAAGTGTCATTAGGTAAGTTACCCCTACGTTGCAAGTCAGTTTACTAGACAAAATACAGAAGAGACCTCTGCTGTGACACGTCTGTGTCCATAGACATTCATTACTGCTACTTTTACTATGAATCAAAATGTGTTTCTGTAGCACTGCTCTCAAAGGTTGGCCACAACTCCAATATTTGAATAGTCTCATGGAGGAGGGTTCACCCATTATTGCTTTACAAAATGCATTTTTCACATCTCCAATGTTTTAAGACTTCCATGTCAGAAGTTTGCAGAGCCAGTATAGTCTTTCATGTTGAAATTTCTTACATTTTAAGTTTAAATAATGTTTATAGATCATCTCGCAAACATCATTCTGTCTCGAAGCATTGTGTGGCAAATCCCAAGGGTAACATTAATCTGAGTAGAAGGCCTGGTTTTCAACAGTGGCATGTATTTTACAGGAGGCTTTTCCAAAAGCAGATGCCTTACTTCATTCCTAATGCTTATCTTCTAAATCTGAGGGTTATTACAGTTCTTAATACTGAATCTCCATGTCCCAAATCTTGCATAATCTGCTTAATTCGCAGTGTGTTTTATGTTCAAAGTCAGGTTATATGCATGACTTTGAACTTGTTTGAGTAATTCTGCCAGGTGGCACATAAAACCTGTTTATGTTTGTCGGAGTACAATTATTTTGTGTGAATTTGGTGCCTGCCTCGTTTTAGACAGTGCTGAGATTACTTCATTTTCAATCGGGTGTTGACAGATACAATCAATGTAAGAAAGCCATTTTATACTTTCCAATTTTTACTCACGTGATCCCGATATCATTCCTGAAAAAGTTCAGGTTCTCTCTTATTTAGTGACTCTGACTCTATTTGTAACACATCCTCATTAGACCCTCAAAAGGCCCACTGCTTTCATAAGACACTGCACCCTCTCCAAATGTTCCTGCATTCTCCAAAGTCTGCAATGTTTGTGTAATATGCACTATCACAGACACCTCTTAAGATACCCACTACATAACACTGATGACTATGTATGACATAACACTCCAAAAAAGTGTCTTTCACGACGGTCACAGATGAGATGGAGCGTGGCTTGCTCAACCCTCTGTGCAAAAGAGGGATGGAAGGTACATCATGTACATATATGATGAAGCTCAAGATGGTGTCTGCTTTCGGTCAGATGCCATTGGGAGATTTGCAGCTGCAAGTTGTGGCCCTGGAATAAGAGGTGAGGAGTGTTCACCTACCCTGGAAATTGTTCCACACCTTGTTCCAGCAGCAATAGAAATGGGGGAGCAGTCATTAGGGTGCAGTGTAGTTATAATAATCACTCATGATACCTTTTCAGGTGTTTACCACCAGACTATTTGGAGACACACACGTTGTATTCATCACATCTCCAGGAGATCAGGACACCTTATAGAGATACATTGAGGATCTCTCCATGAGGGTAACAAATAAGATCTCAATTTGATTTCCCAGAGAACTAGCACCCTAACTTGTGTCGACCATATTGTTTATGTGTCGTCCATAGAAAGAACATAACTGCATTTTCGGTTTTAGCATTCCGTTCAGTAGAGGAAGGATCATCCAAAACCATTCACTAAGGTAAATTGATTAGGTCTTTCATAAATCCTTAATTGAATTGAAAGTATGTGAAATGATTGAAAAATAGCATGGTGTTCAGTTTGAATTTTTACAACAATAGCTGTTCTTTGTTGGCCACTTGCAGAGTAGGTTTGACTTACATAGACTGAACACTCTTCACTTGAAAAGTAACAGAAAGGATGAACCATTCACATTTAAGAAATGTGCTCATGAGGAATGGAGTACAGTAAATATGGAAGAACAGAAAAAAGACATGTAGAGCTTTATTTTCTGTCCTTTACATATGTGAATGTAATTGCTCCAATGATCTACAAGAGTGTTATTGCACTGATGGAAAGTACCGGGGACTGTATGTTGCAAATCCTTGCAGGTTGAGCAGCACGGGGTACAGCAGACTTGAAAGAACAGTTTGCGTCACAAACAAATGATCCAAAGTGATTTAGCTTAGTAGTATTCCAACAGATTTTTATCTAGAAACGTGTGATATGAATTAAACATGTATCAAATTTACAGGTGAAGTATAAAATACAGCTTAAATAAATGTATCGATAAGCCAAATATTTTTAATAAATATATTTCTCACAAAAAACGGCTAGTCAATTGTGTTATTGTTCATACAAAATCTAAAGATAAGCGTAACTTGCAAGTGGGCCATTGGGACTCACATCCAGATTTGTATTTGTATATAAACTATTGACACCACCGCAGTCTTTTCATTGTTTCTGAGCCAGCCTAGCACGAGAAGACAAGTTCATGGCAAACAAGCCTATCTCTTGTTCTCTGGAGGAACCTGTTTTTCTAAGTAGTACACAAGTTATGTGCAAAGTCCCTGTGGAAATGTGGATGTGAGGATACGTAAATACATACCCACGAGGACACTTGCAACATACTTGTGCACTTCTGTGCTGCTATTGGAGTTTGAGCGGGAATGCAGATTCTCAACACAGATGTCCTACTGTCAGAAAATAATATGCATACTCTGGATTGTCAGTCCAAAGAATGACCTCTATTCTTTCAGCATTGGCTCTGTAGCCATTTATACCACACATTATAAGCATATATCCCACTGCTCTCCTTTCTCAGCAAAGAAAAATGCTATGTGATCAAGAGTGGTGGTGTTATTCAGATCATTAAGACAGTATCCACACAAGACCGACGGTGGGTCTTGGACTATAGAGTATGATTTGCACCTGTCGGTCATCTAAACCAAAATTTCCATGATTGGTGCTCTCTTCTCACTGGTAAGTTCCACTCCTTCCTTTTGCAAGTACATTAAATAGTCCAAAACCTGACATTTGCGCAAAAGGAGACACCTCCATCATTGCCTTTTGTTACCTGAATTCCACACGGCTAGGGCTGTCAGAAGATGTGGTGAGTCCCGGGTCAAAACATTTGGTAAGGCCACCTTACAATTTTTTGCACTCAGTCAGTAGCGGCACCTCCGTAAACAGGAGACTTGAGACATCTCCCTTTGAGTTTGTGTGCAGGATCCCAAATATGGTTTATTAATACAACTCCAAATCAACCACAGCAAAGTTAGATTTCTCTACTGAAGAAAGGTTTATGCCAGACTAACTTTTGTATCATATGCATAAATATATATAGGATGGCACGAGCTCTCCGCTCCGCCACCTCCAACTCTCTGAGGGTCAGTCACTTTTCCAAGCAGATTCGAGGGCAGATCTATTTCTTTGGCTGGAGCCTCCCTCTGAAAACAGCCTCCCTGCCTCTCTTAAAATTGAACAGAACCATCTCCGGTTCCGGAAGCAACTCAAGACCTGTCTCTTTGCTTCTGCCTTCTCTCTTCTTCTCCCTTGCTGATCACCTGCCTGATCCATGCACTGCTCACCCGGTTAAGCTCTGAATTCGGGCCCAAGGTCCCTGTCTATCCTGTTGCAATCCTTCACTGCCTCTTGGCTCCTCTGCAATTGTGGTCTGTATCTGTAACCCTGCAGTCCCTCTCTTGCACCTATTCTCCACCCGTTGGCTGCACTTATGAGTACCCACACTTGCCACCTGTTGGCTGCACTCTTGTTTCTCCTTTGTTCCTGCATTTCTGCATCCTACCCCACCCTCGGCACTTCTCCCCTGCCCCCTTCCCTGCTCTTGCGCGATCTGAAGGTCACAAGGCCTAGTAAGATCTGTGTTTTGTCCTACTCTTTTGTTTCCCCCTCCTTGCCTTGTCGCACCTAGAAACACTTGTGTACAGGCACCTTATAAATGCCATATCATATCATTAAGAAACACACTGCCCCTGTTTGCGCATTAAAACACACATCATACACAGTGAAAAATGATGTACAGTGGAGGCTGGTATATTTCTGAACTTAAGCGGCTTAAAAGTTTGTGCCAAATAGGCGGGATCAACAGAGCACAGTGAGGGAACCCACACCAAACAAGGGTTACTTGAAGGGGGGGTTATCACTCCCAAGAAAATGTTTGAAACATTGGGTTAAAATTATACATTTTACAGCACTTTCTTTGCAAAATTGGGTAGAAATCCATACAGTTTGCAATTGGTTTTGTATGGAAGAACATGGAAAATCCCAATAGTTGCAAATCACTAACCGTGCACAGGAACATGTTTCAATACTTTTACTACCGCCTTTCCATGCAAGATATGCTAGTATAAAAAGATATTAATGCTGGTTGTTCTCATGTATGTCCACGCAGGCGGCATCAATATATGCCATTGTTACCATGTATAGAGTCCCAGCCAGTAAAAATGTGATGCCACAGAAAGTATATCCAGGCTGACTGTGTACCATAAGTGCTATCATTGGCTAGATTGTCCTACCTTCAATGTGGGCCAATTTAGCCAAGCAGTAGGTTTGCTTTAACCTTGATGCATAGTCCTATGCATCAAGGGTAAAGCAAAAAGAGCATTGGCAATGCTAACAGTTTGGGCATTTGTGTCGGCATGGGAAAGACACTTCTGTATTGGTATTAGCTGGCCATTAATAGTGCCGGTGCAAAATGGTTTGAGTACCTGAGCAACTAATAGCAGTGCCTGACAAATGCCTAATACTTATACACAAGCCAAAATTGTTGGCTTTGCCAATGCTTGTTTTTTACAGGACTTCAGCAAACGACACGCAGGGTATTTTTAAATCGAGTGGCCAAAGGCAGACCAAATTAAGACATTTTTATTACACCAGTTCCGTGTTTTCAACTCCAATGAAGTCATGAACTCTCAGAAGACTCTGTTGAGAAAACACTTGCAGGGACATTGAGGGCAACGTTTGATGGCAAGGCGTGTTTAAAGATAGCTCAAAGAGTCCCAGTGAGGAGGTGTTACCTCCCTACACCCTCCTAATTCTCCTACCGTCGCTAGGCCTGGCCTCTTTCACTGCGGTAGGAGGGATGCCCTACTGTTTGCTAAAGCAACAGTTTTGGCTTATTCGTGCCACACCTAATAACCCAAACAAAAAGAATGCCAGGCAGTTGCGAAACACCATTGAGCAGATCGGGCTCTAGCCCCTTCCTGAAATGTTGTGCTTTGTTGACTCGACCTGGCTCCATGGGCGGTGTCAGCCCCTGGCCACTTATTCTCTACATCTCTAGACTTGATCCATCTCCTGGAACATGTAACAATATGTGTCCATATTGTTTCTTTTTATCTATAGGGAGACCTGCTCTACTTGGCCCCAGAAGAAGGCTGCTACCTCTTTACAGCCGAAACGTCCAATGTCACCATGTTCTGACTGACAACATAGAACAATGACCTGAATTTTCACCACCACCTTCATGTTGATGTCGCCTATAGCAGACCCTATTTTTAGGTTTTCTAAATCACTAAGTGTTCAACTTGGTTTCATGCAGATGATTGTTGATTCTGTTGTAACACAATGTTTGTTTAAGTAAATAAGATGTAATATTTTGCAAAACTGTACACAGGCAAAACAACTTCTAAGCACATTTCAAAATGTTACTTTAGAATTCCGTCTTGTATCAACTCAAAAAAAAAAAGGCCAGACACAGTGTCCACCTGGCACCAATGATAATGCAACATGATTCAATGTGCACTAAACTTTGAAATATATGTTACCTTTCCAACACAACTTGTTTAGTTGGCGACCAAGCTCACTGTACATTTTCTTTGTATATTTTCTTTATTTCTCTAATTTTCAATTGTTACTTATGGTGCCTAATTAATAAAGGACACCTATGCTGTTTTCAGTACCTGGATTTGAGCCTTCATCCAATAATGCATATTTGTTTTCATTGCACTAGCATTCATTTGGAGGTGTGTCTATTTGAATACCCACTGCAACAATTCATTGCAGTGTAAATGTTTGAGGACAGGACTATCCCCCTGTACAAAGTACCTGGCCACTTTGAGGCAGAAGGCCTCTTTCGATGTGTCACCAGCCCGTAGCACTCATTAAGGAGCAGCATCAGCATCAAACATGCAGAGCACAAAACCTATCCATGCGATATCAACAGACTCACTTTGATAAAGCCAAAGTTTTAACTCTGGTCTCAGCATTTAGATGGCCCATCTCTCCAGAGATTAGCATAGCACTATGAAAGTAAACCGCCTCTGATTTGGGGTGAAAAGTACGACTAGTGGCCAAAGGGAAGGTGAAATAGCTTTTCAGCTTCTGACTGCCACCATGGGGGCAGCTACTTGGGGGCCCAATTCAACTGTAAAAGGTGAAAGGCCCAGATGCCGTCCCTCAGGACGGAGACCTAAAGTACAATGGGTTTATTGGCCCCACTCACTATCCGCTTTCAAAACAGTCATCCAGCCCCTGCCAGGCTGACCGACAGAGCCGTGGTCAAACCGAACAGAACACAAACATTAAATGGTGCCTTGGCTTTGCTGTTAACAAAGGCCCTGCAATTACTAACATAAAACATTTTACTGTTAGCACCTGCATTCATATGCATACATTTTTAGGTAATTGAAATCGTGTTGTGGGGTTAGCACTTGCATGCTAGGGGAGTGATTAGAAGGGAAGTGGTGACATGAGACATCTCATTCTCAGAGCAGTCCTTAAGTGTGACGTTTCCGAAATGAAGGTGAGAGGTAGCTGCTTGTAACATTGAAGCTTCACCGGAGTAGTCTCATTGGAATGTGAAAAGATGTTAGATGCCCCCACACAAGGAAGTTTGCCCCTCCCTCACAGCCTCTGATGTTAGCACCTCTCCCAACTTTTGAAGTGTTAGTCCCCACCCCCCCCCCCCCGACATTTTAGCCTAGGTGCACTTCTGATGCCATGAACCTACCACTTAATGAAGTGACCTCCAGGGCGGCCAAATTTAGGGGTGAGTCTGAACACACATTCACACAAAACACTTTCACCCATGAATTCATCCACAAGTTACACAACTCCATACATACATGCATGCATACATAAACCAAACACAGCTTTGACACAAACACCAGCATGCACGCATGAATTCATGCATACACATATACATAATAATGTAATTTAAATACACATATATACACATTTAATTTAAAATAAAAAACACTTACCTTACCTCCATGCACCCTTCAAAAGCATCCACGCATCTGACACGTAGACATGCTGCCTGACAGGAGAGAACTCCTCTCCCATCAGTCAGCGTGTTCACGCTGAGCAACGTGAACACACTGACTGACAGGAGAGGAGTCCTCTCTTGTCATCCAGCATGTCCATGCTGTCAGCTGAATAACGGGAGGCAGCAGAGCTCACTTCTGAGCCCTGCTGTCTCCCATTATTTTGCTGTTTGTTGCAGAGCCAAAGGGCTTTGCAACAAACAGCAAATTAATTGCAGGGGCAGAGAACAGACTGCACAGCCCCCCATGTGAATAAAAGACACTGGAGACTGTGCTGCCTTCTCCTTAGGAGAGGGGGCCGCAAGGCCCTCCCGCAAGCACGAAGCCCAGTGCAGTTTCCCCCCCTGAACCTCCTTCGTGACGGCCCTGACCACGACATCATCATCTCTACTGTGGATTACAGACTCCCTCTCTCTTTCTATCTCTCCCTCGCTCTCTTCATACCTCAACAAAACAAAGACAGTGGGCCTCATTACAAGTTAGCCAGTCCGGAATCCATTTTTTCCATGAAGGTGGTGAAACCGTTTCCACGTTCGCAAGCATGAGGAAGTAAGGCAGGATTATGGTTTGTTGGTGGCGCGCATCACACCATCGTGGAAATGGTGTCACCACTGTAACGCAAACACCCACAGAGACGTATGTACTGGGTACAATGGCAGCGTTACATCCGTTTCCGCCACGTCTATAACGGAAACGTAAATACCGGTTCCAGAAACACTGTGATCGTGAAAACCAGAAAGAGAGCGGCAGCCATTACTTAAACCACAATTCACTGCAATCCTCAGCAACCACTGGGACTACAACTACTGTGACCTGCTACAACAACCACCAAGATGACATCTCTCATACCAGCCACAAGGCAGCGCAAACCCCGCTTCAGCCAGGCTGAATTGACAGTGCTGATTCAGCACATCGTGGACAATGTGGCACTGCTGTTCAGTGCTAATCAAAGGTGCACACACAGCAGAGGTGCAAGGAAATATGGGCAGCCGGTGCACAGAAGTGCACATCAGTCGGTGTCACAGTGTGCACCGTCAAAGACTGCCACAAGCGCTGGGACGATCTGTGACTGCGAGTCCACAACATCACGTCAGCACACTGGCAGCACAGCACTGGCACAGGAGGGGGACCAGCTTCACCCCTGAAGCTCCAGACCTGAGAGGAGAGGTGCAGCATTATCATGCCACTAGAGATGATCAAGGGAGTTGGCGGAGCAGAGGCTGGTAAGTACACAGAGTGCAAAGCCATGAGTGCGAATGATGGCATTCCCCCCCCGGCAGGGCCTAGAAGCACACAATACATCCACCAATGACCCCCCCTGACAGGGCCTAGAAGCGCACAACACATCCAGCAATGAGCCCCCCCAGCAGGGCCTAGGAGCACACAACACATCCACCAATGACACCCCCCCCCAGCAGGGCCATATGACAACACCACCAGGACAGGCAGACGGCATGCAACTGTGTGCAAGCCATGATCCACAAACCTGAGTGCATCACCCATCAAATGAGTGTACATGCAAGTGGACCAAGTATGAGGAGTGCCTTGCATGTGACTACCCATTCATATCCTGTCACATGACTAACAGCATGCCCTACCTCCCCCCACAGGCACATCAACCGACAGTGACTCAGCACACAGCCAACGCAAAGGGGGACTGCACGTGGCCATCAGACAAGGACATCCCACGGACACCTCCATCCCCACAGCACCCGAAGTGCAGCATGTGGAAACTGAAGACACATCTGCTGCCACTCCCATCACACCCATCAGTGGCTGGCCAAACAAGCGACAATGAGGCAGCCAGCATCGACAGTGCGCCGGGAGAACAGGGCGCTGATGCACCAGACAATGGGAATGATGGGGCATCAACACTCCCAAACAGGTGTGCATATTCAGCCCCATGGGACTCCACAGTTCATTGCACTCCCACCACACCATCCATCATGGAACTCAGCGCCCGCCTGCTGCGCATTGAGGAGCTCCAGGCAAGCCTGACGCAGCTTGTGGAGCAACAGCTCCAGGAGGCGAGGCTGCAACACCAGGAGGCCCGACTACAACATTAGGAGGCCCGACTCCAACGCGAGAGCTCTGCCACCTCTGTGAGATGCCTCACACGTGCAATCAGGCGGTTTGCAACCACGAACATGGTGCTTTCACGGTGGGTCAGGGAGGGGAACAATATCATGTCTAATATCGCAGAGACAATGCTTGTTGCCCAACAGGCTTTCCTGGGTCATGTGCCACCTACGATCCCTGCAGTGCCATCTGCCAGCAGCACACCCTCCAGTTCTGTGGCCAGTATCCCTCGTAGGACGTCTTCACGTCTGGCAGGACCCTCTGGAAAGAACATCCACGGGCACATGTGTGGACGGAACTAGGATGTGCATTGCTGGACTGTCGTCCAACCAGTTGTTATGGTGTCGGGGTTGGTGGGTGGGTACATTCGGGAGGTGTGTGTGGTCATTAGTGGGGTTAGTCAGTTGGGGTCTGGTTGGTGGGTGGGTAAGTTGGGGAGGTGGTCCTTTGTGGGGTTAGTCAGTTGGTGCCTGGTTGGTGGGTGGGTACGTTGGGGAGGTGGGGGTGGTCCTTAGTGGGGTTAATCAGTTGGGGCCTGGTTGGTGGGTGGGTACGTTGGGGAGGTGGGGGTGGTCCTTAGTGGGCTTAGTCAGTTGTGGCCTGGTTGGTGGGTGGGCACGTTGGGGAGGTGGGGGGGCACATGTGTTTTTGATTTCAATCCAATTCCTCTTTCCTCTGTTAAATCAATAATACACTGTTGTTAAAATGCAAATGACAAGTGGACGATCTTAATTCCGTGTGTATACAGACCATTTAATGTAGTGCCACCACATGAAGTGCTGAATGTGCATATGAAGTGTATCAAAACAAATTGTGTATGAGTGCTGCACATGCATGTTGTCCATAAATGGCACCCTGGCCTGGTAGTGCACCCATCCCTTCACCATCATCATCATCATCCTCATCCTCATCATCAGCCTGACATCCGGGGGCAGTAGTATGTTCCTGCGTAGGCACAGATTGTGCAGCATCGCACATGCACCTACTATTTTCCCTGTCCTCACCGGGCTGTACTTCAGTGAGTCACCTGATCGGCTCAGGCAGCAGAACCTGTTCTTCAGTAGTGCATATCCGGCATTGCCTGCATGGGAGTGTAAGCAAGGGCACATGTTATTGTTTGTGGTATTACTGTCTGAATCAGATGCAGCCCAATGATGCCCCATTTGGTAATCCGTTGTGTGATACATCTGTTGAGCACACTTGGATCACATTACCATGCAGGGGTCTGTGATGCTTACATTTGTGGATTGATGTTGGGCAACGACATGTTGCACACATATCAATGCACATGGGTCCAGATGTGGTGGGTGACTATGGCATTGTGATGTGATGAGCAGGTCTGCATCAGGCAGAGACCGGTCACCGCAAAGGTGTGAACAATGCAGACTGCACGCAAAGTGCCCATCATGTGCATGGGAGCCACACAGGTACATTGGGTGGGGAGGGATTCACATCCACATCCTCACGTGGCTAGGGTGTGCATGGAGGTAGGCAGGGTATGTACTTGCACACTGTGGCATGGGGCAAATTCAAATTTGATGCAGTGAGCTGGGTGGATTCTGGTTCTTGTCTATTCCATTGAGCAGGGGTCATGCATTGGCAGTTGTACCCACCCAAATACCTGGGACACTGTGGGCCTTCACTACCCCCCCAATACACAGGGGTCGTGCATTGGCAATTGTACCCACCCAAATGCCTAGGACATTGTGGGCCGTCACTAACAACCCCCAATACATAGGGGTCATACATTGGCAGTTGTACCAGCCCAAATGCCTGTGACACGGTGGGCCTCCACTATCCCCCTCCAATACACAGGGGTCATGCATTGGCAGTTGTACTCACCCAATAGTCATGTACTTTGTCCGGCATAGCGTTCCATGTAGCGTGGCAATGTAGAATTCCGCAAGACCATTGAGTCGTGTGTGGACCTCGGGAAACATGCACAGCAATGGGTGATCACTTGTCCGGCATCGCAGACCATCTGGACGTTCAGTGAGTGGAATTGCTTCCGATTGCGGTACACTGCCTCGATTGCATGTCCAACAGTCAACTCCACGTGCGTGCGGTCCAATGTGCCTATGCAATTGGGCATGCCTGCAATGGCATGGAAGGCCAATTTGGTGGCAATGACCTAGGCAGGAGTACGCGGTAGGGAAATGTACTCTGACACATGGCGCAGCAGCGCATCCAGTTCCTGGAACAGTATTCTATAAAATAGGGTTGTGACAGCCCGTGCAGCTCACCAACAGTGTGCTGATAGGTTTCCGGTGCCGAGGAAATGCAGTAGCGAGACTACCTTAAGCAGGGGGGGATTGCTGTCCAGATGCCAATGCGGCTGCGGATGTCTTCTTCAATCAGGGTGACGATGGATAGGATTGAGGCCCGGTCAAGCTGGTATAATGTGTGGATTTGACCTGGGATGAGGTTCCAGGGTGAGGCCCTGATGCGGGGTATTGCTGGCTGCCTGCAGGGTGGTTCCTGCTGACATTTATGTTTGGGATGGGCACCGGGTTCATGATTTGCCTCCTGCGCCTCCTCCTCCTCTACCCTAGTGCTGCCTTAATGTGCACTGCTGCTTGCAGGTTCCCTAACCCAAATACTGCTATAGCAGCCGACAGCATGGTTGTGTTGGAAGGTGGCCTGGGTGTAAGTGTGGCCCTTGTGTAGGCTCTTAGTGGCCTATGAGGTGCAGCTGGCCTCATTTTGCACACATGGGGCCTGATTCAGCTCACCTGCCACTGTTTTGCACCATGTCCATGGTACTGGTACGATGTTCACTGTGTTTACGCCATTGTTGTGGTAGTGTTTCCGTGTCCGTGCTACTCGTAATGTGCCCGGTGTTGCGCATTGCCGGTGACTGGGGGTGCGCCAGTGAGTCGTTGCGCTGTTTCCGCCCACAGAGCGTTGACACCGCAGGGGTCGCTTTGCGATGAGGGTGTTTCCGGGAATCGCGGGTCAGAATGAGCCGGTCCGGTAAACAGTGCAGGTACGGTTTTACCAGCACTGTTAAATCCGGACAGGCTAACTCATAATGAACCCCAATGTGCAGTGTGCTAGTTAGTACGTGCAAGTGTCCTGTGATATCCAGTATGTAAAGTTACAAGTATAAGGGTTCCAGAATGAGAGAGTGAGGGCAGACTGGATGGATGGATGCTGTGCTGCTGGTTTGTTTTATGGAGCATTACTTAAAATAAACCTTATGTTCGCCTATCCAGGGTTCATCTCAATCTGTGGTCTGGAGGCCCGCTTAATGGGTAAGGTGCAGCGATCCATTGCTTGTGTTTGCTGGCTGCCTCCTGCACAACATTGCCAGCATATTTGATAATTTGGGACTTCATGTAAAATAAAAGTCTGTTGAATTAATGCATGTGCACAGAGCTGAACGCGCAGCATTAGAAGAGTGCACCCAGCGATATTCAAGACGTTGTGACATACAGATCAACACATTTCCAGTCATCGTATTAACACTGCAAGTAATGTTCCAGGCATCGCGGGCAGCAGACAAAACGTTACCAGGCAACGACCCTACGTTGCAGGTGTGCTTCTCCACGATGAGGAGAGCGGGCTTGCTCTACGCCCACATAAAGACGTGCTGCTTTGCACGCTCAGTGCACCACAAAGAAGGGGAAAGTGCTTTTGTGATATGCAAACTTATCTATGTTATGTGGCAATTATTGGAAACTCAAATTAAGTGCCGTTCTCTCAGCTACGTACCCCTGCTAATATTGAGAAGCAATCCAAAACAAGCAGCTCGTTACAACCCATTTATTTTCTGGTGTTTTCATTCGCAGTTGAAAGACAATTGCTTCCAGTGATTGGCAATCAACATCTCAGATAATGCAGAATATTCCTCTGCCTATCTTATTTTTACCTAGCCCATGGGAACCTCCAGTTCCCTGGAAGCGATGGAAAAAAAATATTTGAGCACTATGCAATAGCTTTTTGTGGTGCAAGTTATGCGACAGAACGAAAACAAAGTGTTTGTTGATGGACTTTCTGGGCACACCTGGACAGGAGAAGTTTGATGACTTGCCTGATTTGCTGCAGGAAGACGCACACGATCTGAATGAATATGAGAAGGGCATTGCAAAGTTAGATACGCATTATGAATGCAATATAAGTATCATATTGAAGAGTAATACGTTTGGAAAGAGGACACAGATCGATCGGGAAACAGTTGAATAATTTTTTACAGCATTGAGAGGTCTGACTTGAGCATGCAATTTTGGTCAGACAACGGATGAGCGGTTGAGAGACCAGTTTACGCTGGAGTGTACGGGTGGGAAAATTAGGGAACAACTATCGTCCAAAGGATATCCGCCACTAGATGAGGTGTTGCACATTGCAAAGGAGGTCGAGCATAGCAGCACATGTGTTAAAACTCTCGAAAAGAAAGTTCAGCAGGTGAAGCTGCCAGAAGGGAAGAACACTGGAAATACGTCTGAGTTGAGGGCAGCTGTGTCTGGTGGGAAACTCTTAACCAAAATGAGAGGAGTTAATGCGAGCCAACTATATTCGAGTTCCAAATTCCCTGTCTGCAGTTCTGTGAATTTGCAGAACAGATGCTTTCAATATGATGCAACGGGCCACTTTGCCAATAGTCCAACATGTCCAGCTCCAGAGGCCAGATTTTTGAAGTGCAAAACAAAGGGACAATTAGCTAAGTGCTGCAGGTTTGGCACCGTTCAAATGGTAGGTGACTGGTCTGAAGAATCAGAGGAAGCTGTTTTTGCCATGGAGGATGAGGAGGAGGAAGAGTTGGATGGCCCGAAGGACTGGGTAGTTGTCGATGGATGCAGAGTGGAGCTCATGATCCACTCTGCACTGAAATACACACTTCTTTCCAGACCAATATTCTATATACTGTTTCCTGGCAAGCAGTTAATGGGGGTTGACATCAGGCCACGATTATATGAGTATATGGTGAGGCAAAAATCAACATGGTTTGATGGTTTGAAGCAATATTGGAATTCAAAAGGAGAGTAGCCACAGGGAGAGTGTATGTCATGGAAAAGGGATCTGTTCAGCTGTTAAACTGGCTGCGGTAAAACACATTGAAAATTAAGTTAAACCCGAATGAGGTAGAATGTGCATTGCAGATTGACAGTGCAAGATTACCGGACCAAATGTTGAACGAAGAACTTGAATGTCTGAAAGGTTTCATTAATCAAATTATTCTGGCCATAGTGGCCAAACCCAATCGAAAGTTAAGACTGTGTGTGGATCTTCGCACCTTGACCAGGCGTGTGACACCTGATTGCCACCCACTTCCTAATATTTTAGAGGTGCGTTCAGCGATCAATGGCGCCAGTGTGTTTTCATCGTTAGACTTAGCTGCGGCATAACACCAATCTAAGCTCCATCAAGAGTCTTTATCACATAGGAGGGTCTGTTTCAGTTTGTATGGATGCCCTTCGGCCTTGTGTCAGCCACCTCTATGTTTCAGAGGATAATGCATGAGATTATTAAGAATGAAGATGGGGTAATCTGTTTCCAAGAGGACTTCCTGGTATTCGGTGTGGACCAGCAAACACATGAACAGAGACTTTTCAAAGTAATAAATATGCTATTTGAACGTGGTCTAATATTAAGAAAAGAAAAACGCAAATTCATCCAGAAAAGAATAGAATACCTATGACAGATAGCTATGGCTGAAAGAGTAGCTCACCCACAACATTAGGCATGCTTTGGAACCAAAGAACAAGAATGCTTTGCGCTCCTTTCTTGGCATGGCTGAGTATTCAAGATGTATTCCCAAATTTGCAGATATAACATTGAATACGAGGCTTTTGCTTAAGAATCACACTCAATGTGAATGGAACTCTAAGTGTGCTAATGAATTCAAATCGCTTTGGAATATTTCTTTTTTCTTTTTTAAAGCGCTCACACAGCAGGGGCATCGAGGCGCTGTTACAGGAATTTGGCTTAGTTGCGTATTTATAACGCGCTTCATACCAAGATGTTTTTTAAGCGCAGACTCAGGATCGAACCTGTGTTGCTTCGTGTCGCCTTGTTTACAAGGCGAGCACGTTGCCACTGAGTTATCCTCCCGGGACGAAGCCACCTAATTGCTTAAAAATTTCATTTTGGGTTGGGGATCCCTAATCTCCACAGATGCTAGAAACACAGGTTTGAGAGCTGAATTCACTCAAGTGGAGAGTAATAAGAATTTGTCATTAAATTTGCATTGCATCTGCTTAAAGGAGCTGAAGTAAACTACTCCATGATTGAGAAGGAATTGCTTCCTGCCAATGGGGGGATAGAAAAGTTCAGGGCATTTTTATGGGGGAACAAATGTATTATATGTACAGACCACAAGTCCTTGGGGAGACTTTGCAGAACAAAGGACTGGATGGTGTGTCATTGAGGATAAGGAGAGGGGTCATGGCTCCACAGGAATACCAGTTTGATGTGGAATATGTGCCAGGAAAAAGGAACATTCTGGCAGATTGTTTGTCCCGCATGAGTGGGGACAGTGAGAAGCGGAAAGGTGATGAGGAGGAAGATTGTGTGCTTTATGTCGAACAGAAGATGGTAACGAAAGAGGAATGGGAGAATATTATGAAGGGAGTTGAAATCCTATCCTTAGGAAAGTTAAGGAAGTGTTGGAGAAGGGAGAAATAATACGGAAGTGGTGAGTGGTACCACCTTGGAAGGGCTGTGTATAGTGAGAGAGGAATTGCATGTGGAAAGTGTTTTTTTTTAGGGGTGATAGAGTAGTCCCTCCATTTGGTGTGCAAAAAATAATTGTTGAGACAGCCGATGAGGGCCATCAGGGGATCACAAAAACAAAACAGGCGGTGATAGCAACATTCTGGTGTCCTGGTTGCGATCTCGAGGTCGAGGGAGGTGTAAGGAACTTTGTTCAGTGTACTCTAAGTGAGAAGCGATTGGGTCCAAGGGAGAGCCCTGCGACACAAGTGCATGTGCCGCAAATGCCATGGGAAAGCGTAGGCATGGACATTGTCAGACCCATTTATGCCAGGCGTACTGGGTGCTTGTCGATGTTTTGTCTAGTAGGTCAAAGTGAAAATAATACAATCCAGTAAAACAAAAGATGTTGTTAGTTTTATGGAGGTGGTGTTCAAGAGAGAGGAATTCCTGGTTGACTATTGACTGATAACGGTGTCCAATTCAAATTGGGATGTGCAATTATCTAAGGTAAAATAGCATACAGCACAAAGGTACTGCCATTTATCATCACCGTGCAAATGGTGCGGCAAAGCACTTTAATAAGATGATCAAGAACTGCATCAGGCGGGCTTAGGTGAATGATGAGGGTTGGGAAGAGGTGATGTTGAGCAGGATCGTGGCGCATAGGTTCTTTTCACACACAATGGCAGGTGTGTCTGCTTTTAAGTTATGCAGGGGCAGAAAGCCCAATTATAAGCTGTGTCCTCCATTGATGAGGAGAGCGAGATGAATGTGTTAGAGTGTGCAGCAGGTGAGAGAGTGTGCAAGATAGAAGCAGTTGTCAAACAAACACAGGTCTCACGAGAGAAAATCAATCGAAGATTGTAAGGTACAAGAGGGTGACAGTGTCCGAGTCAAACTACCCAGGGATTCTGCCATGTAGGGTGGTGAGTGTGTTTTACATTTCGCCTAACACTGGATATGGAAGGATTTGGAACATGAATAGAGTGGTGAAGGTAGATGAGAGGAAAGCCAATTTGGACAAAGTGAGAAGTCACGAGACGAGAGAGCAGGTTGGTTGTGTTGTACTACAACTACTTTTCATGGCAGCAGGCCATTCAGGTCGAGAGTAGACCTGAGACATTAAAAAATGTTGTGATTAATTAATAGGCGGGAGATGTGTATGTGCTAGTATGTGCAAGTGTCCGGTGATATCCAGTATGGAAGGTTGCAAGTATGAGGGTTCCAGAATGAGAGAAAAAGCAGTTGAGAGACTGAGGGCAGACTGGATGGATGGAGACTGTGCTGCTGGTGAGTGTTAAGGAGCATCACTTCAAATAAATCCAACCTTATCTTTGCCTCCCTCCATTATTTCACTACACTTTGGTGTAAAAAGTTTGACAGTTAATGTGGCTCAACTGTGGATAATTTAGCCAATGAAAACCCCACATAGGTTCCACCAAAAAAGACATTTGGGCCCGGAAGGAGGCTGAACGTTTCCAAGATGAATAAATGTACTTCTTGGCATATTTTTGTCGACCGCTGATTTAACCAGAAACTCATGACATGAGAAATTCCAGGACAGATGACTTCGCAAATGGCTGTGCATTTCAAAGGTTGGATCTGCAGCAGACCCATAATTGATGGCTGCTGGGTACTACCTGTGGCCATATTCTGTGGTCTCAGATTCTGGGTCATAGTCTTTGGCCATTCCTTGGACACATTGACCCTAACTGCAGCATCCACTGAATATGGCATCTAGCCACGTTGCATGGCTTTTGGCTATGCGTGAGGCAGCGAACCCTGTGTGCAGGTCTCACTTGGTATGGGCTGTAACAGCATGAAGGCAACGCTCTGCCAATACATTTCCTTTTGCCATGACTCAGAGAGGGTGACCCAACATGTAAGTGCTCATGCCCAGGAGTCAGCCTGCTAGTGGCCATTAGGCGGGCCTGAAGCCATGCCGGGCAGTATCAGGGCCTGTGACATGACTTTCAGCTATGTTCCAGGCACATAGAGATTTGCTCCGAAGGCCACTAGGAATTGCCGCATGCACAGTCACACTTCTTGCCCTTCTAGCTGGGCAAAATGCATGGCCATATCCAAGCAAGTACTGCAATTAGGGTAATTGTTATTGGACCATGGTCAAAAACAGTGCCCTGTGCACTGTGACTGAGAAGCTTGGCCACAGAAAATGAACTGCAGCAACTGCAGGCAGGCTAAGAGTTCATTGTTGAGGGCATCTCCAGTGACCGCTGCAAGTAAGATCACTTCACCCCAGCCAGGACCTGCAGCCCCCTTTCGTTTGGGCACCATTGATCATTGACCCAGTCCAGACCCCATGGACATGCACAAATGTCACTTCAATTAAGGTCACTGTGTCGAGGGCATAACCGATGTTGATGTAATCCGTGATGTCTTATATGATGTCATAAGTTGTGCATTTGGAGAGGTGAGCTGTGGTGGCGTTGCTTATCATGACTGGTGAATAACATTGATTTTTAGGTTTTACGTGGTAAGCCAAAATTACTCCATTTACCTGCTTTCACTGAAAATATAATATTTATAAATAAACAGACGTGTGTTGGAATATAGGTTTCTATAATTAAAGTTGTTTTTGAATGTGGTTATACCTAAACTGATCTACTACAGCCCTGAAAATCAAAGATGCCCTGCACGTGCTGAAACAGAGTTTTGCAGCCAAATGTGATACATGTCTGAAATACAGATTTGCAAAGATGGAAAAGCCACTGCAAATGTTTATCCTCTATCACAACGTGGGCACTGAATAGAATTGTGGTCAGCAGAATAAATCAAACCACTATATCAACAAAATAATTCACCAATTGTTTATAGCATTATTTTAAAAAGGACCGTAAAATGTCTAACCACCAGCAATAATTAATATAAAAGTCAGATCGGGTTTCTTCTTAAACACAAGAACATTTTCACTTTACGCTCAATTAATAACGAGCATGCCAAGAACAGCCACGGGGGAACATATGTGCCTGCTTTATGGATTTAAAAATGCCTACGCACAGCTTCACATCCTAGTTTTTAGTTCAAACGTTGATGAATTAGATTGATGTTTGTTTACTGACCCATCAGCTATAAATTAAAGATCAGTGTCAAACATTTGCTTTGATCTAAAAGTGAGGAGTTACATGAGGTTTCGACTTCAGCTTCAACTTTCTTAACAAATACAGTGCCATATTGATCTGATAACTTTGTTTCACATGGCCGAGCACTTGCATATGCAGCCGCATGTAAAGTCCCTGGCCGGGGCTTCCGGCAGAGATCGGGATCGGGCTAGGCCTTGCATGTGGGCCTCCTGGTGAGCAGCGCAGGAGGCAAGAAAGGCACGACACACCAGTTTCTCGATGCTTCCCGAACTTCCGGCCTTCCGGCAGGGTGGGTCCTTTACTGCACTTCACGTCACTGTGCATGGGGGACGTGGGGCAGATATAACATTCCTCCTTTATCCCAATTAAAAAAAACTTAACATTAACATTATCAAAATCATGCGCTATTCCCTGTGTTATCTAGTCCGGCACAGGTACATGCATCCCCCAACATGAAACTCAAATAGTCCAACTGGCTCTCACCACTCATAGTCTCTCTGCCCTTAGGTTGTACCTACTCGGCCGCTGCTGAGGCATTGTCTCTGATTCTCCTCTCCCTTCTGGCTCATCTTCAACTTGGGGATAAGCCTCCTCTCCTTCCGATGGCTCACCTGTGTCACAGCCCTGTATCACGCCCTCCTCAGTCCTCTGTCTTGGGACGTGCTGTGTGTGTTCACCCTCCTCTCGATGCTGTCGCTCCCTGTCTGTCCACATTTCTTCTGATACCTTTTTGAACCAGGAGGCATTTCTGGCAATTATCTTGTGTCTTCGGCTCACCATCACCATCGTTCCTTCAGTTCTGATTGCCCTCCATGGTGTGTGGTCATATCATGTTTCTAACTTTGACTTTGTGGGGTTTCATAACATCAGTACCTGGTCGCCAACATTGTTCTTGAGTTTTCTTGCATGTCTCCGGATGCTCATTTGTTTGTTTGCTGCTACTATCTGAGCTTGTATGCGTTTACTGTTGAGGTCATCCACACTCCTGTTGGGGTGATGTGGTATGGATGAATTTACCATTGTTCAATACATGAGGTCTGCTGGAGGTATGTTTGTGGAGCTGTGAGGAGTTACTCTGCAGTTCTGTAGAAATTGGTACAGGTCGACTCACCACGGGTTTGTTCTGGGCTCTGGATATGCTTAAGAATTTGTAGATTGTCCTCATGAATCTCTCCACATCCCTGTTTGCTTGTGGCGACCTGGGCGTTATGTCATGGTATTGGATGTGTAAGTCATCCATGTATTTCTTTAGCTCCATCCCCTAGAAGGTTGGTGCATTGTCGCTCCTGATGTATTTTGGCAATCCGTGAGTGGCAAACATGTTTTTGAGTGCTGGGATCACAGATTCCGCCACTGTTGAGGATATTATCTCCTACCTCCGGGGACCGGGAATAGTCATCAATAGCCACCAGCAGGTATGTCCCTACCCATACCATGCAGAAGTCAATGCTTATGGCTTCCCACCTTGATGAACTGCGCTCTGCTGACTGGATTGTTTCAGTGCTTTGGTGTGCCCCCGTTATTTGGCTTGGGTGGCAAGATGTGAAGATCTCGTCCACTTTGTCAATTTTATGGGGGACCCACTCTCAGCGCCGTATCCTGGCCTTTGTTCTGACCATTCCTTGAAGTCCTTTGTATAAGAGTGTGACAATCCTGTCTTGTAGACTGATTCAGATGACTGTGTGTGCACCCATCATGATTAATCGCTCGCTGTTGACTGACAGTCCATGTTGTACCAGGAACATTCCAGTGAGGAAATCCTTGGCCGCTGGCGTGCGGTTGTGCATGTGGCGGAGTAATGATTTCCATTCTCCTGCCATTATTGTGTTCTTCACAATGTCACAACATGGGTCACTCTCTGTGGCCTCCACGATGCCAGCAATGCTGACCGCCCTGGGCTTCATGTTATTGAGCATCTGACAAATGTGTCTTCTGTCTCTTCTGACTCATCCACTTTGCAGAGTTTTGCTGCCCTGGGATGCCTGGATAGGAAGTCCACCGGGTTGTCCGTCCCTGCTTAGTATGCCAGTAAAAACTCGTATTGTTGAAGGTGTAGCAGCCATTTCCCAATTCTGGCTGGAGTGTGTGCTATTGACTCAGTGAAAATTGGAATTAGAGGCTTGTGGTCAGTGTAGGCTTCGAATTTCTGCACATAGAGATAGATGTGAAAATGCCTACAGCACAAAGAACCGCTATGGCCTCCTTCTCTATATGTGAGTATCGGTTGGCGTGAGAGCTCTGGAGGCATAGGCGATGGGTCTGCTCTCACCTGTTCATGATTGTTGGACTAGGATTGGCGTGTAAGGTCGTAATTGGCGCACCATGAACCTGCAGGCACTTTGCATTTTGTAATATGGATTAAACGTGAAAAAGATGTATTTACTGCAACATTATAAAACAGGATGGGACATGTATTACACCGTTGTTGCAGAATTGACCATGTATTAAACATGAAACACATTTATTTACTGCAACATTATAGCCTGCATGCAATTATCCCTCACAAACACCTTTACACCATGTACACACACACACACACGCGCTCATATCAAATGCACACACATTGCATGCACACCCTCTCTGATGAGATGCACACCCTCACACCACACATTCCCCCTTACACTGCACATATATTCAAAAAGTAAACTACACTGCCTCTGGGCAACATTACAAAACAGAAAAAAATGTAATAAAAAAAATCACATTTTTGCTGGACGCTGCTATCAGAGAACCTTGGCCTTAAGAAGTTCGAGATGCAGCAATTAACCATTATGCCACAATGATGTTATTGTTTGAATTTTCACATGTTTTATACCTAGACCTTTATAGTTGAACATTTTAAATTATTGGCTAAGTGTGAAACGTATGCCCCATGAAGCACCAAGCTATAGTGGTCTAGTGGTGAAATGCTGGACCTTGATTTCTGACAGGCCGGGGTTCAAGGCTATATGTTTTTAAAAAAATGTACTTTAATAAAAACTAAAGCAATGCAAGTGGGAGGTGGTGAGGTTTGCTGCAGTGCAGCCCTGTGATCTTATTTAGCATGAGGGCATTTAGACATGGCTGCAATATAAGCCACGTCCAAACATTGCTCGCATCAAAATAAGGGTGCTGGAAATGGGTTTCACGTTGAAATGGGCATGCCAAAATGGGCGCTGCGATGGAAAGGGCATGCCAAATTGGCCTGCACCAAAATGGTGGCACCAAAAAGGAGTGTACCACTGCTTAACCAAAGTGTGTGCTCCATTGCAAATCATTTAATCTCGCCGCACATTGCCTAAAAACATTGCCGACAATACCATTCTCGTCCAGAAGAAAGTCAAGACCCTAGGCGTCGTTCTTGACAAAGAACTTTCTATGAAGTCCCATGTCTCCAGTATTAAATCTAGCTGCTGTCTTATAAATAAAAGAATAGGCTATATTCGACCATTCATCTCGGAAGAAAACTGTGCCCTTCTGTCCACTGCACTGATCAATTCTAGATTGGATTATTGCAACAGCCTCCTAGCGGGCACCACAGCCTCCAATATCCAATCATTACAAGTGGCTCAGAACAATGCTGTTCATAATATCTTCAATCAGTCCCGTCGTACACACATTTCCATCTTTAGGAAAAAACTTCATTGGCTTCCCGTTAAACATCGGATAACGCACAAGATATTGACCACGACCCACAAATGCCTCAGCCTCTGTAGCCCCACTTATTTGTCAGCCCGCATTAGCATTAAATCTAACGCGAGGAACTTTCGTTCATCCTCTGCCACTATTCTCAAGCATCCAAAATACAGAACAGCCAAATTTGGAGGTACCACTCTTGCCGCTCAAGGTCCCCTTCTATGGAACAAACTCCCAGCCCAGATGCAGCAGATTCAGGACTACACTGCATTCAAACGTGCTGTAAAAACCCACTACTTCAATCTGGAATAACTCTTTGACACCTCTTTCTTCTTTCTTTCTTTCTTTCTTTCTTTCTTTCTTTCTTTCTTTCTTTCTTTTTTTCTTTCTTTCTTTCTTTCTTTCTTTCTTTCTTTGTGTTTGTTTGTTTGTTCAGTTTTATGTGCGCCCTGAGGCCTACGGGCATGTTGGCGCATTACAAGAATTAAAATAAATAAATAAAATAAAAATTGTGAGTTCTCAAAGTATGCAATCCAAAGGCCATGGCAAGTGGTCTGGTAGCGTTTTAAAATGGACAGTGGAGGACACAGCCAAAGGCCATTCCCACTGACCATGGCCGAAGACCATGCTAGTGGTCTGGAAGCCTTCTAAAATCTATGGATAAACAAAACCCTTGAAATTCAAGGAAACACTTTAGTTGCAGGGATGTTAAGGTAAGCAATACTTTGTCAAGAAACCTTAGAAATTCAAGGAAAAAACTTTAGTTGCAGGGAACTTTATGTGAGAACTTAATGCAACAACATCCCTGAAATGTATCTAAAGCCGCCATAACTTCACGCCCCCTGTTGCACAGACTATGACCACAATGATGGCATCACAGATCACATCACTGATGACATCACTAATTATATGTTGTATGGGAACACTGATGACATTACAAATCACATCACTGATGCCATCCATGGTGACAACACTAATCGCATTGTATATAACATTGTGGCAAGTTTGGAGAGGTTTCGTCAAGGGAGGGCAAAGTTATAGGGCGGGGTCCCAATATTTTATTTGTTTCCATAGACGCAATGGAAAAAATGTCTTGCTGATGCCTACAGCCCAAACCGCTGGACTGATTTTCACCAAATGCAGGAGTGGCGGCTTGGTCTGGAAAGCATGCTTTTGTAAATCTGGTGTAAATCCATCCAGTAGTTTTCTTTAAAATGGCCCAAACGTAGGTAAATAAAATAGTGATAGCTGGTTTTGGTCCGTGGACTCACTTCCTGTTTGGTCCGTGGACAGCCATAAGATTGGCCTAGAGGGGACGTGATGTCCGCAGACATCAGACTTGCCCACTGATTGGATGGTGAAAGCGTGAATTGCATCAGATTTTTGGAAACGCCCGCCATGTTGGATTTGCTGAAAGCCGCTGTTGTCCGCGAACATCGTGGTAAAAACATATTAAAAAACACAGCATTGCACTTGTCAAACTTATCAATATCTGAGGAGATGAGGGGGTATGAGGATGGAATGGGATACGGCTGTATGAGGCCAAAAAAACTGTGTGTTTTTCACCCCCGATATCCGCAAACTGTCTAGATGTTAGTGAACGGTCCTGTGAGGTTCACAAACACTTCAGATGTTTGGGGACATCTATACCTTTTTCGGCATTACAGGGTTGGTGAAAAGCAGTTATTAGATGGCTTATAACTTTGATGCCACTCAATAAAACTGCATGAAATGGTTTTGCAAAGTTTGGTGGGATTCTGTCAACAGGAGGCAAAATTAGAGGGGGGTTCAAAAATATTGTAAAGGCTTATAAATGGGATGCCATTTGACAAATCTAAACAAAAGTTTGCAAAAACATTTTTTCGATCTAGATATAAATGTTTTTGTAAAGTTTGGTGGGATTTTGTCAAGAGGGGGCTAAATTAGAAGAGGGTCTCAACATTTTTGAATGGCTTATTACTCTGTTACTATTTGACGAATGTGGGCACAAGTTTCCAGAAAAATTATAGACCCAACCCTGAATGTTTGTGTACATTCTGAATGGATTTTGTCAAGTGAGGGCTAAGTTACTGGTAATGGAGGAGGGATGATATCCTTATGTGCCAACCAGTTGTTAGATAAGTAAAAATTCAAAGGACATTCAGAGAAATTTATGTTGCCAAAAAAATATAGATTTTTATTTTGAATATTTAACTATTCTTCAATTAATTTCTCAACACGTGTTTCACCATTTTGGGTTCAAAGGCTCATCAGGAGAGATTAGTAGGATTGTTTTAAAATTAACGAAAACACATTAACATATTATTAGGCTGTTATTTTTGGAATGTTAATTCTTCATACAACAATATGATCACAGTGTATTTTGCATTTTTCGGTGAATAAATTGACAAAAATCAAATTTGCATACAATTTCCTGATTCTATGCATAAATTGCTTGTGTCAAAAAAGGTAGTAAATAAGTGATAACTCACCCATGGAATAGTATTTCCTAGTAATTCAAATGGCTGACAATTTGGTTAATAGCTCTTCAAGTTGAAAACATTTCAGACTGGCAATGTTTGGTGAATGCCCTAGGAGGATAGATGCCAGAGAGAGGCGAGAAAAAGTGTAAGAGAAAATAGTTTTTGATGAATTGAAAGAGTGGAAAATAATCAATTTTGGGATTTTCTAGGTTAAAGGCATTTATTAATGTGAAGTCCTGGTTTAGCTTACCATGTATGTCAGATGGTGGAGAGAAAAAGAGGCTATGGTAAGCTTTTCCGTGTCCTGATGCTTCCTGTAGGAGGCACAGGAACCTATTGAGGATTCACACTATTTAAGGCCCTAAAATCACATCATGCGGGATGACGTCACGCACCGCAGTTCGTACACATGCGGTAGCTCATGATGTCACCGCACACGCAATCGCAGCCATTTTGGGTGAATTGTTTAGTCGAACTGATACAAATGCAAATGCAAATGTGAAGCGCTGTTTGGCAAGGGCTGTCTAAGGCTGGACTCGCTGCTCTCTCAAGGATTGCTGTTAGCTGTGCCTTTCTGCTGCCCCCTCCCCGTGACTTCAAAGGAAAAGAGAACGAAAATAAAGAAGGGACTGTGTTTTTTTCCTCAAACCCCTTGGCCCCGCCCTCCTATTCCACAATCCATTTAATCCTGCACACCCGTGCTTTTTGCGCGCGCGCTTTTTTGTGAAGCGCTGTTTGGCAAGGGCTGTCTACGACTGGACTCGCTGCTCTCTCAAGGATTGCTGTTAGCTTTGCCTTTCTGCTGCCTCCTCCCCGTGACTTCAAAGGGTATGGACTTTGCTGCTGACACGATCTGTGCAAGCCGGAAATAGACTGATTGACTATTTTTCTGATACTATTTTTCTCTCTCCCTAGAAAAGAGAACGAAAATAAAGAAGGTACTGTGTTTTGTTCCTCGAGCCCATTGGCCCCGCCCTCCTATCCCACAATCCATTTAATCCTGCTGACCTGCGCTTTTTGCGCGTGCGCTTTTTTGTGAAACGCTGTTTGGCAAGGGCTGTCTACGGCTGTCCACGGGTATTGAGGGCGTTGAGGGCGCACTACTTTGTCTGTTTTTTATATATATTATTATTATTATTTTTTTTTTCTTCTTTCACATTTTTTGCATAATTTACTATGTTCAGCCATCTTCAGTCTCTCAAAGTAGGCATGCCCGATGATTCTGTAATTGCTGCTAATTTGACAAATTCTGTGATGAATAATTTCTGTGCGTTTCGTAGGTTGCCGTCTCCATCTGCCCCTCCATTGCAATCACAACGGAGACCCACTGATAATTTTCCTCTGTCAACCCATGGCTCAATTATCGCGGAAAGCAACCACACTCGCACATCCCTTTGTCAACCCTTAACTCCAGTGCACGGCACGTTTGGCACCTCCCAACACATGGCGCATGCTCCGTGCCGCGCTGCTGGTCCCCGTCAATGGGCAGCAGGGTCCCCAATAGCCCCAATATCACAACTTGTCTCTGATTCAACTTTGATTGCTGCCGATAACCATTGCTTCAAAATGCATGTCCTGCCAGTAGCTCCCACATTAGATACCATTCATTAATGTCTTACCCCTGTAAATAAGGAGACCATCTCTTCTTATGCTGATTTACCCCACTCCCCATTTTCTGTGGCTAGTATCCATGATCTAGCCCAGCCACATGAAATCTCATCCATCAGCAATGCTCCAAGTGATGCTTCTCTTTATGCGCATCCGACTCCGCGTGCGCAGCCTACCATCTTCACCAGTTTCTGCGTCTATCATTTTACCCACTATGCTTGAAATTACGCTTGCTGCATTAAATACCAGGGTGTTAAGTTTTTACAAACTGTTTGAACGCCTTGACGATAAAATTTCTACTCAATCCCTGCAGATTGACACCATGTATGATTGGATAACTTCCCTAAATCCTGTGCCAACCCAAGCGCCTGATCATCCAGTCTCTACTCAGTTGGGACCTTTTCCCACTGTTCCCTCATTTGAAGAAATCATTCGCCCCACTGAGGATGATCCCGTTAATGAAGCCATTGTGGTTAATGATTCTTCTTGGGAGAACATCTCCTTGACTCAAGGAAACCTACCTCACGAGATTCCTGAGCTGGTGATTATTGATTCTATTCAACCAACTCCTTCTATCAGCCACCCTCCTGTTTCTTGTCCTGATGTTGCTCAGGAGCCTTTAAAAGGCAAACGTCAAAAGAAAAAGAAATTGCTGCTTAGGCAATCACTTATCAAGAAATCTAAAAACATGCTTGCCTCGAAGCTTCTGAAGAATTCCATTGCCTCTTTCTTTAAACCTCTATCTGCAAGTTTCCCACAGGTTGCATCTATCAATCAACCCAAGCCAGCGTGTCAAATTGATAAGAGTGGTCCTTGTGGCAGTCCACCTCCTCTTAATAATTTTCATTACTCTCCTCTACATAATTTAATTAATGCTTTGGAAAACTCGGTGCCTCCTGCATGTTCAAAGGTTGCTACTTCCATCACTTCCATTCCAATCTCTTCGCCTGCTTTGATCACTTCCGGCCCCATAATTTGCCCTGATAATTCATCTACTGCAAACATTGCTCTCAACAAAAATGCCATTGATGAGTATCTTTCTTTGAAAAACCAGGCTATTCTTCCCACTTGTGTTCCCACTCAGTCTACCGATGCTGTTCCCCTGATTTCAACCAACAATCCTGTCAGAGTGGCGCCTACAAGTGTGACGCCTCCCCCTCCAGTCTCCACGTTACCCCCTACCACAGTTCAAGATCAAGCTCCTAACAACATGCCGTGCGGCAACTCTTTACATAATTCTGATTTGATGACCTCTCAGTTTAAATCTTTAATGGACGCTTTTCTTGAAACCCACGGTGCTCCTGCTCCATATATTGGTCCTTCCAATAATAATGCGCTGGCTATCACTCATGTCCAAAGTGGTCCGCGCCCTGGTTCTTCAATAACAGTTCCACATCAATCTCAGGACTCATTACAAAGCCTTCCTACACGCCAGTCCTGGTCTGCCACCACCCCTGCATCGACAAAGCTGAACTACCACCCTCTCCCAGTCGCGCCACCTTGCAGTCTTCCAAAAATATGAACCTCAGTAAAATACCTCCCAAAACTCTATCTCAAGTTTCCAATACTCGTGCACCAAATGGCCACTCATTGATCATGAAATGTCGTGGTGGCTCTCATCCTTTGTATGATCTCAATAGACAGTGTGTACTAAATATCCTGAATGATATTGACACCTTGGAACACATCTCGTCAACTGATATTGACCTGGTGGAATTCATTGCTGATGTTGACTTCACCATTGTCCGTCTATGGATTCCTTCAGCTACTGTGGCGAAATTGCTTTGGAATGCTAAGCTGATATTGTTTGAGATGGGATTTCTTATCTCTCAGGACCCTGTTCGATCACAATCCCTGTTCACCTCAACAAATTTATCGGCTAGTGACTCAGGTAAATCCCTTCAAATCACACTAGTTTATCAATCTACCAAAAATGGCTGTCACAATTTATAACCTCAAGATCCTCCGAAATATCGTTCCATTTCATTAGGTTGTTGGAACACCAGAGGCCATGTCCACTTACAACATTCTATTGATGTGTTCACTCACTCTTATGATATACTGGCTTTTCAAGAAACATGGTTTCTAACTACTCCTGTTTGGGACAATTATGCAATTGCACTTATTGCGGCTGTAAGAGGTGAGAAAGGTCGTCCAATGTCGGGCCTCTTGGTAGCAGTTAGACAATCTTCTGACCTAGAAATTGTTCCATGGTGCGCCTCCGACATCTATATACAATTAGTTCGAGTAATTGGCTGTGGAGGCAATATGGCCATCTTCAACATATACCGGAATCCGGCAAAACTCTCTTTGAATTTATTCCTTAGATAACTCTCCTATATGTTGGAAATAGTTTCTCAGGCATCTGATGTTACTGCCACTTTTCTTCTTGGCGTTCTTAATCTTGATTGTTTTAATCCAACTTCTGAATCTACTGCCCAGGAGGTCTTGACTTGGTCTACCTTCATGTCTCACAATAACTTTATGATGATCAACGGGTCTATGCCTGGTGATCTTCCAGCCTCAACTACTTAGCGCCGTGACTTAAGCACCAGTACAATTGATTACATATATGCTGACTCAAATTTGTTTGATAATATCACTTCACTAAACATCACTCCTCAGATGTATAGTGACCACAAGCTTTTGACACTACATTTCCTAAGACCCCTGGCTATAGCACCTTCTTATACTAAAAGGTCCTCTCAACAACTTGTTATCAATTCCTCTGGTAATCGCCTCTCGGTGTCCTCTAGAATGTTTTGGATGTTAAAACAATCACTTGCCCCTTCTACGGTGCCCAATTCCAATTCCAAGATTGAATATACACACCTTCTACAACAATTTCAGAACAACATTCTTATCTCTAAACAGAGGTCGATTACTCATTTACACTCCTTTGATCATGAATTACATCATAGAAGGTCTAGTTATAGGCAGGAACGGAAATTATTGCTCTCCTCGTCACTAAGCTCTCGGTTTGCCCACGCAAGCAGGCAAAAACCCGCTATACCAACTGGGTTTGTGGACATAGAGCCTTGTTATTTCAACAAGATAGTGAGCTTATGCTTAACACTCTAGCTACAAAAAATTCTGCAAGTATATGGAAATTACTTAAGCATAAACATTGTAATCATCAACTAGATGCACAAGCCAATGGCGTGCAAAAAGCGCAATGGGTCCAACACTTCTCCGAATTATATTCTGATGCGGAGTTCAGTAATTTCAAATACCAAATGCAGTCCACCACGCAATGGTCCCTGAACTGCGAGATGGAAACCATTATTAATTACATAAAATTGGCTAAAAACTCGAGAGCTGCAGGACCCGATGGAATCTGCAATTTAATGCTTAAATCCAACATAAACCATTGGGCCCAAATTCTCTTCCTTTTATTTCAAAACATTTTGATCACTCGAACACTCCCATCTTCATGGCACTCGTCTATTCTCGTTCCCATTTACAAGAAGGGAGATCGTTCGCTCCCCGAGAATTATCGACCGAGCAAGATTTTTGCAAAGTTTTGCTGCTTGAATTTTCTGCATGGACTTCAATCCATCTCCATCGCAATCCGTTTCAAACAGGTTTTGTTGCTGGAATGGGCAAAGCAGTCAACTTGTTCCTTCTAAACTCCATCAAATCTCTGTGTCACATTCAAAAACAGCAGGTCTACTTTGCTTGTGTGGACCTGCACTCTGCATTTTACTCAATTTCTAGAGTTAAACTTATGTCTAAACTTATTCAGGACAAATGTCCCCCCTCCATTACCGATCTTATTTATCATTTTCATTCTACCACCACGGTTCAGGTTAGATTGACGTTGAATGGCTTACTTTCCCACCCGATTCCGACTACACGCGGCCTTAAACAAGGCTGTCTGTTGGCGGCAGCCATTTTTAATTATTATATCCAAGATATCAAATTTTCCTTTGAACCCATTCAATCAGATTCTCCGAAAATTAATGGTGTCCCAATTAAAGCACTGTTCTACGCTGATGATATCGTTCTCATTTCTCATTTCAAAGACTCCCAATGGTTTACAAAAACTTTTATCAGCCCTAGACCATTATGTCGTAGAGAATGATCTAAAAATTAACTCCAGTCTCAAGTCTTGATGTTCAATCCTCATGTTAGCATCCATACTCGGAAACATTGGTTGATTGGTAATAATATTTCTTTGTCCCTGGTTTCATCATATACCTATCTAGGTATTATTTTTGAAGCCTCACTCCATTCATTGAAACACATGGCTCAGATTGAAGTCAAACTTCTTACAGCGATTTCACAATCACGTATTCTTCTTTCAAAATTTGGAAAATTTTCCATTATCCCGGCCTTAACATTTTGGCAGATGAAAGTCATTCCCACTATATTATACGGTTTGGAAGCAGGACCCCCCATACCATCTACTACTCTTGATAAATGGGAGGCTAAATTTGGGCAGAATGTGCTGCATCTGCCTCAGTGTATTCCCATCTCATGGTTACGATATGAACTAGGCCTCTCTTCCCTGTCAGCACATCTTAACTGGAAACAATGTTCATTTTTCAGGAAATGTCTAATATCATCTCGGATAGACAACCTACTTAAGGTATTGTCGAACTACATCTTTACGACAGATCACGTCTTTATCCAAAGATGGCTGTCAGCAGTTTACAAGATCTTAGCTGACGCAGATATTTCAATTGAAACCCTTCTGCAAAATCCTGATAAGGCTAAACAAAAAATTCATCAGACCTCCTGGATCATGAATCATCAGAAATGTCTCACTTATAAACATGTCTCGAGCTTTCGTTTTCCACCACATAAGAGAGGCATTACACAATCCTATTTATCAAGAGCCCCTTCACCGAAATATAGAAATTTAATTCTCCGTTTCCGGCTACATATATGGGAAACGAGAGATCTCCTCTATACGCGTCACCTTATAGGACCTCTTCAAAATTTTTGTTGGTTTTGTCAAACAACCAAAATCCCAGAAACCTTAGCCCATTTAATCACTACATGTCCTAATCTTACTAGTCTGAGGCAATTGCATTTTCATAAATATTGCCCTGGATTTGCTATGTATGAATCTGATGCTTGTTGGGATCGTATTTTTGGCTCGACAGACTTGAAAATTCAGATAGCAACTGTAAATTTTCTTCTCTCTTTAAATTTAGATCAAGGAAAAATTCATTGAATCCGCGATTGAATACTCTTAGTTGAACCGAGTATGATGACATTTAAGACACTGTGTCCTTTTTTTGAAGAAATTCCGATCAAATTGTGAATATCGGATTATTAATATCTATTTTGTATTTACTGTTTGTCCAACCTGAATGGTCCTTTGAGAAATTATTTTAAATTGTTTTTATATTATTTTAATCTACCATGTTCAGATTGTGTTGATGTGTCATGTTTATTGAAAAGTTGTAACATAAAAAAAAAGCAACTAAATCAATAAAAAAAAAAATTAAAAAAAATGCAGTGCACTAGATTTTAAGCTAGTGTTTCACCTATGTGGGTAAACAAGTGTTGCCATTACCTGAATTTCATTATTTTTGTTGGTTAAGTGATAAGGGGTTCTAGGGTCATTGGATCTAGTGTTTACTAAGGTATGTTAGTTTTGAGCAAATGTTATCATATAAAAGCATACAAGTGTCGTGATAACATTTTAAAGAGAAAAGAGGTTTTATTGTAAAAAGGGGTGAAGAGTCCTTGGGATTGTAGATCTAGTGTTGGCAGTAATTTGAGGATTAGTCTTCTTGGAGGGGATAATTAATCTCTTGTGGTTTTCGGACTTTTTAATCCTTGTAGAGAGAGATAAAAGAGAAAAGGGTGAGGTCAGAGAAGGTGAAAGAGATGAGAGAAGACCCAACATTTACGAGTTAAATAAATGAGTGTACTTAACCAGTGGCAGCTAAATAACTAAATTTTCTAGAGCTGTGTTATAGTTAATAAATTGGTGGATTGTTTTCTTATGTCCATTGGGGAGCTTGATGTCCTTCATGCCATGGTTCATTTGGGGACAAAGCTTACAGTTTCCACATTTAAAATTTCCCTTAAGCGGTTGCTGGGTGAATATTCTGCATGGAGCTTGCCTAGAGATAGGGTTGTTGCCAATGGTTGGTGCTCGGCGATAACAAATACTGGGATAATCTTCCAAGTGTTTTCTTACATTTGGGTCAGTTTGAAGAATAATCCAATGTTTTTTAAGGGTTTTCCTCATTTTAAAGGCTCCCGTGTTGTATGTAGTAATGAACTTTGGTTTTTGGTTTTTGGCAGTGACCTTTGGTTTATCTGTAAGAAGGTTCTCTCTTGATACTGTTTCCAGTTTGTGCAATGCTTCTTGGATAATCTTGTGATTGTATCCGCGTTGTTGGAATTTTGTTACAGTTTTGTCTAGATGTTCTAGACAAGCTGTTGTTGTGCAGCAATTTCTTTTTAGTCTAAGTATTTCACCATAGGGGATGTCATTTATGACATGCTTGGGATGATTACATGTGGCGAAGAGGAGACTGTATTCCGGCAGAAGGCTTAGAATAAAGTTTTGTTTGTATCTGAGAATGTTCTACATATAATTCCAAATCCAGGAATTTAATGTTGTTTGGATTTACTTTCTTTGTAAATGAGAGATTGTAGTCATTAGTTTTGAGAGTTTAATATCTCTTTCCCAGATTATCAAAATATCATCTATGAATCTTCCCCAAAATCTTATGTTGTTGGTAAATAATTCATGATTCCACACATGTTTTACTTCAAAGTACCCCATAAAAAGGTTGGCGTAGGACAGGCCAAACTTTGACCCCATTGTTGTACCTTGAGGTTGTCTAAAGATTCCCTTGTCAAAGCAAAAAATATTGTTGGTGAGTGAAAAATGTAACATTGAGAGAATCATTTCATTCTGTTGCTTATATGATACAGATCTAGATGTCAAGAAATATCTTGTGCTTAGCATTCCTTTGTCATTCCTTTGTCATGTTTGATGCTAGTGTACAAAGGCACAACATCAAGGGTGATAAATGGTAATTGGAATCCCATGGTGTTGAGTTAAGCTGTTGAATGATGTGTTTAGTGTCGTTTACAAATAATGCCAGTCCAGATGCAAGTGGCTGGAAATAGATGTCAATATATTGTCATATTATTTCTGTAATTGATCCAATTCCATTGATAATAGGTCGAAATGGTGGAAGATCCTTGTATTGTTTGCGTACTTTTGATAGGAAATAGATAGTAGCCATGATGGAGTCTTTGCATTGCAAGTATAGGCATTATTCTTCTAACAGGAGACCTTGATCAAACCATCATTTGCTTTTGTTATTCCATTCTTTTTCCAGGTCATCAATGGGGTTATTAGCTAATTTTTGTAGCCTTTTTTATTGTTCAAGTGAGCTTTTCCTTCCCAAATGTAATCCAATCCATGAGGGCTAAATTATATGACTATTGTATGCACATACATTTTGAGACTTTTTAAAAAATAAAACATGGGCGGATTTCCAGCAAACTCATGTTAGTAGCACTGTCAAGGACCTTAAAGCGTGGTTTTGCAAATGTGCCCTTGTTTTATTTTTTGACAAGTGTCATAATGTAGGTACAAAAAATAGTGATATCATTTTGGTGACTGGCGTATAGCCTGTGGCCAGGGTCAGTGGCCAGATTATCTGGGTCATGGCATAAGGTAATGACCCGGACAATCTGGCTACTGGTCATGACCATGAGGGGTGACAAATGGGGTTAAAGTCACCATGTCCACCTGGGATCGGCTATGTGGTAAAGTTATTCGAAAGTGGGATAGGTTTGAAAGGGAAAATAAATTGTGATTGTGGTAATATGGTCATAGGGTTCTCCCTTCACCTTCTGCAGACTGCGATGGAAAGGGAAGATGGGCTCTGTATGGAGCCCCGCCTTCCCTTTCCATAGAGGCCATCTTGGAAAATTATTTTCCGTCCTACAGTGGTACACCGCATGCGTCCCACTGTAGGAAGAAAAATACATAATTTTTTTTAGCACCCCGGGTTACTGTCACGATGCCCGCTCCCGGGGAGCCGGCTCAGGCCCTGCGTCCCCGAAAGCGGACATCAAGTCCCCGGGGAAGGTCCCAGCAACCCTTTATAGGGGCCCTTTGGACAGAGTCCTGGCGCCTATGGCGCCAGGCTCATAGAAAACGTCAGTCCTGGCGCCATAGGCGCCAGGCTCATTATGAAAGTGTTTGGGTGCACTTACCTGATGCAGACCATGCTGCAGAACCCCGGCCTCCTTGAGGCCTGAAAGGAACTACTTTACCTGTGGGACTCATTTACCACCCGGGCGTGGTCGGGGAAGGATACATACCTGATTGGAGGAAGGACACATTCTAGGATCTTCTTCCAAGGCTATTTAAACCACACCCCATCAGCCACACGTGCTTCTCGTTGTTCTGCATCTAGCAGCTGGACGCTCACTGTGTCTGCTCCTGCATCTTGACTTCTGTCACACCTGCCAGCATCCTGAATCACCTGCAAAGGAAGGGAACAAGAGAACAGAAGAAGGAAAAGGCCTAACCTGCTAAATCTGCATCCCAGAGACATTTCGCCGACAATCCTGAAAAGGAAGACATTTATTTTTAAAAGCACATCGCATCGATCGCTGCAGCGCCGCATTCTACTCACCTTTACAGGGCGCCTCCATGTTCAGCAGCGACCATCCGGATTCGCAGTCGCGCCCCCGCGCCTAGGGAGAAAAAGACAAGAACAAAGGTGAGAGAAAGAAGGGAAAAGGGAAGCTAAAACTCCATGTCAAGACTTACCTGTTGGGTCATTCCCTTTTCATTTCGGGTCTGCGCCGCATCCAGGCATTTTCGGACTCCGGCCCCTAAGGGGAAAAAGACATCAGCGTTAATGAGTGAATGAAAAGACATTACCAAAACACTCATTAAAGACTTACCTGATTTCCACAAGGATTTCACCGCTCACCTCGGGTCGGTGCCTGTTCCCCGGCATTCCGTACCCCGGCCCCTATGGGGAAAAAGACACTAGCATTAGAACATTAATGCATGGACACAAGGGGAACCACTTATAGAAAAACTTACCTGGAAGCCAAGCAAGTTTGGTTCTCACCCATCCGAAAATCCAGTGACGTAAATGGATACCAACGCGCCCTTGCATCAGAAGCAGGATGGAGAGCTCGTCCTTCCAGACCCTAAGGTGAGACGCTACGGGGAAGCACAGAAGGGTTTTGAGGAAGGTGAGAGGGGTAAGTGGGAGGCCGATTGCATTACCCCGCAGACAGTTAACCCCCTATTCTCATCTACAGAAGGATACTTCTGCGAGTCAGACAAGCCAGATCTGGGGCCCGGTCCAGTCCGTCTTCCGAACCCTGCGCATCACCTTAGACGAGGTCACAGCAGCGCAAACCAGGCCAGCGCCCCCGTGGGAGTCAGGTGAGCGTTACAGTTACTGCTATGTGTTACCCAGGGTGCTAATGGCCTTCATCCCCCATTGCAGGAGCTGGAACCAGGGATAATGTTTTGGAGCCCTCATTATCCACCCTTGCTTTGCTCAGGCCGATAACTTGGGCTGCTGGGCCATTATCCCCCATTTCAGTGCCTGTAACGGGGATGAACGCCACATTATTATATTATTATTATTCCCATTAGTGTAACACAAAATGCAAATGGGAATGTTGGAAAATCTTATTGAGTCTAAGTTCTTTACTGAGAAATGTAAAGTAGATGGAGTCTATAAGATTTATTTTTACTTCTATTTTTTAACTGTGAAAGGTGGTTCCTAAAGAAACCTTCATTTTGTTTTTGTCTGATGGATTTCTTTGTGCAGGAGAGTTTAGAACGTAAGGTGGGGAGGGAAATCAGGGAAGAGGCACCAAGCACTAATATGGAGGGGGAGGTGGACAGGGGAAGATGTTGCGTGTGTGTTTCTTCTATGGTAGTGGGGCAGTGTTTCTCATGCTCTTTGATGTCCTGGGTGTTAGTCTTAGCAGTGCACAGTGGTGGCGCGAGTTATGTTGCTTAGCTTACTATAACTGGCAAATTTCAGAGGTTTTTCGGTTTTACTTCTAACCATAACGTCCCTTTATCAAACATTTATATATATATATATGTATATATGAGAAAGGCAGTCAGTAATTCCTTTATTAATAAAAATGTCATGGAGAAAGAATAAGTGAACAAGAAAATGATGTGTTTCACGGTAAGCACACCGTTTGATCACGTTTAGGGTATCAACAATAGTGAAGGACTTTGTAACTTGCATACTCTCTATGATCTTAGTGTACAGAGTGGTATTCACATCATTGACTGGCCTAGGCTGCTTACATACGAGTTTGTACATCTTGTAGTTGTTCCATCCCAGATAATAAATAAGTCATCTATATAATGTAACCAAAGTACAATTTTGTTTGTAAATTTCTCCCACCAGCCCATGCTTAAATTGGCATACAGAGGGGCGAAGATCGTCCCCATTGCTGTACCCTGCAACTGTGTGAAAAAATTCCTGTTAAACAGAAAACTGTTATTCGTCAGACATAAATTTGTAATCTCTAAAATCATCTTCCAATGTTGTAAATAGTTAAGTGATCTGGTTTGTAAGAAATACTCGCCTGATTTCAAACCGTCTGTGTGTTTGATCGATGTATAAAGAGAGACTACATCCAGTATTGTTAGCAAAAAAGTTTTTTTCCCAGGGGATTCCGTCGATTTTATTAAGGAAATCCTTAGTATCTCTCAAATACGATGGTACGCCAGTGACAAAGTTCACTAGCGTTTCATCCACCAACTTCAAAATGTTTTCAAAGAGTGCACCACAGAGTGTGACTATAGGCCTACCCAGTGGTCTTGTTTTGTTTTTATGCACCTTTGGCAAAAAGTAGATGATGGGCATCACTGGGAATTTGGGTTGCAAATATTTTCACATATCTTGATTGAGTCGACTTCTCTCTTTCCATACGGTCAGTAGCTTGAATAGTTTGTCATCCATTTCTGCTGTGGGATCTGCATCCAATAGCTACAACATTCTGTTTCTCTAAGATGGCTTCATTGATGTAATCCTGCCGGTTCATGATGACTATGTTGGTGCCTTTATCCGATGATTTAATTACATAGTCTTCCAATTTGCATATATTGGACAAGATCTCCTGCTCTCGGCGAGTTAGATTATCCTTAGTTGGAATCTTCTTTCTTCTGAATTTCTTCAGATAACTAATAACCAGGTCTTGGAAGGCCTCAATGTGCTCCCCTGGGTTGAACATGGGATTAAAGCGTGACTTCAGTTTCAGTTTCCTTTTGCTAGGCCAATCAGTCTGTATGTTCATAAGTTCCCATTGTGGATCACTTATGTCTTCATTGTCTTGCCATTCCGATTCTAGGTGGATGAGATCACGTAATATATGCATGTCTTCTATGACCAAAGGGGTATACCCCCTCAGAGGTTGATCCTTTTTCGGATTCAGAGGATTGATGGAAAACAATTTCTTCAAGCGTATTATACGCATATATCTGTCAAAATGTATCCTATTTTCTGCATAACTATAGGGAGACGAGGGGCAAAAATGTAGTCCCAATTTGAGTACTTTTTGTTCTTCAGGGGAGAAAGGTTGTGATGTGAGGTTTATAATGGACATGTCTGGTGACTTGATTTGTGTTTTCATAGATTTTTTGTCCCACATCGTGTTTTCCTTTCTGTCTTGTCCATTACTGCGATGTCTGTAGCAGTTGCCCCTACTTGTTTTCTTGCTCCTCTTGATACAGTGGATTTTCCCCATCCTCTCCCCCTTGTTTTTTTGCTGTTTTTGCTGCTTCTGCCATTCATTCCTAAAAGTCTCATCTCTTCTAAAAAAATAAATTTTCTCAGGGGTTGTTCACTTTCACTTTCCGGCTTGTCTACATCTGAGGATGATGGTTCGCTAGGTATGTCGCTTACCGGGATTCAGTGTTTGTGTGGGGAGTTTTTTTCTTTTTCTTAGGGTGTCAAACCATTTGGCAAACGTGAACACCCTCTCCTTTTTATAATCATCCTTGTCCAGCAGAAATGTCTGCTGTTTCCTCAGCTTTATCTCATCCTCAAATGTTTTGTACCCCTTTTCCATGTTTGTTCGGATGGCTTTACCTTCTTCGCTCTCACTGATGGCCTGTAACTGTTCTTCAGTCTCTTGTATTTTAGACAATATTTTATGTTGATTACTTTTTGCATATTTCATTAGAATGTTTAGGAATGTCATGGAGCAAGTATTCCTTGATTCTCCCCATTCTTCTAACATTTCAGGGTCCTGTTCTTCGAATGTAGGTGTTGTAAGTATCCGTAGGCCTCTGGGGATGCGTCCTACGTCAATGTAGTTTTGCAAAGAATATTCTTCACACCATTTGCTGATTTCACGTCTTTATAACTTCTCTAGTTCTCTGAGAAGTCTCACTTCATTGTTGGATTGGATTTCTGGTGGCTTGTTACTAGGCTTGTTAGTGATAGTGCAGGTTTGCTTTTAACAGAATAAAAACACTGCTTGCTCCTTGCATGCACTTTCTTTGTCCATTTGTGTTGACATATTGGTAACTGGAAATGCCTGGGTTCTGGTGGGTTACTCACTTGAAAAGTAATATTGGCTCTTTATGCAAAGTTCTAAGTAACAATGTACTTTTGATGCAGTCCTTAAGCAGATAGCCATTGAAAGTGAAGCTTAATGTAGTAGGAAAACAAAGAAATCTTTACAAACAACAGTGGACTCACCGTAACGGCTGGACGTGTCTCCATCCTCCAATGGGGATGGCTCCCCCAACCACTGGTACATCGAGTCCTATTGTCGATGCAGGAACTGCTGCTTCACAGTGCCGTAGAAGCTCTGGTCTGTCCGGAGCGCATGCAATCGGCTCCTTAGCAGAAAAAAGCGGATGCCACGCTGCGCTTAATTTCAAAGGTGGGTGCACCTTCCAATGCCGTTTTCCCCTCAGCGTGCAGATAAGAGAAAGGCTTTATCCCTCGGTATAAATTATTTTGGGGTACACAGGACATTACCGGTAAAACGTTTCCACTGTATCCTTTACCCACTGAAAATGATATTTTAATATGTTGTCCCTATACTGGGGCATTCTTTTACACAAATGTTCAAGGGGGGCATTCATAAAATATGATGTCATTATTGCACACCTTTCTCAACCTCTTAGAATACTATTTTTACACACATGTATTCTCTACCCTATAACTGAAAATTCTTTCACCCCTCCTTTTATTTACACTCGCCTGTTCACTCTTATACTTACCCTTTCTCTCATTCACCCAATTTCATGCACACTGGCCTTCTGCTCAGGCCCTGCCCTTTCAAACCACACACACAATGGCCCCCTCAACAGGCCCAACTCATTAGTTCAGTTAGTACTTCAACGGTCTTCTCCACAGGCCTTCCATCATAACAATAATGCACTATGTTAATGTGCTGGGGGTTTAGCTGCTCCTCCCCGAGTTCCGCTGTGCCCCTGGCACGCACCTCTCGGCTCTTGAATATTTACACATTAGTTTGGCTATGGGCCTTCCTCCTTGCCCACAGCCACAAATAAACTGAACATCATGCGACCTATGCTTCGTTACAACAAACTACTAATGTTTTAACAAAACATCCTGCCATATGCCTTTTTTTCTTTTTATTCACAATTCTTCAATACCCTTTTCCATTTACAAAATAATAAATGACACAACTATACCAATTGCATGTTCTATGCACAACTCTTGTTTAATAAGATCTGCCACCTTACAACGCAACCCTTTGCTCTAATGCAGATGTGCCACCACCCACTCACTCCCTATCGGGTGACTGGACCTAAGATCTTTGACTACTATGGCCAATCACCCTCCACCTCTTGACGGAGTGTCTTATAAACCATAAAAAGTAATCCCTCCCTCTGCCTGCATGTTTGTGCACAGGTTCACTCACATATCCATCCTTTTTAGTCTCCCTTTAAAGGTCAGTACCCCCTTCCGGCAGCAGGGGACATTCAGACCAGCCATACCTTTGTGAACTCAGCATATGCTGGACCTCCTCAATGTTAAGCTCTTAAGACTGGTCCTCATGCTGTCCTTCAGCCCTCCAAGAGTATGGCTTGAATCCACATGTCTGTCGGGAAAGCTGAACTCTTCCCTGTCCACCAAAAATGTAGTGCGGGTTGCCTTAAAAATTCACCACTAAAAATGACATAAGTAACTAAAAAAGGAGTGTACACCACGCAAAAAGTAACACACTTTATTCTGGGCTCATCTACAGTTGGGAAAGTGAAATTTAAACAGATTGGGGAACAGGACTGCATGAAATATGCTGTCAAAGTTACACCCCAAGATGAAAACTTTTATAATGGTACAAACTAATTACAGTAGCTGCTTTCCCCTGCTTTCCCCTGGCACCCATGAGCTTTGTTTCCTGACCTCAAATGTTTTGAGAGCTGTTTATTTTTCTCCACAATAGCCTGGTAACGTGTAGTTTTCAATGTGCTATCAGGTTCTACCACTGCGAGGCAAATTAATAAAAGTGTGAATGTATTTTCTAGTTAACGCGAGCTCCCAGGCCTGTTTGAAATATTTAAATATAATGTTGTGTCCCACATACTTAACTGCAGTTTAAGCATTATTATTTGTCAATTATTTAGTTAGAACACCATCAAAAAGGGGAATTTTCCGCCCTGATGCATAGCCCTATCCAGCCATCACTCCTGCCCCTGTCCCCTTTTAGTGGGCTATTCCAACAGCTTATAAGTTTGCACCTTTCTCTATGCAGGACTTGCATCCCCACTCATTCATGGTTTGGGGTTATTCTGTATGGTATTTCTTTAAATATTTGATGGAGAAGGGGGTTCCCCCTTCTCAAAAATTGATAGTTATATCTTCCATGGTGCATTGCAGGATCATGGTTTTCAGAAATGTAAAACCATCATCTTTTATTTCTCTTGATGCCAGAGATATTCGAGGTAATAGCTTAGGATATGGGAAAATGAAATGCAGGGAAAAAGCTATTTGCAGTTAACAAAACACGCAAATGCCATCAGGCTAGAAGTGGGGGGCGTGGCTAGAGGGTACCGAGTGAAATTCGGGAGTTGAAGGGGTCTAAGGACTGAGTTTGCAACAAAAACCTTTCTGTAGCCGCCAACTCAAAGCAAACTGTGTCACAGAAACTGTGTGTTGTGAGGGTAAACAGAGAGGGGAGGTGAGGAGGCCATCTGGGAAGTTGGGGGGCTCACACAGATACGGGCAGGGTGCAGTTTTTTTTTATATTCACAGCTATAAAGGTTAGCTGAGGTTAGGTATGTGTAGTTCGGGAACCAGAATTAACGTTTTTTTTAAAAAAAAATTAAAGCTATTTTAACAGCTATAGTTATGTTGGGCCTGAAAAAATCAGTTGCATTCAGGTCTCCCATCCATGCAGTAACCAGGACAGACCCTGCTTAACTTCAAAGTGATGAAGGGGCCAGCCTCCTGAGGCTATGTTGCCCAATAAATGAATCACACTTACCAGACACTAAGAGAAATGGGCTGTCCCTGTTTGTGCTTTGTAGCTCTGCAGCATCAGTCCTGGTTACTCCACGGATGAGCAACCAAACAGCATCTAAATTCTTATTTTTTTTTTAAACCATGCTACTGTCAGTCCTTGAAACCATTTTCTGCCAATTGCTGAATTGCATTCTGGTATTTGTAGTCTCCCAGTCAATAATAATAAAATAAATATTTTTTTTACAGCAAGTGAGTTTCACTTCCCTGCAGTCACTGGGAAAAAACCCTGCTTAGATTCAAAGCAAGAAAGGGGTCAGCCGCTTAATGCCATGTTGCCTAATAAATGAGCCCACCTTAAAAAAACAGTTTAAGAAACATGGCCCAAAGGGGCTGCATCCTTTCTTTTTTTTAACCTAAGCACTGTCGGGCATGGTTAATGCATGGATGGAAGACTGACCACAATCCTGAATGCCATGTGCTTTCTAAGTTTGAAATATCTCATAAGAAATGGCATCTTCATTATTTTTTTTGAAAACATTCTACTGTCAGCCCTTGAATGTTTTGCACTCAGAAACCATTTTATTGCCATTTTGCTGAATTTCATTCTGGTATTTGTAGTCTCCCAGTCAAGATGGGTGGAATAATGCCACAATTATATACTTTTTTGCCTAACATAGTTATATAAGGATTTATATATATTACTGAGACTAGGGTATGTGTAATTTTCAAGTTATCTTTATAAAGCAGAGTATTGCTGAAAGCCAGACATGGGTTTGAGGAGGGGAAATGATTAGAGGGAAAGTAAGTCATGAGTATTTGCCCATGATGTGGCAAGAGTCTTTGTAATCCTGGACAATGGTGCAGTTATTTTCCCTTAATTGTGACTGTTTTTCATGGCACAAGTAAAGGATGCATGTGGGTGGACAGCTTAACTTTTCTACAGGGGGCGGACACAACCCCTTAGTTTTTTTTAGGTTGGCAAGCTTGCTCAAGTATTAGGCTGCCAGGATTTTACTCAGGTAGTGTTCCCAGTGCAGACGCTTAGTCACAAGACCACAAGCAAGATGTCGACATGTCTTGCTGAATGTCTGCAATATCGTGCCAAGTAACGCCCCATTGTGAAAGTACAGAAATATTTTAGTGTTTGCATATGATATGCTCTATAAAAGGCACTCTGGGGAGGGGGCACTCTTCAGAGAACTGCTTATGCTGACTGTCTGAACACTTGCTTGCTGTGTTCCCTGTTGATCACTATGTATGCAGCGTATTTGCTATATAATACAAGAAACTTGATTTACCATTAGTCTGTCTGATCTCTTTATTTGATGCTATCTGAGGCTGGCCGGGTGGGAGGGGTGACTTCTCATGGCCACCACAATTTGTATATTTCACTTTAAAATATATGGTCACTTACTGTGCATATATTCATGGGCTCCAGCTTTTGATTTTCGCTATGGGGGCTAAAGTACCTGGCCATATGTTATTCTTGCAGCTGAATTTTTTTTAACCTTTTCTGTGCTGCTTAAATGCGGTTAGTTGGGGTCACCAAGAGACCAGTCAAAAAACAAGGGGGTTGCAGCACACTGCTTAGACAAAGTGTGTGATCCTCAGCAAAACATGTTATTTCACTGCTCATTGAATAAAAACACTCTGAGCTCTCAAGGCCTTCATTCTTTTATACATAATTGAATAAAAATAGAAACATTTACAGCTAAAGTGGGTTTCCCATCCAGGCAGTAACCATGGCTAACCCTGCTTAAATTCAAAGCGAGAAAGGGGCCATCACCCTCAGGGCATGTTGGCTAATCAATGAGTCCTCCTTCAAGACCAGCTAGAGCAGCATGGCCTGAGGGGGACAGATCTTTCTGTGATTTGAAGCTAAGCAGAGTTGGTTCCAGTTATTGCATGGATGGGAGACAGTCCCCAGTCCCAAATGCAAAGTGCTTTCCTAGTTTTAAATATTCAGTAAAACACAGCATCCACATTGCCTTTGTTCACACTTTGCGCGTGGCACCACTGAATTGGCGAAGAAGGGAGGACAAGTGTAGTTTGTGCAGGCTGCTGTTCGCTAACAAACAAACAATTCATCCCTCATCCCTCACTCTTCCCAGAGGCGCTGATCCAATTAGCCAAAGGTACTGTTTTGCCCCCAGGCCCCCTGTTTGATTCATGGAGTATGTTGGAGCTTAATGGAGTGTTGGTGTGGTATTAGCCCAGAAGGATACCGGAGCCTGTCTCTTTATTTGCCTGGCCCTGCGGATTAATTTACCTTTGTCGGTTGCTCAACCCTGAGCCTAAGAGCTTTTTTTTAATAGCAGTTTTCCATGGGTGCTTGATTCTGTCAGCTTCCAGGTTTTCAGCTTCCACGCTTCAGCTGGGCTACACCTGCATTTACTGCATCTGCTTGGGAAAGAGGCCACTGTCCTGCCCTGTCAAAGCTGTTGACTGACTTTATTTTTATCTACAGTCATGAAGATCTCTTATAGTGTTAGGAGCGAGGAAGGGGAGTCACACTATGGCAGCCCCTTTAGCCGTTGGGCGTGCCTCACCTTACCACAGGTTCTGCTGATTAGTGTACTGCAAAATGGAGAAGACTGGCCGTGCACTGTGTGTTTGTTGCATTTTATCTGTAATGCTTTTTTAATTGTTTTAATAGTTATAATAGTTGATATTAAATAGCTGCCTTTTAACAATTTACTTAGAACTATGAACAAGATGGGGAAAAGGAAGGCTCAGAGTCCAATACCTGGGGGAGTGGGCCAGAGTAAGATCTCTAGACTTGTCCAACCGATTAACAAGGTTAATCAGTTGATATCTGAAATGAAAGGTTTTTTGTATGATATTGACGGCCCAGTTAAGATTATTGATCCAGTCGAAGATCCCCTTGGAACTAATGAGGTGGGGAGAATTAAACTGGGTTCTGCTTCCAATTGTGTGTTCAGTGGAACAGATGACTTGATTTATGCATATAACAATTTCCCCGCAAAAGGGTATCGGGTGGTGGCTGAACAGCCACACATATCCAAAGAGAATCAAATGGTATCTTTCTAAGTTCCCCACAACCCTGCAACAGAAGGTGGCAAGTCCTTTGTTTTGTAGGTTAATAAGTTTGTTGTTGGGGCTAACATCATTGAGACTCATGCTTCACCATATCAAGGGATGGGGGAAGGGGCCAGGATGAGTTAGGAGGTGGGCACCCGGGTGCATGTGGAGAGTGGGTCCCTAATCCCCTCCAGCAGGATTTGCTGATAGAGATAATCTAACCGGTTTGACCCGGGCCTCTCTGGGGGGGGGCTATGTTCAAGATCCCCCTTCAATTAGCAAAGAGGCTAGGGAAATGGGGGCCCCATGGAAGTTAGTATTGCTTGCTAATAAAATATAGTTGACAGGGGGTACCAATGGCAGATTGGTGTCATTGAGTAGGTCTAATGGGGGGGCATTGTTGGGATCTCTAGAAATGGGTTCCCAGACAGAGACATTTGGGTGGTGGGGGGCTGGAGGTGTCCAAATGTTAAGTGTGTGAGTTAGTTGGATTGGTTAGTAAAAGTATCTCCGACCTTAAGCAGGAAATTGGTGCCATCTTTTATGGGTATATGGGCCCCCTCCTGGGTCATTTAAAAGATATTAAGGGATTAATGGAAACGGTTAATAAAAAAGGTGGGGCTACGCAGACTGTAACTAAAGTAGGGCTGCCCAACATGCCCGTTTGCCCCCCTAAGCTCTGGGAGGGGCATTAATCGGGGGTATATGGCAACCCGCGTGAAATGGGAGATTCTAGGGAGAGTAATGGTGGAAGCTCCTGTGCCCCAGTGGACCACATGATGAGGGTCCCAGAGAGTGGTGGGGTAGCTAGAATGCCTTCTGGAGGCATAGACCTATTTCGTGCTCACATGTGCAAGATCTACAGAATAAACACAAAGGATCCAGTTACCTAGACCTGCGGGTGGGTCCTACCACCAGGCGCCTAGGAGGAGTTCAGACACCATTATCTGGGTCGAATTTACAGCCCCTGGTGGGGATGAGGGGTGTAGCCCGATGTAATGATGGGAGACCCAAACCTGGAAGCCAGAGGCCCTCGTTGATCTACCTAACAAATGTGCCTCACGTGTCAAAAGGCACATTTGAGGATGCTGAGGGCCTCACAAATAAGTGTGTTCATTGGTTTAGGGTGGAGAGGGAGTGTTTATCAGTAGTTAGGAAAGATTTTGTTACTTGTGTGCATGGCACATTGCCTAATTCCAGCTTTGATTATACAAAGATCCACTTGAATTATTCGGCCCTTGTGGGTATTGACCTACGGGTAATACCTCCAAGGGGTGTAAGGATTCTGGTACGTTCCCGGCAATTTCTTCAACTTAACCTTAGTTTGGGTAGTACCCAAACAAGCATGCCAAACAAAGTAACTACCAATGCGACTACAGCTCTACCTGGGGGCTTGGATGCCGAGAACAGGTTGGTAGGGGGTGTCCCCATCCAACCTTGGACCGGTCGATTGACTGCATGAATGCATGGCAGGCAAGAGAACTGGTATATTAAGAATGTTGTCATGGAACATAGCAGGCCTTAAACATGTCTTTGCTGACCACGCTTGGTGTGATTTTGTTAGAACCCATCGAGTCATCTTCCTACAGGAATCATGGGTTATAGAACCGATTTAAATTCATGGGTACGCAACAGTTATGATCCCTACCATAAAAGGCCTGAGAGGTAATCCGTGGGTGGGCTATTAACATGGGTCGATATTAATATGGGTTGGGAAGTGGAACCAATAGGTACAGGTAGTCCAGACCTACAATTGTTGGGTGTCCACTGTATCAGTGCAAAGATTCCTGCTGTTTAATCTCTATAATAGACCCAATGGTGGTACAGGGTTAGATACTATTTTGCAGCTTCAAGAACTGTGTAATTCTGACCTGCCCCCAATTTTGAGGAGCCAGTATGTTCTAGTTGCTGGAAATCGGAACCTGCAGATGGAACCATTGTTGACCACGGCGGATCTCTGGGATGACAGGATTCCACCTGGTCTATTCCCCCCCTGGTGACTCGCCTTATTTCGAGAGTCCACAAAGCAGAACTAGACTTGGCTTGTATTATTGCCAATCTGCACCTTGGAGCTTGTAATGGCAGATTGGCGGGTGACTTCCCGGCACAAACTACCTTTCGGGGTCCCCAGGGCCAGTCCAAAATCAACTACGTTTTCATTTCGGCCAATAACTGGTCTAAATTGGTCAAAATCGATAGAAGTAAAAGTGAACATATACCCTTATCCCTTAGCTGTGAGCTGGTCAGTGGAGGGTCTTGAAGATGGCCTCTTGGAAGGCCTAATCAAAATATCATCATGGAGGGACATGCTAGTAAATTCCTTGAATGGGTGGCCTGGCCTTGGAGGAGTGAAAAGCAAGATGTTTGTCCATCCATAGAGGGCCATTTGAGTGCTTTTTCCGATTGCAGCCTCTCTGAAGGGGCTGTCGTTGCTGAATTTGAAAAGTTGGGCAAGACTATAATGCCATTTTTTGACTGCCCGGCAAAGTAATGTAAAATTGCAGCTGGAGAAAAATAACCCTTGGTATGATAAAGAATGCTCTCAGGCTAAAAGGGAGACTGTGCTTTATCTTAGGTCTCAACATTTCTCTGACAAAGATGTGCTACCGTCCCTCAAAACAAAATACAAGAAGCTATTATCTGGTAAGAGCAGAACATATGCATCGAGGTCCTGGGAAGACTTGACAATACCAATAGCGTCAGGAGACATGGTTAAATTCTGTAAATTGGCCTCCAGCTAAAAGAGCCTCATAAAGTGGGGTGTGTGGCAGACATATTATTCTAACTTATACTCTGATGGGGGTGTGATGATGTGGGATGGCAGTGAGGCCCCGATGGCCACCCACAGAGAGGGGGTTTTGTCCATCTCAGACATCGAAGGTGGACAGGCATTACGATCCCGGAAATTGGGTAAAGCTCCAAGGCCGGATTTGATTTTGGTGGATTTTAATTGTGATGACCCATTATATTGGATTCCGTTATTGTCTAGAGTTTCTAATAAGCACATCCATTCTGAAGTAGACCCTAGCACCTGGAGCGAGGCCACCATTGTACCTGTATATAAGAAGGGTGTAAAGAGCAGCCAGAGAATTACTGTCCCATATCCTTATTGCACTGCGTAGGGAAAATATTTGGGACTATCTTGCAAATTAAATTGCAGGAGTGGGTGGATGAATGAAGCATTATTACTAGTACCCAGGCAGGTTTCAGAGTGTGTAAAGGAACTGTCCATCACTGCTTTCTTGTGCTCCTACACTCTGGGATGACAGGATTCCACCTGGTCTATTCCCCCCCTGGTGACTCGCCTTATTTCGAGGGTCCACAAAGCAGAACTAGACTTGGCTTGTATTATTGCCAATCTGCACCTTGGAGCTTGTAATGGCAGATTGGCGGGTGACTTCCCGGCACAAACTACCTTTCGGGGTCCCCAGGGCCAGTCCAAAATCAACTACGTTTTCATTTCGGCCAATAACTGGTCTAAATTGGTCAAAATTGATAGAAGTAAAAGTGACCATATACCCTTATCCCTTAGCTGTGAGCTGGTCAGTGGAGGGTCTTGAAGATGGCCTCTTGGAAGGCCTAATCAAAATATCATCATGGAGGGACATGCTAGTAAATTCCTTGAATGGGTGGCCTGGCCTTGGAGGAGTGAAAAGCAAGATGTTTGTCCATCCATAGAGGGCCATTTGAGTGCTTTTTCCGATTGCAGCCTCTCTGAAGGGGCTGTCGTTGCTGAATTTGAAAAGTTGGGCAAGACTATAATGCCAAAATACACCAAACTTCTTAGAATGAAGCTAGACTTCATATTCGTGGATTTGAAAATGCTGTTTGATTTTGTCCTCAGAAAAATGTTGTGGCAGGTTTTAGAAGAGAAAGAAAGAAGGTACCTCTGCCCATAATAGAAGGGATCAAATTGCTCCAGGCCAACACTTCAGCATCATTTCGTGATGGGACAGTCGGACAACAAACCGTTTAAGGTCAATAGGTGGGTTCGGCAAAGATGCATCCTGAATCCTCTTTTATTCTTGCTTCACATCCAGGGAATAGAGGATGCATTGGAGTTACGTGCCCTGTATGCACTGAGGATTGATCCAAGAGGTGGCCCCTCTCTTTTTCACTGATGATGCAGCAATCCTTGCAACAACCCTGAAGGGCCGTTTAGTAGCTTTTGATATATTCCTTGTGAAATCCCTCGGGTTGGAAGTAAATGTTAGCAAAACCAAGGTTATGGTTTTTAAGCCTCCTTTCTCCAAGTTCCATAACTTGAGAGTTACAATAGAGGGTAGTGTATTGGAGCAAGTTGGGCATTTCAATCATTTGGGTTTTAGGTTCAATGAAGTAGGTGGTTGGGTTGACCAATTAGGAAAATCTAAGATCAATCTTTCCAAATATACTGTGGGTATTTTGTTGTTTTTCCATAGACATGGTAGCAGGGCAATCTCTCCGGCAATGGAATTGTTCAATAAACAAGCTGTCCTAGCAGCATTGAATGGTGCTGAGGTATGGGACGATGCGCTCATAAAAGGTTTAACTTCTATCGAGAATATATTCCTAAAAAATGTTTTACTGCTACTAAAAAATGCCCCAACTTCTTTGCTCCATTTGGATTTACAAACATGGCCTAGAGCTGATCAGATTGCCCTAAAACCTGTTTTGTATTTGCTACGATTATGGTCATCCCCTGGTCTTTCGCCCTACAAGGATGCACTTAATGATTTCCTTAATTTGGATGGAGCTTCTAAATGGGGATGGGTGTGGCATGTGAAGACAATATTAAAGGGACTGAATGTTAGCCCCATTTGGCTCACCCATCTTGAATGTTGTTCTATTCAAAAAGCTTCATTGAAAGTTAAGGCCAAAGCTATTGCTAGGGCTACATTGGTGTCCTCGGCCTTTGATCTGAAGAAGGGACCGGAATTCTTGCATATTAATATGCTGGGGAATTGTAAAAACACACTGGATGGGATCCACCTCCGTATGAGCGCTCTCTTTATGTGAGTTTAAGACTAGGATTTTTACTGACAACATGCTGTCTTGGTTTCTTCTTAACACTGGTGTGTGCCCCCTTGGTAATGCAACTGACGAATCTCTCCTGCATTTTACACTAATATGTCCTGTTTTATTGCCCTTGAGACACAGGTATTTGAGACCCATCTTGTTGTTACTGAACATAAGAAGTACACGCAATGCTATGTTGCTTTTTTCTTGTTCCTTGGATTGAAAAGTTATTTTCTCAATAGCAAGATATGTCCATCATGCTTGGATTTTTAGAATCAAAGTACTGTGTAGCATCTGAGTAATAGGTGCTCCCCTATGTGGAGGCATTATATTTTAGGAAATCTTTGTCTTATTAATGTTTTATCCAATTTGCTTACCATACTTGGGTGCGACCTAATCCTTCTCTGAATTGACATAAATATGATTTGTATGTTTGCTAATGGTCTAAACCGAATAAAGCATTTTAAAAATTAAATTCTTTTTTTAAAACCATGCTACTGTCAGTCCTTGAACGTTTTGCACTCAGAGACCATTTTTTTGCCTTTTTCTGAATTGCATTCTGGTATTTATATTCTCCCAGTCAAGATGGGGGGAATAATGCCACAATTGCACACGTTTTGCCTAACATAGTTCTATAAGGATTTATATATTTGTGTGACACTATGGTATGTGTAATGTTCAAGTTATCATTATAAAGCAGAGTATTGTTGAAAGCCAGACATGGGGTGAGGAGGGGAATTGATGAGAGGGCAAGTAGGTTATGAGTATTTGCCCACAATGTGGCAAGAGAGTTTGAAATCCTGGACACTGGTGCTGGGATTACGATTTCCAGGGAATATTTCAAGACATATTGCTGAGTATAAAAGGTGAGTACCTTTTATACTTTGCCAGCATATTTATTGGAACATTTCCTTTCCCAGGTTATTTTTCTGGTATTCATTACTTTTTGTAAAAGTCCAATGCTATTTGGTCTTGCGCATATTTATCTAAGGAGTGCGTCTATTGAACTATATTTGTATATTTCACTTTAAGATATATGTTCACTTACTGTGCTTATATTCATGGGTGCCAGCTTTTGATTTTCGCTATTATGAGCAAAAGTAACTGGGCATATGTTATTTTTGCAGCAGGTCATTTTTTTTCTCCATTTTACATGCTGCCTAAAAGCAGGTAGTTGGGGTTGTGCAATGTATCACAACAGTCACCAAAAGACCAGCCATAAAACAAGGGGCTTGTAGCACGTTCATGAACTAAAGTGTGTGATCCTCAGCAAATAATTTAATCGCACAGGTCATCAAATAAAAACATTGGGAGTTTTCAAAGCCTACAATCTTTTATACATAATTTTAGGAAATAGATATCTGTACAGCTACAGTAACATTGGAAGTGATAAATCACTGATGATTTGGGTCTCCCATCTATGCAGTAACCAGGATTGACTATGCTTAGCTTCAAGAAAGGAAAAGGGCAGCCACCTCAGGCCATGGTGCCTAATACGTGAAAAGAAGTTGCAAGACGACTTAGTGCAACAAGGCCTGAGGAGGCAGGCTCCTTCCTCACTTTGAAGCTAAGCAGGGTTTTTTGTCACAGTTACTGGATGGGAGACAGTCCACAGTCTGGTTCCATGTGTTTTCCTAATTTTATAAATCTCATAACACACTAAGAAAACACAGAGCATCTGCTTTAAAAAAAAAGCATGCTACTGTCAGTCCTTGAAAGTATTGCACTCAGAGACAATTGTTTTGCCTTTTGCTGAATTGCATTCTGGTATTTGTAGTCTGCCAGTCAAGAAGGATAAATAATTCCACAATTGTACGCTTTTTGCCAGACATAGTTCAATAAGGAGTTATATATTTGAGTGACACCATGGAAGGTGCACTTTTCAAGTTATCTTTATAAAGCAGAGTATTCTTGAAAGCCAGACATGAGGGAGAGGAGGAGACATTATTAAAGGGCATGTAAGTCATGAGTATCTGCCCATGATGTGTCAAGGGAGTTTGGAATCCTGGACAATGGTGCAGTTATTTCCCTCTGATAGTGGCTGCTTTTCAGGGTACACGTAATGGACACATGTGGGTGGACAGCGTAACTTTTCTTTGGAGGATGTACACACCCCCTTAGTTTTTTTTTGATGTTGCCAAGCTTGCTTAAGTATTTGGCTACCAGGATTTTACTCAGGTTGTCATCTTCCCATTACAGACCCATACTAACAAGACCGCAAGCACTTTTTTCAAATTGGGATTACGCTTTCCTGGGACTATTCCACAACAGATTGATGGGTTTAAAAGGTGAGCACCTTTTATACTTGTTTTGAAGGTAACCAAAGTTTTCATTAGCTATTTTATACATGATGTTATGTCTACTTCTTTTATTGTTGTGATTGGTTATGTACAATGTAATTAGTAATGTCACCAGTGATGCCATCCGTGTTGTGATTTGTAAGGTCATCAGTGTTTTCATACAACATGTAATTAGTAAAGTCATCATGGACGTGATATGTGATGACATCATTGTGTTCATAGTTTTCGCAACAGGGCGTGTGAAATTAAGGTGGCTTTAGCTGAATTTCAGGGCTTTTGTAGCATTAAGTTTTTTCTATGAATATATATATATATATATATATATATATATATATATATATATATATATCAGTGAAACAACTTTGTTAAAGGGATGTTATGGTTATAAGTAAAAGATCAAAAACCTCAGAAATGTGTCAGTTATGGTACTATATCACACGCCACCACCGTGCACAGCTAAGACTAACACCCATGACATCAAAGATGACATTCAAAATGTCATTTATGACCTCACTGATGACTTCACATATAACATTGGTTTTGATGAAAAGTCCCTATAAGAGGTTGTTTTTATAATGTTGGTAACAAGATGTAATGGGTGATCGGGAGACCTACCCTGAACTGCTTAATGTATTAATGAATGTACTCATCTAAACAAAACATTATTGGAGTGTTGTTGTTAATACAGTGAAGTGGGAGAATGGAACAACAGGCTCCCGCCAATCCCCTTTCGCGTTTGGCCTAGAGGATCACGGCCTAGGCACCCGCCACGAGAGGAGTTTGCCTATCTACCAGACGACCAAATACCCTGGTACAGGAACATACGGATGTGCCCACCCGCCTGCCCAGCAGCCCGCCCTGCCCATGCCGACACCTGCGGCATGGATGAACTCGACTAAACCAACACATCGTTAGCGATGCCATGAAGACCTAGCCAACGGTCAGCACACCTGTACAAACATGCACACTGGACACTCCCACACCAATCCACACGAAGAACATACTCAGTGCTATGACATAGGTGACGAACACACCCACGGACGTGCATCTTTATTATTTTTCACATATGCTTTTCAAAATGCAGAAACGCAAGATGCACAATGAACTCATCTAAAGAGCTTGCTCACGCTTCTCCTAAACCCAGGTGCCATAATGAGAAATATACAATATGATACCACAACCTAAAGCGCCTGTGCACCAAACGGTTCCACCTATACACCAGACCCAAGTAGGCCGCAAGCAAGAGCTTCCATGAACATTAAATGAACAAGAGTCCGGTTGCTGACCCTGCAGAATGAGCCCGGCGAAAGCAGACAGCCAAGGGCGCAATGTTGCAAACTCGCATTCCGAAAGCAGACAGCCAAGGGCACAATGTTGCAATCTCGCATGCCGCAAGCCGACGTCAAAGTCACACCTGCAAATTAAACCAGGCACACAGTGGAAAAAACAATATTAATTGTGCAGAATTCTGCCTCAACCACGGTCCCACCTCACGTGACCAAGCCAAACCTGACAGGATGCCAAGGCCAGGAGGAAGGAGACGCCTGAATCCCCCGTTACAAGACACAGGCAGATACAATTAAAAGACTCAATGGACATCTGCGGCAGTGGGAGTAGTCGGCCTTCCAACATATGAATAAATCCTCACATTGTCTGCACATACCCATAGTGAAACATTGTTGCAAATGACAGGTGCACCGCGAGCTGGGAACAGCGATGGTCCCAGACTGGGAGGCTCGCGAGCGGACCAATCAGAACATGGGGCTCTTATCACTGACGCCATTAACATTGACCAATCCTCAGGGGTCTTCATGTAAGAATTTTCATGTATCATATTGATGGGATAACCCAAGTATATCACCTGACTGACCCTCAACCACTAACACCGTTCTCTATACGTATGCTATACTAACCCTACCACTCGAGCAACCAATCCAGAGTGGAGATAGGTTTTTTGCTAAACTTTCCAAGGTGACGCAAGTAGCGCGTCATACTAAGGTAAAAAGGGCCTGCGAGCCCCACGATTGTGTGTGTGTCAGGACGGACGCGTACGATCCTTGACCCATCCCTGCCGTTTTGTCTAATAAACAGCAGAACCACCTTGCTTCTTGCGTGTGTCTCATACTCTGTTGGTTTTGGGATATACGGGAGGAGTTGGGGCCTCCCTGCCCGGAGGTCCGCGGACGGCCCAGCCGACCCGGCAGAATTTCCCCCCGACAAGTTGGAGGCACTGCTGAGATCTGTTTAAGATCTGCTTTTTATTTTATTTTTCCAAGTACTCCCGTTGCGAGGAGGCCCGGCGGCGCGGCCCCCTCTGCCGCTGCCCACTTCTGAGGACTACAGGACCATCGCGGAACTGCGAGAAGACCGGACAGCGCAATCCGGATATTGGCCTTCGGGAGCCGGTTGAGAAGTATCCCGCCCGCGGTTGGCGAGTGTCCAGACGTGGTCCAGACGAGGTGAGTATGCCACACCCAACAAGCAATGTGAAATTGTGAGGGAGAGGGGAGGAATTAAATACAGGAGGTGGGAGGTGTTGCACAGGTGCGCGCCGAAGGTTTGACAATTTAGTGTTGGCAATGAAATGAATGGTAGCCGAACGAGTGCGAGAATGTAGTCGGCTACATTACGCGAGAGAGGGGGGGGCACGAAAACATCACGTGCGGCCGCTCGTAGACACTGATTGGCCTAGGTCACGACTACGTGTAAGGGTGTGTGTGTGCGCGGTTTCCTACGATTTGGTAATTATTGATCAATGAGTAGATGAGGATCCCTATTGATCGAGCAAGAAACTCGATAGGTAGATGACGTTTCCCTGTAGGCGGTAGCCAGCTGGTTGCCCGATACGGAAGATAATTGGCTGGTTAAGCCCTCCTGTCGAGGGGCGTATCACACGTGAGGCGACGCAGTGTGCGCAGTCCGATTATATTATTGATTACCTTGTTCCAGGCGTGACAGGAAGACAGCTGTGGGGTTAACGGGGGTAGATTGCAAGTGTATTAAGAACTTACCAGTAGTTTGAAGAGATCGGTGACGTCACCAGTAGGGCTTTCATAGGATATCTCGAGCACAAGGCATCTTTCTTTCTGAGAGTGGTGGGGAAGAGAATTGTGGTAAGGGAGTGGAAACGGAGATAAACGGTAATGAGTTGATCGGGGGAAGGCGAAACGGGGGGCATGGCTGCGCACGGAGAACGCCGGCCACGGCAAGTGTAGAAGAAAGGGAGGAGGAGCAAATGAAAATAGGACGGCTGTATAAGAACGTCACAAGGGGTACGCAGCCGCAGGGGGCTACGTGCGCCTTGGCCGCATGGGGCCGTAAGGGTGTTCTGTAAAGGAAGAAAAGAAAGAAGAGAATATACAAATGTAAATACTATATTTTAATAATTTTCCTTAGCGGACTATCGCAAGTCCCCAAACTCACGGGGCCAGGTAAAGGTATAAGGCTGTGTATTGTAAGTGTTAGTAAGATAATAGCTACCAAATAGGGGGAGGATAACAAGTGGAGCGCTACTATGTCATACGGGGCAGGATCGGGAGGGTGGGGGAACACCCTCACTCCCCCACTACAACACATATGTAAAACACTGTCACCCGATAGGGAGAAACTGATCAAGTATAGCATAGAATGGACACAGGGGACGGACAACAAAATGACAACACCATGGCCGCCTAATGGTAGCTTTGACCCATATACCCAACATTCACTATTAAACCATCTGCATAACACATACAAGGGGAAGAAGTTGACACACCACATGGAGGCGTTTAACTTATGGAGGATGTTCCAAGGGTCCCGACCAGGACCAAATGGAATGTTCACTGTGGGGGAAACACCGGAAGAAAAAAGTGTAAGGAGGAAGGAGAGAATGGGGAAAAGGAGAGTGAAGGCCCAAAGAACACGGGGAACGGACAAGAGGGAGGAGAAAAGAATAACAACTCAAAAGAAAATGAAATAAAAAAGGAACAGAGCGACGATATACCCCTAGCGAAGGTAGTGAAAACAGAGGGAGGGGGGTTGTACCCTTTAAGAGAACTAGGAGAAATAGAAAGAGAACAGTTAAGGGCAGCTGAGGGGTACTCGAACCCGGCATACAGCCCGCCACCATATGCAGCTCATAGGAAGATGCCAGAAGGGGAGGGGAGGAATGGAGAAGAGCAAACTGCGGAAATAGGACATGATGAGTGGGTAGGTGCGCAGATACTATTAAAATTACGAGGTTCATTAACAGGAGAAGAGAAGGAGGTAGTAAGGAAAATGGACGAGGATAATACCAGGGAGAGTGAAATGAAAGGGGAAGAGCTGTTACGACAAAAGGAAGAGATTTTGGAGGAACGACTAGCAGAGTTAAGGGATGAGCAGAATGAACTGATCAAACAGCTCGAGAGGGAGGAAAGAGAGAGAGCGAGGGAAAGGAAAGAAGGTAAGAAAGAGTTGGAAAAAATAAGGGAACGAACTGAGGAGCAAAGGAGAGAAGCCGAAAGGGTAAAAGCAGCAGCAGAAAGGGTATCAAGAGCAGTACTACGAGAGAGGAAAAAGGAAGAAGAAGAGAAAGAAAAAGAAATGGCAATGTGGAAGAAGAGATTACTATCAGAAACGACTAGGAAATACGAAGAAGGGAGGGTGATAGAGAATATATTAGAACGGGAGAGGGTGAGATGGGAAAGGAAGAAAGAGGATGAAAGGATATTGGAAAAGATGAGTAGTGAAGTAATGGAGGAATTAAAAAGGAAAAGGGAGGAAATTGGTAGAGAGATGGAGGAGAGAAATGAAGGGGAAAGAGAAGATAGGAGAGGGGAGAGTGAAGTAAGGAGGTATGTATATAGAGACACAGAAGTAGCAAAAACATCAGCGCAAAGGGGAGCGGTTGGTAAAGGAGAAAAGGGAGAACCGGACCTAATAGACTTAAAAACAGTAACGATCAAGGGGAAAAAGACAGAGTGGGGGCTGCCATTTACAAATGACTTTTGTAGTGAGGAAGAAGAAGGAATGGAGAAGGAAGGAAGAGATAGTGAAAGGGAAAGCCTAGATAAACTATACACCACCCGGACTAATACAGACTCACGATGGATCTGTAGGAGAAAGGATGAACTGGAGAGAAGTGAGGAGGAAGAGCAAGGAATAGCGGAAAGACAGACACATGAAGCCACAACGTCACCATCCCACCCTACATGCTCAACCACCTCACGCTCATTACGTACAACCAAACTCGCGCCCTTCACAAACGAAATGACACCCTATGCAGGTAGGCTTAGAGACCTCCCTAGACGCAGGCAGGGAGGACGATTACACACGCCCACATTAAATACAGGAAATGATGAAAGAAGGGGAAAAGATGGAGAAGAAAGAGTTACGAGCAGGGGAAATACGGACGAAATTGACGATGTAGGAGAGACAGAAGAAGAGGAGGGGTGTGGGGACTCGATTTTATGGAACCCAAGGGGTAAAACGGGACACAACTTAATGCCACTTCTGGAGAGGGGAGGGGTTAGACCACAATACGTCCCTTGGAAGCATGCAGACAAAGAAAATATAAAGTGCAGGCTCCCATCATTAAGTGGAGGTGCGGGTAAATGGATATATGAAATGGAAAAACACACCGCAGGACAGAAACTGGCAGTGGGAGATGTAAAGGGCCTTCTAATATCTATATTAGGGGATGCAGCTGATGACATTTGGAAGAGAGCGGGATTCACTGGGGTCACAATAACAAACACATCGCACGATGGGGCACCATTCGCAAACTGCAGACATGCACTATGGCAGGCACTGAGGGTACAGTACCCAGACACATCAGACATAGGAGCAATTACCTCACGCAAGATGCGTGAGAACGAAGATCCTATTGATTATATCCAGGAAATCCAAGAGAAGTGGCGCATGGAAACTAGAGAACAATGGGACAAACCACCAGCAATATTATATCATATACTAGTACAAGGGCTCCCAGAAGCAGTTCAGAAACAACTGAAGAAAGTAGTGGGAATGGAAGCAAAAGCATGGCCAGAAATACAACTGACAATAGTGCATCATTGTAGGACATGGCAAGGGAAAATGAAACACAAGGAAGAGGACAGGAAAACGGAAGAGGCTAAACTAGTACAGAAAAAACTTACTAAATACACAATGGAAGGGGCAATAATAACTACACCTGCAACAATGACCCAAATCCCCACACAAGTAGTGGCTGCACAAGATCCCTCCCAAATACCATCCTCACAGACTGTAACACAACAGGTGCCGCCACTCCAACCATACACGACCAACATGGGAGGAGGATACTCAATGCCAGGAGCTGGGTATTATAATTACAACAGGGGAAGAGGAGGAATAATGAGAGGGAGAGGATACGGATATAACACACAACAGCAGGTGGGAGGACTTAGAAATTCCTACCCCACCGGGCAACCAATATACCAGGACAATACAGGAAGCTTTCCATGGCAGAATAGGGAACCACCGGTGTGTTGGATTTGTGGATTAGTAGGGCACATGTCATGCACGTGTAGAGTAAGACCAGGAACACCATCATGGAGCGAACAGGGACAACTAAGGCCCACACAGGAACAGCAGGACATACAGCAACAGCAGACGTTGCAACAGGGAAATGAACAGCAACAACTAGTAACACAACAACAGCCACAGGCATATTCACTGCCACAACAACAGGTAGCGATAACACAACAACCCCAAGCACAACAAACACAAATGGGTAGGGTGACGGTCCTTGGACACAACCCTTACACAGGAAATGGGCAATCGTTGTACCCTCAATAGGACAGCCCACAGACGGCCTTGGTGTGTCCCATCCTGTCGGTAACACCTAATACTGCGGAGGAACCACGCATAGAGGTAACGATAGGTGACAAAAAATTATCATTCCTTGTTGACACCGGGGCGACCCGGTCTTGCATAAGGGAAGGTAAATTTAAGATGTCAGGCGAAGCCATGAACACCCAAGGATTCTCTGGGGCTAGGGGGTTGGTTCCCTTTACTGATAACATTCCCTTATCAATAGGGGATTATGACATGTCAGTCCCACTTTTATATTCTAGGGCCTCACCAGTAAATATACTGGGGAGAGACATCATGAACAGGTTGAATATGACGATCTTCTTTACGGAGGACGGCATTATTTGCTCTACTCCAGGAATTAACATGCTCACAGCACGACAAATTATGCAAGCATACTGCGGACAGACAGCGATTAGGGCTGAGCCAGTAGATGGTGAACTATTCCAGTACGGGACAGACATGGCATTTGCATGGATGCCAGGGATAGAAGGAAAGATCTGGAGGAGGCCAGCAGCCTATTTGTTCAGACCAGAAACACCAGCCAATGGACCAGAAGGAAAGGTGATTTCAGTGAACATAGAGAGCATTATAGCAACAGCTGATTACATTGCGGTACATGCCCAAGACAGAGAAGGAAGAGCATGGAGGGCAGTGATAGCACTAGCAGAAGAATGTAGACTCACCCAGGTGTCAGATGAGGAGCTGTTCTCAGAAGAAAAGGAGGAAGGTGAAATGGTGTTTATGATGAGTGTGGAAATATGGCTAAGAGTAGCGTACAAACAAGTGGCACAGAAAATTGCAATGGCACTTGAGGCACCCACATCCACCCCGGTTCCCTTCTTTGAGGAGGATATGAAAAAAGTACCCACATCATTATGGACTACTAGCCCCTATGACGTGGGGTGCATAAAAAGTATAGGGGGAGTAAGGATAAAATTGAAAAAAGGTGCAATACTCCCCAGAGTGAAACAGTACCCACTATCAAAAGAGGCAGATGAGGGCATATATGAAACAATAACGGCCCTTATAAATAATGGCATATTGGTCCCCTCAGAATCACCATGTAACACGGCTGTATACCCAGTGCGCAAGGCTAGAGGGGGGTCTTGGCGCTTCATACAAGACCTCAGGCCCTTGAACAACATAGTGGAAGCAGAATACCCCATAGCCGCAAACCCGGCCACAATATTGTGCGGCATTCCAGCAGAAGCATCACGATTTACAGTGATCGACCTTAAAAATGCCTTTTTCTCAATACCATTGCACCCAGACTCACAAGATCTGACAAGCTTTACTTACAGAAACACAAAGTGGAAACACACCAGATTGCCACAAGGGTACTGCGAATCACCCTCAATCTTCAACAGAGTAATACAGATGGATTTGGGTAACATTGAAGTGGAAAGCACAGTGTTGCAGTATGTCGACGACATAATAATTTGCAGCACAAACGAAAGAACATGCAGAGAGGACTCATTAAAGATGCTGACAATATTGGCTGAAAAAGGTTACAAGGTAGACATGGAAAAGTTACAGTACTGTCAGGAACAGGTACTTTACATTGGTCAGCTCATATCCCAACATGGAAGAAAGATTGCACCACAAAGAGCACAGGCCATTTCAAAAACGCCAGTGCCACAAACAGTGAGGGAACTGCAGCAGTTCCTGGGTCTGTGCAACTACTGTAGAGCATGGGTATTTGATTACAGCTCATACATAGGACCCCTGCTTGAGGCGTTAAAAGAAGCTAACAAAGGGGAGAAAAAGTTGGGGTGGACAATGGAAATGAAAGAGGCTTTTGATGAACTGAAAGATGCAATATCAACTGCTCCGGTACTGGCCACCCCAGATTATGAGCCACAATTCTTTATATTTTCACATTGCGACTCAGCAGTAATGAAAGCAGTGTTGGCTCAAAAAACAAGCATGGGCTACAAACCAGTAGCGTATTACAGCGGCCACTTAGATCCTGTGATGTTAGGTCATTTCCCTTGCGAACAAGGTCTCGCCGCAGCTGCTTTTGCGGTAGAAAAAGCGTCAGCAATCACCATGGGGTGCCCAACCACACTATTCGTGGAACATGCACTATTTGTAATATTGAATAAACCTAAGTCCACCCTAACCACGCAGAGGGCATCAGGTTATGAGATCATCTTATCTAGAGCTGAACTATCAATTGTTAGATGTAGCACGGTCAACCCTGCAAGGTTCTTAGCAGAAGTAATTGAGGAAGGAGATTATGCACACGATTGTACACAAACTACTGAAATGTACTCATGTACTAGAAAGGTTGAAGAGAGCGCACTAGAGGGAGTTGAGCTCCTGTTCATTGATGGGTCATCAACAATTGACCAAAGGGATGGGATAAGCAGGACTGGGGCAGCAGTGGTAAAAATGATGGAGGTACCGGTGTGTGTGGCGATGAAATGTGTACAACTACCACAGCATTACTCTGCTCAAGCAGCAGAACTAGTTGCACTGATCTTGGCGTTGAAGGAAAGCTTTGACAAATGAGTGACCATATATTCTGACAGCGCATATGTTACGTCCACTGTCCACTCAGGGCTGTCGAAATGGAGAAGAAGAGGGTTTAGGAGAGCCGACGGCACTCCAGTGCAACATGCTCTCTTATTGGCTGAACTAATTGAAGTAATAAATGACCCCCAAGAATTAGCTTTGGTCAAATGTACGGCACACACCCATGGAGAAGATCATGTCTCAAGAGGGAATGCAGCAGCAGACGCACATGCGAAGTATGCTGCATATTTTGGTGAGATATGGAACCCCCCAGAGTCAGAGAGAGGGAGAGGGAGGGGAATGGCTAAGGAGATGTTGCTAAGAGAAGGGTACACCCATCTCCCAGCCACACAGATAATGGAGCTACAAGCGGCTGCACCAATGGCAGAAAAAGAAATATGGGTAAAAAGAGGATGCACAATGTCACCAACTGACGCACAATGGCGACAGGGTAACACTGGAAAGATTGTAATGCCACTGGCACTATTGAACACCGCCCTGAGCCAACTACACCACCCAGCCCACACAGGCAAGGAAGTAATTGCAGCACGAATTAGGGAAGACTGGTTCTGCCCCGAGTTAAATTCTCATGTGTCAAATTTTATCAGCAATTGTCTCATATGTCAACAGTTCACGGCCGGTCACACTCTGAAGGTGATAAAAGGTACTATACCCCGCCAGAGGGACCCTTCCGACACCTCCATATTGACTATGTTGACATGATCAACGTATGTCAAGGAAATAGGTATATGATTGTAGTAGTATGCCCATTCTCGAGGTGGATTGAAGCAGGGCCCTGTTCACACCCAGATGCATTCAGAGCAGCTAAATTCCTAGTGAGGGAGGTCTTCCCCAGGTGGGGAGTGTGCGAGGTACTGCGGTCAGATAATGGCCCGCATTTCGCAAACGAAATGTTCCAGCACATCACATCCTTACTGAACATCAAGCATAAATTTGCATGTGCATACCACCCGCAGGCCAACGGTATATGCGAACGCCTGAATGGCCTACTAAAGGAGGCGATTGCAAAAATACAGCAAACAACAAAGAAGAGTTGGTTCTATTGCCTTCCACTAGCCCTATTTGAGCCAAGGAATAGACCAGGTTCCGACCACCACCTCACCCCTCACGAGGTGGTTACCGGACATCAAATGCGCCTTCCCCTGACGCCAACATCAAGAGCATTCACTGACCACGAAAATACTGCAACTATTCTTGGTGATGAAATGTACCAATATGTGTCTTCTTTGATTACTAGTGTAGTGTTTGTGTCTCAACAGCTCGAGCGCACGCGGGGCGGGTCTAACAGCGATCAACAAGAAGACGCGGATAAAGAATTGGAAAAGGAAAGACTGTGCAAAGTTGCTGAAGGTGACCACGTACTACTCCGCAATTTCAACAGAAAGTGGAACAGCCCATGCTTCACTGGCCCACACCTGGTAGAGGAGCTATCAACGAGAGCAGTAAAGCTACAGCACAAACGTGCCTGGAATCACCTACACGACGTAAAGATCTGCAAACTCCAGACCCGCCCTAGCGCCACCGACAGGGCCATTGGAAGAACAACAACAGCGTCACCAACAGAGGAAGGGACTTCTACCACAGCTAACGGCCTAAGTGTCTCCATACCCTGCCACCCCCCAGATTCCCCAGAGACAACTACTGGAAAAGAAAGGGGTGATCCCCATACCGCCCACCCCATGGTCACACGATCAAAGAGTAAAGAGACTTCCGCCAGTTGAGCCCCAAACCCTCTGCCCATCGACCCCCTACCCACTGCAATAATAACTGAACTGAAGGACATTGTCTTGCACATGTACACATGTAAACACTTGAATGTTCTCTTTCTTTTCTCTCGCACATGCAGGTACAGCGTATTATTATACTGCTAAGAAGACAGATAACTAACAAATTCACTGCCCAGGAGTAGATGGTACCTTCAGACGATAACTACCCAGAAGAATTGTCACACCAATTTGTATATGAAATAAAAAGGCCAACGTACCTAAAAAGAAGGAGGGTACGTGTCTACTACACAGCATTCCTCTTGGCCATAGAACATTCAATGCCCCACCTCCAACCATACTTGCCTGCCCTAAGAGATAGATCGCTTAGATTGGCATGGGAACAGCTCTTCGCCTGGGCACTGAATGACTATTTGATAGGGAGAGCTTAAAAACAACAACTAACACTAATAACAAGCATATTGAGAATTTTCAGGCGGGCAACTTTAACGTTGCAAGAATAAGCTGCCGGACTGCAGCAAGGTAAGAGCAAAATGCCGGTGAAATTAGCCTCTGTAATAAAATTGATAGGGATTTTGATGATCACCGGGTTCTTGGCTGCCTCTGTATGGCAGAACAGCTATGCTATCAATATTATTGCTGTACCCAAACCTAATACACCCCCACCCCCAGCTGCAACAGGTGTTATGTCAGGTGGTACTAGTAAAATCCCACACAAGGAAAATAGAGTTAAACACAGCACATACTCAGACAATAAAGGTATTGACAACTACATACAAGATTCAGCACACAACTCAAACAACATATGGTACCAACACATGACCCACATAGGTAAGCAGACAACAGAAGACAGCTGCTACGTTTGCTCATTAATCCCATACGCCATGAGCGCTTCTCGAACATTCGTTGCCACGAAAATAGATGAAAAGATAGCACGATGTAAAATTTACCTGGCACTGTTCCAAACGAAAGGAAGATTTCAAGGGACAGTGGTGAAACTGGTGTGGAAAACACGAGAGACATATCCATACGAAAACAACTTCCTCAAGACTTATTTGAGTTACCACAAGAGCCGTTTACATGCTGAAGCATTCAGATACATGACAAGTGGTCCTGAAAAAGGAGAAACAAAGAAAGTAACACTACAGTACCTACCATGTGATTGGTACGCCACTGAAGTTCCTGGTAAAAAAGGATGTTGGGAAAGGCCACTGGTGACAATAACAGGGAAGGTGTACATGGACAACAGATGGGACATAGGAGTGGTTGGCAGCAACTTGGTAACAAGAGAAAATATTTCAACTATTGATGAACACAACCATAGATGTTGGATGACTTGGGTCAAGTACGTACCCATGCTCACGTGGATGGAGAAGGATGAAGACCCAATAACAATACTGCCACTAACTGCGCCTAAGGTATGCTACCAACATAAAGGAGAGGTGGACGTAGGATACAACACCAACAGTGCAAGCGTGATGGAGTTACCTGAGGGGGGAGCAGGAACAGCAGTAGTAATGGACCATTACTGGGCCTGCGGAGAAAAGGCATACCACACACTGCCCCCTCTGTGAATGGTATATGCACAATGGTGCACGTTAATGTACCATCACTAGTGGTACCCCAGAAACATGTGAATGTGGCGAACTTCCCCAAAATGGATGAAGGGAACAAGAGGAAGAAGAGATCTGTACAACCTCAGAAGGGGCCAGAGAACAAAAAAAATGGCAATAATACTGTCCTGAATAGAAAGAAAAGACAAGGAGAACCTCTGACAGGAAATTACCTATGGGGAAGGTCGGAAACAGCACTCACTTCAATTCCGCCAGAACACAGACTATTCAGCAGAGCAGCAATGTTCTTCTCCTCAATAATACATCCGGGACTACAGGCTTACGCAAACGCAAAATGGCTCCAGATAACTAGATGGGAACTAATGATGACTATCAATTCTACAGTAAATGGATTCAACGCAATAAAAGAGGAACTGCGAGCTGTGAGGATGGTAACACTTCAGAACAGATATGTACTGAACCTCCTCACAGCAATGGAAGGAGGAGTTTGCGCAAAGATAGGACAATCATGCTGCACATTCACCCCTGCCAACGATGCTGACAATGGTACACTGACAGAAGCAGTTTCACAATTGGCCCAGATGTACTCCAAAATGATGGATGAAAGTAAAGGTGTGAAAAAGGATGAGAGCTGGTTTTCAATATTATGGTTATGGATGCCATCTTGGCTGTCAGATGGACTGAAGATTATAGTTGGATGTACTATTTTGGCTGGAGCTGCACTGATCATAATAAGATTTTGGAAGGCCCGGAAGGCACGTACCACAGACGAGATGATCGAAATGGTTGGTATGCACCCCTTGATGCCAACAGATGACGGCCAACACACAGGCACAATCATAAAAGAGAGAGAGAAGTTGCGCAACCAGATCATCACCAACCACCTGGACCCACCATCTGTGAAGCTTGAAAACCCAAGAAACCCAAGGAGCTGCATAGGGAAATGGGTATACTGCACTCCTGGAGGAACCTGTGCATATATGTATTGGTCATTTGAAGACCATGTTAACCACTATGGACACTTGGGAGGAATAACTAAAATATGGAGAGTGAGAGGAGATAAAGAAATGGATATGTTTGTGGTCGACAAGTCGACCAGAGGGGGGACTGAAGTGGGAGAATGGAACAACAGGCTCCCGCCAATCCCCTCTCGCGCTTGGCCTAGAGGATCACGGCCTAGGCACCCGCCACGAGAGGAGTTTGCCTATCTACCAGACGACCAAATACCCTGGTACAGGAACATACGGATGTGCCCACCCGCCTGCCCAGCAGCCCGCCCTGCCCATGCCGACACCTGCGGCATGGATGAACTCGACTAAACCAACACATCGTTAGAGATGCCATGACGACCTAGCCAACGGTCAGCACACCTGTACAAACATGCACACTGGACACTCCCACACCAATCCACACGAAGAACATACTCAGTGCTATGACATAGGTGACGAACACACCCACGGACGTGCATCTTTATCATTTTTCACATAGGCTTTTCAAAATGCAGAAACGCAAGACGCACAATGAACTCATCTAAAGAGCTTGCTCACGCTTCTCCTAAACCCAGGTGCCATAATGAGAAATATACAATATGATACCACAACCTAAAGCGCCTGTGCACCAAACGGTTCCACCTATACACCAGACCCAAGTAGGCCGCAAGCAAGAACTTCCATGAACATTAAATGAACAAGAGTCCGGTTGCTGACCCTGCAGAATGAGCCCGGCGAAAGCAGACAGCCAAGGGCTCAATGTTGCAAACTCGCATTCCGAAAGCAGACAGCCAAGGGCACAATGTTGCAATCTCGCATGCCGCAAGCCGACGTCAAAGTCACACCTGCAAATTAAACCAGGCACACAGTGGAAAAAACAATATTAATTGTGCAGAATTCTGCCTCAAACACGGTCCCACCTCACGTGACCAAGCCAAACCTGACAGGATGCCAAGGCCAGGAGCAAGGAGACGCCTGAATCCCCCGTTACAAGACACAGGCAGATACAATTAAAAGACTCAATGGACATCTGCGGCAGTGGGAGTAGTCGGCCTTCCATCATATGAATAAATCCTCACATTGTCTGCACATACCCATAGTGAAACATTGTTGCAAATGACAGGTGCACCGCGAGCTGGGAACAGCGATGGTCCCAGACTGGGAGGCTCGCGAGCGGACCAATCAGAACATGGGGCTCTTATCACAGACGCCATTAACATTGACCAATCCTCAGGGGTCTTCATGTAACAATTGTTATGTATCAAATTGAAGGGGCAATCCAAGTATATCACCTGACTGACCCTAAACCACTAACACCGTTCTCTATACGTATGCTATACTAACCCTACCACTCGAGCAACCAATCCAGAGTGGAGATAGGTTTTTTGCTAAACTTTCCAAGGTGACACAAGTAGCGCGTCATACTAAGGTAAAAAGGGCCTGCGAGCCCCACGATTGTGTGTGTGTCAGGACGGACGCGTACGATCCTTGACCCATCCCTGCCGTTTTGTCTAATAAACAGCAGAACCACCTTGCTTCTTGCGTGTGTCTCATACTCTGTTGGTTTTGGGATATACGGGAGGAGTTGGGGCCTCCCTGCCCGGAGGTCCGCGGACGGCCCAGCCGACCCGGCAGAATTTCCCCCCGACAAGTTGGAGGCACTGCTGAGATCTGTTTAAGATCTGCTTTTTATTTTATTTTTCCAAGTACTCCCGTTGCGAGGAGGCCCGACGGCGCGGCCCCCTCTGCCGCTGCCCCCTTCTGAGGACTACAGGACCATCGCGGAACTGCGAGAAGACCGGACAGCGCAATCCGGGTATTGGCCTTCGGGAGCCGGTTGAGAAGTATCCGGCCCGCGGTTGGCAGGTGTCCAGACATGGTCCAGACGAGGGGAGGTGGTGAGCCGCTTGGAGGGCTGCACGCAGTCGAGCGGCCGCGCATCAGGAGAACTTGGTGAGTATGCCACACCCAACAAGCAATGTGAAATTGTGAGGGAGGGGGGAGGAATTAAATACGGGAGGTGGGAGGTGTTGCACAGGTGCGCGGCGAAGGTTTGACAATTTAGTGTTGGCAATGAAATGAATGGTAGCCGAACGAGTGCGAGAGCAGTCGGCTACGTTACGCGAGAGAGGGGGGGGAGCACGAAAACATCACGTGCGGCTGCTCGTAAACACTGATTGGCCTAGGTCGCGACTACGTTTAAGGGTGTGTGTGTGCGCAGTTTCCTACGATTTGGTAATTATTGATCAATGAGTAGATGAGGATCCCTATTGATCGAGCAAGAAACTCGATAGGTAGATGACGTTTCCCAGTAGGCGGTAGCTAGCTGGTTGCCCAATATGGAAGACAATTGGCTGGTTAAGCCCTCCTGTCGAGGGGCGTATCACACGCGAGGCGACGCAGTGTGCGCAGTCCGATTATATTATTGATTACCTTGTTCCAGGCGTGACAGGAAGACAGCAGTGCGGTTAACGGGGGTAGATTGCAAGTGTATTAAGAACTTACCAGTAGTTTGAAGAGATTGGTGACGTCACCAGTAGGGCTTTCATAGGATATCTCGAGCAAAAGGCATCTTTCTTTCTGAGAGTGGTGGGGAAGAGAGTTGTGGTAAGGGAGTGGAAACAGAGATAAACGGTAATGAGTTGATCGAGGGAAGGCGAAACGGGGGACGTGGCTGCGCACGTAGAACGCCGGCCACGGCAAGTGTAGAAGAGGGAGGAGGAGCAAATGAAAATTGGACGGCTGTATAAGAACGTCACAAGGGGTACACAGCCGCAGGGGGCTACGTGCGCCTCGGCCGCAGGGGGCCGTAAGGGTGTTCTGTAAAGGAAGAAAAGAAAGAAGAGAATATACAAATTTAAATACTATATTTTAATAATTTTCCTTAGCGGACTATCGCAAGTCCCCAAACTCACGGGGCCAGGTAAAGGTATAAGGCTGTGTATTGTAAGTGTTAGTAAGATAATAGCTACCAAATAGGGGGAGGATAACAAGTGGAGCGCTACTATGTCATACGGGGCAGGATCGGGAGGGTGGGGGAACACCCTCACTACCCCACTACAACACATATGTAAAACACTGTCACCCCATAGGGAGAAACTGATCAAGTATAGCATAGAATGGACACAAGGGACGGACAACAAAATGACAACACCATGGCCGCCTAATGGTAGCTTCGATCCATATACCCAACATTCACTATTAAACCATCTGCATAACACATACAAGGGGAAGAAGTTGACACACCACGTGGAGGCGTTTAACTTATGGAGGATGTTCCAAGGGTCCCGACCAGGACCAAATGGAATGTTCACTGTGGGGGAAACACCGGAAGAAAAAGAGAGTAAGGAGGAAGGAGAGAATGGGGAAAAGGAGAGTGAAGGCCCAAAGAACACGGGGAACGGACAAGAGGGAGGAGAAAAGAATAACAACTCAAAAGAAAATGAAATAAAAAAGGAACAGAGCGACGATATACCCCTAGCGAAGGTAGTGAAAACAGAGGGAGGGGGGTTGTACACTTTAAGAGAACTAGGAGAAATAGAAAGAGAACAGTTAAGGGCGGCTGAGGGGTACTCGAACCCGGCATACAGCCCGCCACCATATGCAGCTCATAGGAAGATGCCAGCAGGGGAGGGGAGGAATGGAGAAGAGCAAACTGCGGAAATAGGACATGATGAGTGGGTAGCTGCGCAGATACTATTAAAATTACGAGGTTCATTAACAGGAGACGAGAAGGAGGTAGTAAGGAAAATGGACGAGGATAATACCAGGGAGAGTGAAATGAAAGGGGAAGAGCTGTTACGACAAAAGGAAGAGATTTTGGAGGAACGACTAGCAGAGTTAAGGGATGAGCAGAATGAACTGATCAAACAGCTCGAGAGGGAGGAAAGAGAGAGAGCGAGGGAAAGGAAAGAAGGTAAGAACGAGTTGGAAAAAATAAGGGAACAAACTGAGGAGCAAAGGAGAGAAGCCGAAAGGGTAAAAGCAGCAGCAGAAAGGGTATCAAGAGCAGTACTACGAGAGAGGAAAAAGGAAGAAGAAGAGAAAGAAAAAAAGAAATGGCAATGTGGAAGAAGAGATTACTATCAGAAACGACTAGGAAATACGAAGAAGGGAGGGTGATAGAGAATATATTAGAACTGGAGAGGGTGAGATGGGAAAGGAAGAAAGAGGATGAAAGGATATTGGAAAAGATGAGTAGTGAAGTAATGGAGGAATTAAAAAGGAAAAGGGAGGAAATTGGTAGAGAGATGGAGGAGAGAAATAAAGGGGAAAGAGAAGATAGGAGAGGGGAGAGTGAAGTAAGGAGGTATGTATATAGAGACACAGAAGTAGCAACAACATCAGCGCAAAGGGGAGCGGTTGGTAAAGGAGAAAAGGGAGAACCGGACCTAATAGACTTAAAAACAGTAACGATCAAGGGGAAAAAGACAATGGGGGCTGCCATTTACAAATGACTTTTGTAGTGAGGAAGAAGAAGGAATGGAGAAGGAAGGAAGAAATAGTGAAAGGGAAAGCCTAGATAAACTATACACCACCCGGACTAATACAGACTCACCATGAATCTGTAGGAGAAAGGATGAACTGGAGAGAAGTGAGGAGGAAGAGCAAGGAATAGCGGAAAGACAGACACATGAAGCCACACCGTCACCATCCCACCCTACATGCTCAACCACCTCACGCTCATTACGTACAACCAAACTCACGCCCTTCACAAACGAAATGGCACCCTATGCAGGTAGGCTTAGAGACCTCCCTAGACGCAGGCAGGGAGGACGATTACACACGCCCACATTAAATACAGGAAATGATGAAAGAAGGGGAAAAGATGGAGAAGAAAGAGTTACGAGCAGGGGAAATACGGACGAAATTGACGATGTAGGAGAGACGGAAGAAGAGGAGGGGTTGGGGACTCGATTTTATGGAACCCAAGGGGTAAAACGGGACACAATTTAATGCCACTTCTGGAGAGGGGAGGGGTTAGACCACAATACGTCCCTTGGAAGCATGCAGACAAAGAAAATATAAAGTACAGGCTCCCATCATTAAGTGGAGGTGCGGTTAAATGGATATATGAAATGGAAAAACACACCGCAGGACAGAAACTGGCAGTGGGAGATGTAAAGGGCCTTCTAATATCTATATTAGGGGATGCAGCTGATGACATTTGGAAGAGAGCGCAGACGTTGCAACAGGGAAATGAACAGCAACAACTAGTAACACAACAACAGCCACAGGCATATTCACTGCCACAACAACAGGTAGCGATAACACAACAACCCCAAGCACAACAAACACAACTGGGTAGGGTGACGGTCCTTGGACACAACCCTTACACAGGAAATGGGCAATCGTTGTACCCTCAATAGGACAGCCCACAGACGGCCTTGGTGTGTCCCATCCTGTCGGTAACACCTAATAGTGCGGAGGAACCACGCATAGAGGTAACGATAGGTGACAAAAAATTATCATTCCTTGTTGACAACGGGGCGACCCGGTCTTGCATAAGGGAAGGTAAATTTAAGATGTCAGGCGAAGCCATGAACACCCAAGGATTCTCTGGGGCTAGGGGGTTGGTACCCTTTACTGATAACATTCCCTTATCAATAGGGGATTATGACATGTCAGTCCCACTTTTATATTCTAGATCTCACCAGTAAAGACACTGGGGAGAGACATCATGAACAGGTTGAATATGACGATCTCCTTTACGGAGGACGGCATAATTTGCTCTACTCGAGGAATTAACATGCTCACAGCACGACAAATTATGCAAGCATACTGCGGACAGACAGCGATTAGGGCTGAGCCAGTAGATGGTGAACTATTCCAGTACGGGACAGACATGGCATTTGCATGGATGCCAGGGATAGAAGGAAAGATCTGGAGGAGGCCAGCAGCCTATTTGTTCAGACCAGAAACACCAGCCAATGAACCAGAAGGAAAGGTGATTTCAGTGAACATAGAGAGCATTATAGCAACAGCTGATTACATTGCGGTACATGCCCAAGACAGAGAAGGAAGAGCATGGAGGGCAGTGATAGCACTAGCAGAAGAATGTAGACTCACCCAGGTGTCAGGTGAGGAGCTGTTCTCAGAAGAAAAGGAGGAAGGTGAAATGGTGTTTATGATGAGTGTGGAAATATGGCTAAGAGTAGCGTACAAACAAGTGGCACAGAAAATTGCAATGGCACTTGAGGCACCCACATCCACCCCGGTTCCCTTCTTTGAGGAGGATATGACAAAAGTACCCACATCATTATGGACTACTAGCCCCTATGACGTGGGGTGCATAAAAAGTATAGGGGGAGTAAGGATAAAATTGAAAAAAGGTGCAATACTCCCCAGAGTGAAACAGTACCCACTATCAAAAGAGGCAGATGAGGGCATATATGAAACAATAACGGCCCTTATAAATAATGGCATATTGGTCCCCTCAGAATCACCATGTAACACGGCTGTATACCCAGTGCGCAAGGCTAGAGGGGGGTCTTGGTGCTTCATACAGGACCTCAGGCCCTTGAACAACATAGTGGAAGCAGAATACCCCATAGCCGCAAACCCGGCCACAATATTGTGCGGCATTCCAGCAGAAGCATCACGATTTACAGTGATCGACCTTAAAAATGCCTTTTTCTCAATACCATTGCACCCAGACTCACAAGATCTGACAAGCTTTACTTACAGAAACACAAAGTGGAAACACACCAGATTGCCACAAGGGTACTGCGAATCACCCTCAATCTTCAACAGAGTAATACAGATGGATTTGGGTAACATTGAAGTGGAAAGCACAGTGTTGCAGTATGTCGACGACATAATAATTTGCAGCACAAACGAAAGAACATGCAGAGAGGACTCATTAAAGATGCTGACAATATTGGCTGAAAAAGGTTACAAGGTAGACATGGAAAAGTTACAGTACTGTCAGGAACAGGTACTTTACATTGGTCAGCTCATATCCCAACATGGAAGAAAGATTGCACCACAAAGAGCACAGGCCATTTCAAAAACGCCAGTGCCACAAACAGTGAGGGAACTGCAGCAGTTCATGGGTCTGTGCAACTACTGTAGAGCATGGGTATTTGATTACAGCTCATACATATGACCCCTGCTTGAGGCGTTAAAAGAAGCTAACAAAGGGGAGAAAAAGTTGGGGTGGACAATGGAAATGAAAGAGGCTTTTGATGAACTGAAAGATGCGATATCAACTGCTCCGGTACTGGCCACCCCAGATTATGAGCGACAAATCTTTATATTTTCACATTGCGACTCAGCAGTAATGAAAGCAGTGTTGGCTCAAAAAACTAGCATGGGCTACAAACCAGTAGCATTTTACAGCGGCCACATAGATCCTGTGATGTTAGGTCATTTCCCTTGCGAACAAGGTCTCGCCGCAGCTGCTTTTGCGGTAGAAAAAGCGTCAGTAATCACCATGGGGTGCCCAACCACACTATTCGTGGAACATGCACTATTTGCAATATTGAATAAACCTAAGTCCACCCTAACCACGCAGAGGGCATCAGGTTATGAGATCATCTTATCTAGAGCTGAACTATAAATTGTTAGATGTAGCACGGTCAACCCTGCAAGGTTCTTAGCAGAAGTAATTGAGGAAGGAGATTATGCACATGATTGTACGCAAACTACTGAAATGTACTCATGTACTAGAAAGGTTGAAGAGAACGCACTAGAGGGAGGTGAGCTCCTGTTCATTGATGGGTCATCAACAATTGACCAAAGGGATGGGATAAGGAGGACTGGGGCAGCGGTGGTAAAAATGATGGAGGTACCGGTGTGTGTGGCGATGAAATGTGTACAACTACCACAGCATTACTCTGCTCAAGCAGCAGAACTAGTTGCACTGATCTTGGCGTTGAAGGAAAGCTTTCACAAATGAGTGACCATATATTCTGACAGCTCATATGTTACGTCCACTGTCCACTCAGGGCTGTCGAAATGGAGAAGAAGAGGGTTTAGGAAAGCCGACGGCACTCCAGTGCAACATGCTCTCTTATTGGCTGAACTAATTGAAGTAATAAATGACCCCCAAGAATTAGCTTTGGTCAAATGTACCGCACACACCGATGGAGAAGATCATGTCTCAAGAGGGAATGCAGCAGCAGACGCACATGCGAAGTATGCTGCATATTTTGGTGAGATATGGAACCCCCCAGAGTCAGAGAGAGGGAGAGGGAGGGGAATGGCTAAGGAGATGTTGATAAGAGAAGGGTACACCCATCTCCCAGCCACACAGATAATGGAGCTACAAGCGGCTGCACCAATGGCAGAAAAAGAAATATGGGTAAAAAGAGGATGCACAATGTCACCAACTGACGCACTATGGCGCCAGGGTAACACTGGAAAGATTGTAATGCCACTGGCACTATTGAACACCGCCCTGAGCCAACTACACCACCCAGCCCACACAGGCAAGGAAGTAATTGCAGCACGAATTAGGGAAGACTGGTTCTGCCCCGAGTTAAATTCTCATGTGTCAAATTTTATCAGCAATTGTCTCACATGTCAACAGTTCACAGCCGGTCACACTCTGAAGGTGATAAAAGGTACTATACCCCGGCCAGAGGGACCCTTCCGACACCTCCATATTGACTATGTTGACATGATCAACGTATGTCAAGGAAATAGGTATATGATTGTAGTAGTATGCCCATTCTCGAGGTGGATTGAAGCAGGGCCCTGTTCACACCCAGATGCATTCAGAGCAGCTAAATTCCTAGTAAGGGAGGTCTTCCCCAGGTGGGGAGTGTTCAAGGTACTGCGGTCAGATAATGGCCCGCATTTCGCAAATGAAATGTTCCAGCACATCACATCCTTACTGAACATCAAGCATAAATTTGCATGTGCATACCACCCGCAGGCCAACGGTATATGCGAACGCCTGAATGGCCTACTAAAGGAGGCAATCGCAAAGATACAGCAAACAACAAAGAAGAGTTGGTTATATTGCCTTCCACTAGCCCTATTTGAGCTAAGGAATAGACCAGGTTCCGACCACCACCTCACCCCTCACGAGGTGGTTACCGGACATCAAATGCGCCTTCCCCTGACGCCAACATCAAGAGCATTCACTGACCACGAAAATACTGCAACTGTTCTTGGTGATGAAATGTACCAATATGTGTCTTCTTTGATTACTAGTGTAGTGTTTGTGTCTCAACAGCTCGAGCGCACGCGGGGCGGGTCTAACAGCGATCAACAAGAAGACACGGATAAAGAATTGGAAAAGGAAAGACTGTGCAAAGTTGCTAAAGGTGACCACGTACTACTCCGCAATTTCAACAGAAAGTGGAACAGCCCACGCTTTACTGGCCCCCACCTGGTAGAGGAGGTATCAACGAGAGCAGTAAAGCTACAGGACAAACGTGCCTGGAATCACCTACACGACGTAAAGATCTGCAAACTCCAGACCCGCCCTAGCGCCACCGAGAGGGCCATTGGAAGAACAACAACAGCGTCACCAACAGAGGAAGAGACTTCTACCACAGCTAACGGCCTAAGTGTCTCCATACCCTGCCACCCCCCAGATTCCCCAGAGACAACTACTGGAAAAGAAAGGGGTGATCCCCATACCGCCCACCCCATGGTCACACGATCAAAGAGTAAAGAGACTTCCGCCAGTTGAGCCCCAAACCCTCTGACCATCGACCCCCTACCCACTGCAATAATAACTGAACTGAAGGACATTGTCTTGCACATGTACACATGTAAACACTTGAATGTTCTCTTTCTTTTCTCTCGCACATGCTGGTACAGCGTATTATTGTACTGCTAAGAAGACAGATAACTAACAAATTCACTGCCCAGGAGTAGATGGTACCCTCAGACGATAACTACCCAGAAGAATTGTCACACCAATTTGTATATGAAATAAAAAGGCCAACGTACCTAAAAAGAAGGAGGGTACGTGTCTACTACACAGCATTCCTCTTGGCCATAGAACATTCAATGCCCCACCTCCAACCATACTTGCCTGCCCTAAGAGATAGATCGCTTAGATTGGCGTGGGAACAGCTCTTCGCCTGGGCACTGAATGACTATTTGATAGGGAGAGCTTAAAAACAACAACTAACACTAATAACAAGCATATTGAGAATTTTCAGGCGGGCAACTTTAACGTCGCAAGAATAAGCTGCCGGACTGCAGCAAGGTAAGAGCAAAATATCGGTGAAATTAGCCTCTGTAATAAAATTGATAGGGATTTTGATGATCACCGGGTTCTTGGCTGCCTCTGTATGGCAGAACAGCTATGCTATCAATATTATTGCTGTACCCAAACCTAATACACCCCCACCCCCAGCTGCAACAGGTGTTACGTCATGTAGTACTAGTAAAATCCCACACAAGGAAAATAGAGTTAAACGCAGCACATACTCAGATAATAAAGGTATTGACAACTACATACAAGATTCAGCACACATCTCAAACAACATATGGTACCAACACATGACCCACATAGGTAAGCAGACAACAGAAGACAGCTGCTACGTTTGCTCATTAATCCCATACGCCATGAGCGCTTCTCGAATATTCGTTGCCACGGAAATAGATGAAAAGATAGCACGATGTATAATATACCTGGCACTGTTCCAAACGAAAGGAAGATTTCAAGGGACAGTGGTGAAACTGGTGTGGAAAACACGAGACACATATCCATACGAAAACAACTTCCTCATGACTTATTTGAGTTACCACAAGAGCAGTTTACATGCTGAAGCATTCAGATACATAACAAGTGGTCCTGAAAAAGGAGAAACAAAGAAAGTAACACTACAGTACCTACCATGTGATTGGTACGCGACTGAAGTTCCTGGTAAAAAAGGATGTTGGGAAAGGCCACTGGTGACAATAACAGGGAAGGTGTACATGGACAACAGATGGGACATAGGAGTGGTTGGCAGCAACATGGTAACAAGAGAAAATATTTCAACTATTGATGAACACAACCATAGATGTTGGATGACTTGGGTCAAGTACGTACCCATGCTCACGTGGATGGAGAAGGATGAAGACCCAATAACAATACTGCCGCTAACTGCGCCTAAGGTATGCTACCAACATAAAGGAGAGGTGGACGTAGGATACAACACCAACTGTTCAAGCGTGATGGAGTTACCTGAGGGGGGAGCAGGAGCAGCAGTAGTAATGGACCATTACTGGGCCTGCGGAGAAAAGGTATACCACACACTGCCCCCTCTGTGGAATGGTATATGCACAATGGTGCACGTTAATGTACCATCATTAGTGGTACCCCAGAAACATGTGAATGTGGCGAACTTCCCCAAAATGGATGAAGGGAACAAGAGGAAGAAGAGATCTGTACAACCTCAGAAGGGGCCAGAGAACAAAAACAACGGCAATAATACTGTCCTGAATAGAAAGAAAAGACAAAGAAAACCTCTGACAGGAAATTACCTATGGGGAAGGTCGGAAACAGCACTCACTTCAATTCCGCCAGAACACAGACTATTCAGCAGAGCAGCAATGTTCTTCTCCTCAATAATACATCCGGGACTACAGGCTTACGCAAACGCAAAATGGCTCCAGATAACTAGATGGGAAATAATGATGACTATCAATTCTACAGTAAATGGATTCAATGCAATAAAAGAGGAACTGCGAGCTGTGAGGATGGTAGCACTTCAGAACAGATATGTACTGGACCTCCTCACAGCAATGGAAGGAGGAGTTTGCGCAAAGATAGGACAATCATGCTACACATTCATCCCTGCCAACGATGCTGACAATGGTACACTGACAGAAGCAGTTTCACAATTGGCCCAGATGCACTCCAAAATGATGGATGAAAGTAAAGGTGTGAAAAAGGATGAGAGCTGGTTTTCAATATTATGGTTATGGATGCCATCTTGGCTGTCAGATGGACTGAAGATTATAGTTGGATGTACTATTTTGGCTGGAGCTGCACTGATCATAATAAGATTTTGGAAGGCCCGGAAGGCACGCACCACAGACGAGATGATCGAAATGGTTGGTATGCACCCCTTGATGCCAACAGATGACGGCCAACACACAGGCACAATCATAAAAGAGAGAGAGAAGTTGCGCAACCAGATCATCACCAACCACCTGGACCCACCATCTGTGAAGCTCGAAAACCCAAGAAACCCAAGGAGCTACATAGGGAAATGGGTATACTGCACTCCTGGAGGAACCTGTGCATATATGTATTGGTCATTTGAAGACCATGTTAGCCACTATGAACACTTGGGAGGAATAACTAAAATATGGAGAGTGAGAGGAGATAAAGAAAAGGATATGTTTGTGGTCGACAAGTCGACCAGAGGGGGGACTGAAGTGGGAGAATGGAACAACAGGCTCCCGCCAATCCCCTCTCGAGCTTGGCCTAGAGGATCACGGCCTAGGCACCCGCCATGAGAGGAGTTTGCCTATCTACCAGACGACCAAATACCCTGGTACAGGAACATACGGATGTGCCCACCCGCCTGCCCAGCAGCCCGCCCTGCCCATGCCGACACCTGCGGCATGGATGAACTCGACTAAACCAACACATCGTTAGAGATGCCATGACGACCTAGCCAACGGTCAGCACACCTGTACAAACATGCACACTGGACACTCCCACACCAATCCACACGAAGAACATACTCAGTGCTATGACATAGGTGACGAACACACCCACGGACGTGCATATTTATTATTTTTCACATAGGCTTTTCAAAATGCAGAAACGCAAGACGCACAATGAACTCATCTAAAGAGCTTGCTCACGCTTCTCCTAAACCCAGGTGCCATAATGAGAAATATACAATATGATACCACAACCTAAAGCGCCTGTGCACCAAACGGTTCCACCTATACACCAGACCCAAGTAGGCCGCAAGCAAGAGCTTCCATGAACATTAAATGAACAAGAGTCCGGTTGCTGACCCTGCAGAATGAGCCCGGCGAAAGCAGACAGCCAAGGGCGCAATGTTGCAAACTCGCATTCCGAAAGCAGACAGCCAAGGGCACAATGTTGCAATCTCGCATGCCGCAAGCCGACGTCAAAGTCACACCTGCAAATTAAACCAGGCACACAGTGGAAAAAACAATATTAATTGTGCAGAATTCTGCCTCAACCACGGGCCCACCTCACGTGACCAAGCCAAACCTGACAGGATGCCAAGGCCAGGAGGAAGGAGACGCCTGAATCCCCCGTTACAAGACACAGGCAGATACAATTAAAAGACTCAATGGACATCTGCGGCAGTGGGAGTAGTCGGCCTTCCAACATATGAATAAATCCTCACATTGTCTGCACATACCTATAGTGAAACATTGTTGCAAATGACAGGTGCACCGCGAGCTGGGAACAGCGATGGTCCCAGACTGGGAGGCTCGCGAGCGGACCAATCAAACATGGGGCTCTTATCACTGACGCCATTAACATTGACCGATCCTCAGGGGTCTTCATGTAACAATTTTCATGTATCAAATTGAAGGGACAACCCAAGTATATCACCTGACTGACCCTCAACCACTAACACCGTTCTCTATACATATGCTATACTAACCCTACCACTGGAGCAACCAATCCAGAGTGGAGATAGGTTTTTTGCTAAACTTTCCAAGGTGACGCAAGTAGCGCGTCATATTAAGGTAAAAAGGGCCTGCGAGCCCCACGATTGTGTGTGTGTCAGGACGGACGCGTACGATCCTTGACCCATCCCTGCCGTTTTGTCTAATAAACAGCAGAACCACCTTGCTTCTTGCGTGTGTCTCATACTCTGTTGGTTTTGGGATATACGGGAGGAGTTGGGGCCTCCCTGCCCGGAGGTCCGCGGACGGCCCAGCCGACCCCGGCAGAATTTCCCCCCGACAACAGGATCGTAATCATACACACAAATAGGCAATGGCTGCAGCATGCACCCTAGAAGTACAATATTTCTAATCTGGACATTTTGGATAGTAAAATAATAATAGCTTACCTATCAGAATTTTGAGTAATGTTAAATATGGAATAAATAGTTAACAATTGAAAATTTACCACACACTTGTGTTAGTGGAAAAAATACATATAACAATGCACAATGCATACAAATTAAAGGCACATACAATGAAAATAAAGTAAGGAAGAAGGGATGTTAAAGTGACAAGTAAAACCGAAAACCCCCAAAATTCACCAGTCATGGTAAGCTAAGGATCAAGATTGCTAATGTACAATTTGATATTAGAGAAAAATATGAAAGAACAGAAACCATTTTCTGTCGCAAATACTTTTCTCTAGCATACAATAAGGACCATTATCACTATCCACAGTGTCCACAGTCCCTTTTCCACGCCATGGATCATTAAAAGACCTGGATGGCACGTGCACACCTTTGCACAGGGCAGCCCTTCTACCCTTTGTAATGTTATATTTATAACACTCCCTCAATGCCTCATTTCAAACAATCACACATCCATCCACCAATCACTTCCAAAAAATGTTTATAGAACTTTATGGCCATATAAAGCTTCCACACACCAACTGCCACTTAACAATCTTTTACACATCTTTTGCATCTGCATTTCCCTTAATTATACAAACAAATAGTATACAATGCTCCTATACATGCACATATGCATTGTGCAATGAGAAAAGTGAACACATAGAAGGGGCAGTACAGGTGGGCAAGTGCTCATGAGAATCGAGGAGGGTATGCAAAGGTCGGACGCCACTGGGTAACTACTGGAGCAGAGGAGTCCCAAGGGTGGACTGCATCTTAACCATAACATCCCTTTAATAAAGTTTTTTCTGTCAATTTAATAACTTTTTGTATGTGAAAATGTGTCTTAATGTTGCATCACTGTATATAAGTTATTAATAATTCCTCTTTTCATACATTTATATAAAAGAACTATAAACCTCCTTCAAAAAAAATATTTCTTGCACCAGATACTTATTTCTGTCATTATCAGAAGCACATGCAGGAAATGTAAATCATAATTCAATTGCCTACAGCGTTGGGCACCACAACCCCAGCCGGACCAAACCACCCCTATTATTCACTGCACCTAACCTGTATCCTACCTCAGTTTCCACTAACTGAATAATGTAACCAATTGCCAGTACTCATGGCTTTCAGCCATTCCCACTCTCCAAATCCATGGCACATAGTCTTTGGCTATGCCGCATTCCCCAATAAGCAAATCAGAGTACACATTTACGTTTGCTGAGGGTCAAGCCCACTAAACAGATAACAAATAAAACACAAGACATATTTCCAAAAACATGTGTTCAGGTCCTTGCTAATTCTCATCACGCAGGTTTGTTGTAATCTAGTCAACCACTTCAAGCTGTAACCATAAGCAGAATCATTTTTCTCATTCACACCTACCACTTTGGCCATGCCGCATGCCCCGATAAGCAAATTAGAGTACACATTTCTCCTTGCCGATGGCCAGGCCCATTTCCCAGACACCAATGTTATATCACTATGTGATATACTTAACTTTTACACTCAGTTATTGTTGACCCTCCTCGTGCATATTTTCTGCAATCCCATCCAGCAATTTTCCATTGCGTTTATGGGAAAAACCACACATTTTGGGACCCTTCCTATAACTTTGCCTCCCCTGCACAAAACCTCACCAAAAACCCAAGAAATTCACCACTTATGTTAAGCTATACAACCATAACTTGTGCCACCAACATGTACTGCTAGCAGTAACAACAATGACATCAAAGATGAAATAAAAAATGGCATCATTTATGGCATCACTGATGACATCACATATCTGGGATGGTTGTTTTTGTTCAGTGACATGGAGAATTTTAAGCCAGTGACTTAATTTGGTCACACTCCAGACTCTAAAGTCTACACAAACTCTAAAGGTGCTGTATATCTTGACCTTAATCTTATGCTATGGTCTTAAGCTACTTTTCTTTGGGTTTTGCCTGAGCTCATGGAACAATAACCAGGCCCCAGAAAGACAGAGCATGTTTTATACATGATTATAAATTCTAATCGTAGTGTACTTTTATGGCAATATTGTTCCTGTGTATGTCTCCAAATTGTATGCATTGATGCTCTACATATGTATTTTTTGTACTAACACGTTTGTAGTAATTCTTCTTTTGTTAGCTAATACAACCCTTTGCATTCACCTCTCACATACTGCACTAAATACAACCAGAACTCCTCAGCACAGCAAAGCATACATACTTCACAACACTGCAACAACAAGACATAGCAAACATAGGGCCTCATTACGACCCGGGCGGTAATCATGGCGCTATTTGCCCCATGGTTGCCACCGGTAAACTACCGATTCTGCCATGGTGAATGGTGAAATTACCGCCCCATTCCATGGTTTGCGGGGGCGGTAATTCCCCATTCACCATGGCCATAGGGCTCAATGGGAATGGGGAAGGCGGTAATTACGGTACCGCAAATTGTGGTACGGTTATTACCTCCAAAGTCCCGTAAAAGCAGCCATTAAGGGAGGACCCAAAAAGGGACCTCGTAATTGGTCAGTAAGGGATTACCGGTACCGGTGCCCTTACCGGTACCGGTAATCCCTTACCGCCCGGGTCGTAAATGAGGCCCATAATCTTGCAAAACACCACACAACGGCCACCTCCAAATCTCGCACCAATCTCAGTAAATGGTCACCCGTTGCGTCCTCATCCTGCTTGATCTCTCTTCTGCCTTTGACACTGTCAACTATGCCATCCTGCTCAACTGTCTCTGTGATAACCTGGGTATCACTGGTCAGGCCCTGGCGTGGCTGACTTCTTTCCTTAATTATACAAACAAATAGTATACAACACTCCTATAAATGCACATATGCATTGTGCAGTGAGAGAAGTGCATAAATGGAAGTGGCAGTACAGGTGGGAAATCACTGCATCGCCGCTTTCTGCCCCAACTTTCAGTGCTATGCGGATGACACCCAGCTCATTTTCAGACTACCCTCGGCTTCATCCTCTCCTTCGCTCATGTCGGACTGTCTGTCTGCTATCCAGGAGTGGTGTGCCGCCAACGACCTCTGCCTTAATGCCAGTAAGACTGCGATTCTCCTCATCGGCACACCCGTTCCCTCCTTTCCTGTAGCTCTCTTGCCGGCCTCCCTTGGTCCTCTTCCTGCTCCCACCTGCAAGGTCACCTACAGAAGTCGTATTCTTTCCCTCTAACTCTCTTCCCTTTCCCTCGCCTCCCCCTTTCATTCAGTTTCCTCCCTCCAACCTTCCTATCTCTCTTCAAGATCGTAATCTAGGTGTTCTCTTTGACTCCTCTCTCTCCTTCTCCCAACACATCTCCCTCACCTCTCGCACTTGTCGCTTTCACCTCTTCAACATTCGCAAAATCTGTCTCTCTCTCTCACTTTCCATGCTACCAAACTCTTAATCTCCTCCCTCATCTTCTCCCGCCTCTTCTACTACTCTTCCTTACTCTTTGGACTCCCTACTTCTCACCTTGCCCCTCTTAAATCCATCTACCATTCTGCTGTTCGCACCCTCTGTCTTCTTACCTCCCACTCCCCCCTATCCTGTCCCATCTCCCTTTCCCTCCCTATCCCATTCAGTTAATTGCTCTTCTCATTGTTTTGTTGTTTGATTGATTCATATTGTAATTGCTTCAAGTGTTATATCGTTTATGTTTTATGTATTATGTTGTTCCATGTACAGCGCTTTGGCGTAAGGCGCTTTATAAATCAATAAATACAAATACAAATACAAATACAAGGCTAAAACCTTGGGGTCATCTTCGACTCCACACTCTCTTGCTCTCCTCACATCACTGATGTCTCTAAGAAATCACAGTACCAGCTGCACCACCTCAGAGGTATTCTGCCTTTCCTCTCCTTCCCCTGGAAGCTCATTGTCTACAGAGTTCTGGTTCTCTCTAGGCTGGATTACTGTAACAGCCTCTTTCTAAATCTTCCTGCTTCTACTCTCCACCCTCTGCAACTTATCCAGAACAGGACTGCAAGACTTGTCCTAGGCCTCAACTCAAGGGATCGTAGTGGCTGTGAGGATTAAGTTCAAAACCCTCTGCATCGTCCACAAGGCCTTCTGGGGCCTCAATACCTTCAACTCTCTCTTCCTAAATATCTTCCTTCTCGAGCTCTTTGCTCATCCGCCCCCAACTCCCTTGGGGTCAGTCGCTTCTCCAAGCAACAAGTTGGTGGTAGATCTCTTTCGTTGGCTGGTGCCTCCCTCTAGAACAGCCTCCCTTAATCTTGGGGAGAACCATCCCTGGTTCCGGAAGCACCTCAAAACCGTTCTCTTTGCTTCTGCTTTGTCTCCTCCTCTCCTCTGCTGACCTCCAGGTTGTAACCAGAACGGCACTGGTTACCTGGACACCCTCTGATTTTGGGCCCAGGTCCCTTTGTCGGCAGCGCCACACACCCGCACTGCCCGCCTGGCAACGCCCGCACTTGGGAACTGTTTCTGTATCCCTACAGTCCCCCTACCAGCTCTTGACACCTGATATTGCACTTACCCATGCACTTGCCACTCGCTGGCCGTCACTTACTTATTGTTCATCTATTCCCATGTACTGTACTTCCCCACACCCTTTCCATGCACTTGCACGATCTGAATCACACCCGGCCTAGTAGGATCATTGTCCGCCCTCCCTTGTACCCTCCCTTCCCTCGTCGCGCCTTGAAACACTTGTGTATAGGCGCGTTATAAATGCCATAGCATATCATATCATATCAAGCTGCCAACAGCACATCACAGGTCCCTTGTTCTTTTCCCACTCCTCCCACTGACCGTACCCTGTCCCTGCCCTATTTTTTCACAGAACCACCAGAGTGTCGAGAGACCACGCAAGTGGCACCTCTGCACGGTATAAAAACCTTTGACATTAAAATTAACATTAACATATAAATGTTACTAAGCTTTTACTCTATGTGATATGTTAATAATGTTTTACTTGTTAAGTGTATTCTTTTCATAATTTTATGTTTATTGTTTAGTACAGAATATATATTTACAATTATTACATGTACCTTGACAATTGATATTTTTGTATATTTTTGTATATTTTTGTATATGTAAAGTATGACGCATTAATTCTTATGTATATTTTGTTGACGATTTATGGTAATATTGCATTTCATGTTAAGTATGTGGGTGAGTAAGGTGACCAGGATACGCATATTTTTTCAAATAATTGCAACCTTTTTTTAGTTATGTGATTATTGATTTTTAGTCTTTGTTGCAATATTAGCATATGTTGTAAGAGAATGTAGTAAAATTGTGTGTGGCATAAGAGTATGTTGCATAACAGTGTGTGCCATAAGTATATGTGTCATAGGTACGTACACGTATTGTATTTTTCTGTGATGTGACAGCATGTGCCTTCAGATTGTGTATTGTGTGTGTTGCAGGTGCATGCTTTGAAGGAGCATGTGTTGAAGGAGCGTGTGTTGTAGGAGCATGTGTTGTAAGAGCATGAGTCATATTAGTGTGTATCATAAAAGGGTATGTCATCAGGTGGCGTTTTATTGGAGAATGTGCCATCAGAGCGGGTGTAGTATATCCATATGTTTTGTAGGCACAGGTGTGATATGTTCATGTGTTATATATACACGTAATGTAGGTGCACGTGTTATAGGTACATGTGTCAGGAGCATGGGTGATAAAAGTGTGTTTTGTAAGTGAGTGATTAATTGTAGTGCAAGTCATAGTTGTGCATCATATGGGTATGATTTATAAGACAGTGTCGCAGGATTCTGTGTTGTAAGAACATGTGTTATAGGAGTATGTTTCGTAGGAACACATGTTGTAGCAGTGTTTATTATACATCTGAGTGTCATAGGATCATGCGTTATAAGAGGGTGCATAGTAAGACTATACGGGTCATTCAGAGTTTGGAGTTAGCCATGGTGCTATTAGTACGGGTCTGGTCTGGCTGAATGGGGACTTACCGGCTCATTCTGACCTTGGAGGACCCGGTAACTCCCCATTCAGTAAACCATTCCCCATTCCCATTTGAGCCCCCATAGGGCTCAATGGGAATGGGGAAGGTGCTAATTACCGGCCCGCTAATAGCAGGCCTGTTATTAGCGCCCTGGTCCCTTAGCGGGGCCCGCAAAGGACATGTGGTTGGACCTCGGAATAGGGCAATCAGGGTATACTGGCACCGGCATCCTTACTGGTGCCGGTAAACCCTTACCGCCCAACTCGGAATAAGGCCCTATGTATAGGAGGCGTGTGTGCAGCAGGTGTGCTGATCATCGGAACATGTATAGTAAGAGTGTGAATTGAAGGAACATATGTATTAGTAGTGTGTGTTTTAGGAGCACATGTCCTAGGAGTCTGTTTCATTGTAGTTTGTTATAAGAGTGAATAGTACAAGTGTGTTGTAAGGGCATGTGTTATAGGAATGTGTGTATTGGGGGCACTTGTCGTAGGAGCGAGTTGTTAGCATTCATATACACAATGTTAATATCACAAATGTACATTTAGGGTTTTAATATCAAATGTACCTCCATTCTGCTTATGCACTGTATGCCTCCTAAAGTGTACATTTTCTTATGTAGGAAAATGTTACATTTATATCATCACTTTAAATATGATATCAAAGTCAGCTGTCATTTGACTTTGATGTGTTGTTTTATGTTTATTGTGTAATGCATGTACTGTAAAACTCATACTCTCTGCATACAGTTCATATGAAAACTGTACATTTATTCCATCACTATACAACTGACAACAAAGTCAGCTGCAACTTGCCTTTCATGTGAGTTTTTAGGAGATGCTAATTGTGTTTATGTGCGTAAAGTTGATCAGTTCTGTGTACAGTGCATATGACTTGCCATCAATATGAGTTTTCAGATGTTCATTTTTTGATGTATCAACTGTAAATCTCATACTTGCTATGTACGTGACTGCAGGGGATGCTGTAGGTGCCTGTGTGGTAGGAATATGTGTTGTAAGAATTTGTGTCGTAGGACCATGTGTTGTAAGAGTGCATGGTGTAGCAGAGCATTTTGTAGGAGTATCTTATGTGTAGTAGTTGGGTTTGGAGTAGGTGTGGTTGTCTACCGAACATGTATTATATAAATTGTGTTGTATGAGTGTTTGTTATAGCTGCCTGTGTGGTAGGAGCATGTGCCATATGATTGCATGTCATTAAAGTGTGTGTCATAGGACCATGTGCTGTAGGAGCGCATGTCATAGGAGCACATATTGTAGAAGCATGTGTCATAGGAGCATGTGTGTGTGTTTAGTAGGAGCAAGTGTAAAAGCGGCACGCTTCATAAGAGCATGTGCTGTAGGAGGGCATGTTGTAGGAATGTGTGCCATAAGAGTGTTTATGGTTGGAACATGGGCCATATGAGCACATGTCATACATCCATATGTTATGTGTAGCAGGCACATATGCAGTAGGAGTGCTTGTCATCTGAACATGTATTATAAGAATGTGTGTTGAAAAGCGCATGTTATAGCAACAGGTGTCATAGGTGCATGTGTTGTATGAATGTGTGGTGTTTGTTGTAACAGTGTGCATGGTAGGAGCATGTGTGGTAGGACCATGTGCCATCGGAGAACATTTCACAGGAGAATGTGTCAAAGGTGCATGTGGCATAGGTGCATGTGTCCTAGGTGAATGTCTTCTAGATGCAGGTGTCCTAGGTGCATGTGTGAGCATCTACATGTTATCTGTACTAAGCGTGTGTGTATTCGGTGCACATCTCATTGGAGCATGTTATTAGTTTTCAAATACACAATATTAATATCACAAATATATGTGTAGATGTTTAAAATAAAATATACCTCCATTCTGCTCATGCATTTTATTCTTCCTAAAGTGAAAATTTTCACATGAAAAGTGAACATTTTCATATGAAAACTGTACATGTATTCCATCACTATAAAACTGACATCAAAGTCAGCTGCAACTTGTCTTTCATGTGAGATTTTAGGAGATGCTAATTGTGTAATGTGCGTAAAGTTCATATGTTCAGTGTACAGTGCATATGACTTGCCATCAATGTGAGTTTTCAGTTGTTCATTTTGTGATGTATCAACTGTAAATCTCAGACGCGCTATGTAAGTGACAGCAGGGGATGCTGTAGGTGCCTGTGTGGTAGGAATATGTGTTGTAAGAATGTGTTTCGTAGGACCATGTGTTGTAGGAGTGCATGGTGTCGCAGAGCATTTTGTAGGAGCACCCTATGTGTAGTTGGTGGGTTTGGAGTAGGTGTGGTTGTCAACCGAACAAGTATTATATGAGTGTGTGTTGTAGGAGTGCTTGTTATAGCAGTGTGTGTGGTAGGAGCATGTGCCATATGAGTGTGTGTCATTAAAGTGTGTGTCATAAGAATGTATGTAAGTATGTGTCATAAAGGTGTGTGTGTAATAGGACCATGTGTTGAAGGAGCGCATGTCATAGGAGCACATATTATAGAAGCATGTGTCATAGCAGCATGTGTGTATGTTTAGTAAGAGCAGGTGTAAAAGCTGCACGCTTCATAAGAGCATGTTCTGTAGGAGGGTGTGTTGTACGAGTGTGTGTCATAAGAGTGTGTATGTTTGGAACATGGGCCATAGGAGCACATGTCATACATCCATATGTTATGTGTAGCAGGCACATATGCAATAGGAGTGCTTGTCATCTGAACATTATAAGAATGTGTGTTGAAAAGCGCATGTTATAGCAACACGTGTCATAGCTGCATGTGTTGTATGAATGTGTGGTAAGTGTTTGTTGTAACAGTGTGCATGGTAGAAGCATGTGTGGTTGGACCATGTGCCATAGGAGAACATTTCACAGGAGAATGTGTCAAAGGTGCATGTGGCATAGGTGCATGTGTCCTAGGTACATGTTTCCTAGATGCTTTTGTCCTAGGTGCATGTGTGAGCATCTACATGTTATCTGTATTAAGCGTGTGTGTATTCGGTGCACATCTCATTGGAGCATGTTATTAGTTTTCATATACACAATGTTAATATCACAAATATACGTGTAGGTTTTTAATATAAAATGTACCTCCATTCTGCTCATGCATTTTATGCTTCCTAAAGTGAACATTTTCACATGAAAAGTGAACATTTTCATATAAAACATGTACATTTAATTCATAACTTTAAAACTAACATCTGAGTCAGCTGTAACTTGACTTTGAAGTGAGTTTTTTAGATGTTCATTTTGTAATGTGTAAGCAGTAAACCTCACATGCTATGTGTACAGCTTGTATGAAAATTGTACATTTATTTAATCATTTTAAAGATGACATCAAAGTCAGCTCTGACTTGCCTTTCAGTTGCATTTTCCAGGGATGTTAAATGTGTAATGTACGAACAGTTAAACTCATAAGCTCTGTGTACAGTTTGTATGACTTGCCTTTGATGTGAGTTGTCAGGAGATGTTCATTTTGTAATGTAACAACTATAAAACCCATGCTCTCTGCAACACAAGTTGTAGGTTCTTGTGTGGTAGGAGTATGTGTTGTAAGAATGTGTGTGAGTTGGCCTTGTTTGTAGGATTGCATGTAATATAAGTGCATGTTGTAGGAGCATGTGTCTGTGTGTGTAGTAGGAGCACATGTAGTGACTCACATGACAATAGAGCATGTATTTTAGGAGAGCATGTTGTAGGATTGTAGGAGTGTGTGTTTTAAGAGTGTGTGGTAATTGTGCAAAGTGTGTGTGGTTAGAACAAGAGTCATAAGAGCATGTGATGTGCATCCACATGTTATGTATAGTAGGTGCATGTGTAGTAGGTGTGCTAGCCATTGGAATATCTCTTATAGTAATGCATGTTGTAGGAGCATATATTGTAATAGTGTGTTTCATTACAGTGTTTGTCATAAGAGTGTGTGTTAAGTGTGTGTTCTAAGACCCTATGTGGTAGGAGTGTGTGTGGTAGAAGTATGTGTCAGAGAAGCATTTGTCATAGGAGCATGTGTCATAGGTGAATGCGTCTTAGGTGCATGTTTCCTAGGTGCATGTGAGAGCAGTTGTCATACATGTACATGTTATCTGTAGTAGATGCATGTGTATTAGGTGTGCTTGTCATCAGAACATGTATTATAGGCAGGTGTGTTGTAGAAGCGCAACTTACAGCAGTGCATGTCATAGGAGCAGATGTTGTAGGAATGTGTGTCAACAGAGTGTGTTTTGTAAGAGTGTGTCTGGTAGGACGTGTGGTAGGAGAGTGAGATGTAGGAACATGTGTGTTAGGAACCTTTGTGGCAGGAGCACATGTCATAGCAGCATGTGTCATAGGAAGATGTGTCATAGTCCCATGTGTCCTAGGTGCATGTGTCCTAGGTGCATCTGTCCTAGGTATGTGTGTCCTAAGTACATGAATGAGAACTTGTTGTACGTCTGCATGTTATGTGTAGTATGTTTGTATTAGACGGTTGTATCGTAGGAGCATGTTATTAGTGTTCATATATACAATGTTAATATCACAAATGTACATGTATGGTTTTAATATAAAATGTACCTCCATTCTGCTCATGCAGTGTGCGCCTCCTACAGTGTACATTGTTGTTTAAAAAGTGTTCCTTTTTCGTATGAAAAGTGTAGGTATTCCACCACTTTAAAACGAATATCAAAGTCAGCTGTGACTTGACTTTCATGTGAGTTTTTAGGAGATTTTAACTGTGTAATGTATGAACTGTAAATCTCATACGCTCTATGTATATTTCCTATGAAACCTCTCCATTTACTCCATCACTTTCAAACTGACATCAAAGTCAGCTGCGACTTGACTTTCATGTAAGTTTTTAGGAGATGTTAATTGTGTAATGCACGAACAGCAAAACCGATATGATCTATGAGCAGTCCTTATGCTCTATGTTCATGATTGCAACGCATGTTGTAGGTGCCTGTGTGGTAGGAGTGTGTGTTGTAAGAATGTGTGTGCCATAGGACCATGTGTTGTTGGAATGGAGCATGTTATGTGTAGTATGTGTGTGTGTGTGTGTGTGTGTGTGTGTAGTCAGCCTGCTTTTCATCAGAACATGAATTAAAGGAGTATGTGTTGTAGAAGTGAATGTTATGACATTGCATTTAGTAGGAGCATGTTCTGTAGGAGTGTGTGTCATTAGAGTGTGTGTCATAACAGTGTCCAGTAAGTGTGTGTGGTAGGAGCGTGTGTGGTTTGATAATGTATCATAGAAGCCCTTGTTGTTGCAGCACCCTTCATAGAGGCATGTGTCGTAGGTGCATGCATTGTAGATGCATTCGTCCTAGGTGCATGTCAGAGAACTTTTCATATGTCTACATGTTATGTGTAGTAAGCATGTGTGTATTATGTACATGTGTCATAGGGGCGTGTTATTAATGTTCGTGAAGACAATGCTAATATTACAAATGTACGAGTACGCTTTTAATAAAAAAATTACCTTCAAACTGATCATGCATTGTATGCTTCCTAAAGTGTACATTTTCATATAAAAATTGTACATATATTCCATAACTGTAACATGTCTTTGATGAGAGTTTTTAGATGTTACTTGTGTAATGTGTGAAATGTAAAACTCATGAGCTCTGTGTATAATTTGTATAAACAGTGTACATTTATTTCATCACCTTAAAGTCAACTGAGACTTGAAATTTTGCATGCACAGGCGGCTGCCTCAAACTATTACTGTGGAATATATTCACATTTATGTAATGCAAGCTTTCAAAAGTCATTAAGAAAAGTCTTTTTCTGAAACGCCATGGAGACTTCATCTTAACCTTAAGAATGTCCTGCTCTAGCATGAATTAATTTTTTTATATATTACACAGCCACGATAGGGGGGTGTCCTGAGGACGCTATGCCTGTCCGTACTGTTCGTAGGCAAGTTGAAACTGTTCTAAGTGCACTCATCATGTCCGCTGACATTAAAAGTGCCCATATGGCGTAGTTAAAATGTTTGACTGTATGGGTGTGATATGCTGCGGTGGTTGTGGCCAGGGCATAGAGTCTTGGGAGCATGGCCATATGGCCATACACCCAAGACTCTATGTCCTGGCCACAACCACCGCAGCCTATCACACCCATAGTGCACTCTATGGGTGTGATAGGCTGCGGTGGCTGTGGCCAGGGCATAGAGTCTTGGGAGCATGGCCATATGGCCATACACCCAAGACTCTATGCCCTGGCCACAACCACCGCAGCATATCACACCCATAGTGGCTTATAACTTTGGGATCCAAGAACAAATTTATAAGCAACAAAGTTATAAGCCACTATGGGTGTGATATGCTGTGGTGGTTGTGGGCAGGGCCTATAGTCTTGGGTGCATGGACAAGACCAAATTTATAAGCACCAAAGTTATAAGTCACTGTGTGTGTGATTTGCTACGATGGTTGTACTTATTAAAATATACTTACTGTTTGGTTTAGTAACTGGAGTACATGTATTTCTGTGATAAAAGAAAAGATCATGTTAGTATTGGTATTTTGTAACGACTTATAACATTGAATAATCAACGTTTTTTTTTTACCCTCATATTTAGTAGAATACAAACCAGTGTACTGTGCAATTTTCTCCGTTTCTGTGTTTGTTGCTAAAATCATTGGGTCTGTGGGAGAAAAAAAAATCCATGTTGTATTAAAAAAATAACTTTTTTTGTTATGCTACAGTCTATTTGTGTGTTTGTTTTCAGTGTTCACTTGTTGTTTCTGGCTAATGCTCTATATATTGGTTTGTTGCAGATTTTTGGAGCAGTAAGATACCTGTTGACATATTATAACTGTGTATTTTTTGGTATAATGAAGTGGTGTTGATTTATCTGTTTGGATATTGTAAAATTTTGGGGCAGTTAGATACCAGTTGGTGTATTCTAACTGTCTATTTTTTGTTATAATGTAGTGGTATTGATTTATCTGTTTGGTTATTGAAAATCTTGGGACAGTTAGATACCAGTTGACGTATTCTAACTATCTATTGTTTGATGTAATGTAGTAGTATTTATTTATCTGTGTAGTTGTTGTAGAATCTTGGGGCAGTTATATAGCTGTTGGCATATTGTAACAGTTTATAGTTTTTTAATAGAAGTTTAGTTAATGTTTAAGTACAGTTGAGTTAATAAATTTTTGTTTTAAGAAGATTAAATAAGCGTTTGTAAGATTTGCAGGTAATCTCTGCTTTAGAGTAATGGTACTATCATTACATTCAACCATCCACATTTTTTATATATATATGCAGTATAGTGACCTGCATTGGTTGTGGCTCCTGTGTGGTAGATTATACCTATTGTTGTGAAGGTTTTCTTACCAAGTGATACTTGACCATGTGTGAATCCAGTCAGCTTGCAGTTGTTTTTGGTACCATCTGCATTGTAACGTAGAAGCATTAGTATTACGTATTTACTATGTGTTTATATTAGTAAGGTGGAGCGATTATCCGAATTGCAGGTAGTACATAATGTACCATGGTTTGCATTTTGTACAAGTTGCTGAAATGGAACGGATTCACAATTAGATATTGATACATACACAAAGCGCTCATTGGGGATGTGTTCTTGTGTCACATTGTTGCAGAGAGTGTATGTATGTTTCCACATGTATGAAATCTGGAAGATTTCATTTATAGGTATGTTTTTGTTTTCCAGTACTTGTAGTAAGTAGATTAGAAATTCTTGTGGATCTTCCTGTGAGTTTATAGTGAATTTCACCATTCCAGCACAGTAGTCCAATTGTTGTCTTATTCAATAAATACTATAAGTGTTGTCAGGATTGTTTGTTGCGTTTCTATGAAGTACTAACATTTGCAAACACAATTGGCCTGTACTGTGTAAGTAAATGTTGTCAACAATTGGTGGTAATTGAAATAGAATATTCATTGCTACATTTGCGTAGCAACTTACACCAATTACATTTGAACGTTTAAATGGACTAGGTAGTTTTGTATCTGAGTGCTTTTTTTTGAGTTTGTCTTTCTTTTTTGAAGAAGTACCTGGTTTACTTTCCCTAATAGTTTCTTTTTTGTTTGTGGTACTTGATGAAGTATTAGTTTTTTTATTCTCTTTGGAGGATTTGCAGTTACATCCTGTTACATTTCTGTTTGATTTAGTTGTCTTTTAGAACATTTTACTTTTTGTGGAACAGGATATGTTTTTAGATGGGAGGTGTATAGTGAATGAAGTCTATTGTATTCTAAAATGCAAGGAATATCAGTGTTTACTTTACTTGCATCAAAGTTGATTAGAAATAGACCGTCAAGTGTACGTAAACGTGATAGTGCTAGGTAGCTCATGCCTTCTTTAAAGACTGTGCTACCAATGTCTATCAATGCTTTGTCTCGGTTAAGACCTTGTGATTTATGAATGGTGACTGCGTATGCAAGAGTTATAGAAAATTGTTCTCTGCGTACATACATGTCTTTGAAGAGAAGGAATCGAGCTGTTGAGCGTCCTATCCTTTTTACTTCTGAAAGTTTGTCAAAGAGAATATTGACAAACTGAATGTTGTTGTCATGTGGGTACGTTTGAAAGCCAACAACTGTACCCAGTGCTCCATTAACCAGTCCTTGATCCACGTCAAGGTTACGTTTACGCATTACTCTGCAATTTAAGGATAATCCAGCTGTGTTGGAGATTGAATTTAGTCTTGTTGTGGCTTGTTCACACATGGGGAGTGTCATACCATGCATGTCTAGTTTGTCTGTAGCGCTAATTTCGATTATTGGTTGCATTTCTTTTTTTAACATTGTTTTATTGAATTTGAAACAGCTTGCAAGAGTTGGCATTAAGGCCATACAATTGACATTTTTGTGGCTAATTGTTCCATAACATCCGTAGCACATGCATTATCGGCATAAAGTGCATGAATGTGCCGGGTTTTCAATATTGCTTGTGCTTCTTGAGAAAATATACCAAATCTAATACTTTTTAAGATGTTGGCATAAATGAGATCTGCAGATTGCCACATGTTTTCTGTTAATTCTCTATATTGGAAATGTTGCCGACAGTTTTACGGCAGAGTTTGTGTCCTAAGGTTTTAAAAATAGGCTCACCTTTCACTGGTGTCAATTGAAGAAGATCTCCAAAAACCATAATGTGTTTTCCTCCAAAGAGCTCTTCGTAGATTGTTTTGAGTATTTCTTGTAATCTGAGGTGAATCAAAGCCAACATTAGGTTGGAGAACATGCTCACTTCATCTATTAGTAGCATTTTCATTTGTTTTAATACTCTGCGTAGTTCCATTGCAGCTTCTGTAGAAAGTTTGTAATAGTCTGATTTATTTTGGTGTTCTACTGGCAGGAGTAGTAATCAGTGTAAAGTGACACCGCCTATGTTGTAGGCAGCTAAACCCGTGGGGGCAGTAACAACAGCTGACAGTTTGTTGTTTGTCAATTGTTGAAGGAATTTACTGATGATTTTGATTAAGAATGTTTTGCCAGAACCAGCTTCACCAATGACGTACAGTAGTATAGGTTTGTAATTTTGCAGGTGCATTCTTTGTTTTCATGTTGTACACCATGTGCAATTGGCTATGTGGAATAGACACATGGTTTCCAAAGTGTTACTTTTGTTTGGGTAGTATGTGTCCAGCAAATTGTTTTTTAAAATGTCTTGGCTCTTGGGATGATGTTTGGCTATTGTTTCTATATCGACGTATGATTTTAGAATTCTTTTTCTAGATTTAGCAGGACCAAGACTTAGCCATACTATATTTTCAGATTTTCCATACAAAGCAGTACCAGTTAAACGATCTGCTACTTCATAGGAGCCACATTCTCTATGGGAGAGCATTTTTATGCCCAAGCTGTACAATTTCTGAGCCAGTGTTTTGTCTGATGACAGGTCATTCCAGAGTTCTTAGAGCTCTGTTTTTTCTGCTTTGGTTAAGTAAGCTGTAACATATTGTGCAACTGCAGTGGAATTGTCTGCAATGTACTGCACAACTATGTTTGCATTCCATAAGTGGGCAATGATTGCATTGTAATCATTGATATATTTTTCTTCTTCCGTTCTTTTTATGTAATATGTATTTTTAGGTGATTTACCTTTAACACTATGTCTAACTGAAGACATGAAGTTGTTTACTTGACCTGTTTTTGTAACCCGTCTAGGGAAACCAAAGCAGCATTTGGTGTAGTATTTCCCTTTGTTTTTGTATTTGCGACGACAATATTTGCCACATTTGTATCTTTGAAATTGTAAAATTTGTGCATGAAGATCACTATTTGTTGCTTCTGATGGAATTTCACAAGTGACATATTTTTCAATAAACTGTAACACAGTGGCGTCATTGTCTTGACCAAATTTAGGAGCATCTTTAATCCATAAAAGCATGTGGATATGTGGTGCTCCTCTGGTTTGGTATTCTTTTCTCCAAAAGAAGTGTTGTACTTCTCCGAGGGGAGGAACAGTTGTATTACAAATAAAGTGTAGCATAGCAATGAAGCGATGGTGAAAATATCTTGAAACATTAACAGGATCTAGAGAACAAAGTTCTCCAGGTGTTAGTATGTCTATGTTTTTTTTGTTTTTGTTTGATATGTGTAGGAAATCATGTAAATCTTCCCATGCATATTCTGAACAACTTAATGTAACAAACCAAGTGGGTGGGCCAAGGTTTCTTATCATACAACATACATTTCCATGACGTCGAAACCAGTACTCTTTAGTACCACGCATGTTTGCTAATAGATTTGTAATACTTGATTGTAAAACCTGATCTTTTTGTTGCACTTTTTGTGATAATTGTGTAGCTGACATATTTTGAAAGTGGGATCCTGATTTTAATGCGTGTGCAACTCTGTAACATAAAGTTGCTAGTTCACTTTCAAAGAGTAGGTGGAATATGTATTCCACATTTTGTCTAAATCTGGGATCTTCAGAATACATCCGTAACGAGCGGTATTCTGATGCTGTTATTTGAATAGGTCTATCATCGTATCTTCCTCCTTTGCCAGTAGGAAAGAGTAGAGGAAAAGCACGTGCTTCTATACTTTTTTCCCATATGCTGATCAGTGATCCTTTTGTGTGTCATTAGAGTGCAATGGATGAATTGTGTAATGGTTTAAAGTATCGGATACTGTAGCAGGATCTAGAAGCTCAAATTGACCAGCTTCTGGTGACTCTTGAATTATTTCAGTGGTTTCCTTCATGTTTTCTTCAATATTCATTTCTTTGTAGTATTCATTATTGTCTTTTAGATATTGCAAGGCTTGTCTAACTTTATGAAAATATACCAGTTGTTGTCATTTTTTTTTTTGTCTTTTGTAGGTACACCATTTACTAAGATAATTAAAGATTGCTCCATTGGACGTTGCACTCCCAGAGTGTGCACAATTTTTTTTAGATCTAATGGTAAATACACTACTTTTCCATGAATACCTTTCAATAATTCACAGGGAGGTAATTTTGCTGTTTTTGGTTGAAGGCGTATTATTGCTTGAAAGGGGTGCACTGTTTGAATTATGATGCTCTCATATAAATTGAGTTATTGTAGGGGTTTTGGTAGTGGAAATAATTCCAAATTATTTGTGATAGCACGTGAAGGAGTTTGGTTGTTGTCAAGTTTTTTAGTCAAGTAACTGCAAAGTATTAAGGGGTCAGTTATTTCGTATTTGTCTTCTGCTATAAGGTAGAGAGCTAATTCAAACCATTTAGAATCTTCATTGTCTTCTATTTTGTATGTTAGGTCTACAGTTTTTGTGTTACTTTTATAAAAAGTTCTGCGGCAACATAAACACACATGGTTTGGTACTTCAGCTGATGTACTTTAAATGTCAGTATTTCTTTTTTGTATGTGTGTAGTAGAAGGTTGCCTTGCATAGAATTGTTGCTAATTTGTTTAAAAGCTATTTCATTCCGTAAGTGGCTTTCACTTCCAAAATATAAGTTGGTCTTTTGCTGTACCATGTAGAAGAATGTTATTTAAATTGGCTAGTGCTAAAGCAGGACTTTTAGCATAGTACAGTTTATAGACTAGATTTCTTATAGTTGAATGATGTGTTGATATCATTTTGATATAATGGAAGGTGGTTTTGCAAGTAGGTCCTGAAATGCAGACCAATGAATGTCCTTGTTGTCCTGTGAACTTGCACACTGGACAGGTATCCATATTTTGCAGTAGTTTAATTTTGATTTTGTCTTTGCGTTTCACATATTGATTGAGGAATTGGCGTAAAGACTTGAAAGATTTTTTGGGTATGTTACACATTGACGTGCATGGCCATTTGTATACTAGACTTTCTGATTCAGTTGAATGGAGAGTTAATTCTAAGTTTTCTAGGGATATTTTTGTAAGCAGTATTTCTTGTTCCATTATGGTATTATTAACTTTTTCATAACCTCGTCCACTGCTCTGTATGGCAATTCTATTTGTTTGCTTTGGTTTGTATGCTTCTTCATTAAAATATGGTTCTGTGCTTGTAGTGTGTCTCCACTCACCTCCACAGATATTTAAGAAGTTATTTCTGTTGACATTTCGTTTATTGAGAAGTCTTTTTTGTAATTTAGTCATTAGTTTTGTTACTGGTTATATTTTGTTTAATACTAAAATAAATAACTTTATTTTGAGAAAGATTACACTGTCTATCAAAGCTTCTAAGATTAACTTCCTACGATAGTTTTTAAGGGTTGTGCCTGATTTCTCTCCTGTTTTTATCAGATTTTGAAGGACCCTGTGACGGAACATTTTTGCTAAAATACTTTTTTGCTGACTTGGCACTATATCAAGATTTATAGCAGCAGTTTTATCAGTAGTGGTAGCTGAATTTTTGTTAATTGTTTTTTGTTTGGTTTTACATTTTGATAGAGGAAGCAAAGTTTCTGTACTTGAAGCTTGTTTTGTTTCGCTAAATGACTGTATTAGCTGTTTTGTTTGAACTTTTGTTACAAATTCTGCTAGAGATGGATGTTTATTTTGGACACTTCTATTTTCATTTGCTCTACTTCTGCGTTGCTTTATACAGACTTGATTTTTGGTAGGCATTCTTTAGGGTCTGTTGAAAAAAATAAAGAAGGTATGGGTTGGGGTGTTCTGCAATGTATGTGTGCTGTGTGCATGAGTGTCTGAGTATGATGATAAAGATGTATGTGATGGTGTGTGATTGTGCATTGGGCAACTACAACTAGTTGGGATGGGTATTCTTGAATTTATGTGCTACTAAACTGGGGTTGAGATGACAGTAGAAAGTAAGCTAGTGGTGTGGAGAAGTACAAATAGTAAATCTAATGGTATACAATTAAAACAGTTGTTTGTTCTATAATATCAAAATTCTAGGGGCTGAGTTGGGTCATTTATGTGCCAAAAAATGGGAATGTGTGCGCCATTCTGCCTGTAAATCTCTGTTTAAGAAATGGGGTTTTGTGGACAGAATGGTACAAAATCTCTATTTTTAGGTGCAGAAATAGCATTAATTAACCTTACAGTGTGTTTGAGTAATAGTACAAATATTATGGTGGTATTTAACTTACTTTTTTTCTGGAATGAGCAGGTTTCTTCTTAGTTCTTCTTTGAACTTCAAATTCGGCTGCTTCTTTTCAGGAGAGTGGCCTTCACTGCAATTGTAAAGGAAACAAATTAGTAATTCTGTTTGTATATAGCACTGATTTTAATTTAGACATTGATTTTTATGTGTTTGTACAAGTATTGTTGTTTGATATTTGAACATAGTGTGTGCATGCAATTTTGTTTGAGTATGTTAACTCTTTACATTGTACATTAAATATGTTAGTTCAACATGCTTTGCCAATGTGTGTGTAAAAAGAAATTAAATAGCAGATAGGTTTGGAAGTTACAGTTGATTATAGGAGATGGGAAAAATGACAGTAAGTTTATTTTATAGGTTATACAAGCTAAAAGTCAGTTAATTTGTTTTTTATTAATCTATAAGAATTGTACATGTACTATACAGAAAATATGTATGCCTGTAGTTTGTGTCCATGCTTATGGATATGCATGCAGCTGCAAGTAGAAATCTTGGAGACGTGTACAGTATTTCTTGTAGAATGTGCTTTCCAATGAGATTAACAGTACATTTGAAGTGCTGATCGATGATGATGCAGTTAGATGTAGAGGTCTTGGATGTGATTGGTGGATGGTTGTGTGATTGCTTAACTATGTCCAATGAGGGAATGGCACAGAAAGTGAAATGGAAATGGTAGAAGGACTGTCCATGTTTCGATATGTCGGTGGACATGGCGGTAGTCCGCGGACATCGCGTGTTACATCCGGGGATTTTGGGGTGGGGAGGCATGCAAATGAGAATGAGCAGAGCAAGGGATTGGTTTAGTGGGTGTCTTGTGCCAGGAGAGAGTTTCTCAGATACTCTTTTTGCTGAGAGAAGAACTAGAACATATAGCTATGGCTGTGTGTTTCAGAAAACAGATTGTTTGGATTTTCGGGAGACTCATGGATACAGTGGTTGAAGGTGCATGCAGAAAGCTGTGGAGTAGATGTAGATCTTGGATTTCCACATGTGGAAGTGCACTGGCATGGAGTACGTGGAATGAAGTGGTTGGACTTGCTACCTCTCTGTGCTACTTTGGAGGACAGAGCAACATCCAGACATAATTGTAATTCATTGAGGGAACAGTTTAGGACATGTGTCTGGAATTTCTTTGCAATTTGCAATGAAAGAAGGACTTGGGAAGGTCATGGACATGTTTCCAAACTCTCAAGTCATTTTCATTTTTTTACGGATTGCGCAGAGACAAATGTGGCTTTGTTCTTCTTCATTTGGTCCACAAATGGAGAAAGCAAGGCGCAATGTCAATAAGGCTGTTTGTGCCTTTCTAAGAGATTTTGGCATGTCCTCTTTTCACAATGAAAATATATGTTTCGTAGCACATACATTTTTCGCAGAGATGGAGTCCATCTTACTTATGCTGGCAATCAAATTTTTCTGAGAAATGTACAAAATCCATTGCGACCTTTTTTGGAATTACAGCATCCATTTTGTAGTAGGTATTGAGCATTGAAAATTTTTCAAACACAAACAAACACCACCAAAAGGCTCTTTTCAGAGCCACCACTTCCTCCCAGACAAAACTGCAATCGTTATGATAGGGCAGCACCCCAAAATTTTAGATGTTCACGAACTGTCCGCGGACTTCTAAAAAATACACAAGGCCCTGCTTCATTTATTTTCACTTCTATTTTTAAACTGTGAAATGCGGCTCTGAAAAGAGCCTTTTTTTATTTTTGTTGTTTTATATATTTTTTTGTTTTTTTATAAACGACACACTAGGAGAGGAGGAAAAAGGAGGGTAAGGGGGGGACACCAACCACGGGGATGAGAAAGGGCGGGTGGAGAGAGGAAGATGTAGAGTGGGTCTTACTTGGGTAGTGAGCAGATCTTCTCGTGCTCTGAGACCAGAGTCTCAAAAGCACTTTGAAGTCTCTCCCCCCTGCAGAGTACTGCGTTGCAGTACATACACACAACTGTCACCCTCGAAAGATAAGGGTCATCAGCATTGCGTATGGCCTGTGAGGCAGCTTGAGGAATACGCTGTCCCACAGGAGTCTTCCTTGTGGTGACAGGATCGGAAACGGAGGATGTAGTAGAGGAAGTCAACCTACTACACTCCTCGCAAGGTACAACCTTGCGAATGGCCCCAGTGTGGAATGACCTTAAGTGTCGCTTCATAGTAGTTGTCCCAAAGCTGTGTGAACCAAGCCTACCGCGACTGTGTACCATTTTGCACTTTTTGCAGGTGACTTGGTTCGCACGTGCCTTAGGTACATTACCACGAACGGTAAGTAACCGCCACACCCAAGACTCACGTCGAGTGCTGGTAGTAGGGACTTCCACTACCTCATTCTCGTCATCCTCTTCATCCTCCTCTGCATCCTCACTCCTGTTCCCCTCTTCAGGCCCTTGGGGAGGTAGTGGTGGTGGAGGGGGTGGGGGTGGTGCTGAGGCAGATGGAGCACCAGTTAGCAGTACTGCAGCCATGGATGCCATTTGTGATGTCATCTTTGATGTCCTGGGTGTTAGTCTTAGCAGTGCACGGTGGTGGCGTGAGTTATGGTTGCTTAGTTTACCATAACTGGCGAATTTTGGGGGTTTTCGGTTATACTTGGAAGCATAACGTCCCTTTAACAAAGTTTTTTTACTGAATATATATATATGTATATATATATATATTTGTTTTTTTTCGGGGAAAAAACTTTAGTTGCAGGGATGTTAAAGTGAAAATGTAATGTAACAAATTCCCTGAAGTTCAGCTAAAGCCACCTTAACTTTGCACCCCCTGTTGCGCAGCCCATGACCATAATGATGACATCAAAGAGGGCATCCCCGATGACATCACTGATGACATCACTGGTGGCATCAATAATTACATCATCTAATCACATTACAACACTAACCGGCCATGACCAAGGTACTTTGTCACAGTACCTAATTAGTATTCCTACCAAAACCCCTGCACCCCTTTTCCTTGTAACAGGCCTGAATAGTAGTCTTACCTATATACCCCCATGTCATTCTTCCTTTTTGCCAATAGTAATATTATCATTAGCCCCACACCCCTCTTCCTCGTCCAGTACACAATGGTAATGTTACCTTTACCCTTACATCCTTCTTCCTTCTCACAATCCCCCACTAACCCAACTCCGTCTTCCTCATCACAGTCCTCCACCAGCACACGTCACTCTTCCTCATCACAGTCCCCCAATAACCCCACCTCACTCTTCCTCATCACAATCCCCCACTACCACTTTGTCACAAACAGTACCCCATTACCATAACTCATTCTTTCTATTAACAGGCCCTCACTACCACTGTGTGACTCTTCCTTGTCACAGTACACTACTATCACAACACAACTCTTACTCATCACAATCCCCACTGCAACCATCTCACTCTTTTATTTATTTATTTATTTATTTGATATTTGTAAGGTGCTTATCAACAAATGGTGTTTTAAGATGCCACTAGACAAAAAAAGGGGGGGCAGGGGAGAAGATCACAGTCACGGTCCTACTAGGCCTTGTGACATTCAGATTGTGCAAGTAGAGTAACAGAAAAGTGCAAGGGAGGGTGGGGGCGTACCAGTCTGCAGAAAATGCAAATTGTTGCAGTGGTAAGGGAAGTTCAGAGTAAAGAGAAGAAAATGCAAGTGAATGGGGGGGTGGCAGAGGAATGGGGGAAGAGGGCCAGAGGGTCTAGGCAAGAGTTAAGGGGAGGTCAGGCAGCCAAGTGCCCAGGATTACATGGGGTGCAAGGGTTGAGGGTCCACATGATTAGTGTGAGGAGGGGGTGGACTTGGCAGGGAACCTGGTGACCAGAAAAAACTCTGAGTGAACCAGGCAGCCAGTCACTCTTGCAGATGAGGGAGTTAGCAGGGAAGAGACAGAGGAAAGGATGACGAGACAATGACGGTCTTGAGGAGCTTCCTGAACTGAAGGCGATCCGTCTCATGCCTGAGATGGGCAGGGACACCATTGCAGAGGGAGGCTCCTGCGGAGGAGAGAGATCTACTCCCCACTCTCTGCTTAGAGAAGTATCTGAGCTGCGAAAGTTGGAGCTAGAGGAGGAAGGGCTCTAGCAGGGAAGTATTTAGGGAGAGAGAGTTGGATGTGATGGGGTCACAGGCCGGACAAACGCCTTCTAGATGATGCAGAGCATCTTTACCTTGATCCTAGCAGTAACCGGGAGCCAGTGGAGAAATTTTAGGGGTAGAGAGAAGTGGTCCCTGGACTTGAGGCCAAGGATAAGTCTTGTAGACCTATTCTGGATTAGTTGAAGGGGGCGACATCACAGTCATCACAGTCCCCATCTACCACCATGTCACTCTTCCTCGTCACAATAACAAACTAACACCAACTCAGTCCTCCTCATATCAGTATGCCTCTACCACCACCTCACTCCTCTTCATCATCACATTGCACCACAACCACCACAAATGTTTTCTTATCACAGTACCCCACTACCACCAACTCACGTTTCCTCTTCAAAGTTCCCCACTACTGCCATGTCACTTTTTCTTGACACAGTACTGCACTACCTCCAACCCCCATCATTACAGTCTAGCACTTCCACCATGTCACTCTTCAATGTTACAGTACCACACTACCAGCACCTCACTCTTACTATCATAGCCCCCAACTACCATCATAACACTCTACCACATCACAGTACCCCACTACCACCACACCACTCTTCGACATCACAGTTTCCCACTACTACATCTCACTTTCCCGCATCACAGTCCCCCACCACCTCATTCTTCCCCATCACAACACCCCACTATCACTAACTCACTTTCCTCTTCACAATCCCCCACTACCACTATGTCATTCTTCCTTATCACAGTACCCCACTACCACCATGTCATTCTTCCTCATCACAGTACCCCACTACCACTAACTCACTTTTCCTCTTCACAATCCCCCACTACCACCATGTCACTCTTCCTTTTCACAGTACCCCACTACCACCACAACATTTTTATTTTCAGAGTATCCCACTACCACCAACTCACTCTTCCTCTTCACGGTCCCCCGCTGCCACTACATCATTTGTCCTTGTCACAGTACCCCACTACCACCACATCATTCTTCCTGTCACAGTCCCCCACTACCACCATCTCACTCTCCATTGTTACAGTACCCACTACCAAAGCAGTCATCCTCACCACAGTACCCCACTACCACCAACTCACTCTACCTTGTCACTCATCCTCATCAGATTACCCCACTTCCACCATAATCTATAATCATGCATGCTAACTTCTGAGCATTCATATTGTTAAGAGTGCCAGGCTGTTTGTTGTGTTCAGGACTCTGTTCTTAGGCATTGAAACATTAATCAATTATTAGTAATTATTGACAGACCAATTTGTGAGAAATATATGGTACAGCAAGCATCATTATGTATGCCCTCAAGAAGTGCACAAAGCCTCAAATATTTGCATGTGCAAGCACCATTAATAACACAAGTCATGTTATTTGTATCTATACTTTTATTTCTTTGCCACACACATTAATTACATATCCATGCTTTGATTTTATCAATACATATTGGTTTTGGGCAAAAATGCATCAATGTTGTTAAGTGATTTTTTTCTTGGTAATATTTAGGATATGCATTTAAAGAACAGAATGGTAATGTGGATATGGAAGCAGAAGACACTTATTTTCATAAATTAGATTATTTACGTGACAGAGGCACAGTGTCAGTTTATGGGGTTGGTTTTGCAACTACATCCTCAAAACTCATTAAGTGCCTGTGTAGGAGAGACAAGTGACAGATTTATTATTTTGGACTATGCAAAGTATAAACTGTCTTACTCCAAGTCCTGTCTGCCTCACTCTCTTTTTATATCGTAGTCTTCACTGTTTGGACTCTGGTACTAACAGGTGAGATAAAGGTAGATAGAAAACACGTTCCTTTCTCTACCAAGAAGACACACACCACCATACATTGGGGCTCATCATGAGTATGCCAGTAAAATGGTAAAAATACTGATGTGCTGGTAGTACCATTACTGGCGGGCAATCAGTGCAATTACCAGTGTACTAGGAGTTCATGGGTGTGCCCACATCCCCCCACCAGAAACAGTATTACCGGTGACAACAACAATTTGCCAGTATTACCATCAGATAAGTGCCAGTAATACTGATGCCGTCACCCACACTGCCAGTAATACCATCAAATTGCTGCTGAAGCTGGTAATACCGGCGCCAGAAATAGCACCACTGGCGGAACAGGAAGGCCCACAGTGGCCAATCTAAAAACACAATCCACCTCAAATACCCCTGTTCCTACTGCCATCCAGTAAAAGAAGTGCTTCCCAAACATGTCCCAGGAAAAAAGGTCCCAGCTACCAGATCCCGGTCTCCGCAAGTCTACATTTTCAGAGGTGAAGCTCACTGCATTGTCAAATACTGTGATAGAGCATGCTGACAAACTATCTGGGAGTAGGCATTGGAATACCAATGTGCAGAGGTAGAGGGCCATGTAGGTTGAAGTCATGGAAAAGGTGACAGCTTTTGGAACATTGCCCAGCTCTAACAGGTTTGCCGTAAATGCTGGGATGATCTTAAGGCAAGGGTCCGTAGCCTTAGAGCGGAGCACAAGAGGGAGTGTGCCATCCCCGGAGGAGGCATGGTGGACCCCCTTCGCCTCATGCCCTGGGAGGAGACTGCCGGCAGCATCCTGCATATGGAGGGCATTGAGGAGATAGGACACACTGAGGCTGGAGCAGGGACCCGAGGTGATGGCAGTAAGTACAACTGCATGTACATGTGCATGTAGTCCCCAGTTGCATCCATTCAGCAGCATAGCTGCACAGCAATGGCATGGGAAACAGTCTGATGCATGGCATGCACAGCAAATGGCCAGTGAGCACAAACACATGTGCCAGGGGATGCGGGTGAACGTACCAATGCACATGCAATGAAGCTGAAACATGCATGCATACATATGGACACATGATAAGCACATATGTGTGCCAAGATTGTCCACGTCAGAAAGTGATGCCACACCACATTATTATTATTATTATTATTATTATTATTATTATTATTATTATTATTATTACCTGAACTTGTAGAGCGCACGGTCGCCCGGGGGCATCATGGCGCTGGTGAGGAAGCTATCAAACAAGAAGAACAGTAATAGTCAGAGAGTTAGAATAGAGTAGTTTTGAGGGCTTTCCTGAAAGCCAAATGGTTGGAGATAGACTTGAGTGGCAGTGGGAGGGTGTTCCACAGCCTTGCCGCAGCAATGGAAAAGGCTCTGCCACCGAGTCTTTCCCGGTTATACTTAGGAACCACCAAAAGATTGGTGTTCAGGGAACGAAGGTTGCGTTCTGGGATATACCGAACAAATTTGGTTTGAAGAAACTCAGCACCTAGGCCCTGGATAGCTCGATGGACAATACACAGTGACTTGAACTTAACTCGCTGGGCCACTGGGAGCCAGTGGAGTTGGCGAAGCACTGGCGAGATATGAGCTCCATAGGGGGAACCTGTGGCCAGTCTAGCTGCATCCATGACCAAACACCACCTTGGCAGACCAACAGGCTATGTGGTTGTGGGAGTAGGGCCCAAAACAGGAGTGCGCACCACTAGAAATATTCATAAGCAAGTTAAGTAATATTAGAGCTGCTGTCATGTAGGTGGTGAGGTGATCTACCACTATCACCTTAGAGTAAATTAAATTATTGGGAATTACCATCTACACAGGCTGCGCTTGATAGCTATACAAAACCCCTGAATGTGGTAATTTTGCACAAAAAAAGGATGGGGAAGTGGTCACAAATATGTTCAGCCGGTTTTTTATTCAGAGTAAAACTTGTATATTCACAGAAAAAGTGACACACATCCAATATGTTGGTTCTATCAAAATTTGAACACAGTATCCTTAATACTAGAGCAATGCCACTACAATTATGAAAGAATGCTTGGTGCAAACAAAGTGCCCTTAATACTGAAGAAATGCACACACATCCAATATGTTGGTTCAAAATTTGCACAAAGTGCCCTTATTACTAGAGAAATGCCAAGTGACACACATCCAATATGTTGGTTCTATCAAAATTTGAACACAGTATCCTTAATACTAGAGCAATGCCACTACAATTGCGAAAAAAGCTTGGTGCAAACAAAGTGCCCTTGATACTGAAGAAATGCACAAACATCCAATATGTTGGTTCAAAATTTGCACAAAGTGCCCTTATTACTAGAGAAATGCCAACACGTGTTTCAACCAAAAAGGCCGTCCTCAGGGCATACAAATACATAAACAGCTTGATAATTAGTCCAAAGACAACTAAAGTAGGGGGTAGTGGGTCAAAGCAAAAAAGAGAAAGAAGAAACAGGAGAGAAGAAAGAAAATGAAAACATAACGTTAGAATGATGCGTGCAGTTAAATCCTCTGTTTATTAGGATAGTAGTCAAATCAAGTCATACCTTGATGTTATTGTACTTGATTAATTCTTGGTTATGCTTGTTGCAGTCAAGCCGTGATTGTTGCTCGACTGGTGTGCCGCTGATGCAGCAGAAATGAAGTACAGCGCACGTGTTTAGCGTGCTTTCCCTTTAATAACGGCCGTAATCTATAAAATAATCATAACAGCGTGTTTGCGTGATTTGCAAATATAGACACGTTGAATCAGCTATCGCACGAAAGAAAAGTAAGGGGCAGCCCTGGCTTACCGGCATAGGCTCCTAATGTTCGTATGCACAATGGCGGTTTGTTTCTTCAATGCTGAAGGCATCGGCAGTGACCGGGGGTTACTATAGTGACCTCCACAGAATAGGTCAGGTGACATAGTCACGTGACCCAGTTGCTTGGGAACAGATTCCAAGCCGGAAATAGTGAAAATGCTCATTTGTTGTGCATTTACTTAGCAGAGATGCACTGATTTAATGGAACCGCATTCGCCAATAGTGATGTGGATGCTTAATAAAATCTGATATTTAATTCTCAACATGACATGAAAAATGGAAACGAGCATTGTCCGCACAGTATACGTGCAAGGAAAGCTATAAGGAGGTTTGATATATGCATGTATTTAGAACCTGGGCGGTTCACTGTAGGGATACATATTGAAAGTTTGCATAACGCAATTAGCTGGTATGATACCAGAATGATCATGATTTGTAGGTCAATAGTAATAAAAATTGTCGACAGGCATTTAATTACCAGTTATGAATTGGCGATAGATGAATGCTGAAGTTGGTTCATTAGACTGTATATAGACGCCTCGGGCATAGCCGGTAAGCCCTCTTAAAGATCGTAGGCTAGATAGCAAATATTTATCATTAACATTAACATTAACATAAAGTTCTCAAAATTACCTCTGGGTTCCCATGGTAACAAGACCCATTCCGGCTAGACGGGTGATGCACAACCACTGTATCTAAATGGTTGGATCATGAGCGAGTTCAGAGGTCATATTCACCTGACTGAATCTAAGTATGAAAATATCATGTGCGATAGAATTAATGGAACTGATAAAAAATGGGCCTGTTGGAAGTATTGAATAAAGGTAAGAACATTCAATAATATACAATCTGAAAGAACACCATCATTGGTACAAATTGACAAAAATACCCTAGCAATTGGTCAATAATACTTGGCGTGCAACTAGTAGCAACATCATATACTGAGCAAACAATTTCTGTCTCTAAATCTATTAAAAATAGTCACATTACTGAGTACACTAAATGCGATGGATTGATGAAAACCATAAGTGCTGTCAATATTAGTTAAACTTTTAACAGATAGGTTCAAAGTTGTCTTTAAAGATAAGTTCTGAAAACTCCTGATATTAGTAAATTAAACATATATCATCCTTGCCGTCTGTTACCTTAAGGAAACCCAGGTATCGGAACAGTATGCAACCTATTGAATTTTCTCAATTTAAAGAAACACATTGAGTTCATGGTCTTGGTTCAGGCCAAGTGACAGGCAGCGTAATTTGCAAATCATTCTTGCTTCCTGCTGTCGTAGGGTCAAATCTCTGTTGCCACCTCTCTGATGTTGTTTGATGTGTTTGAGTCCAATAAATTTTATATCCTTGGTGTTGTCCAGTTGATGATGCTTCTGCCAGTGGGAAGCCAATGGGAGTCTGATATCCTGACTGCTGAGGTTGTTGAGATGTTCTCGGATCCTAAAGCGAACTTCTCTGATCGTGCTGCCAATATAGATTTTCTGACATACACATTGAATACCATAAATGACATATTTTGTACGGCAATTGATAAAGTCAAGTATTTTGGTTTGGAGTCCATTATGACAGCTGAAGATTTTTGCGGGTGCTAAGGCATGATGGCAAAAGTTACATGACCCACACTTATAGAAGCCTGCTGGTTTTGAGCTTGCAGTGAGCCAATTACCCTGTCCAGTTGGGTCAGGTTTAAGGAAAGAGGGACTGAGAATATTCCTCAAAGTTGTTGCCTTTGTGAAGATGAAGTTTGGTCGATCCGTAATGTACGATGTCAGATCAGGATCTAAATGTAAGATATTCCAATGTTTTTGCAATATATACTGTATAAATTTGTGATCACTGGAATACTTGGTAATAAATTTAACGTGCTTGGGATATTGTTCACTGGGCAATTTTGTCTTCTCTGTTAGTAACTGCGATCTCGGTATTTTTTGGACAGCATCAGTGGTTTTCCTGATTAGTTGGATTGGGTACCCTCTTTCCCGAAATCTGTGTCCAATAGACTTACATTCTGATTGGAACATTTCATTTTGGCTGCAATTTCTCTTGGCTCTTAACATTTCACCTCTAGGTATGTTTTGAATAACACTATGTCTGTGGCTACTGCTGGCATGTAATATAGAGTTCACTGCAGTGGCTTTCCTAAACGTGCAGGTTTCGATGTTATCAGATACAATATTGATTTTAAGATCTAGAAACGTGATTTCTGCTGCGTCCATGTATCCTGTGAACTTGATATCAAAATTGTTATCATTAAGATATAGCATAATTGCTTCAAAAGCTTCTTGGCTACGTTCCCAGATGGCCAGGACATCATCAATGTACCTTTTCCAACTGATAATATGGTGCTTAAAGGGGTTATTCTCAAAAATATATCTTTCCTCGAAAAAGGCCATAAATAGATTAGCCAAAGGGGGTGCATATTTTGCCCCCATCGCAATCCCTTTGATTTGCGAATAATAGTCGCCATTGAAGAGAAACTGGTTATGCGTGAGAGTGAATTGCAAAAAGCTTTTAATCATCTGAACATGTGTATAATGGGAAGCAGAGTATGTTCTAAAGCTAAAGTCAATCGTTTCCAGGGCCGATTTGTGTTGGATTGATGTGTATAATGCTGCCACATCCAAAGTCACTAGATAATATGTGGGTTGCCAGGAAATCCCTTGTAGTATTTGCAACGTGTGTGTTGTGTCCTTTAGATATGCTGGGATCTTAGGTACCAAGTGTTTGATACTGCTGTCTATGTAATCAGCAAGTGCTTCTGTAATGCCTCCCTGTCCACTCATGATTGGTCGAACTGATGGGAGAGTCAAAAAAGGTTTGTGAACCTTAGGTAAGAAATCGATCGTTGGCATAAATGGTTTGGAAATCGATAGAAATGCCTTTTCATCATCTGAAATTAAACCTTGGTTATACCAGAGTTGAAGTAAGGTTTGTAATTCTTGTAAGGTTGATACTGCAGGGTTAGTAGTAAGTTTCTCATAACATCCCGGCGTAGCAAGATGTTCCATTGCCATTTTGATGTAATCTGATTTGTTGAGAATGACAATGTTGCCTCCCTTGTCGGCTTCCTTAATGATAATTGAACTGTCTTCACATATGTCTTGTAATGCCTGTCGTTCCACCTTGGTTAAGTTCTGTTTCCTGCTGCGGCAATTTAGTTGAAATCCATCTATATGTTTGTGAATTTCCTTGGTGATTGACTTGTAGAATGTGTCAATAACATTGTCTCCAGTGATTGTTGGCATGAATTTCGATCTATTCTTATGTTCTTTGATGTCCATGTTTCATTGATGGATACCGAGTTCTGCTTGAATATCACTCACAGTTTTGGGTTCCTCTCCCATGAGTTTGGTAAGTAAATGGATGTTTTCTATTTCTTGTATACTTTTGGAACTGGTGGCTGGGAGTTGTTCCAGTGGTCTGTACGTTTCAACTTTGTTATGAAAGAATTTTTTCAATTTTAGTTTTCTAGAAAATTTGTAAAGATCAATTTGGAGTTCAGTCATGTCAGATGTGGCATATGGTGCAAATGAAAGACCATGATTAAGGACAGATAGTTGTTGAGATAAGAGCCAAGAGAAATTTCAGCCACTTATGCCAACGATCTATTTCTTACCTAAGGTTCACAAACCTTTTTTGACTCTCCCATCAGTTCGACCAATCATGAGTGGACAGGGAGGCGTTGCAGAAGCACTTGCTGATTACATAGACAGCAGTATCAAACACTTGGTACCTAAGATCCCAGCATATCTAAAGGACACAACACACACGTTGCAAATGCTACAAGGGATTTCCTGGCAACCCACATATTATCTAGTGACTTTGGATGTGGCAGCATTATACACATCAATCCAACACAAATTGGCCCTGGAAACGATTGACTTTAGCTTTAGAACATACTCTGCTTCCACATGTTCAGATGATTAAAAGCTTTTTGCAATTCACCCTCACGCATAACCAGTTTCTCTTCAATGGCGACTATTATTCGCAAATCAAAGGGATTGCGATGGGGGCAAAATATGCGCCCCCTTTGGCTAATCTATTTATGGCCTTTTTCGAGGAAAGATACATTTTTCAGAATAACCCCTTTAAGCACCATATTATCAGTTGGAAAAGGTACATTGATGATGTCCTGGCCATCTGGGAAGGTAGCCAAGAAGCTTTTGAAGCATTTATGCTATATCTTAATGATAACAATTTTGATATCAAGTTCACAGGATACATGGACGCAGCAGAAATCACGTTTCTAGATCTTAAAATCGATATTGTATCTGATAACATCGAAACCTGCACGTTTAGGAAAGCCACTGCAGTGAACTCTATATTACATGCCAGCAGTAGCCACAGACATAGTGTTATTCAAAACATACCTAGAGGTGAAATGTTAAGAGCCAAGAGAAATTTCAGCCAAAATGATGTGTTCCAATCAGAATGTAAGTCTATTGGACACAGATTTCGGGAAAGAGGGTACCCAATCCAACTAATCAGGAAAACCACTGATGCTGTCCAAAAAATACCGAGATCGCAGTTACTAACAGAGAAGACAAAATTGCCCAGTGAACAATATCCCAAGCACGTTAAATTTATTACCAAATATTCCAGTGATCACAAATTTATACAGTATATATTGCAAAAACATTGGAATATCTTACATTTAGATCCTGATCTGACATCGTACATTACGGATCGACCAAACTTCATCTTCACAAAGGCAACAACTTTGAGGAATATTCTCAGTCCCTCTTTCCTTAAACCTGACCCAACTGGACAGGGTAATTGGCTCACTGCAAGCTCAAAACCAGCAGGCTTCTATAAGTGTGGGTCATGTAACTTTTGCCATCATGCCTTAGCACCCGCAAAAATCTTCAGCTGTCATAATGGACTCCAAACCAAAATACTTGACTTTATCAATTGCCGTACAAAATATGTCATTTATGGTATTCAATGTGTATGTCAGAAAATCTATATTGGCAGCACGATCAGAGAAGTTCGCTTTAGGATCCTAGAACATCTCAACAGGTGGTCGGTCAAAAGACCGAAAAAAAAATCTCGAAATACAATAATCTCGAATCCAAAATCCCGAAAAAAAAAAAGTCGAATTTTTTATTTATTTAATTATATGCTTTTTTGGGGTCAGGTAAGTAAAAAAAATGGGTTAAAATAAAAAAAAAATATAAAAAAGGGGGGTTGGGGGGGAACCCCCCCATTTCGAACAAAAAACGTCATTAAAAAAAAATTCGACTTTTTTTTTTTCGAGATTTTGGATTCGAGATTATTGTATTCGGGATTTTTGTTTTCGGTTTTATTACTATAAACCATCTCAACAACCTCAGCAGTCAGGATATCAGACTCCCATTGGCTTCCCACTGGCAGAAGCATCATCAACTGGACAACACCAAGGATATTAAATTTATTGGACTCAAACACATCAAACAACATCAGAGAGGTGGCAACAGAGAATTGACCCTACGACAGCAGGAAGCAAGAATGATTTGCAAATTACGGTGCCTGTCACTTGGCCTGAACCAAGACCATGAACTCAATGTGTTTCTTTAAATTGAGAAAATTCAATAGGTTGCATACTGTTCCGATACCTGGGGTTCCTTAAGGTAACAGACGGCAAGGATGATATATGTTTAATTTACTAATATCAGGAGTTTTCAGAACTTATCTTAAAAGACAACTTTGAACCTATCCGTTAAAAGTTTAGCTAATATTGACAGCACTTATGGTTTTCATCAATCCGTCGCATTTAGTGTACTCAGTAATGTGACTATTTTTAATAGATTTAGAGACAGAAATTGTTTGCTCAGTATATGATGTTGCTACTAGTTGCACGCCAAGTATTATTGACCAATTGCTAGGGTATTTTTGTCAATTTGTACCAATGATGGTGTTCTTTCAGATTGTATATTATTGAATGTTCTTACCTTTATTCAATACTTCCAACAGGCCCATTTTTTATCAGTTCCATTAATTCTATCGCACATGATATTTTCATACTAAGATTCAGTCAGGTGAATATGACCTCTGAACTCGCTCATGATCCAACCATTTAGATACAGTGGTTGTGCATCACCCGTCCAGCCGGAATGGGTCTTGTTACCATGGGAACCCAGAGGTAATTTCGAGAACTTTATGTTAATGTTAATGTTAATGATAAACATATGCTATCTAGCCTATGATCTTTAAGAGGGCTTACCGGCTATGCCCGAGGCGTCTATATACAGTCTAATGAACCAACTTCAGCATTCATCTATCGCCAATTCATAACTGGTAATTAAATGCATGTCGACAATTTTTATTACTATTGACCTACAAATCATGATCATTCTGGTATCATACCAGCTAATTGCAGTATGCAAACTTTCAATATATATCCCTACAGTGAACCGCCCAGGTTCTAAATACATGCATATATCAAACCTCCTTATCGCTTTCCTTGCACGTATACTGTGCGGACAATGCTCGTTTCCATTTTTCATGTCATGTTGAGAATTAAATATCAGATCTTATTAAGCATCCACATCACTATTGGCGAATGCAGTTCCATTAAATCAGTGCATCTCTGCTAAGTAAATGCACAACAAATGAGCATTTTCACTATTTCCGGCTTGGAATCTGTTCCCAAGCAACTGGGTCACGTGACTATGTCACCTGACCTATTCTGTGGAGGTTACTATAGTAACCCCCGGTCACTGCCGATGCCTTCAGCATTGAAGAAACAACCCGCCATTGTGCATACGAACATTAGGAGCCTATGCCGGTAAGCCAGGGCTGCCCCTTACTTTTCTTTCGTGCGATAGCTGATTCAACGTGTCTATATTTGCAAATCACGCAAACACGCTGTTATGATGATTTTATAGATTACGGCCGTTATTAAAAGGAAAGCACGCTAAACACGTGCGCTGTACTACATTTCTGCTGCATCAGCGGCACACCACTCGAGCAACAATCACGGCTTGACTGCAACAAGCATACCCAAGAATTAATCAAGTACAATCCCAACAAGGTATGACTTGATTTGACTACTATCCTAATAAACAGAGGATTTAACTGCACGCATCATTCTAACATTATGTTTTCATTTTCTTTCTTCTCTCCTGTTTCTTCTTTCTCTTTTTTGCTTTGACCCACTACCCCCTACTTTAGTTGTCTTTGGACTAATTATCAAGCTGTTTATGTATTTGTATGCCCTGAGGACGGCCTTTTTGGTTGAAACACGTGTTGGCATTTCTCTAGTAATAAGGGCACTTTGTGCAAATTTTGAACCAACATATTGGATGTGTGTGCATTTCTTCAGTATTAAGGGCACTTTGTTTGCACCAAGCATTTTTTCGCAATTGTAGTGGCAATCCTCCAGTATTAAGGATACTGTGTTCAAATTTTGATAGAACCAACATATTGGATGTGTGTCACTTGGCATTTCTCTAGTAATAAGGGCACTTTGTGCAAATTTTGAACCAACATATTGGATGTGTGTGCATTTCTTCAGTATTAAGGGCACTTTGTTTGCACCAAGCATTTTTTCACAATTGTAGTGGCATTGCTCTAGTATTAAGGATACTGTGTTCAAATTTTGATAGAACCAACATATTGGTTGTGTGTCACTTTTTCTGTGAATATACAAGTTTTACTCTGAATAAAAAACCGGCTGAACATATTTGTGACCACTTCTCCATCCTTTTTTTTTGCAAAATTACCACATTCAGGGGTTTTATATAGCTATCAAGCGCAGCCTGTGTAGATGGTAATTCCCAATAATTCAACAGGCTATGTGCACATGCATGCACTGTGTACACACTCAGCAGGCACCACCACCACCACCACATACATGCAGGAGCACCCATCAGTGCAATAGCACCCAAGTGATCCTCATGACTCTGGGACACACACAATGTCACATGAGTGTAATGCAAGCCCACATACATGTCTGCCAGATGACTAACAGCATGTCATTACATTTCCAGCAGGAACACAGTCCACGGACAGTGAAGAGGCCTAACCGTCGACTGCAGCCACATCAACTGCCCCAAACCCTGCACACATCAGACCACTTGCCAGCAGGAGCAAGCACCAGTGCAGGGCTGCCGGGCCACCACCAGCACTGACTCCACTGCCACCTCCACTGCCGCCTCCACCACCAACTATCACCGCTGTAGTGAATCCATCAAGCCCTCAGGGGGACACCATGCCCATGCCGGTGGTCAGTGCCCCCCTACCAGACAGGCAAGTGACACTACAGCTCCCAGTGCCATGCCACTGCCACCATCTGAAGTGCCACACACTGTAACTGTCACAGCAGTAGAGCCAGCACACCATTATACCCATCATGTGGAGTGCAGCCCCCAGCACTTTTCGGTAGGCCCATGTCAGGGAGGAGGAGGAGCCCCTTCAGAGGAGCAGGAGCTCCGTCTGACCACTGCAGGAGCAGTGGTTACCCTAGGAGAAGAGAGCTACATTTGCAGCACACACGCGGTAAGCGCGTAGTTAATTGTGCCTGAATATTGATTGCCGTGTGAAAAATTGTCGGAGTACATCTATTTAAAGAAGCCACTGAAAATAGCATTATTGCTACCATTCACCTGGAATCCTTCATCTTAATCTGGAATACTGCCTCTCGTAACCCCCCTTCTCCATTGGGCACCACGAGGTGTGCGCTTTTCAAGATGGCCGCCCAGGGGAATGATGCCTCAGCACCCCTTGCCTAACTAGGCCCAAGCTCTTCTGCCAAGCTTGGATTGGCTACTGTGTGCCTTATCTCCACCAATCCGGCGCGGCAGGCGTAAGCCGCCCCACTTCGCCAAGGCACAGGAAACAAGGCTGCTTCCTGTCCCTAGCCTGTCCACTGCCGTACACCCCGTCTGCCAGTACCTCTTCCCCTTGATCAGGATACTCTGCCTCAGACAGACCCTCGTAATGCAACACTGTCCACATTGCAAAGGTACATTTTACTTGCAAAAACGTTACAATCCTTTGCATCTCCACTTTACATCCGCCTCCCTTCTCCGTCCGAGCCCGCCGGGCCTGTCTGCATCTGAACATGAGCCCAAATGCGGATCTCTGTACTATCCGACCTTCTTTCTTGCTTGATCTCATTGTGCGCCATAACCCCCTGATTGCACGAACTCACGCTTCTATCGTTAATTATAAGAGCATGGTAACGCTTAATAATATTATTTCCGCTTATAATATGTTTCCCCTTGTTTAGCTGCCTCGTAATGTGGATCGATTAGCCCACTGCCTTAACCAGTAATTGCAGTTGCTAATCACTGCTTGTGTAATTAAGCGGCTGCTCCTAAAACATGTCTCTAGTCAGACAAGCCAATGCCTACCTTTGAATCGTTGATACCCACTAATGAATTTGCATATATCCTTTGGAACTGCTGCCCACCTTGATATGGTTGCTGCATCTTTGTCTAGTTACCCACTTTTTTGCACGGATGTCGCCTTACATTTGACATGCCCTCTGCGCACCTTCCTAAAACCGCCACACATGTTGTATTGATTGCTGCTGGTTTGCTGCTCACCCTTAATTTTGTATGCATTGCGGCCCACGGCCACGGCTGCTGTCCAGTCTCCTACGCGCTGCTCATGATGTAGTGATTGCTGCCCATTTTTAAATGCACCTACTGTGTTTCATGGTGTTCTGACTACTGCCCACCTGTCTACTGCCCAGTTTCCTATGTGCCTACAGCTGCTCTTGTTATTAATCACTACCCACTTATATGTTGCCCATTCTTAATGTGCACATGCTTACCCACATCATTGCTATCGTACCAGCTTATGTTCACACCTGCCCATATAGCTCATGAACCTATTCCATGTGCCGTAAACTGCTTCATTGGGTTCACCCTACCCCTGTACTGCGGATCCAATTTGCTCATGCTCACCTACCACATTGTCCTAGCTTTAGCGCACAACCCTCTGTTCCTGTTTAGTTAAGCACGTGCCTCCCTCTAATTACTGTTCTTTCATACATGACACCGGTGCTCTAATACCTTATCTGTGACTCTTTGTACCACCTCCTAGTTGCCACCACCCTACCGAGGACGAGCCTAGGAAGTGTCCCAGCTACCTCCTACGTACACCCACTACCCACCGCTGTGCACTGGTTCCTGATACACCTCATTCACATCCTGCACTTCAGTACTTGGCTCATCCCCGGCCCTACCGTTAGCATCAGGATCTACCAGCGAATCACATTCCATAACACTATCAGCACACTGCTCGTTCCTTACCTCTCTCTGCCTACTCGTGCGTTAGCCACTTCTCACATCTACAGGCTTTACATCACAGCCATCATGCCCTGCATTAACCCTTATCTAAACGACCCTGCCCTTTGGCTCCAACACTTCACCACCAAACCAAAACCCAATCAACCTTGCCCTACATCACTCAGAAATCTTAGGCTGAGTTCTAGATTCACCCTAACCAAATTGTGCTCACATCCCGGGACTAATAACAGAAAACCCTCATATCAGGATAACAGCGATTGTGATATTACCGAGTCCAAACCCTCACCCAATCTCCACAGTACCACCCACTATAGAACCTCAAGACTAGGACCTCGAACTTGCTTAAAAACTCCTTGCCCACACCCACTCGCTAACAGTAAACACTCCCTGCCCCACACTGAATTAACATACCACCTATGAGACTAGTACTAAAGATACCACAATCAAAGCAGCCCTTATTAATGCAAGATTCCTCCCAGCCCATGCACTGGACATTGTGGACTTCATCACTATTGAAGACTTTGACTTTCTTGCCGTTACAGAAACATTGCTAAATGCAGCAGCCGGCCCATCTTTGTCCCTTGCCATACCAGATAACTATGCCATCATTAGATCTGATAGAAACACTAACCAAGCGAAAGGAGGCGGTATTGCCTTTATCTTCCAGAACTCTATAGATATCAGAGCTATTCCCAACCTCCAGATCCCATCTGCCAAATCAATATCTACCAAACTGCCCGTATCACCTAACCATACTGCCACAGTTCATCTCATTTACCGGCCACCTGGACCGATCTCCACATTATCTGAAGACATTGAGACACTCCTTGCTACCAATACTAAACCTAACTCACAAAATATAATACTAGGAGACTTTAATCTTGGCTTCAAAGACTCCAAGGACACTAAAGCTCTTGACTTAGCCAGCACATTATCGGACCTCAGATACACTCACCACATTCACGAGCCTATGCACATTAAAGGTAGAATCCTCGATTGGCTTGCGGACCTGTAAAACTACACTAACGCTGATCACCCCTTGTATCTCGTCTGATCACCACAAAATAACCTTCTCCATTAAAGCTACACCACAAAGTCCTAAACAGAATATTGCTACGGCTATCCATACCCGTAATAAGAAAGACATTACAACAGAAAAACTCCTCCCGCTAATTCTTCCTCTCCTTAATAACACATTAGCCTCCCACATAGACCCAACAGTCCTAGTGGATACCTACAGTCATGCCATTTTAAAGGCATTAAACACTATAGCTCCTTTAAAACTGCGTAAACCCAAACCTCGATCTCACCTTAACTCCTGGTTTACACTGCACATACGGGATCTGCACAAAGCCAAGAGAAATGCTGAGGCACGTTGGAAAAACTTCCCTTTGGAAGTCAACAAAAGCTTCGTCAACAAAAGCTTCCTGACCACAGCTTCTTCTAACTACAAAGAAGCAATCTTTTTAGCAAAAAAAGACATTTACAAGAAACAAATCATACAAGCTGAATCTAATGCAAAAGAAATGTTCAAGATCCTCAAAGAGCCTGAATCTCCTATTGCCCCATTGACAAATGCATCATAGACTCCTCGTGGTGCACCAACATTCAAAAGGCACTCTTTGATAAAATATCTATGCTGAAAGGCAGAAACAAGATACCACAGCTACAGGGTTTTAAGGAGTAGCTGCTATGGAAAATATGTAATCTATATATGTGATTGTTATAGAGGTTGCATATGTGGAAATATGAAGTGTGCCAAAAGTAGATTTTATGTTCCTGGGGTGGATTCTCAACCTCAACTCTGTTTCTCTCCTCCAATCAAGTCAGAGAGTAAACTCTGACCCAATCACCTGCCAAAAGGGGCAAGCTCAGGATAAACCTGCCCACACACCCCCTTTATCATAGCATAAATAGAGACAGCTCACACACAGAAGGAAAGACAGATTCACTCACTATTCCGATGCTGGCGGAGCACCCTGCTGCTGAACTTTACATCTTCCTTGCCCCAGAATCCAGAAACTTGGCAAAGCAGAAACCCATTGCATAGCTCAACCATTTTCAACGAGGCCTCAAATTCCAGAACCAGAAACCCACAGACCTAAGGGGAAGCATTATCAGCTGTGCTGTACTGCTTGCCTGCTGAAAATAATATCACCATAACCAAGAAGGGCAGATCCAATCCAGTCCTGTACCGTGCTGTGACCAGAGGGCCTTGAAGATCCAATCCATTCCTGTGCCGTACTGTGACCAGAGTGCCTTGCAAAGCCGATCCAGTCTGAGGTGCCCAGCCATCTGTCCTAACCCAGATCCTGTCCCCTGACCAGAACTGACGGTTCCATTTTAAAAACATATCCAGTGAGTATCTATAGAAAGAATTGTGTCACTGGCATATGTATTTTGCATAGTCAATCCCTATCCTAAACCCATCCTATCTTGTATTCAGAACCGGTATTGTTAGGAGTATTTTTGAATTGTCTGAACTCTCTATCCAACCATTCTATCTTCCTCCTGTACTAGTATTGCTAAAACTATCTCTGCACTGATCTTTTCTCATCTGAAGAAGGCAAGTTTCCTCCACAGGCAGTCACCCTGATCAAGTGACTGTGTCCTGTGTGGTATTTGTTTTGTTCATAGTCATCCTATAGTGTAAGAAACACTTTTGACATTTTAAAAGTGCATTCGTGTTTTCCATTCTTGCGCCTATCTAAAAAAAAACAACCTCTACTTAAATGTCCATAAAACCCTTCTGCTTGTAGCGAACATCCACAGCTTTAAATTGCATCTAAAACCGCATTGCAAATCAATACGGTTCTCCCGTTATCACGAATATTGCGCAGTGAAAAGTTTGTCGTGAATTTTCGTTTTGGGAAATTCTTACACGTGTAAAACAGCTCTAGATTGCTTCCGACTTGAATTTTAAGATGTCAAATGTTTTCTTTGCATAAAATCATTGCTTGTGTTTGCGTGCATCTATCCAAAGCGGCTCCCATAAGAATTTATAAGAATTTCAGAAATTTTGACCATATTTGGTGTTTTTGCCCAGTCCATTCTGAAGATAACTTTAAAAGCCATTCTGACAGCTTGACAGTCAATTCCGTTTTTCTCTTGTGTTTGCTGGGGGAAAGTGGGATTGATATTCTGTTTGAATTCGGCCATTCCTGACTACCTGCTCTCTCCTCCTATCTCTTTACATTGACTATTGGGGGATTGAGGGGTGTGCAGTGGGAACCTTTAACTACAGTGCTATCCAATCTGAAAGCACACACAATTATTATTTCTGTGCTGAATTGTTTGCTCACTGTTACTCTTTGTGTATTAAAGATATTATTCTGTTTTACCTCACCCCATTGGTGATTGTGGTGTACCTATTAAGACATATTGGGCCTCATTACAAGTTGGCCGGTAGGGGATACCGGGCACTGGTAAGGAGACCAGTGCCGGTAATCCCCTACCGCCTGATTCTGAGGTCCCCTAACGGACCACACGTCCCTTACGGGTCCTGTTAGGGGACCAGGCCGCTAATTACGGGCCTGCCATTAGCAGGACCGTAATAGCGCCTTCCCCATTCCCATTGAGCCCTATGGGGGCTCAAATGGGAATGGGGAATGGTTGGTGCAATGGGGACTTACCGGTCCTGCCAGGGTCAGACTAGACCGGTAAGTCCCCATTGCACAACACTAGACTCGATCCCGTTTTTGGTGGCAGTCATGGCGCAAATAGCACCATGACTACCACCAATCTCGGAATGAGGCCCATTGTGATAACATTTTAATACATAAATAAATCTTTACATTTGCAAACCAGCCTGATTCGTGGTTCAGTGTGGCCAGGGTTGTTCCAGGAGAAGGGCGTGATATGAGTGGTATACCATTCAGAATAAAGAACTTTTAGACAAAAATAAATAAGGATTTCAGTTGTGCATTACATGCTAGGTGTGGACTTGGGTGTGTGCTGGATTGAAATCACTTACAGCTTGGGGGCTTGTCACGATATCCTGAATGAGACATACCACTTGTGACAGTCTAACACAGCATGCTAGCTGACGGGGTACATGCATCTTGTTGGGCTACCATACTGTGCTACACTGTAAAAACACCCTTCTATAGAAATACTCAAAGGAGTTGGGCCTGTTTTGCAAAAGTAAAGTAACCCTGAGATAAGCCAGAAGGAAATTAATATTTCCGGAATGCCGACCCCAGCGGAAATCAATATTGCAAAAGAACACCCACTGCACAAATTGTTTGTCAGGGGTGAATGGGTAGAGCAGGGCTAGAATGTTTGGCTGCAGGAAATCAAACAACAAGTCACTGCCATAGAACTAGAAATATGGCAGGACCAGGGTCCATTAAACCAGGAACTTAGTGAATTGTACATGGCCCCAAAAGTAAAAGAAGAGCAATGTAAAATTGCCAAAATAGCGACTTACCTATACCTCCACATTGGAGTAATACAGGAAAAATATGCAGAAAACCTAGATCTGGCAAAGAGGCAAGTACAATCCCTAGAGAAAACACAAACTGATTTGGACTCTGCAGAGCAAAGGCTACAAAAGAGCCAAGAATCAGAGAGAGAAACCAGACAGTACCTGACAAAAATAAAGGAAGATCTGGATCTCCTGCAGCAAGAGAAGGTAGAGCAGGATACCAAATTACTGACACTGGGAAAAGAGTGCCAAGAAAGGTTGATTCTCTACTACAGAGCCAACAAAAGCTGGAACAGCAATTAAATTATAATAGAGCCTGCACAGGGCAGATAATTGCCCTAGAAAGGCAGATTGATGAATTAAAGGAGGAAAATAATAAATGAATAGTGAAGAATCTCCATACTCAAACAGATTTTGATGAGGAGCGCCAGAAATTATGTGCCATTAGAAAACCAAGGGATAACCTGGCTGCACAGAGGGGCACTCTAACTCAGGAAAGGGACACCTTAGGCCAGGAGGTCAGCCATTTAAAAACTAGAAGAAAATCACCTGGCCCTTCAGGGACTGGGTGAACTTAAAATGGACTATGAAAAGCTGTTAGAGCATACCAGGAGGGTGGAAGATGCTCTGGCAAAGAATAATCAGGCCAGTAGGGACCGATCTCAGGAGGTGTGTCTCCTGCAGCAAAAGTTGGCCCAATACTCCAAAAGCAGACAGGAAGCACAGAGATACAATGAGGCTTTCTGTGAAAAAAATAACAGGCTCCTTAGACAGATAGCCATGCAGGAACAACTAATAGAGACCAGTAAGGCCTTAATAGAAGAACAAAAGGGTCAGATTCTTGCATGCCATCAGGGAGTAGGGGCTGAGAGAGATGAGGTAAGATGGGAGAGGGAAACCCCTAAGCAAAACCTCAGGAACCCTGTCACCAGAGACTTTAATCCCTTCAATTCCATGGACTCTGCCACCCTCATGTCCACTGGCTCATATGAACCAAGGGCCACAGGGATGGTAGACTTCAACCCAATGGGAAATATGGGGCTAATAGTTCAGCGCCTCCCAGAAATGGATGGGCGGGCATGTATGTACAGGTTCCCAAGTACTAGGGCCATCTTCTCTGATCAGGGAGACTCCTGTTAGGGGAGAATCAGAGAAATGGATCCTCAGAAATATCACCTACCTAGAGATCAAGCAGTAAAATTTGGTGGGGAATTCCATGAGACTAGGCCCCACGAAGAGCATACTAAAAATCCCTTCCCAACCAGGACAGAGGGGGGGGTACTCAACAATCCTGGGAGCAAGGAAGAGTCAGAAGACTCTTCTGAGTGCCACTGGTCCCAAGAGACTAGGCCCCCACATTCTGCCAGCCATTCCCAAGCTCGCAGAATCTGGGAGAGTCTAGAAGATCAGACAGCCACCTCTTGTAGCAGTGCCTCTGAGTCAGAGGATGAGTGGAACAGGGTGACAAGAACTAAAAAGGCTAACAAAGTTAAGAGGGCTATAGTCAAGGATCCCCTGAAGCAAATAAAAGCTATTAGGAGTGCCATCACGCCCTACCACAAAAATGCCAAATATTCGGTTTGGGAACACGTTGAATTATTTGAGCAGATGATGGAGACTTTCCACCTGAAGGACAGCCAAAGCTGTATTCAGTATGTAAAGTGGACATTTTCCCCTGAGTACTCCAGCTTCTTTTGCAGGGCTGGAGGATCAGAACCATTCCAGATGGTCGACTTATAGGGCGGCCATCCTGAAACATTTTTCTATTCATAGGAACCCTCAAGAGGCCCGCAAAGCAGCCTACAACTTACAATGTGGGGAAGACCAGGCCCCACAAGAACTTGTCCAGGAATTAAAACGCGCCTTTGCACAGACCACTAGAAGGGTGCGCACTGATAGTAAGGAATTTCTGAACACTTTCTTTCATGCTCTCCCTAAATACATTATGACCCAGCTAGTGAGGGACTTTCATGAGAAAAGATCACTAGACTGAGTCATTGAAGAAGCAACGCGCATCTATGAAGTGCAGAAGCCACTGGAAAGTAAAAATATTAGCAAAAGCCCCAAACCAACCAACACCCCTGCTGCTGCTAAGGTGGCAGAGGTGAAGGTTGACACCATTTTAGATCTGGAGAATCGGGACCTAAAAGCTTTGCCGCACAGAATCCAACCAATCCCAAACCCAGAAGGCCCTCGGCCCAATCCCAAACAGGGAGGCAGGGAGGCAACCCCACAAATGGGACCCCTAACTCCCCTGACTACATCAGCTCACGCTACAAGGGAAATAAACCCATCCTGGCCTATGTGTGGACTCCTCCAGTCCAAGGGGGGGGGTCCAATCAGACAGCTGGAAACCCAGTAAACTTCGCTCCTCACTTTTCCCAGTAGGGCAGTAATCCCCCAAATGCCGGACCAAATTTCTTTCCCCGGTACCCGCCAAACTTCAACCCCCAAAACAACCCTTCTTTCTTTCCCCACTTTCCTGAGCCCAGACAGCCCAATCTGGGAGAGGGGAGGCCAAGGGTGGAGGGGTACCCAAACTATCCTAACCAGGGGTATTATGCAAGAAGGGTTAGTTACCCTTCCCGGGATCAACCAAGGGTAGACCAGAGGACCACGTACCAGCCAGAGCGGGTGTCCCGACTGGAGCGCTGGGTCCAGAACATGGCACAGGATCTGGGTCACATGCTGAGGGCTCAACAGAACCCTCAGATGAGCATGGTGGCCCAGAACTCCTCAAATCCAGGGTCTAGTGCTCCAGAACAATGATGGAGAAGAACCCCGACAACACACCGGTTCCCAGGGAGGAGGCACAAGGGGAAAGGGGGGTGTAAAGCCTTGGGGGAAGCTTCCTTCCCCACTTGTGGAAAGCCCCTGAAAACCCAGGAACCAGAACCAAAATCTCCTGCCCCCGAAAGTCTGCAACCCAAGTAGAAGAGGATGGAAAGGAGAAATAAAGAGCCTAAAAAAGCCCATTTTGTGGAGGAGGTGCAAATCTTCCAGTTTGAGGGAGAGGGGGTCTTCAGAGGATCCTGGGAAAAGGATCTTCTCCTTCAGGGATATGGGGAACTGCTCCCAAAGAAAAATGGGTCCCCAAGGATCCCAATCCAGACTGGGTAGATGTGGCGACCGAGTTAAAACCGCCCATCATTAAACCCCAGAATGACCAGTACGAAAATCCAAACCCATTCTGGTGACTGCCTCCAAAAAGGGGGGGCAGCCCAGAATCAGAACCAAGGGAGTCCAAAACTTCCCCCATATCTAGCTGTCACGTTTTTTCTTACAGGTTCCCAAGATCCTAAACAAAATACTGCCCAAATCACCTCTCTGTCAGTATCCAAAGCAAAGAAATTAACCCACCAATCGGCCAAAAATGTGCATTATCTTTGCCCCCTTGAGGAAAAGGAGGGAAGATGTTATGCTCTGGTCCAAATACAGGGGCAATGTACAATTTTGGCACTGGTGGACACTGGATCCCAAGCCACCCTTCTGTAAAAAAGGGCCTTTGATCAACTGAATTCGGGAATGGGGGAGAAATACCAAATCCCTCTCGCCCCTCTTCCTGGACAACTTCCGAACTACAATGGGAAGGAAATTCCTGTCGAGGGGACTGCAGATTTAGACATTAAAATTGAGCGACACAAGCGGAGGCACCCGGTCATAGTTGTGACTCCAGAGGGCACACCATGTTTACTAGTGAATGACATCCTGCGTAGATTGTCTCCCCTCATAGATTGTGTAAACTGGGTCCTAGGGACCCAGACTAACCAACCAATAAAATTGAAACAGAGTGTCTACCATGTTAGTTTAAATGGCACATGCCACATGGTTACACCAAAACCCGACCAAATTGAATTCCACTTCCAGAATAACCAAATCTCAGATGTGACAGTAATTGCAGTAGGACAACAAACTGGTGATGGGGAGTCCTCTCTATTTCTGAAAATCCACCTTCCTTCCAGTCTAAAGTGGCATTCCACCCTGGAAAGAAACACTCTGAAATTCTATACAAATTCACAATCAGAAAATCCCACTCCTATAGTCCATAATTATGAGAAATCAGCTCAAAGCTTGGCTGATATTCAAAAAATTGGAGAGCAGTTGTTCATCCCTATTCAGTTAAATGCGGGGAAGGACTGTGTTCTCTTCAGAGTGTGTGTGAACAACGGTAAGAGCTTCATCAGCGAGGCCATGTTCTGCAAACTCCCAAAAGATCCAGCCATTACCACATTTAAACTGTTAGACAAATGGGAAATGAACCTGGAAACACCCAGTTCCAAACATCTCCTGCCTAGCAGGTGTATGCTCAAAATGTCCATAGGCAACAAGAGCATAGTCCATAATTGCTGGGTCATGCGAGATATCCCTGCTGCATTTTATTTAGGCAGTGTCATTCTCAATCGCTTTGCCATTAGTTTGGACCTAATTAACTTCAAAGCTTGGTCCCGATTAACGGGTAATACCATGGACTTTGATCACCCAGAGAAAGCATTTCGTTCAGCTCAACTGCTGCCATATGCAGTTGAAATTCAAATTGGAGAGGAAGTCACCATCCCAGAACAGACTCGAAAATTCTCCATTGAAGTAAAAATTAAAAGAGGACAGAAACTAAAAAATCCTGACGCCTACGTCCATCTTAATGCTCATTTCCAACAGCAAGGGTTGGGGGTAAACCCAACACCACTAGTCAACATAGAGCACAACACCATTCCAATAGAGGTGGATAACAGCGACCTAAAGAGTATCACTCTGGGCGCAGGCACTATTATTGGAATGGCGGTTGATAACTGACATTTTACCATAGATTTAAGTAACAAACTGTTAGGACAAATCCCAAGGACTGTTTTGACAGTGATAGCGACAAGGACACAACACCAAACAGGATCGTCACCCGGCATGGGGGGAATTCCCTGGTGTACTCTTCCTGCCATTATGGTAAGAAAACGTGTCCTGTGACTTCAGGAGGGATGAGGTGATCTTTCAAGTCCACAAGAACTGCCTTCCCCACCTAAAGCCATTAGTCCAAGTCAATACTCTGATCAGGGACTTCTCCACCCAGCTGGAGGAGGCTGCTTAGATAGCCAAACCAGAAGTATTTCTGGGCTTCAGGCAGATGGTTGAAGAGAGAGTCAACCTAGCTGATGCCTGCGAGACTCTGGAGCAAAAGCAAAAACTGAAACACGTTTTCTTAGATTTTCAAGATCTCTTTGCGGTGGACTCATATGACTGTGGTCGCACCGACATCCACACAACAACAATTCCCACAGACCCTGGCATGACTCCAGTGTTTGTGAAGCAATATTGATTGCCTCTCACATCAATGGAGTACCTTACTGAAATAATTAAGAACCTTGAGTCCTGTGGGATAATTCGTCAAGTCCACAGCACCTTCAATAATTCGGTGCTTGGGATATTGAAACCAAACGGCCACTGGAGACTCTGTGCTGACCGGAGGGAGCTCAACAAATGGGTCACACTTCCCGATGGCCTCTTCCCTACATTGACCAAGGGCTGGCCCAGGTCCAGGGATTGAAGATATTCAATGCCATTGACCTGACCAATGGGTACTGGACTGTACCTGCCAGTAGAGAGGACCAATACAAGCTGTTCTTTACCTTCGGGGTGCAGCAGTGCACTTGGACCCAGACACCCTTCGGATACATACACTCCGGCAATGAATTTAACATGTTTCTACATAAGGCCATACCCGACCTGGGTGAAAGGGGTGACCTGGCCTATGTAGATGATGTCCTAGTCAAAAGCTCAACTGTGGAGGAACACATAGCAGAGATCTGTTATGTTCTGACACAGTTGAGGGCTGCCGGAGAAAAACTCCTTTTCCAAAAGGCACAATGGTGCAGAACCCGTGTCAATTTCTTGGGGAATGAGATAACTCCTCAGGGTCTCTGTCCCCAGGAAAAGAAAGTAGAAGCCCTCCAGAAAATAAAAGACCCCACGCAGAGATCACAAGACCCCTGATCCATCTTTTGAAGTTGGCGGTCAAGTGGGAGTGGGGTCCAGAACAAACCGAGGCAGTAAGACAACTCAAAAGAAGCCTCTCACAAGCACCTTGCCTAGCTTACCCTGTCATAAACAAGGAGTTCTTCTTGGAGACAGGGTTCTCAAATACATGCTTGACTGCAGTATTGTATCAAAAGCATGACACGGTCAATAAAGTAATCACCTATGTGAGTAAAACTTTATCCTCTGTGGAGGTAAAATTCAACAATTGTGAGAAGGCACTCCTGGCAATGGTGTGGACATTGAAGAATTACTTCATGTTTATCCAGGGGGAACACATTGTAGTGGAGACTCCACACCAACCTTTGCAATATCTTCAAAGTGACAGAATCCGGGCTGGAAATGTGAGTAATTCCCGAATGACTTCCAGGATTCTGTCAATGCAAGGCTTTCCTGTGGAGGTCAGATATGGCCAAAACAAGAAGAGTCCTCTCGCGCAAGGTCTGGCTGACTTGCATTATTGTGCCAGAGAAAACTGTCTCGAGGACGAAAGTCTTAAAATCAAGGACAACATGGAGGCATACCTTAATTCCCCACACAGTCTATGAAGAAGACAAGTGTGAGGGAATGCCCACTGTCTACATGGATGGGTGCTCCTACCATGTTGACAACAACGGGGAAAAGGAACTTGTGGCCGGCGTAGGGAATTCATGGGTGAATGATGCCCAAGAACCCTCTGATGGGTACAAAATCGGTCCCCGAAGTAATCAAGTGGCAGAGCTGATGGCTGTGCATCAAGCTATCCTCACTGCTGTCCAACACCAACTCCACGGACTGGTCATAATCACTGATTCAGATTATGTATGGTACAGGTTCGTGCAGCACCTGGTTAACTGGAAAAACAGAGGTATGCTATATGCTAATAATAAACCTTTAAAACATGGGAAATGAATACAAATATGGATGATCTGGTCACCTCGAATGGGATGACCATCTACTGGAAAAAGATCAAGGGTCATTCTAAAGTAGAGGGACCAGACTAAACATGAAACTATCTAGCTGATCAGCTGGCCAAAACCAGAGCCATCCAATGGGATCTACTTGAGATCGAGTCCCTGTTGGGGGAAATCCAGGTCACTGCTATCACTAGGTCCCAGACAAATGGTCACAATGAACTCTCAACTGCACAATGGAGTAAGGAGACCCCATATGCTGATTTGATTCTGGCTCAAAAAGGGGATCCAATAATTGGTAAGTTTTATCAACACATTGAGGACTTTTCCTGATGGATACCGATTACATTGGGAAAGAGGACCTCAGAGTGTTGATGAAATGTCCAAAAAAGTTCTGAATCCAAGATGGTTTGTTTGTGAGGAGATCCTTAGCTGGCCATGACCAGTGGGTGGTCCCTACCTCATTCCGAAGCCTGATGCCAAGTCACGCCCATGATGCGGTCACAGCCGGTCATCGGGGGTTTCATACGACATTAGAAATCTTGCGAGACGTTGCATACTGGCCACACATGGGGCAAGACCTAGACCAATACTTGAAGGGGTGTCTTGTGTGTGCACAATTTCAGCCAACATCATTCACACACCGTGCTCCCCTCCAAAAGAGGGGGATGACACTGCCTTGGTCACATTTACAAGTCGATTTTACCGGGAACAAGTACATGTTGACCGTAACATGCTTGTTCACTAAATGGGTGGAATGTCTCTCGGCCCCAAATTGCAAGGCAGAAACAGCAGCAGCCCTGATGATAAATCACATCTTCTCATCGTTTTGGACTGCCCCAAAGCATTGAGTAGACCGAGGCAGCCACTTCACTAGCGAAGTGATGACAAAGATGTGGGAGATACTTGGGGTCAAAAGGAAAGTACACATTGCATAGCGGCCTTGCTCTAGTGGTGGAGTTGAGAGATTGTTGTGAGCATATTAAAAACATTTTTGGCAGATTCTGGGCCAAGTTGGGACATTCGATTACCTCTTGTCCTGATGGCCATCAGATCTACCCGTTCTTCTGCAACAAAAATGTCTCCATTTGAGCTGATGACTGGACGAAGGATGGTGCTACCCCAGCATCTGCTCTGCAGAACCCAAGAGCAGACCTTAATAAATGCCTCCACAACATATGAGTATGTTGAGAATCTGAGAAAACACTGTCAACATGCTTTTGCCTATGCTCAGCGAAATCTAGAAAGATCTGCAGACAGTATGAAGACCCACTATGATCTTAAGACAACTAAAAAAAGAATACCAAGTTGGAGACCCGGTCTACTTGTACAATTTCCAAAGGAACCAAGCCAAACAGTGCAAATTCCTCCCATCTTGGCGGGGTACTTTTGAAATTGTGGACAGAATCTCACCAGTCGCTACACAATCTGCATCCCCAAGGGAAGTTTGGCAGAAGGGGAAGATAAGTGGGTCCACATAAACCAGCGAACAGTTGCCATCCCAGGCATACTTTGTGGCAAATAGGGGAGCCAACCGGGAACCCGGAGGGGGACATTCCGGCAACCTAGAAGAATCCACTTTTTAAAACCATTAGTAAATACAGGTGGGGAATATTGTAAATTGTATTCAATGTATGCATTTGCCCCACTACACGAGTAGTAGTGGGGACATTTCCATAACCATGCTCTGTTCTGTCTCATAGTATTGGAACCAAGAATTTCTAATTACCAAGGAGGACCACTCGGGGACCGGGAGAAAAGACCCAAGGAGCCCGGAGTATCGCTCCATACTCCCATCCAGAACCGGCGAGGAGAGCATGTCGATCCAGCACTGATGGGAGAAGCAGATGACTTTTTCCACATGGACCAAAGAAAAAGAACATCCAAATCTCCAGACTTCCCTTTGACGGGCGGTCAAACTCAAGTTGGAAGAGGGGGCTCTGTGAGATGTATTGAACCACTTTTGCTCTGCTATGCTGCATCACTGTGTTATGATGGTGCCAGAAATAGCAAAATGGCCACAAAACCCTTGTGCGTGCCAAAACCTCTGAAAATCGCGCTTTGCAAAGCACAAAAAGATGGCTGCCAATCTGCCACACATGTTGTCAGTAGTGGAACAGAGCTCTCACTCCTGAAATATGTCACTGGGCTCCACAACAATTGAAAATGGAGTACAGAAAGAAAAAGCAGTGCTTTGCTAAGTGAAACCCAGAATCTTGATTTAAATCCTTTTTTCTTTGTTGCTGAAACTGCAAAATGCCGGTAAAGCACACCCTCAAACATCCAAAATTCTTTCTGGGTGCTACAATTCACTTAGTTTAAGAAATCATTGTGAACTTACAAAGTTCTGAGAAGCTGGGAGCATAAAGAGACTTCCACAGCAAAAGTGGCCTGTCTGTGGATCTGTCAAAAATCTCTGTGCAGTACCCTGGGTTGCCTGAATGACAGCTGTCAGGAGCCTGCCTGATTAAACTTTAACACGTATAAACTGAAATCAAATGTTTGCAATCTAAAAGGCCTGTTACTGATAGTAACCCATATTGTGATTGTTTTGATCCCATGGTTTAAAATCTTGAATGAGAATTTAGCTGTGATTTGATACAAGTTTGTTTGAAGCTAAGGAAAAATTCAACAGAGTTAACAATTAAAACCTGGCCTAGGCTACCAAACTGGAATAACATATTTTTTAACAGAATGAAGGTCTTTCCCCCCAGCCGCTAATGACACAAAAGCTCTAATTATGGGGTTGGGAAAGAACGTGGTCCACAGAGGCATGTGGAACAATCCCAGCTGCAACTAAGGAAATGCGAGGTGTGAAGACAGTCGCAAATGGCCTCTGCCTGGAGCAAACAGGGAGGAGACTGCTACTGGACTGCAGGGAGACAAAAAGAGGCGGACCATCTGTGGCTGAACATTGACAAAGAACAGATTTTAAAAAGACGGATAACTTACTGTTTAAAATTGTGATTTGTGAATCTAAATTTTGGCTGCACGTTCCAAGAAGCGGAAAAATCGTGTGACATGTTCTGGAAAGAAATGGCAAGAAATGTGATTTTACGCAAAATGTATTTCTGCTGGAAGTATGAAACTTTATACACTTATGCCCATGTTAAACGCGCACACTTGTAGAAACTTGCTTATAAATTGGACATTGTGTTTCGGATGAAAAGGGCAAAATTCTGTGAAAAGTGGAGACAGGATCCCACAGCTACGGGGTTTTGAGGAGTAGCTGCTATGGAAAATATGTAATCTGTATATTTCATTGTTATAGAGGTTGCACATTTGGAAAAATGTATTGTGCCAAAAGTAGTTTTGGGTTCCTGGGGCTAGAGATGGATTCTCAGCCTCATAAAATCACACCATAAAGATGACACTCTGTTTCTCTCCTCCCATCAAGGCAGAGAGTAGACTCTGACCCAATCACCTGTCAAAAGGGGCAGGCTTAGGATAAACCGGCCCACACACCCCCTTTATCATAGCATAAATAGAGACAGCTCACACACAAAAGGACAGTCAGATTCACTCACTATTTCGCTGCTGGCGGAGCACCCTGCTGCTGAACTTTACCTCTTCCTTGTTCCAGACTCCAGAAACCTGGCAAAGCAGAAACCCATTGCATAGCTGAACCATTTTCAGCTAGGCCTCAAATTCCAGAACCAGAACCCCACAAACCTAAGGGGAAGCATTATCACACAGCCGGGCTGGGCTGTACTGCTTGCCTGCTGCAAATAATATCACCATAACCAAGAAGGGCAGATCCAATCCAGTCCTGTGCCGTGCTGTGACCAGAGGGCCTTGCAGATCCAATCCAGTCCTGTGCCGTGCTGTGAGCAGAGTGCCTTGCAGATCCGATCCAGTCTGAGGTGCCCAGCCATCTGTCCTAACCCTGATCCTATCCCCTGACCAGAACTGACGGTTCCATTTTAAAAACATATCCAGTGGGTATCTATAGAAAGAATTTTGTCACTGGCATATGTATTTTGCATAGTCAATCCCTATCCTAAACCCATCCTATCTTGTATTCAGAACCTGTATTGTTAGGAGTATTTTTGAATTGTCTGAACTCTCTATCCTACCATCCTATCTTCCTCCTGTACTAATATTGCTAAAACTATCGCTGCATTGATCTTTTCTCTTCTGAAGAAGGCGAGTTTCCACCCCAGGCAGTCACCCTGATCAAGTGACTGTGTTCCTGTGTGGTATTCGTTTTGTTCATAGTCATCCTATAGTGTAAGAAACCCTTTTGACATTTTAAAAGTGCATTCCTGTTTTCCATTCTTGCGCCTATCTCGAAAAAAACGACCTCTACTAAAACGTCCATAACTCCCTCAGTTTTTGTGCTAGAAACATAAACATCTGCTTGTAGCTAACATCCACAGCTTTAAATCGCATCTAAAACCGCATTCCAAATCAATACGGTTCTCCCGTTATCGCGAATCTCGCGCAGTGAAAAGTTTGCCGCAAATTTTCGTTTTGGGAAATTCTTACACGTGTAAAACAGCTCTAGATTGCTTCCGACTTAAATTTTAAGATTTCAAATGTTTTCTTTGCATTAAATCATTGCTTGTGTTTGCATGCAACTATCCAAAGCGGCTCCCTTAAGAATTTATAGCAATTTCAGCAATTTTGACCATATTTGGTGTTTTTACCCAGTCCATTCTGAAGATAACTTTAAAAGCCATTCTGACAGCTTGACAGTCAATTCCGTTTTTCTCTTGTGTTTGCTGGGGGAAAGTGGGATTGATATTCTGTTTGAATTCTGCCATTCCTGACTACCTGCTCTCTCCTCCTATCTCTTTATATTGCCTATTGGTGGGTTGAGGGGTGTGCAGTGGGGACCTTTAACTACAGTGCCATCAATCTGAAAACAAACACAGGTATTAATTCTGTGCTGAATTATATGCTCGCTGTTACTCCTGGTGTATTAAAAAGATTATTCTATGTTACCTCACCCCATTGGTGATTGTTGTCTACCTATTAAGACATACTGTGATAACATTTTAATACATAAATAAATCTTTACCTCTGCAAACCAGCCTGATTCCTGGTTCAGTGTGACCGGGGCTGTTCCAGGAGAAGGGCGTGATATGAGTGGTATATCGTTCAGAATAAAGAACTTTTAGACAATAATAAATAAGGATTTCACTTGTGCATTACATGCTAGGCGTGGACTTGGGTGTGTGCCGGACTGAAATCACTTACACACCCAGATACTCATCCCTATCACTGGCGACCACTCAATTGACACAAAGGCCCTGAATGAAGTCTACTCAGTCATCCAAGCCTGCATGGCGCACCATGGATTTTGTCTAAATGATGAGAAAACGGAGGTACTAATCGTAGGTTCTCACATTAGACTTAATAAACTGGACTCTGCCTTCAAATCCTTCATTATCAATGGCAACACTATTAATGTCTCCAATAATACCAAAACCCTAGGTATCTACCTTGATGCTACACTATCGCTCACCAGACAAATTCCGTGATTGCAGCATCAGCGTACACATGCAAACTTATTATTGCGTGCAGGCCCTTCCTCATGGCAACTAACAGTATCACCCTTGCTAGAACCCTATGCATGGCCAAAATTGACTATTGCAATTCCCTCTACATAGGGACCAGTCAAAGAAATATCATCAAGCTCCAAGTAACCCAGAATAATGCCATTAGGGCTGCCCACAACATCCAGAGGCACGTCACATATCTGACACAAGATGAAATTTTCAGTGGTTTCCCATTGAGCACAGAATCTCCCTTAAAACCTTGGCATTGATGAACAAAGCCCGGGCAAACCTCGCCCCAGCATACCTTACCAACCATCTCTCTGCCCGCACAGCTACAAGACCCCTTAGATCAGCTCAAGCACACACCCTATCCATTTCTAGATTTAAGCTCCACAAATCTGGAGGATCGAGTTTCCCTGTCCTAGCGGCCAAGCTATGGAACACTCTACCTCCTTCCCTCAGAGCCGAACCCTCCTTCCAACTATTTAAAAGTAAAACCAAATGTTGGCTTCAGGGGTTGGACCATGATGGTAGCATTCTTAAGCCTAGCTAACTCTTGACCCACTGATCTGGAGGGCTCTCCATTCCACTCTGCCCCTACTAGCACCTTCCCTTAATGTGTAATCTTACCTTGTTCCTCCTCTGTAACCTCACTGTTGCATTCACTTGCTTTTCCCTATGTAATGTACCTGCCTGCACTATTCGGTGTACCTGATGAATATTCCTCTGTATTCTTTGATAACCTGGCCTTCTGCTCAATACAATGCATTTGTCTTCTCATTATGTTGTAACCTCAAACAAAGGTTGTTTTGCCTGTATTGCTATGTATATCTGTAAGACATGCGCACAGGTGCCCAGGGCCAGGAGCGCAATGCAAATAAAATAAATACAAATACAAACATAAAGTATGAGGCTGATACAATGCCATGCTTCAGCCCTGTCTGGCCACAAAGTCCACACAGCCCACCACCACTGCCTGAGACAAACTTGTACAAAATACGGGCGAGCTTGGATGCCATTGAGAGGTAGCGGGCAGACATCCACAAACTTGCGGGCAAGCAGCTGCAAGATGTGCAGGTGATGCAAGACTGCCTGCATGGGTACACCCGCAGGATTGCACACTCACTCGGTCATGCCACCTGTAAGTGATTTCAATCAGGCACACACGCAATTCTCGCCCAGTATGTAGCACGCAAATGAAACCCTTATTTATTTGTATCTATAAGTTTGATATTCTTAAAGATATACCACTCATATCACACCCTCCTCAAAATACTCCCCAGGTTACACTGAGCCCGGAATCCGTCTAGTTGTAAAGGTAATTATTTGTTTATTTATTTAGAATTTAAAATCACAATATATTTTTAATAGGTAACAACAATCACCAATGGGTTGACAGGAACAATGAATAATATCTTTAATGCACTAGGAATGAAGTAATGAACACACAAATAATGCAGCAAAGACAAGAATACTTCTGAGTTGGTTTGGAACAGATAGCACTATGGTTAGGGGTTCCCCTGCAACACCCCTCAACCTACCAATAGGCAATTTAAATAGATGTGAGGAGAGAGCAGGTATTCAGGAATAATGCAGACCAAGCAGAATATCACTCCCACCTTCCCCCCTTAAGACGGATTTGTCAGAATGGCTTTGGAATTGGCTGAGCAAAAACACAAAATATGTTAAAAATGCTTAAAATATTATAAATTCCAATGGGAGCCGCTTTGAAAAGATGCAAGCACACACAAGCAATGATTTAATCAAAAGGAAAAAGGTGGGATCTCAAAGGCCAAGTGGGAAATAATTTAAAGGTAATTCACACGGGTAAAACTTTTCCAAATGTCAATTCGCGGCAAACTTTTACTTATGCAAATTTTGATATAACGGGTCAATCACTGTTTCACAATGCGATTTCGAGTTATAGATATAGCTGGGGATGTTAGGTGCAAGTGGGAGTTGAAATGTCCCTTCTATCTTAAAAACTAAGGGAGTTATAGAGGTTTTATTGAGAGGTGTTTTTCGAAAATAAAGACATGAATTTGGACACGGACTTCAGTTTAGAATCAGAAAATATGGCTTATGCTTTCATTCAAGGCTAGAGCGTTCAAGCTAGGCAACCAAGTCGGGACGAAGTAAGCTCTGAGACGGATTCATGACTTCAGTAACAGATCCCCATCACCTTCCCCGGCGGCGCCAGTCCAAACACTCAAAGTGGGATTTATGGATCAGAGTCACACAAATAAAGATGACTAGGTAAATGGCGCTTTAGCAACTAGACAGAATAAGATAGCACTAAAGATTTTGACACTGTTTCTGGCTGGGAAAGTAGGGATAGTTCAGAGACCAGAATGGAACAAGATAATGCAAGGTATACAATAGTTCTCTAGTGTCCTATTAATACTCACAATCCACTGGGATTTTAAGATTTTTGGACAGTCACGATTCTGGTCAATGGATTGGATCTATCAAGGAAAGACAGCACATCAGGCGCGGGACTGGATCAGCTAGGCCGGTCACCGGAACTGCACAGGATCTGCCCTTCTTGTTTCTGGGTATTTCAAATCAGCGGGATGGTGAGTTCATCAGGCAAGCATTATGGCAGCAAGCCAGATAGTTTCAGGATGCTAGTTTCAGGATGCTTTCTCACACCACAGCGCTTCACTGGGTTGTAAGGATACATTGAGGATTGAGGCCTTGCTGAAAATGGTTCAGCTACTGCTTGGCCTGGTCCTTGGCATCTGCATCTGGAAGGATGTTGAATGCTGGATGTTGACTGCTGGATCAGAGTGCTTTGCTGGAATCAGAAGAGTGAGTCCCTATGTGTTATCGGCTGTCTCTATCCTTTCAAATGACATCACAAGAATGGGTGTATGGGCCGGCTTAACTAAACTCGCCCCTGTGGACTGGGATTGAATCAGAGCCTCATCTCCGCCTTGCATCTGAGTGATTGGCTCAAACACAGGTGATGTCAAGTTTATGGTTTGGCTTTTACAGTCCTTAGAAACCTCCCCTAGCCACTAGTATCAAAATCGAATTTTGTCCTAAATACATATTTATACATGTGTAACCTCCACAAACATCACACACAAGGATCCCATTATTTATGTAGTATCTGTTCATCAAAATCCTGCAGCTGTGAGATCTTGTTTCACCTTTTTGTAGCATTGTGTCCATTTCTTCATGAAAACAATTTCCAACCTTTCTCCAAATGTCCACAAATATATCGGTTCACCATAGGGATGTGTGTGTAATGTTTAACAATTCTAGCATAAATACAGTTCCCATAAAATCACATATATCGCCATTCCTGTTCAGAATATGCTACACAGTTCCACCACATTTTGAAATGTTTTGCCAAAAATTAGATTAACAAATCTGCTCTTTTGATATTTTTTACCATTTCTGATAACAAGTTTTGAATCTCTTAAAATTGTTCATTACGTGTTCTTAGCAGCAAATGGTCTGCCTTTTGTCTCTCCGTGGAGCTCAAGGAGTAGCCCCCACCTTTGGGAAACTTCTGCGAGCCAAGTTTATGACCTCTTCACACATCCATTTCCTGGCCTGGAGAATCTACCATCGTTCAGTCTCTGGCTGCAGACAAAAGTCTGTGCTACCCCACAATTATCATATGTCAGTGAGTATCTGCTGAGTGGAATGCCTTCCCCTTGGGGGAAACCTGTTTTTCTACTTCTTGCAGCCAAGCCAGTCTAATTTATTCTTGATTTCTTGACTTAAAATCCAGCAGAAAGCTAACTTTTTTACTTACTGAAGGGAGTAAATATAAGGAACTGCTTCTGGTGGGTGATTGGAATATATGGTTGGATGACCAAACAAAACCAGACTCTAAAGAACTCTAGGCATTAATACCTCACATGCTAAGGGCCACTGCTTGGACGTGGTCATTGCACATGGTGGATGCACAATCATGAAGGATGTTATGCCAGTATATTGGTCGAACCACTTTGTTACATTTTTTGTATTGAATATGTCCAACCAGGCCAAACCCAACACTAACACCAGCCATGTTCCCCATTCTCGGAAAGCTAGAGATTTAGATAAAATTGCTGGTATTGAAATCTCTAAGTCTCTTGATTCTACTGATCCTACAATCCCATGTGAGGAGTTTTTTAACATGGGATTCTCGGTTTTGAGCTTCATATGTAACAAAACAGCTCCGCTGCAACCAAAAGCCAAGAAATTCTCCCAACCATGGTTTTCAGCTAATTTAAAAGAACTACGCAGGATAGCTGGTAGAACCAGTCAGATATGGTTCAAAAAGCCTAACCCAGAAAATCAAATTAAAGCCAAAAAAGCCCTGTTGGAATATAAACTGGCCATTTTTTTGGCAAAGAAAGATTTCTTGGGGAAAAAACTACAGTCTGCTGGCAATCAACCGAGAGAAATGTTTTCCATCATATCTAGGTTTTGTAATCCAGATTGTAAAAACTCAGCACCTGACCTTACAGAAGCATGAGCCAATTTGTTTAACTCCTTCTTTGTAGATAAAATAGAAAAACCAGGATAGATATTTAACAGACTATATGTGCAAATCCACCGCCAGATATAACTGATTCCGTGGTATCTAAATCTGATAGTCCCCAAAATCAGATCTCGTTGTCTGTGTATGACTTTCATTCAGTCACTGAAAAAGACATTCTTGAACTTATGATCACTCTTAAATCCACAATCGACTCCCTTTCTCCCCTACCAGCCTATGCAGCCAAAAAATTGGCACATGAATTAACTCCATTTATCACCTCCTTTGTTAACAAGTCTCTGTGAACAGGGACTGTTCCAGAGAGCTTAAAGCTGTCTATAGTCTCACCTCTATTAAAAAAACCATCACTGGACGTAGAGGTTCTGCAAAATTATCATCCTATTGCAGGTCTATTTTGGCCAGCTAAAATTCTTGAGAAGGTGGTTACTAACCAGCTCCAGGAGTTTGTGGAAAATGAATTGTTGTTAGATAAATTTCTATCAGGATTCAGACCTAAATTTGGAACAGAGACAGCCCTCCTAGTAGTACAGGATGAACTGTTAAAGGCCGCAGATCAGGGGGAACTCACACTTTTGGTGATGTTAGACCTGTCTGCGGCCTTTGATACAGTGAATCACGAAATTCTCCTAGACTGACTACAGGAGGTAGGAAGAGTCTCGGACTCAGCTTTGAAATGGTTTGAGTCTTTTTTGACCAACCGTCATCAGCGTGTGAGACTGGGAGAGTTCTTATCGAATCTCATCTGTTTGAGCTGTGGAGTCCAACAGGGATCTTCCTTGTCACTATTGCTGTTTAATTTATATATTCGACCCCTTTTGGAAATTTTTAGACGGCATGGGTTGGACTTCCATTCATATGCCGATGATACCCAGATATTCTTACGAATAACCAACTTCCAGGAAGCGTTTAGTAAACTTGAGCAATGTTTGACCGAGGTAAGCAGCTGGATGTCAAAGAACTATTTACAGCTTAACGCTGCTAAGACCGAACTTATATTATTCGGCCCTAAGCATTTGCTGACAGCTGCAAAAAAACTGCCTGTCCCAACACTGCTGGGTAAAAATCTACAATTTGTCTCTAAAGTTACAAATCTGGGATGTATGTGGCAAGAAGACCTGGGGAGTGAAACACAGGTAGGAGCAAAGATCAAAGCAGTCTACTTTGTCTTGAGAATGCTACGTCAAGCACTTCCCTATATCCCCAAGGAGGCACATGCCGCTGTGGTAGGGGCGCTAACTAGCGCCCACCTTGACTACTGTAATAGTCAATTGATGGGCATCCCTGCCAAACAACTTCAGCGATTTCAGAGAGCCCAGAATGCTGCCATTAGATTGATATTTAAATTGGGCAAATTTACCCATGTATCATCTTATCGGATAGAGCTACATTGGCTCTCAATTGCTGACCGTATTAAATTTGAGATAGCCTGCATTATTTTCAAATGCATAAATGGCATCGCCCCTCTGTATCTGAGAGAGCTAATTCAGCCATACCACCCAGCAAGACAACTAGGCACTAGCGACAGTCATCTTCTGATCATCCCACACGCAACCTATATTTCCAGAGGTGACAGAAGATTTTCTGTCTTTAGACCTAAGCTTTGGAACTCGCTACCTCTGCAGCTTAGGACCATGAGCTCTCTTTTGCAATTTCGTCGAGCACTGAAAACACTTCTCTTTAGGTAGACAGCCCTGCTTTTTAGGGGACCTGTTTCGACTTACATACTCTACCTTTGTTCTTGCCATCTGCGCCTAAATACAATTAAGTTCGTCATGTGCTTGCTATAAATACAAAATAATCAATCAAATCAAATCAAAAACTAGTTGCATCAAATGACATAGATAAATTACTTTCTTGGATGTAAACCTGTGGGATCAAAAACAACTGAAATCTGTGTTTCTTTCAGCAACAATCATTTTATACTTGCTAATCTGGCAGACTTTTACTTCAAATAACTTTAAAGTTTCATCATGAGAGCCCATTTCACAGGAACTGTCATTCACAGGTAGCCCAGTGTGCTGCACTCAGATTTTTGGCAGGAACTGTCATTCACAGGCAATCCAGTTTTACTGAAAAATGTTTTGCTCTTAACCTTTCTTGACTTTTTACACTCACAGTGCTTCATTAGGTTAAATATATTTTAGCGCCAAGCAAGATTTTGAGTGTTGAGAAGTGTTGTGTACAAGCATTTTGGAGTTCTAACAGCAAAGTAAATGTCATTTACAAGCACATTTTGTAGTTTCACTTGCAAAGCGCTGTTCTTCCCTCTGCACTCTATGTTTGCTTGTCATGGAGCACACTGGCACTTTTTCTGCAGTGTGTGCTCTATTCCATCACACATGCACCATGGGTGGCAGGTTGTGCAGCCATCTTTTTATGTGTTGAAAAATGCGGTTTTGGAGGTTTTGGCGCGCACAAAAGTTTAACTGCCATTTTTTCTGTTTCTTGCACCATAGATAGCAGAGTGATGCCGAATAGTATATCAGAGTGGGTCAATACATCCCACACACCGCAGCCATGGTAACACTTGGCGAAAAAGTGTGTGAGCACACAGATTTTTCCTCAGCAGAGTCGCTGAACCAGGACATTCAGCTGACCCTCCAGTACATCTAGCCCGGGGGTCTGAGCCATCCACGTTTGCTATACCCACTGAGGGCTCCCTACCAAGCACCACAAGGTGCTGTTCCCTGTACCACCTTACCTCCGATGAACAGGAGCAGACCCCCAAGGCCAAGAGGGCCAGGAAATTACATTTTGACACTGCAAGGCTGAATTTGAGGGTCAGTGTTTGGGGAGAGTGTTATGAGGGTGGATGTTTGGGGAGGATGCTCTAGGGGTGGGTGTTTGGGGAGGGGTGATGCTGTTGTGGGGATGTTAGTTACATGTTGCACATTGCAAGATCAACAAAAAAAATCACTTGAAGCAATGACGGGACATTCCTTGAGTTTTTAATGTGCACTGTTAAATTTCACTTTACAAAGATGCAAGAAGGGATGTCATTTGGGGATCTCCAGGGGTCGCAGCCATGACCGATGTGGTCTCCCTTGCTAGCCCTGCAATCTTCCTTATTAATCCAGTAAAAAAATAAAAGTTTTTTTTTAACTTAAGCTCCTGAAGTAGTGGGGGCCCCCCTAGCACCTGTGGTGCGGCGCCCATGCACACCAGGTCTGGGGGTGCCCCGGCACAGTCTTCACCCATTAGGGTGAAGGCTGGGCCGAGGCTTGCAGAGCGAGTAGGATGCACTCAGTAGGGGTTGGAGCTGACCGTGACATATAGCATGTCTCACATGCGACGTTCAGCTCCAACCTCTTCTCTTCTAGCTTACTCAGTGCTAATTTACAGGAACCAGGAAGATCTTCTAGCTTCCTGGCCCCTGTTTGTGAGCAGCACAGAGGAGCCGAGGGTGGCCTGGAGTGACGGACAGAAGCTGGAAAAACAGGTAAGAAGGCTTTTATTTAAAAAGGTGATGTGTATTTTGCATGTGTGAAGTGCTTTTCAGATGTATGTATGTGCTATAGGTCAGTAAGTGGTCGGTGAATGAGATGAAATGTGATAGTGTGTGTGTGTTTAAATGTTCTGGGTGGGTGTGTGTGTGTGCCTCTGTAGATAATACAGTGAGAGTGGATGTAAAAGAAGGTGTATGAGTGATTGACTGGTGGGTAGATGAGTATGAATGTGGTAGTGTTTTTGAATGTTCTGGCGGGTTGTGTGTCTGTATAGAGAATGCATTGTGAATGGACGCGAGAGAAGGTGTATGGGTCAGTGAGTGGTCAGTAAATGAGTAGGAATGTGATAGTGTGTGTTTGAATGTTCTGGGTCGGTGGGTGTGTTCCTGTGTAGAGAATGCAGTGTAAGTAGATGTGAGAGATTTATGGGTGAGTGACTGTGGGTGAATGGGTAGGAATGTGATTGTGTGTGTGAATGTTTTGGGTTGGTGGGTGCATGCCTGTGTGGTGAATGCAGTCTGAATGATGTGAGAGGAGATGTATGGGTGAGTGAAAGGGATTGTGTGTGTGTGTGCGTGTGCATGTGTGTGTGTGTGTATGTAAATCCTTGGGAGACTGGGCACACAACAGCATGTTTTGCACATCCTGCAATGAATATGCATGTTTTACTGGTATTCTTCTTCAGCCAGTCTAGCCATTGCCTACTCTGGCATAACATTTATTACTCGTCATCTTTGATAAGGCAAGCATGAAATGTAGCATTACCTCGCTAGACTGATGTGTTGGTGTAGCAGCCTATATATTTCTTACTGTAGCATGACCTTTTATTAACTCAGCATTTAAGTTAGCAAGGATGATACGTGTTCTTATGGGTCTAGACTGGCTTACATGGAACCAGTTTGGACTTGCTTTCTTATTGTGACATGTCACTTTTAATGGCCAAACCAATGGGAGTATTTTCTTACATAGGAGTACTGGCATATATTAGCAAAGCCAGCTTTGTGCCTAGTGCCAGCAATGATACTATAAGAACATCTCAAAGCAAGCATGAGTATGTTCTTATATGGGAATACCACCTATACTGGTGGAGTCAGCATGGAAATGTATGGGCACAGCCAGCATGGAAATGTGTTTTATACTGACATATATTGAAGGGACCGGCATGAAAATGCATTGAGAAATGCACTTGTGCACTTTTGGTGAGTTTCATGTATTGTACTTTTTTGCATGCGTTACCCTACACCCTACAAAACTGATTGCAAACTGCCTGGCCTTCTACCTAAATTTTCACAGAAACAGTGCTGTGCAATGCACCATTTTAACCCATTATTCAAAACATTTTCTCATGGAAGGGGGAAGAATACCCCCTCACCCACCAAACCCGTTTTCATTACTTTGGGCCGCCTTGCTCTGCTTGGTCGCAATCACATATTTGTGGCAAATATTTACACCCTCCAATAAAACTGTTGGTTGGTATATTTTGGGACCAGGCACCACCCCCTTCTTGCTATGCTAGGTGAAACATTTAAGCTTTGATTACAAAACATATTTACTTCTTTCACTTTGAGTAGTAAATGCCCCTGCAGTGGCATAATCATCATGGACATTGTACCCATGTGGTACTCCGGGCCAGCCCGGGGTGTGGCGGGCCCTGTGCTTTGTTAAGGACCTGGGGGGGCCCTCAGCATGGCTCGCAGGAGGGGGCGAATTGTGTGCTATGGCACTGATTGGCATCTGTTCACCTTGAACGTATTCAAGTGTGATGTGAATGGTTGAGACGGGCCATAAACTCGAGCAAGACCCTGCTCAGGTGCAACACTGTTTCAGAAAATAAGTGTTGGACCTGACACAGAGGGCCTCATTACAAGTATGGAGGTAGCCATGCCCTTAATAAGGGCATGGCTGCCTCAATACCGGGTTCCAGTACCGGGGTCCTCCAATGAGGACTTACCGGGCTATTCCAGCCATGGAGGACCCGGTAAGTCCTCATTGGAAAAACCCATCCCCATTCCCATTTGAGCCCCCATAGGGCCCATTCTTAGCTCCTTGGTCCCCTCGCGGGACCCGGAAAGGACGTCTGGTTTTACCAGATGTCTGTTCCGGGTCCTGCTAGGGGACCTCATAATCAGGCATCCCGTAATGAACCGTGCCGGTCCCGTACCGGCACCCTTCATTACGGGAGCACCATGGCCGTAATGAGGCCCAGATTCTCAGAAGAGAAAGAGCCATGGAGTGACCCACACCTCCCCACTCAAACTCCTTCTTGGAAAGGGCTGTGTGGAAGCTTCATTCAGTGGCCGGTCCTGGGGGTGGGTGGCGTTGAATAACTCGCCTCGCACATAGAGCTCTGAAAATAATAGATGCATTGACCCCCACTCTTGAGGGGTGTGCAGTCTACCCAACCTCACCCCTCACAACTCATTTTGCTCCTGGGTAAACAGACAAAGCACAACCTCCCAGACACCTCCCCAGGTCAGTGCTTTTTTGGCTTGTTTAACACATAAATGCCACAGATAACAAATACCTCTGTGTCCATTGATCTATAGATGTTTCATACACTAGCTGTAGCCTGCGTTAGAGATTTCGGTTACCCTGTTACAAGGACTGCATTATTTATATTTTACATATGAGGTCCATATCGAATCTGGAAAATGACATTCCCCAAATGTGTGATTGTGGACAAATCTACCCTCCCTCAGTGCCTCAGTTCTTAAATCTGGCTGAAATGAGACTGGATGGGAACATGGCTGTTAGAGGCATCTGAAGGCTGTGTGCCATCACTTCCTGTGATGTCACTTGGGGGCAGGGTCAAATGACATAATTTCCTGTGATGTCATCAATGGTCAAGGGCAGTGTGATGTCACTTCCGCTACACCTGGCATTTTGGTGAAATAATGTCCCTGGGTGCAAGGGCATTGCAATTTGGTGGTCTCATCTGAAGAAGTTGTCAATGAGTTCCTGGTGAGTCAATTGCCGAGCCTTTCCTTGACACACTCAGTGCATGCATGTGTGAGACACGTGGACACCGTGTCATCCTCCTCAGGGGGGCAAGGGAATGCTGCGCCGGATGAATATGTTGTGCAACATAGTACATGCCAGCATTAGCCGGCCCATGTTGTCTGGCTTGTATATGAGCATACCCCTAGTCTGGTGTATACATCAGAAGCGGACCCTCCACAGGCCAAAATGTGTGCTCAATTGACACCCGAGTGCATGTATGGGCCCGGTTTTATGCCACCTCCTGTGCCGTCAGGGGAGACCTTAGAGAAGTCATAAGCCACAGAAGCTGTAGGTAACCAGAGTCACCTGCAGGGGGGGATAGACATAGAAGTACATCATGGTGATCTGTGGAAGCACTGCCTGTAACAGCAGCATCACAATTGACAGTTCATGCATGTAGTGGAATGTCCATTGTGTGGGGCTGGCCTGTTAGGGAGCATGTCTTGGACATTCACTGTTGAATTGTGACTCATTGGGTGTTCATATGGGTTCCTGCATATATGGGGCATTCTTAGGGCATGCAATCTATATGTGTGTGTTCTCCGCCCATTGCATGTCAGTTGTTTTGCAGGTTTTGTGTGAAGGTACATGTACCCACCAAATATCCTGGTCCATTGGCCTCTATGCCTCTACATATACGCTGGCAGTGTGCAGTTCCGCAGGACCATGTCATCGTGGGTTGATCCAGGGAACCGGGCAAATCAGTGGGAGACCATGAGGTCGGCATCACAGGTGTCCTGGACATTAAGTGAATGGAACTGCTTCCCATTCCTGTAGACATCCTCCGAGCCATGCAGTTGTCTCAAAGTGAGCTGGAACATGGCCGTGGCAACGAAGTGTCGGACTGACACCAGGTTTACCAGTGGTGGTATGGATGTCCTGATGCCGATTCTGCTCCTTTTGTCTTTCTGGATCAGGTTAAGGAGATTTGCAATGCTCTCCCTGTCAAAGCAGTAAAGGGAGAGGATTTGAGTGTCAGTGAGAGTCCATGGTGTGGCTCTTAGACGGGGTATGAGTGCACACCTTGCGTGGCATCTCCTACTCGCAATCTTCCTCCTCCTCTCTGCTGTCTCTTGTTCCCTCTGTTGATCCTCCAGCCCCTGTGGTTCCATGTTGGCCTGGAGCAGCTGCATGTATATTCTGATTTCGACCAGTCGCAGCATGTTGGTGTAGGAAAATGTGTTTAGGGAAGGTGTGGCTCATTTGTACTCTTCCAGGGTGAACTTGGTGCACCTGTGGCCTCATTTCCCCACCTCTGTGCATTTTCTGCCTGCTTTCAGTTTATATCTCTGCCTTGCTTTTACCAGTAATACTGGCAAATCTCAGTTGGAATTACTGGCAAATGCAAGCTCTTGATATGCCAGTGATATCAGTGTCCTGGTATTACCGGCACAGGTTTGAGGCCCATTTGGTATTTTTGGTGCTGTTAATACCAGCGCTAGTAATAATGGTGCCCGTAAGTCCAAATGAGTTTATTCCGGTGCCGGTAATTATGGCAACTGTGCCTGGCCCACTCGTTTCCGGACATTCCGGTAAAAGTGCCAATAAACAGTTTTACCAGCACTTTTACCACATACCGGCCAACTCATAAGGAGCCCCATTAGATCTGGGGAATGCTCTCACAGCTGTAGGATGGAATGTCTAGCAATGATGGAGAGTTTTAAGTACAGAAGGTGACATTAACCAATGGTTAATCAATTGTAGAGATTGCTTAATGAGTTATGAAATATATTTAAGTACATGCACATCTCATCTTACAAAGATATAGTAAACTGCGGAACCAGAATTCATCTGCAGGTGGTAAGGGTAACAAAAGTCTATGTCGTATTATTGACCAAAAAGAGGATACAATGAATTCGGCAAAGCCTAGCAGGCATAGCCTATTCATTGTGAAAATACACTTTTAGGGATTTGGCCCTTGAGAGCAATAAAAGCAAACATGAGAGAAACTTTCTCAGGAAAAAATGTCTGTTGCCAACAGTACTTGAATAGTCTATGGAAATACCCCAGAAATAAATCATCTTTCCCTTCAAATGTAATGTAAGATGTTTCCACAGGGGGCACTATTTCACAGAGTCACTGGAGATCAAATTATAATGACCTGCATTTTGGGGTCACAGGCAGAATGGTACGAGCATATTCCTAAATATATCAATATGGATTCAATATGGTTAACGAGGTACGGTGTCTATTGAAGAGGAAACGGTAAGACAACATGTGAATGTCGATCATAAATTCTGAATCCCTTTTCTGCACTGTTGTCTGACTCCACCTGCTACTTTGTTTTCTTTTACTGTTCATCACGTGCACATTTGGAAAGACAAGCAATCGGAATGGGTGGATGGAAGGGTAATTCAGTGTGAAATCTGCATAATCCTGGGAAGATGCACGTGCCAGAAGTCGCTGTTTCTTTCCCAGGGTTTCATTCCTTTTCACAAAATCAAAACATTGAGGCTTGAACAGATGTCTAATAACCGTTGCAGTTTTTCAAATGCTGCTTTTATTGCCCAGCAAAACGTGGGCATCAGTTTACTTAAAAATGAAAGTGCGTTCGTTTTACAGACAGTGCAGATTGATATCGTATCGTTCAAAGCACTCGGTGGTTGTGTTTCCTTTGCTTCATCGCACGGGCAGGTAATGGGATCTGTTTCATGCAACATTCCACGCTTTTAAGTACTCGCAACATGAAGCGGGCACATCAATAAGCACCCTGTGAGTGACAGACAGAATCCTGGATGGAAATATCAGCGCAATATATATTCGCAGCCATGAATAACAGCACTTCTTGACCTTTGTATGCAATTCCCTCCTAACAGACGACTGAACGCGGGGCTCGTGATATTAGTCTTGACCGTATATTTTGGTTTCATTTTCTTCTCCCTCGAATAGTTTTTCCCTCTCAGTTGCCCTTTTAGCTCTAGTAAGTCCGGTAGGGCGGATATAATCTGAATGATAAGCGCACTAATGGCCTGTTATGATGTTTTTATTTTTTCCACAGATTTATTATGTTGAAGATAATGACAAGGGATGTTTTATGTTTCTCAGTTGTTACATAATTCAGCTGGTGCAGAGCATAAACTACAATGATGCATATGTTCTGCTTTGCACAATAATGGCAACGTAGGGAAGTAATATGACAAAGGTCCTTATTAAAACCCTATCGTTAGAAAATACATAATTGTGAAGAATGCAATAGGTTACACATATGCAAGGGGCGGCCAAATATAAAGAAGTTGCAGAAATACGAAACGCATGAGAGAATGATGCAGAGCCACAAACGAGATCATTGGCCATGTGCTAGTGAGCAGCTGGAACAACGGGAATCGCCCATTCCATGAGCTGGTCTACTAACTGCCCTGCTGCTGTTTTCCGTGCAAGGAGAACTTTCTGGAATGTGACTGCGCAGAAAAGGGCCCGTTGCATCCTGCTCGCCGAGGGCCTGCACTGCGAAGGCGCACTGGCGGCATCCCTGCCCTTTCAAAGCTGTGCCTGGGAAAGTACATGGGAAAGCCCTAACCATGTCCCTGGTTCTCTACGGTTGAAAAACACCTTCCCTGAGAAGAAACGTGAAACCGTGGGCATCCCCAAAATGCCCTCATAAATGGCGCATTGCAATGCAAACATTCCTGTTAACCCATCGTAAATAGCTGACATTGGAGAGGTAGCAGAGTCAGAAATTGCACTAAGCGCCAACCATCCTGACACTCAGGAGCGACCCTCTGTTCTGAGTAGTGGCAGGAGGCTGCTTAACAAATAGTTATGTTTTGGGCCATTGTGAGGCACTGAGCATGCACAGAGGCTTTTTCTTACACAGGTAAACCTGCATGAGTGTGACTGCCCTGGTGGAGCTAAGCTGGAAACTGATGTAATTGTCATGACATTGACACTTGGTAGACAGGTCATATTTATGCCATGGAGAGTGGTCAGACGATATGTAGCAAGCCATTGCTACTTCACCCTAGGAGAGCAAATGTGGGAGTGTTTGCATGTGAGCGTTCCCTGAATATCAGAAGGGAGCTGCTTGATTGAGAGGGGGTGGATGTCTCTGTGTTACCCTTTACCTGATGTACTTACCTTAGTCCTGAACCTGTAACCAGAAACCTAAGTGAAGGTGTCTCTTACCTTGCCTGAGGCTGGGGTCTTCCTTAAACATTGGCGACAAAGTCGCTGCAAGAAAAGGAGACAAGAACCCAGTAATGACTGTTCAAGGGGGACAGCAGAGGCATCTGGAGAAGAAAGGAGAGACCTGTCAGCCGCGAGAAACAGCCACGAGAAACATCCACCCACCTCATGCCCCAACAGAAAAGACCCTCTCGCCAGGTTAAGGAAACGACTGTCAGGCAAGAGTGGACAGCTGCATGTGCCAGGGGCAACTGTGTCAACCTGAAGAAGCAGCGTTGGGCCAAGGAAGCTAGAGTCAACGTGTTATTCCTGCAAGGTGCAGTCTTCATTTAATGAACCTGCAAGAAGCAGCTGAGATGGTCCTGCAAGGGGAAGGAAAATCAGGACTAAGCGGGCCTGTGAGGTGCAGGGGAGCTGTGAGGAATTGACAATCGGCATGGTGGATGCGCGCTCACCTTGGCTTGTTTAAAAGGTTTAATTAAATGATTAAATGGAATGATGGAAGAGGAACCTCAGGTAAATGTGTGGGGCTATACACACATATTTTCCCATGCTCACACCACGCCACAACAAAACGCGTAGACCCATGTACTCTGAGTGGACACAGCCTACAGGCATAGTCCACCCTGTCATATTTAGTTGGGATATGAAGAGCCACGAGTACACTATGGCATCACTAATCTCAAAACGGCTAAGTCCACACTTGGGGATTCACAAACTTCTTACTGCATGGAGAAAGACTTGTATGCTACAAAAAGAAGATATGTAACAAAAATGCCTATAGAAATGGGTATCCAATCAAACAATTAAATAATTCCATGTACAAAAAATGCAAATTTTATTAATCACACCAAAGAAAATCACACTTTTAAGAACAATCATAAAAACGATGATGTCTTTTATAAACACATTTATATACCTAAAAAAGCAACAACACAAGTAAACCAATATAAGTGGGCCCTAATCATATGGTATAACCTAGGCCAAGCATTTGACTTATTCACACTATGATCCTTTTGCCGTGACAATGCTGGCTATTGCATATTAGAACACCCTAGTGGTGTTTGCAGGAAGCTGATTGGTCAATCTGCGGGCTATTAGCACTGGTATAGCCCGCAGATTGATTACAGCCCGTAGTTTGGTTACATTTACTACCTGAAAACCCAAGGTTGTGGGCGGGCGAGGAAGCCTGCAAAAGTGGACGCATTGGTGTGTCATTTCGGAACAGAAAAAGTTAACTTTCCCCTCCGAAATGCACAAAGCAAATCAACGTGTCCACCGTAGGCAAACCAAGGGAAATGAAACTGGGGAATGAAAGCAAAGGGAACACTTTCGTAGCTTTGCACATACATAGAAATGGGGCTGACATAAGCTGCACTGCAGAGTTAGGTGGAACGTGTGAAAAAGTTTCTAGCAGTGAAATGAAAGGAAATTTCCACTCACACTTCTGGGCGTTCAGTGAAGCAGGGAAGTGCCAATGGAGACGAAGGGCACAGAAAGGTAAGTACATTGCCTGATTTATAATGTATGTGCAGATGTAGCTTGCAGATGTATATGAACTGCACGTTTGGGTTGAGTAATTGGCAGCTAACATTTGTATAGTGGGGGGAAAGCACACCTAAAGGAAACTTAATTAGAGCAGGGGGCAAGCATACCCACAACTGATCCCACTTTACTATGATACTCTTCCCACCCTGGCACATTCCACCATGCAAAAAAAATGAAACATGTTTAATTGAAGTACAAATAATGTCTGCAACATTTACCATTTTGCATTTTTTGTACTTCAATGCAACATGTCTCATTTATTCAACTTGAATTAAACAGTGAGGGTGTTCTAATAGCTTTATAGACCTGTAGCGAGGGCCGTACCGGGCATTATGGTCCCTCGTACCTCATCTTCAGGGCCGATAACGCCCGGTACGGCCCTCGCTGCAGGTCTATAAAGGTATATTATCTTTTATACTTTACAAAGTATAAAAGATAATATGCAATAGCCAGAATTGGCGTACTTGTGTTGTTGCTTTTTTAGGTATATAAATGTTTTATATGACATGATAATTTTTATTATATGACATGATAATTTTTATGTTTTTTCTTAAAAGTGTGATTTTATTTGGTGTGATTATTTGTACATGAGCGCCTGGGGACCAATTCTGTTGGTGACGGTGCGCTATATAAGTACCTTTAACATAACATGGAATTATTTTATTGTTTGATTGGATACCCATTTATATAGAACACTGTGGCATCTCCAGAAAGGGGGAGTACCAACCTGCCCCTTGCCATGGCCAGCATGATTAACTAACAAAGGCTCCATGGATTCGCCCTGCTCTTTTGTTGGGCCCTGCAGCTGGTGGTAGCAATTGACATAGTAATAGAGTGCACTTCAGACAGGCCCACATGCAGTCTGGCTGCAGAGGTTAACAAAGGAGACAGAAAAGCACAACACCCTTTCATATGTTACTGTGTCAACCTGAAGCCAGCTCCTGCCCTCAATATCATTGTGTCATCAGCCACAGACCCTGACCTCTTTGGTCATCTTGGCGCCTGGCTCCACGTCTTGTACATTATAGTGAGCCTTCCAACATGGCGCGCTCTTAGGCATGAACTGACTACCAGTACCTATCTAGCCTTTCGCAGTGGCCATTTTGAATTTCTTCCACTTCTGGTTTTCACAGACTTATACCGATGCGGGAGGCAGGCAGCTGCCTCACATCGCTACACTATGGAACTGCTTACCTAGGTCAGCACTCCTTCTTTCCTTGGTTTTTCCTCCTGGCTACCATTTACCATGTTGCTACTTTCTGCTTGCCTTTTTTCGTGGATTCTGTATTCTAGTACTCCTGCTTCCCTTCTGCTTTGGATTACCTAGCCACTTATGCTATGTGCAATCCTTTTGTAACCCCCTCCGTCTGTCTTGGATTACTTATCTGGTTGTGCTATATTCAATTACAGTGTGATCCGCTCCTTCAACGTTGGATTACCTACCTGGCTGCTGCTATTGCATCTTCTTGTATCCGTGCAGGTTTTTTCCCTTGTTCAAGGGTTTTTCCCCACCCATTTAATCAGCAGTGCCCCATGAGATATTCTGCCTGCTAACTTCCTGAACAGACATTCTGGCTTCTGGAGAGGCTCGGCCACACCTCTGTGACTCCAAATCCAGCAGGACACATCGGCAAACGCCGTCTCCTTCATCCTCAGGAAGTCTCAGGTGAGCATAAAACCTGACACATTGACAGTGAGCTGTCATGTCTGGTACTGCGTGTTTCAAGTAGGCCTCCCCGATAGGGGGACCCCATTCATCAGGTACGGGAATGTAGTTTGCAGGAGCCAGATAGTCTGGACTTGCCAAAGCTTCAAAGGAGAACTTCCACTTTAATTAGAAACCGCAGATAGATCCATTAACCAGAGAGACTCTTCGAATTAGCCACAGACAGGAAGATTGGTGGGACTTAGTATCACACGTTTTCACCCCTTTACCTTTCTTGTGGCAAAGAACTCTGGTTATGACCTCATGCATAGAAGAGATTGTTGGCAGGGACCCCAGGATTGGTTCATTAAGGTGGGCTGAGCCTACACCAACCATTGTGGCCCACTTGGCTTTTGGCAGATCATCTGGAGACTTTGCAAGGAGCAGCCTGGATAATTCATCATTGGACCCAACTGAAGGTACAGTCTGCCTTACATCTTCCACCAGTGAAGTGAAGGAAGGCCAGGACCTCCTAAGAGGGAAGCAAGATCCCTCCCCTATCATTTATTATTATTATTATTATTATTATTATTATTATTATTATTATTATTGTATTTACAGAGGCATACACCAATTCATATACATAATAGAGTGCTTTACAGAAGTGTAGAAAATGACATATGAATAATGGAGTGCTTTTCAGTGGTAATAACAGAACAGATATACAGAGGGAGGTAGGATACAGAGAGGGACAGAGGAGGGGTACAGTAGTACTGGGTGGTGCTGATGAGACGGGTGCCGTGATGGCCTAGGTGTTGAGGAGGAGAGACTCCTTGAAGAGGTGGGTCTTGAGTTATTTTTTGAATTGTAGGAGCGTGGGGCGAGTCTCATGAAGATGGGGAGGAGGTTCCATAGTCTTGTGGCGTAGGTATAGAAGGTTTGCTTTCTGTTCCTTTCCTTTTTTCAGTCGTGGATTTGAAGTATGCACGTGTCCTGGCTTCTGGCGGTGCTCTGTCCTCCAGAGATGCAGAGTTTCTCCATGAGGTAGCTGGGTGACTTGAAGGCGAATACATTATAGATGATGCAGCAAGACTTGAAGGTGATTTGTGCATGCACTGAGAACCAGTGAAGGTCAATTAGGGCCAGGGTGATGTGCTTGTATCTGTGTAGACCCTTCTTGAGGTGTACATCTGCGTGTAGGACACATTTCAGGGGCACAAGCGAGGATGACGGGAGGCCTTCGAGAAGTGCATTGCCCCCATCAAGATGGGCTAGGACCAGTGCTTGAATGTTGTATCTAAAGATGCCCCTAAACATCTCTCAGGGAATAGAGGGAGTTACTGAATCTAGAGGACCCTCTAGCTGCTCCGGAACTGGTACCCAGCCAGCAGAGAGTGTGCCCTGTAAGACTCTGCAGCAAGCTTCCTAGGTAGGAAGTGCCAGAAGGTCTCTAAACCCAAAACCAAGAACAAGGCAGCTGCCTGCAACACACTCCTCAGCTTTGGGTCATCTGCCTTAAAGGACGACACAAGCCATTGAAAAAGCTGGGAGAAGTACCCCGTCAAGCATCTACCAACTCCTGCATTTTTGAGCCAGTTGAGTTCCTCGAGCTGCAACTGACTGCAACATTGAGCATTGTCAAGCCGCAGTCACTTAAAGACATCCAAGATGTCTCAATCAGTGCTTCAGAACCACCGACCAGCACTGAGACACGATTCCTGAGCCGCAGTGTAGGTCAGTCTGCAGCCTTTCATCCAGATTTGCTCCCTGATCCGTCTTGTCGCCTGCCGATACCCGCAGCTGACTCCCATCTTAAACTATGTCACAGAAGCCTGAAAAGCCGCCTGAAGCTGACTCCACCTTGTCAAGCACCAAGAACACCTACAGCACAAGGGACATTGTGTTTCTGTCACCCAGATGCTTCCCAGACGGCACCTAAAGACATATTAAGACCACTTGCTCCCTTTGTGCTGAAGTCGAGTAACCTTAAACTGTTGTGGTTATTAACCATATCATCTACCCTCCTGTCAGTATACAGGGTGCATCTCTTTTCCTTCTTTGAAACTGTCTGTCCTCTGCATTCCTTTACAGGGTGGGTTGTATTAGTAGTGTTGCTAGAACTGTCTGTTGTGTATGAATAAAGTAGATATTTGTGATACAACCTTGACTGGACAGTCCCTTTTATCATTGGTAATAATTGTATATTCTCTGTGTTGAAACTTACCAACAATCCATAACCTTTTCGGAGATAAGCCTGCCATTCCATCCACGTTACTTAAATTGGACAATGAGGTTTATCATGTGCTTGTTATTCCAATCTGTTTGGATCCCATCTGGTGTATTAGAGGTGTGGGGCTGATTGATAGTTTAGAGATCGATATTCACCCCAGGACCAATGGTACCGCGGATGTTGATTCGTCACAAGAGCGCTCCAGCAAGGGGCAGCCAATAGAGTCATACCAGGGCTGCAAGGGGCAGCTGAGTTTCACTAAAGCAAAAGTGTGTAGAGAGCAGGTCTGCAAGGGGCAGACGGCGGGTGGAAGACCATGTGGTGCAGTGAATGAATTGCCGAAGTACCAGAACCTGGTGCTGAAAAGTGCAGTTGAAGCAGCCTTACCTGTGGGTGCCGGCGGGGGCCAGAGGCAGTAAGCCTTACGGTTCTGCGGCTAGCAGGGGTGGCGAATGAGATGAGCCGAAAGTCGGGCCTCTAGAGCTCCGTCTTCTCTGGGGGTAGAAGTGTAATGATGATGTGTCCTCCCATGGACAAGGCTGTGCATGCTGCCCTCTACTTCACATTCTGATGTAAAACATTGCACCGACGCAGGGTTGTCGTTGCGGAAGTCGAAGGGATGAGGCCTGCGAGTCGTGCTCATGCAATCAGCTGGTGGTCTGCTGGAACTTTAACAATGCGCCAGCAAGGAGAAGAACGAAAGGTACTCAGAAGTTGGCAGCGCTGGTCAGAGAGCAGTCCCAGTGGGGAGCAGGACATTTCACCTCAAGAGGTTAAAGTCTGAGGCATTGTACAGAATTCTCAAAATGTGCCGGAGGACAATGCAGGGAACTGTGATGTGCACTTTGTCCCGAGAATGAGCATCGGGCCATCTGTTGGATGGAGCAGGGAACTGTTTTGTGCATTATGTCCTGTTTTCGGGCTATTTTGTTTGAGAGATTCTGTTCAGTTCTGTCTTATGGACAACAGAGTTCTGGGTTGCATTTCAATGCATTCTTGTGTAATTTGACTGTGGGTTGCAGCATAAAGTGAAATGATCACTTGGTTAAATATTTGTATGGCACCATTGAAGTTATTATCAAGGGAGGTATTTGAGCTGCAGTTTTAGCTGTGATGTGAGGCCCGTATGATTAATGGAGAGTGTTTCTTTAGAGATCTGTGTTGAATGAGTTAGTGTGATTTCTGATTGTGGGTTGGAGCAGTTTGGGGAATGAAGTGGCCTTCGTGTAGTTTGGTATCTATAACATGATAGGCGATTTTATGCGGATTTGATATTTTATGCAACGTTTGCCTCCACAGCATCAACAATATTGCAGACTTTGAAGCTCAGGGCTTGGATTTGCTAAGTATAGGGATTTTGGCAATTTACATGTCTTTTGTTATGCTCAATTACTGCATATTATGTGGCTGAGGCTCTGTGTGTTTGTTCTGTTGTGTGAACTTAGTTGGGGTCTAGCAAGCCACTAGTTAGTTTCTGGGCGGTCAGTGTTTATTGTGAGCGTTGGACACCATTTGGCTGGTGGGATGTTGGACATCCAGGGGATGTAGAACTCTTGCTCATGGTTGTGTAGTTTAGGGGTGTTGGACACCTGGGTCAGTGTTGCATTGGCCAATTAGTTGCAACTTTTGGTGTTGGTGTAAAGTTTTTTAAATCTTTTTTTTACCTGCACATTTGATCTGTGGAGCTGGACACCCGTTATCCTTGTGGGGGTGGGTCCCTGCACTCCATTTGTATTTTGGTTTTGGGGAGCCCAGTACCCTTGTGGGGCCAGTTCACAGTGCTTTGCTTTTGGGGGTTGTTTACCCTGGTTTGTGCAGAGGGATGTTTGTGGCATTGGTTTTTGGCATCAGTTGTATGGAGTGTTTTGACCGAGTTTGGAGATGGGTTAGTACTGTTCTAGAAAAGGCAGTGCACTGCTAGGAAGATGTTCTAGTTGATGGTGTGATGGTAGCCATTGGAGTCAGAGTGCTTTGGGGCTGGTACCCTATTTGTAGGTGCTGTTCTACTGTTGGGCCCACAAGCGAGTACTGTGTGTTGGTTTGGTGTGATGTTGTCCCGTTCATTTCTTGTGTAGGATAGTGAGGGGATGTGGTTTAGAGGGAGTTTTTCCCCGTGTTCAGAGTATGAAATGGAGTGATTGTGTTGGAGACTTGTGGTCAGGTTTTAGGACGGTAATTGTGTGTTGCTCTGTTCCGTTCCTTCCCTCTTATTCTGTTATAAGGAGGGAGATGTGCTGTGTTTGTATTTCTCCCCTGTCCCAGTCCTGTGAGCTTGTGTGCTTTGGAATGCCTGCGCAATGCCTGCCTCTGGAATGATGAGTGGTTGTTTGTATTTGAGTGTTCCATGAGTGTCAGTTAGAAGAGAGCTGCTTGACTGAGAGGGTGCCAGTCGACGTCTCTGTATTACCCTTTACCTGATATACTTACCTTATCCCTGAACCTATAAACAGAGACCTAAGTAAAGGAGTCTCTTAATTTACCAGAGGATGTGGTCTTCCTTTAACATACTGCATGAGGCCCAGGGAGGATAGCAGCTGTGTATACCGTATATGGTGGGTCTCCAAAGCAAGGCAAACGACTGAGGGGTACAGTACAGTACTTTGTCAGGTTAATTCGTATAGCTGCTATCTTGATCAACTGTTCCTCTCCTCTACAAGTGTTATTGCCGGCTAGGAGTGTTCTGTGTACAAAATGTTTTAACACTCACGTTAACCACAGTTTGATCACTGAAATGTGTGTCATTCATCTACAGATTCTCCCTGCACAACGCCATTCAGTGTGGCACGCGGCGGCTGACATAATGCAGGGATTCAGCTCCCTCAGGCAACCCAGCTGTTAAAATAGTCACGTGCCTATTCAGTCTTCCCAGTAAATCAGCATCTAAAAAGCGATGTCCTCGCCAAGGCAGGAGAGGCGTTTGTAGACACCAAAGGCAATTGGGTTCTTTACCTCCTACACCGGAAAAGGTAAAGTGAAGTTCTTCTGACCAGATAACTTTCGAGCCACTGCCCAAAGCGGCATCCATCAATCGGTACAATGCAGAAGCCATTCTGGCAAACTCGGCAGCTATTTCTCCGACAATGAAATTGAGGTGAATGAATGCTGCAAGTACCTTAAAGCATTACATCTTGCAGTGCCCCAAATAATCCTCCTCACATATTTGTGCCCGACAATACAACACAGAAACCGCTAATACAGTGTGCACATTTACAACATACAAGAGGGCCCTGAAGGGCAACTACTGCAGTATCTATATTGAACAATTGATCAGAAAAATGTCAATTTTCACACCATACTTTGAAGTCGACAAGAGCCAAAGAATTACTTAAAGGCCTGAAACAGGCCAGAATGAAGCTTGCTAGGTGTTCTCAAACGTATTGAGTGTGACACCATGCCCAGATAGAGAGAGCACTCAGAGAAACATTCTTAAATCTATATCCATGAGGATTTTGGGAGAGAGGACATTCATAAGAACAATGGTTCTTAGACATGAGGCCCAGGCTGAAAGAATCAAGCCAGAACATTGTCTGTTAGAGCATGCTGCCATGAAGATCTACACCACAGACTCCAGGAAAACCTTCAGTGACTGTGATGACCGCTGCAAGGTCCATGACGCCTAGGGCCATGAAAATGCCAACTTGTTATGAAATTATATTCAGTGTAATATTGACTCAGCTGAGCTGTTAGACATGCTGGCTGGCACGTGACTGTGTCTCTGTATTATATGCAACCTCCAGTGTCTTGGGTTGTTGCTGCGATGTTTCTTCTCATGTTTATTTGAAATTATTTGTACAATATATGCTACTAATTCTTCACGCTTTGTAGTGCCTGATGTTCAGAATAGTTGGAGCCTGTGTTGTCTTTCTCTGTGCACAAGCAGGATAGTGGTGACTGATGTTCCCAGCACAGGGGGATCCCTCTCCCTTTATTGTTAGATTTATTTATATCTTATCTTCCTTTACTACGAACAGTTGTTACCAAACAACATATTAGCACATTATTATTGTGTGCATAAGTGGCATCTGTACGTTGGCCCACCCTGGTTGGGAGAAACGTAGAGGACACTTCCTAAGCCCTGTAGCTCGTTGCTAGGGCTGCCTACATAGGAGAGATTGTTCATATGACAGATATGGGCATGTGAAACTTGAGGGTAGTGTATGAAAACTGAATAGGGTCTGCATGTATGCGTTCACCCTGGATTACATTTTATTCTGAATGAAAACTACAACTATGGTCTTTGATTTGGGCAATGATTTAGTTGTCATTAGAGGAATTTCAAACTTGTAGATGAACCGCTTTTGGACTCTTCTGCAAATATGTATTTGTTTGTTAATGTATTTACACATTTATTTATGCATTTGTTTTTGAATTGAAGGCTCTGGAAATAGCTGCCACCACTTTGTGGTGAACAAATGTTAAGGGTACGAAGGGCAACAGGGACTGATTCTGGGATCACGGTGGAAAAGTGTGAGGGGATGGGAAACAAGAGGGTGTGAATGATTAGTGTGAGCAGATCAAATGTGCAGGAGGTCGAAGATTATGAAGAAGCAGCAGCACCACAGAGTGAGGGTTTACCACCAGGGTAGTATAAGTGTAGTCTCACGGTGACAGAGCCACCTCTTGTCAAGGGGGACTTGAACACGTCAAAGGCTTTTGAAGAGCAGAATGTTTAGGCCTTTTCTAAAATGTAGACTCTTGGTAAAATGAAGGAGGTTTTCCTCAATTTCGAGAGAGGAGAGGATTTAATTTCAGATGCTAGCCCCAGAAGCACCCACAATTCTTATTTTTTACTGGGTACCAGGCAGTTAGGGAACTAGGAAAGAAGATCTGGCGAACATTGCTGAACAGCATTGAGTTGCGTTATGCTGATTGTATCAGAAGCCAATGCAGGGGTTATGGCGATCTAGACAACAACTGGGATTCCAGAGCAGATGTAATGTGGTCTTTTCGGCCTCAATTGATGGGAGGGTCTAGCCACCTTATTTTAAATGACCTCCTGTAAGTGATGACAGTTATAGCCTAAAATCAATAGGAGAACAATATGGCAAGAATTGAGAAACTCTTTATCACTTCAAAGTCTCTAACTGACCAAAAATGGTTCCAGAAAATGGTTCCAGAAGCTCTGCTGCAAATATAATGCACAAATGTCTACAATCTATAATCTAGCAGTCGGTTAAGATAAAGCCAACAAGCCTATGGGAATGAAAGGAGCAGGCAGGAACATATCAAGATACTTAGGAATTGGGAATGCTAGGAATCAGGTTGCCGCAGCTAGGCTTCTGGGTGTGCACTTTCTGGTAACAACTAATATTAGCACAAAAGAATTAATTGAAACTTATAAATGGAACAGAGTACCACCTACTGTACGTTATATGGATATTGTAAGTCACTGATTTCCATGAGCAAATAGAGGAATGAGGTCAAGGGCTGAGTTCCTTTATAAGGTTATGGAACTTCGAGGTGACTTGCAAATATCCTTCTTACGTACAGTAGGGGGTTTTTTATTCGTTATAATGCATGGCCACACACTGTCATCTCCTTTACTACCTCGCCTCTTGCTTTAACTAATCTAAGAGTTTTTCCATTTGCTGTTAGGTATAATTCATGTAGAATGTATTTGGATTTAACAAAGCTAACATTGCAGAATTATAATTTGAGCATTTTAATAAAATTAATCTAAAGAATCGTTTTCATTTTGTGCTAAGTAAAACCATGCTGATTCTTGCCGGAATCATCCAAAAGGACCGAGATTAACTGACCAAATGGGAGATTTGGCTGAATTTCGGGCATTCGAAAATAGTGAACGGCCGAAAAGTTCAATCAAGTCCCCCATTTGGTGGCGGGGGCTGCGCCGGTGTCTCCTGCACCTTTGCTCACTATATTGTGAGTGGGGTTGCGGGAGTTTCCCCCGCAGCTGGTCCAAAATGCAAGGGCCCTGCGGCGCCGGTTCCCAATCACATATGTGAAAGGGAACAGGCATCACACGCACACAGGGAGTCAGCAGCAAGTAGGGAGGTGGGGGTGGGGGGTTGGGTGTTAGCAAGGACCAGTTGGAAATGGTCAGGGGACAAAAGGCTGAAGGTTATTTCAGAAAAATTATCTTCAGTCTTTTCTCCTTCGAACATTTACATCTCATGTTTTCAATCATGATCCATTTTTGCTCACATGTGTAAATCTCCCCAAACGCTCAAATTAAACAATCTACCATAAACCTTTCCTAGTCAATTACTGTCTGTGAAGTGTTACAGAAATCTATTTTACAAGTACAGCTTTTGAAAAGCTTGTCACGGCTTTAAGTGCATCACTGACAGCTCAAGTTCTGCTCTGGGCTGCCTCAAGCAATAGGCGTTTTGATGTCACAATTGAAGCATATTAACTGATTACAGAGCAGTTGTTATGTCACAACTAGCCTGTAATAAGAACATTATTCGCAGACATTTATACAGATATTGTGGGCTGCCATTTACTATAAGACAATATTTGAAACAACCCTACCAAGTCACTGTTTTTAGCCCATTGTAATGTGCCCAGAATCTACCACGAGAGAAGTGCTATATTGGGAGAGCAGATTTCAACAGGTGATATTAGGGATTATATTGGCAGGATGAAACTCAATTAAATTCCCAGGTATATTGGTCTCACAGAAGAGTTAAGAGGCTCAGAAGATAAATGGATACTGCAGCTGTAGGATCTTTGCCTGTCTATCAAGGTCTCTGTAATGGTTGCTCATTCCTAAATGATGCAATCTTTATATTTATTCCAAAACTGGGTAAAGAACTAATGAGTGTTTCCATTTATGTCCCAATATATTTAATTGATGCAAGGAGTGATGGTCAATAGCTTAATTAATGATGGTCTGGAATTCAGTCTTAAAGTCTGATCTACCAAGCTTTGTAAACGGCGGATTCTCTGCACACAATGCAATAATGCAAAAGAAGGATCTACTGAAAAATAAATGCATACCAAACTGCACAAACAAAGCCAACTACCTCTTCAAAGAAGCTACTTGCACTTCCATCAAATGACTCAGACACAGGACTGGCTGGTCCATTCATATTTTCCAGAACAACTGGTGTAAATTGCTATGCAAATGTAGCAATCAATATTCTATTCCAATTGCCACCAATTGTTGAAAACATTTACTTAAACGGCACAGACCATTTGTGTTTGCAATTGTTAGTCCTTCACAGAAATGCAACAAACAATCGTGACAACACTTACAGTGTTTCTGGAATAAGGCAGGAATTGGACTACTGTGCAGGAATGGTGAGATTAACTATAAACACACAAGAAGATCCACAGCTTGCACAAAATGCAAACCATGGCATATTATGTACTACTCGCAATTCCCATAATCGTTCCACCTTACAGATACAGTCACATATCGAATACGTAATAGTAATGCTTTTGCGTTACAATGCAGATGTACCAAAAACAACTGCAAGCTGAATGGATTCACACATGGACAAGTATCACTTGGCAAGAAAATCTTCACAACAGTAGGCATAATCTACCACGCATGAGCCACAGCCAATGCAGGTCAATATACTGCATACATTAAAAGGAAATGTGGATGGTTTGAATGTAATGATACGTCCATTACTCTGAAACAGAGATTATCAGCAAATCTTGCAAACGCTTACTTAATTTTCTTAAAGCCAAAATGTATTCACTAATCTTAGTATGAGCGTCTACAAAATGTCCTCAATAAAGTTTAAATCCACAAACTGGTAGAATAAGGCAACAGCTATCTAACACCAAGAGAAAACATGCTTGAAAACATACCCGGCAGAAGTGAAAAACTGTAAACAATTAAAATATGCCAACAGGTATCTAACTGCAACCATAACACTGTAATATAAGTATGTTTTCAGAGGAAACCCTGCAACACTTATTACGTATAAACATACCATCAACAACTTCGACACTATCAACAGTTAGAATACGCCAACAGGTATCTAACTGCCCCAGAATTCTGCAACATTACTGTGCAATACAACAGTACTTACAAAAGATCAACAACCAAAGGAATACATGAATAATGCTAAAATGCAACATAAAATAAACTATTAGAAGACACCAACTGGTATCTAACTGCAACAATAGTACCACCACTTCCAAACCAAAAACCATACACCTTTTCAAATCCTCCTACTATAATCAACCACTGAAAAAGATTGTTCCATATTACAACTGTATGGGAGGACAGGTCTTTAGGACCCCCATTCCCCACATCTCTCTCCTATGTGAGGCTTATGACTCGTCGGCAGCCACCTATGCGCCTGTTCCCGGGAAGCAGGATGGCTGTGGATCGACACATGAGGCTGCACGGCTCACCTTGTAGCATAACATAGACATCAGTTTGTGATGCACTTAGACTCCATTTTGAATATACTAAACCCAGGCCTCTGTTGAACAGGCTGCCTGCAGAAGCTGCAGCTCACCCCCACTCGATTGTGCACAGCAAGCCTGCACTTCCCCCAGCCTCCTCCCCATGGCAGCTCCGCTGAAGGCTTGTTCCCACGAGCAACTAGATGCGAACAGGTAACAGAACAAACCCTGTATCCTTTACCTTGCGCAGTACATCATTGCCCTGGCGGTGACCTGACTTTTAGTTGGGGTCTGGAAAAGTACAAAGTTGTCCCTATGAAAGGTACCTTGACCCCCCACAGACCTCCACGTTCATGATATCTAGCGTTCATGACCCCCCAACCCTGTCCCCCCGAGTGAAATGTTAAACCTGCATGTCAAATCCATGTGCCTCCCAGTCTTATTCATACTACTAAGCCATTTGCGAAACAAGTTTAAAACCTGCATTGCCAATTGCCATGTTAAAGTGGTATGACTCTTGCTCACCCCAAGACATCTCTGTGTAAAGATGAGAAACATATATGAACACGAATCTACCCTTCACAGACCCATGAGTGCTGCTATCGTAAAACGGTTAAGAAAGCAATGTATAAAAAGCCAATTTATGATATGATTGTAAGTGACATATGTGAACCTGTTGAAGCAGTGAACCACATCTGATGTTGACTGGAATGTTAGTTAAACATATCATTCGACCAGGAGCATGATGTTGTAATTTGTCACTGGGACTGACGCACCCACCAACCTTGTTCTACCTCACGTTTTATGGTCTTTTTCCTCATGGGCTCCAAGCAACAGGATGAAAAATGTCATGTGTTGTAAATGATAACTCTCTCTCTCTCTCTCTCTCTATCTCTCTCTCTCTCTCTCTCTCTCTCTATCTCTCTCTCCCTCTCTTTCTCTCTCTCTCTCTCTCTCTCTCTCTCTCTCTCTCTCTCTCTCTCTCTCTCTCTCTCTCTCTCTCTTGATCCTGAAAACATGAGCACACGTGGGTTACAGGGATATGCAATTTACACAATTGCCCCCAAGTCTAAGCAACCCGTCTCTATAATAATGTTCATGCTGTTCAGTAAATAGGGATCTGTGAAAAGTTACAAGGCCACCCCCCCTCCTTCAGAAGAGCTGCACACCCAACTCCCCTCCTCCCCCCAAGGCTTGGCAGGGCTTGAAGGCCCCTAGTTTTCTGTTGTTGGAAGCATTACAGATGCACCACCCCGCATTCCACCTGGGACCACACCAAGTATTTACCTCCCGCCATGCCCCCAACACCAGATGCCATCATAAGATCACTGTGTACCACCATGACCAAGCCCAGAAGAATTATGAGCCACCCGGCCCTGAATCCCGCCACCTTTGCGGTGCCAGCTATGTGCCCCCAGTGACCCAATAGTATTTCAGTTCACCTTAGGCCTAACGGGCCAGGGAGACAGTTATTCACCCCTGTACTAACATACCGTAAAACTATCACTCACTACATCTAACAGAACAGAATAATAAAGGCAGCCCAACCCGTGCCCCCTGACAAGACACCTGGACTCATGAGACTGGGTCCTTTGCTAAGGCAACTTTTATGGCGATGCATTAAGAAAGCCTTGTATTATATAATGTTTTCCTGTGTTCCCCCCCAGGCATTAGATTGATGTGTTTTAGGATTTATATGGTAACCTGACATAGCAGGTTGTGATGAATGCATGCGAATGGCCACATGGGCAAATTGTTAGTATTCTAGAAATGTATTCGCATGGACAGCTCGTACCCTGACTCTCCACCCTGATGAGCCCAGCTGACCCAAGCACTCCGTGATGCTGCCACGTGGATCTCCGCCAATCATGGAGCACCGCACCTACACCGCACATAATAGCTAGTCATCGCCATCCAATCCACGTGACTATGTGCCCCCTATAGCTTATCTCGCGCATGAATCTGTAATAAATATGACTGTCTTTGCTATTGTCAGATAGAGCGCTCTCAGAGTTTGCAGAGTCCTTTGCATGCCCTATATTGATTTAGATAAAAGACTTTTACTTTCAACCACACTTGGTCTTGGTCTCATTCCCTCCAGGGGTGTGTCCATCAGTGACTCTCATTGGGGAGTGTTATATGCCTTTCTGGGGGACGCTCACTTTCAAGTGGTGACCCCTTAGACACGATTTATCTTTTTGTCCCCTTTTGGCACGAGACATCCTCAGCCACAGCAGAGACACACGGAGCGCCCTCTCAAGAGAGCTGCCTGCCTACGGCAACTGGTATGCTTAGACGTGCGCATGCAGTAGGCCGAGAGGGTACGGGTCCCACTTCAAAAAACCCTTAGTACTGTTTGCCGGAGCCGGGGGTGGCCATTGAGTGTGAGGCAGCGCCGCCTGGACGGACCGAGTCCAGAGAGTCTCGGATCAAGACAGGCACGTGAGTATTAAGTGCAAGTGACATTAAAAGGAGTCGGATATTGATAGAAGTGTACGAGGTTAAGCTAAACTAAAGGGGGTTCTCTTAGGGGTAAATTAACTGTTGATTCCATACTTTTCTCTTTCTGTTGCACATGGCCATTAGGATAAGTTAAAAAGATTACGAGGTGAAAAAGGAAGACGGGAACCCAGCTCTGCAAGGGGGTAGAAGGCGGCGCCGCATAGTGCTATCTTGACTAGTACTGGGAACAAGTGAAACAAGGGCCAATATAAGTAAGAGTCTCAGAGGAGTAAGACTCGGTGTAAAAGTTAGAGAACGCTTTTTCTTTCTCATCTCTTTTGACCTACAAGAGGAAAGTCCGACATTTCAAGAGGAAGAGGGTGTAACGGGTCAGCGGGAAGGGGATCCTTAGAATAAAAAAAAACAGTGAAGGAAGGAAAGGGAGGTGTATGTTGTGTGTTGTAAGTAAAACGTTTGTCAAAGTGACGTCATGTATTGAATATGTTATGCTCCCATTTTACTACAAATTTGGTGATACGATAAAGTGGTAAATTGATTGTATCTGAATATGGTGAAAAGTGGCCATGGTAAGTGTGACCTTTTGAAATTAAGTACCCAGGGTGTGACAGAGATATATGAGTATCTTAGAGCTGCTATCATTATAAGTATACACACAAGGTACCATGACTAAAGTAAGGTGACACCAGTGGGTGGAAGGCAGGGGAACAATATGGGGGCTGATACACCCCTGGCCCATATTTGTAAAGATGTACCCGAGTACGCAGAATGCATAACCAAGTACCATGACCAATGGGTCACGGAGCTAAAGGGGGAAGGGCTACCCCAGGTATGGCCCCAAGGAGGGTCATTTGATAAAAGCGTGCTGGACATGGTGGCCACATGCTTGTTTATAAAATACAAAGGAAAACAGTTCCACAACAGAAGAGAGATATTAGATTTATGGAGGCTGTTTGAAGAAGTGCCCCAATTAAAGAAAGGAATTAGCGCAAGAACAAGCTACCTCTCCCTGGCAATAGAAGAAAGTGAAAGATGGGGCAATAGAGGTAACACGGTTATATCCCCTGCTAAATAAGCCAGTCCCTGCCGAAGGATATAGTGATCCTGTATATGTGTCTGCACCTACTCCAGCAGTTGCCACACAATCAACTGCACCCCCGCCATATGAGTGTCCTAGAATGAGTGGACAGGTGAGTACTCCCACAGTAGATATTGAAAAGTTAACAGGAGACTTAGATTCCCGACTCTCAATGGCCCGAAGTGAACTCCCTAGATTACGAGATATATGTGAGCAAAGTGGATCAACCACATCTAGAACAGAGCAAACACAGAGGGTACAGACGCCTGACAGGTCCATAGAGGAAGGGTGGAAGAAGGGGGAGATACTATACCAAATACTAGAAGAGCCAACCAGAATAATAGAGTTAGAACAACACACACCCGGAGAGAATCCAGGGGAAGAGGGAATGGCCACAGGAGGGATGGTGGAGTTGTAGTGTGACATAGAGGAAGATGAGTTGGAAGGAAAAAGATTGGGACTGGCCACAGGAGGGATGCCAGTGAGGCTAGACGAAACACCATTGGGGAGGGCCATGGAAGAAGAATGGACTGGGAGGTTGAGGAATAGAGTGGGAAGAATGGCACCATTGGGAAAGAAAGGGGCATAGGTGAGTATTGGGAAAGGAACAAATAGTAGGTTACAGCTACCCCTGATACATAGAGGAGGTGGGAGGCCAAGGCCAAACTACATTCCCTAGGCTCAGATGGATAAGGCCAACTTATTGAAATCATTGCCCCCTCTATCAGGGGGAGCAGGTAAATGGATATATGCTTTTGAGAAGCACACAGCTGGGGTCCCATTAGCTGTTGGTGATGTTAAAAGTTTGCTAGTGTCTGCAGTGGGTGACCCAGCTGACAGGGTTTGAGCAAAGGCCGAATTCCCAGGGATAACATTAGATTGTGACCGCCATGACGGTGCCTCTTTTAATACAGTATGCGCCAGGATCTGGGACGCATTGAGGGACACCTTTCCAGACACACCAGATTTGCAATCAGTCATGCAGTGTACAATGAATTACGGGGAAGATGCTATGGATTTCATTTTACGGATGCAGGAGATGTGGAGAGCGGAGACGGGTATGGCCTGGGATCAATCAACATCTTTGTTCTACTTTATAATAAAGAGAGAGCTCCCAAAAGAAGTTCAGAAAGCACTTGATAAAATAGCCGGGATTGAAGCGAAAGGCTGGCCTGAAATACAAAGTTAATAGTGCACCAACGCAAAAGGATAAAGGAAAGGGAGAAGGAGATAGCACAGAGAAGATTGGCAGATGAGGCAAAATTAATACAAACGAAACTGGTGAAGGTTGCAGCAGCTGTAGCTGCACTCCCTCCAGATAGAGATGCGGAGGAGGATCAGGTGTCGGTAGTGATACAAGGGAGAATGGCTGCAAACTGGGCAGGCAATGGGCAGTCACAGTGGAATGGACAAGAACAGTACGGAGGACAGCAGTGGCAAGTGCAGAGCTCCCAAGGAGGAAGAGGTGGGTACAAAGGGAACAGAGGGGGTGGCCTGGAATACGGAGGGAATGGCGGGTATGGGGGACTGCCAGGGCCCAGGGGAGGACAAGGAAACTGTTGGAATTGTGGGAGATGGGGGCATTTCTCACGTGAATGTAGAAGCAGGCCAATGAAAAATTACCAAAACGATCAGCAGTATGGCCACCCCCACCCGGGAAGCCCATACGGCCTACCGATGGGCGGTGGAGTGGGACAAGAATAGCAAGATCAAAGGTACCAAGATGAATGTAGGGAGCACACACACAATATCCAGCAACACCCTCAGTGCCGCGAGCACATGCAATACACCCAGGGCAACCCCTTCGCCACAACCGCAAATGGTGCACCTGCACCCTTTGGGGGGTGGCCATGGTATCGGAAATGCTTTCAGCCAAGGGGGTACCATGAGACACCGGGAATAGGACAGCCCACAGAGAGCACCTGCGTGTCCAGTACTATCGACGACCCTCGATGCATCAGAGGAACCATTGATAGGAGCGGAGATAGGGAACAAACAATTCATTTTTATGGTAGATTCGGGAGCTGAAAATTCATGACTAACTGGAGGCAGTTTTCCGCTATCTAATCTTAAATTGGAGATGCAGGGGTTCTCTGGGGTGGTGGTCGAAGTTCCTTATACAGAAGATTTGGGTGTAACTGTGGGGGGTAAAACAGTACGAGCTCCCCTGTTGTATTATGAACAATCCTCGATCAACTTGCTGGGGAAGGACCTCCTCAGCAAGCTCAACATGACTATTTATTTTACCAAAAGGGGGATAGTCTGCTCGACCCCCGGGATCTGCCCATTACGAGTGATGTTGATAGTACACACACGAGCAACAGCGCCAGAAGTACGCAGCATACCAGTAGACCCAGACATGTTCATTCAGGGGTTGAAAACACTGGCATGAGTGCTCCTAGAATTGAAGCGCCAGGAATGGATGGTGCCTGCAGAATTTGTTTTCTGTCCCATAGCACGCCCAGAGATAGTGCCTGGGACAGTGATGTCATTAGATTTGCACGTAGTGCAGGTCTCAGCACAGAGAATAGCGGTAATTGGTATGGAAATACATGGCTGCCAGTGGCGCACAGTGTTGTGCATCAATGCCGACATTACGCTGCGAGATTTATCAGACGAAGACCTCTTCACTGATTCAGACAGTGACAGGGAAATAATAATGGAAATAGCAATCCCCTGTGACATCATGATACAGAAAAGACAGGTGCCAGTGCAGCTGATGGCAGTGGTAGGAGTGCCACCTTCATTTTTTTGACAGTGATATGCAGTACCGGGCGACTTATGCACCACCGGCCCACATGATGGGGGGCTGTTCCATGAAGTAACACCTGTTAAGATAAAACTCAAACAAGGAGCCTTACTGCCCAGAGTAAAGCAATACCCCCTGTCCCGGGAAGCAGAGGAATGGATAAAAGAAACAATCACTGCCCTACTAGCACAAGGAGTAATTGTACCATCAAATTCACCATGCAACACCTGTATTTACCCCATTAAGAAAGCAAAAGGTGGGGCATGGAGGATGATCCAAGATTTACGCCCACTCAATGACGTCATACAAAAGGAATTCCCATTGGTCCCCAATTCTGAATCAATTCTGTGCAGTATACCAAAAGATGCATCTTGTTTCACCGTGGTCAACTTGAAGGATGCTTTCTTCTCAGTACCACTAGCTGAGGAATCACGATACTTAACAGCATTCACGTTAGGAGAAAAGAGGTAGGAACACTGTAGGTTGCCCCAGGTGTACTGTGAAAGCCCAAGTATATTCAACAGGATTTTACACGAAAATGTGGTCACAACCAGCACAATTATCCAGTTCATGGACGATTTACTGATTTGTGGGAAAGATGAGGATGAGTGCAGGAAAGATTCTATGACACTTTTGACATTGTTGGCCCACAAGGGTTACAAAGTAGATACAGAAAAACTACAGTACTGTCAACAAGAAGTGTATTTGGGACAACTGATTTCAATGGATGGTAAACGAATCATACCAGACAGGGTGGTTGCTATGAAAGCAGTGAGCAGACCAAAAACAGTGAAGGAAATGCAGAAATTCCTCGGTATGTGTAACTACTGCTGCGCATGGATATTAGGGTATGCAGCACACAAAGCCATTACTGCAGGGACTCAAGGAAGCGCAAAGAGAAAACACAGGAATACAATGGGCAGCAGAGATTGATGAAGCCTTCACAACACTTAAGGAACTAATATCAATGGCACCAGTAATCGCAAACCCAGATTATGAGCGCAAGTTTTATTTATTTTCACATTGCAGCGGGACACTCATGACAGCAGTACTGACACAAAAAACATCCTTGGGGCACAAACCATTGGCTTATTACAGTGCAATGTTGGACGCAGTAATGCAAGGACACTTCGCATGCGAACAATCTCTCGCAGCTGCTGCGTTTGCGATTGAGAAAAGTGCAATAATCGTGATGGGATGCTCAGTGACACTGTTCGTGGAACATTCCCTATTTGCCATATTGCCATATTGTAAAGATCAAAAAGCACACTAACCACTCGGAGAGCCACAGCGTATGAAATTATTCTGTCCAGCGCTAACATACACATAGTGAGATGCAAAACAGTCAATCCTGCAACATTTATCACAGACATGCACAGTGGAAGACATGCAAGCACATGATTGTACAACGTACAGAGGAGAGGAGGGGGACACACCCACAGTAAGTGAAAGCGCACTAGCTGAAGGTGAAATATATTTCATAGATGGGTCAGCATCAATAAACTCAGAGACAGCAGAAAAACGTGTGGGAATAGCTGTTGTAAGACTAGAGGAAGAGGAATATGAAGTGCCAGTACATCAGCGATTACCAGCCCATTATTCAGCACAGGCTGCTGAACTGGTAGCACTTATTGAAGCATTACATGCCACCAAGGGGTGTGCTGTCACAATTTACACAGACTCAGCCTACATGACTAGCACAGTACACTGGGGATTGGCCCGATTGGGGAAAAGGAGATTTCACAGGGCAGATGGGTCACCCGTGCAACACGCAGAGCTACTCAAGGAATTGATAGAAGCCTTAAAAGACCCTACAATTGTAGCTATAGTGCCAGGCCCATACAAACAACACTGATTTTATCTCTTTGGGGAACGCAGCAGCGGATGTCAAGGCCAAGGAGGCATCTTACTTAATGAAAGAAAGGGCAGGTGAGTACTTGATACAGAAAAATGTGGTGGAAGATCTCCCAGACGGGTATAATACAATGCCTGTATCACAAATATTAGAACTCCAAGATGGGGCAACAAACGAGGAAAAAGAGTTGTGGGAGAAACGAGGGTGCAGCCAGTCGCCCACAGACTTCCTATTTTGCCAGAACAACACAGGAATGGTGGTTATGCCCTGCAAGCTACTAGAAATAGTGTTCCAACAACTTCACTTCCCAGCCCACAATACAAAACAGCACATTGCCACAAGGAGGGTCCTTTGATAAAACGGTGTTAGACATGGTTGCCACATGCTTGTTTATTAAATACAATGGAAAACAGTTACAGAATAGAAGGGAAATATTGGATTCATGGCACCTGTTCGAGGAGGTGCCTCTGGAAAAATGTAATGAGAATAACACATCTCCCCTGACACCAGCTGGCAGCGAAGGTCCGACCCCGCAGAGTGAGGGATTGGTAGAAGTAGCACATGTTTATCCCTTATTGTCAAAACCAGTGCCTGCAGTAGGATATAGTGATCCTGAATATGTAGCACAGCCCCCAGCGCCCCCCACAATTAAGCCATCCAGTACAGCGCCACCCCCTTATGAGAGCCAGGGGACTATCAGACAGATAGGTACCCCTACAATCGATATCGACAAACTCACCCAGGATTTAGATTCGTGGTTAACGATGGCTGGAGCTGAGTTATCTCGTCTGAGAGCTATGGGTGAGCAAGGGGGGTCACTTATCCCCCGAGCAGAACACAATGAGACGCCCCAACCGAGTGTAAGTGCATAGGAAGATGGGTGGAAAAAGGGCAAGATACTATTCCGAATAAATGACACCCCTACACAAATCATAGAAATAAATGCAGCTGATAGCGAGCACGAGGTAGAAGAAGGAGGAGTGGCATCAGATCGGGAAGAGGAATATTGGAGTGACTTAGAAGAACAGGAAGAAGAGGGAAAGAGGTTGGGGATTGCCACCGGTGGGGCTGGGTTAAGAGAGGGATTGTCTGCTATGGAAGAGTGGATGGGAAGGTTGAGGAACAGAACAGGCCGTATGGTTGTGATCGGGAAGAAAGGGAAGAAGATAAGTACTACGAAGAAAGAAAAGGGGTTGCAGTTGCCACTGATACAAAGGGGGCGCGGGAAGACCAAATTACATACCGTGGGCTCAGATGGACAAGGCTAACTTACTGAAGCAGCTGCCCCGCTGTCAGGAGGCACCAGCAAGTGGATATATGCATTTGTAAAACACACAGCATGAGTGCCCTTGGTGGTGAGGGATGTCAAAAGCATGCTGGTATCTGCAGTGGGCGACCAAGCTAACAGGGTCTGGGTTAAGGTGGGAATTCCCAGAATAACGTTAGATTGCGACCACCACGATGGGGAATCGTTCAACACAGTGCAAGCACGTGTGTGGGATGCATTGAGAGAGACATTCCCAGACACTCCAGCTTTACAGTCAGTGATGCAATGCACAATGAATGATGAGGAAGATGCGATGCCCTTCATTCTCCGGGTGCAGGAAATGTGGAGAGCAGAAACGGGTATGGCCTGGGACCAATCAATATCCCTGTTTTATTTTATTATAAAGCGGGGGCTCCCGAAGGAGGTGTAGAAGGCCCTTGATAGAATAGCTGGGATAGAAGCCAAGGGGTGGCCTGAAATTCAGAGCATTATAATCCACCACTGTAAGAAGATCAAGGAGATAGCCCAGCGGCAGTTGGCAGATGAAGCTAAATTAGTGCAAAGCATTAAACAAATTATTGAAGGTCAGTGCAGTAGCAGCAACCGGAAGAGCAGGGAGGGGGCGAGAGGAGGAAGACAGCCAGACAGGAATACCAATGCAAATGGTGGCGAATTGGACATGTAATGGCCCGGAACAATGGTTTGGGGAGAATCAGTCTGAGGGACCACAATGGCCAAGAGGGGGGAGGGGCAACAGAGGTGGATTCAGGGGGTCAAGAGGAGGAGGTACAGGGTACGTGGGCCCAGAGGAGGAGGGCAAGTCAGTGTTGGAATTGTGGGAGGTGGGTACATTTTATGAGAGAATGTCGAAGTAGGCCCAGCAACCCCTACCCAAGTGAACATCAGATTGGACACTCCCACCCGGGCAGCCCCTACGGGCTGCCGATGGGCGGGAATAGAATAGATAATCAGCCAGATCCAAGACACATGAGCGAATGCCCAACACATACACAGAACACGTCACCACACCCCCAGTGCCATGACAATGCGCGCAATAACGCTTACGCGACAACAGCCAATGGTGCGCCGACCACACCGTGCAGAGGGACAGCAATGGTAACAGGAAATGTTTTTGATGTAGATTAACTCCCGTGGCATTCAGCACAGGGCAGCCCACAAAGAGCACTTGCTTGGCCAGTACTGTCGACAACCCGTAACGCAGCAGAGGAACCACTGGTGGGGGCGACAATAGGAAACAAATAATTTATATTCATGGTGGATTCGGGAGCGGAAAAATTATGCCTCAAGGAGGGAAGGTTCCCGCTTTCAAATCTGACCTTGGAAATGCAGGGGTTCTCTGGGGCGGTGGTCGAGGTTCCATATATTGATGAGCTACACATAACAGTGGGGCATAAAACGGTATGTGCACTCCTGCTGTATTACGAAGATTCACCCATTAATTTACTAGGAAGGGATCTCCTTAGCAAACTCAACATGACCATTTCTTTTACTGAAAGAGGAATCGTGTGTTCCACGCCAGACATATGCACAGTTCGTGAAATGCTAGTGATATATACACAAGCTGACTTCCATCAAACACGCGGCATACCAATGAACCCAGACATGTTTGTTCAAGGGCTGAGAATACTTGTGAGAGAAGTGCCAGAGTAGAATAAAAAATGGAGAGTACCCTCAGGATTTGTTTTCCACCCAGTCGCAGACCCAGAAATAGTGCCAGGGTCAATAATATCATTAGACATACATGCAGTCCAGGTGTCCTCCCAAAAAATAACAGTGATAGCTATGGACATGCAGGGATGCCGTTGGAGAACAGTACTGTGCATCGATGGCAATAAGGCCCTGCGAGACCTGACAGATGAGGAACTCTTTTATGATACAGAAGATGATGGGGAAATAGTGATGGAAATTGCAATACCCTGTGTTGTCATGGTCCAAAGGAGAGAGGTGCCACTACCCCTTGCAATCACTTTTCACCTCTGCACCTAGATGCTCAACCACTTTCCCTTTCTTGTCCAGAGCAGCCCACGGCATCACCACATGCTTTAGATAGAGACATCCTATCATCTAGCACCACCTGGATCCTGAATCTTTCGGCTAGACCAGGTAAACTTTTTAAAACCACTCCTGTCCTTCATTGCACCTTAAATCGATTGCTTCTAAACCAACTCGGGTTTCTAACTTGTTTCAGATACCTTTGGTCCACATAGTGGACCGATCTGTATGCCAGTGATTCACCCCATATCTGGCTCCCTACAAACAACGCTAGCCATGACGCTTCCACTACCCTAGGTAGGTTTTCTTTATGCATTGTCTCCCTATGAATACACCCTGCTTTTTAATTTTCACCTGTAACACTCCATCCCTTGTCTCACCATGTTTAGGTGCCTGGCACTTTACAAGCACAACCATGCTTCAAGTTCCTCTAGTCCTGAAGACAGTCCGGGACATCCACCAGCAGGTTCTACACCCCCAACCGCTGGCCGCTCCATCTACCCACCGTACTAGAAACTCCTGAACTTTGTGTGTGTCGACAATTTTTACGCACTGCCCTAATATTAGCAGTACATGAAACTACATCACCCTTGATGTACTAACCCACCTATATGCATAATCATTTCACGATTTGTATATAATGTTTTCTGTGCCAAGATTGGCATATGTCGCTGTTTTTGAAACATCTATTCTTGAGAAATTAATAAATTACAACTTTTTATGTTTGTAAACAATCTCACTTTCTTGTGTTCATGTTAAGAGCTAATCGATATGTGCTACTTTAGCTCCACTGTTTTTCTATAAGAAACCTACCAGAGCGTTAATGACAAGGGTAGCTTTTGACTTCACTCTCTTCCCAAAGCATTTCAACAGAAGCCGCTCATTTTACAGTAGTAGACCTAAAAAATGCTTTCTTCTCCATCCCACTCGATCGAGGTTCATGGTACGTAACAGCATTCACACTAGGGGGGAAAAGATATGAACACTGCAAACTGCCATAAGGGTACTGTGAAAGCCCTAGTATTCTCAACAGAATATTGCATGAAGACCTGGAAACATACACCCAACGAGTCCCATAATTCAGTACGTAGACGATTTGTTAGTGTGCGCGAGGAGTGAAAAAAAGTGCAGAGAGGACTCTATTACCCTGTTAACACATCTTGCACAGAAAGGGTACAAAGTAGACAGGCAAAAGCTGCAGTACTGCTTAACAGAGGTACTATATTTAGGACAATTTATTTCCAAAGACGGTAAAAGAATCATACCATACAGAGCAGCGGCCATAAAAGCAGTAGAAAGAGCCAAACACAGTCAAGCAGATGCAAATGTTTCTCAGTATGTGTAATTACTTCCACGCATGGATATTGGATTACTCAGCATACACAAAGTCCCTTTTACAGGCGCTCAAGGACGCGTAGCGGGAAAACACAACTCTCAGCTGGATGCAAGAAATGCGTAAAGCTTTCAATAGTCTTAAAGAACTGATATCCATGGCCCCAGTTTTGGCAACCCCTAATTATGAGCAGGAATTTTACTTGTTCTCACATTGCAATGGCACACTCATGACGGCCGTGTTGACACAAAAGAATTCTCTGAGTCACAACTCCCTGGCATTTTACAGTGGAACACTCGATGCAGTAATGCAGGGGCACTTCGCATGCAAACAGGCTCTCACAGCCGCTGCGTTCGCAATAGAAAAAAGTTCCACCATTGTGACGGGGTGCTTTGTCACTTTGCACATAGAGCACTCCCTGTTTGCTATCCTTGAGCGATCAAAAAGCACATTAACTACTCAAAGGGCCACAGCATATGAATTGATCATTTCTAGTGCTAACATTCACATTGTGCGGTGTAAAAGTGTAAACCCGGCCACGTTCATTACAGAGGCATGCACAGTAGAGGATATACAACAACACGATTGCGCCACATACACTGGAAATGATTATGACACACCCAAAGCACATGAAAATGCCCTATAAGAAGGGGAAATCTACTTCGTAGACGGGTCTGCCTCAATAGACTGTGAGACGGGAGAAAAACACGTAGGAGCAGCAGTAGTTCGGAAGGAGGATGGGGAATTTTAAATAATTGTGCAGAAGAGCTTGCCACCACATTTCTCGGCCCAAGCAGCAGAATTGGTCACACTCATAGAGGCACGCCACACTGCAAAAGCGTGCATAGTGACTATCTATACAGATTCCGCCTATATGGCGACAACAGTACATGGAGAATTAGCATGGTGGGGGGAAGAGATGATTTTAAAGGGCAGACGGGTTCCCAGTACAGCATGCAGCACTGTTAGGAGAATTGATTGATGCATTGAAAGAACCTACACTCGTAGCAGTCGTGAAATGTCAGGCCCACATACGAGGTGATGACGTCATCTCATTGGGAAATACGGCGGCAGATGCAGCCGCGAAAGAAGCCTCCTAATTGCCAAAGCCCTCAACAGGTGAGTATGTGATGCAGAAGGTAGTGGAAGAGCTTCAACAAGATGCATCAAATGAAGAGAAGGAAAGGAAATGTGGGTAAAAAGAGGGTGTAGTCAGTCAGCCACAGACCTACTATGGAGACAGAATAATACAGGCAAGGTAGTGATGCCGGTGAAATTGTTAGAAGTTGCGTTCAAACAGTTGCACTTCCCCACCCACAATGCCAAGCAGCACATCATAGCAGACATTCAAGAAAATTGGTTTGCCCCCGGGATGCAGGAACAGGTAAGTAAGTTGATAATAGAATGTACCACCTGCCAGATGTACAAATCTGTCATGACGTTGCGGATCTTTAGGGGAACATTTCCCAAACCTGAAGGACCCTTTAGAGAACTGCACATAGACTATACAGATATGAGAGATCGCTGTAATGGGGCTCAATATTTTATTGTTGTTGTATGACCCTTTTCTTGTTGAGTGGAGGCCGGCCCCTGTGCTCACCCAGACACACGGTGTGCTGCCAAGTTCTTAGTGAGAGAAGTGTTTCCCTGCTGGGTTATTTGTGATGTCAAACGATCCAACAACAGAACACATTTTGTAAATTACATGTTCAAACAAATCACTGCGATGTTGGGGATAACACACAAGCTTTACATGATTTATCATCCACAATCGAATCGGATTGTGGAAAAAATGTACAGACTGCTCAAGAGTAGGTTGTCAAAACTGTGCCACACCCTCAAGAAAAACTGGGTGTATTGTCTGCCCCTGGCACTCTTTGAGATGAGAAACCAACCCAGCAAGGACCACCACCTGTCACCCCAGGAGATTGTGACAGGAAGGAGGATGCATACGGCCCACTCTCCCCTGCGCAGGCAATCAGAGGCACACCAAAGCGCAACAGTTCTAGGAGAAGGGTTTCATGAGTACCTTAGAAATTTGACAAGAGCAGCCCGAGCTATGGCAAGACAACTAGCACCCCCATTCACACAGGAAAGTGCTACTGACACAGTAACTCCAGCCACAGATCGCCCAAACTGCCAGCTGATGACAGGCGACGTGGTGTATGTGAGGAGCTTTGTACGGAGATGGAATGGGCCAAGATTCCACGGCCCATACAAAGTAATATACTGCACGCCAACCGCAGTTAAGGTTCAGGGCTTAAGGTACTGGATACATTTGACAGATGTTCAAAATGCCCAGGAAAGCACAGACTGCACGGATCATGAAGGGAACAGCAACGAGCACAGTACCCAGACCTAAAAATAAAAAATGTGGGGATTTAAAGAAAGATTAAAATGGGTGAGATAAGAGTTTATGGATGTATATAAAAACATTGAAGGGTTGTGACAGGATGAAATGTAAAATGAAATGACTTCTGAAATTGTCTTTTTTCTCTCTCTCGTCCACCTTTTCTTTCTTGTCCCAGTGGTTGGAAATGCTCATATTAATGAACTTTCTTTCCCTAGTAACATATAGAAAACAGGAGAACTTGCCTCCCTTGGTTTCCCTCCACCAGACTAGGGGTGTGGAGGAGGAAAACGGAAGGACGCGAAGTACAAATGCAGTGGTCCCCACGAAAGGCTCGTCCAATACGAGTAAAGGGGAAGAAAATTGAAAATGAACAAAGACAAGCATAAGAGAGTTAGTGTATGATGTATATGTGAAATGTAAAAGGTGATATTTGTGATTACCAAATGCTTTAGTTCACCTATTAGGAGCTACAATGGGCATGGATGAGGCCCCAACTACCACAACTAATAGTGTAGATAGAAATAGAAGAAGGAGACATACTTATGCTAGTTATTAATTTGAGTGCATGTTGTGTGTGTGTGCAGTATTATTTTTTTACCACGCAGTTTGGCCTGTTTTTATATTGGATCATTGTATACATCACTGTTAATACTGGCCAGGGGGGTGTGAGAATAGAGAGTATCAAAATAGGAACACATTTGATTTGGGGTGGGACAAGGTTTGTATGGGCATACAGGGATTGAGAGAAGGGGTACAATGACACTTCAGGTGTTACACCCAGTGAAGCAACGCAAGATACACCCCAGTCTAAATATGTGAACAAATCAGATTTCAATGTGTACACATTGAATGACTAAACTTTCCCCAAAATTGCTTGGGTGCAGAATCACCCGTACCCAACAGCCATGCTAGTTTCTGAAACGGCAACTAACGATAGGCGTGATAGTGACAACCAGATAACAACCACATATTATAAATTATATACACCACAGGAGGGGAGGGAAGATGATACACAGGCACTTGGGTGTGGGGAAGGTGCTAGAAGAAAGAAGCAGGAATTGCAAAAGGGAGGATGGGAGGAACATTAGAAAATTGGCCTCGATACAGTTGAAGACCCTCAACACCCCCACCAGTCAAGTGGTATGCAGACATGAGCAACACAGCTAAACAAACAAGTAACGAAAGTTGTTGATTGATTGATTGATTTGTTTATTTATAGAGCGCCTTACACCAAGGCACTGTACAATGGAACAACTAATACAGAGAACAACAACAAACATTGGGAGCAAAAATTACATCATGAATCATTCAACAACAAAACAGTGCAAAGAGCAATTAACTGAGGAGGAGGGGAAGTGGAGTGGGAGTAGGATTGGTGAGGGGGGTCATAAGAAGGATAGAACGAGTGAAAATGGAAGGGAGAGAGAGTGAAATAGGAGTGGGGAGAGAGGAGTTAGCAGAGGGAAAGAAAGGGGGAAGAAGAGAGGACGGGGGCCTTCAAGGTGGAGAATGGAGGAGGAGGGATTTAAGGGAAGTGCGAAATGAGTAAAGGGTCGCAGAAAAGCAGATTGAGAGGGGGAGTTCCAGTGAAGAGGATCAAGGAGTTGGAAGGAGCGGAACCGGGAGGAAGCACAGGGGGAAGGAGGTACAGTGAGGAGGAAATGGTCAGCAGAATGAAGGGAGCGAGAGGGGGAGTAAAAGGTGAGAAGGGAAGAGAGATAAGGAGGATCCAGACCATGTAGGGATTTGAAAACAAGGCAGAGAAAGCAAAATTTTAGCTGTAAGTGGAAAGGTAGCCAGCGAAGGTGAGAGAGCGAGGAGGAGATGGAGTCACGGGAGGTAAGGAGACAAAGGGTACGAACAGCGGAGTGGTAAATGGATTTAAGGGGGGCAAGCTGAGATGCAGGAAGTCCAAAGATTAAGGAGGAGCAGTAGAGGAGTCGGGAAAAGATGAGAGAGGAGATAAGGAGTTTGGTCGCGTGGAATGTGAGGGAGGGACAGATTTTGCGAATATTGTTGAGGTGGTATCGGCAGGAGCGGGAGGTAAGTGAAATGTGTTGTGAAAAGGTGAGAGAGGAGACAAATAGAACGCCTAGATTACGAGCATGGGAGGAGCTAGGGAGGTTGGAGGGAGGAAACTGGATGAAAGGGGGAGGAGAGGGAGGAGGAAGTGTGTTAGAAAGGAAGAAAAGGACTTCAGTTTTATAAGTGTTAAAAGAGAGGAAGCGGGAGGACATCCTGTTCTTGATGGCTGTGAGACAAGAGGAGAGTTTAAGATGGAGGTCAGGTGTGAAGGAGGAGAAAGACAGAAAGAGTTGAGTATCATCGGCATAGAAGTGATGGGAGATATCAAAGGAGGAGATAACAGGGGCAATGAGGGAGGTGTAAAGAGAGAAGAGGAAAGGACCAAGTACAGAGCCTTGAGCAACACCGTATATGAGAGGGAAGGAAGGAGAGGTCTGGCCCCCCCATGAGACGGCAAAGGAACGAGAAGAGAGGTAAGAAGATAACCATTTCAGAACAGGTCCTTTGAATCCGAAGGAGGAGAGAGTGTGTAGCAGGAGTGGGTGATCGACAGTGTCAAAAGCTGCAGTGAGATCAAGGAGAATAAGGATGGAAGATTGCTTGGCATGCCGAGCAGAAAGGAGAGAATTGAGAATAGAGGTGAGAGCAGTTTCAGTGGAGTGTTTGGGTTGGAAGCCAGATTGGAAGAAGAGACGAAGGAAGAGAGTTGAGAGTAGGCGAGATGCTCAAGGAGTTTAGAAAGGAAAGGTAGAAGGGAGATAGGTCTGTAGTTAGTGGTGAGGAGTGGATCAGCAGAGGGTTTCTTTAGGATAGGAATAATCATTGCATGTTTGAAAGCTGAGGGAAAGGTAGATGAAGAGAGGCAGGAGTTGAAGAAAGTGGTATGGTAAGGGATAAGAAGAGGGTAGTTCTTGGGGATGAGAACGGAAGGGGAGAGGGTAGAGGGGGCGGATGTGGGGTGGGCTTTGGCAAGAAGGGAGGAGACATCCGAAGTAGAAACAGATGAGAAGACAGACATAGTGGAAGAGGGAGGAGAGGGCAGGAGGAGAAGAGAGGGAGCTAGAGGGGGAGTTAATTTTTTGGCGGAGTGAGATGATTTTGGAGGAAAAGAAGCTAGCAAAGTCAGAGGGAGAAAGCGTGGAGTTGGATGAGGGATCGGAAGTAGGAGGAGAGAGAAGGCGGGTAAGAGTTTGAAAAATCCAACGAGGATGAGAGGCTTGAGACTGGAGAAGGTTAGAGTAGTAAGAGGACTTGGTGGTTGCAAGACAAGAGTTGTTAAGTGCGTGGTAAGAGAAGTAAGAGGTTTGATTAGAAAGCGAGGGAGTTTTGAGCCAGAGTCTCTCTAATCGCCTGAGAAGGCGTTGCATAGAGCGGAGATGGGAGGTAAGCCAGGGTTGAGAAGGTTTCCGAGTAGGGCGAAAGAGAGAAAGGGGATAAAGTTGGTCAAGGGCAGTGGAGATAGAAGATGAAAGGGAAGAGAGAGCATCGTCAGCAGAGAGTAATGCAAAGTCTTTGTGAGATGGGAGAGTAAGAAGAGCAAGTGTCAAAGAAGAGGGTAGCGTCAAAGTCCCGGAGGTCACGACGTGAGTAGATTGGGGGAGAGGAATTAGTATTAGTAGGTGGTGAGAGAGGGGAAAGGGAGAAAGAGAGTAAGGCATGGTCAGAGAGATAAACAGGGAGAGAAGAGACAGGGGAGGAGGGGTAGGAGGAGTTAAAGATGAGGTCAAGAGTGGAACCAGAGGAGTGAGTAGAGGGTGAAGGAAGGAGGGAGAGGAGGTAGGAATCAAGGAATCAAGGATGGAGAGGAGAGGAGAAGATTGTGGGGGAGAAGGCAGATGGATATTAAAGTCGCCAAGTACCACTAGAGGAGAGGTAGGGGGAGAAATAAGTGAGAGAAGGTGATCCAGATCTTCAAAGAAGGAAGAGAGAGGACCAGGGGGTCGATAGACGACCAGGAAGGAAATAGGGTGGGGAGAAGAGAAGGACTTGTGGAGGAATTCAAAAGTAGGGAAAGAGGGGAGAGTTGGAGATGAAGAGGAGGAAATGAATTTAGGGTGGAACAGGAGACCAACGCCACCACCACCATCAGAGGTACGAGGGGTATGGATGAAAGAGGAAGACAAGGTCGTTAAGGAAGCAGGGACAGAGGTGATATGAGGTGGAATCCATGTTTCAGTTAGGCAGAGGAAATGAAGGTTGAGTAGAAAGAATAGATCAAGGGTAGCTGCGGTTTTGTTGCAGATGGATCTGGCGTTCCAGAGAGCAGTGTTTATGAGGGCAGAGTGGTTGGCTGTGGGGGGGGTAGAGAAGGTTAGGGCGGTGAGAGAGAGAAGGAGGATGGCTAGGGGAGTGGGGGGGAATAGTGGAGAGGACTAGGCATCAGGAGGAACGAGTAAAATAGGAGGGAGAGGAGGAGATGGTAGGGAAGGGAGAGGGAGGGAGAGTGAGGTGGGAAGGAGATATGGAGGATCGCATACCGAGGACTTAGGTACGGACAGGTAGGTAGGAGCAGTAATAGTAGGAATGGGAATGTAGAGGGTAGAGACCAGCGTGTTCATTATATAAAGGGGGGATGTAGAGGGCAATGTTGAATCAGGAGTGAGGATAATTGGCAGGAAGAAACAATTGGAGACCAGGTGAGGATGGCGTTGATGGTGGATTCAAGTCAGAGGTGAGAGGGAGCCAGAGGGAACCAAAAGAGTCAGAGGGTGAAGGATCTTGAGACTGTGGATGGAGGATTCCATTGTTGCCTGAGGCAGGACAAAGTAGTTACTCAAAGTTATCACCACAGAGTGAGCCAGAAGGAACCAAAAGAGTCAGAGGGTGCAGGATCTCGAGACTGTGGGTGGAGGGGTCCAGTGGTGCTTGAGACAGGACAAAGTAGGTACTCAAAGTTATCACCACACCGCTGAAGGTGGTGACACGGTAGAGTTGAGAAAGCGACCACAGTACAGGGCTGTAAGAACACTTAATGACAATGTGGGCTGAGGAGGGGGGAGAAGAAGCACACAAATCACAGTCAGAGCCGGGTGAGCCAAGAACCGTGGGAGTAGAGTTCGAGCAGAGCCAGCGGAGCAGTAGAATGATCAGGTGCCAGAGGCAAGTAGTGGACTCGGGAGGTCCTGAAGATGGATCCAGGTGTGGTTGCAGACTCACCAGGGCTCCGCGTAGTGGAGAAGGGGGGCGTTGAGCGGGGCGCCGCAGAGGGGACACTCAGTGCCGCCCCGTTTCGACTGGGAAGGTGGAGGAACCAGGGGGTCCCAAGGGCTGGACATAGGCACAGTCACAGGTTCGACCAGACAAGTGAAGAGAAGGAGGGGCCGAAGAGGAAGCAGGCAGGACGCCACCCGGACACCAGGAGAGTGAGATGAAAGGAGGCTCCGGGAGGGCCCAATGCTGGGGCCACAAGCGGTCGCAGGCACACCAGGAGAGCGGAGTGCGCTGGAGCTAAAGAGCACACCAGGACCCTATGGGGTGAAGGGGAGGGCCGGTGTGAGAGCGGACTGCACCGGAGCTGTAGAGGGGCAAACAGAACCAGCACAGTGGATAGTCGCTGACTCAACTGGTTCCCGCGTAGTGCTGAGGCGCTCAGGGGGACAAGTTTGGCGCAGAGGCCCCAGGAAGCAGCGATGCAGATCAGCCTGGGTCCAGCGTAGTGCAGACAACGCTCCGGGGCTGAGTGAAGTGCAGAGGCCCCAGGAAGCAGCAAAGCAAGTCGGCCGGGATCGCACGCAGGAAGAGGAGGCTCCGAGCCCTACGGAATAAAGAAGGGGCTCGGAGAGCTGTGTGGAGGCAGCTGTGTGGAGGAGGTCCCATGAAGTGAAGGAAGAAGGAGGGGGCTCCGAGGGCCGTGAGGAGCCCAGTGGTCCAGAGGCTCCAAAGAAGAACCGAAGCTGGCTCCGTGAACAGCGGTAGCCGCACTCGCTGTCGTGCCCCCAACCAAGGACAAGGGGCTCTGGTGCCTGTCCTGTGTAGGATCTGCTGGCGTCGACCGCACAAAGGAAGGAGGGGGGTAACCGCCGCCCTGGATGTCTGGAAGGCGGGAAGGACCCCGCAGGCTGACCCGATGACAGAGCGGGAGGAAGGCCGCTCTGAGGCTTGATCCCGAAACCACTCCAGGCGGGTCCGATCTTTGCCGAAAAAACAGACAGTGGAGCTTAAGTAGGAAAGTAACAGGAACGGAAAATGATATTGGTAGAAACTGCAGTTTAAACTGCCTTAATTTACGAATGATTCAGCTTGATTAAGGAGACACAGACTCAGGCAGACATGCTCATGCGCCCCCTGGTGGTGAACTATGTGTGCTCCTTGATACCCCATACGTCAGGCATGCCTAAAGTCCTATTGCCACAAGAAATTCCATTTGCAGAGGCCCAATGCCTCTTACATCTTGTACTGTGCCGAATTAAAAATTCTTTTCAAGCACACACAGTTTAATTTGAACTTCTGCAGAACGAACGGACATGTAACTCCCAGCCGGAGGGAGTGATTTGTGTAAAAGAGTCTTTTCTGGTAATAAAGGGAACATTGCACGTGGACAATAAATGGCAGAAGGAAGAAATATTGTGCAAAGCAGAAGCATTGCAGGGGTTATCGGAAGAAAAACTTTGATGGGTACAGAGAACATGCGCTCCCATATTGACTGAACATGTAACTAAACTCACTTGGGTCACCGCCATCGCCAAACCCTTCAAGTTACAAAGAAACATCAGTTATGAACTGTGCTTTCATGGAGAAGGGAAGAGGAATATGGGGGAGAACATGAATTGCAGCAAAACGCTCATTATTCCTGACATGAAGAAATGAATGGCCGCAATGATGGATACGTACTGGGTTTGCGGAAACATGGCGTACCTGCATCTCCCGCAGTCATGGAGAGGAATGTGCTCTCTGGCAACGCTGCACTCTGCGCTGATGGTGATCCCAGCCAGCCATATTCACAGCGAGAGCACACGTGAAGCAGCCTCAGAAGAACCATCAGCAACATTGCCTGAAGAAAGTCCTGTGTACACTGTAGACGAGGAAGTTATACAGAAATTTGCCAAAGAAGGAAAAAATCCTTGAACTATATTTCGACCAAATCCTCAGAGCTCCTGGCCCAAATTCCAGACAGGTTCCGATTCATCAGCTCCGTAGAAACTTTCTTTGCATCCCTCATTTCCAGCATCCAGGCGAAGGCGAATGCCAAATGGTCATAAATAACCAGGTGGGAGCTCATCCAGCTGGCCAACGACACTGAAGAGTGGTTTAACGCCATAAAGGTCGAACTCAGAGCTCTGTGGTTAATGATAATGCAAAACAGATATGTCCTGGATCTGTTTACAGCAATCGATGGAGGTGTTTGCCGAAGAATCGGGAGCGCATGTTGCACATTTGTACCTTTTGCAGATGCTGAAAACGGGTCCCTCTCCACATAATAGCAGTGGTACACGATCTCAGAAAACGGATGAAGGAAGAGGGAGGGGCACAGCCCAATGCTTGGTTCGACAATCTTTTTTCTTGGGTACCGTCTTGGCGGGGCTGACAGTAAAACTGCTCATACCACTCATCGTCTTTTTACTCCTCATTTTTTGTGTGTGTCAACTGGGACTTCGATGTTCAGCAAATGTGGTGCCAAATGGTGCAATGATGATGGTAACAATGGGTCATGCAAATGGTGTGCCACAAATAAAACACGAAGCAGAAGTACAAACAGGGGAAAACTCGGAACCCAAGTATAGGATGACCGCCATATTTAATACAGGGCATATAGTGGACAGTTTATATCACACAACCATAAAAGAAACCAGAGAATTAGAATGGTACAAGGAAGCATGGGTAGATCTGGAAGGTGAGGGAAGGTGTATCTATATGAGCTGCACCCCGGATGAGTATGCCAGAAGGGGACACAGTCTCAGAGCAGTGTGTAGGGCATGGATGCCAATACAGGTTACAACTGCATGGGACAAAGCAGTGGCTGAAGAAGAGGAATGTAAGAGATTGGGAGGATTACATTATTTGTTACTTAAGAAATGAAAGGGGGGAATGAGTGGAAGGAGGGGGTATAACTAGAAATGTTCATGCTAAACCTTATTAACAAATGCATAACATACACTAATACAGGATATAAGGGTACTTATGGAAATAATGTATGACAATGAAATGCGCACCGATAAGATTTTATGCATGCCAGCACAGAGCTACCTCGCGTCCAGTAACCTATGAGTTTTAAGTGTAAATATATGTGTGTCATAGTCTACAAGAATAATGTAGTGGCAAGTTTGTTCTAATAAGCTTTAGTTTGTGTAAGAGGTACACACGTAGGCCGCAAGTAGCGAGCCGTTCTGTTCTCTTGTACGTACAGAAGATGAATATTGAATCAAGTATGCGTTTTTGAACTTTGATGTTTCTTTGTGCAATGATAATGTACAATCACGTTTTAAAGAGCCACGTAACATAATGGTTCAGAAAACCAACTCACGAGAAAGCCTCGACTCTCCCATGCCATCAGGGTGTTAAATGAGGTCAGCAAACGAGTTAAAGGTATTTGGACACTTAATCATTGAATCTGCAATGAAAATGTAATTCCACAATGATATGTGCCTTTTGTGACCCAGCCCTTTTTCAGTCATATATTCAACATTCCTTTGAGTGCCATCAGGTGGACACCCCAAACCCTGCAATGATCCCAAGGACTTTACCCTTTAGTCAGTATATTCTGAATTGTTTAAAAAGATCATGCACAATGTTTGACAAGTGAAATTGAGTCCATGACCAGAAATAAATAATGTTTTGCAAGTATTAAGATACAGGCCTCTGAGGCCTAGAGTCTTGGTTGCATGAAATGGGTAATTGGAGCAGACGTTGTTTCTTCAATCTCTGTGATAAAAGAAAAGATCACATGTTAGTGTAGGTCGTTTTTGATAAGTTATTCCATTGCACAGTAGACATTTCTGTACTTTGTTGACCCTCATAGTTAGTACTTTACAAGTACTATGATTCAAGCCAGTGCACTGTGCAATTTGTTCAGTTCCTGTGGTAGTTCATGAAATCATTGGGTCTGTGGGAAAAAAATCCATGCCGGATAAAAAAAAAACTTTCTACGTATGGTACAATATCTTTCTGTGGTTGATTTCAATAGGAGGAATTGAATAGGTGTATGATTTTTGGTTTGGAAGTGGTGGTAGTATTGTTGCAATTAGATACCAGTTGGCGTATTCTAATTGTTTATTTCTTGTTGCATTTTAGTAGTATTCATTTATATGTTTGCTTGTTGCAGAATTTTGGGGCAGCTAGATACCTGTTGGCGTATTCTAACTGTTTATATCTTGTTGCATTTTAGCAGTACTCATGTATCTGTTTGGTTGTTGCAGAATCCTGGGGCAGTTAGATACCTGTGGGGGTTTTCTAACTGTTGATAGTTTTGGAGTTGTTGAGAGTATTTTTATACATAATAAGTGTTGCAGGGTTTCCTTAGAAAAATATATATTGATGTTTTATGGTTGTAGTTCATGGATTTAAAGATTTTAAGTAAGTGTTTACAAGACTTGCTGGTAATCTCTGCTTTAGAGTAATGGTAGTATCATTATATTCGAACCATCCACAATTCTTTTTATGTATCCAGAGTAGTGACCTGCATTGGTTGTGGCTCCTGCATGGTAGTTTATACCTACTGTTGTGAAGGTTTTCTTACTAAGTGATACTTGTCCATGTGTGAATCCAGTCAGCTTGCAGTTGTTTTTGGTACCATCTGCATTGTAAGGTAAAAGCATTACTATTACGTATTCACTATGTGACTGTATTTGTAAGGTGGAACGATTATCAGTACATAATCTTCCATGGTTTGCATGTTGTACAAGTTGCTGAAATGGAATGGATTCACAATTAGGTATGGATATCTACACAAAGCATTCATTAGGGACTTGTTCTTGTGCCACATGGCTGTAGACATTGCATGTATGTTTCCACATGTATGAAATCTGGAAGATTTAATTTATAGGTATGTTTTTGTTTTCCAGTACTTGTAGTAAGTATATTAGAAATGTGTGTGGATCTTCTTGTGTGTTTATAGTGAATTTGACCATTCCAGCACAGTAGTCCAATTCTTGCCTTATTCCAGAAACACAGTGTTTTGTCAGGATTGTTGGTTGCATTTCTGTGAAGGACTAACATTTGCAAACACAACTGTTCTGTCCCGTTTAAGTAAATGTTTTCAACAATTGGTGGCAATTGGAATAGAATACTGAGAGGTACATTTGCATAGCAATTTACACCAGTTGTATTTGAAAACTTGAATGGACCAGACAGTTCTTTGTCCAAATTATTTGTTCGGAGTGCACATTGTTCTTTGAAGAGGTAGTTGGTTTTGTTTGTGCACTAGATCCTTCTTTGGTTGTGGTCATTGATGAAGTACTAGCTTCTTTTAATATCTTTGGAGGTATTGCTGTGAGATCCTGGATAATAGGAGTATCAAGTAGTTTTCTTTTACAAACTTTAGCTTTTTGAGGAACAGGATAGGTTTTCAGATGGGGGAGTAGAGTGCATACAGTCTATTGTATTCTAGAATGCAAGGAATATCAGCGTTTACTTTACTTGCATCAAAGTTGACTAGAAATAGTCCATCAAATGTACGTAAGCGTGATAGTGTTATATAGCTCATGCCTTGTTTACACACTGTGCTAACAATATTATCAATGCTTTATCTAGGGTAAGACTTTGTGATTTATGAATGGTGACAGCGTATGCTAGAGATAGAGACAATTGTTATCTGCGTACATACATGTCTTTGAAAAGAAGGAATCAGGCTGTTGAGCGTCCTATCCTTTTAACTTCTGATAGTTTGTCAAAGTGAGTATTGACAAACTGAATGTTGTTGTCACGTGGGTATTTTTGAAAGCCAACAACTGTACCAAGTGCACCATTAACTAATCCTTGCTCCATGTCAAGGTTACTTTTAAGCATTACTCTACAGTTTAAAGATCATTTTAATATTATCTCCAAACCAGCTGTGTTAAAGACAGAGTTTTCTAAGGTATTTGTCATGCTGTGGCTTGTTCACAAATGGGTAGTGTCATATCGTGCCGGTCCAATTTGTCTGTATCAAATTTCAACTATTGGTTGCATTTCTTTTTTTCAATATTGGTTCATTGAATCGAGCACAGCTTGCAAGAGTTGGCATCAAGGACATACATTTTACATTTTTGTGTGCTAATTATTCCATGACATCAGTAGCACACGAGTTATGGCCATAGAGTGCATGGATGTGCCTGGTATTTAATATAGATTGTGCTTCTTGAGATAGTACACCAACTCTAATACTTTTTTAAAACGTTGACGTATGTGACTTCTGCAGACTGACACATGTTTTTTCATTTAATTATTTGTTTTGGAAATGTTGCCAAAGGTTGACATTTCCTATGCTGCCAAGAGTTTTACGGCATAGTTTGTGCCCTAAGGTTTTAAATAGGTTCACCTTTAACTGGTTTTAATTGAAGAATAATAATGTGTTTTCCTACAAAGAGTTCTTAATCATCTGTTTTCAGGACCCCTTTTAATCTGAGGTGAATCAAGGCTAACATTAGGTTGGAAACCATGCTCACCTCATCGATTAGCAGCATTTGTATTTAGTTTAGTTTAGTTTAGTTTATTATTTGTATAGCGCGCCATACCCTGGAGTATCAGGGCGCAAACAGACAAGGATATGCTCAACTTGGTTACAGGTACATAGAAATCAGATGAAGGTACAGAGATGCGCTGAGCTTGGTTACAGATATGCTCGGCTAATTGCAAGTACAGGAAAAGGCAGGAAGTGTAGACATAGACATCAGCAATATTACAGCAAGCAGATATGAACAAGGAGAGATCAAGGACAGGGGAGCAAGGAGCATGCTCCTGTTCGCGTAATATAAAGTTATATACAGTAATGTACAATGTGACAAGTGGACTAGTTAGCTGTCGTTGGGGAGAGATCAAGGACAGGGGAGCAAGGAGAGATCAGGACAGGGGAGCGAGGAGCATGCTCCTGTTCACGTAATATATAGTTATATACAGTAATGTACAATGTGACAAGTGGACTAGTTAGCTGTCGTTGGCTCTCAGCCACCTAGTGAGGTTTTGTCTAAATTTTGCGAAAGGCTGAGGTTCTCTGACATCATGCGGGAGGGAGTTCCATAACTGCGCAGCCTTGACCGGGAAGCTATTTCCTCCTATAGTGGCAAGTTTGAAACGCGGGACTTGGAGGCAGTTTGCGTTGGCTATTCTGGTAGGTCTGGAAGAAGTCCTTTTGCGTAATCTATCCATGAGGTAAGGTGGAGCTTTGTTGTTGATACATTTGTGGGTGAGGGAAGCGATTTTGAGATGAATTTTGTCTACGGTGGCGAGTCATTTGTATTCTCTTCTTGTCGAGGATATATGCTCGTTTCTATTAATCTTGAGTGCTGCTCTCAAGGCATTGTTCTGGAGCACTTGAATTTTGTGGATGGTCTGTTTATTAGCTCCAATGTAAAGTCCATTACAATAGTCTAATTTGGACAGTATCAAGGCTCTGGCAAGTGTAATGCAACTATCTGTGGAGAGGAATTGTTTGCTCGCTCTGATAAGTTTGCATGTATATGCGGTGGCAGAAGCTAGAGAGTTAACTTGTTTGGTAAAGTTCATGGTGGCGTCTAGGTAAAATCCTAAGGTTTTTACTTCATGAGCTACTTTTATGTTGTTCCCATCAATAATGAAGTTGTCGTAATCAGGGCTGAGTTTGGATATATAGGTAGTGGTGCCCAGGATGATAAGCTCAGTTTTATCATCGTTCAGGCATAGGCCGTGTGTGGCCATCCATGCCTGAACGATGCTATAGATCCTGTTCACTAGGGCCAGGTCCTTGGCGTAGTCTCCTGAGAGCGGGAGGAGGATCTGGGTATCGTCTGCGTAGTTAGTGTAGGCGATACCCAGATGATCCATTTCATCAAAGAGAGGCTTCGTGAAGACATTGTAGAGGGTGGGTGACACACAAGACCCTTGTGGAACACCGCATGTTATAGGGATTGGATCTGCTGAGGCTGATGGAGCGAAGACTCTCATGGTCCAATTACTCAGGAATGACTTGATCCAAATTATGGCCTCTTTTGAGAAGTGGGCTGCCGAGTCGAGGTGACTACAGAGGACTGTGTGGTCCACTAAGTCGAATGCCGCTGATAGGTCCAGGAGGAGAAGTAGGGCCGCTTGGCCATTGTCTCTGCAATCGTCTATTTGGGCCTTAAGATCTATTAACGCTGTCTCGGTCCCATGTTGCGGGCGGAATCCTGATTGACGGATTCCAAGTAGGTGGTTAGACTCTAGGAAGCTTTGAATTTGCAAGTAAGCCACTTTATCTAAAATTTTTAGGAGAAAGGGCACAGTCGTGATGGGCCTGAAGTTAGTCGGAATGGTAGGGTCAAGGGTTTGCTTCTTTAGTAGTGGCAGTACCCAGGACTCTTTTAGGTTGATCGGTACTGAACCTGAGGTGAAGGAAGAGTTGATTAGTTTGGTTATAAATGGCGACAGTTCTCTCGCAGCATCCTTGATGAGTTGTGCTGGGCATTGGTCGCCTTTGCAGTTAGACGGTTTGAGTCCCAGGATGACCTTTTCTACCTCTATGGGCGATACCTTAGAGAAGCAGAAACGGGCTCCCAACTTGGGCTGTGGCGGTGGCGCTGAGCTCTGAGGGATGTGTGGTGTTAGTGATGCCTTCTTGATGGCAATTTTGGTTTGTAGGTTTGCTACCTTGTTTGTTAAAGCAAGTTGTATGCTAGAGCACCATTTTTTATCCTTGGTGCAGTTTTCTTGGGGTACAATGGGTGTTTCCAATTCTTTCAGAATGCTGAACAGTTCTTTGACACTAGATTTTGAGTTGGATATTCTAGTATTGTAGGTTTCTTGTTTGGCTAATAATATTTCTTTCTTGTATTGGGAGGAGGCTTTGGAGAGGTTGAGTTTATTTTTGACTGATGGGGAAAGTCTCCAAATAGTTTCAAGTTTTCTTTTGGCCAGCCTAAGATTTTTTAGGTGGGGCGTGAACCAAGAATTGAGGTGTTTTTTAGGTTTGCTATTTCTTAGTTTGAGCGGGGCTATGGGATCCAGGGCTGAGGATATGGCTGCATTATAATGTTCGACTAACAGATTGGGGTCCATGCAGTCGGGTAGTGAGTTTAATTTAGGTATTATAACGGGCATTAGATTTTCTACTGTCATTAGTTTTTTATTTCTCGTTGGCAAGGGTGGGGCAAGTGAGGACGGGGCAGTGACCCGGTGGGTTGTCACTGAGAATAATAGCAGGTGGTGGTCAGTCCAGATCTGCGGTACAGAATCCGTAATATTTACTTTGCAATTATGTTCTGCTATCCAATCAAGGATGCGACCTTTGTTGTGGGTGGGTAGTTCAACTTTTTGGATGAATCCCAGCTCTTTCAAGGTCAGAGCAATCGCTGACGATTGGGTGTCCTTATTGTCATTATAGCCTAGATTAAAGTCTCCTAGCACTATTGTTTGGGATGTATTTTTTAGGTTATTGGACAGGGATGTCGAGATGTCCTCAGAGAAGGTTCCGATAGGACCTGGTGGTCTGTAGATGAGGATGATGTTTAGGGTTTGGGAGTTGGCAATGGCTATTTTGACCGTGAGGCATTCACAGGATTGCATATTGGTAGTAGTGATGATCCTCATGTCCAGGCTAGTTTTAGCTATGATTGCTAGACCTCCACCTCGGGAGGTAAGTCTGTCCGCACGTAGGATTGTATAGTTGTCTGGGACTGCTAGTGATAAGGCTGGGCCAGCCGCATCATGTAGCCAGGATTCTGAGATGGCCAAAAAGTCTAAGTTGTCTGTAGCAATGATATCTGAGATCTCTGTGGCGTGTGCGACTAGCGACCTGGCGTTTATAAGTGCACCTTTGAGATATGATTTGTGGTCAGCTAAGTTAGGGCTGGTGGTGTTATGACTACCTTTAGTTGCCTGTTTGGAGTTATTTATTTTGGGTCTGTTGGGCTTAGGCTGTTTCCTAGTAGGTTCCGCAATACTCTTCAAGGGTAACTGTATTTTGTTTCGGGATTTTGATAGTTCAGCCTTCTTGGCTGGTAGCTCATGCAGTTTGGACAGGCGAGCACGTAGTCTAAGGTTTCTGTCTACAGTGTTGCATGGCCTTTGTAGGGTGGTGCTATCTGGATAGTGGGTCATTTTAAGTCCAGTATTGGGTTGTTGTGTGTTGAGCATGATATGGCAGGTGCAATGGGTGGAATAGGACGTGGTGCAAGGACTCAGAGTGTTAACTTTGGTGCTTATTTTAGGTGGATGTATTCCTAATGTGATGAGGAGGGCGATATACAATGGTAGCCAGGGTGACCTGTAGGCAAGACCCAGGGAGTACATGCTAAGTGACTGGATAATAATCCGATAGGAGTAGTTTCGGTGGCAATTGAGGTGGCTAAGACTAGGCAGGCTAGATGCAGCTATCAGGCTAGGTGCAGTTTCAGTAGCAATTTGAGAAGGCCAAGAACAGGCAGGCTAGATGCAGCTGTCGTGCTGGGTACAGTGTCAAGGCACAAGGGCACAATACAAGTCAAGTGTGGTCTATTACCGACCATGGGGCACAATGCAGATCAAATGTGGACAATTAGCGACCATAGGGCACAGTACAGAGCAAATGTGGTCTATTAGCAATCATGGGGCACAATAGGGCACAGTACAGGGCAAGTGTGGTCTATTAGCGACCATAGGGTACAATGTAAGTCAAATATGGTGACCATAGGGCACAATGCAAGTCAAATGTGGTCTATTAGCGACCATAAGGCACAGTACAGATCAAGTGTGGTCTATTAGCGACCATGGGGCACAATGCAGATAAAATGTGGTCTATTAGTGACCATAGGGCACAGTACAGAGCAGGTGTGGTCTATTAGCGACCATGGGGCACAATGCAGAGCAGGTGTGGTCTATTAGCGACCAAGGGGCACAATACAGATCAAATGTGGTCTATTAGCGACCATGGTCTATTAGCGACCATAGGGTACAATGTAAGTCAAATATGGCGACCATAGGGCACAATGCAAGTCAAGTGTGGTCTGTTGGCGACCATGGGGCACAATGCAGATCAAATGTGGTCTATTAGCGACCATAGGGCACAATGTAGAAGTTGAGATACATGTACTGTTTCTACATGTGGCAATGGTAAACAGGCTGGATGCCGTATGCTAGAGAGGGCCCATATGGGTGCCCAAGCGTTCTAGGAAAGAGAAAAAAACAGGCAAGTGGCTGGAATCTGGAGTACAACTAGGGGAGGCATATGGCTTACCTTGCGTCTGGCAGGGCGTAGTTCCATTGCAGCTTCTGGAGAAAGTTTATAGTAGTCTAATTTGTTTTGGTGTTCTACTGGAAGGAGTAGTAATTGGTGTAAAGTGACACTGTCTATGTTGTAGTTAGCTAAACCTGTGGGGGGGGCAGTTACAACAGCTGACAGTTTGTTGTTTGTCAATTGTTGGAGGAACTTGCTGTTGATTTTGTTTAACAATGTTTTGCCTGAACCAGCTTGACCACTCACGTATAGCAGTATAGGTTTGTAGTCTTGACAGGTACAATTTTTAGTTTCATGCTGTTTAAATTTGTTTTGTTATTTCTAGGAAAATGCTACGCTGCTCATTGCTTAGTTGTGATTTCAGTAGAGCAACGTCTTCGGCAGATTGCTCATACTGACACATGGTGTTTTCTACTTAACTCATGGCTAATTCTGCCTCATTTGCTATTAGTGGCTGTCCAAGTGGTTCTTGGCTTCCTGTTACAGAAGGTTGCCTGGTGTCAGGAGGGTCTACATTTATTTGCACCTGTAGTTCTTCTTCTTCTTGTTGTTCATTGTGTAACATTGTTGTGTACTGCGTAAAGTTTTCGTCTGTTGTAGTGCTTTCATTTGCTTTGAAAGCATCTTCATAGGAGTCATGGTTATCTAGTAAATATTCTTCTTTTCTCCATGGTTTAAGAAGTTGCAGTAGGGATATGCAATACAGCTCTTTATGTTGAGGAGTTTTTAATGACAATTTCATATGATTAATTAAGCTTTGTTTGGTAAGTTTCACTAGGCTGCCTTCACAATTTTCGACTCTGTATCTACCTTTCTTCTCATCTGGTTTACTATTATTTTTGTATGTGAAGTTTTGGGCTACATGGAATAGATACATGGTTTCCAAAGTGGTACTGCTGTGTGGGTAGTATGTGTCTCGTAAGGAGTTTTTCAAAATGTCTTGGCTGTTGGGATCATTTTTGTCTATTGTTTCTATGTCTTCATATGATTTGAGAACTCTTTTTCTGGATTTAGCAGGAACAACACTTAGCCATGCTATGTTTTCAGATTTCCCATACAAGGCAGTACCGGTTAAACAGTCTGCGACTTCGTAGCAGCCACATTCTCTAGGGGAGAGCATTTTTATGCCTAAACTGTCCAATTTTTTTGACAGTGTTCTGTCAGATGATATATCATCCCAGAGGTCTTTGAGCTCTGTTTTTTCTGCTTTGGTTAAGTAGGCTGTAACATAGCATGCAACTGCAGTGGAATTCTCTACAATGTATTGCACATCTATATTTGCATTCCATAGGATGGTAATGATTGCATTGTAATCATTGATGTATTTTGATCCTTCTGTTCTTTTAATTCAATATGTGTTCTTAGGTGATTTACCTTTGAGCACACAGCTAATCAAGATGGATAAATCCTATTGGAAGGCTTTTACACTCATTGATGTGATCACAGAAATGATAAAACAGTAACAAAAAATGTATTATTTTTTCGAAGGGGGAAACACCATTCAAAGTAAATAAAGTAACGTATATACTTTTTAAAGGAGCAACCAGCAACTTAAAGGTAAACATAAATCTCAGGACACTTTGGGCTCTATCAGAACCTTGGCAGTATCCCGAGTTGCGGTATGGCTGTAAGTCCCCATTTTTTCAAGAGTCCACAGGACTCTATGGGGCATGTTAGGTGCTATTACTGTGGTGCAATTTGTGCTCCTGTAATAGCACGGAAAATCAGCAGAAAGGGTTGAAGTTTGCCTCCAGCAAGCCTCCCACTTTCTGACCAAACTCAGGAGAGGGCAGAGCAGTAATGCAGCAGTGATAGCGTTACCGCTGCATTTTTACTGTTCTGCCCAAACCCTGAGGACCCCCTTTTTAACTTATTTGATTACAAAGATACAGTTACCACGCTAACTTCTTTAGCAAGTAAGTACTTTTCACACTTGTTATTGTTTTCAAGACAGAATCCTTATCTTCTCAGAGGCAGAAGAAGGACCCTAGTGGTCTAGGAGCCAGCTGTGGGCAGGTCAGGATAGGTTCAGGAAAATCAGTTTCAGAAGATACCTCTTCAGACATGTAAGTATTCAGTTTAAAGTTAGTTGAAACTGCTCAGGGACTTCACAGAAGACTCCCCATATGTGTTCCAGCAATAGGCCTGGGCGAATATTATAGGCAAACTCCCAACCACACAAATCACCCAGCCACCCTCACAGGATTCAGACAAAAATCAAGGTAAGTATTACCCAAGCCAACACAGTACCTCGTCATAAAAGACGAGCTTCTGGGTGGATGCCTTCAGGATGCAGCTGTACTGGATCTGGTACTTGTGTTCTTGGTCTGAAGACTGAAGAAATGGACACTGAAGGAAAATTGGCATCAGGCATCAATGGGAGAGGCTTCCAACAAAGGATTTTTTACAGCTTCTTGCAACTCTGTGGATTTGGTGCCCTTTTACAGTTACCTGATGAAGAACGAATATTTGCGGTCAGTTTCTCTTCACTCTCTTGATCCTGCACTCTGGTGAGGGATCTTTAGGGATTCAAATTGTGTCTCAGGAGTTCACCAAAGTTTCAGCAGGATTCAAACTTCTGAAGACATTGCACTGCACTCAGGCTTGAGGTCCCCTGGTATTGGCATTTTGCAGCCCAGCAAGGTCACAGCATGTCGAGGGATGACTAATTTTGCAGGTCTTCTCAAGATTAGTGGATCCCATCAGCCTCTGCATAGGAGTCGTTGCATTCGGGATCCCCCGATCGATTAGAAGGAAGGGTTACGTCAGGCTCCAGTTACATAGCAGGCTCTCTGGTTGCTGGAAATGGTTACAGACATAATTTCTTCATATTCTTCTTTGGATTTGGTTACAGTGGTCGACATGTCAGCAGGTTCCAGGATTGCAGTATTTATTAGGAACTACAGCAAAATCTCCCTGCAGTTTACAGAAAGGGTCTGGTCTGGATGTACAATCAGGACAGCCAACCCCCCCGAGCCCCCATCGGGAACTGGTTCCTTTCAGGCAAGGTGGAAGACAAAGGGCTGCAGAGTTTTGGACTCCTCCCTCATTTCCTGCCTTCACAGATACCCTTGAGCCTCTTCAGGGAATACAAAGGATTCCCGCCAAAGACAAACCTCCAACCAAGATCTTTCCCACCTACGACGGCAAAAGAAGACCTCAGAAACAAAAAAGCAAATGAGAAATGCAAAAAAAGAAAGATCCTACCATTCTAGCAGAATGGTGACCCTCCTGCTCATTACCACAGCTGATTTGACAGCCTGCAAGTAATAATCAATACAAGTCATAAAAGTAGTTTCTCTGCCACCAGCCATTCAAGTTAACTTGTAATTGTAACAAAAATGTTATGTGGTAAGTGAGGAAGGGGATACTGTGTATCTCCCCAGCCTCTACATAAGGTGGGTGGGTGGGGGGGTGCTGGCCCACTAAATAAAATGTAAAGGGGATGGGAATCCCACTTTACTTCTTGAGAACAGTAGTTCACCCCAAGAGGTGATAAGGGAAATTACAAAGGGAAATTACAAAGGGAAGCCCACAGGTAACCTAGCACCACTGCATTTAAATGCTGTGTGCTGCCATATTACAGTCAGACTAAAATGTATAGGAAACTATAATTCTAATCACACACTATAGAGAGACATTAAACGGTCCCCCATAAAAAGAGTAAAAGAATAGGTGAAAGGGGAAGAAGATTTCCACTCACCTAGAGACACGGGAAAATAATCACCAAGTCCAAGAAAAATGTTCTAGGGTTTACACAGGTCAGGAAGATTTATCGTAAATATGATAATTGTACCTAACAGACATTTCTTAGAGGAATCATAAGTTCCATGTGTGCATATGGCCAAGATTAGGATTTAGGACAGCAGGCTACACTCCAGTAAGCAACCCAAGATCTCAGGCATGTGTATGGGTGCTGAGGGAGGTCATGACACAGCGCTAGTGTAGGAGACTCAATATGTACCCAGTTAAACAGACATTTGTCATAGGCTGTCACTGAATTCTAATGGCTGGTGTTTCAGTGTGAAGAGGTTATGTGATCAGCTAGACCGACTTTGTCGTAGTCGTAGCTGCATTCTAAGATGCATGGATGGATAGCTGTGCCTGCGGTAGATGTCCATCAAAGTGGTTTGTTTATACATAACTTAAGCTCAGATGGAGCTTATCTTTGATGTCACTGTGCCATCTGATCACCTGTGGGGTAGAAAAAGCCAGCTAACCCTCATAGACTTTTCTAAGCACTATGGACGGGCTACCCTCAAGTATACCAAGTGCAACAGACTGGTTGTCCTCGAACATATTCTATGTGGGGCAGACAGTATTATAGAAATTAAGATAATGAGATTCTCTAAGTGCAATAGTCAGGTTATTTTTTTTTGTCTTACTCCATATCTTTCAAGTTCTATAAACGCTAACCAAAGGAGTCTACTGAGTGCGATATCAAGATAACTGCATAAAAGCACTGTGCATTACAATGGCTAACTTAGGAGTTATAGGCTACCAACATATATTTTCGAGTTTCATAGGGGGCCTAAACTTTAGAGGGGGTAATATTACAGATTAGTATTGTAATCTTGTGAATGCAGTGTATAATATAGCTTATCACAGAATATACAGCGATAATATGCCATATTATAAAACCTGACTCACCACACCACTCTTGTGAGAGAATATCGCTTCAAACTCACCCGCCATTGCACTAAAAGTGTTGATGTCACTTAAATTACTACCGTTTCGATATGATATAATATGATATTTTATTTATATTGCACTCGTACACAAGTGTTTCAGCGCGTGACAAGGCAAGTGAGGGTAACAGGTGAGAACAAAACATGGATCTTACTAGATGCAGTGACATTGAGAACATGCAAGTGCATGGGAAAGGGAAAAGGGGAAAAGTGCATGGAGGGGGGTGGAAAGTATGGAGCAAAGGAGAAAACAGATAAATAGTAATAAACGATTAAAATTATAAATAATAAGGCCAATAAACTGTGAAAGTGCAGCCAGCAAGTGGCAAGTGCTGAGTAAGCCGACAGGGGATGTCTGATAAGTGCAGAAGAAAAGAAAGTGGGTGGGGCAACTGTATGGATACAGATACAGACACCAGTGCAAGGGGTAGCCCAGAGGCAGCGCGGCCAGGTGCACAGTGCAGAGAGAAAAACAGATCGGCAGGGGAAAAAGCGGGCAAAGGCAGAAGCAAAAAAGGAAGGTCTTGAGGTGTTTCCAGAACCGGAGATGGTTCTACTCAAGTTTCAGAGCGGCAGGGAGGCTGTTCCAAAGGGAGGCCCAGCTGAAGACAGAGATCTACCCCCAGCTCGTTTCTTTGAAAAACGACTGAACCTGAGGGAGTTAGAGGTAGAGGAGTGACGTGCTCAAGAGAGGAGGTATTTACAGATGGATAATTGGAGGTATTTTGGACCCTGACCCCAGAAGGCCTTGTGGGCAATGCAGAGAGTTTTGAATTTAATCCTTGCATCCACTGGGAGCCAATGAAGGGATTTCAAAGCTGGAGAGATACGATGCCAGGGCTTGTGGCCAAGGACAAGTGTCGCAGTCCTGTTCTGGATTAGTTGTAAAGGGCAAAGAATAGAGGCAGGTAGATTTAAAAAAGGGCTGTTACAATAGTCTAACCCAGAGAGAACCAGAGCTTGGGACACATTAAGCTTCTGGGGCAAGGAGAGGAAGGGAAGAGTACCTCTGAGGAGGTGCAGTAGGAATTTTGACTTTTTTGATACATTAGAGATGTGGGCAGAGATGGAAATTGTGGAATCAAAGATGACCCAGAGGTTCTTAGCCTCACAGGTAGGGGTTGGAGGAGGGCCAAGGAAGGCCGGCCAGAGAGTAAGGGAAAAGGATGGCGAAGGTGTGCCGATGAGGAGAATCTCAGTCTTGTTGGCATTTAGACAAAGATCATTGGCGGCACACCAATCTTGAATGGCAGTTAGACAATCAGAGATGAAGGAGAGGCAGAGGAGGTGGCCGAGGGCAGCCTGAAAATGGGTTGCGTGGTGTCAGCATAGCACTGGAAATTTGAGCAGAAAATGGCAATGCAGTGGGCAAGAGTTGCCAGGTATTGGTTGAAAAGTCAGGGCAAAAGGTTAGACCCCTGGGGAACACCACAGGTAGAGAGGAAGTTAGATGATAGGAAGGAACCAAGTTGGACCTGTGAGGGTCGAACAGAGAGGAAAGAGGTCAGCCAGGCCAGAACCTGATCGGTGATACCCAGGTTATCACGGAGACAGTTGAGCAGGGTGATATGGTTGACCGTTTCAAAGGCAGAAGAGAGATTGAGTAGGATGAGGACAGAGGGAATGTTAGAGTCAAGGTTGGGGAGCAGATCTTCACAGATGTTCAGGATAGCAGTTTCCATGCTTCTGGCAGCTCTGAGGCCAGACTGGTGTTCATGGAGAGAACCAACAGAATCAGAGTGAGGGTTTAGCTGATTGATGGCCAACATTTCAAGGAGTTTATCCAAAAAGGGAGTAATGGAAATTCAGCGATAATTAGCCAGACAAGTAGGATCAGCTATGAGTTTCTTGAAAAGAGGATGCACAAAGGAGTGCTTCAGAGGGGAGGGGAAGGATCCAGAGGCAAAGGAGAGGTTGCAGAAATCGACAAGGGCCGGAGCGAGGGTATCGATATGGTCCTTGATGGTTATAGAGGAACAGGGATGAACCTGTTTTGATGAGGTTTTCAAAGATCGGACTTGTCGAGTGAACTCATCGGGGGAGAAAAGAGGAAAGGATGAGAAAGAGGGTGGGGGAGGGTCAGTAAGCGCAGACAGAGAGGGCAGAGGGGAGAGGGTGGACAAGATGTCCTGGGTTTTTTAGATAAAGTGTGTGGCAAGGGCATTGCAAAGAGCCTGGGCGGCAAGAGGAGGAGTAGAGACTGCAGAAGTGTTCTCCAGCTCCTTGCAGATTTTAAACAGTTGGCTGAGTTGTTAGATGCCGCAGAGACACAGGCTTGAATGTGGACTCTCTTCTTGGTGAGGACAGAAAGTCAGTATTGCCTTTGGAGCAGGCGGCAGGCCAGTTTATCAGAGTATGAACAAGAAGCCCTCCATTTCCTCTCAGCTGCCTCACACTTACGTTTAAGTGTAGCTAGGTCAGAGTCATACCAGGAATTGCATTTGGCTTTGGACTTCAAACGGATCCTCATGACAGGGGCAAGAGCATCAAGAGTATCAGAAATAGAAGAATAGAGCAGGAGGACCGGGCTGTGTCAGGGTGTGAGTCAGCCAGGATTGGAAGAGGGGGAGAGAAGGTGGCAGCGAAAGCCTCAACTGACACACGCTTCATGGGTCGGATGTCCAAGAAGGTACGTGGCAATGTTGGGGTAGGCTTGGCTTGAGGGGAGGAGAGGGAAAGATGAGAGGAGCAGTGATCAGTCCAGGCGAGAGGAGTGGTCAGAGGGGTAGAGAGGGAGAGGCCAGAGGAGATCCAGACATCAAGTGTATGTCATGCAGAGTGAGTTGGCCAGAGGGGAGGATAGAACGGGAGACAGAATCGCAGTTGCCTCATTTGTTTACTGAAAACTGTACTATATAACTTAAAAATGCCCAATTTACCCCTTACAAGTACCTGCATGCTTTCCACTATCTACAAACTGACAAAAGCAGAATTATACTTTTGGATGGCTACTTAACAGTGGTAAATTATATGCTTGGGGTTCATTGCAATGGTATATATTTCAGTTGACCATAGTCCTTCAGTACAGTTTGGCAGCCTACAATAGGTAATGTTTGCATTATTTTTCCACGAAACATTGTACAACTTTCTTATGCGATTATACATTTTTGATAACATCTTCTACTTTTATAAAAGCTAAAAAGAGAGCAGTAAAGTTAAAAAATAAACCCCAAAATGTTGTTTTTCGTACTTTAAAAAATGATTTCATAGCCAAAGGCAAGGTGGACCCCAATTTTAGACAGTTTAGCCAAACAGCGAAGGGCCTCCTGAAAAATCACTTGTGCACCCATGGTGTAATTGTGTTAATTAGGTTTTACAAAGCTGTTGGAGGATTGGAGATATTTTTTGTCTGTGTACTGTCCCCTTCCACATCATGAAATGCAAATCAATTGGTATATTTAGCACTATGGGCCTCATTACACGGTTGCCGCCGGTATTTTACCGTGTCCGCCTTGGTGGATGGCGGAATTACCGCCCTACTCCAAGGTGAGCGGGAGCGGTAATTCCCCATTCACCAAGGCACTTCCCCATTCCCATTTTTGCCCCCATAGGGCTCAATGGGAATGGGGAAGGCGCTAATTACGGTACCGCAAATTGCGGTACCGTAATTAGCACCAAGGTCCCTTAGCGGGCCCGTTCCTTAACGGCTGGTAAAACCAGCAGTTAAGGTCGGGTCCCGCAAAGAGACCTTGTAGTAAGGCGGTAAGGGTTTACCGGTTCCGGTGCCCTTACCGGTACTGGTAAAACTTTACCGCCTACCGTGTAATGAGGCCCTATATCTGAAAAACAGCAACGTTCTTTATTAATACAACACTGTCCGTCCACTCAACTCTTTGAAATATCCCATATGAAAATATTACATGATTTACAAGTAGAAAGGAGCACTGGCTAATCAAAACATTAGTGATTCATGACTATGCAAATGAGACCTAGCTGATTAATGGAGCATGCTTGGAAGGTGCTGGTCAGATACCATAAAACCAAAAATAAGGATGCAGAGCAAAGAAGGAGCTCAGCAATATGGCAGACATTATAAAGTGAAAACATACCCTTTTAGGCATACTAGATATAGAAGGTGCCACTGACACACGTTGGGAAATCATACATAGCATTGCTCCTCAAAATTTCTTCTTTTAATTTATCTATTTCTACAATTGTACGTGCATGTTCCCGGGTTGCATGTTCCACAAGAAGTTGAAGCATTTTGTTGGAATTAGTCGTACATACTCTATTGCCACTTGGCATAAATGTAACTGATCGCGCTGCATTTTCAATTTTATCACTAATGGTTTGTTTGGTTTTTCCTTTTTTTTATTCCTCCCTTCCCTCTCTCTCGTTTGTTTTGCTCTGTTAACTCTCCTTACTTGCATTGGATATGTATTAACATGATTGAATTTCTTTTGTGCCATTCTATTATTGTGAACTTCTTTGTAATTTAACTTCTGAATGGCCTCTCATTGACTTACTGCCCCCTGTGCCACCGAATCTGTTGTCATGGCTTTTGTAAATGTTACTTTTCCAATTTTATTTTTTGGTGCAATTTGTGTCAATATTGTACAACATTTATGGTTGATGCACTATCAGCCTCAGATGAAGAGCCGGGTTTGGCTCGAAACACGTGTCAGGCTGTCCAATCAACATAAATAATTACTTTATTGTATTTAAAATGTTTGCATCTCTTGGCGCAGTGTGTATTCGGACACTTCTGTATATTTTAAGTGACTTACCCTTCCTACTGCCTGTGTGTCCTGAGAACCTTTTTCCACTGTTTGAGCCTTCCATGGATCCATCCCTCTGTTTGTATTTGTAATTTGTGACACCATAGGTAGCGTGCCTTTTATTTGGTGGAAATGTTGGGGGAAATGAGAAGCTTTACTACTACTTAAACTTCATGTCAGAGGTTGCGGTAGTCCGCCAAGAGGTAGAGGCTGAGGAGGCAGAGACAGAAGTTGCTGAGAGTTAGGAGAAGGAGGCGAAACAGTCTGGTCCTTTAGTATAAGCGATTTGAGGGCATGGAGACCTTGGGCCAGGCTCAGTAGTTGAATGCGCTGGTGAGGTGTAGGAGGTGGGTGTGGTTACTAATGAAGATGAAGATGTGGTAGCTTGAGGGACATGCCAAATGTTACCTCGAACTGTGGGCAACTGCATTCCCCTTGGATTTAGAAGGAAGGAAGTGGTATCCCAGTGGGAAGGGGGGGTTGCCAGGTTGCCACAGGACGGAGGTGCAGGGAGAGAATGAGCAGAGGAGAGAGCAGAAGTGGCTGGTCATGCAGTAGTTTGATGAACACCAGGTGGAGAAAGAGATGGCCCCAAGCAGAAGGCTAAGAATGAGGAGACTGGAACCAACACACAGTGCCTGCCTCTTTGTAGGGTACAAGTCAAGCTCAGGTTTTCCTGAAGAGGATGAAGAACATCAACAAAATGTCTGAACATGTGTATCGGATTACTTCAGCTTGCCGAGGGATGTGATTGTAATGGGGGAAGCATACAGTGTAGTATGCAGCTTCCTGCAAAAAGGAAGGTGCATCCTGCTAACTCAAAAATGAGCAACTTGGGTGCCTCCTTAATGATCCAGCTCTGCAATCTTTGGCACAAGAATGCATACAGGGAGCACACATAATGCTCTATCCTGCTACTGAAGGACCTACTGAAGCATCCTCCTCACGCAGTGATGGTGACGGAAAGGGATGACACCTCAGTTCATCACCAGTGACAACCTAGAAAGCAATATCCCAAATTCTGAGTCAGCCAAACCATCTTCTTAACCATAAGTGTATGGCTCAGCACAACTTGCTCCACTAGCACCATTGACAAGCAGGGATGTTTCACCATCACTAGAACCACAGTTTAGTGTTGGTGGTCAAAGCGTTCAGGATGTACCACAATGTCAACAGGAGAGGAGAGACAGAGGAGAGACAGAGTGGTAAGGATAGATGCATAGCCTGTTTTCTGTTGGTGTTTGGAGTTGGATCTTGTGACAATGTTGCATGCCTTTGAGAAGTAACTGATGGAGCACCACTCTACCCTATTGTAAGTGACTGGGCAAAAGGGTAGTAAAAGTGGAATATGGAAAACTCTGACAATCCAAAAAGAAAAATGGAAGAGTGTCTCACTTGTAGACAAAGCCAAATATATCAAAGCAGAACTTCCTCTCTGTAAGTGCTGTACTAGATGTATACAGTTGTTAGGCAGAATTACCTGCAGTACCCTTTGGGAAAACTACAGGCAATTAGGACTACAAGTGTAAGCAAAATTTCACCTTTGTTACAAACCCGTACTACACAGTAAAGTGGTAGCGACGGCTGAGCAGCCAGACTTATCTCAAGAGTTTAAGTGAGCAGTAGAACAAGTTTCACAAAGGACCAACCAATACAGTGATTCAAATATACACTTATTCAAGGTTTCTTGGTAAATGAATATACATTTATTTACTAATTCTGTTAGAAAACATTACACTAGCATAAGCAGCTCAATATCACACACTTATAAACCAAAATTACACAACCGATAAGTAAATGAACAAGTTTAGCTCCCCTGAAGTGGGAAAAAAATGGGACTTCAGATACTTAATTAAGGGGTAAAAGACAAGGTTATAAGATTTAGACAGCCCAAATACATTCATAGGCAGGGCAAAGGTTTTCAGTTAAATACAACCAGCAATTCTTCTCAAGAGGCCTGGGCCAAAATCAATGGTTCAGGGTCTTTTGTATAGGATGGCACAGTTCTGGTAGATAACGGTTAAGTCTTTGCCACAGAGATTAGAAGAATTTGGCTAGGCACAAAATTTGATGAATATTAAGGGAAGGGTCAAGCCTTTGTAGTGGAGGAAAGTTTCACACACTTTCTCGATGGCCGAAAAGATTTCCGGATCGTATTTGCACAGTACCTTGTCAATGAAGAAGAACGTTAGTTGAGGCAGTTGTTCCTGGCAGTTCGAGCAGATCTCGCAGTCCCTGAGCTTCAGTCGTGGGGACAAGGAGGACGTCGGGAGGTTTCTGCACTGCCCAGGGATGAGGCCAAAAGCTTTAGCAAGACGTTGGTTTAAGGTGTGAGTGCCTTGAAGTCCACAAGCTGGTTTCCTTCCCTCTGGCTATCCGGTTTTCAACAGCACTCGGATGAAAATTCGACCAGATGGGGACGGAGTCCAGGTGGCTTGCAAGTTGGTTGTTCCCACCAAACTCAAAGGAAGAAGCTAACCTTGAAGGGCTTCTCTGTTGATGGAGTTTCAGGCAATTCGGACCTGCAGCAGGGCTTCACTGGTCGTCCAGTAGTTGCAGCAGTCCTCTTCCTTCAGCTCATCTTCCGTTCTTTCATTCCAGTGGTCGACTCTGCTTTCCAAGCCCTAGAGACCTGCTTTTAAACAGTTTTTCCCCATTCATTACAGCCTGGCTGTCACTCACACAGCAGGGTGGCTATCCTTGCCGGACAGCCAGCTGGCCAATCACGCCAGAGTGCATTCAGGTCTCCTAGGAGTCTAAGCACAGGGAGTTTCGGGCACCCCCTCACATCCTGTCCACCCCGACACTCTGGTGCCAGAGGAGGGCTTCAGCACTGAAGGCCGCCAAAGGCCAACAAGCAAAGGGACCAAACCTGGTTTAGCGTGCAGAGACATACACAAGAAGTACCTTTCCTAAAAGAAATGGCAAAAAAGATGACCAGAGTCTGTTTTTACAGATAGGTCTTGGGCGCCATATTGAAAAACATGGCTGACCCGATTTTTAGCTACCGTTGTTAGTGGTCGGGAAAAATCATGGTAGTTTGATCTTAACCACTGCCACCAGCCATTTAAAGTAGGAAAGGGTAACATTCTACTGTTACGTGAGTGTTTTGACTCAGGGGAAGCTCGGCAACGCTTCCAGCTCTCTATAGGAAGATAGTGTGTGCTGGGTCAGTAAATTTAAAGAGACTAGTAAAGTCAATTTAACTTTACATGCTCTGGGAGATGGTAGTCAGTCCCAGAGAAGGTATTTAAACCTTGAGAAGTCTGAAAGACATCCCTGTGCCACTGCACTGAAGGTGCTGTGTGACACACAGAAAAAGATGATGCCTATGGAGTTGTTTTAAAACTCCATAACCAAAGAACACAAAAGTAAAACACACATAAAAATACATGGAAGAGTGGAAAAAAGGCTCACACTCTTTCCAGGTAGAACTTAAAATCCTAGAAATCCAGCAAAGTTGCTGGGGGTCTCAAAAGGTAAGGGAAATTAGCACATTCTTCAGAATTCTCCCTAAAAACAGTCACTCTGCTGGTTTCCAGAAACAGATTGAGGAACAACCTCCAATTTGCAAGTACAATACTAGGATTTAGATAGCGGTCAAGCATAGCATACAGTATTTATCTCTAACCGCTGGCCTTGAATATGCTCTATGTACACTGATTATAGTTGGGAACTCCTCATCTTGGAGCCAGAAAAATGTGGGAGAACCTCCAGTTAGTACAGTTTGGGAAAGCAGCACTAGGACTTATTGGTAGAGCCAAATACATTAATGCTGTTAATGGTGTGTGTGTTCCTTATGAGATTTAGGTATGCTTATGCATTTACTAACTTGAAAATATTGTTTAGGTCTCTTGAATGTCGGAGATTATGACAATGGTTTTTATTTGCGTTTATGTATGTGATGATGTTATAATGTTATAATAATTGTTATGAGTGTATAATATTAATATCATTTTAGTTTTAAACCAATGTATGTATGACAAATCAAATTAAAATAGTTTAGATATGTGGAAAGGGAAGAGTTCAGATGCAGCCATGTGTATTCTAAAGAGTATTCGACTGTCTAGATGTAATGTGTTAATCTTTGGTTAGAAATGCATAGATTGATACGTAACCTCCCACTTGCGAGCATGTTACTAGGACTTAAACAGTGGCTCCACTGCTTGATACTTTTTAAAGCCAAATAGAAGGAAGATGAAGGCAAAACTAAACATTTCCTGATCCAATGCACTCAAGTGCCTAAGCGTAGATGGCAAGACTAAGGGCCTCATTACGAGAATGGAGGTAACCATGCCACTTTTTGGGGCATGGCTACCCCCATTCCGGGTACCGGGTACGGGTTACCTGAATGGGGAAATACCAGGCCATTCCGACCTTGGAGGGCCCGGTATTTCGCCATTCAGGGAACCCGGACCCGGTACATCCCCATTCCCATTTGAGCCCTCATAGGGCTCAATGGGAATGGGGAGGATGCAAACAACGGGCCCGTTAATGATGGGCCCGTTGTTTACATCCTGGTCTGCCCGCGGGACCCGCTAAGGACGCCTGGTTTTACCAGGCGTCCTTAGTGAATCCCGCGAGGAGAGCTCGTAATGAGGCGGTACGGGGTTAACGGGGTCAGCAGCTCTACCGCCCCCATTAACCCCTTACAGCCTTCCTCGTAATGAGGCCCCTAGTGTTAAATGATCATGCAAATGTTCATATAAGCCACTACTCTAAGGTTCAAGGCCACGACCACCTTTCCGGGTATTACATATTCACATGACTGTAGCTGGTTTGCTGACAAATCTGAATCATCTGCAGAAATGCGTGTGCTCTGACAAGTGCTGGGTATGGTGTTTTCTCCAGATGTAGTCTTCAATATGAGGCTTATTAATTATTATAAACATAAGCTCTCTCACCTGTGTGTCATTGAGGCAAAGTATGTCCTATGAGACAATAGCTCTAACAGTGTTAAATATCAGTTCTGGCTGCACGACAACTGAGTGGCAGCTTAGGGTTTCCACAGCTAATTGAAAAAGTACAGATAACTACATTGACCACTATCCAGAATAGCACAATCCCTATGCACATAGCATAGCATACGCTGAAAACTGAGCTCTGATGTATGTAGCATGCCAGGATGGAGGAGGAGTCTGTCCCACAACCTATTTTGTATTTCTCCTTTTTTTCTCCCGAATGAAAGATCATTGTGATGCTCCTTGAACTATAATCTGAAGTGGAGGAATCGGAATGTGCACTTTCTAATACCCTATGTTGCAATGCTAAACTCATGTGTTTGCTTGGATGTTGATTTCTAACCTTTGTGTCTCTCTTCTTGTTCCATTCAAACGTTTAAATGTCTATATACATGGTTAGTATGTCATCTTGTCAATGGCCCCCCTCTGTTTTACTCATTCTCCTCATGTACATGTTTGAATATTGCCACCTCAACTTTAAACTGAACGTTAAGAAAATATGGCAGAAGGTAGTCCATATCCCGATTCATTGGAGCAATGAGTGGAACTGTCAACAGGCTAGTTACTCTCCTTGTACATTGCCAGACATTTCATGTTCATGTGTTTTGTTGGGTAGGGCGAATTATAACAGATGCTCTAGTAGCAGCACCTTGTTGAATGGCATAACGTACATGTAGTACTGCTACCTCTGGCTGCCCTCTTAAAAAAGTTGCTTTAGAGAAGGAACATTCTCCAACATTTGCCACTGTGCAGTTGTTAGGTATCCACCCTTCAGTTTTCAGGTCAGGCAACTGGACCAGTTGGTCACAGCATTTCACTGTTCTGACAGACTCGCCAGCATTTAGGAGTTTGAATTCCATGGAGTAAGCATTGGAGGTTTTAGATGGTCATAAGGGAGTTGTTGGCGTGACTGCAGCGTTCTTAAAATATTTGAGGGAGGACATGGGAAAAGCAAGGCAAGTGCAACAACGTTGTCAGCTGCCGCAACACCCATTTGTAAACTGTGGAGAGTGAGATAATGAGCCATTGCCTCCTTGACTTTTCCCAGAGTGCAATTCCCCCATCGGGCTTGCAGTCAAACTCTTCCATACAGAAGTTGGATTGATAATGAACAGTGCTCTGGGACTGCAGACCTGGGCTTTGCTGATGTGATGCATGGAGAAGTTGACCCTGTGTCCCGTGATGACCATGAAATCTGTGCCTTCACCGGGGACCCACAGGCGCATTGACAGGAGTGCTTTAATATCCTCACACTGGTCAAGTGCCATTTCTGTTGATTCCATAAAATGGTCCTAGAGGAGTGGTACTTAGGTTTGCTTGAAGTACCACTGAAATGGATGTTCCCAGTGAGATCAACAAGGCTAAGGAGCAGCATGGAGATACAGTTTTCAAGAAAGGCGTACTGCAGTTATTGCCAACATCACACAACAAACTTGTCATTGAATAGCCAAAGCTTTTAATGTCTTTTGTGATACTTTATAACACACTCAAAAGCCTCAGCAATGGTGGGCTGGTGCAATAAGTTGGAAATAGGTTGTTGGTGTGCTGTGGGATCCGGGGCTTGGTAAATGCTGTGAATCAGCAAGGTTCTCTGGAGCACGACACAGGATCGTGATGCAAATCGTCCCACTGCCTGCTGTTGAGGAATGAGAGGCTGACCTGTCACCTTTGCCTTATAACAGGCATGTGAATGACATTATCTCACTTGAGTCCACATGGAAAAAGTGCCCGCATTGTTTCCCAACTTTCAACTTGTGTCCATACATGACAGTCGACAAGATGTGTTTCTAATTTTTGCTGTAAAATAAATCCACACACCTGATTTTCTTTGAGGATTTTAACCTTTCCTCTTTCATAAGGTCGGCTTAGTGTATTTCACAGTAAATGTATGAGTGCCATTAACTGAAGTGCTGATGCATTTTATGTGACTAAATGCAAACTTGTGCTAGTGGTTAGCATATATTTTGTCATGCCATACCTCAAAATGACGGGTGCACAGGGATAATTGGAAAGATGTTTCCTGTGCATCGAAAGTGCACTTAACAATTGCATGTGCTTGTCATTGCCCGCACCCTCTTGTTAGGCATCATTGCCAGCCTCACCATATGTGGCATCCTCATTGAAGAGATATCCAAGTCGTTTTCTTGAATCAGGGAATGGATTAGAATATTTTCCATGTTTTTCTTTGTGATGTGTTTTCAAGAAAATAAGTGTTGTGGATTTCTCAGGGATCAATGTGTGTTCATCTATGGATTGATGTTGCTGAGTTAATAGCATCCCTTCTCCCTAGTATGCATCAGATGATGAGAGCTCAACCTTCTCCTCCTCCCAAATATCATAGTCTGTCAGCAAGTGCAAGTATCACAGAGGTGCATGAATGAGTAAATGTATTCGTAAGCACATAATCTCCTGTCATGCACAGAAGAAGAGGTCTGCAGCTGCTGATTGATCTTTGTGGCCAGCATACAGACTGATGTACTTACTATCTGTGCTTCTCCAAGGCAAACAGATGCTACTTTAGCAGTGAAAATACAGAACAGCTACACCCATCCCTATGTCTCTACCCCATCGACTACTAGTTTTGGATACTGTGGAAGATTCTGACATGTCAATTTTATTCAACTCTGCCACATAATAACAACATTGGCCAACACTACTCCTGTGTCCATATAATTTCCATGGCATATTCCCCCATCTAAAAATAGCATAACTGCTTAAGACTGCTTTGAAATACTTGCCTTCCAACATAATTCACATGTGCTTAAGACACCTTTGGCATACTTCCCCACAGAAAAAGCTCACCTCTGCCTAAGACTACTAACACATACACGTGTGGTTATGTTTGCTAGGGCATACTCTTGCCCTACAAAATCCACAATTAACTAAGAATGATTGGGTGTACTACCCCATCGCCTAATGTCATGTGTGCTTAAGCCTGCTGTGTTGTATTCTCCACCTAAAAAAGTGCTAGTGTGCCGAATGTTGCTATTGCCTACACAATTAACCTTAGACGACTGTAGCGTACTTTATTTCTGTCTATGACTGCTTCAACAAACTTAGTCACCTAAAAATGCACACCTGGGAAAGACTTCTTTAACATACTCCCCTGCCTAAAGAAATTGCATCTGCCCAAGACTCCATTGGCCTACTGCCCTGCTTACAGATTTGGCATGTGTCTAAGTCTGCTTAGGTATACTCCACTACCTACGAAATTCACCAGTGCCTAATATTTCTTTGGTGTACACCTCCACATCCAAATCTCAAGCGTGCCTAAGACTGCTTTGGTGTACACCTCTAACAAATGTACGACTGCCTAAGAAACACAATTCACTTCAACCCAAGACTTTGGTGACACACTCCCCCATCTATGAAATGCATGTGCACCTAGGACTTGCTAGGTGTACACAACAGCCTACAAATTCACGTTGCCTAAGACTGCTCTGTTGTTGTTTCCCAATTTAAGAAATTCACCTCTGTCTAAGACTGCTTCAGTGCACACCTCTATCTACTAAATTCATGTCTGCCTAAAACTCCTCTGATGGAGAAATTCACCTGACTAAAAATGTTTTGGTGTACTCCCCACCGGTGGGGAATTGCCATCTGGCAAGGGTGTAGAATACCTGAATTTTTGATTTTCATTAATTAATACAATGAGGCAGCTACGTCCTTCCCAGAAAGGGTGATCTGCTAACCAGATGCCCCTTTGTATGTAAAATCTGCATTTTTGATCGCCCTAATATGTTGCAAAATGTGTGTTTTAAGTGTGCTGCCCATATGCTATTTCTTGCACAAATATACTAACACATAGACCACAAACTCGGTATCACACGATATCCTGGAACTAATATGAACAGAATGTGCACCCTGTAAGTGGTGCAGTTAATGGCAAAATAGCAAGTCTTCCACTTGGTGCATTTGAAGAAACATTTGCAAGAATCTGTCAACGAATTACAGCCTGGATCTGAGCCATCTTTTTCTCTCTGAAACCGGAAAAAGCTAGAAAATAAAGTGATATTTGGACAATTATTCAAAACATATGACAGATGTTTATGCGATCTTATGTTATGGCAATGTCGTTGCAATATTTATGGGATTTCTTTGGCATGTGAACTGTATGTTAGAATTGACCTGGTCCGGCCTATCAGAAAGGCCAGAAGATTGTCTCCATTGAGTTTAAATACTCACGTTCAATGACTTTCTTAGGGTATCTCTCTTCTATAAAATTGTAAGCTGTCAGTTTGCTTTCCCTTTCAAACACCTCAAGGTCAGAACAGTTTCTTCAAACTCTGATATATTCTCCATATTGAATACCCCATTTGAGACTATTAGGATCGCTAGTCCTTGCAGGTACTGGAGGGTTTGAACACGTATGTTTTCTATATAGTGCAAACTCTTACTCCCCTTATTTCTGTCTGACCACCACATCGAGAATATGATCAATAAACAAATATGCACCAACAGTAAAACCACAATAAAAGCAATAACATAACAGATTATAAAATCATCTTACAATACAATTTAAAAAATACAGTTTCAAAATACAGAGTTCCATGGCGATGCTTTAAGTGCTTTTCTAAATAGGAAATACGCTGGAACCTTGCAAAGATTAATCGATACACCATTGAAGCAAGAAACTTCTGCACCACAAAAAATCCCTTTTCATGGAAAACACATGACTGAATTTACAAAGTTGTAGTTTGAGCGAATTACGACTACCTACACTTCTGGATCCTGGGCAAACTTCAATATATTTGTCAAGTAAGTGGAGTGAGCAAATACATTATTTCATAAATAATACATAATAGCTTAAAAGTAATTCTGCATCAAGGTGCAACCAATGAAGAGATTTAAAAATGGGTGTAATATAGTCAAATTTGAGTGCTCCATAAACCAATCTTGTAGTAGCATGAATGACCGCTTTCGGTGGGGACAGAGAAGGATATAGCAATTACCCCTGCGTCAGGGTGAAGACATAGCCTGTAACATATTGCTGGCCCAAGCCTAGGCAGGCCCCGAGTGAAGTGAGGGCCTCAGTGAGAACTTTGGGCTGGTACCAGCCATGTTGGCCCTCGTTAAGGGGATGATAGCCATTCGCACCCCAGTCAGAAGGAGCGCTGGGCCCGGAGCACAAAGCTCCAGTCCAGCAGGTAAGTGGGGAAAGAGGGGTGGGGAAACAGTATTTTTTGTTTTGGGTGGTGGTGGGGGAGAGGGTGGGGACATGGGGAGACTCCCCACAAACAAGATGGCACCACCTGGGAGAGGGGTTCTGGTGGTTGGAAACAGCAGGCGGTGCACAGTGTGTTCTCGCTCGCTGTTCAGTCACCTGATTGGCTGGGCAACCTTCCCTAGGGGCGAATTAGGGGTACCTGTTCAAATGGAATTTCCAAAATCAATACGAGATACAAACCGATGATTGAATTAGTAAACGAAAATGAGATGATGATACAAATGATTTTGCAGATCTTGGGGAAAGCAAATGATGATAAGCAGATTTTACCATGGCATTTATGTGTGGTAAAAGAGTCAGTCTAGAGGCTAAAATAAAACCCAATCATTTTCCAGTATGTGAAAATGCTGTGGCTGATCACAGAACTTTTGCATTCACAAACCAGTTGGACTTGGAAATGGCCAAATTGTACTTTGGTCTTTGTTGCTACAGTTTCACATTCACACTCCTCTTGAGAGTATAGCCTTCACTCAGCCCACACTATCACAAAAGGCAATGTTTGCTTAACTCTTTTTTGGCATAATCTTCTGCTGCAAAATTAATGTGTGCCTAAGACTGCTTTGATGTACTCCCCTGCCTGTGAAATTCACGTGGACCTGCTTTGGGGTACTGCCATACCTACAAAAAGAATCTGCGGTTCTCACTTTTTTGGCCATATGGTTTGGTGTGCTCCACCTCCATCTCCATCCATAAATGATGTACCCCTTAATCCCCTGCAGTATTCTACTCTAATTACCTAACTATAATCAAGCCCTGTTATCAAATTAATAGTACTCTAACCTACACTCTATGTTATCCTAATTATCCCTTTCTCTAATTTATTTATTTATTTCATTTATTGGACATTTGAATGGTGCCAATACACTGGTGTTTCCAGGCGCCACCAGACAATGAGGGGTTGGGGGCATGAGAAATTATACGAATACAGCACAGAGGAACGGTTATATTGGTCTTGTGACAATCCTACTGTATGCAAGTGCATGAATAAGGTGATAAGGTGATAAGTGCAAGGGGGAGAGGGGTAGAGGGAGAAGTGCAGATGTGGGGTGCCCCTATGGGTGGGGCCATGCAAGTATTGGTGTGTTGAGGCAGCAAGTTCCAGGGGAAAGGGGGGGTGGAGTGCAGTGGACGGGAGGACTAAGTTGGGATAGTCTGGGAAAGGGAGCCCATGGGCAAGTGCTGGTATAGGATGCTTGGGGGGGGTGGTCAGGCCCTTGTATGACTGAAGGAAACAGGACCCAGTCCAGGGGCAGATGAAGAATTTATCACAGGAGGGGAAGAGGGAAGGAAGAGGAGAAAATGAAGGCCTTGATAAGTTTGCGGAACTTAAGAAGATCTGGTTCAAGTCTGAGGGGGGAGGAAGGCTGTTCCAGAGGGAACCACCAGCCGAGGAGAGGGATCTACATCCCACTCTCTGCTTGGAAAAACATTTGACCTGCAGAGAGTTGGCACCAGAAGACCGAAGGACTCTGACTTGGAGGTATTTTGGGCAGTAAAGCTGAATGTAGAGAGATTTCCCAGGCCCCAGACAGCCTTGTGGATGATCCAGAACGTTGTTCTATTGCTCCTGCCTCTTAAAACACCAACCACCATGAGTCCTAAGTTTCTACTCACATGCAATTGGCAGACTGCAAGATAAAACCTCGTAGAACCTCTATATTTGAACTTGGAAACCCTAAAAAGTTTGATATGATCGAACCCAGGAAAATTCTACATTTTGGAGTTTTACATGAATGAACCTTCCCACTAATGCTTAATAAATCCCAAAGGAATGTAGGCATGGGTTACTGAATTCTAATTACAAAGATACCCAACATACCGCACAGAGGTCTCCCAGAAATATCAGTGGGACTCTGACTTTGCCTATAGCAGCGAGACATAGGGAATTGCACTGGTGTGACGTTCAGATCATGTGTGTGCATTTTAAATTTCAAGAGTACCACTGAAGAGGGCTTGCTACAGAGTTGCCTGTGGAACGACCGTCTAGACTGTATAAGCAATCTTCCTTACCTACTTTCGTAAAGCATTAAAAAGTTATTTTTGAAATGTTTAATGATGACAGGATGGAAGAGAAGTACTTTGCATCCGTAAGAACAAGGCGAATTGCAGTGAAAAATGTGGATATGGCATTACTGTAATCAGTGATCGGGAACGTTCAGGGGCGGTTTACTTTTATTTTTTATCTGTTTACCATTCCTCTACTTTTTACGACCATATTCTATTCTATATCCATTCATGTCCCTGTGCAAGTGTACATTTTCGATAGGAGCCTAAGTTATTAGTCACTTAGACTACTGCAATATCCTGGCTGCAACACCTTGTCACATGTTGCACTATGCTTCCTACCCTCTCCACAGCCGAGACCACAGTTCCAATATTTTGTACAGTACACTGCTACCACTGGCTGTAAAACATGGTCTGCATTCTTTTACCGCATTCAGACTAACTTTGAAAGGTGCACTACTGTTTATGCGGCCCTCTGAGAACGCGTATTTCCTTGTTGGAAGGATAACACAAAAGGGACGACGGCTGTGAAAATGATGGCTTGATTTTGGAATCCTCATTTGTGACTTGATTTTGAACATACGTTGTCAATGAATGACAGGCTAAAACCCAAAAAGAAAGTTAGATTTCATCAGGTCAGATAAGGTCAGGCAGCTGGAGTTAGGTGTCAGTTATAAGGGAATGTCTTCTGTTCAGAAACATTTAGACAAATCAGCACCAGGTGAACGTGCCTAGGTCACATGGAGTTCAGTCTGCCAGCACTGAGTGAAAACAAGATCGAAAGATGGGATTTGGGTTATGCCAGGGTCACCCCAGCCATATGCAAGGGATTTATACTGATGCATTGCTATTTTTATTTCTGCTCTGGAATGTATGTGTTAACACATCTCAAACTCCCACCTTCATTTTTACTAGGCATTAAACAGCCTTTCTCTGTTGGCAAAAATATTCTTAACGGTAGTCGAGAGAAGCATTCCTTCCTAAATGTGGGCTACTAACTTGAAGCAGCCTTGTAAAATTGGACGGTATCCTGTATGTTTAATTCTCTAGGTATATCTGTGCATAGGTGACTGAGCATGTGCTCCACCATACTAACCCACCCTGACGTTTGCATTACCCTCTATGACATTCTCTTATACAATGATGCGCAGAGAGAGGTAACATTGGGGCTATTCTCAAAAACTACTGAACATATAAAATGGATAGAAGAATTGTTTTTTTTTAATGTTGTAGTTTGAGAAATGTGCAGGTCACCTTAGTCCCAAGAGTGTCCTGCGGATATCAGGGGGGCTGTGGACCAGTGCAAAAGATGTGCTGGACAGACCCAATGCGTACATTAGTGTCAGAATTGTGCTAATACACTAGTGCACTACAGGCTCGAGACACCCACGTGGGTGCCGTGGGGTCAATTTCACAGTGAGGAGTGCTCGACGTGCCTGTCATTGTGAAATACGTAAAAAACCCAAATGCATTGCCAACATTTTTGAATGATAGGGAAGCACGTGAGGCAGCAGTGGTTCATACACCTGTTATGCCATTTCAAAGGAAATGCATTGTATGTATGACCCTCCCATGCATTGCACATCACGATGCACAAGCAACAAACAGACATCAGGGAATGTCTTCGTTTTTTGTAAATTTTAAAGGCCCTCCCGTTCAGGAATACAGGATTCACTTTAAACTGCACAGCACCACCCTCTTATGTGCACACATGTGCAAAGTGGGCAATTAAGGGCATTTGAAGGTGCCCATCTATGATGCATAGCTTCAAATGCCCTTTACCAGCCCTCTTTCACAGACATATCTGTCAAATATAAACACTTGAGGTCATTCTTCTGTTTCCAACAACATAATTGATTGTATGCACGACAGCCAGTGTCCCTCACTGGTGCTATTAGCCACACCCCTTTCTCATAAACATATTTTAAAAGAGCACACTAGGAATGCATCTGACTGTCCATCTTGGAATGATAACCTTCTTTGCGAAAAATAAAATATCAGTATTCTAGTTTTTTGATAATGTGCTTTGCTCAACAAATCAAGTTAACATTCTCACGTTGACTACAATATATACTGAAAATTATCATTAGAAATTAACATTGTAGAATGCTATTAAGAGCCAGTTTCCAATGTTAGTACAATTACATATTTTCATTGTTAGTTGATCTTTTTCAACAAAACACACACTCCCACCACGTTTCAGAACTCTATTTTTTCTGCTTGTTTCCCCCGTCTGCCATGCCTGGGGTGGATCTAGCAAATAAGCACATGAAAATATGACTGTCACCCACATAAAAAGACAAAAATGTAGGGGCCAATTCATAGAATTCAGTGCAGAAGTAGAGCACGTGCCTAGCGCAGTGAGGGAGCGTGTGCCACGCATGTGCCAGGCGCAGCGCAAAACAGGATTTAGGCACACCGCATATTCATGGATTTCCCTAGCCATTTGCAGCCGTAGTGCAGCGAACATCCAGCAGCTCCAGTTACGCCCCCAAGAATGCCCCTTGTGCCAGAAAAAGCCTTACAAATCCCCAATACGGAGCAAAGGGCCACGCTAACCCTGGACCAGCTTACAGCCCCCCTACACTGTAATCACGTCAAAAACTATGCATACCCTGCTCACACTCACAGCAGCCAAAACGCGTGAAAATCTACTTGCGTACCCTGCTCGTGCCAGCCAAAACGCGTGAAAATCTCCCCATGCACCCCCTTGAATACGCATACCCCACTCACGCCAGCCAAAACGTGTGAAAATGTCCCAGCACACCCCCTTGAATATGCGTACTCTGCACTTCCAGCCAAATTGCGTGAAAATCTCCTCGTTCACCCCCTTGAATACGCATACCCTGCTCGTGCCAGCCAAAACGCGTGAAAATCTCCAACACACCCCCTTGAATATGCATACCCCGCTCATGCCAGCCAAAACGCGTGAAAATGTCCCAGCACACCCCCTTGAATACGCGTACTCTGCACGGCCAGTCAAATTGCGTGAAAATCTCCTCGTGCACCCCCTTCAATACGCATACCCTGCTTGCTCCAGCCAAATAGCATGGAAATTGCTGTGCGTGTGGTGACAGGTGTCGGGGTGTCCCTGCTGTGGTGTGGACTGCCTGCGGGGCATGGTCATGGGTGATGGGCTGCCTGCGGGGCATGGTCAGGGGTAATGGGTGGACCCCTGTGGTGTGGGCTGCCTGCGGGGCATGGTCACGGGTGATGGGCTTCCTGCAGGGCATGGTCATGGGTAATGGGTGTTCCCCTGTGGTGTAGGCTGCCCGATGCCTGCCCACATGATGTAGTCGGCCCCAAGTACTGATGCCTCCTACGTCGAGCCTGCTTGACACCTTGATGCCATCCGCCTGTGCCACCACGACTGCCTCCGGGAAGATGGCAACCCCCGGGGCTGTCATGCACGTGCCCTGCCTGATGGTGCCTGCACAACATACATTGCCAGGGGTCCAGTAACTGGGGTGACCACCTCTGCTGGACCTCTGACTCCCGACAGTGGCAGGGATGGGATCTCCACCAGCCTGGTCTTGGTGGCTGGGGCAGGTCCACAGGGGGACCTGGTGGCATGTGGGCAGGAAGACGGCTTGAAGTACGTCTGGCGCATAGTGGGTGAAGAGGAGGAGAGCATCCAACACATGGAGGAAACCCCTGACGATGAGCCATCCTAGCCGGTTAATGTTGATGACATGCGTGGTCCTCCCAGGTCCTGCCAGGAAGCACGCGCATCATCACAAAACCTGCATGTGCACAATGCAATACCGACTAGAACGGGCTCAAACCTGTCACGGATCACCACGTCTGCAGGTAGAGGAGTGTCAGTTGACGTGGAACTTCCCCCTACCTGCAGACGGGCCTGGGACGGGGCATCCCTGCCAGTGCATGGTGATGCAGTCTCAGTATCAGGGAGAAGATTAGGCACAGGCCCCTCCGCAGTGACCTGTGCTGCCTCCTGCCTGTGGACTGCACCAATTGCACCAGTGGAATGACCCCCACCAGGCCCCATGTGTGGGTCTAATGCAGCCTCCTCCTCCTCCTCACCCACCTCCGACCTGGATGCCTCAGCACCGTCTTCCACTGTGGACAGCCCCTGTGGGGGCTGACCTGCCCCTACCACTGCTGAGGAACCCATTCCCAACCTCGGCCTCTTGGGCATCCCCTCTGCAGCTCCGGCCATGGACGCGGCACCAGTCCCCTCGCTCACGGAAGATGATGTGTCCTGGGAGGGTGACCGGGCCATGTGTCTCTGCCTGGTGGAGGCATCCGCGCCGCTCTGCTCCAAAGCGCTTGTGCAACCCTGCCATACCTGTGCGTGGGGTACATCCTTTGTCCTTGATGCAGGGTGGCTGACTTGGACCGTGCAGATGGCACAGGCTCAGAGTGCACATGAGTGTTCATTCATGGACCATTGCATTCCCTGCAAGCCCCTATGGGTCCGTTGCAGGCTACTAATTATACCACATCTCCAGTATTTTATCCGTCTCATGGTTTTTGGTCATCCATATCATGCTCACTCAGGGTCACTTCATCATCATCCACATGTTTAGGGTGTCCTTTTCTGTGTTGAGCACAGGCCTCCCTCTGTTACAGCCACCCTACCTCCAGGCAACTGGTGTGGCTTCTGCCTGCATAGATGTACTTGTGATGGTTCCTCAGGTGTCCTGCTTTCTGTCCCCCTCTCATCTGCTGTAGTCTCAGTTGTCTCAGATGATTCAATTGACACCTGAAAACACTGTCTGCAACTTCACAGTACTGTGGACAGCCATTCAGAGCCATGCACTGGCTCCCTGCCATTCCCCGGGGGGGAGTGTTTGGGGGGACAGCGCATCCCTACAACCCAGTGCCAACACTTTGCACATGACGACTGCACTTGCCCTTACAGTGCCATCATGTCACAAGATTGACATCACTGCATTTCTGGTTCTGTTGATAGTTGAGGACGTACTCATGTACTGCACTGCACCCACGCACTTCTGAGCCATGTTTCACCCTTCAACATGCCTGTTCACTTGTGTGTTCTCAAAGTGACCTGCCATGTATATAACCATGTTCCTCCCTTCACTGTATTTCAAAGAACTTGCGTTGTTGCATCCTGTGACACGTGTGCTTTTATTGATATTTATGTTCTTATAGTGTATGTTGACATGCATTTTACATGTGTCATGGACACTACCATTTGACTTACTGCTGTGGCTATTTGGGAATTGTGCCATGGTTATGCTACGTGCCATCTCTTTGTTGACATCTGTAATTTTCAGCTAAGATATACGCCTGCCAGAGGTTTGTGTGTGATGCAGTTGATATGCAACATGCAGTACATGTGTGGGTTTCACATTTGACACAGAACCAGTTCTGCTTTCAGGGTCCGCTTCATTTCATTGCCACTGCATATATACCAGAGTTTGTGTCGTGTGTGACATGATGCCTCATGAGTTGGCCCTAAATATTGTGTTGTCTATGTGTGTAGTATGTGCAGCTGACACGTGTGCTCATGTTTTTATTTTTATTTACAGGTGATGATGTACCAGAAGCAGTGAAGGAGGAAATGGCAGACAGGGTGGAGGACTCAGGTCACCAATCATGCACCATTAGCGGTTGTGGTTTGGTAGTCCACGAACATCCCTCGGTGCTCCAGGCAATCCTGTCTAGGCCTGCATCTGGGTACGGCTCTGAGGATCTCTCTGATTATGATGTTGAATCGGATGCTCATGAATCCATACCGTTGACGGTGGGTGATTCTGCAATGGATTGTGTTCTGTCCGCCACACCTGCAGTGGAGGTAGACCCCTCAAGGGGCCAGTCAGTGCTGGAATGTCGGCCTGTGGTGGTTACGGGTGCAGAGTCACACTCCATACCAGTTGCTCCTGTCCCTGGGGCAGCAGATCGATGGAGGAATGCAGTCCTGCAGCCACAGGCTGTTGTGCCGGCACAGCAATACCCATGTCTCCTTGGGACCAACAGGCGTGGTGCCCAGCAAGGCGGTAGCCGTGCGCCACCGGGGAACACTGGATGGAGGAATGCCATGTATGCCATTGCACAGCAACAGGGGGGAGCAACTGAGATGTTGGGTCAAGGCAAGAAATGTGTGGCTGATTCAATTCTCCCCCCTGATAGGCAGGTGGAGCTCCAGCAGCAGGCAATGCAGTCCATGTGCCGCTCACTCATGCTGGGCACAGCGGCGTCCAACAGGGCCCACTGGGCTCAACTGGTGGCTCTGCGCTCAGCTATTGCTGCTGACGCACAGGCCAACAGGGAAGCCCTGAGGGAAGATAACACCTCCCTCAGAACTACTCTGGCTGCTCTCATCATGGGCCAGGAGACACAGGCAGAACAGAGCATGGAGCAGCTGGAACGCACCCTCTCGGCTCAACTCCATGCAAGCTTGGATGAGGTCCGTCTGTCACATGAGGACTCCCTGGCAGAACTCTGTGTAAGACGTGCGTCCTTGCATTAGGAACTCTGTGTTACATGTGAGGTGGTGCATGGGGACCTCCGTGCCATATTCATGCAGAATCAGGCTCACCAGACCTGCATGCTTGCTGCCATGGAGGGGCTTGCTGGGGCTATGCGTGGTCAGGCACCTGTGCCACGCACACCTCCTGATGTACAACCAGGGGGTGACGATGACAATGACATATCTCTCGCTCAGGTCATGCCGTGAAGACCATGAGCCCATGGAGGATTTTGTTTTGTTAGTTTCAACATCTATACATGTGGGTGTTGAGGTGCACCATGCACCACCCCCTCCTGGGTGCCCCCAACCCCCGGGTCCACTATGGCCATTTTTATTTTTTGTCTATTGTGCATTTATGTTGCAGTGTGGTGCTATGTAGCATCTGATGGCATCCACTGTGTGTTCCGGCTGGGCCCATACAGGCTTGTCTCATGTGTGTGTTTGTGGCTTGGGGTCCGGACAGATATGTCACTCCTGCTTCCCCTATCCATGGGCTTGCAAGGATGGTACCGTGTGACATTAACTTACACAGAGGCATTGGACTTCCGCCATATCTGTGGCCAGTCTGAAGTCCAACTTGCGTATACACCCCTAGTGGGGATTCATGATGGTTTCTCCAGTGCATGGTTGGACTGCATTTCGGTGTGTATATTGTTGACTGTGCATGATTTCATTTTTCTAATTCATGTATTGCTTTGACTGTATACATTGTTGATGCACTTCATGCTGTATGCGGTCCCATGCCCCCTTTAGCTGTCGAGGCCACTCTCATGATGGTAGGGGGACGTGTGGTGGCAATGTCACATTGAGGCACTTGTGCTATGGTGTTTACTCACTGTCTGACATTGTAACTGTTGGGTCCTGTGTTCATGATGCGTTATGCTGGTAAATTGATAGTCCTATGTTGGCTTTGCTTATGATGTGTCACAGGATCAGCAATATGTTTCCATTGAAGATGTGTCCACAACAGAGTGGTTCATATGGAAAATGTATCCTACACTGTGGGTTCATGCATTTCCCATGCTAACATGCATTGAATCGCCATGCAAACACACCCCCACAACACACACAACACACCCCCACCCCAACATCCACCCACACACTACTTGCCTTCTGAGACATGCTGTGTCCCTCCTGCACATGTTCACATTGACTTTTGTGATCGTGAACTGGCGCAGCTGGCTAATTTTTTTCCTTTTCTTTTATACAGCTGCAGGGGTTTCTGGGCCGCTGACACCACGCACTGCACTGTGTGGAGTAGTGAGCAGGGTGTTGCGGGGGACAACCCCACAGCACCCGCATTTTCTTTTCTTTTTTGGGATTCCCTGAACTGTATGCCACCAAAGGTTCGAGGTTCTGGCGTTCAGACGTTTGGTGGCATGCATTTATGTACTTTTAGTATAAGTTGGAGGTTTTTGCTCACTCTTTTCTTCAGAGTCCTTGTCTGGGGGGATTGTGTGTGGCCTGTTTCCATTTGCACTTTGTGACAGCTGTTTCATGTGTGTTGATATTTTTATTGAGGTTTATCATTGCATGCCATGGCTTGGTGTGCGGGGTGGGTGACATGGGGTTGAGGGAGGTTTAGGTGACATACCAGCATTTGGATGTGCTATTTTATATGGGGGGTGGAATCTGTAGCTTGCATGTGTGCCTTTTGGTCAGACGAGATTGTGTTTCTTTAAGTGGCTAGGGATGCACACAATGCTGCAATTCCAAGGACACATTCTCAGTGTGTTAAGGTTGTGACAGTTGAATGTCCCTTTGTCATCATCGATTGTCACCTGGAATGTGTCTGTCCTGTGTGCACTCCGCAGGGGGGGCGTATGTGAAAATGTTTGCCACAAGCTGGGTACAGGCTGCCTCGCCATGTGCCCTTTCCACTCCCATGTGCAGCGGCCGTGCATGTGGTTGAGGATGTGGGGGCACCACCATGTCCACTGGTACGCCCCGCCGGGTTGCAACGCTGTGCAGGACACATGCTGCCACAATCATCCTGCACACTAATGGGGGTTCATATAGTAGCTGCTAACCAGAGTGGTCAAGGGAGCGGAAATGTGACTTAAGCACTCCGAATGTGCGCGCCACCATGCCACTGGTTGCACTATGGGCTGCTTTGTATCTTACCTGGGGTGGTGTGGTGGGGTTCTGTATTGGCGTCATCATGTGGGTGCTCAGAGGGTAGGCACTGTCCCCTGGGGAGGTGATGATGGTTGTCATTGGGTGGGTTTGTGTATTTGTCTGTGTGTGACATGCATGCATGTGCACAGGCATTTGTACTCACCAATGAGCCATGTGTTACCATGCCTCCCAGCTTCCAGGTCCCGGTGTAGGGCTGACATTCTGAATATGAAACTGTCATGGCTGCAGCCGGGATAGTTTGCATAGACAGAGGTGATGATTCCCTTGGCATCGCATACAACCTGCACATTGATGGAATGCCAGTGGTTGTGGTTGCGATAGATGTGCTCAGTTGCCCTAGGTGGATGTAGGGCCACATGGGTGCAATCAATGGCACCAAGCACTTTGGGGAAGGGTGCCCCTGTAAAAGTCCTGGGCCTGTCGTTCTGTGGGTGTTCTGGGCTTGTATATGTGCCTACGGATTGAGGGCCGTGTAGTCATATTTGCCAACACCTGATGTAGGCAGCATGACTGTGTGGCCTGTGAGACACCCCCAACTATGGAAGTTGTCTGCTGAAATGACCATGTGGACAAAAACTGCAGGACATTGAGCACCTTTTCCAAGGGGCCCAGTGCTTTGGAGCACAAGGTGGGTGATGTGAGGTCATCCTCCCACTCAGTGACCAGGTCTACGATGATATGAGGTGTAAACCTATACCTGCCATAGACCTGGTCATCAGGAATCCCAAAAAGGCTGGTCCTGGGTAAAAAAATGCAGGGCCTGGCTATCCTCCTCTTCCTGCGGTGTCCCACGATCACTGCTGCGAGGAATGGGACATTCATTGTAGCTGTATATTCTTGCTTGTTGTTTGTGTGCGCTTTTATGCTGCGCCGGGCCGCTTTTGCGTGGCAGATGTGCTTCCGGCTTTGCACGTCTTTTGGCATACACGGCTTTGCCCTGTTCAATTCCATGAATATGTGTTGTTACCGTGCGTGTGGGTGTTGCGAGGGTTTCACTTCTGTACTTCCCCCATTACATCCACATTTTCGCGTGTTGTTCCCCATTTCGCGAAGAAGGGTGTAAGGGGTGGGTACGTTTGGGTGGTGGGGGAGGTCCATTAGGGGGTTGGTGTATTGGGGCCTGGTTGGGGATGGGTACGTTTGGGTGGTGGGGGAGGTCCATTAGGGGGTTAGTGTATTGGGGCCTGGTTGGGGGTGGGTACGTTTGGGTGGTGGGTGGGCACGGGTGTACAGCTTCCCTAACCATTGCACCTCCTTCCCTGTTGTAATGTAATGAATATATCATCATTGAAAAAACATTCATGAGTGGACATCCATCATTTCATTTGCAGTACATCATTTTATTTACTGGCATCGTCATATCCATGGAATGCTGTTAATGTGCAGTCTAAATGCAAATCAGTGCATCCCGTGCTCGTTGTCCATCTAGTGCACCCCCAGGAGGAGGTGGAGCCATCCCATCCCCATCCTCATTCCCATCCCCATCTCCATCCCCACCCCATCCCCGTCTCCATCTCCATCTCCATCTCCCATCTTCATCATCTGTGTCTGGGGGAATCAGAATGTTCCTGCACAGGCACAGATTGTGCAGCATGGCACAAACAAGCGTAATTTTACCTATTTTCACTGGGCTGTACAGCAGTGATCCACCAGATCTGCTCAAACAGCGGAACCGGGCCTTCAGTAATCCAAATGTCCTCTCAATCATGCCACGTGTGCAGATGTGTGCCCTGTTGTATGCCTCTTCATGCCTGTTCCTTGGCCTCCTTACAGGCGTCATCAGCCATGGCGTGAGTGCATATCCAGCATCACCTACATGGGATGTAGATGTGGGGGACATGTCAGTGTTTGTTGTATCATGTCTTCATCAGATGCAGTGCAATCTTGTGTCATTGTTCATTCATGCAAATGTGGCATGCAGTGGTTGGACCGGTGGGTGATTACCATTCCTTGGTCATTGTAGTAGAAGTTGGCATCTTGACATTGACTAACGCATTGGTGTGTTTGTGTACTTTGCCCTGCGGGTGACATTGGTTGGTGAGTATGGCATTGTGCAGTGATGTGCAGTGAAGTCAATCAGTCGACTGTGATGATGTTGTTGATGCAGGATGTCTCATGTGCAGGCATCATGTGCATTGGGAGGGCAGTGCTGCATATTGTGGGTGGAGGTATGCAGTGGCTACAGGTGTATGGGCCAGTGGCAGTATTGGCTGTGTGTGTCATATGGCAGGGTGTGTACGGGCACACTGTGGCAACCTGTCATGTGTTGCTTTGTGATGTTTGGGTTGTGCTGTCTATTCAGTGAATGGCCAGGGGGGTGATGCATGTGCAGTCACAGCAGCCCACTCACATTGCTCTTTGCCCTGGACACACACACACCCCATCCACAGGGCCGGTGCATTGGCAGCTGTACTCACCCAACAGCCATGTGCTTTGTCCAGCATAGCGTTCCATGTACCGTGGCAATGTCGAAATCCGCAGTACCATAGAGTCATGTGTTGAGCCCGGGAAACATGCGCAGCAATGTGTTATCACTTGTGCGGCATCACATTTCATCTGTACATTCAGTGAGCGGAACACCATCTCGATAGCACATGGTACTGTGAGCTCGATGTGGGTGCAGTCAACTGCACCTATGCAATTTGTCATGCCTGCAATGGCATGGAAGGCCAACTTGGTGGCAATGACCTGGGGTAGGGTACGGGGTAGGGCGATCTGTTCAGACACATGGCACAACAGGGCATCCGGTAGCTGTACCAAGATTTTAGAGAAACAGGGTTGTGATAGGCCGTGCAGCTCACCAACTGTGTGTTGATAGGTTCCGGTGCCAAGAAAATGCAGTACTGACACAAGCTTTAGGAGGGGGGATGGTGGTGGGGATGTCAATGTGGCTGCTGATGTCGTCCTCTATCATGGTGGTGATGTACAGGATTGTTGGACGGTCCAGCCAGTATAATGTGTGGATTTGTCCTGGGGTAAGGTTCCAGGGTGAGGCCCTGATGCGTGGTATTGCAGGCTGCCTGCGGGGTGGTGCCAACTGGACAATGGGGTTTGCCATGGGTACAGGGTTAGCTAGTTGCCGCCTGCGCCTCCTATACCTCCGCCTCCTCTTCTCCACCATTACTGCCATCATGTGCAATGCTGCCTGTTGGTTGAGTAGGCCCAGTCCCAATACTACTAGAGCTGCCTGCATGGTTTTGGATTTGGCCTGGGTATGGCCCTTTTGTAGACTTCCAGTGGTGTGCTGGGTCCAGCTGGGCTCATTTGGTGCATCTGTGGCCTGATTCAGGACACCAGGCACTGTTTAACATCATGTTAGCGGTGGCGGCAATACCGCCACCGTGATCATGGTTTTAGCGCCATTTATGTGGCGGTGTTTCCATGTCCATGCTACTTGTGATGCTCGCAGTGTTTAGTATTGCTGGTAACTGAGGGGTTTCCGTGCAGGCGAAGTTTACGGGTGCTTACACTCCACGGTGCTGGTTTATGGTGGTGCTATTTCCGGGTCCGCAGGTCATAATTCGGCGATCGCGGAAACTGTGCCGGTATGGTTATACCTGCAGCGTTAAGTCCGGACCGGAGTACTTGTAATGAGGCCCAATGTTACTGATTATGGAAGTAAGGATAGTTCAGAAGTTAGGAGGGGACAAGATACTGCATGATAATCAACAATTTCTAGCTTTCTGTTAATACTCACAAAACAAAATGGATCCAATATTTTGGACCGTCAGGATTCTGGACCTATCAGGGACTGACAGCTGGGCACATCGGACTGGACAGGGTCAGCAAGGCGCTCTGGTCACAGCACGGCACAGGACTGGGCATGGTCAGCAAGGCGCTCTGGTCACAGCATGGCACAGGACTGAACAGGATCTGCCCTTCTTGGTTCTGAGGATGTTTTAATTCTGCAGGCAAGCAGTAACAGCTCAGTCCGGCTGTATGTTGATGCTTCCCCTAGGCTTTTGGGGTTCTTTTCTAGAATTTGAGGCCTAGCTGAGGATGGTGCAGCTATGCAATAGGCCTTTGCTTTGCCAAGTTTCTGGAGTCTGGAGCAAGGAAGATGTAGATTTCAGCAGCAGGCCGCTCTGCCAGCATCAGGAGAGTGAGTGGATCTGTCTGTCCCTATGTGTGGTGAGCTGTCTCTTTTTATGCTATGAAATGACATCATAAAGGGGGCGTTTGGGTCGGCTTAGCTAAGCTTGCCCCTTTGAGCTGGGATAGGGTCAATACTTCATCTCCGCCTTGCAATTTGAGTGATTGGCTCAAGGCTGGGTGATGTCAAGTTTTATGATTTGCTTTACAATCCTCGGAGACCTCCCTTTAGCCATTGGTCTCCAAGTCTGATTTTATATTAAATGTACATTTCTACATTGGTCACCTTTATACAAATCACACATAAAGATGACATATTTTACATAGCAGCTGTTCCTCAAAACCCTGCAGTGGTGGGATTTTGTCTCCCCTTTCTACAGATTTCTGCCCTTTTCGCTATGAATACAGCGAAAACATGGGGACATGCGTGTACATTTTTACAATTCTAACAGTCATACATTTTGCATAAAATCACATATCTTGCCATTCCTGTCCAGAACATGTCACAAAGTCCTGCCACCTCTTCACACGTGCATCCAGAAATTAAATTAACAGCTCTGTCATTTTTATATTTTTCACCATTTTGGATAGCAAGTTATAAGTCTTTTAAAATGTGTTCTTTGTTCAGGTTCCGCCACAGACGGTCGCTTGACTCCACTCTTTCGTCTCTCCCTAGAGTCCAGGAATGCCCCCTCTTTGGGGCATGTTCCTGCCAAGAGACATTTACGATCGCCTTCACACCTCCAGTTTCCTGAGTTTGAGGATGTCCATTGTTTAGTCCTGGGCTAACCAGAAATTAGCACCTCCCTGTGAGTTTCAGTTGAGTGCAAGGCCCTCTTTCTGGGAGAAACCTGCCTTTCCAGTCCTGGCAGCTCAGACAGGTTTAATTTAATTGTTAAATTCTTTTGGCTTTTCTTTAGCACAAAACAAAATTGTTGCCTCAAATAACAGATAGAATCCTCATTCAAGATTTTAAACCTATGGGATCAAAAACAACTACAATATGGGTTACTATCAGTAACAGGCCTCTTATTTTGCAAACATTTGACTTTTAGTTTATAACATGTTAATGTTTAATCAGGAAGGCCCCTGACAGCTGTCATCACAGGTAGCCCTCTGCTGCACAGAGATTTGTTTACAGATCCACAGGCAGGCCACTTTTGCTGTGAAGATCGCTTTATGCTCTTAGCCTTTCAGGAACTTGTAAGTTCACAGTGATTCCTTAAACTAAGTGAATTGTAGCACCCATCGAGAATTTTGAATATTTGGAAGGTGTTCTGTACCAGCACTCTGAAGTTTCAGCAGCCAAGAAAAGGTGATTTAAAGCAATATTGGAGTGTCATTTAGCAAAGCACTGCTTTTTCCTTCTGCACTGCACTTTCAATTGTGGAGCCCAGTGAAACATTTCAGTAGTGAGAACTCTGTTCCACCACCGACAACATGCGTGGCGGATTGGGCAGCCATCTTTTTGTGCATTGAAACGCGCGATTTTCAGGGGTTTTGGCACACACAAGGGTTTGGTGGCCATTTTGCTGTTTCTGGCACCACCATAACAGAGTGATGGAGCATAGCAGAGCAAAAGTGGATAAATAGATCACACACACCTCACAACTCCCATTGTATGCAATTCAATTTGGACTGGACAAAAGAACTTGTAGATAGGAGCACTGTAGGGTCACACTTCTCTTAAACAATTGTGTTCTGTGAGTTTGTGAACTAAGTTGAATTGGGTACAGACAAGGAATCCACGGGTGTATAATGCAACATCCTGCAACATGTGTGGCTGGCTGGTTCACAAAATCCCTCAGAATATCAAAGGTTGTTTGTTCTCCCTCATGACATGCTATTATTGCATAATCAGCATGGTGCATCATGGGTTTGCTGAAGGACATGAGACCCACTCATTGAGGGTGCCCTGAAATGGTTGTCTGCATCAACAGCCTGTACTGCAAACATAAATGTTTCCAATTCTTTACAATACCCTTATCTCTCCCTTCTGTCCCCTTACTTTACTCATCTGTGATTGGGTTATTTTCTGAGTCTAATATGCAATTCTAAAATATCCCTAGTATGCGGTCATCCTTTTCAGAGCTGACCAGATCTTGATCAGAGTTTCAAAGCTCCACTGATAAAGGGACGGATCACTTTCTTTTTGTGATATCAGTCACTGTATTGCTTCTACCTGTATCCTAGACAGCAAATGTTCTGTTGGGAACAACTCTCACATCACTGCCACTGTCACGGATAATTGGTCAGCATTATGATTCCCTTCACCTGGTACATTGGAATGTCCTTTGATATTTTACTAATACACAGTAATTAGTAATTGCACACTCCACTACACGATTGTCAACAGTTTGGATCAGTTTTCCATGCTTTAGGGATCTTTTATTGTATGTCATCATCCCTTTCATTTCCCATCCTGGTAGATATTTTGCAAAACTATTTTTGGCATAGTCATAGTTGGTAATGATCACCGCTCCCTTATCTGATTCTCTACGGTCATAGAGATTGCATTATCTATGGCATCGAGTAAAGATACCTGGCTACTTCTGGAAACTATCCAGTAACCAACTGTTGGGATCTCATCATTTCTGATCCATACTTTTAATACCCATGCAACAAGTTATTTTTCAGGATCATTGGTCACAAGGAAGACACACCATCCACATAGACAGTTGGTAAGTTTTGACACTCGTCTTCCCAAAAGTATTTTATGGCGACTGGTCATAATCAGCCAAACACCTTTTTGGAAACTTACATAAATGGACAATCCTGCATTTCCGATGAGTCGTTGGTTACAAATATGTTTTGTTCTGCCCTACCTTATGTCCACATGAGAGCTATGTAAGGCTAAGGCCAGGAGGTTAATTTTGAGTAAGACAGGTACCAGTTCAAATGTGTTTGCTCTGCAAATACTGTATTATGCACTTTCATTGATCACCAGGAACTTTGTATAATGAGGTGAACTTCTCACATTCATTCTTTTTGTCTACTAGTGATAATGCTGTGCTAGCATAAGCTGTCACTTTGTTGTTCTTCTCAAGATTTTGGTACAGTTACACAGACATACATCTCTCACAAACAACTCTCTCAAGATATGATTATTTGATTTTTTGGGGTAGAGCAGATGTGAGGTCTTGATTAAAGTGGTTTTGTTTGAACCACTGCTTGATCTTGTTTGCCCTGTTTTAATGGCAAACCACGCATTAATAACTCAGTTAGATGCTGGGTGATTTCTGCCAAATCTTCAACTACCTTTCTGTTATAGTTTGTTATGCCCAGCAGACTTCTCATTCCCTTTGTATAAGTGTGATGCTTCAGTTAATGAAGAGCCTCTCCCTTTTTCTTCTGAGATATTAAACCATCATCTGTGACATTGTGCCCAAATAAATGAATTCTCTTCCTACACCATTGGGCCTTCTGTAATAAGGCCTTTCCAGCTGCTTTTTGTAGTTGGGTTAGTACATGCCTGATCTCTTAGTAATGTGTGCATGGATCCTTTCCTTTAAGTAGGATGTAATTCATTTATATTAAATTGCCATTTCCAACACTGTCTAGCATTGCCTTGTGTAAAAAGATCCTTAATGTACTCCTACTATTAACATAACAAAATAGAATATTTTCCAGCAGTGTGTTTAGTGCAAGGCCGAGAGAAGGTTCTCTGTGTGAATACCGCCGTCATCTCATCTGTGTTCCTCTGTTGGCCATACAGTCCTCTTTCGATTTTTACCAATTTTGGATCCAACCTATAAAACACACTGCGCATGCGCGGTGTGCCATCAATGTGTTTAGTGCGAGGTCGAGAGAAGGTTCTCTGTGCGAATACCTCCGTCATCTCATCTGTGTTCCTGTGTTGGTCATACAGTCCTCTTTCGATTTTCACCAATTTTGGATCCAACCTACAAACACACTGCTCATGCACGGTGTGCCAGAAGTGTGTTTAGTGCGAGGTCGAGAGAAGGTTTTCTGTGCGAATACCTCCGTCATCTCATCTGTGTTCCTGTGTTGGCCATACAGTCCTCTTTCTATTTTCACCAATTTTGGATCCAACCTACAAACACACTGTGCATGAGCGGAGTGCCAGCAGTGTGTTTAGTGTTTGGGGTTTGCGGAGTAGCGGTAGTGGAGGCCTCCTCTACGTACTGCAATCGAATAATTGGTAAGAAACAGCCCCTCACGGCTCCTTATATATATGCGGGTGACCTGTAAGGCGGTGCTTAGACACATACTCTAATGATTGACTCACAAAGATGAACGCCGACCCGAAACCTTGCATGTGGATTTACTCAACATGGCTTATCATTATTAACATGGTAACAATGGTTTCCTGAGAGTGACTTAAATAACAACCGAAGAGCTTCGTGAATGCTCAACGAATGACATATGGCTGAATTATACCAGCAAATACTATACTGACAACTGAAAACAGAGCCCAATCAAAACTGGACAAGACTGTCTTTGAATGGCCTCTAGCTATACTGCTTCAAGTTCTTCAACAGACTTTTTCCTGCTAAACAACTGGCACAAATACGTGAGATTGCCTTAGGCGGGTGACTGCGGGCCTAGTTGCCTTTGAACCTGATCGCAAGGTGAACTAGTACATGCAATATTGTGTTAAGGGGGTGATTGCGGGTGATAAGGCATTTGAACCCTGAAATAGATTGAAACAAAATGTTCACGTTATACTTCTGTCACTGATATTGTGAAATTGCCCTGGGCAGGCTATTGCGGGCTAGATAGCATTTGAACCTGCATGTAAGGCGTAACATTTTCTGTGATAGTGTGTTGAAGGGGTGACTGTGGGCTACAAGGCCTTTGAACCCTATAATAGGCGGAAAAGAAAATCTTTTTATTATACATCTGCCATTGATACTGTGAAATTGTCTCAGGCGGGTGACTGCTGGTCAAGCTGCTTTTGAACTCGGAGGAAATGCGACTTATACCTGCGTATTTGTGTTAAGGGGGAGACTGCTGGTGACAAGGTTTTTTTCTTTTTCTTTTTCCTATTCTTTTTTCTTTTTTTGATAATAAGCCTTAAGAAGGTGACTGTGGGCCAAGCTGCCTTAGAACACCGAAGTAAGGCTTATGTGGAGTTGAATAGAGGGTGTGACTGCGGACTTCAATGTTTTCTGAACTTCTAATATGCAATAGAATGTGTTATAACTGCGCCATTTTTGGATTGTCTGGGTCGCACTGTTTTGAACCTGGTTGACATATAATAACCGTGTAAAAAGTGATGAGAAGGTGGCTGGTTTGAGGATTCGTTTTGTTTGAGACACCAGGCATTTGCTTAGTGTGCCAATAGCACTTTGTAACCTTTACAATGAAAGGAATAAAATTCCCCCAATAAGAAAGGAACCGGGGCTGATTTCTTTGCAGCAGTTAACACCAGGCGAGCAAGTTAAGCAACAGCGGTTGCTCTTCCGCTGCCTTAACCTGGTGCTGACGAGGAAGAATTGCTGCAATGTGCTCAGGATTGCTCAAATGCCTTGAAAAACAGCTCAGACTTGGGAGATTCTCAACCACTGTTCTTGGAAGAATCACCAAATGGTATATCCAAGGAGACACCAGACTGTTGTTTTCCCCGTTGAGTGAATAATTTATAGATACACATATAATCTTTTCTATTTCTGATACACAAGATGAATAAAAAACTGTTCCTGTCATTGAGACATCGGTCCCTATATGTAAGCGATCAGACAACTACCATGATGGGTATTTTCAACAGACTGATTCTCAGTGAATTACGGAAACAGACCGAGGTCTTTGCAAGGATCTCAATTGATCTTGATGCATTGCCAAACAAATTAGGCAGTGTATTCAAGACCATATGAAGTAGACTGAGGTTCTTGCAAAGATTTCTAATGATTTGGATACATTGCCAAACAAATTTGGAGATGTTCTTAAAACTGTATGGAAGACTAGCGAACTGGCGAGCCGGCTGGTTGATTCCGAGGGTAAGACACCAGCAGGGATTGCAAGTCCCCCAAAAGAACGGGCAGACAAGAGTGAAATAATTGTAATAACTGATACACACAGTGGGGGGGGTACGTCTGCTGGTTTTGAGAATCAAGGTTCTCAAGAGGGCCAATGTAATGAAGTGATTGAGCTGGACCCCAAGGTGGGAGGGGGCCCTAAGGATGGGGGTGAACATTTTTTCACTAAAACTTCCAAAAAAAGGTAAAAAATTAGAGAAGATGAAAAAACCAATGGAGTTAAAAAATAACTCATCTAGGAAATTCCTTAGGGATGCAAATTTGAAACATCTAATTGACGAGGAAACTGGTACAGTAGGGTACTCAAGTATTCCACACTTAAGCTCCCCTAAGGTATGTATGAAGGCCTCAGGGACCCGGTTGGCTGTACTATCTACTGACCCTGCCATGCAGCGTGTGTATTTTGACCGTGATGATGTTCTTTCTAATGTTATGAAAAAGAAAAAAAATACACCTAAACAAGTCAATACAAGAAAACTATCTGATTCTGCAAATGATATGATTGAGATCTTTAAAAATCAGGCTCCAGGTACCAGGAGGGGAAATCATGGGAATCGATGGAGGGCAATAAGGTGCCTGGCAAACAGCCAGTTGGCTTGAACTTAGTGAGTGATCTCACTAGGGGTCAGGTACTCCCTCGTGCACCTCCAAAGAGCAAGCCGAGACAGGTAGTTCAAACAGTGAACAAGGGCTTAGGACACAGAGAGGGATAACATGCATCTATTGAGTCCTTTTCAAACATCAGTGTGATGCCTGAACCCAACTTAATCAATGCATCACATGATTCAAAGATGCAGATTAAATCCACCAGTTTAAGACTGAGGACTGAATCTGATTTACAGCATGAACATAGGGAGCAAAATAATCCATTATAAACAAGCACCAATGAATTTACAGAAAGAGGCAAGCAGCCTTTCAGTATAATGAAGAAATAATAACACACATTGTTCAAAAGGTCTTAGCTGAATCTCAGCCTTGGTGACATTCCCACAGAGGAACCTCGAACAGTCATCCTATGATGATCAACTAAATAACGAAAGAATGCAAAGTGTCACTGTGATCAACAACAAGTATCCGCCCGAATGTGATAACACTGCTGGGGATGAACAAAGTCAGGTGTGGGTGGTAACTATGAACAATGAACTAAGAAAAACAGTTTTTTCAGACTTACCAGGTTTAATTCTTTGCACAATGTGTGATGAGGGAGGTCAGGTGTCCCTAAATAAACCATACATCCTATCCTTGTTTGCTTCAATTCTTAACTTAAGACTTATTTCTTCCATGGACATTTGTCTGCTTGACTTCATTCATAATCATCAATATGATTATGTTTGAATGGTAATCCCTTCTCCTTTGGTAAGGGCTCTCCTGATGCAAGAAGCCAAAACGTTACAATGTAGGGGTTATGACATCTTCCCATACAGATCTTTGAACATTCAATCAGAATTAAAAGCGCAAGGGCCACCCAAGTGTGTGGGGGAGGATCAAAATATGAAGAAAGTAGCCTCTGAGTCAAGCCAGGGTGGTGACATTGACAAACAAGACTGGAGGTGGCTGGCCCTATCGTTAAGAGAATCCATTGATAACTTAAAATCAATGGGGATGCTGCTTTATGGATTATTGAGAAACAAATCCTGGATATAAAACAAATTGTCTTTTTTAAAAAACATGGGAACAGGCTGTGGAGAGCTTGTTCTACGATGTTTCGAGGATAAAGCCCTCAAAAAGGGGGCTGGGCCCACAATCATTGCATCATTGGACTTCAGTATGGCTTTCAACATGGTCGACAGATGCTTACTATGGAAAAAAATGAAAGATCTTGGTGTGCCAAAGCATCTATTGGAGATAGTAATCGCTCTATATAAGGATACTAGACTAAAAGTGTGCTTGAACACTCAAGGACGGCTGTCTGCAGAGCTGCCAATCATGAATGGTCTACATCAGGGCTGCATACTTGCTCCCACAAATTTCAACCTTTATGTGTGTGGTGCTGAAGGTGCATTGTGCAACAAAGGTCTGGTTTCACCTAAACTTTATAATGTCCGCATCGGATGGTTGGCATACACGGACGACTTTTTGATGTTAGACAATACGAAGGTGGGGCTGCAATGTTTGATTGAGGAATTTGAAAAAATTACCACTGAATTACACTTAAAAATTAACCCCTCAAAACTATCATAATTTGCATGGGTAAACCGAATAAACAACATGGGCATTTAGCTCGTTCTGCAAAGGCAAACACATAAAAGCCCAAAGTGCCATGAAATATTTGGGGTAGTATTTTTCTGGTACAGGATCATCTAACTTAATTAAAAATAAACTAAAACTAAAAGCAGGAGTTGCCTTACAACAAATAGGATCGGTTGAGAAAAAATTTGGAAAGTTCTCTATGACACCAATTAGAGAATATTACATCAAGAAGGTAATACCCAGGTTGGCATACAGTCTAGAATGCTATGCTTATGATTTTATGGATTAAATCGAGGGAAGTATCTGGAGAGGTATATTTTTTTTTGTTGCCTAGGTGCATCCCTCTAGAGCTTTAAAGATATGAATTTGGTCTCCAATCACTTGCATCTTTGGTTATTTGGAAAAGACTGTCCCTATGGAGAAAACTTTCAATTAAAAGGGACAAAGATCTCTATTGATGTGCGGTCAACGAGGTATCTAGCAATTTCATGAAAAACTTGAAAGAGGATGTTGACAAATGTCTAGGGACTATGGGCATGTCTGTTTCAACTTTGCTTAATAAACCCAACAAAATCAAACACATTTTACAGGGAAACGATTGGCAATACACCTTAAACAAGATATCGGAGTCAAAGCTATACAACCAACTGTATTCGATCTGGAATTTCTTACCGGTAATGGAAGGTTATCTGATGAAATATCCATGCTGGATGGTCCGCAATGAATTCATGCAATTTAGAATGAATGTCTTGCAGACCAAACAAATAATAAATATCAGATACCAGTCATTAGAAGGTTGTAAGTGGTGCAGATTTTGTAAAGAACAGGTTGTCATAGAAACACTTCAACATATTCTGCTTGTATGTCCAGCACTTCTTAGTCAAAGGATTGATTATTTTGCAAAATTCGTAAGATCGACTCACTCTGTTAACAGAGAATTTATATGGTACAGAATGCTGCACAAAAATTCTACTACTCTGAACATACGTGTAACAGACTTTTTGAAAAACATATGCAAATTGTGCTAATAAGTTAAACAGCACTATTGAAATCTATCCGATGAGAGCCAATAAAGTCTCAAGTAAATGGACTTTAGACCGCAATTTGATTATGATTGCATGTGTATAGCGGCCATTTTAAGGTGATACATGTAACAGTTTTCGAAAATACGTGCAAATTGTGCTAACAAGTTAAACAGTACCACTGATATCTACCTGATGAGAGCCAATAAGGTCTTGAGTTAATGAACTACTTGACAGTGATTTTATTATGACTGCACGTGCATAGTGGTTATTTTAAGTTGATTTGTGCTGACAATTGATTTCTTTTCAACAAAGCCTGTGGTTTATGTATATAGGTTTGTGTTAATAATTCAGTTTCTCTTATCTTAACAAAATGTGTGGTTTGTGTACATAGGTTCTGATTTACATGTATTTTTCATATTGTAAAGGTTTTGATTCGATCTGAATATTGCTGTATATGTGATTTGTTTTATTCAATGAATTTTGTAAAGGTTTATAACAAACCAAAACAAATAAAGGAAAATAAAATAAAATAAAAAATAGAATATATTCTCATGCCATCTGTCATCCATCAAAGGTAAATGAGAATAGGCTTCGCATCTCTGCTGTTAAATGGATGCACCAGTATTCCGACATCATATCTAATGCAGTACAAACATTTGAAACCTGAGCACTTTTATGACCTTTTTAATGAATGGTAATGATCACCTTTACATGGGAACCCTCTTGTTAAACTCTCTCAATTGTATACACAATCTACACTGACCATTGGGTTTCAACTGCCCCAAAAAAATGGTGTTGGATGTGCTGTGGATGGGCCTGATTATTCTTTTTCATTACAAATCTGTAACAGTTGGCGTAGACTGGTTTTATCTCATAATGTACAAATAGCATGATAATATGTATGTTTGTACACCCACATTCATGTGGGCAAACATTGTTCACTTCTAAAATGTATTTTCTCAAGTGTTCTCTTTCTTGCTCATTCAGACAGGTGTTTTCTGCCTGAACCTGTTTCTCTTCCAATTATGAACATTTTGGGAAGTTCTCTTGTGGTATGGAATGTCTTTGCTCTCCTCCAAATGAGTGGAGATCTCTTTTGTGAATTGTGAACACCTTTAAATAACCCAGGCTTTCTTGTGGATATTATTCATTTTCCTCATCCTCATCATCAAATTGGAATAGGATGCTATCATCTTGGGGATGAATTACCACATCCTTAGCATCATGCTGGTATAAGTACTAAACCATTACAATCCCAATAGGTTTAGAATCAATAAAGATAGACAATTTCACTTCCCTGGGAACATATACTCCAGGAATGTTTCCAATTATAGTTATATTCTAATCAGTGTTATAAGGTGAGTCTTGTATCACTATTCTTACCCGAGAACCCTCTTCAAGCCAGATGTGTTGTTATAAGTAAGCTACTAGAAATGTCCTTAATATCCATTAATGGTGTGTAGTAACAGCTTATGCCCTGCTGTGTAATATTTTAATTGAAGCACCCAAACAAATTGGATCCCTCAATACTGTGCCACTTTCTTATCCTTAAGGCCACCATATATTGCTTAGTGCATGCTGGGATGCAGATATTTCTTTTCTCCTCTCTTTTGTTTTAACAATTTTTAGAGTCACCTCCAAATCTGGACCAAAACTTTTGGTTGAACAAATCCTGTACAATGCATATTCTGCTTATAATGTGATTGCCCAAATATAGGTGCATCTTGGTTCCAGTCGCCACCCACAAATTGTGATGGTTAATTTTAGGCCCTGCATTTATTTTCAAAATACTCCTTTCGACAATTCTCTGCCCACTCTCAAGTTGATCCAAACCAAATATCTGTAAATTTTTATTTGCAAAATAATGGTGTTCCTCCCTATCCCATGTGTGTTTAAATATTGCCTCACTGATGAATCTCCTCCTTTGTCCCATAGGCAGTTCTGCATTAACTGTTCCTGGGTCCTTATCTCTTTGCGCCTGCATCCGGGGGTGATCCCCCTTCAGTTGAACTTCAGCAATGGCTGAGATATTTGTCTGCTCTTCCCGGTGAACTTTGGATCTGGAAGCAGTATTCAACTTTTGGAGATATAATCTCTATGTATTATCATCTTTCTGTGTCTCAAGTGGTTGCTCTGAATGATCATCTCCTGATTTTGCTCCCCCCTCTGTTTAAATTTTGGTACTGGGCTATGGTCAGACATTTGCCAAAGACAAGTGAATCTAATTCATCCCATCAGTAATAGGAGATAGTGCCTTCAGGCAATCTGTGCTTAACAAAAACGGTGGCACATCTACAGTGGTTATGATCATGGGATGTTTCAATTTATGGTCCCCTACTTTGATGTAAACTTCAGTGAATCCTCCCACCAGTGATAACTAATGTAAATTATACACCAGGCTTTCAGTAGGCTGTAGTTTTAGAGTGTGTTCCTTTAGCCTCGCTTGTCTGCCTTTGTTCATACTACTGTAGGAAATGTTTTGGGTCTCAAAGTTGCACCCACAAGCTTACTGACACCCTGTGTTTTTTTCAAATGGCCAGATGTCAAATTCCTCATCTGGAAGGCTGAGATCATTCTGTCATGTGTCTGCATTATGTGTGTTCGCTTTAATATCGATGCCAGATGTCTCATTATTCACATAATTCTCCAAAATACTTTGTTTTTCTTGTTTTGTATTCCTCTTCACTGCCTTTTTAGGTTCCTGATTTGGATTTAGTTAATGGTTATTGTCACATTTTTTAGGCGGTCACACTCTACCAAGCATAGTGGTGCACAATAAAGTGCAGTTTCTTTCAGATTCCTTTTGGTGAGGCATCCAGCCCGTCTCGTGCCCGCCCCAACAAATACCCTTTGTATCCAATGGACTAGGAACCATGCCACAGTATAGTAAGAATATATATATTTATTGATTTATTTAAGGTTTAACAAGAAAGACTAGCACCCACTATCAGCCACCAATACTGTGGCAACATCCAATATCACAATAACTTGGTTATTAAAGACAGAGGTACAATTTTGAAACATGCAGTCACAATTTATGACAAATTTAATTTCAATTTAACCAATAGAAAACATTCACAATGGAAAAATACTTTTGCAACACACTTTCAAAGGACAGGCAATGCTATGGGATTGTAGTTTGGGAGACCAGGGAATAAATGGGGAATTTCGTTTTGAGATTGCGTTTTAAAGGCACAGTTGGAAAAAGAGACTCAAATGGGGAAATTGTTTCTCGACACAAATTCAAATAAGAAGGAATGCATGAAGATTCTGGTCAGAGAAAATGAGAATAAAGGGGAAATTCCATTTTCAACATACGTACAGAAGAGATTCAATACTTGGTAATTCTGATTTAAAATGAATGGGGATGAAGGGAAATTTACTCCCCTTTTCTATAGAAGTCAAGGAGTTCAGAAAACAGTCAACCAAGTCTTTGGGCCTCATTACACGGATGGCGGTAAGGGTTTACCGGTACCGGTCAGGGCACCGGTACCAGTAAACCCTTACCGCCTCACTACGAGGTCCCTTTGCGGGTAGGTACTTTAACGCCTGCTGTTTAGCAGGCGTTAAAAACCAACCCGCAAAGGGACCAGGGTGCTAATTACGGTACCGCAATTTGCGGCACCGTAATTAGCGCCTTCCCCATTCCCATAGAGCCCTATGGGGCAAAAATGGGAATGGGGAAGGGCAATGGGGGAAGGTGGAATTACCGCCCCGCCAACCTTGGAATAGGGCAGTAATTCCCCTTTCCTACAAGGCGGTGCTGGTATTTTACCGGCATGGACCAAGGTGCTAATAGCACCTTGGTCCTCCGCCTACCGTGTAATGAGGCCCTTTATGTGCTATACCGGCTCTAACACACTAGGCAGGAACATAGTTATTTTCGAATTCTAACAACATTCATCCTGTGATTTTCAATATGGGAATTAATAGATGTACTTTAATTAAATGTGCTGTGGGTCTACACAGTGTTCCCCCTTCCCACAATTTAATGAAAAGAATGAAGGTGGGCTGTTCCCAACACAATTCACATTCAACAGAGATGGTGGTTTTCTATGGGGAAATCATTTTAATGAGATACATTGTATGAAGGCCCTACCCAGTTTCACCCCCTTTACCCACTAATGGAAAGGGATAAGGCAGATAGCCCCCCACAGAAGTGATAGCTTTGGGATATCTACTTACATGGGCACTCTCTGCTCTTTGCACAGAAGTCCAGCTGGATTTATAGGACCCTCTTTTGGTAGGTAGCTTACACTAGGCCTCACCTAATGCAATGTCCATCCATATAGGCCTCTCTCAGATAGGGCTTCCAGGTTTCCAGACAATGTTTAGCCTGATGGTCTTGGCAGCTCTCCTTGCATCTCTGCTAGTTGTTCCTCGCTATAGTACAGCAGCAGGCTATCTCCCGTAATATCTTGTTCCAATTTAAACCTGCCCTCTTACAACGCAGATGATACTCCAACCTTCACATAATTCCCATGGTCAGGATTGGCTAGCTTGCTCCCTTCACCTCCCCCACCACAACTCCTGCCTGCTCATAGAACCAGGAATTGTGATTCATGTATGATGTAGGCTGAGGGAGGAAAAAAGATACATCATTTCAAAAAATTACAGGGAGTTTCATATTTTGTGTTCTGAAAAATCTCATACGGTGACAACTTCCTTAATCTTTCAGATAACCACATGAATATAGCTATTTTGAGTTCTGTATTTTACGGCGAGTCAGACAATATTCATTTCATTTCAGTACGACCTTCCTGGGCAGAGCTATCATTTTTCGTGGTTTGCTAGTGTGCCGAAATAGCTAAAAGTGGGACCATTTCCAATTTAAACCTTGCTTTCATTACCTATCCCTTTGCCAACGTTCCCATTTCTCAGGTGAATGAAAATGGCAGAATCATATTTTTTCCCATAACTGAGTTTGTGTACATCACACACATTTTGTTTTTAAAGGGTCCCAACGGGCCCTTTGTTCTATTACATATAAGCCTGAATTGAGCGTGTTGGAACACCCGCTGCACTGTTTATTTAAGAAAACATGTGTTCAATGTTTAATCAATGGCAGGTCATAGCATAGCTCTAAGTTTCACATTCAGATCAGACCCAAACAGTTTTGATTTCCCTTAAAACATGTGACTAGCCATCTGGTTTAAACATGTTTATCTTAACTTATTTTTTCTCCTTGGCTTCAAAGGGTCTTTGTTCAGAGCAAATGCACTTTTTATTTGAAACCTGACCTTAAGGTCAACTCTGCAGGACATGTTTAAACACCTCCCATAGTTCAATCTACTTCTATTTATATCTTCGCATTTAACTTGACAACCAGATATTCTTCTCCTGGGTCCTTAGCCAAAGGTCTTGAATTCAGATTTTCAGACGGTCTTTGTTCAGTGCTAATGCACGTTTTATGTGAATATTTAACCTCAAGGTTGCTTCTGCTGGTTGGCTTTATCTACATCATCCACAGTTTAGATCTCTGGCTTTGTATTTCTTTATATTTTTACTAAATTTACAGGCTGGTTGCCTTGGTGAACCCAGCCCCCAAAGGTCGGGGTCACAATTCCAGATACCCAGCAGCTCAGTGGAGAAAAACAACAGCAGCCAGTTACCTGGAGGGTCCTAAAGGAATAACATTTTCCATTGGCACTGTATGTTTAACATGTTGCATTTCAGATTACATGTAGGCCTGTTGTTCATAAATACAATCTTTCTTTGCATAGTGTATTAACAGAAAAAAGTTCACTCTTTCCACACAGATAGGCCATAGTTACATAAGGAAGCAGTGTTCACATCTACACCAAAAAGGCCTTTCTTTGTCCATGCTGTCATTCTAGGTGATTCAATCAAGTATCTTTCTTCCTGATGAATGCAATCTGTCCTTCAACTTTATTTCTTAAATGAAAAGGCATTATTCCTTGTTTTTAGCTTCCAAATTTGCAACTTTTTCTTTTCATCCTGTGTACATGGGTGCAGTTTTTAAATCTGTCCATGTGTAATGTATTTAATAGTACGGTTGAAACGACATGAGTATCCCTTCGGTATTGTCCACGCATAGGCCATTATTTGCCAATGGGAAAACGATATCCCCTTTAATACTCTAAGTAGGCCTTTGCATTTAAATGTCAGTTCATTAGTGAAAAGTAAGTGTCTTTCTCCACCTGCGCACTTGTCCATTTTAGTAGATTTTAACTAGGCCCATTTCTTTCCATGTCACTAGGGCCCTCATTACGACCCTGGCGGAATCCGCGGTGCTAAATGCACCGCGGAGCATGGCGGAAAGCCGCCGATAGCGCCATGGGGGTTGGCGGATTTACCACCCCATGCCGACCTTGGCGGAGCGGTAAATCCCCAATCCCCATTTTACCCTTCCCCATTCCCATTCTTGCCCCATAGGGTATAATGGGAGTGGGGAAGGAGTTAATTACGCCGCCGTAAAGTACGGTGGCGTAATTAACAACGAGGTCCCTTAGCGCCATGGTTTTCTCCGCCCGGTAAAACCAGGCGGAGAAAACCTCCATGGCGCTAAGGGAACTCGTAGTACGGCGGACGGGTCCGCCGCGATTAGCGCTGGCGGAAACCCACTCCGCCAGGGTCCTAATGAGGCCCTAGGCCTTAAGTCAGAAAAAGATGTGTTTTGGACTGGCCTGCATTTTCCAATGGAGAGCACGAGCCTGCTTCACTCTTAAATACTGAAATGGCCTGGCCTGTCCTCTTTATTTCTAACATTCAGGGGCAATATTTTACCCCACAAATGCCCCCCCCCTTTGATCTTTGATTCAGATGACTCAGAGAAAAATGCAAGGAGAGAGTGGGGTTTTTGCTTCCTTTTGGCTTTTGGTTTATACCTTGAATTCCCTCATCAGAGCATGTCCACTCTTTTTCCCGTCCTGAGGGAGTGGTGCTCTGGTCTGCACTCCACTCTTTTGGGATTTTGCGGTTTTGGTCCTGGAGCCCTCCCTTTCCAGTAACTCCAACGCCTTAGCTGTAGAGGCAAGGAGTTATTTAATCTGCTGAGAGTAAAAGAGAGGTTAAGTATTTTATACAGTATTCATTTCCCCAGTATTATCAACATACAATTGACAACAAAACAACCATTGCTTTTCACTTGACATATACAACCCACAACCTTCTCTAATTTTGATACATTCCAAGTATTAATTGTTTTATTCCCTGTAAATGTGTGATTTTCTCCTTCCAAGTTTCCATTCTTACCTTTCATTCCTCTGGTGGTTTCTGTGTTCTAGCCTGAATATGGCTCTTCAATCAGTCATTGTGCCTGTCTGGGGTGACAGCTCTTCAAATGATTGATATGGACCCAAACTCGTCCATCGGTTCTCTTTAGGGATGCAGATTCTATAGGCAACTAGTGAGATTTTATTGACAATTACAAAAGCACTGCACCAAGAGGGAAGGAACGTCCGCTCCTTGATCTAGTTCCACTGGAAATTGTATATGTAGACCCTGTCTCTTACTTTGCACTCCTTCTTGGTAGTCTTTAAGTCATAGTTGGTTTTCATCCCTTCTAACGACTTTTCTAAATTGCGCTAAGCATAAGCAAAAGCGTGCTGAAGGTGTTTCCTTAAATTTTCAATGTCCTCATGTGTCCTGGACGCATTGATCATGGTCTGCTCTTGAGTTCTGAAAAGCAGATGCTGAGGTAGCCCCATTTTCCATGCAGGCATGAGCTCAAACAGAGACATGTCTGTTGCAGAAGATGGTGTAGACCTTATGCCCATCAGGACAAGCAGTAATTGAATGTCCCAACTAGGTCCAGAGTCCGCCATGAACTTCATCAAGATGCCCACTATTGTTTTATTGTACCACTCAACTCCCCCACTCGAGGCTAGGTGGTAGGCAGTGTGGAGTTTTCTCTTTAACCCTAATATCGCCCACATCTTGGTCATCATCTCACTGTTAAAATGACTTCCTCGGTCCAACTCCATCCTTTGGGGAAGGCCAAAATGAGAGAAAATGTGATTGATCATTAGTGCGGCAGCTCTCTCCCCTTTACACTTCAGGGCCGGAAGACATTCTACCCACTTTGTAAACAAGCATGTCACGGTCAACATGTACTTGTTTCTTCGAGAGGAACAAATCACTGGCCCGATGAAATCGACTTGCAAGTCTGAACAAGGCAGTGTAATTCCCCTTTTCTGTAGGGGAGCTCTGTGTGTGAGGAAACTCAGCTGGAACCGAGCACAAACAAGACACCCCTTTAAGTATAGGTCGAGGTCCTGACCCATGTGTGGGTAATAAGTGACCTTGTGAAGGATTTCTAAGGTTGCATGAAACTCCCTATGACCGGCAGTGGCCGTGTCATGTTGCATGACTTAACATCAGGCTTCAGAATGAGGTAGGTGCCACCCATGGGTCACATTTAGATATGCATCTTTGTAGCAACAAACCATCTTGGATTCGAAACATTTTAAAAAAACTTCATCAACACCCAGAGATCCTCCTTCCCAATATAATCAGATTCTGTCAGAGGAAAATTCACAGGGTCTTCAATATGTTGATAACATTTCCCAATAATTGGGTCCTCTTTTTGTGCAGTAATCAAATCTGCATCTGGGCTTTCTTTATTCCACTGGGCAGTTGAGAGTTCCTTTTTGTCATGGGTTTGGGACCTGCTGACCTACATGACCTGGACTTCCCCCAACAGGGATTGGGTTTCTAGGAGATCCCCATGAATAGCTCTGCGTTTGGCCAACTGGTCAGCCAAGTCATTTTCAGTTTTGTCTGATCCCTCTATTTTGGAGTGACCTCAGATCTTTTTCCAATAGATGGTGATCTCATTAGAGGTTACCAGATTTTCAATTGATTGAATTCATTTCTTGTGCTTGAACAGTTTATTATTTGCACACAGCATGCCTTGATTCTTCCAAATAATCAGGTGTTTCACTAACCCATTCATAACATTATCTGTATCAGTGATTATGACCAGTTCTTTGAGTTGGTGTAGCACGGCAGTGAGGATGGCTTGATGTACCACCATCAACTCTGCCATATGACTATTTCAGGGACCTATTTTGTACCCAGCCACGGTTTCCATGGCATCCTTCACCCAGGCACTCCCAATGCCAGCCACCAGTTCTTTTTCCCCGTGATTGTCAACATAGTAGGAGCACCTACCCACATAAATTGTGGGTATCCCCTGACACGTGTCTTCCTCATAGACTTTGTGCAGGGAAGTAAGGTATGCCTCCAGATTGTCATTGGTCATTAGACTTTTGTCCTCGAGACAGCCAATCTTTGCGATAGAGGACTCTTCTTGTTTTGGTCATATATGACCACCACAGGAAAGTCTTGCATGGACAGATTTGAGGAAGTAATTCTGGAATTACTCACGTTCCCTGTTCGAATTCGGTCACTTCGGAGAAATTGCAAGGGTTAGTGAGAAGTCTCCACAATGATGTGTTCCCTCTGGATGAATGGGCGGTAATTCTTCAATGCCCATACCATTGCCAGGAGTGCCTTTTCGCAATCGTTGAATTTTCGCTCCACAGAAGACAAAGGTCAACTAGGGGTGTCGGATGTAAATACAAACCTTCCTGTTGGAGATGATAATTCAGATTTGTATAGGCATTCTTGTTTTTGAGGTTCGGTCCTCGCTTAGTACTTAGGGGAATTGTAAATTGTAGAACATGTCCTGGGATTGTAACCTCTTCTCTCACTTGAACCTCAACCACATATGGCAGCAATTGAGCTTACTCAAATCCTTTCTCAGTGTTGTCAAAGCCCATGCGGTTACGCACCAGTCAGGACCAGGCCTTGTGGGTAATTAGGTCCAAATTAATTGTGAATAGAATGTCACTGCCTAAGTAAAAGGTGGAGGAGACATCTCTCACAACCTAACAATTATATTCTATACTTTTGTCACCAATGGACATTTTTAGCATGCACCTGCTAGGAAGGAGATGTTTGGAATTTTGAGTTTCCAGGCCCATTTCCCGCTCATCAATCAATTTAAATGTGGGAATGGTCTTTTGGGAGTTTCCTGAATAATGCTTTGCTGATGAAGCTTCTGTTGTTATGCATACTCTGGCAGGAACAGGCTCCTCCCTCTCATTTACCTGACTGGGGAAAAACAGCTGTTCCCCCTTTATCTGGATGTCGGTCAAAACTTTAGCTGCATTTTCATCATCTTTTGTCATGGGATTTGGGTTTTCTTCTGATTGTGGATTGGTATAACATTTCAGAGTATTTCCTTCGAGTGTGGAATGCCACTTAAAACTGGGAAGGAGGTTGATTTTCAAACATGGAGAAGGGTTACCATCACAATTTTACTCCCCTACAGAGATGACAGTGATGTCTGGGGCTTGATTGTTCCTAAAATGGAATTCCATTTTACAAGAAAGTTGTTCAATCATGTGGCATGTACTATTCAAACCTACATACTTTGTGCTTTGTTTTAATTTGATTTTCTGGTTAGTATGATTCCAGAGGACCTTGTTCATGCAGTCAATCAGGAGTGATAACCTCTGAAGGAGATCATTCCCCATTAGACAAGGTGTGCCCTCTGGAGTGACGACTATTATCGGGTATTTCACGCTATGTTGCCCAATTTTGATCTCCAGATCCACAGTCCCTTCGACAGAAATATCATTTCCATCAAAGTTTTGAGTTGTCCAGGAAGAAGTTTGAGGGGAATTTGGCGACTCTCCCCCTTACTGAATTTATTTGGCCAACTGCCTTTTTGGACAGAAGGGTGGCTTGGGATCCAGTATCCACCAGCACTGATAATGCACACTGACCCTGTACCTTGACATAAGCATAGCATCTTCCTTCTCTCTCCTCAAGGGGACAAAGTGTCGGAGCCCTGGAATCTGTAAAAAACGATTTTGCACCCAGAAACAGCTGGGATTGAGAAGTCCCCTTTCTCCCATGATTCTTTGCTGTCCCTCTTTTCCTGGGGACAGTTACCCAAATCTGTTTGGGTGGAGCATACCTCAGTGCTTTCAGGGTCATCTGGGTGACATTGTTGGGGTTTACGAATGTGTTGCGCTGGGTCAGTCTCCATACTTACCCAGTCTAAATTAAGGTCTTTGAGACCCATTTTTCCTTGGGAGGCATCCCTCCATCCCTGAAAGCAAAGATTTTCTTCCCTGAATTACCAAGGGATTCTTCTACTTTGAAAGGGATGATGCGGACTCCCTCCACAAAGTTGGCTATCTTTTGCTTTTCATTTCTCATACTTATCCTTTGTTCCCTAGGTTTTTGGGGGTAAAAGATTTATGTTCAGGTTCAGAGGTTTTTAGGGGTTTTTTCTTGTGGGAAGGAAGCTTCCTCTAGAGCATTGCATCTCCCTTCTACCCGGCCCCCCTCCTCTGGAACCTGTTGGTTGTCAGAGGTGTCCTCCGTCATTACTCTGGGGCACCAGACCCAGATGTTGAGTTATTCTGGGCAGCAGTTTCCAGTTTAGGGTTCTGCTGAGCCCTCAACATGCGACCCAGGTCTTTGGTTGAGTATTGCTCCAGTTGAGACAGCTTTTCTGGTTAGTAGGGAGGTGTGGATTCATACCTTTGATTCTCCCGGAAATGGTAGCTGTCCCTTCTCCCAGAGAAGCTTGGATATTGGGAGTTTCCCTGATAACCTACCATCCCAGGTCTCCCTTCTCCCTGATTTGGGAATCTATTGTCCTGAACGTGGTTATAGAGAGGAGGCTTTTTCTGGGAATTGGGGTTTGAGGGTATCGGGGAAAGAAACTTAGGTTGGGTTGAGGAGTATCTCTTCCCTCTTGAGGGCAGTTCTAAGGGAAGTTTTGAAGGAGGTATCTTGGGGCAGTACTTTCCAGATTAGGCTCCCCTTTGTTCTCGGGTAAGTCCATACATACCCCAGGATGGGTCTCTTACCCTTGTATCTTGGACTGATATAGGTGGATGGGTCAGGTGGAGCGTTGGCCTGATAACCTGCCTGGCTAACATCCAATTGTATTGGATCCAAGGGTCTCCTCTGCCACTCATTCTGTTTGTTGGTGTTAGCAGGAGGAGTATTTTTAGGCCTCCCTGTTTCCATGTCCAATATGGGAGTATGTCCCATCCCTGTTACCTTTTCCGCAGCGGATGTTTTTGATGGTTTGGGGGTTTTATGGTTGTTTTTGTTTTCAGAGTGCTTTTGGACCTCATAAATCCGGGTGGCCTGTTCTATCACCCAATCCAGGGTTCTACGCTCATGGAAGTCCCATACTATTTGGGTCATAATGTATTTCGGGAGTGCATGGAATTAAGTGTTGATGAACTCCCAGCTATTGGTGGTCACCTGCCTAGAGGTCTGTGCAAATGCTTGCTTCAACTCTTGCACAAACTCTATAGGTGCTTCGTCTTCCCCACACTGCATGTTTTAGGTCGCATTTGCGGGCCTGCTGAGGATTCCTGTGAATGGAGAAATGTTTTAAAATGGCTACCTTGTATGTGGACCATATTTTGTGATCTTGGTCCTTCAGCCAAGCAAAGAAGCTAGAGTGTTCTCAGGGGAAAATGTCCATTTGACAGACTCAGGAGTTTGTATCACTCTTAATACCAAAGGAAGTCATCATTTGGTCATAAATCTCTGAATGCTCCCATACTGAATATTTGGCGTTCTTATGGTAGGTGTCATAAAGCACTTTATGGCCTTTATCGGCCCAATTGGGTTTATCACAAGACCTCTCTTCTATTTGACAGACTTTCTTTTCCGCTTCACCTGAGTACACTCACTCTCTGACTCAGAGCTGCTGCTATTGGTGGGCCTATCCCTGTCCTCTAGGCGCTCCCTACCTCTATGAGACTGGGAATCCCTCCCAGAATGATGGGGTCTGGTTTCTTCTCCCCTGTGGTGCTGTGGGCTCTCAGGATCATTTCCCTTGTACGTGCCTTTTTGCACAGGGAAGTACTCATCCTCCTCATCCTTCCTTCCTGGTATGGTGGGGAATTCCCCCCACCTCCCTGAATGTGTGGAGGTTCTTAAAATACTCTTTTTAGGCCTATAAATTGGTTCTTCTCTGTCTGCAAAGCGGACCAGGTGGTCCCTTTGTAACTTCATTTTCTGCCAGTCCAACTCCCTTATCTTTTCATCATGCAAGCCCTCCTGGTCAGAAGTAAATTCCAGGGTATTTTTAAAATCCCAGAGCCCACTGGGCTGGCCACCTTCCCTTCTACTGGGTAGAGATGAATATTCATAAATATCTGATAAGGACTGGCCTTCTGACTCAGTTGGACTATGCCTTGTTGAGTCCAGCTGCCTGATGTTTCCCTGTTCTTGAAAACTGTCAGGTATGATGTTAGCTGCACCCTTACATATGAGTTGGTAAATTGGCATGAGGTCTCTGGTAGAGAGGTCATCGCTCCATGATCGGAGGGTGCTTTTCCATCCCCTGACTGGTCGGGGTGCCTCAAAGCCTGTATGTATTTGGCTATTTCATTTTCCACCCTCTCACATTTTTTTTTCTCAGTCCCTATCTGGTGATATACAGAGGCCTGAGTTTTCATTTCTGACACCACTGCTTGAGTAGCTTCTAGCACTTTATTCTGTTCCATTAATCGGTCTCTGAGTCACTTGCTCTCCTCACAATGAGATACGTTTTCCTTCTATAAAACCAGTATTGTCTGCGCATATTCAGACCATTTCTTTTGTCAGTAGACTAACCTCCTCCCCCTGTGTTGCCTGCTCTATGTCAACCTCTGCTTGACTCACATGTTCCATACATTACCATTTTCTATGCTCATGTCAGTCAGTTCCTGAGAACATAAATCACTTTTCTCCATGTCCGTCCTTAACTGACACACTTACTGAATCAGGGCTCTATTCTCTTGACACAATTTGTTATTTCCTTCCCTCAACTGCTCTCTCTACTGTTTTAAAGTGTTCAGATCTTGGTGCATCTGATCAAATTCACCCTGAAAATCTGCATCCCTAATGACTAACTGGCTGTTTTCAGCTTTCAGTTGTTTAATCTGTGCTTGGAATGTGAAATAGTCCACTAAGCAGGCTCTATTGTGAAAAACATTTAATTTGTGTTGACTTGCACTCAGGTTTTCAACACATTCTTGATACTCCCCTCACAGTGCAGAAAATGTAGCCTCTTGCTCTGCATTTGCTTGCTGTTGTGTCTCAAAATCATCATTTAGTTGCTGAATAATATTTTATAATTTTGACTCAGAATTTTGGCTCTTTTGCACTTTTTCTTCTAATTGTTCCAACTCTCTCTGGGCTTGATTCAAAAGTTCAGATGGGTTTTGCACAGAGGCTATAGTATCCTGGTATCTTTCTTCCATGATCATCATATGGAAGTACATATATGCTGTGAGCTGAGCCATTTTAATTTGCACATCTTTGCTGGTCTGTGTCATGTAAAGGTTGGTGACGGTCTGATTTAAGAGCCCATTATCCTGCCACATATCAACATTTGCAGAGGTAACCTCCTGCATCATTCTAGCGTGCCAAGTTTCATGTTCTTGTTCTACCCATTCACCTTTAATAAACAATTTGGATAGAAGGTGCTCCCTGGCCATATTGATTTCTACAGTGCTCATTCTGAAATGTGTTCTGCACCTGATAAACTCTCCTTGCAAAGGCAAAAATCTCAACCCTGTCCCTGTTTACTTTCCAATCACAATGACAACTAACTTAAAATCGACACTGTTTTATCTATACATCACCCTGGAACCCAGGGTACAGGTCTGAATGGCACCTTCACAATGCAACACAATGTTCCATCCACTGCAATGCAATTACACCCAAATGAATAGTCTGCTGCTTCTGCAGTGACACAAGCAAAAAACTTGCTACCAATCCCTGGCCACGAGTCCCCAGCTTTGTCGCAGTTTATTAGGTGGTCACACTCCACTCAGGGAGTTCCTTTCCACTCCAAGCAGGGTGGCACACAATAAAGCACTATTTCTTTCAGATTTACTTTGGTGAAGCCACCAACCCATATCGCACCCATCCCAGCAAATCAAATGTATCCAATGGACTGGGAACCAGGCCGGTGTATAGTAAGAATATTTATTTATGTATTTATTTATTTATTTAAGGTTTAACAATAAAGATTAGCAGCTACTAACAGCCACCAATACTGTGGTAACACCCAATATCACAACAATAACTTGGTTATTAAAACAACACAGGTACAATTTTGAAACAGGTAGTCACAACTTAAGACTAATTTAATTTCAATTTAACCAATAGAAAACATTCACAATACAATGGAAAATAGTTATGCAGCACACATTGAAAGGACGGGCAATGCTTTGGGGGTCTGGTTTGGGAGACCAGTAAATCAATGAGGAATTTTGTTTTAAGCTTATATTTGAAAGGCACAGTTGGGGAAAACTGACTCAAATGGGGAAATCTTTTTTTCAACACTCATTTAAATAAGAAGCAATGTCTGAAGATTGTGGTCAGTGAAAAGGAGAAGAAAGGGGAAATTCTGTTTTTCAACACACATTCAGATGAGATGCAATGCTTGGTAATTCTGATTTAAAATGAATGGTGATGAAGGGAAATTTTGTTTTGAACCCTCCACACTGACAAAAAAGGCAGTGTTTTGGGGATGTCTTCTTTTGGGATTCAGGACCCCCCTTTTGTACAGGAGTGAAGGATTTCATAAAACTGGGCAATACCGGCTCTAACACACTAGGCATGAACTTTGTTAGTTTCAAATTCTAACAACACACATCCCGTGATTTTCTATATGGGAATTAATTGATTTACTTTAATCAAATTTTCTAAGGGTCTACACAGTGTCTCCCCCTTCCCACATATTAATGAACAGGATGAAGGTGGGATGTTCCCAACACAATTCACTTTCAACAGAGATGGTGGTTTTCTATAGGGAAATAATTTGAATGAGATTTAATACATTGTGCGAAGGGCTTACCCAGTTTCAGCCCGCCGTTGCCCATAAATGGAAAGGGATAAGGCAGATAGCCCTCCACTGAATTGATGGCTTTGGGATATCTACTTACATGGGAGCTCTCTGCTCTTTGCTCAGGAGGCCAGTCAAATTTCTAGGATCCTCTTTTGGTAGGCAGTTCACACTACGCCTCTTGCACAGCAAAGTCCTTCCAGATAGGCCTCTTTCAGATTTTAATCCCAGTTTTTGAGGCAAGGTTTACCCTGATGTCTTGGTAGGTCTCCTTGCCTCTCTGCTAGTTGTTCCTCGCCATAGTCCAGCAGCAGGCTATCTCCCAGAATAAAGTCAAAAAGCCCTGTTCTGATGCATACCTGCCCTATTATAGCACAGATGACACTCCAACCTTGTAATCACAGTTAGGATTGGCTCGCTCACTCCCTTCGCCTCCCCCACCACACCCTCTGCCTGCTGATAGGACCCGGAATTGAGATGCTGTAGGATGTAGGCTGAGGAAGGAAAAAAGATACATCATTTCAAAATGACAGGGAGTTTCACATTTAGTGTTCTGAAAAATCTCATAAATTGACAAATCCTTAATATTTCAGATAACCACAAGAATACAGATTTTTTTGTTCTATATTTTACGGCAAGTTGGATAATACTCTCTATTTCTATTTCTATTTCTATTCTATTTCAGCATGCCCTCCCTGGGCAAAGCTACCATTTTTCGTGGTTTGCTGCTGCGCCAAAATAGCAAAAAATTTAACCATTTCCAATTTAAACCTTGCTTTCATGATCTATCCCTTTGCCAACTTTCCCATTTCTCAGATGTATGAAAATGACAGAATCATAATTTTCCCCATAACTGAGTTTGTGTACATCACACACATTTCTTTTTACGGGGTCCCAATGGGCTCTCTGTTCTGTTAAATGTAATCCTGAATTGAGCTTGGTGTGCCACCCACTGCACTTTTTATTCATGAAAACATGTGTTCAATGTTTAATCAATGGCAGGGCATAACACGGCCCTAAGTTTCACATTCATATCAGACCCAAACAGTTTCCATTTCCCTTAAAACATGTGACCAGCCATCTCGTTTAGGCATGTTTATATTACATTTCTTTCTCCTTGTCTTCAAGGGGTCTTTGTTCAGAGCTGATGCACTTTTTATTGGAAGACTGACCTTAAGGTCATTTCTGCAAGACATGTTATCAGCAACTCCCATAAGTTCAATCTACTTCTTTGTATATCTTAGCATTTAACTTGACAACCAGAAATTTTTCTTCTGGGGTCTTTAGCCAAAGGTCTTGAGTTCAGATTTTTAAAGGGTCTTTGTTCACAGCTACTGCACTTTTTATGTGAATATTGAACGTTAATGTCGCTTCGGCTGGTTGGCTTTATCTACATCACCCACAGTTTAGATCTCTGGCTTTGTATTTCTTTATTTTTATACTGAACTTACAGGCCAGTTGCCTTGGTGAACCCAGCCCGAAAGGTGGGGGTCATAATTCCAGATACCCAGCAGCTCAGTGGAGAAAAACAACAGCAGCTAGTTACCTGCATGGTACTAAAGGAATTACATTTTCCATTGGCAATGCAAAGTCCGGGCAAACTCAGCCCTTAGTCATTTTTGCAGTAACAAATGCAATGCAAAAATACACTTTGCACAGTTCCCTGAATCAGGGTTTGTGTCGGCAGTGCAAAGTCACATTTCAGCAGTGCAAATTCACTTTGAACCGGGAAAATATTCCATGATTCGGGCCCTGTATGTTTAACATGTTGCATTCCAGATTACATTTAGGCCTGCTGTTCAGAAATACAATCTTTCTTTGCATACTGTATAAATTGAAATAAGTTCACTCTAACCACACAGATAGGCCATAGTTACATAAGGAAGCAGTAATCAAATCTGTCATTTTATATGATGAAATTAGGGGCCTGATTCACAGAACATTTTCCTATGAGATTGCACCACTATAAAACACATCTGTGGATCAGGACCTTAGTCTCTTTCTTCCTGTTGAATGCAATCTGTCCTTCACTTTTTTTTTTAAACATTAATTTCCACATTACATTGTCTGCAGTTGCATTACTTATTTGTTACAGTTATACAATTGTGTACATAGTTGGAGTATGTTAAGCATACATTGTCAGAGTTCTTCATGTTCATCTTCTCTTGCACTTTTATCTACTAGGTATTGCCTGAATCCATCCCAGATAGCTTTCAGCGCCATTTCACAGGCAGTAGTCTAGAGTATACTTTTTTGTTATCATTCAGGCAGATCATGCCTTTCTCCCATTCTTTCAGCACAGGGTGTTCCCTGCCTTTCCAGTGCATTAATATAGCACGCTTCACTAATAGTAGGTCTAGATTCAGACATTTCCGCCAAACTGGACTCATTCAGCACATAATACCCAATACACATGACCAAAGGTCCCAGTCTATAGGCTGTTCTGCCATTCCTCCAAGTGCTGTGCACACGTCAGCCCAGTAGTCAGCAAGCATTTTACATGACCACAACATGTGGAATATGCCTGCCCCTTCGCTTCCATATCTCGGGCACTTTCCTGTTGCTGAGGCGTGCATGCTTTTGAGATGGGTTGGGGTGAGGTGGACTCTGTAAATTATTCTGAAATGTATCAGTCGGTACCTGGAGATGCAGGATATATTTTTTGTCAGTCCACATAATTGTGAACAGTGTGTGACTGTAAGGGTGCTTCCCAGGTCCTGTTCCCACTCTCCCTTAACATCCGGGGCTTAGACTTCGCTGGCTGACAGCGTGATTTTGTAGAGTGTAGAGGCTGTTTTCTTTACTGTACTAGGGGAGAGTACATACCACAAGCTTGGATGCATTGGGGTTCTTCAGGGAAACCCTCCCACATGTTTGATATTGCAGAGCGCAGCCTGAGGTATTGTAAATTCTGTATTGGGGTATCAGCTACAATTACTTTAATATCATCCTAGCTAATGAATTGCTTATCAATAAATAAATCCTTCAAGTGATGTATGCCCTTGTTTCTCCAGTGTGTTGCCAGTTTCACATCGTGCTTTGGGGTAGGTGTGATGCATCCCATACCGTCATGCCTGGGTTATGTAACACAGTGTTTCTGGGGTTGCCTGTTAGCCTGGTCCATCCTCTACATGTTACCAGAGTAGGGTTCATGTGATTGTCATTTCGTGCTTCCCCTTTTGCCAGTTTGTGTAGAAGCCTTGTTGGGTGCTCCCCTTGTGTTTCAAGGGTCATGTGTGATGCATCAGGACCTCTCTCCATCCAGTACACTGCATAATAGGCCTGCACTGAGAGGAAATACAGCTCAAAGTCGGGGGCAACTAGTCCCCCCTGCTCATATGGTCTGGTGAGTCGTTTCCAACTCATCCTTGCCTGTTTGTTCCATATAAACATTGAGCATGCTCCTTGAATCTTGGTAAGGAAGGATCTTCCCAGCCACACCAGCACCGTACTTAACAGGTAGTATAGCTTAGGAAGTATAATCATTTTAATGAATGCTAGGCGGCCCATAAGCAAAATCGGGAGGTGGTTCCAATGGCTAGGTTTAGCACAGAGTATGCCTATAAATTCACCATAATTGAGAGTGTGTGTAAGCTGTGTTGTGTGTGCTAGATCAACACCTAAATATTTCACCTTCTGGGGTGCCCATTTGAGTCTGTGTAATTCCACAGGTCATTTATTCGGATCTGATAGCGAGAATACCTCAAACTTAGCGGCATTCAACCTCAGGCCAGAGTACTCCCCGAATTCTCATACAGCTCTCAGTACCCTTAGCAGGTGTCTCTCTGGATTCCTCACATATAGCATTATATCATCAGCATAGAGAGTTATGAGCTCTATTCTACTGGCCAGTGGTATCCCTGCCTGACTATGCCTTGCCCTCAGTAAGCCAGCCAGCGACTCAATCACCAAGGCAAACAATAGTGAGCACAATGGGCAGCCTTGTCTAGTGCCCCCAGCCAATTCCAGAATTGACAAAAGTGTCCCATTATAACACGCCCTCACGTATGGTTGTGTGTAAAGTATTCGGACCCACTTTATAAAATTCAGACCAAATCCATAGTAGTTTAGGACCCTGAACAAAAAGGGCCAGTATACGGTGTCAAAGGCTTTTTGCATATCCAAAGCCATTGCAAACCCTTTGGTATCTTTAGGGACCTTTGCTAGTATACTGTAGCATCTGTGAATATTAGATGCTGTGGAACTGCCTAGTACAAATTCGGACGGGTGGCTAGTATTTTTGTAAATACTTTCGCATCAGTATTTATGAGGGATAGTGGGCGATATGAGCCACAGTTCTCAGACGGCTTCCCTGGGGGTATGACCACTTCACGTGTTGTATCTGGTAGTCTACCCATTTCTAGCGCTTCGGTCCACACCGTGAGAAGTCGAGGAGGTAATATTTCTGTGAATTCCTTGTAGAATTCTGCACCTAACCCATCCGAACCAGCTGCTTTTTCCCGCCCGGTAGGGCCTTTATGGGCTCTTTTATCTCATTCAGTGTCAGTGGGCTATCCAGGGCGTCTCTAGTATCAATGGACAAAAGAGTGGTGGGTATCTTGGCTAGGTAACTGTCTATTTCTTCTTCCATGACCATGCTTTGGGGAGTGTACAATTTAGCATAGAAGTCATAGAAGACTTCACTAATCGCCTCCTGACTCGTAACGACAACTCTGTCCCTCCTGGTTATACAAGGGATACTCGTGTTTCCCCTTTCCCCGTGCACCATCTGCGCCAATAGTTTACCCGACCTTTCTTGTTCACCGTACATCCGTGCAGCCGCAGGACTGTCCAAGTAGCGTAGTTCTCGGTCTGCTGCTGCTCGGAATTTGTCTAGTAGTATTTTGATGTCAGTCACCATCTGCGCCATTGGGGCAGTCGCGTACTGTTCTTAAAGCTTGGCTATTTCTTCTTCCCTTCTCCCCAGTTCCCTCTGTAAATAATAATAATTTAGCATTTATATTGCGCTATGAACCCTCAGGTATCTGAGCGCTGCTTATTATTGCCCACGGTGTGTGGTGCTCATTTATCGACCTCTGAAGGATGAAAGGCTGAGTTTGGCCCTACCGGGATTTGAACCTGCATCAGCATACTCTGCACAGATCTCAAAGCGAGCACTCTAATCGCTCTGCTAACGGACCAGCTAAATCCCTGAGTACACCCAGTTCCATGGACATGGCAACCCCTCTAATATAGGCCTTGAATGCTTGCTATAGAACTGCTTGATTGGTGACAGATCTGTCATTATATTCAAAGAATTCGGCGACATGCTGTGACAGGCTGGCTTTGTATACTGGATCAGCCAATGCGGCTGCTTTGAAGTGCCACCGAGATCTTTGTGGTACGCCTTCTGGGATAAACATAGACACCAGCACCGGTGAGTGGTCTGACAGTGTCCTAGGCAATATTCTAGCCTCCGTTGATCAGCCCAAGACCCCCTGTGATACTAACCATAAATCTATCCTAGAGTGCATATCGTGAACCGATGAATAAAAGGTGTATGCCCTCTGTGGCCCATGTAGTGTTCGCCAGGCGTCTTTCAACCCCAGATCCGCAATATGGGTATGTATTACATGAGCTTCACCAGTGTCATGATGCCTACCCCCGGAGCACCAGGCCAGGCCCAGCACCCCCGGAAGCAGACATCATGCCCTCGGGTAAAAGCCCAGCGGCCCCTTATAGGGGCTCTTTTGACTCATAAAGGGAGGTGTTTTGTGCACTTACCTGATGCAGACCATGCTGCACGCTTCAGGCCTCCCTGAGACCTGAAAGGGACTATTTTTTCATAGGGACAATTTTTTCACTCGGGCGTGGCCAGGGAAGGATACATACCTAGTTGGGGAAGGATACATACCTGGGACTTCTTTGGAGGCTATTTAAGCCACACCCAGACAGCCGCTCATGCTTCGCGTTGTTCTGCTTCCTGCAGCTTAACGCTCACCGTGTCTGCTCCTGCTCCTGGACTCCAGCCACACCCGCCTCGAACCTGGAAGACCTGCAAGGAAGGAAGAGAAGAGAAAGGTGAAAACCAAGGACTATTTCAAACTTCTTACCTGCATCCGGAATCTTCTCGCCAGCATCCCTGAAGAAAGACTTCAATTTAAAAGCATTGCGTTGCTCGCTGCAGCGCCACGCTTCACTCACCTGTCCTCGAGACATCTCCCGGCTCCATCGCGGCTGTCAGCATCGGACGCCACATCTCTGCACCTAGGGGAGAGAGGAAGAAACAAAAGGTGAGCAGAAGGAACACAGAAGGAAAGCCTGATTAACAGCCATAATACTTACCGGCTTTTCTTCCACATTTCGGGTCGGCGCCGCCCCGTTGGCAGGTACCGTACCCCGGCCCCTATGGGGAAAGGACAAGAGACATTTCTGGGGAATGATAAGGACATTTAGAGGGATCGCCCTCATCACTACTCACCTCGGCAGTTTAACCCCTCGACGCATCGCCTTCATTCTGCACCTGAAATAAAGGACAGATCACAGGTTAGAAAGACAACATAAAGGGGGCCTCACTTGAACTTTGAATTTTCATACTTACGGCGCATCGCTCAGGAAAGTCAAGTGGATTTTGCCAGCGCCATTCTGAAAACCAGTGAAGTAACTGGACGAACGTGCGCCCCTGCACCAGAAGCAGGATGGAGAGTTCATCCTTCCAAACCATAAGGTGAGCTTAAACCGGGGTTTGGAGGAAGTTAGAGAGGAACGAAGGGGGAAAGGGGGGAGCTAGCACACTATTCTGCAGACTGTTAATCCCCTTTCTCATCTGCAGAAGGATATTCCTACGGGCCAGGCAAGCACGATTTGGAGGTCCTGTCCAATCGGTGTTCCGGGTTCTGCGCATCACGCTAGAAGAGGCCACAGCAATCCAGACTAGACCAGCGCCCCCGTGGGAACCAGGTGAGCGTTACAACCAGTCAGTGGTCTAGGTGTATTTGTCGTGCAGTGCAGGTCCACATCAATAAGGTGTTGAATTCCCCTCCACAAATGATTAGAGCAGTTCAGTATTTTCTGAAAACCTTGGTATAGTACTCAGGGTCATCAATATTGGGGCCATTTATGTTGATCAGCAGGACTTTGGTGTTGCCTAATTCGCTGTGTACAACCACATATCTGCCATTCGGGTCACTTTCCGTCATGAGATAAGTAAATGGTAGTGTTCTATGTACAAATATCATGACTCCTCGGGCACTAGTTGAATGGGACATGTAGAATCAGTGGTCCCCCCACCCCTGTGCGATCTTACTTGCTTGATGCACCAATAAATGTGTTTCTTGGAGATTTTGGAGATATATTATCCGTGCTCCTATTCTTTTGACATACGCCGTTACCTTTTGTGCTTTCACAGGCATTTTAATACCCCTAACATTCCAACTTGTTTTATCTCCGCTGGGCTCCTATCAGCCATTTTGTCTCCTTCATACTTGAGATGCTTTCATACCCCAATATTGGATAACTACATTGCAGTAACATATTGCTGTCCGACTGTGTATTATTTTAACTTTAACACCCCAATCGTTCCTCTCTACCCTCTGCCCCTCCCTCATAATTCCCCGAACTTCAATTATTTATATTCCCTCACTTCCACCCCCCCCTTACCCTATTTACTAAATTATGCACTCGCATGGGGGGTCTGCTTCACTGGCGGCCAGGGTCTTGGTACTGATCCTAGTATCTTATCTCTTAACATTTCTGATAATTAATTACGTTACAGGAACACATGATTAAAGACAGCGACATACAGGGTGTTGGCAAATCTACTTGACATTGTCTATTATTCGACCTTATGTTGGAGACCGGGATCAAATCGTTAGTTCATCTTGAGTCGCCTGTTCGGTTCTCTTGGTTGAGAAGTGTCATGTGCTTCCATCATTGTCTCCGGGTTTTTCTTATCAGGCAGAGGAATGTTTGTTTCAACGAAGGTGACTGCTTCTTCCTGGAATGTGAAGAAATAGGTTTTATTTTTGTATTGGATGCACAATCTGGGCGGGTACAACATTGTGTATGGCATCATACGTTCTCTAAGCATCTTCTTTACCCCCGTGAAAGTTTGCCTTTCTTGTTGAACTGCCAGGGTGCAATCCAAGAATATCCAGATCATGCTAGATCCAAATGTGAGTTCTTTCTTGTCTCTAGCTGCCCATAACACCAGGTCTCTGTCCCTGTAGTTCATACGTTTTGCTATTATCGGCCAAGGGTAGGTGCCTGGTTTCGGACGTGTAGCATGTGGTCTGTGTGCGCATTCTACAACAAACATTGCCGACCATCCAGGGTCCCCCAGTAGTTTTTTCAGTCATTTTTCAACTGCTAGTTCCATCAGGCCTTTAAGAGCATCTTCCGGGTCTCCTACTATCTTTGGCCATATTGATCACTGTGATTTGTAGTGGCTTTTCTTGGCTGTAGCCCCTTTGGGCATTGTTCTATGCTTAATGGGCTTTCTTTCTGCTTAGGCGCTATTTTACTGCATCACAGACTTACTGCGGGTTATTTTTGCAGGTGTGACTATTTAACCTTTAGCAGGGAGCTTGGGCAGATGTGGTATATGTGACACGAATCACGCCAGTGTTCTGTAAGGATATTTAGCAAACAGCACAGAGTACAGCGCTACTGCACAAGTAGCAACATTTTTTTTGCAGCACCACCACAAGGGTGCGGTGCATTGCTATATGGGTTAGCAGATTAACAAGGAAAGACAGACTATTCAGTCAAAAACGATTTTAACATATAAGATGCAAATCTATTTTTACAGTTAAAAGCACACGTGTTCATTTAAAAATGCACACTATTTTTCACCTGAAATGCCTATATTGCTAGAGACACATTTGAAAATTAACAGCTAACATATTAACCATTAACCTGACTAATAAAACCTTATTTTAATATAAATCACTAATAAAATGTGTTCTCTACTGCAGAATTAGGCATACTTTAAAAACCATTTAAATGAGTGTGCAGATTTTTTTTTCTTCTCTTCTCTGCCTGATTATCCGTGTTGTTGTGCACAGTAACGGCAGGAAGGAGGAAGTCAGATTTGCAACAATTGCAAATGTATAAGCGAAGCTATTGTTGAAGAATAGGAGGATGAGAGATGATGGATTTCATTGGAACACGTCATAAAGAGGGCTGAGAGGAAAGTTTTAGTGGGCAGTAGCAGGGAAAAAGACAGGCAGACATCTTTCTGCACTACTGGGGAGAAGACCTGGCTGTGGGGGTGTCCTGCTGCAGTCGAGACTGGGGAAAGCTGAAAGAATTACCTTTCCACTGGCAGAGGCAGTCCTATCTGAAAAAGCTGAGAATTCCAGGCAATGACCCCGGCTTGAGAAGGCAAGCGTTCCTTTTTGCTGGAATTAAGCCAAGAGAGCCACATTCACAGAGAGAAGCTTCTGAACAGATAAGGTAATTACCTAACTGGGGGAGCTGTGTGTGTGCACGAAAGTATGCAGTCAGTGTAGAAAAATGAAAGTCCCGTGCGTGTCTTAATCAAGTGCTAATGTTGCAATTTAAGTTCTGTTCTCCGCCACTATAATTGCAGTGTGTCATTGAAAATGCTTTGATTGTTCCATTTTATTGCTGTAAAGAATGAGATCATGTCTAAATGCAACTTTTATAATACAGAAAATATTTGAAAACAGACGGGTGGTTTATTTTCTATTTACCATTACAATGCCAATGATGTGGGGAGATTTTTAAACAGTGCAATGGTCATTTTAAGACAGATGTGTGTATGTCAGAATCAGTATGAATAATTGTGAGTGACTGTAGTATAACTTGTTGGAGGTACATGAGCCAACGGGAAGAGAGACTCTCTGAACATAGCTCCCTACCGTATATAAGGTAGTGGAAATTACCACAAGACTACCACATATAGCTCTCTGTCGTAAATAAGTCAGTGAGTTTGCCCATGGTGGCGCACCAACACTATCACTGGAAATTGTGGTATCTCTAGAATGCAGGTCTGAGGTCTCTCTAGTGATCACACGAAAAATCTAAGCTAAGATAAGGGATTCTGGACATTGGGGCCACAAATATAACAAGGGAATTATGCTCACCAAAATACCACCAACCACGTATACCAAATATGCAGGTCTGGGTGCTGAAATAATGCATGTCCATTGTATTATTGTTGCACATGGCCAAATCTGAATACAAAGAGTGATTATTGCTAAGTTATTTTTCGGCGGTAATAAAATACCGTCAGGCCCCAAATCTCCACAAAATACCCTACATATTTATGGTGCGTTGGCCGGGAAAGTGATCATAGAGTACCTACTGGGTGTGGCAAGCGTGTCTCACACTGCCATTTGCACATTAAAGGGAACCCATTTTATAATAGCAGTGTGCCACTAAAAACGAATTTCAGAATGTCACAAAGGGAAACCACATTCTCAGATCTAGTGCAATATTTAGAGGCAAAGTTATTTGCACATGGGAATTGGTCTTCGAACAGTACCTTAGAATGGAGTAACCGCATTCAGGGTGAGGTGCAGAAAGAAAAACTAGACAATATTTTTGCAGAAGGCAGCATAATTCAGGTCTGCCTTACAAGATTATTGAATGCAGCCGATAAAAGTGCAGAGAAAGACTGTTTAATACGGCTATGCGGCAAAATATGGTTTATTTTAAACAAGTCCCTGCGAATGCAAGAGAATGATACTCAGCTAATTAACAGGTTAAAGACTGAATTAGATGGGGCAAGTAAAAATCAGGAAATGTTGAGAGCAGAATTGGATGTATGCCAAAAAGACATGCAATTAAAATGCAGAGACTTTGATACTCAGTTATCCAAAAGCAAGAAACAATTTGAAGATAGTGAGCAAGAATTGACACACTTAAAAGCCTTAGTGGATCACATTAGGCAGGATAAAGATGAGGTTGTTTCAGAAATGCAGATTTTACAAAAAGAACATTGCGAAAAAGAAGGTGATCTCCAGAGTGCAGAACAAGAAATGATTAAAATGATCCAAGAAAGAGACAAGAGAAATAAAGAGTTCAATGAATGCCAAATGCAAATGTGCGATATGCAGGAGGCAATTAATAAAATGAGTGATGAAAATAATTATTTGCATGATGAAGCCAACAGACTCCTTAAAAAGTGTAAGGACTTAGAACAGCAAATGTGCATTCCCAGGTCCCAGGAGAGGCGGCAGGGTACCACATTCAATGGAGTGGAGGTGAATTCTAGCTCTGCCCAAAGAGCTAGTGCCCCAGTGACAGGACCGGTGACTGAACTTGGTTGCAGCGCCCTTGGGGGATTTGATACTCCCATTGGGGGCAGCCACCAATCTCATACACCTGAAAACAGGATTGAATCACAAAATAGTGCAATTCCATGCATTGCAACAAGTAGCCCCATAAAAATAATGAAATCCATTAAAGCCCTGATCAAACCATTTAAAAAGGGAGGTGAATGCTGCATTGAGGATCACTTAGAAGCGGTGCATGACATTTTTAAAGCGCTCCAGATACCTAAGGAACAGTACAGACAATATTTTCATTTAACTTTAGATGCCCCGACGGCCAGCATCATAAGGGGATTAAATGAACAGCAGAATATGACATGGCTGGAGTTTGAAAAAGAAATTAGGCGTCATTTTTCTCCTTTTCAGTCATTGCAGGAGGCAAAGAAAGTCGCGTACACTATTACTGCTGGACCTAATACATCACCTCGCCAATTTTTACAAGACTTAAAAAGAGCATTCTCTCGCTTTGATGTATCTTTTGACTCAAATTCCAATGAGTTTAAAACCGCATACTTCTATGGGCTACAGAAAGACATCATATCCCAATTGGTCCGTGAATTTGACCGTGACAAGTCCCTTGAATGGATTGTACATCAAAGCACCAAGCTATATGAGGTACTCTATTTTCAGGGTAGAGAAAGTGATAAAATGAAAGATACTAGGCCTAAATCTAAAGAACCCTCAGCCACAGTAATGGAAATCAGGTCAGCCAAAATGTCCCTTGAGTCTGCTCAAAGCCAAGGTAAAAATAATGTGACACCTGAACAAAGGGGTAATCAACAAAGATCGCCATTTCCTGTACCAATGTTCCAATCACATGATCCTAGTAATAGAGAGAGCTACATCAGCCCTAGATATTTAGGAGATAGACCCCGGGTAAGGTACCGGTCTGATATGGCAGGTATGAACAATAACCAGAGACAAAATCAAGATCAAAGAAATGATGGTCCCTACCAGTCATTGGGGACACAGAGCAGATTTGATCCCAGCACCATGATATATGGTAATCAGGATAGGCCCCGATATGTGGATCGATTTACTGATAATGGAAATCAATATAGGGGCCAGTACCCACAATCTGAGAGACAGGACATGAAGCAAAACGTGAACTACAGTCCACGCCAGTACAATGATTCCCCACCAGGGGACTATAATCAAAGGATGGGTGCAACCCGCTCCCCTCCACAAATGAATCAAGAGTTCAGAAACCATCCCAACCGGTATCAATCACCTGAGAGGTATCAGAATAGATCCAATCAGGGGGAAAACAACCAATATCGACCTAGGCCACAGAAAGAGGATCCTAGAGAGGTGGAAAGGTTCCAATGCCTTGAGGCCCAAGTGAAAATGTTAGCTGAGCAAATAGGAAAGCTCTATACAGCGCAAAAACAACCTTCCAAAGAGGGGGCTGATGGCCATAGCAATGACCGGGGGGCTTCCGAAAAGTGACTAAGTACTCATGATAACTGCAGTGCCAAAATGACAGATTGCTCTGATATAACTTTGCATAACGACTCTGAGATGACTAATGGATTAAAAATGAAAGTACCAGTAAATGAAATTGTGATGGAAAGTGTAAATACTTCTAAAAAAGAGGTACGGTTTAACTTAGAGCTAAATAAAACAGTAAAGATTTGCACAAATGAAAAAGAAACATTAGGAATTCCAAAAGAACAAAGGGACAGATTTAAGAAAAATGACTCATGCATGGGGAATACCAGTGAACAGGGAGTAAGTGGGGATGCCATGGCTCCTTCCCTGGGCAAGCAAAACAATGACCAAACACAGACAGAAAAAGGAAATACTCACAAGGAGGGTACAAGTCAATCACCTGAAAAATTCATTGAGCCACATATTTTTGAAGAGGCTGAAAGGGCTGGTATTACACTAAATGATCACAAATGCACAGAATTAAAAAATGACAAATTGCTGAATGATGTTGTGACACATGTTCAGTTGGAAGGTTGTAATGTGGTCTCTGATGTTACCCAGATGGATGGGCGAACGGTGGCCACACTCCAAAAAACCTCTGAACATGGAGAAATGAATAAAATACCTCGCACAGAAATGGGTAAAAAGGAGGGAAAAATGTCTTTTCATTTACCAATGTGCTTAGCCAAAAGTGAAAAAGACCTGAGAAAGGTGAGCCCTGAAATCAGTAAGAATTCACATTTCTTATGTGTATTAGAGGAAGTTGAGGACAGATATTATGCACCCATCACTGTAGAAGAAAAATGCCACACCTTTGCTATGATTGACACTGGCGCACAGGCCACAATTATGTCAGAGGAGCTGGTAAAGAGTATCAATGAAGGGAGGCCTCCACAGAGTCAGATCACAGTGAAGGCAAATCAAGGCCCAGTGCATAACTTTAATGGGGAGGAGGTGCCCATCATAGGTGTAACTGAGGTTGACATAAAAATAGGAAAGCACAGAATGAAACAAGAGGTATTGATCACATCTATTTGTGAAATTCCATTTCTGATGGGGACAGATTGCCTGAAAAGATTGTCTCCTCTCATAGATGGGGTGAATGGAGTGCTGTGGTCCTTAACCAAAAAACCATTGAGGCCTAAGAAACTAAAATCACAAAACAGCAATATAAAAGAATGTCACACCGTTGCCAAAACAAATGATGCTGTGGAGGTATATCTCCAGAATAGCTGCATACCTAGTGTCACTGTTATATTAATGTGTCAAGACAAAGATCAGAGCGACAATGAAAAACTACCTGTACAAATATACTTGGACCCAAGGAAAGATTGGCAGACTGCTATAGATGAGCACACATTACGTTTTTACTTAAAAGAGAATACATGCAAACAGAATATTGTTCCTAAAACAGATTCAGAAAAACACATTACCACTCTGGCAGAGATACACATGGAAGATGAGCAACCATGGGTTCACGTTGGTATAAATGATTATCTTAAAACAATAAAAGCCACTTTAGCGCTTGAACATGAAAGGAGTTTCATTAATGAGAAATTGTTGCAAAAAATTATGGAGAGGGAAGAAATCCCGAAATTTAGGATTAAAAACCAATATGTTTCTGGGTTGGACAGTCCAGACTTTGAAAACCGAATTACAGGCAGATGCATGCTTAAAATTAGCATTGGGCAGAAAACAATTTACCATAATGTATGGATAGTGAGTGGAGCACAAAATGAATTTTACATGGGCAATGACATCATGCACAGAATGTGTATGGTGTTAGATTTCCTTAATCAAAAAATATGGTCACGCCTAGGTGGGCCGGCGCCTGAATTTGAAGACAAAAGAAGGGCTTATCATTGTGCACAACTAGTTCCTTATGCAGTCGAATTACAGATGAGGAAAAATACTATTGTTCCTGCATTTACAAAACAGTTTGCAATAACACTGAAATGCAAAAATGGACAGCAGATGAAAGGCTCTGATGCATTTGTATGCCTGAATGAATCCATAAAACAGCAAGGCCTGGATTATGAATACATTCCATTGGTAGACATTGGTGAAGGAACAGTAAAAATCATGGTAAATAATAAAGGTTGTCAGGACATTCATTTAGAGGAAAACTCTTCATTAGGAATGGCCATACAAAGATCACATTATACGGCAGATTTAAATAACATGGTGATTGGGAATATTCCTGAAAAATATGTAGATGCCAAGGGCGAGTTGCCAGAACACCTGGACTCTCAGCCCAAAGGAATATTTAAAATTCATTCTGTGTATCCTTATGATTCAAATGAGACAGTGTGCTGCCATCAAGAGGATTGCATAATATTTAATTTAAATGAAAATGAAACAGGAAATCAGCCCATTGAAGTGGAAGCTGATCTGCCAAAATATTTGAAAGTGGCAGCTCTACAAAAAGACACAGCCACACAGTTAGAGGAAAGCGCTGAGATTCCTTTACCAGAAGAGTTTCCAGAATTTTCCAGAATGGTAGAAGAGCAGATCTCCTTAGCGGATGCATGTGACAGCGATGAGGATCGACGCAATCTGAGGGAAATATTTATGGAGTTTAAGGGTGTATTTGCAAAAGATGCTTATGATTGTGGTTTAACTGATTTACATGTGGCCACACTACCAGAAGGTTGTAGCAGAAATCCAGTGTTTGTACGCCAGTATAGACTACCGCTGGCATGTTTAGAATCATTGGCAGAGATTATTAAAAATTTGGAATCACGGGGAATAATTAGGCCCATTCATAGCACATCCAATACGCCTATTTTAGGTGTGTTAAAGCCAAATGGTCAATGGCGGCTGTGTGCAGACTTAAGAGAGTTAAATAAAAGAGTACCAGTATCTAGATGGCCACTACCATTCATTGATCAGGGCCTAGCTCAGATACATGGTTCAAATGTATTTACCACGTTAGATCTCACATCTGGATATTGGTGTGTGCCATTGGCAGAGGAGATACAACACCTATTTTCCTTTACATTTGACAGGACTCAATATGCCTGGCTTAGAGCTCCGTTCGGGTACATCAATAGTGGGAGTGAATTTGGCATATTTTTGAGAAAGGCCATGCCGGATGCAGCGGAAAGAGGGACAATAGTTTATGTGGATGATGTCTTGATAAAAAATGAAAACCTTAAAAGCCATTTTGATGAAATAAGACATGTGCTTGGCCAATTGCAGAAAGCAGGCGCCAAAGTATCTTTGCAAAAAGCACAATGGTGCAAGAAAAAAGTGAACTTTCTAGGGCATGAAGTGACTGAACATGGGCTAAATCCACAAAGGAAGAAAATAGAGGCCATACAAAGATTAAAAGATCCTAAAAATGTGAAAGGAGTAAAAAGTTTATTAGGGATGACAGGCTATAACAGAAAGTTCATTGAGAATTATGCAGAAATCACTCAACCATTGACTAAACTGCTTAAACTAAATACTCCCTGGAGATGGGAAAGAGAGCAATCTGATGCAGTGGCTAGATTGAAGGAATGTCTTGTAAAGGAACCATGTTTAGCATACCCCATAAAGGACAGGGATTTCTTTATAGAAATAGGCTTTTCTGAACATTGTATGTCAGCAGTGTTATCACAAAAACACGATTTGAATCACAAAACCATTGCATATGCAAGTAAGGCATTTTCCCAAGTTGAAATGAAATTTAATGAATGCGAAAAGGCCCTATTAACCACTGTGTGGGCGCTACAACATTTCCGCCCCATTGTTCAGGGAGAAAAGGTGATTATTGAAACAAATCATCAACCTTTGCAATTTTTAGAGAGTAAAAGAATTAGATCAGGCAATCTAGCGCAATCCAGAATCACTTCATGGACACTGGCATTACAAGGTTTTCCCGTAGAAGTAAGATATGGACAAAATAAAAAGAGCCCAATTGCTCAAGGGTTAGCTGACTTACATGACTGTGCAGCTGAACAAATAACAAATGAAATGGATGTGGAAGCTAGTTTACAGGAATTTGAACAATCACCACACAAAGCTTTTGATGAAAAAACATGCAAGGATTTGCCAACTGTATATGTGGATGGTTGTGCTTTTCACATTGAAAATGACAGTAATAAACAATTAGTGGCAGGAATAGGAAATGTCTGGTTGAAATGTGAAGGCGTTCCTAGTATAGGGATGAGGATTGGAGATAGGAGCAGTCAGGTGGCGGAATTGGCAGCCATCTATAAAGCAATTGCTACTGCAGTTGATAAAAAGTTCAGTGAAATTGTCCTGGTGACTGATTCTGACTATGCACGGAATAGCTTTGTGGAGTATTTGCCTGGTTGGAAAGCAAGAGGCATGGTTACATACAACAAAAAGCCACTTAAACATGGAAAAATGATACAAGCCATAGACAAATTGGTGTCAGAAAATAATTTAACAATATACTGGAGAAAAATTCGTGGGCATTTAAAAACACCAGGAGAGGATAAGGAGGGAAATGATAAGGCAGACCATCTGGCTAAGATTGGGGCTGTGATGGGAGAATTGCTACCTATTGATTATTTAATGGGTGAAATACAAATTGATGCAGTCACACGTTCTAAAGCACCAAAGGAGGTAGATCAACCGGTGGTGCAGTGGAGTCATGACACGCCAGACCAAGATTTGATTGAGGCACAAAAGAATGATCAAATTTTAGGAATCTATTATAATCATTTGATAGATCCTGAACAAAATCCTTTAACAGAAAATGATTGTATGGGAAAAGAAGAGTTGAGGGTGTTATTAAAGAACAAAACACGAATTAGATTACAGGATGGACTCATGATTAGAGAGTCCATAACAGGGCAAATACAGTGGGTAGTACCCCTTTCATTCAGAGGACTAATGCTACACCATGCACACGATGCCATAACTGCAGGCCATAGAGGTTCACAAAAGACATTAGAAATACTAAAAGATTATGCTTACTGGCCACATATGTCCCAAGATGTGGAATTATATACTAGAGGATGTCTAGTATGCGCCCAATTTAAACCTGCTTCACCAATGCATAGAGCACCATTGATGAAAAGAGGCCTAACTCTCCCATGGTCAGATTTGCAAATAGACTATGTAGGTCCTTTAAAAAGGTCGAGCAGGGGACACCGCTATATTTTGAGTGTGGTATGTTTGATGTCAAAGTGGATTGAGTGCATTCCCGCACCAGATTGTAGTGCGCAAACAGCAGCCACATTGCTGGTGAACCATGTGTTCTCAAGGTTTGGGTTGCCACAAAGAATTGAGTCAGACAGAGGAAGTCATTTCACAAGTACTCTAATGAGTAAGGTATGGCAAATACTAGGTGTGAAAAGGAAACTACATATCGCATATCGGGCGGCGTCTTCAGGTACAGTTGAAAGAAGCAATAGGTCTGTTGTGGATATTTTAAAGAAATTTGTGGCAGAAGCAGGTTCCAGCTGGGATTTGCGTTTACCATTGGTTTTGATGGCAATCAGGTCGACTCCTGCCAAAGCAACAGGTGTTAGCCCCCATGAGGTCTTAACAGGTAGGAAATTGGTGTTACCACAACACCTACTATACAGAACACATGAGCAAACTCTAGTGAGTGCATCCACAGTTCATGAATATATTGATGAACTGAGGAGGCATTTGCAACATGCATTTGCTTTTGTGCAGAGAAATCTGGAAAGAGCTGCTGACAGTGCTAAGTCATATTATGACAAAAAGACATCAGTAAAGAAATACAATGTAGGGGATCAGGTGTACAAGTTTCATTTTGGAAAAAGTAAACAGAAAAATTCTAAATTTCTGGCAGCCTGGCAGGGGCCATTTCGAATTATAGATAAAGTCTCTCCTGTAGTGTATAAAATTTTGAAAAATGAAGGTGAAACAGCAATAGAGCAGTTTGTCCATGTAAATCAAATCAAACCATGCCATCCCAGACATGAGATCAGGCAGCTTGAGCATGTGGAAACGGATAGAGTCCCTTGAGAAAATAAATGGGTGTGATCAGGAGGCAGTGACAAAGAAGTAAAAAAAAAAAAAAAAAAGTTGATTGTTATGATGGCACATAAACACTATAATATATGTGAAAATATATAATATAAATAAATAAATAAATAAATAAATAAATAAATAAATAAATAAATGCACATATAACGGAAGCTCGTGGTTGGTGTGCAGAGAGAAAGTGTATTAAATATTGAATGCTGTTTTATATGTGTTTGTTTTCTTTTAACTTGTGTTTAATTTCAGAAAAAAAAAAAAAAAAAACGAAGTATTTTTACCAAGCATGTTTTATTTTTGGCAAAAGGATGAAGTTAGTATTGTGCTATGTACTTAATCTGTTTATTTTCTATTTTGATTTAGACAATTAACATTATTTGATCGGAGGTTCCGGGATCAGAGGCCACGGGAGACGATGGAGTCCTGGAGTCCCCTGGATGAAGACCAAAAGATGCCTGCCTCCAGGTGGAGGTGAAGACAAAATAACCGGAATGCCAAAAGAGATGACTACTGTGGATTCAAGATTGCCAAGATGAAAGAGTACTCGAATGAACCGAATAACATCGCTGGTCGGGACATACCAAAAGAGACAAAACAAAAGTTCCGGCATATGAAGTTCCACGTATTTATTATTTTAATTATTTATTTTAACTTGTTATATTACTTATTTGTTTTAGTTAGTTGTTTTATTTCATTGTTTTTAATTGAATTGGAAAATTTAAACTTAAAGTAATGCCACTTCCACTGAGAAGGCAAATGTGGAACATTTTATGGACTTATGGACTCAGATGAAATATTGATTGCAAATTTTCATTGATGCACATGAATATTCATTTTGTTGGATTGATATATTGTATAAAAAAAAAAAAAAGAACAAGTTGTTTTTAGGAATTGGCTTGGATTATAGCCAAGTTCTAAAAACAAAAGGAGGGTATATGTAAGGATATTTAGCAAACAGCACAGAGTACAGCGCTACTGCACAAGTAGCAACATTTTTTTTGCAGCACCACCACAAGGGTGCGGTGCATTGCTATATGGGTTAGCAGATTAACAAGGAAAGACAGACTATTCAGTCAAAAACGATTTTAACATATAAGATGCAAATCTATTTTTACAGTTAAAAGCACACGTGTTCATTTAAAAATGCACACTATTTTTCACCTGAAATGCCTATATTGCTAGAGACACATTTGAAAATTAACAGCTAACATATTAACCATTAACCTGACTAATAAAACCTTATTTTAATATAAATCACTAATAAAATGTGTTCTCTACTGCAGAATTAGGCATACTTTAAAAACCATTTAAATGAGTGTGCAGATTTTTTTTTCTTCTCTTCTCTGCCTGATTATCCGTGTTGTTGTGCACAGTAACGGCAGGAAGGAGGAAGTCAGATTTGCAACAATTGCAAATGTATAAGCGAAGCTATTGTTGAAGAATAGGAGGATGAGAGATGATGGATTTCATTGGAACACGTCATAAAGAGGGCTGAGAGGAACGTTTTAGTGGGCAGTAGCAGGGAAAAAGACAGGCAGACATCTTTCTGCACTACTGGGGAGAAGACCTGGCTGTGGGGGTGTCCTGCTGCAGTCGAGACTGGGGAAAGCTGAAAGAATTACCTTTCCACTGGCAGAGGCAGTCCTATCTGAAAAAGCTGAGAATTCCAGGCAATGACCCCGGCTTGAGAAGGCAAGCGTTCCTTTTTGCTGGAATTAAGCCAAGAGAGCCACATTCACAGAGAGAAGCCTCTGAACAGATAAGGTAATTACCTAACTGGGGGAGCTGTGTGTGTGCACGAAAGTATGCAGTCAGTGTAGAAAAATGAAAGTCCCGTGCGTGTCTTAATCAAGTGCTAATGTTGCAATTTAAGTTCTGTTCTCCGCCACTATAATTGCAGTGTGTCATTGAAAATGCTTTGATTGTTCCATTTTATTGCTGTAAAGAATGAGATCATGTCTAAATGCAACTTTTATAATACAGAAAATATTTGAAAACAGACGGGTGGTTTATTTTCTATTTACCATTACAATGCCAATGATGTGGGGAGATTTTTAAACAGTGCAATGGTCATTTTAAGACAGATGTGTGTATGTCAGAATCAGTATGAATAATTGTGAGTGACTGTAGTATAACTTGTTGGAGGTACATGAGCCAACGGGAAGAGAGACTCTCTGAACATAGCTCCCTACCGTATATAAGGTAGTGGAAATTACCACAAGACTACCACATATAGCTCTCTGTCGTAAATAAGTCAGTGAGTTTGCCCATGGTGGCGCACCAACACTATCACTGGAAATTGTGGTATCTCTAGAATGCAGGTCTGAGGTCTCTCTAGTGATCACACGAAAAATCTAAGCTAAGATAAGGGATTCTGGACATTGGGGCCACAAATATAACAAGGGAATTATGCTCACCAAAATACCACCAACCACGTATACCAAATATGCAGGTCTGGGTGCTGAAATAATGCATGTCCATTGTATTATTGTTGCACATGGCCAAATCTGAATACAAAGAGTGATTATTGCTAAGTTATTTTTCGGCGGTAATAAAATACCGTCAGGCCCCAAATCTCCACAAAATACCCTACAGTTCCCATGAGCTAGGGTGTCTTTCTGTTGTCCTTGCTTCTTCTAGTGTAGAGGCGCTTGGTTTCCTTGTTGGTTCCCAGATTGGTCTGTGCACCTCGATATGATGGCAGTTCCTGCAGCTGAGTTCGTTGTGTCTTGCCCTTAAAATGTAACTAATAAGTTTCGGCATGTGTTACGGTCATGTGTGTATCCCTTCAATTTGCAGTTCCAGGTAGTTTCCCTGCAAATTGTTCAAGGTGTCCTTATGTGTTGGGGAACATACAGTTCTCTTTGCTGATTGCCAGAGGTTTGTATGTTGAGTAATCTTTTGGTTACCCTTATGTCCCCTTGTGTGGATTACACCAGTGCTCCCTTTCACAGGTTGCAGTTGTCGTGTTCACCACGATCTGATGGGCGATTGTTATTGCTGGTTTTCTTTGTAGTTCAGACCCAGAATGTGGCTAGTGCATGGCCGTTCGTGCCATGACCGTTGGAAGCAATGCAAGAGTCCCTGTGTCATGCGTTGGTTTAATTAGCGCTCCCAGGCAGACTCCTTGTGCTCTGTGTGGCTTATCTCCCCCAGCGGGGGGGTCGGCGTGCTCTAGGTGGGCGTTTCAGTGCCCTCTCGGGTTATGCATCAGCAAGGTATGCTGGTGTAACTCGTCCTGCACTCTTTCAGTTGCCCTCATGGCCTCCTTACCCAGGGTTTGTGTCTTGCATGGTCCTGTATGCACCTTCTGTAGCCAATGTCCCTGCTCGGGTAATATTTAGTTGCAGTATTCACCTGCGTTATGAGGGCATTGGGGTATTAGCATCTAAGTGCCCTAGGGGCCTTGTGGTTGCCACTCTGCTTGCAAATGCTCCCGTATACCCAGCTCTGTCCTCCCCGCAGTCCGCTTACCGTTGCTTCGACAGCGCTCTGGAGTCGCGGTTACTGCTTATTTCAAAGTCGGATGCCGGGAGTAGGTTGCTCTGTCCCCTGATGTCTTGCTGCAGCGGGGACTGTGGGCCATGGCTTGGGTGGCTCCATCTCGTTTTGCCAAGCGGGCTGCTGTGGAGTCGGTAGCGTCTTCCTGTGCTTAATTGCTGGGTCCCTTTGTGGCTTGCACCATGAGGGTGGCTAGTGCATGTGCGTTCGTATTATGGCCGCGATGAGCAGTGCAAGGGTCCTCTTGTCATGCGCCGGTATAATTAGCGTTTCCAGGTGGCCTCCCTGTGCTCTACGAGGGTTGTCTTTCCCTGCGAGAATGTTGGTGTGCTCTAGGTGAATGTTTCATTGCCCCCTCGGGCTGTGTATCAGCAAGGTGCGCCGGTGTAAATTGTCCTGTACTCTTTCAGTTGCCCTCACTTCTTCCCTACCAACATCTCTTGTTCTGCATGGCTTTATATATATATACCTTCTGTTGCTGATGGCCCCGCTCGGGTAGTGTTTAGTTGCAGTGGTCACCTGTGTTATTTGGGCAGTGGTATATTAGCATCCGAGCGCCCTTGGGGTCACGTGGCTGCCACCCTGCTTGCATCCGCTCCCGTATTCCCAGCTCGGTCCTCCCTGCAGTTCGGCTTACGGTTGCTTTGACACCGCTCGGGGGTCACAGTTATTGCTTGCTTCAATGGCGGTTGCCGGTGGAAGTCGCTCTGTCCCTTGATGTCCTGCTTCAGTGGGATCTGTGGGTGCTGGGTCAGGTGGCTCCTTCTTGTTCCGCTCAATGGGCCGCCATGAAGTCAAAAGCGTCTTCCTGTGCGCTGTATCGTTCCTGTATCTGGTGGCCTTTTCAGTCTCTCTGTGAGCAGGCGGGTCTCTCCAGGCCTCCGCTCAGTCAGTCGCTTCAAGGATGGCATCGGCTATGGGTAGCAATGTGATTCCTGGTGTTGGGTGCGGGGTTCAGCCCTGAATTGTTCCAATTCTGGTTGGATGGTCATGCAGGCCTCCAACAGGCGGTGCCTGCGAGGGCGCCTGGTTTCCTCCTAGGAGGCCGCTCGATGCTCCATCAAAAACTTGTTAGAAATTCGGATTCACCATTTCAATCCTTACGATTTTTGTGTGTGCCTGGACAGCACCTTCATACGCCTTCTTGTTCAATTATATCAGAAACTGGGTGATTTCCAGCAGGTTTTATGCCCCAGACCGAGGCTCACAACTGGAGCTCACATAAAGAACTGCATCCAGCTATGTGCCCCTTCACTTTATTTCTTAAATGAAAAGGCATTATTCCTCCTTTTTAGCTTCCAAATGCGCAACTACTTCATCCCATGTACATTGCCGCAATTTTTAAATCTGCCCATGTGTAATGTATTTCTTTAATATTACATTTGAAACGATAAGAGTATCCACGCATAGACCAATATTTACCATGCCAAACCAATGTCCCCTTTAATGCTCCAAGTAGGCCTTTGCATTCAAATGTCAATTCATTTGTGAAAAGTAAGTGTTTTTCTCCACCTGCACACTTGTCCATTTAAGTATAATTTAACTAGGGCCATTTCTTTCCATGTCACTAGGTCTTAAATCAGAAAAAGACATGTTTTGGACTGGCCTGCATTTTCCAATGGATAGCACCAGCCAGCTTCACTCTGAAATACTGGCCTTGCCGCTTTATTTTTGACATTCAGGGGCTATATTCTACCTCACATTATTCCCTGCTCTGTCTACATCAAAGCACTTATCCTTTGAATATGGTTTATTGTTGGTTAGGCTGCAACTTAAACCTCATTTCCCTTCTGCATATGCTTATGTTTTCAGTGTCATGCCGTGTATGTGTCCATTCTTCAGAGTCAGATTCAAAGGTTACAACAGAGGTCATTTGTCACGTGCATCTTCTTGACCCTGCTGCCCTGATCCTGGAGTGTCGGTAACTAGTTGCTTTCCCCTTGTACCGTATCCCCCCTGTTGTCCTTATTATGAATTGGGGTTTGTTGGTTTTTCTCCAATTGTTACACGGACTGCTTACCTGCACTTTAGGCATCCTTCCCTTAGCTTCTACAGTCTATTATATTTCTTGCTCAAAGTTTGTTTCTTTGAAATCAGGGAACGTAATGGATATGTCATAGTAGCCCCATCTATTGTAATTGCCACAGTGATGCTCAGGTGATCACATTACATGTGGGCTTTTCCTAAACTCCTGCATCAGCAGTGAGAGATAACAGGGGTTGACACACTTCTAAAGGTTTGTTTTCAAGTACACTTGTATAAGTCTGAGCACTATATGTTGGCTTAGGATGTTATATTATGCTGCTAGTGATTTCTCTGTTGCACCCTTGGCTCCAGGAATCAATCTATGTATGTTGGGCCCAGTTGATTGCTAAAGGTCCGATATGCTTCTTCTTCCAAATTCTTGGTTAGTCCCAAAAAGTATTTGGTTAGGCTATCTCTATTCAGCTTGATTGGGGAAAAGTCTGGAACCAGATTTGTGCCCTGATAATTGGGGCTCACATACGTGGCTCCTTTAGTTGGAGCATTAGACTGAAATGTTAATGATGGTGTGCTGGCAGTTCCACAGGAACTTTTCATTTGGCAAATCCTGTTTTGGGTTTAGTGGGGCATTACTCTTTGCCTTTTCTGTCTGCAATGCCAGGTTCTTCACTGACTTAATCTCAGCAACTTGAAGGCTAGTTATTGTTTTGCAGGATTACCTTTCTGCTTTTTCAAAATGGTTGGTTCTGTGTGCCACAACCCTGTCACACCTTCATTCCCTGATCTTAAACCAGTTGGTGAGGCTTGTCATCTAAATAATTCACAAGCTGTTTGTGAATATCTTGGATGTTAACCCATTAAGGATTGAATTCTTTAAATGTTTTGATCTCAATCACGGGGACGCCCATATTTGGGTCTGTTCAAATTCTACAGGCGAGTGCTTAGTTCCCTGTTATTGATTATACTGACCACTTTGCTTCCTGCATTGAAAAATGTGCCAACAATTATTTCCAGACTTCGGGCCTCATTAGGACCCTGGCGGCCATGTAATGAACAGTGCTGTAAGAGACCGGCACCATACATTACAGGCCACCCTATTACGAGGACTGCTGCGGGACCCGCTTGCAGTCCAGGATGCTAACAACGGGCCCGTAATTAACTTGCCCATTGTTAGCATCCTCCTCATTCCCATTGAGCCCTATGGAGGCTCAAATGGAAATGGGGATGTACCGGGACCAGGTCCCGTGAAAGGGATTTACCGGGCCCTCCAAGGTCGAAATGGCCCGGTAAATCCCCTTTTGCGGGACCCGGACCTGGTACCCGGTATGGGGGTAGCCATGCCGATTTTAGTGGCATGGCTACCTCCATACTTGTAATGAGGCCTTCATCTTTGTATCTCTTTCAAGAGGAGATCTCTTGTTGCGCTCAGCATAGAAAAAAATTAAACACTAAGTATCAGCTTTTCATGGAGAGAATGTCATATAATCTTGCTCACCTATAAATCCCAAAGTCACAATGTTATCTCTGCCAATTTACGATATTCCTCAATGGAAAGGCTCCCAAACCTTGGTGGATTTTGGTAAATATATCCTTAAGAGATTTGATAATATTAGTAGGCTTGTTGGAACAGGGATTCTTTTCATATCTGCTTTTGGCGTGCGTGCCTCAACTGTTCCGGTTTCGGATTATCCCATGATTGTTCAAGCATTGTGCGTTGGCTCGGCTTTGTCCAGGAAGATAGATACAGCTATCACACTCCCAAGTCTGACCGTGCAAACAACTCTTTCACTTTCTTGTTTTTTGGAGAATGATTTAGCTGTCACCTGTGTCACCTGTTCCTGAACACATAGGTATGTTGAGCATATAGCATTGGGTGTTTGTAATGTCGATAATATGCCATAAATCCACGAAACACGAGAACACCATTTATTATGACATTTTATTTCAAGCTTTATTGCATGTGACAACACCATTCAGTATAACATCATGGACATGTCTTGTATCAAACACAAAGATGCCTGACACATACTAAATCACCATGCTAGCTCACTAGGCCGATGCAATGTGTGTCAGAAATAGAAAGCAACTCAAAAAGCTTATATATATATATATATATATATATATATATATATATATATATGAAGAAAACAGAAACAAGGAAAAGATCATGGAATTGTATTTTGTCAGAATCCACTCTGTAATGCACTAGCTTTAGCCTAAATTGTCCTTGCGAACGAGATAATGACAATTACCCAAATGTACATGTTAGTTGCACTTGTATAGGTCTGTACGACTTCTTCCAGGAGCTGATTCAGCAATCAGTGTTCCGTGATATACCTAGATTTTTACATCATAGACCTGTCAAAATATGGAGCAAATCAAGTACAGTAAAAATTCGTGTGCTTTACTTATTAATTTTAAAAATGAAAAATGTATAATACAAAATATAGATTAAAACATCAGACTGCTTAATCATTTTTAATGATTACATGTGGAGCGAATAATTATATAGTTCATAAAAAAAATCACTTAAGAAAGACAAACTGGGCAGATAATGGACGGGAGGAGGTATTGGACAACTTCCTTTATTATGTAGAGAAAGATTTTGCTAAAGGTGAGGTGAGGTGCAACCTTCGAAAGCTTCCGAGGCCTTTGCCTCTGTTACAATATGCATTTCCTCATCAGTACAGCCTGGTCGTTAGTGGCAAGCCTCCTATAATTTACGCCTGAGCAGGGGTTTTCAGTGATCTGTAGTCAGAATGTCGATCTACAAGGTTAAATGCATTAAGTCACCACTTAAATATACACTATCCAATGGAGGTTGCCATTTGCACCTCTAAATGTTTTACAGTGCAACATTTAACTCTAAGTGTCAAATTCTCAATACTATTTTTGGGGCAAGTATTAGGATGCACAGGGGCATTCCTTTCACTGGAGCCAAACATGTTGTGCAAAATGTACAATGAGTATCTGAAAGTATGCATCAAACATACAAACACATTCACATTCCCTGTTACTGCTTTGAACCAGGGGCGTTGCTAGGGCGGGGCTAAGGGGGCTATAGCCCCTGATCTTTTGGTTGTAGCCCCATATAGAATCTCAGGAGCTACAGCCAAAAGACTAGCTAGCCCCCGGTCCCAACAGTTCTGACATCAGCTTAGCCCCGGGTCTTTTCCAGACCTAGCAACTCCCCTGCTTTGAACAATTGCTCATATCAAGGGGTGTTTCTGTGCATTGAAGTGCATCCTGAATTCACAAATGGCACGTGCTTTAAAAAGTGCAGACAACAATCACATTGCCCTGAACATGATTGCAACAGGCACAGGGTGTGCACAGTCCATAAAGAGACACTTCTGACTCTGGAGTGCACTATATTTTCAAATGGTGCAGCACAGGTTTCGGAATTGGCCGATTTGAATGAACATATTTCACTGTATGGCCTACTTGACCGAATTTAGGCTATACGAATTGATCGTACAGCCACAAATTCGGTCAATTAGCCCATACGGTTCCATTATAGCAAACAAGTGGAACAGGGGGTGCTGGGGTGTCCCCGCTCCTCTTGCTCTCTATAATGGGAACAGTGGTTGCAGCGGTATCCCTGCTGCTGGACACTGCAAGCCGGGGACTTTAAAAATAAATGTCAATATAACAGAGAAAGGAACACTGCAGCGTCAGTTCTGACATGTGTTGCAGGGACGGACTGACGCTGCAGGGTCAGAATGAAGGCTGATGCTGAAAGGTAAGTGTGGGGAGGGTGGGGATGTGTTGGGGGTGTGAGGTGGTGGGAGGGGGGTTCATGGATTAGTTGATTTTGGCTGCAGCTAAATTGGCTTTGCGGCGAAATTGACTGCGATCAATTCTGCTGCGAACAATTGTGCCACTGTCAAATCCTACCAATCCCAGGTTTCAACTGCTGCTGTCACATTTACATTCCTACCACTGAAATAGGGATATACATGCTTTCAACTTCATTCAGCATTCCATAAGGACAGCCCTTATAAGGCCCCATGACTGAAAGTACATTTTCATGGCTAAATGTTTACATGCTCCTCCTCCTCCTCCAATTATTTATCATTGCCATCTTACAAAAGATCCAACTAGCACAAGCAAAGATGGCGAGATTTTATTTAACAAAAGTGCAGTTTAGTTGTGCATCGCAATGCTGGAGGTCTTTGGCATTTATGCATTGAGCTATATGCACAGTACAAATTCAGGCTCACGGGCGAGCATTACACCGCAGGAGCCCAGACGAGTCACATATGTTATAAGGATAAAGGAAGATAGAACAAAACATGCAGTAAGAACAGATACCAAACTGAGAAAACAGCACGATGGGGGGCAATACAAATGGAGCCAAAGAAATAGAATGAAACAGTGAAACAAGAAGAAGGAACTGGAAGAGTGAAAGGGGATGTTATCCAAAGCAAAGAGAAATATAATCATTGAGAGTAGGAGGGAGGCTTCAGGCAAAGGATATCAGCAAGCAGGACAGCCAAGGAAGACTGCCAAAGGCGGAATCCAGGCAGGCACCACTGCACAATGTCAGTGGGCCATTGCAAACATGAATGCGAAACAGTGAAGGACACCCAAGGCGAAACATAATGAACAGGCCGCACACCACAGCTACGGAAAATGCTGGGGGAAGATTGGAAGGTTTAAATCAACAGTGCAATGGTTTATGTGGAGATATCAAAACACAAGCTACACGTATGCATTGCTATGCACATGTCATGACGTAAACAACAAGTGATGCCAATGCAATAAGACACAGATTTGCATTAATGCCTTAAAAGCTGTGGGACTTCAGGAGCTTAAAGGTTTTGATAGTATACACTTTTGAACATGGACAAACACAAAACACGTGTATTGAATCTAAATCCTAACTTTTTTTAAAGCATCAAATGTTTTATTAACACGGCAATTGGACAATTAGGGCACGGATATATAAGATCATTACTAATGGAACTCATCACATGAAGAAAGTGAACCTAGATGGAGAAAAAAAACAACACAAATAAACGTCTGAATGAAATACGATTTTCACCTTGGAGGTTAGTGACGTCATGACATGGCTACATTTAATGCTGAGAACCAGTAAATGACTCTCAAGCCTGCCTCACTACATATGATAATATTCATAATAAATAATAACTGCAGTAAGCACCTCATTTCATTGTGGTATTCGTTCAGTGTGGAGTCTGAACAATTGCTCTGCTGGCCTTTCACTGACACAAACACATTTCAAGGATCTGCAAAGACGCTATTTGATTTTAAGTTTTGTATACATTTACATTTTAATAACAATGATACTTTTTTGAAGCAGCAGCTGATCACGGTGTAGTTTACAACATGTGGTAATGCCATAAGCACAAACAAGATACGTAGACAAAGAGAAGGAATCAAAACAGTTTTAATTAAAATGCATACCTGTAGTTCAGAACAGTACTATTTTACAGTGTATACAGCATGTTAATAACACGTACCATGCTGTATGCTGCAAAGATATGATTAATTACTAGCTGTATACCTCAGGGTCCACCAAAATAGGTCAGCAAAGTTGGAAAACACGTTTGGTACATATTCACATGCATAATCATTGAGACATATGTGTCCATGCAAAGTTTCGACCAGAAGTTAACCCAGCTGTAAATAATGTACTGGGCCAGCAAGTGTGCAATGTAATATCCACACCCTGGCTTAACATGATATCTACAACTACATTGAGCATTAGGTAGTGCCACACCTCCAGTTCACTGCATTTGGTTCCAACTAAAGAGCCAACCAATTACTGTTTTCCTTTATTTAATTTTCGGTATTTGTTGAGTGATACCTTTGCTTCTTGAAGGATAGTAACTCATCAATAAGAAAGTACCAGGCCCCTCTGAGCGTTTACAATCCAAAGTTGGGCTCAGTAATTGCACAGCTGATGTCAGGAAGAAAAATGAACAGACAGAACATTTTTTTACAGTTTGTGCACACTCACCTATGACGTATTTGTTCTACAGATTTTTTCTAATTTGACATGTGCCTGTAACATTCATGGAATAAACACAACAGGAATCTGTCATCCAAAACACCATCCACACAGAGGCACAGTCACAATTGGTGGGGGATGGCTGTGATCCTATGGGTAAAGAGCAGTGGGGCAATTCTACCGAAATCTATCGGGTTACTCACATTTGATGCATTGGTTAAATTAGATGAACATTAGATTTACGCTGCCATCCAATGGGTATTAAATTAAAGGAGATAACTATGATAATCATTAATGTTAATAATTCTTCCGAAATCCCTATTATGTGAGATAGTCAAATTATTCTTTATACCTTAAAATCGTCTCCTTCAGCTACCCAGTGACTTCTCTCAACAAACAGCTCCATGAACTGCATTCTTCTGTAGGTAGAGTTTGATGCTCATCTATATCCTGAGATCTAATACAGGATTGCGCTAAGGATGGGGGTCCGTCCTGTCATTTCAGGCATGCAAGTGTTTGGATGAATAAGGCTTTCACTGATAGAAATTGGTCTGTTTTCTGAATCTTAATATCTTAATGACATTTGTTTTTTTTCTTTTTAGGAAGACGTACATGTGTTCACATTTGTATGCCACTTAAGGTTTGACATTGTTACTCACACTTAGCCTCTGGCAAACACGTGTAAACTTTGCGTTAATGGATCTTTAAGAGAAGAGAAGGCACTGCTGAGATGCCTGTTGTAGTTGTGTCTGTTAGAGAATTTATGAGATATATAATGGATGCAATAGGTGCATTAACGTTTGACGTTAATATTGAAAATGGGAAGGTGAGTAGAGTGTGTAAGTTAGATTTACTTAGGACACGTAAGTGCTATGATATATGATATGATATTTTATTTGTATAGCGCCCATACACCGGTGTTTCAGAGGGTGACGAGCAAGGGAGGGGAAACAAGGGAGGACAAAACAACGGTCTAAGTAGGCCCAGTGACATTGAAAACGTGCAAGTACAGGGGAGATGGAAGGGGGAAAGTGCAAAGGGCAGGGGGGAGTGGAAAGTGCTGAACATATGATAGAACTACAACAGTTAGTGCGGCCAGCAGGCTGTAAGTGCGAAAATAAGGTGCAGACAACAGGTGTCTGATAAATGATTTAAGGGGACTGTAGGGTTGCAGATACAGACCCAAGTGCAGGGGTTGCCAGGTGGCAGTGCGGGTGTGTGGCTGGGAGGGCAGGGGTCTGGACCAGAAATCAGAGGGCAACAAGGTGTCTGGTGCCAAAGCAAACAGATTAGCAGGAAAGAGGAAGAGCGAAGGCAGAAGCAAAGAGGAAAGTCTTGAGGTGCTTCCGGAACCGAATATGGTTCTCCTCAAGTTTCAGAGAGGGAGGGAGGCTGTTCCAGAAGGGAGGCACCAGCCGATGAAAGGGATCTACCCGGAACTCTTTGGTCGCAGAAGCGACCGACCCTGAGGGAGTTGGAGTTGGAGGTGAAGGCGCAAAGAGCTCAAGTAGGAATGTATTTACGGAGGGAGTGTTGAAGGTATTGTTGACCCAGGCCCCAGAAAGCCTTGTGGACAATGCAAAGGGTCTTGAACTTAATCCTTGCATCCACTGGGAGCCAATGAAGAGATTTCAGGGCTGGAGAGATACGATCCCAGGGCTTGAAGCCAAGGACAAGTCTTGCAGTCCTGTTCTGGATGAGCTGTAGAGGACAGATAGTGGTTGCAGGCAGATTTAGAAAGAGGCTGTTGTAATAGTCCAGCCTAGAGAGAACCAGAGCTCTGGAGACAGTGAGCTCACAGTCTCAGGTGCATAAATATTGATGGGTTTTAAAAACCCAAGTAAAATCAAATGTGAACAACAGTACCTAATAAAAAAGAAAACAGTAGTAATAGTGGCCTGAGCATGTAGCAGAAGTGATTTGGCCTTGAGAAAAAACAATTATTCTTCGTGCAAGTTAGAACAGGATGGAAGGAAAGGGATGTAAATGTAACATTACTCTGAAGGTAGCATGAAATTGTGCTAAACAGAATCCTGTTAAAAGGTTGCCATGGGTCGAGGTAGGAGCTGGAAAATTAAACAAGCCTGCACGTGATGTGGTGAGAGGTGTCATCATATGAAGAAGATGGGGACATTTAAAGAAAATGTACAGAGGGGTGTGGGGAAATGAAGGGAGTTAAAATAGAGGAAAAAAGGGGGTTAAGAAAACTTGGTGGTTGGAGTCGGAGCTGGCTGACGGCTGGGCTAGGAGTTGGAGTTTAATGAAGGCTGTGACTGGGAGAATTTGAGGTCTGGCTTAGGGGCATTGGTCTCACTAGAGCTGAGGCATTCCTAGCTAGAGATTGCTGGCTGTGAGCGTGGGTGAAGAAAAAGCTTTAGGGCAAGTCAGTCCATCTAAGATATAGAGGGACCATGAATCATTTAGATGGTGAGTATAAAAGATAAATAATTAAACAAAACAAAATTCCTCCTGCAGAAAAATTGGCAAAGTTTCAGATTTGATGCAAAGCAGAATTCATTAACCTTTACAATGTCAAAAGGTTAAACATGCTTGCTGAATTAACATTTTGTGAGGGAGTTTTTCCCTTTATCAGAGGGATACAGTATAATGGGCCTCTAATAATGAAGGAGTAAGGGTGGGTCACACAAGGTTGAAAAACAAATGTTTTATATATCATTGCAGTAACCAGTGATTTCAGAAGTCTAACACATCATATATGTTTTGAACGCCATGCTAAAGTGAATGTTGATTGCATTTGTATTTTAAAATAGCAGTTTCATGTGTGTTGGTGTCTGTACACAAGTAATGTAACAACATTGAGTAATTCAAGCTGATGAGATTGCTCATGAAGTGCACAATTGTGAACGGAGGAAGCAGTCTTTATTTGTGTCTAGAAGTGAATACAGTACTTAGTGTATAGCTGAAGGTCCTGAATAAAACAATACGATTAGCAAAGTGGAAGAGATAAGCTACTTCTTCCAACAAGTCACTATTAAATGGAAAGCACCCTTTCATTGGTGGCAGCATTGGGGTTGAGGCGCCAGTTATGGTGGTCCTCTTGCATTGCTTTTTGAGGGCACTGGATGATTCAGTTTATAGACGAGTTCACATTTTCTTTGTGATTGGACATATTGATTCAGTTAATCTAGTTGGCTCTTCATGTATGTCTCTTTGTATCCTTTGTTTGAAGAGCTGATGTCTCTTTGTTTGTCTTCAGTGTTATTGCCTTTCTCAAGAGCCTACTCAGTTGATGATGTTATGGTGGCAACACCCTTTTAGGAGCACAGTTGAAGGAATGCTCTATAGGAATGACTGTCCTTTCCACATTTTCTATCCTAGTTTTATGTCTGCTTTTTGCACCTCTCATAAATACTTCCATTGGTGTATGAAGAGCTCCTGTCCTGCTTGGTTTTGCACTCCTTTCTTTGGAAACATTAATTGCCATTTAACCCATGTGCCTAAAAAAGCTGATGATCCTGGTGGAGCAGTTAGATGTGCAAGGATTATTGGAAATGTTGTTAAGAACTGCTGAGTATCAAAGTACACAGCATTGTCCGGTGCTGTGAGGACATTTTCAGTTTTAATTTGCTTTTCAGGCACTGGTCCTGTGATTGTCCATTGCCCTTTTATCTTAGGACTATTTACCTGACATATATAACATATATGCTGCACATAATACATTAAATAGATGACATGTACTTTATATGCTAGTTGCACACTGTGTTTCAAAAGTTGATATAGCATTAATCTCACTATTTCTTTTTCTCGTTATCTCACTCTTTCTGTCTCTTACTATCTCATTATGTCACTGTCACTTTCTATCTGGGTGAATCACATTGTCAGTGTAAGAGTAGGGGATTTGAATTTTAACAGGTTCATCATTTCAGCGTGCACATGTTAGCGTGGGTTTGAACTGCAACTGGGGCCCAGGGTGTGAAACTCATTACTGGTCTCAAGAGTGTGAGTCTCAGGCCGAATAAAATAGATGCCAATATACAGAGCACATGATTGAAATTGCACTTTGCTTCAGGATGATATTTCAATGAACTGAGCTGCGCTAAATATAATACTAACATAAATTAACATACTAATTTATTCCAACCCCAATTAACATGTTACTGAATCCCTTAATAACATTCAGTGCAAATTAGTCCATGATGAAATAAGCTGAATACAGATTGGGAAAATGCATGATGCTCTGGAAATTGGAATTTAAATGTGCAGGCTGAATCTGCGCTAGGTGATAAACTAACAAAATGTGAAGATCCATTCTACTGAAAACACGGCATTGTATTTTGGCAGGAAGCACATGAAAGATGTATCTTTTGCTCTCCAGCAATGAAATCACATGCCATTTCAGCGGAGTGATCTGCTGAAGGGGAGGTGTTTTCCTTGATTGACAAAGGGATTTGACAAAAAGAGTTCTGAGACAGACTAGCTTTCATTTATCTTCAGGCACTTGTAGATGAAGGAGCAGCGTGCTGGCAAGGCAGACACAATGCAGACACAATGCAGTCTGATGCTGAAGCTGCCTTATCTGGGTTGACTCTGTGCGAGGCAGGCAGAAGGTTTGGGGAATATTTCCATGCCAAAATGAATCAGAAATACAGCCAAGAAATCTAGGTAAATATGAAGTTAAGTGAAGGGCTGCTGTTATGAATGAGACCAGTAGTCAAGGTTAAGTAGTCCACTTCATTTCAGGTGCTGTCTATTTTTAACTGGCTTGTAATCCTGTATTTATATTTCTCAAAATCATATATTTGTTTTTAAAGTGTATTGTCTTGCCAAATTTCATGAGGACAAGGACTCTGCACAGGTAAAGCACTAATAAAGCACACAAACTCACAAGATATTAAAACAGAAACCAGACCTAAAAAGTGAACGAACAGGATGGGTTTGTTTAGCCATATTGATATTCCAGGGAACGATAGAATCAATAGAAAATACCTCCTAGAGGTGATACATAAGATTCCATCCTTACGTATTCTTAGGTCTAATGACTTTGATAAAATTAAATTAGCTCCTCACAATAACTACATAATGACTTGCCATCATTACTCAGAGCATGTGCTAAAACTCATCTGGACATTTAGAAATGAACCAACCGATATGGGCTTTGTTTTGCATACATTCAATGATGAACAAGAAGCTGCTGAATTCCTCGATTATAAAGCCACTAAACATACTGCCCAAATAAATAATGAAACTGTAAATTCAACGGGTGAAAAGTTATGTATTTCCCAAATTGTGGATATTGCACGGATCAACCATGATTTAGCATGGTTGGAACCGTTATTACAAACTATTTTCGGAACTAAAGCAGGGTCCGTCAAATCATAGAATACTGATCCACTGAGACTTACCGTGGTGTCTTGGAACTCATTCGGATTTCTTAACATCTCAAAATATTTGCACTCAATTTCCTCGGTAGATATTTCTCCCATATTACTTTTGCAAGAAACCATGAAAACTGATGCACTTGTAATTCCTGATTATTACTCCTACTGCTCCTTCGCAAGTAAAAGATTGGGAGGACGTCCCTCAGGAGGTCTAGTGATATGCATTAACAATTCTTTAGGATGCTGTTCTAAATTGATATATTCTTCCGTACACATTTTGGCTGTTTTGATTGATCTAATATGTTATGAGTTTAAGCCATTGTTAATGATCAGTCTGTATTGGAATCCTATCAAATACAAAATGGAAGAGATTTTAGAAGAAATTGATAGATGCTTTGCATATTCCCTTACCCTCAACATTGATTATAAGGTAATATTAGGTGGGGATTTTAATTCTGCATGTACCAAATGTGACCCTGTCCCCATATGAAAATCTCTATACTGAGAGGCGATAAATGAGAGCTTACTTTTGAGACTTGGAAATCTCATTTGCTCAATTAACAAATCCAATTTTGGACTACACTTGGAAAAGAGGATCATCCATGTCAATGATGGAGTATTTCTGCACATCTGATCCATTGGCAGCAAGGATCATAAGTATAGAAATAAACGATTTCATTGGTCGTGACCATGTCCTGATCCAAAGGTCACTATCTTTTGATTGTAATACCTTGGAGATAGATGATTTACTGAAACTAACAGATCCGAAGCGCAACAAGACTGCAATTAGTAAGGAAATGGAGGAAATGGGTACTATTTGCAAGAACCTATAGACAGTGAATAGTGGGAGAAAATTGTGGTAGTGGCTATAAAGAATGTGCTAGCATATCTGCTAAGTATTCAAAAACCCGGCAGAAGTGACGCCCGGCAATTATTTGACTACGATATAAAAATGCTGAAATGTAATAAAAATAAAGAACTTAGGAAGTTAAAAAGAGCAAACCTGAATGGATGGCAATATAGTTTTTAGAAAAATCATATCATTCAAAAATACAAGAATAAAATCAAAGAGATTCACATACTTAATTACAACAAACAAAACTGTGATATGATTAGTGCTTTATGTAAAAACAATAGCAGATATATATAGTCTGTAATTAAGAACACCCAATAGGGTTATTAAAGCTAAAACCATAATTCAAGCCAATACATGGAGAGCCTTTTTTGGGTCTAATTTTGTATTACCAAGATGTTTCCTAGTTAATCAATTTACATTCCCGACTAATCCTACTGATCCTTCGTTCGTATGGTCGACAGAAGATATTGAATGGGGCGTTGAGAAACTAACTAATTCACGAGCTGCCGGGCTTGACCAAATCACTGCTTGTGTATATAAGGCAGATGCAAACCTCTGGGCTGGGATTTTGAAAATTAAATTTGATAAGATCTTGTCATCGGGTGTGCTACCGGATTCTTGGCTATCCGCAATTATTATCCCCATCTACAAAAAGGTGGACCCCTTAAATCCAGAGAATTATAGACCAATCTCTTTGACTGATGACAATATCTCGATTCTTGTGCTTTTGGAACTGACAAGCAGCTTTCATCCTTCAACGCATATTCTAGAAAATCTATGAGTACCTAACTGAATGTGATTATAATGGCTCACCTATTAGCCAGAACTAAAGCTAGAGAGTTGAGTACTTTGTACATAGCATCAATTGATATGACAGCTGCCTTCGATAGAGTGGTATGTGATCCTCTTTGACAAAAGATGCATACAATTGGCATTCCTATATTTTTAATCAACTGGATTGATAAATTCCATCATAACACTTCTTTCAGGATATCCCCATCAGTGATGGCGCTTTAAGTGAACCTGTGAACTCATATATCGGAGTAAAACAAGAATGTAACTACGCCGCAATGCTATTCAACTTTTATCTGAGTGACCAAGACGAGATATGGAATAACAATGATACGCTCCCCGCACATCTATTTTCCCTTAGAGTGAGTTGAATGGCGTTCGCAGACAACATAATACTGTTTGACTTGACACTTGCCGGTCTTCAATGTAAATTGCGAATGTTTTCAGAATATGCATACAAATTTAACCTGAAACCAAATGCCTCAAAAACAAATATTATGATCTTCAAAGCAGGTAATAAAACCCAAAAACGTGTATGGAAAATAGACGATAAGATAATTACCAAGCCCCAACAAGACCTTTGTCAAGCCAAATGAAAGTTATATTCCAAAAATATTGCACATTTTCTGTCAAACTGTTATTAGAGTTTCTAATGTTAAAGGTGGAATCTGTACTACTTTACTCATTGGACATATGTTTATATAATTTGAAAAGTCAACTGAATACATTGCAGGGAAAATTGATGAAATCAGCATTGCAGCTATCAAGTGCCATACCGAATTCCATTATCCGGCACGAGTGTGGCCTGATTTCTTTGGGATGTAGGGCGGAAAGGCACGTCTTGACTACATACAACAAAATCATGAATCCACCCCTGAATTCATTGCACCAAGACTTGAGCACCATGTTTGGTGGTTGTAGCTCTTGTTCTCTCACGACTTTCGGCAAAAAAAAATGAAAGCAATACTAGACTCACTGGGAGTCGATCAATGTGATTTGCATAGGTGACCTGGGTATGTAAAACTCAAACTATTTGAACAGGATTGGACCGCCATCATTCATGAACCAAAAACCCTGACTACTTATAAAGAATATGCAGAGTATCCACAGAAAAGGGATGGCTGTTGTCTGTATTTATCCATTTTCCCATGTAACGTTGCAGGGAGATGCTACATGAGATTTAAATTGAACCATATCCAAACTTTGGAAAGGACTAAACACTGGGGACCCGTAAAAGAAGGTAAATGTAAAATAATTTGTCGCTTTCCTAATTGTGCACAAAATGCAGAAATGCTAAAACATTTGGTGCTTGAGTGTTTGCATTTCAAAAAGGCTTGATCATATATCTCCGTTTGGAGCAATTACCAACCTTTTATAACGTGGGATTGAGGGAAAAAATTGCAACTGTTGATCGAATATGTCGCCTATGTGCTGTTTCGGAATGCCCGGAGACGGCCAAGCATCTACTAACTGAATGCTCTATAATGAGACCCTCAATTGCTAAATATCTTGGAGAATTTGCTCACAATCTGGAATCTATATCCGAAAATCAATTTTGGTTATATTGTACTAATACATCTAATATGCATCTTTTCATTGCATTATATAATGTATGGCTCCAGATTGAAAAATGACTTAAAGTGTTTTTATATGAAGGTTTTATTAAGATTTTGGATTCTGTAAAAGTTGTATGTTCTTAGACATATTTATGTATTTTATATTTCACTCTTTTTTTTTTTTTTCTTTTTCTTTTTTTTTCGTTTTTTTCCTTTACTTTTTCTTTTATCTACATAAATGCATAAATTGAAATTTTATTTTCTTTTTCTTTGGTTATGTAAATGTAATATGTGTAAAGTTTGAATTTTTTCAATCTGTATCACATTAAAACTATTATTATTATTATTATTATATCTAATGAAATTTGTGAATATGAATTTCACTGATTGTACTGAAAACGTGTGCAATCAACTAATGTTGGCACAAGAGAAAGCACTCATTTTTGCCCTTGTAGCTTTTTTAAAGGTGATTGAAGATGAAGTACTCTCAATACAAGTACAATGAAAATATTGATGCGTTTTAGCATCCCTAGGTGTTTTATATAATGTATTGAATCGTTGTTATATGATTGTTTATATTGTTTTAAAGATCTAATCTTAACGTTTTTTCCTTTTTCCTTGATTTTGAATTTGAAAAATGATGCATAATCATTGGATGTCAAGTTATCATATTTTGTATATCCTAAGAAATGTATTTTGTAAAGGTTAATTTATTAATCATGAACAAATAATTAAAAAAAAGTGCTGAATGCTATTTCAAGGAGAAATAATACTTGCATTGTAAAATACAATGTGGGCTGAAGTGTCATTCTGTGTAACTTGCATATTTCAATTTCTTTACGATAAAAAATCAGATTCAAAAGTAACTTAGTCTCATTACATTTATTCCACATTCAGTCCATCTAATTTGACATGTTTAAGGAGATAGATGTGCGGTAAGAAATATCTCAAAGTAAAGTAGCCATCATGAGCTGTTTATCTATTGAGATTGAATGAATGCGCAATATTTCAATTGCATGCTTTACAATTGTTGAAACTCAGTCAAAAGTGTGTAGTGTGGTATTGTACATAATGTACCACAGGAGGGCATGATCCATCTATTAACAGTGTACCAAGTCTAGTATTATGTTTGTTGTTAGTGACTCCGGTAAAAATAACTATTTGGCAGTTTTCTGAAATGAGTCTCACCACTATAAGAATATCCCAACAGGTTTCCACAATATATTGGCAAGGATTATAAAATACAACCAAATACCAACAGAATAAAAAATACCACAAAGTAATAAATATAACCCCAAAATATATCCATCATATTTGGTGTGCTGGCTTTGAAACTTTAAAACAGTTACTGGCCGTGGCCTTGCATTCTAAAGCATAACCATATTGTCCACTCACTGAATTAGTGCTGTGAGGTAGTGCAGTACTGTGTGCTAGTATGACTCTCATTATTGTGCCATTGGCAATAGTGGCATCATGTCCCAAATCCAGGCTGAGTTTTCTGAGTTTGGTCCTCAGAAAATGTGACAATATGGAAAGACAGAATTACTACAGAGATAAAATGGGAGGTATTTAAGGTACGGGAGGTATTTGGAAACATTTTTGATGAAGGAAACATTGTGCAGGTGTGCCTCCTAAGGCTATTCCAAGCACCAGAGTGCAAGAAGGCGAAAAACTGCATCATTAGATTATGCACAAAAATGGAGATTCCTGCTACACAGGTCCATAAAGATGCAAAGGAATGACAGTGACGTTATCAGCAAGTTAAAATGCAATTTGGACAATGAATGTGATCAGGTGCAGCAGTTAAAAGCGGAATTAAAACAGAGATAGCTAGACACGGAATTGCAAGCTAAATGTAGCAATATCGTGTTTTGCTTTATCGTGGTCACCTTTGGAGATCTCGTACTTACGTTCTCCTGACCACTGCAAAATGAGTTATTGAACTCGGATAGGCAAAGAAATACACATCACACATTAGTTATAATTATAAGAAAAATGGCATGTTACAGCCCGTTTATTCAATTATCCATTTCCCACCGAGGCTGAGTGGGTGAGTGAGGTGCCCAAATTGTTGCTTTTGGCTGCCCTCCTGGGCCTCTTAAAGAGCTGTGTTGAGAAATGGTTTAATTGCATTTTTGCTGCGTGTGTGCCCTTTGCTCCCTGTTCTCCTACTTCCCTTCCGTGTCTGTCCCCTCCTTCCCATCCACCTCCCAACCCGCCCACCGCCCCCTGATTGGCTCACTGCACTGTGCTGCTAAGGGTAGTATGCAGCATTAGCCCATGCTCACCATTTCCCACCATGGCTGAGCGGGTGAGTGAGGTGCCCGAAATTGTTGCTTTTGGCTGCCCTCCTGGGCCTCTTAAAGAGCTGTGTTGAGAAATTGTTTAATTGTATTTTTGCTGCGTTTGTGCCCTTTGTTCCCTGTTCTCCTGCTTTCCTTCTGTGTCTGTCTCCTTCTTCCCTCCCAACCCCCCCACCGGCCCCACGATTGGTTACTTATTGCTTTTCACCGACTTTCCCAGGGCAGCCCCTACGGCAAAGGCCCCTTAAGCAAAAGGCGCCTCTTACCTTAGGCGGCTCCTTGTGGTGTCTGCAGGGTTCGAAACTGAGAGGAGCTGGGAGCTATTTAGCTCCTGCTTCTAGCATAGTAGAGCCTGGTTAGCATGAAACCAAAAGCTACCTTAGGCGGCTCCCTCTGGTGTCTGCAGGTGTCAATTGGGGACGCCTCCCATCCTCATCCTTGGCAGTCCCCCTGAGCTCCCGCTATCCCTTTCACCTGGCTGACTCCCTCACCTTAGTGCTTTCCACCCCTGCTTTCCACCCCTGTCTCTTGTATTGTATATTCTGTGCTGTCTTCATCTATCCAGGATTCTCAACCTAGGTTGTGCATCCCATCTTTGGATTTTGCTCTGTAATTAGTTCCTACATTCCAAGTATCATCGTCTTTCTTAACTGCCTTGCCTTCCGCTGTCTCGTCTGCTGCACCCTCCTATTCAGGATTCTCAAATTTAGGTGTGTTTTGCTCCTGCTATAATATGCACTCCTCAGTATTTAAAATTGCATTGTGAAACCTAGGCCTTTCTCCCTCTATTCAAGATTCTCAATTTAGGTGTGTTTTGCTTCTGCTATAAAAAGCACTGTCTTAGTATTTAAAATTGCATTGTGAAACCTAGGCCTTTCTCCCTCTATTCAGGATTCTCAAATGTAGGTGTATTTTCTCTCCTGTCCTAAAAATGTGCATTTTGTAGCTCTTAATCCTGAGCGTTGTCATCTTGTCCTACTGCTCAACTTGCTTGCCTCTCTCTGTCTTGTCTGCCTACTCTAGTGTCCTTCTCTAGTATATCCACCTCTCTCCTCTCCAACCTACTCTATGGTGCTCTCTGTCTCTCCTATCTTTTCTAACTGCTTCTCTATTGACTATCCTGCTCTCATCACTAAATCTGGTAGGAAAAAGTTTAAAAAGGACATCCTGGTCTCCAACCCAGGCCTCCCTATCGCTGACACCTATACCAGTGCCTCCTCCAAGGAAACTCTGACCGACATCCTCTTTGTTGTTCCCTCGCCAGACCTATTGACCCCTTATATGGTCTCTGTGCTTTCTCCTTTCTCCTCTTCTCCCATTAATGGTGGCACCCACTGGGACGCCCTCCTGGCCTCCTTCCATACCTCCAAGGTCATCATTAACGTTTACTCAAATGGGACCATCTTGGTCCAAGGCCCTGTGGCCAACCTTCACCTCTTTGATAGATGTTTCCTGCACCTCATCAATTTCCTTTCTTCTCCTACTGTCCCCTCTCAGCTTTCTGTGGCTACCTCGCCCCCCCCCTTTCTGCCTCCTCCTTGCTACCTTGCCTTCTCGTTCCCTCTCGGCCCCGCTCAGGCTCCTACTACACCTCCGAAGGGCGTGCCTCTGATCTGTACCCCTCCACAGAAGTCCTTCAAGGATGGCAACCTTCTCCATATTGCCACTCTAAACTCTCCCTCTGCTGTCAAACATTCCTCTGATATCTGTTGCCTCCTAGAAGAACTTGACCTCAATGTCCTCGGTCACACTGAGACATGGTTCATGGCCAGCTCTGTCACAAGCTTTGACACGCTCCTTCCTCCTTCTATATTGACTCCACACTTTCTCTGTCCAGACAAACTAATGCAGTATCCTCGGCAGCAGCTTACACATGCAAGCTCATCACAGCATGCCGCCCCTTCCTCTCACAAGCCAATTGCACCACACTTGCCAGGACCCTGGTCCTTTCCAAAATTGATTACTGTAACGCACTTTACCTGGGTACTAACCAATGCAATCTAAAAAAAACTACAAATCATACAAAACAATGCAATTAGAGCGGCCCTCGACCTCCCTAGGAACTTGCACATTTCAGACTCCAGACGGAACCTCCATTGGCTTTCAGTCTCCCAAAGAGTCTCTCTTAAAGCATTGTCGCTTACACACAAAAGCTTTGCTAACCAAGCCCCCGGCTACTTAGCCTGTAGATTTTCTCGACACACCACCTCTAGACCACTCAAAAGTGCCCAAACTAACTGCCTTGATATCCCACGTTTCAACCTCCAAAGATCCGGTGGACGTAGCTTCCCAGTCTTAGCAGCCAAGCTATGGAACTCGCTACCTAACCCCCTGAGAGCTGAACCTTCATTCCCACTTTTCAAATGCAAAGCCAAAGCCTGGCTGTCTACCCACAACCGACCTTGACCCTACCTAGAGTCAGTAGCTATTGCATCTACTGCCTTAGGCCTAACTTGCCTCACCTGAATATTCACACCATCACTTGTATATTTCTGTATATTTAAATCACATGTTCATATATTTGTTTGTACATATAGTGCCTTGACCTTGTTTTTATTATGCCTGTAACCACCCTGCTTTTATTATGCCTGTAACCAAGTGAAGTGCCCGGTTGCCCCTGGGCCTGGTGCGCTCTATAAATAAAATAAATACAAATACATATACAAATAAATACAAATACAAATACAAATACTTCCTGACGGCTACAAGATCCTCTCCGCGCCCAGGTCCAACCACCCTTGAGGAGGTGTATCCCTAATCTTCCCTGAATGGATTCCTGCCTCTGTCACTCCCACCCAGGCCTACTCCTCTTTTGAATGCCTCGTCTGCAGGCTCTCTCTCTCCCTTAGCCATTCCCTTACTGTGGCTACTATCTATCGGCCACCTGCTCAGATATCCTCCTTCCTCTCTGAGTGGGCGGACCTCTCCTCCTCACTCCTGGCCGCCACCACTCACCTCCTCCTTCTTGGAGAATTCAACATCCACCAGGATGCCTCCTCCATGACATCTGCGACTCTCTCTCACTCACTATTCTCCCCTCTATCCCAAGTCACTCTGCAGGCCACACTCTGGATGTTCTGATATCCTCAGAACTTCCCCACTTTGTCCCCTCTCCACTCCTCTCTCCTGGAGTGATCACTTTCTCCTCTCCTCCCACCTCAACCTCCCTACCCCTCAGGCCAAGCCACTTACATCACTGCCACCCACCTTCTCGATCATCCGACCCATGAAGCGCAGGTCAGTTAAGGCTTTCCCCACCACCTTCTCCCTCCCCCTTTGACTGACTCTCACCTTGACACAGCCCTCTCCACGCTCCACTCTGCTATATCTGATACTCTTGATATCCTTGCCCCTGTCATGAGAGTCCGCCTGAAGCCCAAAGCCAAGTGCAACTCTTGGTACGACTCAGACCTTGTCACCCTCAAACGCAAGTGCAGGGGGACCGAGAGGAAATGGCATGCTTCATGTACATCCTCTGACAAACTGGCCTGCCGCCTGCTCCAAAGGCAATACAGGCTCTCTGTCCTATCCAAGAAGAGAGTGCATATCCAAGTCCGTGTCTCTGCAGCATCAAACAACTCAGCTGAACTCTTTAAAATCTGCAAGGAACTGGCCAATCCTGCCACAGTCTCTACCTCTCCTGTCCCATACCAGGCCCTCTGCACTGCACTGGCTTCTCACTTCATCTCTAAAACTCAAGACATCCTGTCCTCACTCTCCTCTTATCCCCTCCCTACCTCTACTCCCTGCTCTTCCTCCGGCCCTTCTGCAAACACCTCTCCTCCCTCCTTCTCGGCCTTTCCCCTGTTCTCTGCAGACAAGGTTTCTAGACAAGTCCGATCTATGAAAGTCTCATCAAAACAGGTCCACCCCTGTTCCTCCAAAACCATCAAGGACCACATTAACTCCCTGGCTCCTGCCCTGGCTGATTTCTTCAATCACTCCTTTGCCACTGGAGTCTTCCCATCCCTCCTGAAGCACTCTCTTGTGGACTCTCTTCTTAAGAAACCCTCCGCCGACCCCTCTGGCCCAGCTAACTATCGCCCAATCTCCATCACTCCCTTTCTGGGCAAGCTTCTGGAGAAATTGGCCATCTCCCAGCTTTATCTCCACACTGAATCTGTTGGTTGTCTTCATGACCATCAATCTGGCTTCAGAGCGGCCTGAAGCACGGAAACCGCTCTCCTTAACACCCGTGAAGACCTGCTCTCCAACCTTGATGCTAACACCCCTTGTGTCCTCATCCTGCTTGATCTCTCTTCTGCCTTTGACACTGTCAACCATGCCATCCTGCTCAACCGTCTCTGTGATACCCTGGGTATCACTGGTCAGGCTCTGGCGTGGCTGACGTCTTTCCTCTCTGACCGACCCACCCAGGTCCAACTTGGATCCTTCCTCTCTGCTATCTATTTCTCTACCTGTGGTGTTCCCCAGGGGTATAACCTCTCCCCCTGGCTGTTCAACCAATACCTGGCACTCCTTGCCCACCGCATTGCCACTCTCTGCCCCAACTTTCAGTGCTATGTGGACGACACCCAGCTCATTTTCAGGCTACCCTCAGCCTCCTCCTTTCCTTCCCTGATCTCTGACTGTTTGTCTGCTATCCAGGAGTGGTGTGCCGCCAACGACCTCTGCCTTAATGCCAGTAAGAGCGAGATTCTCCTCATAGGCACACCTGCTCCCTCCTTTCCTGTAGCTCTCTGGCCGGCCTCACTTGGCCCTCTTCCTGCTCCCACCTGCAAGTCTAAAAACCTCGGGGTCATCTTCGACTCCACACTCTCCTTTTCTCCTCACATCTCTGATGTCTCTAAGAAGTCACACTACCAGCTGCACCCCCTCAGAGGTATTCTTCCTTTCCTCTCCTGCCCCCAGAAGCTCATTGTCTCCAAACTGCTGGTTCTCTCTAGTCTGGACTACTGCAACAGCCTCTTTCTAACTGTGCCTGTTCTACTCTCTGTCCTCTGCAACTTGTCCAGAACAGGACTGTGAGACTTGTCATTGGCCTCAAGCCCAGGGATCATATCTCTCCAGGACTTCAATCTCTGCACTGGCTCCTAGTGGCTGTGAGGATCAAGTTCAAAACCCTCTGCATCGTCCACAAGGCCTTCTTGGGCCGCAATATCTTCAACTCTCCCTCCATAAATATCTTCCTGCTCGAGCTCTCCGCTCATCTGCCTCCAACTCCCTGTCAGTCGCTTCTCCAAGCAACTAGTTGGTGGTAGATCTCTTTATTGGGCTGGTGCCTTCCTCTGGAACAGCCTCCCTCCCTCCCTGAAACTTGAGGAGAGCCATATCCGGTTCCGGAAGCAACTCAAAACCTTCCTCTTTGCTTCTGTCTTTTCTCCTCCTCTCCTCTTCTGACCTTTTGGCTGTAACCTGAACCTGCACTGGCTAACTGGACAACCTTGGATCTCGGGCCCAGGTCCCTCCCCCATCAGCGTCACACACCTACACTGCCCACCTGGCAACCCCCGCACTTGGGACTGTTCTGTATCCCTACAGTCCCCATACCAGCCCGACACCTGATGTCTGCGCTTACCCATGCAAGGTGCCGGCGCCGTTTACCCCGTACCGCCTCATTACGAGGTTCCCTTCCAGGAGCCAGGAAGTAACGCCTAGTCAAACCAGGTGTGCTTATCGGGTCCCGCGATTGGGAAGAGGGAGCAAACAACGGGCCAACTCGTAATGGCCCGTTGTTTGCTCCCTCTCCCATTCCCATTCAGCCATATGGGAGCTAAAATGGGAATGGGGAAGGACCGGGTCTGGGTCCTTGGAGGGAGGAATTACAGGGCCTTCCGAACTCGGAATGGCCCGGTAATTCCTCATTCTGAGGACCAAGACCCGGGCGCGAATTCGGCGGCAGCCATGCCGTCAATAGCGGCATGGCTACCGCCGAGGTCATAATGAGGCCCATAATCTGTTATATATAGACAAAAAAAAAATGCTTCACTGTTATGATCGCCACAGAAGACACCTTCATCTCGGCCACTACAACACTGATTACTCCCACAGCAGGTAGCAAAGAGATTGATTGTTCTAACGGGATCTGGAGTGGAGCGTCCTCTCTCTCAGTAAGACTGCATCACACAGGGTCCAAATTCTAACTCTGTATTCCAAGAGGAAAACCCTTGTCTCTGCCCCGGAGCTGCTTTCGGTCCTCTTCCCTCATGGCTTACCATACTGCCCTGGGCCGAAGAGCAGACAATAAGCATGAGGTGCAAACAGAGTGGAATATTCCAGTTAGAAGTGGAAAAAAAAATCTTCCTTCCATGCCGTCGTTCCCACTGCCCCTTATCACTGCACCTGCAGAGTGCTCTGACTCCCTTTCTAGCTTGCCCTTCGGCGGGCAATACAATAACTATTCTCCCTGGCTTGGTCATCTGACATAAATATGTGACTTTGTCTTCCCAGCAGAACCAAGGAAAGCGTAGGCTTTGATTACTGTTTCATTGCGGTAAATGGAATTGAATATCCAAGATGGCCATGCATCAGCGCTATATTTTCTGGCTCATTTCGCACATGCGCTACATATGGCCATTCAATTGGCTGAGAGAGAGAAACAAATTAATGAGAGTGAGCAGGAATGAACCCACTTAAAAGCAATTTTAGATGAAATAAAACAAGACAAAGATGTTGCTATTTCGGAAATACAAAACCTTAGAGAAGATAGCTGTCATGATGCCTGCCCCCGGGAAACCAGATCAGGCCCAGCAACCCCGAAGGCAGGCATCATGTCATTTTGAGCGCGCCCAAAGGCCCCAGCTAGGGGCTGTTTGGGTGCAGTCCTGGCGCCTACGGCGCCAGGCTCATAAACATAGAGTCAGTCCTGGCGCCATGGGCGCCAGGCTCATAGTAGAAAACCCACCTGATGCAGACCATGCTGCATACTTACCTGGTGCAGACCATGCTGCAAAAGGCCTCAAGCCAAATGAGGTTTAGGAAGGACTATTTTACCTGAGGGACTACTTTTTACTTGGGTGGGGCTATGAAAGGATACTTACCTGGGACTTCTTCCAAGGCTATTTAAACCACGCCCGAACAGCAGCACACGCTTCGCGTTATTCTGCATCCAGCAGCGTAACGCTCACCGTGTCTGCAGCAGTTTCCAGTCTTCTGCCACGCCCGCTTCAAGCCCGGAGCTCCTAGAAATAAGAAGAAAGAAGGAGAAGAGGTTAGAACAGGAGCATCACAGTAATCCTTACCTGAATCCTTGATCCATCACGCACTCGAGCTGGAAGCAAGAAGTCACACGTGCGTCGCCTCGCATCTCGCGGCGCCGCGCTGAACTCACCGGCCTTCGCTGCATCTCCGCATTCCATCGCGATCTTCAGCATCTCCCGGCCGCTCGCCGACACCTAGGGAGACAAGAACAACAAGGTGAGCTAAGGGAAAACAAAAGGACAAGTAAGCAAGCTACCCCCAAAGACTTACCTGATTACCACAGGGGGTGCTTAGCTCATCTCGGGTCGGCGCAGCTTACACAGCATCTTCGCCGTACCCCGGCCCCTAAGGGGAAACAAAAGGACAATAAGGCAAGCTACTCCCCCAAGACTTACCTGATTTACCACAGGGGGTAATTAGCTCATCTCGGGTCGGCGCAGTTTACACTGCATCTTCGCCGTACCCCGGCCCCTAAGGGGAAAACAAAGGACAATAGGGGAAAACCTATCTCCACAATAGACTTACCTAAATCTTACCGGTTGCCACGTGGAACTCTTCATGACGGCAAACCGGCAACCTGCAAGGAATCGGACAGAGTGAAGATCAGACATTTTGAACTCTTTCTGCCTACCGTCTCACGACGCCTTGCCTGGATTCTTAGAGTCAATCTCTGGAACTCGCCAATTCCTCCACACCAGTGAAGTAACTGGTCATCTACGCGCCCCTGCGTTCGATGCAGGATGGAGAGCTCATCCTTCAAAACGATCAGGTGAGACTAAAGAGGAGATATCAAGAGTGATCTGTGGGAAGACAACGGGGGGTGGGGAAGGTGGGTTAATGCTCAATTCCACGGGTGGTTAATCCCCTTTCTCCTTTGCAGAAGGATATTCCTGTGAGCCAGACAAACTAGGCTGAGTGGGCCAGTCCAGTCAGTCATCTCGGCGCCACGCGTCACGCTGGTGGAAACAACAGCGGCCCAGTTCCGATCGACGCCCCCGTGGGAGCCAGGTGAGCGTAACAATAACACGGAGAAAGATAGAGAATTCCATGCTATGGAACAGGATATATTTAAATTACTGGAAGAAAATGACAAAAAGCCCAAAGTGCTTTGTCAGTATCAGACACAAATCTATGAATTGCAAGCAATAATCAATAAGGTCAGGGATGAGAATTCTGATCTCTGTCATGGGGCTGAACAGCTTCATGGACAGTGCAAGAACTAAGAACAGCAGATATTTAGTCTCAATTCTCAAGAAAGGCGACAAGGCACTACATCCCATGGAACTGAACTCAATCACACAACACCCTTACCTCAGGAGAGGGCAGGAGCCCTCTTCTCAACCTGCCTGCATCCACCAGCCACGACCAGAATCCAGCCTGCACTCACTGCACCAGATCGAGCCGACGACGCTGCAGAGCTACACTGGGCCATAGATGAGCACACTCTTTGTGCATCGTATGGCCATACCTCCATCGCTGCCAAACAATTGAGCGCCAGGCTCATAGTAGAAAACCCACCTGATGCAGACCATGCTGCATACTTACCTGGTGCAGACCATGCTGCAAAAGGCCTCAAGCCAAATGAGGTTTAGGAGGGACTATTTTACCTGAGGGACTACTTTTTACTCGGGTGGGGCTATGAAAGGATACTTACCTGGGACTTCTTCCAAGGCTATTTAAACCACGCCCGAACAGCAGCACACGCTTCGCGTTATTCTGCATCCAGCAGCGTAACGCTCACCGTGTCTGCAGCAGCTTCCAGTCTTCTGCCACGCCCGCTTCAAGCCCGGAGCTCCTAGAAATAAGAAGAAAGAAGGAGAAGAGGTTAGAACAGGAGCATCACAGTAATCCTTACCTGAATCCTTGATCCATCACGCACTCGAGCTGGAAGCAAGAAGTCACACGTGCGTCGCCTCGCATCTCGCGGCGCCGCGCTGAACTCACCGGCCTTCGCTGCATCTCCGCATTCCATCGCGATCTTCAGCATCTCCCGGCCGCTCGCCGACACCTAGGGAGACAAGAACAACAAGGTGAGCTAAGGGAAAACAAAAGGACAAGTAAGCAAGCTACCCCCAAAGACTTACCTGATTACCACAGGGGGTGCTTAGCTCATCTCGGGTCGGCGCAGCTTACACAGCATCTTCGCCGTACCCCGGCCCCTAAGGGGAAACAAAAGGACAATAAGGCAAGCTACTCCCCCAAGACTTACCTGATTTACCACAGGGGGTAATTAGCTCATCTCGGGTTGGCGCAGTTTACACTGCATCTTCGCCGTACCCCGGCCCCTAAGGGGAAAACAAAGGACAATAGGGGAAAACCTATCTCCACAATAGACTTACCTAAATCTTACCGGTTGCCACGTGGAACTCTTCATGACGGCAAACCGGCAACCTGCAAGGAATCGGACAGAGTGAAGATCAGACATTTTGAACTCTTTCTGCCTACCGTCTCACGACGCCTTGCCTGGATTCTTAGAGTCAATCTCTGGAACTCGCCAATTCCTCCACACCAGTGAAGTAACTGGTCATCTACGCGCCCCTGCGTTCGATGCAGGATGGAGAGCTCATCCTTCAAAACGATCAGGTGAGACTAAAGAGGAGATATCAAGAGTGATCTGTGGGAAGACAACGGGGGGTGGGGAAGGTGGGTTAATGCTCAATTCCACGGGTGGTTAATCCCCTTTCTCCTTTGCAGAAGGATATTCCTGCGAGCCAGACAAACTAGGCTGAGTGGGCCAGTCCAGTCAGTCATCTCGGCGCCACGCGTCACGCTGGTGGAAACAACAGCGGCCCAGTTCCGATCGACGCCCCCGTGGGAGCCAGGTGAGCGTAACAATAACACGGAGAAAGATAGAGAATTCCATGCTATGTAACAGGATATATTTAAATTACTGGAAGAAAATGACAAAAAGCCCAAAGTGCTTTGTCAGTATCAGACACAAATCTATGAATTGCAAGCAATAATCAATAAGGTCAGGGATGAGAATTCTGATCTCTGTCATGGGGCTGAACAGCTTCATGGACAGTGCAAGAACTAAGAACAGCAGATATTTAGTCTCAATTCTCAAGAAAGGCGACAAGGCACTACATCCCATGGAACTGAACTCAATCACACAACACCCTTACCTCAGGAGAGGGCAGGAGCGCTCTTCTCAACCTGCCTGCATCCACCAGCCACAACCAGAATCCAGCCTGCACTCACTGCACCAGATCGAGCCGACGACGCTGCAGAGCTACACTGGGCCATAGATGAGCACACTCTTTGTGCATCGTATGGCCATACCTCCATCGCTGCCAAACAATTGAGCGCCAGGCTCATAGTAGAAAACCCACCTGATGCAGACCATGCTGCATACTTACCTGGTGCAGACCATGCTGCAAAAGGCCTCAAGCCAAATGAGGTTTAGGAGGGACTATTTTACCTGAGGGACTACTTTTTACTCGGGTGGGGCTATGAAAGGATACTTACCTGGGACTTCTTCCAAGGCTATTTAAACCACGCCCGAACAGCAGCACACGCTTCGCGTTATTCTGCATCCAGCAGCGTAACGCTCACCGTGTCTGCAGCAGCTTCCAGTCTTCTGCCACGCCCGCTTCAAGCCCGGAGCTCCTAGAAATAAGAAGAAAGAAGGAGAAGAGGTTAGAACAGGAGCATCACAGTAATCCTTACCTGAATCCTTGATCCATCACGCACTCGAGCTGGAAGCAAGAAGTCACACGTGCGTCGCCTCGCATCTCGCGGCGCCGCGCTGAACTCACCGGCCTTCGCTGCATCTCCGCATTCCATCGCGATCTTCAGCATCTCCCGGCCGCTCGCCGACACCTAGGGAGACAAGAACAACAAGGTGAGCTAAGGGAAAACAAAAGGACAAGTAAGCAAGCTACCCCCAAAGACTTACCTGATTACCACAGGGGGTGCTTAGCTCATCTCGGGTCGGCGCAGCTTACACAGCATCTTCGCCGTACCCCGGCCCCTAAGGGGAAACAAAAGGACAATAAGGCAAGCTACTCCCCCAAGACTTACCTGATTTACCACAGGGGGTAATTAGCTCATCTCGGGTCGGCGCAGTTTACACTGCATCTTCGCCGTACCCCGGCCCCTAAGGGGAAAACAAAGGACAATAGGGGAAAACCTATCTCCACAATAGACTTACCTAAATCTTACCGGTTGCCACGTGGAACTCTTCATGACGGCAAACCGGCAACCTGCAAGGAATCGGACAGAGTGAAGATCAGACATTTTGAACTCTTTCTGCCTACCGTCTCACGACGCCTTGCCTGGATTCTTAGAGTCAATCTCTGGAACTCGCCAATTCCTCCACACCAGTGAAGTAACTGGTCATCTACGCGCCCCTGCGTTCGATGCAGGATGGAGAGCTCATCCTTCAAAACGATCAGGTGAGACTAAAGAGGAGATATCAAGAGTGATCTGTGGGAAGACAACGGGGGGTGGGGAAGGTGGGTTAATGCTCAATTCCACGGGTGGTTAATCCCCTTTCTCCTTTGCAGAAGGATATTCCTGCGAGCCAGACAAACTAGGCTGAGTGGGCCAGTCCAGTCAGTCATCTCGGCGCCACGCGTCACGCTGGTGGAAACAACAGCGGCCCAGTTCCGATCGACGCCCCCGTGGGAGCCAGGTGAGCGTAACAATAACACGGAGAAAGATAGAGAATTCCATGCTATGGAACAGGATATATTTAAATTACTGGAAGAAAATGACAAAAAGCCCAAAGTGCTTTGTCAGTATCAGACACAAATCTATGAATTGCAAGCAATAATCAATAAGGTCAGGGATGAGAATTCTGATCTCTGTCATGGGGCTGAACAGCTTCATGGACAGTGCAAGAACTAAGAACAGCAGATATTTAGTCTCAATTCTCAAGAAAGGCGACAAGGCACTACATCCCATGGAACTGAACTCAATCACACAACACCCTTACCTCAGGAGAGGGCAGGAGCCCTCTTCTCAACCTGCCTGCATCCACCAGCCACGACCAGAATCCAGCCTGCACTCACTGCACCAGATCGAGCCGACGACGCTGCAGAGCTACACTGGGCCATAGGTGAGCACACTCTTTGTGCATCGTATGGCCATACCTCCATCGCTGCCCAACAATTGAGCACATGCACCCCTAGCCTCATTTGGGGCTGATCCGCACTGCCGATGCGCAACAACCATCCAAAAATGGCTGTGTTGCTATTTTGTTAATTAGTTGCTAGGCAACATGCTCTACAATAGCAGAGCATATCCGCCGGTAGGCAGCAGCCGGCCCTCTCGTGGGTAGGCCCACGAGAGGCAAGGCCCTGTTTGCCCCTGTGGCCTCACAACACCCGTACCTCAGGAGAGGGCAGGAGTCCTCTTCTCACCCTGCCTGCATCCACCAGCCATGACCAGAATCCAGCTTGCACTCGCCGCACCGGATCGAGCCGACAACGCTGCAGAGATACACTGGGCCATAGGTGAGCACAATCTGTATGCATCGTATGCCCATACGTCCATCTCTGCCCAGCAATTGAGCACATGTACCCCTAGCCTCATTTGGGGCTCTTCCGATGCTGATCTGAGCTGCCTTCGCACAACGACCAATAGTAAAATGGGCGCGTCGATATTTTGTTGAATAGTTGCTAGGCAACCTGCTCTACAAGAGCTGAGCATATCCGCTGGTAGGCAGAAGCCAGCCCTCTCGTGGGAAGGCCCATGAGAGGCAAGGCCCTGTTTGCCCTTGTTCGCGCCTAGACACGCGACCGAGACCGCTCCACCCTCGAGGAGTCTCGCACACTGGTAAGCAGCTTTATCCCTGTACAACTTCGCAATTACTAGCGGCTTCACAGCTATGCCTGTCCCATGACCTCAACACTTACAGGTTGCCTCACGACGAAAAAGCAACACCACTGAACACTGGAATGCATGAACATTGAGTAGACGCTCACACAGCCCTCCGCCAACGCTCAATGTTAACTCCTGCCAAATCTGATCATGCTGTATTGTATATCTAGCACAAAAAAATATATGGTAGCACCCTTATGAACCCTCACTTGACTCTGCCTATGCCCACAATTGATCAGTGCTGCTATCTATGCCCACAATGGATTAATGCTGCTCAATTGATTATTGCTGCTCCTTATTGCCCTCAATTGATTATTGCTGCTCTTTATTGCCCAAAATGGATTATTGCTGCTCCTTATTGCCCCCAATTGATTATTGCTGCTTGCCCACAATTGATTTTTGCTGCTCCCTACTGCCCTAAATGTTATCATTGCTGCTTCTTATTGCCCACAATTGATTATTGCTGCTCCGTATTGCCCTCAATTGATTATTGCTGCTCCTTATTGCCCACAATAGAGCATTGCTGCTCCTTATTGCCCTCAATTGATTATTGCTGCTCCTTATTGCCCTCAATTTATTATTGCTGCTCCTTATTGCCCACAATTGATTATTGCTGCTATCTATGCCCTTGATTGATTACAGCTGCTCAATTGATTACTGCTGCCCCTTATTGCCCTCAATTGATTATTGCTGCTCGCTATTGCCCACAACTGCTTACTACTGCTCCCCGCCTGCCTCGTGTCTGCAAAATGGCCAACACTGCACGCTGCCCCATCTCATATCCCCCACTCCCTTCCTACCATCCTACTCCACTAAACCCAACCTCCAAGCACCCACCGGAAACCTACCATTCACTCTACATGTCCTAGAACCGCTAGCTTCAGAAACCAACTCCTAGGTCTCCGCTCAAGACACCTGCCTTAAACCTCACATGCCAGCCACGGTAACCCATAGACTACAGGCCATCCTAAACCTAGCACTACACAACATACCCAAGGTTCCACCCACCTATACCACAATGGATGTATCCATAAGTAAAAACAAAGAAACATTGACCTCCATGGCACCCTCCAACCTACAATGTGCACTGATCAATGCCAGATCCCTTCCTGCTCATGCCATAGAAATCCATGACTTCCTAACCAACCTCGACCTTGACATCCTCGTCATCACGGAAACCTGGCTACACAATGCAGCTGGCTCTGTACTCTTACTAGCCATTCCAGCAGGATACACCATCATTAGACATGACAGACTTCTAACCACAGGCAGGGGAGTAGCCCTCATAGTCAAAGACATCTATAGATAAGACAATCCTCCTCCAATCTCTGAGAAAATATTGACTCCCTTGCAGCCAAGATATTGCTATTCCCCAACACCACCATCACCATCAATCTAGCCTACGGCTCTCCAGGCCCTATATCTGACTTCCATGACAACCTTATACACCTCGGAGCGGAAAACCTTAAAATAACCACAAGAGCCATCCTCCTAGGCAATCTTAATCTAGGATTCAATGACCAAAAGGGCAGACCACCCATAGCCTTGGCACAAGCACTTCAAGAACTAGGCTTCAACCAGAAAATCTGCACAACCACACACTGCAAAGGACGCACCCTTGACTGGGTAGCGGACCACAACTGCGACATCAACATTAGCTCCAACACACCCAGCCCATGGTCCGACCACTCACTTATATATTAGCCTATCCCCACACCTGCAACCACAGCAAAAAAATCCAGCCTAACACCTCCAGCTATGGTCACACATGCCAGTAACCTAACTAAAGAAAGGATTCTCCCCCACCTAGACACACTCACCACCAACCTCCCCTCCACCTCAGACCCAGCGCTACTGGCAGACATCTACAAATCCACAATCAGTACAGCGATAGACATAATCACCCCCCTCCAGAACAAAAAAGCCAAAAACATCAAACACTCCAATACTTCTCATCAGAATTAAAAGAACTGCGTGCCAAAAAACGCAAAGCACTGAACAAATGGCAAAGCTTCCCAAATGCTTCTTTACTATCGCTGTACAAATCACTGGCCACACAATACAAAAAGAGCCATTATTACAGCCAAATCTACATCATACAATGATAGAATCTCTAATGCCAGCTCCGAATTGAAAGAGCTATTCACCCTTTTCAAAGAACTATCGACCCCGGCCACCAACACCCAAGAGATCATTAAAGATCAAACCTGGTGCAACACCATACAATCAGCCCTCCTGAACAAAATTGAACTTGTTCAGAAAAAAATTCTAGACCACCACACAAACCTCACTCAGCACATCAAATCAGCCCCCCATGCTGAGACAGAGAAAGAGGCCACAAAAGTCCAAATGACTCCTTTCAAATTCAGAGAAATCTTTGAACTAGAAGTAATAGAAATTGTGAACAAAATCAAGCCCTCCAACTGCAAAGACGCCATTTCTGAAGTCTTTTATCAATGCCTCCTTCAACTCTAACTCAGTCCCAGATAGCCTAAAAGAATACTGGGTGCGCCCACTTCTCAAAAAACCCACCCTAGACCCAGAGAATGCCAACAACTACAGACCCATCACCACCATCCCCTTCCTGCTCAAGATACTGGACAAAGTGACCTACACGCAAATCCATCAATACCTGGAAGAAAATCATATCCTAGGAAAAAGACAATAAGGCTTCCGCCCAGGACACAGGACTGAGTCTGCCCTACTCGATCTTAAAATACAACTCAGTGACATAATGGACAAAGGTAAAACAGCATTTCTGCTCTTGCTGGATCTGTCCGCCGCCTTTGACCTGGTCAACCACAACATTTTAGGTTTGCAATTGAAAACAAAGCCCACTTCTCTCATCAAGCCATCTCCTGGGTTACATCCTTCCTCAAGGGTCGACTCATGAAAGTCTTCTCAGATTTTGCCTGTGTCACCCCAACTACCATCCACTGTGGAGTCCCAAAGGACTCATGCACAGCCCCCTACACTGTACAAAATATTCACCCTTCCACTCTTCAATGATCTGGATAGCCTACACCAACTATGCCAACGACATCCAAGTCCTACTCACCCTCACCGGCATCTATGAACAAGACGCTGCAGCGCTAACCAAGATATACACAGCCATCCAAACCTGGATGGCAGCCAACGGCCTCTGCTTAAATGGAGATAAAACAGAAATCGTCATAGTATGCACCAAGGAAACCTTGAATAAACTCCCACCACAATACAAAACCTTTAACACATTGACAACTCCACCATTAGTGTCTATATCAGCAGTAAAAACCTTTGGAGTATACCTTGACGCAACCCTGTCAATGTCACGCCAAGTCAATGCAATAGCCTCCTTCGCTGCGCTCACCACTATGGTAATCAATGCGGTTAAATGTTTACTCTCTACTAAAAACTGCCTATCAATAGCTAGAGCCATAGTAGGCACCAAACTGGACTACTGCAAAGCCCTTTTCCTGGGCACCTCCTTAAAAAATTTAAACAAAATGCAAATCATACAGAACAATACCCTGAGAGCAGCACTGAGTATTCCCAAAAGGGAACACATTTCTCAGGCCAGGAAAGAGGCACATCGGCTACCAGTAAAAGAACGCACCCTCTTCAAGACCATGGCCATCACACATAGATGCCTCTCCACTGACGCCCCACCCTACCTATCCGAAAGGATCACACACAAGTTACTCCACCAGACCCACCAGATCCCACCTGACCAACCAGATCTAAGTACCCACCTTCAAAAGAAGCGAAGCTGGAGGGTCCAGCTTCCAACACCTAGCACCAAACAATTGGAACACACTACCCACTGCACTAAGAAACGAAAAATCGTACACCGCATTGCGCAAATTGCTGAAAACCACCCTGTTCATCTAACTTGTTTCCTCGCCTCTTAGATATATGGAATGTATGGAAGCTGTGAATGTACCTACCCGTTGTAATTGATTCTTTGTACCAATTGCTGTAATGTATTTCAGTACCAAGTGAGCATACTGTAACAGCGCCACAATGCCCCCTGGCAGATGTGTGCTATATAAATTTAAATAAATAAATAAATAAATAAATAAATAAATAAATAAAATACATCACAGCTATGCTCAAGGAAACAATGTACCAACAGCTGTTCCTGTGCACAGACCTGACTATAACTCAATGGTGGGGTACGAATCACCGGCAAATACTCACACGCATTCCTGCCCACAAGAGAACAGGAATGAGCAACATGATCACCCATCCAGAATGCACCATGTAGTCCTATTAAACCATTCAAAAAGGGAAGCAATTGTTGCATGGAAGACCATTTAGAAACAGTTCACAATATATTTAAAGCCCTCCAGACACCTAGGGAATAATATAGACAGTAGTTTCACCTAACCCTACATTCAGCAGCTGCTAGTGTCGTTCATGGTCTCGATGAACAGGAACATTTGTCCTGGGTGGATTTGGGAAAGCAGTTAGACATCAATTCTCACTTTATCAGTCTATAGCGGATGCCAAAAAAACAGCTTATACTATGATGGCAAAGCCAGATATGTTCCCTCACCAATACCTTCAAAATTTAGCATTTTCATGCTTTGATGTGGTCTTTAACCCTAACTCTGTAGTATTTAAGACTGCACATTTTTATGGACTCCAAAAGGAAATTGAATACCAGTTAATCTGTGAATTTGACAGGGAAAACCCACTAGAATGCATAATAGAACAGGGGGCCAAACTATGTTAAGTGATATTTGGTCAGAGAAATGAAGGACCTAAGAATAAGCAGACACAACCAAAGTCTAAAGAACCCACACCAGTGATTTTGGAGGTCAAATCTGTAAAGATGCTGACAGAATCAGCCCAAACTCAGGCAAGAAACAACATGACACCTAGTCAAAGGATCATGCCTCCACATAGGACATCACCTCAAACTCCTGTTTCAATCCATTGATTCCAGCAATAGGGATTCTTACATTAGTCCTAGATATTCGAGTAACTCTCCCAGAGTGGGATTTCGCCATGATATGTCAGGCCTAAATAACAATCAAAATCAAATGTACAATGGCCCATACCAGACACTAAGAACTCAGAGTAGATTTGACCCTAATACAATGGTATATGGCCACCAAAAAAGACCAATATATGTGGATAGATTCACTGAATATGGAAACCAGCATAGTGGACAATTCCCACCAAATGAAAGACAAAATATGAATGATGTCCCTCGCCAATAAAACCAATCACCACCACCAGTCGGTCATGGTCAAAGGATGGTCACTCTGCGTCCTCCACCTACTGTGTCATGAACCCAGTGTCCTTGGGCCCTTTAAGACGAGGTAGTAATACTTTGAGATGGATGGGGATGCAGAAGTTACTCAAACATCAATAATCATACCGACTCAGGAAGATGGCAAAATTAGTCTGTTTTATTTTCAATTGTCTAAAACAGGGAGTTACAACGGACATCAACATCAATGTTTGCTCGATTTCTCTCAGCGCATTTCGTAAAAAATGTTTATAGTCAACATTTGTCATAAGTGACATCACACTAAGTGGCAAACTATAAACACCTACTTGGGGATGTGATAGGATTACAGGGAACATTTATGTATACGTTCCATACATGACAGGGGTTGTGATTGGATCTCTACTGTCAGGTGGGCAACTAAGCCCATCCCAATTGCAAATCATCTTTTGTGTCCTACTAATTCTCGACACTTCATTAGTTATACAAACTGTAGGGCTCTCTGATACATGGCCCTATACCATTGATTTGGCACCTTTGTACCCTTCTGGAAGATTCCACACGGTAGCAGCACACAGGCTACCATCCAAGGTGTATGAACGATCGGCGTGATCATGCCTCCCATTCCAATTAGCCCCACATCTATCCTTACTCTTGCAGTCTGCCAGTTAATTAGGCTTTGAACATGGCTTTGTAAAGGCTCTCCGCGCCTGCTAAATAAAGGGAGTATCTTCTGGGTTTCGGTGTAGCTCGACCCAATGTCTATTTTGATCTGACTATGTGACTGGGAGACCACATTTCCAAGCCTTTTGCAGCATTTAATTCTATTAAATGATGAACTCTTGACACCTTCAGTGTTTTTCCATTCCATTTCGAACAGAAGTTTGTTTTTTTCTCACATTCACTGTAACTACTGGATAGACACCCAAGCTCACAGTGGCCTCGTCTTTTTGGTGCTGGGCCAGCCAAGCCTTTCTTGAATTTCTCTCTCGCCATCAGTAATTCCTATGTATTATACACTGGCGCATCGCCGCAAAATCTATTCACTACGTAGCCAGCTATAACATTACTTTGTCTTCTTGCATTACTGCTTCTGTACAAGCGTAAACTGATTTACGTATTCTTCAGCATTTCTGTAGCATGAGCATCTTCATCTTGAGCCCGAAATATTGGTCATCTTTACCATCTTCTCTTCAGAGTTTATAGAATGTCTATATTTTTCTGCCTTGCGCATCTTTTCCAGCTGCGTCATTTTCTGCTCCGCATGATTTCACCAATCTTATTCATTCACAAACGTTCACACTTCTTCTGGGACTTTGTCCAAGAAGCCATTATTTCTTCATGAATGCATATAAAGTTTTCTCAATAGATACCTTCTTTCCATGATTTTCTGTGGTACAGGCATCCTTACTGGCACTGCACGTGTTGTAATTTCCGGCTCCCAACATATAGGCAGTATGGAGGTCAAGCTTTTGGTGGGGGTACTTGACTCCTCCTCTACACTCCCACCTCTGGGCGATTCATCGACCACTCTCTCATCATTCTTCAGATCAAGACATCCTCGTGTGAAGAAAAGCTTCTTTGGGACCCATATCTTTATGACTCCTTTCAGGCCTCCTGCTGATTTCACATGCTCATCAACACTCCCGGTCATAAGCATGCATTGTCCATTTGGGCTGCAGTGGAACCATCTCCCCACATACTTCTTGTGGTTCTTAGGGTACCAGAACTTCGTCCCCTCAGGTGCATGGATGCTGGCCTTCACGTAGTCTCTGATTTCTTCATTTGTCAGCTCCTTAGGTTCCAATTCTGATTCAACATCAATCACAATCTTCACTCCTACTGCCTTCTTTGAAGTCTTCTTGCATTGTGCGGTTACTCTCCTGATCACACAGAATCCAAACAGGATCATCACCAGTAGGGATCCAAGTAACTTGAAAATGTTTGCTATCCATTGTGGAACCCACAAGAAAATCGATCCAAACCAGCTGTCATCACCAATGTCTTCCATTACGTCTTCCATCTTGACATGTAGGTTCGTCAGCATCATTATGGCCTCTGTCAAGGTGCCATTCTCGTCATCATGAGAAGGTATAAATGTGCAACTTGATTCTCCAATTTTGGCACAAACTCATCCATCCATAGCTGTGATCATGTCCAGGACATATCTGTTCTGAAGAGTCATCAATCTTATGGCTCTCAGGTCCTCCTTGATAGCACTGAATCCCTTTGTTTGGTTGTATTGATTGTCTGCAAAAGCTCCCAGATGGTTATTTGTAACCATTAAGTATTTGCATCATCTGGATCCTGGGCATGAAGATTATCGTGAATTTTGATGAAGTCTTACTAAACAATCTGTGTTCATATGGGATGGGATCAAAGGCTTCTATTGACTTGGCTGAGAAATAATTCTTTTGCAATCTTTGGCCAAAAAGGTTTGCACAGTATTTCCGCATTTTCCAAAGTTGATTTGTATGCATCTTGTGTTGCATGTGCTTTGCATATAGCCACACCTTCTTCCCATCAATCTGGAGAAAGCACTGCTCCCCAGATCTGCATCTGGCCTCTTTCTTTGCAAATTCTAACCTCTTCATCATTTTTCCCTTGGCACTTGAGTCTTCTATTGATTTCCCATTTGATTCCTCCTCCCTTCATACCAGGCTGTTCATATTTTATCACATGAGTTCTGGTGTGTGCTCTTACTCTTTGTGTCTTGCACATAAGCATCTTCATCAGGTGTTGACCATTCTGTTACCCATATCAAAGACGCTGTTCTGCCCTGGAACTGACCTTTTGTAAGGCAGAGTACAACGTGAGTGAGGCAATGAGCTGTTTGAACATCTATTTGAACATCTATTTGAATAGCTATGAATATCTTAGACTTCCCCATTGCATAAGGTAGGAGCGCACATACATAGCAATCCTCCTTAGAGGGTAATCTTTCCCATCTCTTTTATGTGCTGATACCACATATTTTTCTCCAAATATGCTGCACTGTCCAAATATTCATTCAATTCATGATTATCCTCCCTTGCACTTATTTTAGGTCTCTGTTTCATTCTTGCCAAATAATTCTCCCTATAATGACCATAAAGTAAATCAGGCATAAATTATACAACAATACATGAGGCTCCACCATCGACATCTCTCCACTTGTCGTTGAGTCTGCTCACTTTCTGGACCTGCAATTTGTTCTATGGAAAACATGTTTGCCTTTAATTACTTTTTAAGTAAGAAAAAACTATTTTTATTCAGGCAAACTCGTCCGATGCTCTGGTAGCTGCTGAATGTGCTCAACTATTTCCACAAGTAACTGGCTGATTGCTGGATGGTTTATAGGATCTCGCATGAACACAAAAGTGTTGGTGTCTCACCAAATAAGGTAAATATGAACTTGAAGCAAATAGTAGAAGATCATAGCAAGAAGTTTATGAGCATCATCATTAGACAGGGCGATCTGTACCTCCAGTAAGATGCTCAGGTAAAAGTCTAACCTGTGTTATTATTGCTTCCAGTAAGCGTCTAATAGCCGGGCCATTCCTAGGATCCTGGAGAAACACATGTTTGTTACTGCTCCTCCCAACAAGAGCAGGATAAGTTCTGAGTATAAATATGAAGACAGCAAAAAGTAGTCTGTGTACATCGGCATTAAACAGAACCATAGGTGCCTACAAAGAGAAACTCAGTGAGAAACAAATCCTGGAACTGATCCCTATTCCAATCATCAAACATAAAGTGCAGATCTGGCATGTTCTATTTTACTTTTGCACTCCACAGTCCAATGTCAGCAAAGCCCCTGTGGCTCAAGAACAAATAGCTCTTTCACTCATTGCTTAGCAGCTACAAAGAGTGTCTCGAGGGAGCCACAGTTCAATCTACTCTTTATCTGTCTACAGGACAGTGGGCCTCATTCCGAGTATAGCGGTAAGGGATAGCGGCCACCGGTAACGAGACCGGTGGTGGTAATCCCTTACCGCCATACTCCGAGTTCCCTCTGTGCCCTCGCCCTTAACGCCTGCTTTGAGCAGGTGTTAAAGTCGAGGGCGCAAAGGGGCCTCCAAGCCAATAACGGTGACCGTAATGAATGGTCACCGTTATTTGCATCTTCCCCATTCCCATTGAGCCCTATGGGGGCTCATTTGGGAATGGGGAAGAGCCTTGGTGAATGGGGAATCACCGCCCCGCCAACCTTGGAATGGGGCGGTGATTCCGCCATCCACCAAGGCGCTGCCGGTCCGGGTACGGCGTCAACCAAGGCGTTAATAGCGCCATTGGTTAGCGCCGTACTCGGAATGAGGCCCAGTGTCTACGTCCTTCTTCCTTGTCATCGATCTAGTCTGCACGTGCTAACTTCTTCACCTTGACTTTCTTCTGAATGTGTTGGGGGTGTGTGGCCTCTCCAGTGTAGACTTTCACGTCACCTTGGTGTATCCAAGCTCGTAGCCCTAGCACCTTAACTGCTGATGGAGTAATGTCCTCCACAATGAAAGGGCAGTTGAAACAGGTCTTGTGCCACTTTTGTGTGAAGTTTCTAATCAACACTTGATCGCCAGAAAAAATTCTAGGTACAGGTAATTCGTGAATTGTGGTTGTTGTATGGTCTCCATTTGTAATCTGAATCCGACACCCTGTCCACTTGACTTGATCTGAAATGACAGAGATACTAGCCGTCATGCATGTTAAGTACGCACATAGCTCATCTCCTAACAATTCTGCAGTTGTCTGGACATCACTCCTAGTCCTCGATGGAGGAGTAAGAGGCATTCTCATTCGCCTCCCTGTAACTAGTTCATGGGGTGTGAGGTGGTGAAAAGTGCCACTTGGTCGGGGAATTTCTCCTCTGATTATTTGCAGCTTGTGCCCAGCAGTAAACATTTTGACATACGATGCAATTTACTACATAAAAAGCAATGGGCCTCATTACAACTCAGGCGTTAAGGGTTAATGCCGTCGTTAACCCTTAACGCCTGATTCCAATTTTAACGGCTGCTTTTAGCAGCCGTTAAAATCCATGGCGCTAAACCACCTTGGTGCTAATTACGGCACCGTAATTTACGGTGCCATAATTAGGGCCTTCCCCACTCCCATTATGCCCTATGGGGCAAAAATGGGAATGGGGAAGGGTAAATGGGAAATGGGGATTTACCGCCCCACTCACCTTGGAATGGGGCGATAAATCCACCATCCACCATGGTGTAAACATAGTTTACACCATGGTGGTAAAGTTGGTGTACTTACCACCTGGGTCGTAATGACCCCAAATGTGTTCTAACAGGTCCGGTACAAACCAGTCCTCCGCAATTGTTGCAGCAAGGCTCTTCCCTATTAAAATGCGCAGGGTGGTGTAGCTGTTCTGGCACCACCCTTAATTAGACTACAAGCCTCACCGGTTTACCAGTGCTGTCTTGTCTCCACAGTGCCACCCAAGGGGATAAAGAACACCCCCTACATGTCCACAGGTCTTTCTCTTCCTGTGGGGCTTCCCCTTGAATTTCCACGAGTTGCGTTTTCAATAAGAGGTTAAAACTTTCATTCACAACCATCATCACAACAATGTTTTCTTTCACATCAGGTGTATCAAGACTCATTATGTCAGATGAATATGCAAAACTTTTTGCCTCTTTATCCGCGGCTTGTTTCTGCATGTAATAAAGTCTGTTCTCTTAGTGTGTGCTGCACGCTTAACTATTTCAATGGCTACTGGGAGTTGTAGTGCCTTAATAAGCCTGTCAATAAAGCAGTGTTCTGCACTGGAGTGCCGTCCGCTCGAAGTTAGCCCCTCCTTTTCCAATGTGCTAGCTATGCGTGCCCAGTTGACGTCATGTTGGCAAAGTCACTGTGCACTGGTACTTCCTGGTCTGCATGTTTCTCGAGCATGACAATCAGGGCCACTTATTCGGCAGCCTTTGCTGAAAAGTGGGACAGTAGTCTTGCCCTTGTCATTACTTCACATTCCCCATTAGCCTTGTGTTTTACCACAGCAGCAACTCAATGTGTTTCTCGATCAGTTTGATCGATACTCGAAGAACTGTCAATAAAAAGAATCTCCCATGCTGCTAGAGCATTTTCTTTCACTCTCAGGGTGTCGTCATATAATTCCTCATAATTAGAACAATCATGCACTTGTTCATCCTCTGCCAGTGGTTAAGCTACAAATGTGGCAGGGTTCACCATATTACACCTGACTATTTGATCGCCGGATTCAATATTACCACCTCATAAGCAGAGGCTCTATGAGATGTCAATGGGGGTCATTACGACCCAGGCGGTAATTACGCCAACTTTACCACCATGGTGTAAACTACATTTACACCATGGTGGATGGCGGATTTACCGCCCCATTCCAAGGTGAGTGGGGCGGTAAATCCCCATTTCCCATTTTCCCTTCCCCATTCCCATTTTTGCCCCATAGGGCACAATGGGAGTGGGGAAGGCGCTAACTACGCCACCGTAAATTACGGTGGCGTAATTAGCATCATGGCGGGTTAGCGCCATGGATTTTAACGGCTGCTTAAAGCAGCCGTTAAAATCGGAATCAGGCGTTAAGGGTTAACGACGGCGTTAACCCTGAACGCCTGAGTTGTAATGAGGCCCAATGTACCTTTATGTTTCTCCAAAACAGCAAATAAAGCATGCTCGACAAATAACGTCATGGAGCACCCCATTACTATGGTTGCAGACTTCTTAATAGAGAATGCGGCGGCCGCCAACGATTGTTCGTAAGGGTAGTGACCCCTCATTAATGGGTTCAAAATTCCACTGTAATATGCCAAAGGCTTATACCACAACGTAGTTTTCTGTGTCAGTACTGCTGTGATAACTGTTCCATTTGTATGCGAGAATAAAAATAACTCCTCAGGATAATTGGGGATTCCCAAAACTGGCGCTGTGCATATTGCCTTTTTTAATTCATCCAGCCCCTCCTCAATTTCCTCAGTCCAATCGATTTTTTTCTGATTCACCTTTGCCTTTTTCAGAGCTTGCAACAATGGCCTTGTGTAAGAACTATAATCAAATACCCATGCTCTGACATAGTTGCACAGTCCTAAAAACTGTTGCATTTGCTTTATTGTGTGCGGTTTTGCTGCTTTCAAAATTGCCTCAGTTATTTCTGGTGTAATCTTCTTTCCTTTGTGTGAGATTAACTGCCCTATGTACAACACCTCTTCTTGGCAATACTGCAATTTCTATTTGTCTACTTTATATCCTTTCTCTGCCAAAATAATCATTAGCTGAATCGAGTCTCTTCTGCACTCTTGTTTTGATGTGCTCCAGACCAAAATGTAATCTATGTATTGCAGCACGACACTTGGCAAATCAATATTGTTTAAGTCCATCTGCAGGACCCTATTGAAAATCGATGGAGACTCACAGTACCCCGGGGGCAAACGTGTGTTTTTCAGCTTAGTCTGACAGAAAGTAGATATAGTCAGATCTTGAGAGTCCTTCTGTAACGGTCAATCACCGTGAAATATCGCTCATTAACCGGGATACTACCTAGGATCGCCACCGGATTTGGAATTAGAGGAAACTCTGCCTCTACAATCAGGTTAATCAGCCTCATATCTTGAATTAAACACCATGAACCCCATTTCTCTGATGTCACTAAGATGCCGTGATCCATCATGGCTGATATAGTCTTAAAAACTCCCTAATCTGCCTCACGAGACATAGGGTACTGCCTTGCTCTTGGTAAGATTGCTCCTGGCTTCAGCTTAATCTTCACTTCTCCCACCCCTTTTAATAGGCCTACATCATAGGGGCCATATGTCCATAAAGAAGTTGGCACTTTCTCCATATCCTCATCAAAAAATGTGGGATGCTGCCGCACAATCATCATTTTCTGTGGGATCTCTCATCTCTCTGTCCTGATCCAATATGTAATGCTAATTTCAAACACTACTTCGTCGTCTGACAGGTCGTCTCTAAACATATCCTTGTCAGTGACATCAGTCAATCTGTCTCCATCCCCAATGGCATTCACTGTTCTCCATGGTCTGCCATCCACATCAAACCCTTCGAGCATGGCCAACTCCCCTTGCACTACAGCTGCCTGTAACTCTAAGGGAAACATCTGCCCCATCTTCGTCCATGGGAATATGTGGCCTGAACAATAATTCGTCAGGGATTCTTATAACCTTGCCCACTAAACCGGGTAGCCATGCTAACAAAATGCGTACCCCATGATGATAGACCTCTGGCTCTAGTGGTGCTCTTCGCATAGCTATTTGTCCTGTAAATGCCATGATACATTTGCCCACATTTAAATAATGTATTCCTGGTGCTGAACACACTATGCCTTCATCAGTGAAGGAGATTGTCATATTTAGATTCCTCATCAAAGCTCTACCCAGAATATTAACTGGTGTCTGTTTTGAATACAACACTGGAACAGAAATGTCACATTCTCCTATAGAGACTGGCAATTGCTCAGTAAAAGAAACTCTACTTGTAGCTCCTGAGAACCCTTGTGCATTCATGGCATTACTCGATAATGAAAATGTTCCCTCTCGTATACATGAGATAGTCACCCCAGTGTCTACTAAAAAAGAAAAGGATTTGCCTCCTATCGTGACGTCAACCCTTGGTTCCTATTGAGGATTAGGCATCACAGATACTACTGAACACATCATGTCACCCAGTGAGATGTCCTTTTGTGGGTACATACTTATTCCTATACCTGTTAAAGGATTCCCACACATGACACCCCCTATCCTAGGAATCAACATCTTTCCTGTGTTTGCGCTCTGCTGTCTCTGCATGGGTGTGTGCTGTGATTGCCCTTGCAGCGGATTCAATGGCACTTGGCGTGCTTGCAAAGTATTCTGTGCTGGCGGTACCTGTGTTTGATACACTGATCTTGGGTGAACCCATCCCTAATTTGTGGGCTATATGCTGGAGAATAAGCTGTTCCCCCCCTCTTGAGATTTGGCCATTCCGTACATACCCTTGGCTCCCACATGTGCCTTGTCATTCCACATGTCCACCATACAGGAGGGAATCTTCTAACTTGCCCATCCTGCATGACTTGATTACCACCTTGGTTATTGTGAAAACCTCCTTGATTACTCTGGACGTGTCCCTTGTTATTCTGAAAGCCTCCTCTTCCGCGGAGGCTCCCCTGCCTCTCGGCATAAATTAATTCCCTCTCTAATCAAACTGCTGTTGGTTACTCACCTGTGGCATACCTGATACTTGCTGTGATCCTTGCCCTTCTCTACTAGTCAACATTGGCCCTTCTATAGCATACTTTGACAGTTTCTTCTGTACTAACTTAGCTTCCTCGAGCTTCCTAGAATCCTCTCTCTTTTGATTTTCTCTCTTGCAACAATCGGCAATGATGCACACTGGTCAACTGGATTTCTAGCCATGGTTTTGCCTCCATGCCCACCAGCTTCATGAGCTATCTCTGTATCTGGTCTGGCAATCCCTGACATAATATATGATAAAATACTGGTATTGATTTCCCCACCAACTTTTGAGTTTCCAAAGACCACTGCTCTTGAAAATGTTGAATGTAAGCAAGCAGATCTTCCCCTTCGTGCATCTTACGTGCCATTACAGCGCCCATATCCAACGTAGCAGGATACTGTACTCTGAGCACTTTCCAGACTGCCACTCTACATTTATTGAACGGTGCCCCATTGTGCGATGTGTTTTGTGATGTGACACTTGCATACCATGCTCTTCTCCAAATGTCATCGGCCCTCTCTACGAGGATAGCTGCTAGAAGACGCTTAATGTCCCCTGTAGCTAACGTGTTTCCTCCTGTCATTTTTTCAAATTCATAGATCCATTATCCGACAACGGAAGTTAAACTCGGGAGTTTGCACCTTAAATTATCCTTATTCATTTGGGGCCACAGAATATACTGCGGTCTGGCCCCTCCTTTTTTCTGTCAAGGGAAACTGCAAAATCTCAAAATCGCAATTACCTTCCATTGTCTGCTTATTCATAGTAGGGAGAAGGGTTCCTGACTGCCTTCTTCCTGGTAATAACCTCGGTCTGGTCGCATATGGTGGCGACTCTCCTCTTACACTACGGGATTGCCCTTTAGGTCAACCTGGCTGTGCCACAAGCTCTGGCCTCCTTGGTTAAGGTAGGTCCAGATCAGACAATCTAACCTCTTTCTCTGTCGGAGAACATTCCTCAGAACTGCATGCACCAGCTCCCTCCTCCCCATGGAAGGTTTCCCTGTCTTCATCTAACATGTCTTGTCCCTAATTCATGTGTGTATGCTTGAAACTAAACGAGCTTCCCTCCTTACCTCGTAACTAGGAAATCTCAAATCAATCATCTTTCCCTCTATTTTTTAATTCACCTTTTGTCCTCATCTCTTGGTAAATTTTGTCAATGTTATCTCCTATATCTCCTATCTCAAAATCCTCCTGTAGATTTACCCAAGAGGGGAATGGCATCGGTTCTTGTGATGGGAAGAACTCCTCTCTTATCTCTTTTTCAGTCCGATCATTGTCGCATGCTCTCTGTCTTCTCTTTCGTTCCATCTCCTCATCAAATGCCTTTTGGTTCTTTACTTCGTCTCTGACCCTCTCTTCCTCCTGTATTTTTGCATCTCCCCTCTCATTTGCCCGATGCACCTCTTTATCTCTCAATTTTTGCTCTTCCTCTTCTTCTCTCTTCTTTTCTAGCCTGTCTCGTTCTTTGAATGCTCTCTGCCTGTTATCATATTTTCTTTTTTCTTCCACTTTTTCCTATTCTCTTAACTGCTCTTCCTGATTCAGTTGCTCTTGTCTTAGTCTACTCTTCTTTTTAGCCTCGTCTTCTTTCAATCATTTTTCCTGCTCCCTGTCTTTTTTATCTTGTTCGACTTTATCTTCCCCTTGCCATACTTTCTCAATGTTTTTTTCATCAATTTGATCAATGTTTGACCACCCATCCATTCGTTCAGTCATATCTCGACAGCTTTATCTTTTTCTCCTTTCCATCTCTTAATTTCCCATTTTATATCTAGAGTCATATTCTGTCTTTCGCTTCTCTCTTTGTCCCGTGGGACTTTACAGATCACATCCCTTTCTGGAGTTTTTTCCGGACTTTTGTCACTGCTATATGCAGGCGGCTCATGCATCGGATTACTATATCCTGCCGCTGCCTTAAGCTCTCTTAATGGACATACTCCTTCATCTTTCATACTATCCTCATTTTCTTCAGGCGCGGTGGTGGGAGCAGAAGGCTCGACATCCTCCTCTTTACAATGGTTAAGCATCAAGTCTTCAGGAGGCGGGTCTTCCCGTTCCTCCAGGTACATCTTTCAAAGCTCCAGGCTAGCTAACCTTTTTTCTAACTTCTTGCCCCTGTACGCTGCGTGGTCATGTGTTACAAAACTGCTTTTCCCAGTGATCCCCCTCTTGGCCATGGCATGAACACTTCATCTGCCGTGCCCTTAACCCTTTCTGCACTATATTGTTTAAGCTTGCGTGCGTGTTTTGGCAGCTGTTTGTGCAAGTAACATCTTCAATCATGACAAGTCACAATCGACTGTCAATACTTACCGTTGTTTTACAGAGAAAATACTTTTTCAGAAAAATAACACAATATGAGCGTGCACCAATCATCGCAGGTCCAATCCTCTATGTCTCACTTTACTTCAGTCTACCTGTTTAGTCAATACCTTTCTCAACTAAATAAATAAATGATCTATTCTCAGCTTTTTACCACAATTTATAAGTTGTCGCTCTTCGACATTTCATAGTTTTTTAATCACATCTAATACATACAGTATACATACAGACAACTGGCCAGCCCACATATACTTCCGCCAATGCTCCTCGTCGCCACTCTCACCCCTAATAATAACTTGGATCGGAGTGTGAATTGTTTTCTTTAACAGATCTATCTGTTTGTCTCCTATATATCCGTAACTGATTTTAAAACAACTCCTTCTAGATGTCCTTGACGTGGGATTCTGGGCTCATCATATGGATCGTTCCTTGTCCACAACAAAATAGATCTACTTGATGCTCTTTGTAATAACCACAAATACCCCTCCAAACTTCCGTTACATACTCCAAATTATCACGTTTCCCATTAAATGCACATTATGGTTTGCCAGCTCTCTCAATCTACTCACCCTTCACCTTTCAGCTTCTGACACTTGGGATCGTCTCCTTCTCACTCAGCCAGCCATTTCAGCCTTCGGTCCGCTCAGCTGCCCGTAGAAACCGGGAGGTTCCTCAAGCTAAATGTCAGAGGACATACCGGCCGAGGCAACAAAGAGAGGAATTCAGAGACATGGACAGATTTCAATGCTTAGAGGCCCAAGTCAAAATGCTGTCTGAACAGATAGGAAAGTTACGTGCAGTTCAAAAGCAACAGCCCAGTGAAGGTGCAGAATGTCATAGGAGTGATCTTGTGCGTTCTGACAATATGTGATAGTTAATAATTTCTGCACTGATGGAAACACAAATGCTTATGAATCACCTTTGAATAACGGTTCTGAATTATTTAATGATATAAAAATAAGAAAACAAACAAACGAAAGTGGGACAGAGAATTTCAACACACACAAAAAAGGAGTGTGGTTCAATTTAGAATGAAACCAAACTATTCAGGTGTGTGAAATTGAAGAACAAGAGGGGTAAAATTAACACGATAAACCCAAAAAGCAGAGAAACAGATTTAAAAAGAGTATGCATTGTGAAAATAAAACACAAGGTGAAGAGTTAGGATCAACAGATAGATTGTCCTCATTTAATAGTCAGAATACTGTTGATACCCATACAGAGAAAACAGTAGCTCAAAGGGTGTGTGCAGGCCAGTCACCTGAGTATTTTGAACCACAGATATTCCAAGGGACAGAAATGACAGGCTCCATGAAAAACACAGAAAGGTGTGCACCAGAAGTTGACTGTCACATGACATTTGTGAAAAAACCCAGTCAAAAGGTTGCAGTGTAGAAATAACTGGCAAGAACCCAGACAATGAGAAAAGTACAATAAGAAATTGGGGTGTGAACACTATTGGTCCCAAGTCAGAGGGGCAGTTAGTGGCTTTAATCCAAATGGGTTCTGATCCCAAGAGAACAGACAAAGAAATTCAAAATGAAGTGGGCAAAATGGAGGGTAAGATGTCATTTCATATACCCATTTTCCTAGCAAAGAGTAAAAAAGAGCTAAGGAAAGTGAGTCCTGAAATCAGAAGAAATGTACACGTTTTATGTGTTCTAGACATATGATTGATACAGGTGCCCAAGCAACAATAATGTCAAAAGAACTAGTGAACAGAATAACTGAAGGGAGATCCCCACAAAATCATATAGTCACGCTCTGAAACACTTGTGTATGAACGCAATATAAATAAAATATCATATCATATAATATAAAGGTGAGGAAAAAATGAAGGCCCAGTTCAGAATTTCAATGGGGAACACATACCTATCGAAGATGTCACTGAGATTGACATAAAAACAGGGCAGCATCGGATGAGACAGGAAGTATTTATCAGATCCATTAATGAAATACACTTTCTCATAGGGACGAAATGCATGAATTGGTTGTCGCCCTTCATTGATAGGGTAAATGGAGTATTGTGGTCCTTAGCTAAAAAGCCATTGAGACCCAGGAAAATAATGACAGAAAGCAACAGTGTAAAAGAATGCCACGCCATTGTTAAATAAAGTGCAGTGAATGTATAGCTTCAAAATGGCTGTGTGGTCAGTGTCACTGTCATTCTCAAGTGTCAGGATGCAATGTGAGGAGAAAAAGAGAAGCAGTCTTTGGAGATTGATTTGGACCCGAAGAAAAAATGGCAAACTGCAATAGATGAAAACATGCTGCATTTTTATCTAAATGAAGAAAAATGCAAACCAACTGTCGCTCCAGAGATAAATAAAGAAAAGCACATTTCAACCATCTTAGAAATACACATTGGAGATGGGCAGCCATGGATTCCTATCCACTGAATGGGCATTCTGAAATGATTGAAGCCACTTTAGCACTTGAAGATGAAAGGAGTTTCATTAATAAAAGGTACTGCAGCAAATAATTGACAGGCAGGAGATCCCAAAGTTCATAATTAAGATTCAACACATTTTTGGCCTAGATGACCCCGAGTCAGGACAAAGGATTGTACGAAGATGCATACTAAATATTACAATAGGTCCTAAGAGTATTCATCATAATGTGTTGATCATGAGTGGGACACAAAATAAATTCTATTTGGGAAAAGACATCATGCATAGGATGTGTACAGTATTAGACTTTCTAAATCAAAATGTTTGGTCCAGGTTGGGTGGAGCCACACCTGAATTTGAAGACAAAGATAGGCTTACCATTGTTCCCAAATGACATTATATGCATTTGAACTGCAGATGAAAAGGGATGTTACCATTCCCGCATTCACCAGACAATTTACAGTAGCATTAAAATATAGAAAGGGACGACAGATAAACAGTGCTGATGCATTTGTATGCCTAAATGAATCCATAAGGCAGCAAGTGTTAGCATGTGAATATACACCACTGATAAAGATTGGGGATGGACCCTTTCAAATCCTGGTGGACAATAAAGGGTGTCAACACATTCATTTGGAAGAGAATTCAGCAATAGGACTGGCAATACATAAATCGTATTACACTGCCGATTTCAGTAACCCAGTGATTGGGAACATTCCTGAAAGCTATGTGACTGCACAGGGTGAGTTACCAGAATCCTTGAATTCTAAGCCTAAAGGAATCTTTGAAGTTCAGTCTGTGTACCCTTATGAGCCAAGTGAAATTGTATGCTGTTATCAAGATGATTGTATACTATTCAAATTAAGTGACTCTAAAAGAGAAAAGCAGCATATTGAAATGAAGGTCAATATTCAAAAATGTTTGAGTGTAGTGACCCTCCAAAGAGACACTGACACATGATTAGAGGACAGTACAGAGGTTCTTCCTTTGGAGGAATTCCCAGAGCTTTCTAAAATGGTAGAAGAACAAATTCAAGCTGCAGATGCTTGCACAAGTGAAGAAGAAAAAGACCAATTCTGAAACATATTTATGGAATTCAAACAGGTTTTTGCCAAAGATGCCTACGATTGTGGGTTAACCGATTGGCATGTTGGCACATTACTAGAAGGAAATGGTAGGGAACCAGTGTTTGTGCAACAATATCTGTTACACCAGGCATGTTGGGAATCACTAGCTAAAATAATCAAACATTTAGAATCTAGAGGCATCATTAGGTCTAGTCACAGCAAATCAAATACCCCTAAATTAGGTGTGCTAAAACCTAATGGCCAATGGCGTGTGTCTGCAGATCTACGAGAATTAAACAAAAAGGTACCTGTTTCAAGGTGGTCCCTTCCATTTATTGGTCAGGGTCTTGCACAGGTTCACGGGTCAAAGGTGTTTACCCCATTAGACCTTACAGCTAGATACTGGTGTGTGCCACTGGCTGAAGATATTCAAAATATGGTTGCATTTTCTTTTGACAAATCACAATATGCGTGGTCCCGGACACCATTTGGGTATGTCAATAGTGGGAGTGAGGTTGGGATATTCCTGAGAAAGGCACTCCCGGATGCAGCTGAAAGGGGGACAATTGGGTGTGTGGATGATGTGCTAATCAAAAGCCACTTCAATGAGGTAGACATGTGCTTATGATATGATATGATATGGCATTTGTAACGTGCCTATACAAAAGTGTTTCAAGGCGCGACGAGGCAAGGGAGGGTGAACGAAGGGAGGACAGACAATGATCCTACTAGGCCAAGTGTCATTCACATCGTGCAAGTGCATGGGATAGGGGAAGGGGAAAGTGGCAGCGCAAAAGTAAGTGCAGAAATCAGGTGTAAGAGCTGCTAATGGGAGTGTTGGGATATAGAAACAGTCCCCAAGTGCGGGGGTTGCCAGGTAGGCAGTGCAGGTGTGTGAGACTGGCGTGGGAGGGACCTCGGCCCGAGATTAGAGGGTGACCAGGTAACCAGTGCAGTTTCAGTTTCAGCCAGGAGGTCAGCAGAGGAGAGAAGGAGAAAAAGCAGAAGCAAAGAGAAGGGTTTTGAGGTGCTTCCGGTACCAGAGATGGTTGTCCTCAAGTTTCAGGGAGGCAGGGAGGCTGTTTCAGAGGGAGGCACCAGCCTAAGAAAGAGATCTACCACCAACTTGTTGCTTGGAGACGCAACTGACCCTGAGGGAGTTGAAGGCAGATGAGCGAAGAGCCTGAGAAGGAAGATATTAAGGAAGAGAGAGTTGAAGGTATTGAGGCCAAGGGCCGCCCCAGAGGGCCTTGTGGACAATGCAGAGGGTTTTGAACTTAATCCTCCCAGCCACTGGGAGCCAGTGCAGAGATTTCATTCCTGGAGAGATACAATCCCTGGGCTTGAGGCCAAGGACAAGTCTTGCAGTCTTGTTCTGGATGAGTCAGCAACAGAAGGCTCCTGCAAAAGTATCTTTACAGAAATCACAGTGGTGTAGGGAAAAGATAAACTTCCTAGGTCATGAAGAGACAGAGCATGGGTTAAACCCACAAAAGAAAAAAGTGGAGGTGATTCTCACTCTCACTAATTTGAAAAGTTTAAGGTGTTTGTTAGGAATTACAAGTTAGAACAGGAAATGTATTGAGAATTATGCATAGAGTACACAACTTTTAACGAGATTACTGAAACAGGGCATACCCTGGACATGGGAAAAAGAACAAAATGATATGATATGATAGGTTATTTATAACATGCTTAATACCCAGAGGTTTCTAAGCACGGACCCGGGGATCAAACCTGTGTTGCTCTGTGTCATCTTGCTTCCAAGGTGAGCATGTTACAGCTGAGCTATCCTCCCAAGACAAATGAGGCAGTACCCAGGCTAAAAGAATGTCTAATGAAAGCACCGTGTTTGGCATATCCAATAAAAAAAACTGAATTTCTTTGTAGAAATAGGATTTACAGATCAATGCATGTCAGCAGTGTTATATCAAAAACATAATGTTAATAAAGAAACCCTTGAATATGCTAGTAAAGCATTGTCACAGGTAGAGACAACATTTAGTGAATGCAAAAAAGCACTTCTGACCACTGTCTGGGGCATTACAACATTTCCGCCCCATAATTCAAGGGGAGCAGAGGATTGTTGAAACAAATGACCAGCCTCTGCAATTTTTTCACAGTAAGAGAATCAGATCAGGGAAATTGGCCCAGTCAATAATGACTTCCTGGATGTTAGCATTTCAAGTATGGAGAAAATAAAAAGAGCCCAGTTGCTCAAGGACTAGCAGAATTGCATGATTGTGCAGCTGTATGTGCACCTGATGGCACAGAGCTAGAAGCAAGTTTGAATAAATGTGTGCAATCCCCACACAAACCATTCAATGAAGAAACATGCAAGGATTTACCAAATGTATATGTAGATGGATATGCATACGACGTGAAAAAAGATAGAAAAAGAGCTCATAGCAGGAATTGGAAACTTATAGTTAAAATGTGATGACAACATTCATATAGTAAGCATGATGAACGGTCCCAGAAGAAGTCAAGTAGCAGAATTGGCCGTTCTTTATAAGGCAATATCTATAGCTATGGAAAATAAACTAAAAAAAAAATGTTTTAGTAACTGATTCTGATTATGCACAAAATAGTTTTGTAGAGCATTTACCTGGCTGGAAAATGAAAGGCATGCTTACCTCTAACAAGAAACCATTTAAACATTGCAAGATGATTCAGGCCATAGACAAGCTTGTGTCAGGAAATGATATGATAATCCATTGGAGGAAAATACGTGGTCATTTGAAAATGGCAGGTGAAGATAAGGAGGGAAATTATAAGGCCGATCAATTAGCCAAAATTGGAGCTGTAATTGGGGAGTTGTTTCCTATTGAACACCTGCGATAACACGCTCCAAAACTCATAAAAGCAGTTGAACAGCCTCTGGCACAATTATATTATATGATAGGTTATTTATAACCCACTTAATACCCAGAGGTTTCTAAGCGGAGACCTGGGAATCGAACCTGTGTCGCTCTGTGTTGTCTTGCTTCCAAGGGGAGCACGTTGCCCCTGAGCTATCCTCCCGAGAATGGAGTTTTGATACTCCAGATCTGGACTTGATCAAAGCGCAAAAGGAAGACCTTATTCTAGGCTTAATTTATAACAATTTGCTACATGCAGAACACAATCCTCTGACTGAAGAAGACTGCAAAGGGAAAGAGGAATTGAGAGTGTTATTAAAAAACAAAAAGAGAATTAGATTACAAGACGAACTGATGATTAGAGAATCTGTGATAGGCCAAATTCAATGGATAATGCCTTTGTAATTTTGGGGGTTGATGTTACATAATGCCCACATGCCATAACTGCAGGACACAGAGGTTCACATCAAACTTTGAGATTTTAAATGATTACACCTATTGGTCACACATGTCCCAAGATGTTGAGCTCTACACCAGAGGCTGTTTTGTGTGTTCACAGTTTCAACCTGTTGATGAATAAGAGCTTGATATTCCTATGGTCTGATTTAAACGTTGCCCGTAAGAAGATCAGCAAGGGGAAAAAGGTACATGCTGACAGGAACTTGTCTAATGTCCAAATGGGTGGAGTGCATTCCAGCTCCAGACGGCAAAGGACAGACGGCGGCCACTTTACATGTAAATCATATTTTTTCAAGATTTGTTTTACCTCAAAGAATAGAGTCAGAACTTGGAAGTCATTTCCCTAGGGCATTAATGACAAAAATATGGCAAATCGTGGGTGTGAAGAGAAAGCTACACATTTTTTACCGTCACTCATCTTCAGGGGGAGTGGAATGGTGTAACAGGTCAATAGTTCATATGTTGAAAAGGTTTGTAGCTGAATCAGGATCTAGTTGGGATTTGTGGCTTTCATTGGTACTAATGGCTTTAGGTTGACGCCCTCTAAATCAATGAACCTCAGTCCCCATGAAATATTGACGGTAAGGAAAATGGTTCTGCCACACTTACTTTACAGAACAAATAAACAGGTGCTTACAAATGCGTCAACAATTCATGAATATGGGGAGGAATTGAGAAAGCACTTGCAATATGTGTTTGCATTTGTGCAGCAAAATTTGGAAAAGGCTGCTGATGGTACAAAGACATATTATGATAGAAAGGCATCTGTGAGAGAATATGAAATAGGAGACAAGGTATACAAGTTTAATTTTGGGAAGGAGAAACATAAACACTCTAAATTCCTTGCAGCATGGCAAGAGCCATATAGAATTGTAAATAAGGTTTCACCTGTGGTCTACAGAATTGCTAAAAAGGAGGGGGAAGTAACATTAGAACACGTTGTCCATGTTCATCAAATTAAACCCTTTTACCCGAAACATGAAGTCAAAAGACTAGAGTGAGTTGAAACTAGCAGGGAGTAAAAAAAAAAAATTGTCATAGCAAGTGGTTAGGTGTAAATAGTGCGAAGATATCAAAGGAGATTGAAAGTGGTAAAAAAAAAAAAATATATATATATATATATCAAGTTAGTGAACACAAGTACAAATAGACAAATAAGAGAAAGGAGTATTGTGTTTGAGGCTATTATCTGAAAAATACCATATGATATTAGCATGATTACTTCATGTTGTTTTCAGTAGTCATTCAGTCAATCATTGCCTGCCTGTCATGGTATTTGGTATAGTCTGCATTTGTGTGCATAACTAAATTTGAATTTAGATGCTCCAGTGAGAAAGTAAAAGTAAAAGGTTTGATGTGCTCGATACTTAAGTTGTCTTTTCTTTTTACTCTAGAAAAACAATTGTTTTCCCCAGGAGTGCCGGATCCCTGGTGGATACCACTGGATTGGTGTCTCCTGGAGAGCTCCCTAGACCGAGGAAGGGGATGAAGATGATGACCCCAAAGGATGTGGAGATGATTCCCCTGAAAGAAGTCCCATGAAGTCCAGAAATGGATGAGTTCCTCTAAAAATGGTTTTCTGTGTGATTTCGATTTTTATCACAAGCTATTTTTAATACAATTTGATTCATATCACAAACAGATTTTTACTGGTTTTTACATTTGACTGAAGCCAATGTGTCAGTTTGTTTGGATGTATGTTTTCTGAAAATGATAATGTTTTCCTTTGATGCTTTATAAAAAAAAGAAGATATAAAAAAAATGTTTCACCATTTGAAAAACAATAAAATGATAAGGGTGATCTAGAGATAAAAATAATTGTTTTAAAAGATAAAAAGATAAAGGTGATCAAGAGATAAAAAAAGAAAAAATTAGACACATTCTAAATAGAACTAAAACAATTGTTTTATTCTTTCTTGTGTTGCTTTCTTTTGATAAAGACTCATACTTATTTTGCTGGTGACTATAAATGTATACATAATGTTTCTCGTGTATGAATTTTGCGATTTGCATATTATTTATTTTCGACTATCAAGAAGATACAATTGGAAGAAGCACATGTGTTTTAGAACATCTGTGTTTGTTTTTCCTGCAGTGATTTTGGGTTATATCCCAGCAGTAAAAAAAGAAGGGAGCGTAGAGTAGGGGCTCTAAATTTAAAGTTAGGTTCATCATTTCAGCATGCACATATTAGCATGGGTTTGAACTGCAACTGGGGCCTGGGGTGTGAGACTCATTACTGGACTCAAGAGTGTGAGTCTCAGGCAGAATTAAATAGATGCCAATGCACAGAGCACATGATTGAAATTGCACTTTGCTTCAGGATGATATTTCAATGAACTGAGCTGCACTGAATATAATACTAAAATACATTAACAAACTAATGTAACCCAGCCCCAGTTAACATGTTACTGAATCCCTTAATAACATTTAGTGCAAATTAGTCCATGATGAAATAAGCTGACTGCAGACTGGGAGACTGCATGATGCTCTGGAAATGGGAATTTAAACGTGCAGGCTGAATCAGGGCTGGGTGATATACTAAAAAAGAAAAATGAAGATCTGTTCTACTGAAAACAGGGCATTGTATTAGGGCAGGAAGCGCAAGAAAGATGTCTCTTTTTTGCTCTCCAGCAATGAAATCACATGCCAGTTCAGTGGATTGATCTACTCAAAGGGAGGCATTATCCTTCATTGACAAAGGGTTTGGCAAAAAGGGTTTTGAGACAGACTATCATTCATTCATCTTCTGGCACTGGTAGACGAAAGAGCAGGGGGCTTGCTAGGCAGACGGAATTCAGTGCTGGCAAGCTGTCTGATGCTGATGCTGTACTTATCTGGGTTGACCCTGTGCAAGGCAGGCAGAAAGATTGGGGAAGATTTCCATGCCAAAATGAATCAGAAATACAGCTAACAAATCTTGGTAAATATGAAGTTAAGTGAGGGGCTACTGTTGTGAACGAGACCAGTAGTCTAGGTTAAGTAGTCCACTTCATTTTAGGTGCTGTCTATTGTTAACGTGCATGTAATCCTGTGTTTATATTTCTCAAAGTTGTACTGTGTTTTTTTTTAAGTGTATTCTCCTACCAAATTTTACACAGGCAAGGATTCTGCACAGATAAAGCTCGGAAAGTTATTGCAAGGAGAAATAATACTTGCACTGTGAAATACAATGTGGGCACACGTGTAATTAAAAAAACAGATTCAAAAGTAACTGAGTCTCATACATTTATTCCACATTCAGTCCATTTCACTTGACATGTTTCGGGAGACAGATGTGCGGTAAGAAATATATCAAAGTAAAGTAGCCGCCATGAGCTAGCGAGATTGAATGAATGTGCTGTATTTCAATTGCATGCTTTACAACTGTTGAAACTCATCCAAAAGGGTATAGTGTGGTATTGTACATAAGGTACCACAGGATGGCATGATCCATCTATTCAAATTGTACCAAGTCCAGTATTGTGTTTGTTGTTAGTGAGCCTGGTTAAAATAATTATTAGACAGCATTCTGAAATGAGTCTTACCACTACAAGAATACCCCAACAGGCTATCACAATATATTACCAAGGATTATAAAACAACTACCAAATACCACCATAAAATAAAATACCATGAAGTAATATATATAACCCCAAAATATATCCAACACAGGGATGTGTTTGCTATAGCCAGCACAACCATTGCATACACTGAAAACAGATATCTTGCAGGGGGTGTAGGTGGGTGTTTTGCAAAATGATCTATTACAAAAGACAAAAAAAGAAATTATTCAGTTTTGCTAAGATTGGAGGCTGACTCTTTAGAAATCTGACATTGTTAACTTCTAATGATCATTTTCATTGTATAGTATAGAATATTATATTCACTTATCCTCGTTATCATATTATCATATTATCATCACCTAAAAGGACCATATCAATTATTTTCTGATTTGAGGGCTATCATCCCAAGACATAATGTCTAGTGCACCTTTATTGTACTCTTTTGAAATCCCCCTATGTGAAAGGATTGATAACAGACAGCACCAATGAGGGTTCTGGTGACATGAGAATGACTGCCGATATTTACATCTGACAAATATGCCTGTGATAAAAGGGTTGTATGCTTGTATCACTAAGTACATATTGGTGTTCAATATATGTTTCACAAAACATACCTAACATTAAAGTGTTAGTAAACATGACCCATATATACTGATGTGGGCACCCTCTGAATGTAGATGGGGGATTAAACATCAGTGACAGCTTTCACTCAATTGAGGTATGAGAGCTGCCTTGCCTCTTGCTTCTGGAGTTGATGTTTCCTCTCCTAGTGTAGAGTTTCAAAAGAGGAGGCAAACCTGAGTCTCGGGATAAGGATGGTTTTGCACATGCTCACTCCTCAATACAGAGACATCTTAGAGTATATATTGTCTGATAGAGTATATATCGTCAGAGACACCAATCCTGTAGTTATGGGTAAATTGCTCTGCCCATTGTAAGGCCATTTTTGGGTGATCTATAACTTCAGAATCCAAATTATTTTTTAAAGATTGATGCAGATTCAACTTGGGTAGCAAATCTACAAGCTGATGGAATTACACAAACAAAACATTCTGTTACACCCCATGGCCCAAACCGCCAGACTGATCGTCACCAAACTTTTGTGAGGAGTGGCAGCCTGGTGCAGAAAGCATATTTTTGCAAATGCGGAGTTATTACGGCCAGCAGATCTTTTAAAAATTGGTGAAAGAATAAGTCCAAATAAATTAGTGCTATCTCATTTCGGATGCATGTGGGGTGCATTCAAAAGCCCCAAACAGAAATCCCTTTCACATGGACAGCAGGATTTTAAACTCTGAAACAAAATCGGCTTGGCCTTTGTTTTTTTTTGTTTTTTAAGTAAAATTGAAGAGCCATATGGAAAAGGGGCCCACCTGTAATTACCGAAGGAAAATCACATTTTAATTCACAAAAGAAGGATGAATCACAGATCCCTTTCACATGGAAAAAATAATGTTTATACAGTGACACATAAACGGCTTGCATAGGTGTGTGCAAGAAAAAGCAGTTTAAATGTGAAAATGTATCACTGCTCACAGAAAAATGTCAGGGAAAAGACATGATGTGCGGGTTGACAAAACGCAATGTATATCATGTTCCACATACAAAACACCAGTGACATTTGAAAACCCACTTTGTTTTCATGGAAAGATGTCAGCCCAAGACAAACCCTTTTGCTGACTGTGGAAAACTTCACAAGAAAATCTCCCACTGCCAGCCTGGACATTATATCTCCCATCTAATTACCAACTGCAATCGAGTGTCCTGCTAAAGGTTTCGAAATGCAGTGTTCTCCATACCTGCTGGCTCTGAAGGTATTGACTACAGGAGAAGTTCCCCTTGGCTGGACCATGACTAATATGTGTGGAAATGGTGGCAACAACTTCAAAGAGCAACCTTCCAATACAAATGAATGATACAAAAAACTCTGGGTACAAACTGACCCAGTGAAAACAAATGGCTGGAAGGCAGGAGAATGGTCATTTGTCCCATATGAAGATTCACAATTCATTTTAAAAAGACTATTATCATTTAGGCCTTTTTTGTTGGAATCATAAGGTGGATTTTCTTCATTTATGTACTATTTTTTAGGTAATTTCCAGTCGATTTTGTAGATATAAAATTCATCCACCTGTGACTCAGAGAATTGTAATGCCTATCTTAGATGTGTTTCTGGCTGATCCGGCTGATCTAAACATGTTCCAAATGTGAGAATTGGTGAGTGGGTAGAGAATAAAATTGGGTATATGGGTAATAACTTACATATTCATAACTGTGATGCTTTTTATGGAAACAGCTGAAATGGGCCACATGGCCGTGCTACATGGTACGGACCTTGTGGTCATCTTATTTAATTCCCCGTGATTAGCTGAATCAGAAAATATGTATATTATGGCAGTTGCTAATAATATTATGAGGTTGTGATACATAACCAGTGTTTGCCAAAAATATGAAAGAAGAACAAATGACGATTACAAATGGGAATGGCCATATATTGCCCCTGACGCCCTAACACAATACGTGTTGGGTTTGGGAGGAGAGAGAAGGGTAACTGTCCTATCAGAGTAGCAGGAATTATCGCTGGGTACTTCACCAAGATTGTAAATTGGCGGAGTCGGTGCAGAGTCTCGTGAGTCTGCTTTGCCTGCTGGACTGCTGTTGGAACTTTACAGCCCTCTTTCTATCTCTATCAACTGAGAGGGGTGTGCTTATAATCCCCTGTACTCCGCGGAGCGGCGCGGAGTCGGTGCAGAGTCTTGTGAGTCTGCTTTGCCTGCTGGACTGCTGTTGGAACTTTACAGCCCTCTTTCTATCTCTATCAACTGAGAGGGGTGTGCTTATAATCCCCTGTACTCCGCGGAGCGGCGCGGAGTCAGTGCAGAGTCTCGTGAGTCTCTGGAGGCTCCCGAGGCTCAAGGGGCACAACCCTCATGGATCGAGGAGTAACATTTAAAGTGCCGTCAAGAATCATACACCACCCTTTTACCCGTCTGCAGTTGAAGCGCGCTGAAGAAGGATCTGAAGGAACTTTACCTGTGTCCTGGAACTGCTTTGTCGCGTCTACTACAACAGCGGGGAGCAATCAAGTAAGGAAATCCAAATCCTATTCTTCCCCAGCCGCACGCATAATATCATTGCCGCGCGTGTCAATGGAAGACACGAGCGTTTGTGCTAGCGCTTGTGCTAGCGACGTGCGAACCACGCATGATGTTGTTTCTTGTGTAAATCGCTCGCACAGTGAGCCAGACTGTTGTCTTTCTCCCGAAAGCCTATTGAGCTTAATAAAAACAGGAAATGTTTCTATTAACTCTGCCTGCAGAGAGAATGAAGGGGGGCCCTGTGCCATTGAAGTATGGAGAGAAGGTAATGGTGTTCCACTAACTAATATGAACACGAGTGTAAGTTATCTTCCTGAGAGTGGTGCACAAGCGCTGGGAGAGTCCTCATTTGTAGACGATGTTGTCAGCTCTGATGGAGTCCAACTCCCATGTATACAATCTGTTGACTTGGCAGGGCCTGAATGCTTACCGGGAGATGTAGTGCAGGCTGGTGATATACGGGGTTCAACAACGGCTAACCTCGGAAGCTACTGGCTCATGGCTTGAATGTACTTCTGACACCACTTCCCTGACAACTATGACTTCCCACACGGGGAGTTCTTCACTGTCCCCCAAGCCTTGTCTCACTCAACCACTGTCAGATGCCATCAGCCCCTCGTCTCCCAATAAAACTTCCTCCAACATGGAGAAAAGAGTTCACATCAACGGAGTACCGATAAATAACTTGGCTGAAATTGTGACAGAACAAGAGGAACGAGGCGCCAGAGAAGCTAAATGCAATTATCCCTCTCCTAACTGTATCAACCTTAATGTCTTGAAAACTCATTACAACGAAAAAACCAATTCCTTGGCCATAGCGAACAAACTCCTCTTGGATCTGACAAAAATGAACAGCTCATTGAATGCCAAACCAACATCAAATGATATTGATCCAAATAGTGGACTGTCCACCATTGAAACCTGTTCCATGGCAAATGAGCCGGAGGTTAATGTACGACCGAGTAGCGAATGGCCAAGGGGCCTTAGAAAAAGAAGACGAATGGCTTCCAGCGTATCTCCCCCCATACCATGCTCCCAAAATAGAAACCAACGGAACGGAATTTCTCTGTCTCAAACCTCTCCAGCGACACCTAGAGGTTACACGAAAACCATCACAAGGCTGCCTATATCTTCATGTAATGAGGAGTTGTCTGACTTCTCATCTCTGGATGAATCGCTGAATGCCTCCCCTATTAGACTCCAGCTTCCCAAAGGGAAATCATCCAACTACAGAAAATCGGCCTCCCAAACATTGAAAGATCTCAAGCTGCAGAAGATGGTGAAAGAAGCTTTAAATGATCTTAGACCGTTTGTTTTGTCCTCACTGACCATAGCTATGGCTCCAATGCTCAAACTGTATGAGCAATTGAATGACAATGTCAAAGACCTAACTACACTTGCAGCATTGACAAACTCTAAACTTGCAACAGCAGAATTATCGCATAATGGAGGAAACACTAAAATACAGGATTTATCCAAAGATTTGAAACCTTAACCAAGGATCTTGCGGACCAGAAACGCTCAAACGTTGATGAGAAATGTCTAATGTCTGAAATAACATTGGAAGCGTTAAGCCTGCTGAAACAGGCTCAACCACCAAGGAGAATGTACGACGAGTCCCAACCAGCTTCTCGGGAGTCTGATTCGGATACACTAATGGCAGACACCTTATCAACTGTGCGGGAAGGCGGTGTCCTTCGCAAAAATGATCCAGAACAGTCATTGAGGACAACTGTTCCATCCTCAACAATGAATGGACGAGAAGAGGCAAATACCTTTAGGCCTCAAATAACGCAGCTGAATGTGAGTATTCCCCAGAGGGTTCCACTGGGGGATGAAAGTTCTACGAGCGAGGGAGCTAATCCCCCGGATGTGTCTCACTCAGATTCGTCACAGAAGATACCACCCACTATTCGGGTTGCTGATGTCGTTATTCGTCCGCCAGACGTAAACATCATATCATCTCATATCGAGCAATCAGAAACCCAAATGAAATCTCCCTCAGGTATTCTATCTACTCAACCTGAAAACAACCTGTTGGATGTAAGTATCGCTGTGCCGTCTACGTCTGCTAATACTGAAGGAATTACTAGACCTTTAGAACATGAAGCAAGCCGCTGTCCCGACACAAAGGATAAAACGTATGAAATATTCCAGAAAGCACATATTGCCGATGTAAGCAAACTGCAGGAAAAAAAATCAAAGAATCAAAAATGTAAACGAAAAGGTAATAACATGGGATCAAGGAAATTTCTAAGAAATCTAAAATCAGTCAATGTATTTGTTAATACAGAAAAAGCAAACGAATCATCTAAAAACACCAATATAGAGGTCTTGCAAAAGTGCCCGGACGATTCTGAACCGACAACTGTGATAGATGAAAGCATCGAAATCGTTGAGCAAGAGCTCTTAAATCTATCAGTCTATGAAGATGTGACAAATGCCGAAATAGACAATGAGGAGATGGCACACAAAATCACAAGTCCTGAGGCCTTGGCAAAAATTGACCGGTCAAACTCTTTGAATGGGGCACCCCGAGCTAGCAACAGGCGAGTTTGCGAACTAATACTCCCGCAAACAGAAGAGATCCCGTTGGCTCCCACCGAAAACTCTAACAAATTTGAAACTATGGCGGAAAAAAGAAGCCGCCTGGGTGCTCGGAAAGAAGCCCTAAACTCTGGAACTGAAAATAGCTTAGCTTGCTGGAATGATCATAGCAAAACGCAGATTGAAGAAATCGACAAACCAAAACTTAACATGACAGACATGGCTATTACAATTCAGCCTATCCTGAAGGATCCCAAAATACCCATAACAACAATTGTAGCTAATAAAAACCAACGAAGATCGCAACAAAATCTTTTCGAAAACAAAGATAAACTGGCAAAAACTGCGAAGTATATGCTAATACTGGAAAGAATATTGGACACTAAAGATGGCCTAATTTTGAATCGAAACAACGTCCTTAGACTTTTACATCATGTTCCTGGACTCCGGTCAATTGAGTCCAATGACATTCAAACAGTGGCCTTCATCAACGATCATCAGAATGACAAAGTTGTACTGCATATAAATTCCAGAATTGTCTGTGATTCACTCCTAAATGCAGTCTCGTTCCTGCTATCTTTAGGCTTTGACATCCATGAGGTCTTCCAAAATAATACTGCAGACCCTTGTTCCACAAAGGCAACGGTAGCATTTGATAACAATTCGCCCTCAACCCACAAGGTTACTTTTGGAAACAATGCTAAACTAAATCCTCCTACTAAAGCTGTCATCAAGACACCGAACAACAAGTCAGAAATCAACAAGGAATTAATTAGCCTCCCACAAGAAGAAACATTTTGCAACTTGGGAGAAAACATCAAAATCACAATTTTTGGAACAAATTCTGCAGTTGTAAGTGAGCAAAACATCGACTCACAAACTTTGGATGATAACACCACGACAAAAAATTGGAATTGGTTAGCTGGCGTCCTGGGAGAGCAATCTAGCTAATGCCATCAGGGACGCGGTAGTCCCCACATGAATGTACTCTCATGGAACACCCGAGGATTCATGCATTTATTTAATGAATCTAAAAAAAATCCATTGAATCAAACAGTGATTTGTCTGCAGGAAACGTGGCTGACTGTGTGCCCATTATCAGATGAGTATGAAATAGTTATGAACCCAGCCATAGCGAGAAAAAAAGGTCGCCCATCTGCTGGTTTAATAACAATGGTGAAAAAAAACTCGGGTTGGACAGTGAAAAGTGCCTGTAATTACACTCCATACATCCAACATACAATTGCAGAGGCTAATTCAATGAATCCCGGGAAAAAAATCCAGCTCAACATAATCAATTTATACTGGCATCATAAAGAAGCTGGCACATACAAATTTTTGAATACAGTACTGGATCTAATTGACGCGATCAATAGCGAGCAACAAGTACCCAACGTAATTTGCTGTGGTGATTTCAATCTATCATGCTTGAGGGACGTGTAAGATTATGCAGCATCAACCACAACGCAAAAGTTGGCAGCAAAATGGTGCTCGGCCCTACAAGAAAGAAACATAACAATGGCAAATGGGAACACTAGTGGAGACATTCCAGCACAAACAACATGGAAAAGTGGAAAGGCATCTTCCACTATAGACTATTTCTTTATTTCAGACAATCTGAGCCAACGAGCTGTGGAACTAACGATACTAGAAGATCTAAACAGCGACCACAGTAAGTTAACACTTACTTTGCTTTCTCCGATCGTAGTGAAACCAAACAGCTGGAGGAATCAGGTTGAAGTAGAATCCAACAGAATTCGTCTGAAAATAAAGCCATCTGAGGTGAAGCGAATTACAGACCTATACTATAACCTCATAACAAACTCAACAGACGCTAGCCTTGAATATACTGTTGTATTGGAACAGTTTATGACTACTCATAATGGTTCAAAAAGACCGGACTTTGCTCCTAAACACTGCTATAATCATGAAACTGCAGTAAGAAAGAGGCAATTAAGAAAAGAGCTAAGACATCACGCACAACTCGATATTGATCAGCGACAGCTTGCAAAAAAAGCCTCTATGCAGAAATACAAAAACTGGCTATTTTCGCATAAAACCATCCAATACCAACAGGATAGCGAAGCCATGTTAGCGGTGCTTAGCAATAAGAATTCAGCCGACTTTTGGAATCTGATCAACAACATGAACTGTCAACAAAGCGCAATTCAAACAAACATGGTCCCACAAGTGGAATGGGTTACTCATTTCGATTCGGTTTATAGAAAAAACTGCTCAACAATTGAACCTAAATTTCCGAAGCTCACCAAGTGTGATTTAAGGTTTGACAAGGAGAGCATAGCACAGAGCATCCTACGAGCTTCCTCCTCAAGAGCACCGGGTCCTGATGGACTTACCAACCATCTAATAAAACAAAACCCAGAGGATTGGTCTGAGTTCCTCATGCTACTGTTCACACAGATCACGGAAGAAGCCACTATACCATCTAGCTGGAAATCAGCTATTATAATTCCCATTTTCAAGAATGGAAACAGAGCAGATCCGAAAAACTATAGGCCCATAGCACTATTAGATGTCTTAGGAAAAATCTTTGCTACCCAACTACAAAATCAATTAATGAAATGGATTGAATATACAAAACATCTGGACCTCCGTCAAACTGGTTTTGTCCGAGGCGTTGGCTGCGGCCTAAATCTGCTACTGTTGAACATTTTGAAAATGGATGCTATAAGAGCAAACAAGAAAATCTATCTTGCATTCGTGGACTTATCCCAGGCGTTTAACAGCATTCACTGGGAATTATTATGGAAGAAAATGGCGACCTGGAACTGTCCTCTCAGTCTACTCTTGGCCATTAAAGCACTTCACACCGACACAGTGATAAGGGTGAGACTGAATCAACAAGGACTCCTCTCTGAGCCAATAAATACTTATAGAGGAGTTAAACAGGGTTGTCCACTTGCTGCCATAATATTCAATCTGTTCATCTCAGACCTGGGGGCTGCCTTTGAAAATATCAACGCCTTTGCCCCAAAAATAAACGGAAACGAAGTAAATTGGCTCCTGTATGCGGACGACCTAGTCCTACTGGATTTAACACCAATAGGACTGCAACGGAAATTGCAGATTCTTGATCAATACGTTACGCAAAACGGATTAGTTGTGAATTCTAAAAAATCTGTAATCTTAACTCTGCAAGATCTTCAAAAAAACAAAAAGAGAGAGGGGCTGAAAAAATTTAAATGGAGAATTGGGAAGGAGGCCTTACAACACGTTGACCAGACCATGTACCTTGGCATGTGCATTAGCTCAAGTATCAACGAGTCTCCTTGGGTTGCGAAAACAAAGGATAAATGCAAACAACTAACAGCACAGGCCTGTATACTTAATAAGAAGTTTGGTAAACATTCATTAAAACCTGTCATGGACTTTTATAAAATGAAATTCATTCCGGCAATTACACATGGAGCCAATAGTGCTCTGGGATGTCCAGACACACTATGGTCATCGCTTGAACATCACTTCTGGTCAAAAGTTTTGCGCCTTCCAATGGGGGTACCAACAGCTTGCATAAGATACGAGCTTAGTCTCTTGTCAATTAATGCAATAGTAATGTGGACCACTCTAAATGAATTTAAAAAAATAACCTCCGATTCAACTGCTCCTCAATACAAAATTCTAACCAGTACAGACACAGGACCGACAAACTGTATTTTGTCCCAATGGATAACACGCTGTGACACCATCCTCAGTGATCTATCCACTAACAGAGAGTTACTCCATATGAATCCCGTCAAAGTAAAATCACTATTATGGCAGCAAGATTGGATTGACACAGGGGACATAAGAGGAACTCATAGAATCATGAAAATATGTCCAGCCGAAGCAAGAAAATTAAATGATCCTCAATCCTACTTGCTTAAGTTCCCAGACACTGCCCGTAGACTCCTTTATATGAAATTCCGCTTGAACCAATTCCCAACAAGAGAAATGTTGGCAATTTGTCAAAAAGATAGAGCTCCAATATTGACCTGTCGCTTATGCGGGGAAGAAAATGAAACATTGAAACATCTTATTTTGTATTGCACACAATTGCGACAGGAACGATCTAATCAGCTGAGAAAATACATTGTGGCAAGACCAACTCTGTCTGCTGAGGATTGGTGGGATATGATGCATCAAGACATGGAACGCAGCCTAACAATCGAACTGACTTTCCTTCTTGAAAAGATGATCGAAAAGCTGGAAAAATATAAAAACGACATCAAAGTCGCCATAACTTCAGCTTGAACATTGGAAATCTAAGAGTGTTCTGGACTGCAACGCTCCCTACTTCGTCTTATGCCTCTCCCACATGTCTTCCTCTAGTCTTTCTGTCCATCTTTGCCCTTATTTTCCGATTGGAGCTCCTTCTGTAAATCTTTCTTCTTCAAGAATGAATTTTCTAATGTACTCTGAGATTTTCTTTCTTTTTTCCTTTTTCTTTTTTCTTTCTCTTTCTCTATTTTTTAAAGGTTTGTAACAAACCAATAAAAAAAAAAAATAAAAAAAAAATTGGTGGTGTCATTGGTGCTATGTAAGGGGGACTGCACTGGGAGGAGGACACACAGACAGACAGGAACAGACAGACAGACAGAGAGGGCTGCTAAAACTTACCATATGACGGCTGTATGGAAACACCAGAGGAGATTGCTGAGAGTGCATCTGGGAGGAGCTGTCTATTTCTAGGGAGGCCTCAAAGCTGACTGGGTCCTATGGTGGAAAGCAAGAGCCCACCTTTGAGTCTCCTTGTGTTTATTTTAAACTAAAAGTGTGAGTGAAATCATAATTACAAAAACACCAGGGGAATCATAAGAACTATAGGAACTCGATTTGCATTACTACCGTCATCTCCCACAATTTTTAACACAACAGAACGGACTGAGGAACATATATTTCAATACAAAGTAGCATTCCCATCCAAACTACTGTCAGAAAAACACACAGGCTATCCCTCAAAGGAAGCATTCCCTCACCTAGATGGCTTGTGGTGTGCCGCCTATCTAATAGGGATAGAGGGAGAAGGCTATCACTCATCACCAATTTACACAGTCTTTGAGTCATACACAGTTACAAATCCAACTAATGGAAGTGATTTGGGACAGGTCTTCTCGATTGGCCATGTCTTGTATGCGTTATTTAGATGTGTGCTGTCTCAGGGGGTTTCCTTGACTTTTATTAACCAACTGGACAGCAGGCTCAAAAGACGCCAATTGTCACCTGCCGGGATTGCCTAAAAGCAATGCTCACACAGGGTGAGCGAGTATAATACAGACGTATCCTAGCACAATTATCTAAGTCTCATGATCTAAAGGGTTGACCGGTTTTGATGACTTAAGGTAGTGATGTCATCTTCTTCAGGACCAAGCTATTCCGGTAACAACATAACTCCGGTATCTATTCGTATCTGTGGATAGGGCGCCCACCTCTGTCCCCTGTAAGGATAAAAAAAGGGGGAAGCAATGGGTCAGCCCCTCGGCTAGGCTCTTTCACCTTAGCTATTTTCATAGAGATGCAGCTGTGGTTACTTGCATAAAGCTTAATGCGAGAATCTTTTTCAAAGACATTGTGTTTGCCATATTCTTTAGGAGGAAAAGAAGATGGGTGGGGGGTGGGGAGTGAATGTGAGCAGGCTCCCCTTTGGTGCATGTCAACTGATCTAGTCGCCTCAAATCATAATTGCCATATGTATTTGTACCAATCTTGAAATCCTACTGCTAGTCTTTTAAGCCTACAGAAAAATCAAAATTGCACAACACTACATGATGATTGCTTTTGTTATTGATCAGTGTAATTATTCCTTGAAGTGAAATGTGCAGAAAGTGCAGAATTGTGATTGGGTTCTTCTCAACTCTCTTTTGTGAGTTATTTATGCTGAGAGCAGTTGATTGTCTTGTGCCACGGATAAAGTGGTGATGGACATTGTTGTGCTAATTTCTATTACTTTTATTTAAATAAATACCAATATATTTCCCATAAACCGGCCTGGTTCTTGGCTCATTGTTAGCTCAGGCGAGGGACGAAGTGAGCATCATATGCATCTGAAGTAGGGCTGAAGAAAATAATCTGTTAACCAGTTTGTTGAGTCACACCTTGAGCGGGGAAGGAAGGAAATCTCTGTGTTGAGGGTGGCTTCTCAATCAACCGTTACATGCCTCTCAGCCAAAGGGCCCTGTGATGTTCACTTAATAGGAAGCCACTGATTGGTCAATTGTGGTACATGTGGATCACCAAACATTTTGAAATTGCTGCAATGTTTCACTCACGGACAAGACATGTTGCCAAAGAACAGCACAATGACAAAAGTCACAGAAACTTAATATTCTAGTGGTATGGTGCATAGTACAGTTTCAAGCGGGTGAAGAGGAGGTCCTTATTGGGTGGCATATGTTTAAAAATGTGTCAAATGAAGAAGCCCTTTTCATGGTCGGCATCAACAAACACACTCAAGGGACTATGGCCCGTGCATATGTCATATTGGAGAAAATAAGTCTTTATAATAGTTTTACACTCTACTATATTGTTAGGGATGGTGAGAACTGCTCATGCTGTGTCTAAATGTGGGCAACACGTTCCAAATGAAGTAGGCTTTGTCTTGCCTTGTCCACGGACATGATTGCTGTCTGAGAATAGTTTTAGAAAAGAAAAAGGGAAATTTTAGCCTGGGAATCCATTCTTTGTCGCTACTGTATTTGGCACTGTTGGCACTATTTGTAATGTTTTCCACATGTAATGGAGTGTTTCTGTGTTTTATCATCACTGCTATTGTAAAGTGAGGACAGAGGTTGTTGGCACTTTTTTCTGGCTCTGATGATGGACTGTCTAATTTTTCTTCACAGTTTGTATAGAATGTTGAGAGAATGATAGGTTTTAAAAAGAGGTTTGTGGTACTTGTCATCATCAGTGCCAGGGAGAGGTGGGTTTGGGGCCTGGCCCTATGCCCACCTTTCCCTCGCACTATCGATGCACCGATTGCAGTTTTGTAAAGAGGTAGTGCTCATCAGGGCCATTATAAACTGGGGTTGCTGTATTGACTCAGGGACACTATTTTTTATAAATATATGTCGGACTCTTGTCATCATCTGGCAGGACCCACGCCAACTTCTTCCTGGCAAAGCAAATGTACCAATTAAAGTTTGTAAAGAGGTAGTGTTTGTTGAGTGTTCATGCACAGTATAATGTGGGCGTGGGTTTGGTTATAGCAAATTGTCGAGGACCATTTGTCCTGGCAATTATCATGCACTGTTGTAAACGTATCTTTGCAATGTTGGGTCTATTGTAACTTTGTTAATGGTTTTTAAAAGAGGTTTTTGGGATTTGTCTTCATCAGTGCAGTGGCAAATGGCCAATGGTGTGTCTGCATGCTACAACATTGCAGTGTCGAAAAGAGGCAGTTTTTGCTGATCAGTAAACTGATCATATGTTTTGCTATCAATGCAAGGTGCTTGTACAATCTTTCCTCGTGCAGATGACATACTTATTGTAGTGTTGAGCAGGTGTGCCTGGAATGATGAGTACTTGGTAGCTTGGTGGTTTCTAGCTTTATAAAGAGGTTTGTTGGTATTGTCATTTTCAGTGCCAGGGAAACATTGGCACAGGGCCAGCGATGGCCCCATACCCTGGCCACTTTACCCTGGCACTACCAATGTATACGTTTCAGCATTGTGAAGAGGTAGTTTTCACTGAGTGTTCAGTCTCAGTGTAATGTGGATATGGGCTTGATTGCAGACAAAGCACAATATGTCTGGTTCTGATTATATCCTGTTTGTAGTGTTATTAAAGTGTGTGTGGAATGTTGCATCTGTATTTGGTTGGTTGCTAGTTTTTTAAAAGGTTTGTTTGACTTACAGGTTTGGCTATGTTTAGTGCTAGGTTGAAGTGTTGATACATTGGTATGTCGGTTAAGAAAATAAATAAACAGTGGAATATGATGTGGAGAGCATTTCAAACAATATTTTGAACCCTCCTAAGTACAGCACGTTAGTGCATTCTTAAGTTATTTCTAATCATTGCGGCACGGAAAAATAAAATCCGAAGAGGATTAAAAAAACATGAATTACTCTATGATTTAATAGTTTGTTTGAAATATATGAAATGCAATATATCTTTTACAATTGTTAGATATGTATTTCACAGCCTAGTTAATGTTTTAAAGTAGTTAGATACCCAGTTGCGTATTCTAACTGAAAAGTAAAAATGATAAAATAAGCAGTTTTTACTTTATGATTGAATATTTTGTTTGAATTATTTGCAAATTACTATATCTTTTAAAATTGTTAGAAAAGAAATGTGTAAACTAGTTAACATTTTAAAATAGTTGAATACCCATCAGTGTATTATAACTGTGATGTATTGGACTGCAGATACAGGTTTATTTTGTTGAGCTCAAGCAATAAATCAGCTACATTATCCAATTTGAACATAGTAAATTGTTTAAACGAAAATAATTTCTTTGTACTATTAGATGTTTTAAGTTGACCGTATGGGAAGTACAGTGTATTGTATAATGTTGCAGCGTAGTTCACACTGCAAAGTATTTAGAGACCTGTAACTGTAATGTTAACGATATTATACACAGTAGGCATTAACATATGACATAAAGTTTAACTTATCAATTGTGTGGGTATTGTTCAAAATAGAGTTTACAGCAAGAACAATGGTTACTGCAAGAATAATGACCCTCATTACGAGGTTGACGGTAACCCGACAGTGCTACCAGCAGGCTGCTGTCAAAAACCGTATTTATGTTACCACCGTCTACATCCCTCTACTACCGGGATATCACAAGAGGCAGCAGTACGGTAAATTCCCATTTCCATGGAGTTCCATAGGACTCTATTGGAGTGGAATCCCTGAAGCACCGGCACTGTTATTAATGGTGCCGGTGGTTCAGTGAAAAACTAGCCAGTAGGGGCTTAAACTCCCAGCAAGTTAGGCCTGCCGGTAGTACAATGCCCCTACCAGCAGAATCGCAGTGACCCAGTCTAGTAAAGATGCCAGTAACTTGTTACCGGCACCTTTATTTCCAGACCGGGTCACTTATAATGAGAACCAATGCCTTGTTTGTAATGTTATTGTTTTAAAAATACAATTATGGAGCATATCACCTACAACAAACCTTGCAGTTATCCCCTTATTGGCATATTCTGTTTTGTTTTACAGAATGAATATTGAGGGTATTATGTCAATTGCTGAATTTTAGTGTGTGTAATATTAAGTAGGCATTTTGTATGTTTGCAGTTCACTGTTGTCCGAGTGATGCATATATCATTACACTCAAACCAATACCGTTTATGTTGTATGTATGCTAAATAATGGGCAGATGTAGTATTGAAACCAGCATTGTTTATCATGCCAAGTGTAGTGAACGTTTCCAACAAGAACCATTTTTCCCTAGGTTAAATTGGTCAATTCACAGTTGTGTTTACTACCATTTACTATATATCTTAAAAGCATTAGTATAACAAATTGTCAATTATTGTCTATTTTTAAAGTGGAAAGAATGTCTGAATTGTAATAAGGGCACAACATGCCATGACCTGCATTATCTAAGAGTTGCTGAAATGGTATACTATCATAGTTTGGTAAAGATATTACATGGCCTGCGGTAGCGGTCCTGTAGTTATGGTAAGTTGCTTAAGTCATAGAAAGAGCACTTTTTGGGTGGCTTATAACTTTGCCCCTCCAGGTGAATCCTCACCAAACTTTGCAAAAAAAAGTATATGGCCCCCTCAGAATTGTTTTATGACGTTTGGTGTGGTTTTATCCAGGCAAGGGCAAAGTTATGAGGGGGTCCCAACATTTGTGGAAATCCTCGTAGACTCAATGTAACAGGAATTTTGCTCATGCCTACAGCCCAAACTGTTGGACTGATTTTTACCAAATTTGCACTAGAATCGGCAGATTGGTCCCGAAAGCGTGCTTTTGTAAATTTTGTATAAATCCATCCTGTAGTTTTTTTAAAAAATTGCCAAAATGTAGATTACATTTTTTTGGGGGATATTGGGATCTGGTTTGCAGACTAATTTCCTAATTCAGACAACATCTGCACCCGCTGATTGGATGGTGAAAAACGTTTAGGATTATTTAGTGGCTGAAAAAGGACCTGGAAAGGGTGGGTAAGTGAGATAAAGTTGATATGGAGCTGTTTTTATAGGTGAAAAAAAGGTTTGCAAGTGCCACCGAATCTGTGGACTTTCGACGCTGACCCCAGACAGTGTGGTGAGAAAAAAGTGAGGAAGACACATTTGAGGTTATCTTTTGGCCGAAAAAGGACCTAGGAAGGGTGGGGTAGTGGAAAATAGTTAAGATGGAGCCTTTTTTGTAGGTGAAACAAAGTGGTGCAGTTTTAATTATTTTGTGGTGGTTGTGGCCAGTGAAGGTGCAAGGGCTGCTCTTTGGTACGGTATCTGCAGACACCGCGGGAGTCTGCTGACACTGCACATGCCATCTACGTCCTTTAAGAGTGCCAGACCTGGAAAGGGACTGCAGTGACCGCAGACAGCCAATCAAGTTCTGTGGTTGTGGTGTACTGGAAGAGAGGGTAGTCAGTGTTTTCTTGGTTGGTTGCAGTGAAGATGTATGTACCTATGGCTATGAAGTGCCAGAGTGTGTGGATGGTGGGAGATTCTTGGATGCCTTCATTGAAGGGTTACACTGAATCTTGTGGCATCATTGCAACTATTAGATTGGAAAAAGTGGACGTTTGGTGGTATGCATTTTGTGGGTTGAACTGAGTGACCTTATTGCCATTCTGTAAGAGTATGGCTCACTTTAAACATCCAGATATTTTTGTTGTGCATTGTGGAGGCAACAGTTTGGACAAAATAAGTCCAGTATCTTTGCAGCTTGCCATCAAGAATATGTGGAGAAGCCTAATGGAAATGTTTCCAAACTGCGAAGATACAGTTTTCTCAAATCAATCCAACGCAAAAATGGAGATGTCCTCATTTATTTTCTCCACACATGTAAGAAGCTAGGCATCCTGTTATTAAAGGTGCATGTGCGTTTTTATATGTTTAGGGGTGGCATCTTTTGAGAATGAAAATGTGAAGTTGGATGCTGTAAATACTTTTCAGAGCAATGGAGTGCATTTAATATATGAACCAGTTAAAAGGGAATATGTGCACTATACACTGAATGATTTCTTAGTAAGTTTAGGCATAAAAATAAGAAAAACAAAGAAAACATTGAGAAAAGGCTTTTTAAGAGGCACCATGTAAAATAAATGCTTTAAATTGAGTTTAAATCTCCCCACCGCCTACAATTGGTCATGCCATCAATGGACAATAGTCAACAAACAGTATATGGTGAATCTGGGTATTGTAAGGATGCTAGGCATGGAAAGGGGACTATTGGTTTTGTGGGTATGGTGTACAAGAAGACTGGGCAGCAAGCCATATCTTTGTTGTGTGCAGTGACGATGGCTATGGTTTTGAGGAAGCAGAGTGTCTGGTTGGTGTGCGATTCTGGAGTCCATTGGCTTAATGGATACCTAATGGTATACTGTGAACAGTGTGAATTCCTCAGGAATTTACTTGGATTTTAAGAATTTGAAGTTTCCTGGTTTGGAGTTTGAGGAATAAAGTGGGAGAAATTGCTCCCATTTTGTGAGAGTATGGTTACTTTGAAGCATCTGGACATCATTGTAGTTTACTGTGGTGGCAATAGTTTGGGCTATGTCATTGGAATTTTATTACAGTTTGTAATGAAGTATACATTTTCATAGTTGATGGAACTTTTTGACATTTGAAAATGGTTTTCTCTTGAATAGCTGAAAGACAAATGTGGAAGTGTTTGAATTTATTTTGTCCACATATTGAGAAAGCAAGGCGCAACGTAACCAAAGATTCATTTTTTTTTTTGCAAGATGTTGGAATGTCATCTTTTCAGAGTGAAAATATCAAGTTTCATATTGTCAACATTTTTTGAAGCAATGGAGTGCATTTGATTGATGTCGGAAATCAGATTTTTGTTGAAAATATTCAAAATGTATTGAAACAGTTTCTGTGAACATATAATTATGGATTGAAGTATTTACAAAAAGGAAAAACAGAAGATAGAAATGGAAGCACTTTTTGTGAAAGTTAGAAAAAATAATGACGTTTAGTTACTTAAGTATATAAAGCTATGTAATCCAAAAAAAGTTATTTTAGGAGCCACCATTTTCTAATGAAAAGCATTGTCATTGATTTGAATTCCCCTGCCCCGTGCTGGAGTTTTTCAGGTGTGCATGCACTATAACAGTATCTGTGGACCTTACAGTCTGAAAAAGGTCCTCTGATTTTTATTTCTATATTTTTTAACTGGTAAAGGTGGCACCAAAAGGAATCGTTTTTGTTTTTTCTGGCTATTCTGTTTTTTTTTTATTTAGTATTTTTGTCAGAGAGTTGAGGCGGCAGAGTGGGGAGGGAAAGGGAAGGGTGGGATGAAAGGGGTAGCGACCACAGATACAGAGGAGATAGATGGACAGGGCAAGATGTTGGGCGTGCCTTAAATATAAGGTAGGGGGCAGTGTTTCTCATGTTCCTTGACTGAGGCATTGAATGCACTTTGAAACTGGTCCCCCCTGAAGAGTGGGGTGTTGCAGTATATACAGAGAACTGTGAGTCTTGAAAGGTAAGGATTCACAGCCTTTTGTATGGCCTGTGAGGGAGCTGGCAGTGTCCTCTGCTCCACAGGAGTACCTTGTGTGATTGCAGAAGTGGTTGAGTAAGATGGTGTAGAGGAAGTTAACTGCCACTCTATGTCAAAGGAACAGACTTTCTCAGATCACTTGAGTTGTTGGATTGGGTGTGGCGGAGTATGGAGGTGGTGCCGAAGGAGTACTGCTCAGGTTGTTCACGAATAGGTTTGACCCCACACTGAATGCATTTCACCAGGGCGCCTGAGCCTTTGGTACTCCCCCAACGGTGGTAAAAAAACACCACACCCATGACTCTCTATGGGTCCTGGAGGTAGGCACTTCCTCTACCTACTCTTACTGTTGCTTTTTATCCTCATCCACATCACTGCACCTATTGCCCTGTCCAGGCCTTGTACTTGGTGGTTGTGATGGTGGTGGTGGCATCTGGGAAGGAGGGATAGCCATGAGAGATGCCATATTAAACATCTGGATGTCTGATGGAAGTAGCTCTCCTGGAAGATTCTGTCTGCTGGTGTGCCAGATTATAAATGACTTAAAATAGTGGATGGGTCCCTTTAGAGGTATCCTCTGCGCTCTACATAGTCGAAAGTATGCCTTGGAAAGTTGTAAAAAGTTGACAGATAACGTGAAAATTGGTGTAGGGGCTCTGGAGGAGTAAACTTCGAAATTGAAATATTGTAGATTGGCTGAAAATGCAGTTTCAAACTATCCGCAATGAGGGACACTGCCTGCGGACACTCTGTCATGCTGCACAGGAGCAGTTACATGATTATTGGATGTTTGAAAATGTGAGGTGCGTCATCAGTTTTGAAACTGTGGCAATATTGGATGGGTGGATCATGCTCCTAGATTGTAGCCCTGAAAGCACTTCGAAATTACTCCCTCTGCAGAGTGATGTGTTGCAGTATATACAGAGTAGTGTTTTCTTGTAAAGATATGGATCAACAGCCTCTTGTATGGTTTGCAAGGTAGCTGATGGTATCTTCTCCCCAACAGGATTAGCCTTCCTGGTGGAAGTATTAGTTGAGGAAGATGAGGTAGAGGAAGACAGCCTACTACTTCCTGAGAAAGGAAGAGCCTTTCTCAGAGCATCCCTGTGGTTGGATTTAGTGTGGCGGTACATGGAGGTGGTCCCATAGGACTACTGCCCAGGTTGTCCACGACTGAGTACAATGTTGCACTCAGCACATTTCACCTTGGTAGCCTTAGCCTTCCCACACACCCCCAACTGTGGTAAAGAACCACCACACCCATGATTCTCTCTGAGTGCTGGATATAGGTATTTATTCTATCTCATGTTCCTGCTCCTCTTGATTCTTTTCTGTATCATTGCACTTTTTCCGTTGTCCAGGTCTTCCAGCTGGTGGTGGTCATGGTGGCTCCTGTGAAGGAGGGATGGCCATGGCTAATACAATATTTGATGGTAAATAGCAGTTGTGCTAATATTTTTTCAAGCATGTGCTCTCTCCTGGATTGCAGATGGTAGATTAGTAAGAATAAGTCTAGGGGTTGTGCAAGGGTCAATTTTCAGCTTCAAATTTCCTTGATCAGCTGGAAATGCAGTTTTGAACTGTTCACGAAGCACAGACCTTTCGCAAACACATCATCACGCATGCACAGGTGGTCACGTGACACTGTCTGGAAATTTTGGGATGATGTCAGAAGTTCGGGAATATTGGGCAACAAAAGAAATGGTGCAACAAGTTACAGAAAGTACATAGATGTTTTAAAATGTTTGCTAGAAGGTAGGACATGCCACAGTTTTAAGGTGAAACTTTGTTGATCGGCCGAAAACACTGCTATATTGGGGCAAGTATAATATTAGGAAGCTGTAGCAAATTAGGGTGCACTGGTAAAAACCCATTAAATTCAATGAAAAAACATTGTTAAAGGGACATTGTGGTTACAAGTAAAACCGAAAACCCCCAAAAATGTGCCAGTTATTGTAAGCTAAGCAACCATTTCTCAAACCACCACCGTGCACTGCTAACACCAACACCCAGGACATCAAAAATGACATTACAAATGTCATTGATCACATCACTGATGGCATTAGATATTAAATTAATTGTGACAAAAGGTTTCTATAAGGGGTTGTGTTTACTATGTTGGTAGCAAGATGTGAGGGGTGATTAGGAGACCTATTATGAAGTACTTTATGTATTAAAGAATGTACTCATCAAAACAAAATATTATATTTCTGTCTTGTTAATACAGGAATCTAATCATACATACACATAGTTAATGGGTCCATCACATATCTGGCCCACTTGTTTTTGTTCACTGACATATCTAGGCCGGTGGTTTTGTTCACCAGCACTGTATGTTTAATTTGGCAATGCTGGCTACTAAAAAAATGAATGCTACTTTTGAAGAGATTTTAGTAATGTTAAATAGGGAATAAATATAACTAATTCAAGACTTACTATATAATTGTGTTAGGAGAAACACTTCATATGAAGACCTGCAATGCATACAAATCAGAGGCACATGTAGGGAAACTAATGTAAGCAAGAAAGAAACAACATCATCAGAAAATATCAACAATATTAAAGTTCATCAGCATGTATACAAATGAATGGTGTGTTTGAAGTCTGCTTATTGCTGAATACATGTGCACCATGTAAACCCTAAGGAAAGTACTTTAATAACATACAAGGAGATTAACATGTATGTATATTCCATTGTTGAGAAAATGAATATCACTTTTGGGAAATCTCTTTCTCTGAAGGATGAAGTGGTGTCAAGTTACAGAAGTCCAAGGGCCAACAACAATTTGAATGCCTGGTTAAGAAAAGGTACTTCCAGTTTTCATAGACATATGAAATGCAAAGCCTGTCAAGATGCCACCAGTTTATCGAATTATCATCATCCAATTTTGGCCAAAGACATTAAGATCAAGTCTTGAATAACATGTAACACAGAGTATGTGGATATGTTCTTTCATGCCCAAGTAAAAAATGGAGTGTGGGCAGCACCATTGGCAAACTGAAATTGAGGATTCTTCAGCATATACAAGACATTAAGAACATAGACCCCACATACCCCATGGTTCTGCATTTCAAAAACACACATGAAGGAAAGCTGGATGGATTCACATTCTTTGGTATGCACACAGTCCAAGAACCACCCAGTGAACACAACTTGGACGAAGAACTGTACACCTTTCTGGGGACATGAATTATCAGATAGATATCTACTTCTGTATCAGTGATTGGAAGGTCCCATGTTCTGTTTTGCCTTTCACCTCTTCCTGCTTTTCAGCATTCTCTTCCTATTCTCTAGTGTTTTCGGCTAATTTTCATTTTCTTATGACATTAACTAATGAGATTATTACTATGCACCTTAATTGATGGCAATTTTGCTTAGAACTTTTTTTTACTATGCACTTTAATTTTGAAGTGGACATTGACGCTGCATTGCATTATACATCTTTTAATTGTACCAAACTAGATTTGCACTATGCACTTTATTTTGCGTCCAATATGCTGCTTATGTAATACTATTCTGTACCACATTGCACTATGCACTATGCACTTTGGAATGGAAAAAATAGATTTTAGCACCATGCACTTTATTCCTAGATCAATATGCTGCTTATTTCATATTATTCTGTACCCTATTGCACTATGCACCATGGAATTCAAAAATAGGATTAAGCACTGTGCATTTTATTGTTAAAACAGATGCCTGTACTGAATGGTTTTTATAATTTATATGATAAGAGCATTGCAAATTGATACATTTTTATTTAAAAACTAGATTTGCACTAAGCATTTTACTCTGAAACCTACATGCTTCTATTGTTTGCAATTGTGTACTCCATTACATCATGCACTTTGATATTCCAAAATAGGATCCAGCATCATGCACTTTAGTGCTAAAAACTGATGTTCATATTGAATAGCTTACTCTCCTTTCATCATAATTAGCAGCAAACACATTGGCCCCTTATTTGGCTACTATGGGGCTTTGTCCACTGCTTAGAATTTGATGCATAATGCAGGATCATTAAAATATAAATAATACATAATCATTGCATTGACAAATCCATATGTGATATGTAATCACCATATAAATGTTGAATTTTTCTATAGGAACATGCTATGTGCACTATGTAATTAGTATGCTGTTTGTGAAACACCATCTTGCACCGAATTGCACTAAGCACTTCAGTACTGAAAGCTGCGATCACATGGCAGGAATTTTGCGAACTTATTACGGTCACTGCATACTTCACAGTGCACTAACCGTAGTTTGTAATACAGTTTTCCAAACGGCAGACGTTAAGGTTGTTTTGACATTTCCCACCTTGATATTCTCCTTGTGGGTTAAGCGGTGCATTGTGCCGCACACAGTGCAAAACATGTGCCTTTTTTGACTAACTGCAGAACTGTATAAACATATAGACATTTGATTTACAAACTGACATGTGTTTACATCCACCGCTGTAATTTGGTTTCAAGGCATTGAGGTATACCTTATTGCAGTTGTGTGATGCTAATCAGTTACACAACATTATAAAATGTCTGATTTATTAAAGCTTGAACCAAGTGTCTCCAAATCCATGAAACCAATCTATCATGTTACAACCAGAGAGTTTTTCACCACACTAATGTCCTACCTTTGTTTCCGCTCCCTTGTATGTGATCCTGCCTATCTTTCCTCCCGTTCAGTAATTTTAAACATCAGCAAATAAAGAACAGACACATAAGCTTACACTGAACAGAAATTGTGTGTCTCTTCACCCCGTACCCTGTTTTCATTCAATCTACAGGTGGGGTACCTAAATACTGAAAAAGCATATGCTGCAAGAAATTATGCTGTAGATCTGGCCCTGCAGAAAATGGTACAACTCAAATACACCACTGAAACCGGTAGGCCGAATCCGACCTTTGATATAAAGAGAACAACCAGTAATATGGAAAAGGTTGTTAGATTGTTCCTCTCATGAGCAAAAGGAGAGGACGGAAATTACTCTGCAAACATTAAAAACTGAGTCTAAATATTTAAGATTTTGGTATAGTGTGTGTGGCAAAACACGAGACATCTCAGTCCTTTGTTACTGTGATTTCGTGGTAAACACATTAAAATTGGTAACAATTTTAGTAGATTTATTAAATATCTGCTGTACAAAGAAAACAAAGAACGTTGAAGATATTTTATTTGTATAGCAGACGATACATGTTGCATCTAGCCTCACATGTGCCTCTTAAGTACATTTTAGCAATTGTGAATAGATAAGTGATAGGGCAAGCTTCTTGATCTATCCCCTCACCCCAGATAAGCAGACCATCAGCGCAACCTAGGGATAGCGAATACATGAGGGTTTTGTTTGGTAAAATGTCAAGATAGGGAGGATTCAAACACCTGGTAAATATATAAATTATGAAAAACAAAGTGCTAATGTATTTATCGAAAACATTTATGACAGTCTCATCCATTGTCACATCCAAAGTTGGGAGCTTCCTCTGCCTCTAAAAGTATGTGAATATGTGCTACGCCTCTTGAGTAGTATTCCTTTCTCCAAAAGTAATGTTCTACTTGTCCAAGTGGCAGGGCAATGTTTTTTGCAGATTAAATGTGACATGACAATGAAACAACAATGAAAGTAAAGTGAACATTCACTGGATGTATTGTGTTCTCTGGTGCTTTTCAAATCTATTCCTTCTTTTCTTTGATTTACAATCTGTACACAGACATGTAAATCATCCCATTGGTATTTTGCACAACTAAGTGTAACAAACCAAGAGGGAGGATGCAGGCTCTTTAGCATACAGTGAACGTCAGCATGACTTCAGAATCAGTATTGTTTTTCACCACACATATTTGTCAAGATATTTAAAATACCTGCCTCCAACATAACATCTTTGAATGTTATCTTTTCGAACTGCTGATTAGCTGACGTGTTGGTAAATGTGTGCCAGTGTTGAGAGAATGGTACTGTGATGTATTGATGTTCACATGTCTGTCATCATTGTTACCAGGCACTCCGTGGGTTAAGCCACTCAGCCCCCTCCGTTGGGGAGGCGGAGTGTATGACGTGGGAGCGGGGAAAGAGGGAGTTCTGGGTAAGGCGCGCAAAGCGCCAGTTAATGTTAAGCAGGAAGAGAATAAAGAGGTTTCTGATTTCACCTCCGTGTGTGCATCCTCCTTTGGGCCTGGAAGAGGGCAACAATCATGCCTTCCTCTGCTTCTTGAGGACAGAGTTTTGGAAAACACTGTCCTTCTAAACTTTTTCCCCATGTACTCATAAGACAGTATTTTGCTTCATGCATTTGGCATGTTGCACAGTGACTCTGTGACAAATTGGATACTGCCTCTCAGGAGTACAAGGATGAATAGGGCTCAAATTGCCCTCTCAGCACTCACATTCCTACAAACCAGAACACAATGCAATCATGAAGGTAAAACAGGGACAATCAAGAGATATACCTTCTTTGCCTTTTGTGATATTTCGGGCTGAGGGAAGGATATACTCTTATGAGGGCTGTGATTGTGAACCAGCAGTGACCCAAACAACACATTATCGCAATCCAAAATTAAGGAAATGTCCTATCAATGTGCGATAAAAATATAAACACTTCAATAAAACACACAAAATGCTTATTGAATGAAAAGAGATTACTATGTAAAAACCCAACACAAAGGAAAGAAAAGAGAAGATGAAATAGACTGGGAGAAAGCAACACTCTGAACTTGGTTCCAGCAGGTCAGGTGAGGTACTACCATATAAAGGATATTGGGTTTAAAACATAAGTGATCATGTCTAACCAGTCTCTAGGGTAAAAGTGGACTGTGGGGGCAGTTCAGGCTTAACAATACCTGGATACAGCTCTTGCTGGGCTGATGCATCAGACCCAGAGTCGAACAATGATGCAGGCTGATCAGGCTCAGTTCAGGCACGTAGGATCGTGAATGCCCTAGCAGCAAGTAGGCATCAGGTAGGGGTGAATGCAGGTGCTTGCTACGATCGAACAGCAGTGGTTCAAATGATGTAGGTTTGGATGGTCCCGAGAACACTTTGCAGTTGGCCAGACTGAGTTGGTCTTTAGCTGCTGGGAGGGGTCGGCGAGTGATGCTGCAGTGGTTCGAGTCGCCAGCGACGGTTGTCAAACTGGTGATTGAGGGTGCATTGATGTGCTTTCAATGAAGAGGCAGTTCCTGGGCTAACTGGGCCGACCCATGGTTGAAACTCCTGGTTCGAGTCAGCAAGTGACCCCCCAGAGATTCACTTTGGGTTCCGGTGTTGAGCAGTCGCTTCGGGCCTAACAGGTGACATGCTTCATTAGGACAACATTTGGTGTCATGCTGGTTTAGATGCAGTACAATAGGTCGGCTGGTAGGAGGAATGCAAACACCAGCACCGGTGCCTTCCTGTTGTTCAGGATAGGGGGAACATGGAACAACCAATTTGGTGCAACAGAACATGGAGCTGTGGCTGGTCTGGCCTTTTGGTTGGTCTGAGGCCTTTGCAAAGAGCTTGAGGACAGGATGCTCCAGTTCAGGGTCTGCGGTCTGCTCTTTCTGGCACAAAAGATCTGTTGCAGAATGTTTGGTCCTGGTCCATAGCACTGGTCACTCCCGATGTGCACTGGAAGTGGTTAGGAGACCAATCATTCTTCAATCTTGGATGGCTCTTTCACAACATTAAACAAAGAGTGGGAGCTGGTTAAAATGTACAACATCCCGGCTGCAAACAATACACTCTCACACAAAGTTGCACATTTATATTTGGGATAAATATTTAGCACAATTTACATATACGAATCACTAAATTCATTATCTTTTTTTTTAAACACGCATTGCAAAGATATATATTTTGTGATTACCATTCTTTGCACATAACAATACAATTGATACATTCATCTATTTACAACCAGCATGAATGCAATCAGAAAATGTTTTTAAAAAAAGAAATTAATTCCATATATTTTAATGCCAGCTATTAAAAATATGGCGGAAAGTTCTTGATTTCTTTTGAACAATTCATTAGGGCAACTGCTTGTTGAAAAAGAACATGGCATTTCAGGATTTGTCTATGTATACAATGCACTTTAAGGCAAAATAAATTACAGTATTGCCTATGAAAAGAAACTCTGAAATGTCAAGGTCTGCTGACTACAAAGAATTGATAAATATTAATTAGTAATAAATACCTCTTTAGTCCCATATTTTGCAGGGTTAACATCATGACATAGACTAGCTGAGCAGTCATCTGTAAAGCTCTGCCTTACTCACTGCATTAACAAGACATCAGTTCTAGTGTTGGGAGTTTAAAACATTTACTCCTCTGAAGTGTTCTATGAAACACAGAAAACACAGACGAGTGCATTTCAACTGGGGATTCCAATTAAGTGCATAACGTTTAGCAAGAAAGCTAGAGCAGATACTATTTATCACTAGCTCTAATAAATGAATTGTTGAAACATACGTTGGCATTGCCGCCATATCTTTAATAACTGGTGTTAAAAAATATGTAATTCATTTATTTTTAAAAATATTTTCTAATTGCATTCATACTGGTTTTAAATAGATTAATTTGGCAATCACACAATATATATGTATGCAATGCATTTTTGTAAAAATAAAATAATGCATTTAGTGATTCCGATACGTGAAGTGTATTTATCCCAAATATAATTGTTCAAATTTGTGTATTGGATGGCTTATTCTTCACCTGCGGCAAAGGACTTTGGACAGTGTCATTGTCCCAAATGAAGTCCAGATGAGAATGTTCAGAATGTATTTTCAGCCTTACAGGATCCTCAAGTAAATGAAGGAATTTTCATGAAGAGGTGCAAAACACCTTTTTAAAAAGGCAGAAGCCCCCCTCTAATTGGTCTAAAGATAGCCTAATATAGTGGAGCAATCCCTGTTGCTGGCTGGAGGCAACTTTACCCTGTTTATATCACACCTAAAGTGCTTTACTCCAGAGTAAGTGGAGGATACAGGAAAGGTAAAGAGAGACAGTGGGCCTCATTACGACCCTGGCGCTAATGGATTAATGGCGCCGTAAAGAGCGTTGGTGCCGTTAAACCATTAGCGCCTCATTACAAGGTCCCTTAGCGGGTTGGAGGCTTTAATGCCTGCTTTTTGCAGGCGTTAAAATCCAACCCGCTAAGGGACGTTAGAGCTAATTACGGCAACCGTAATTTACGGTGCCGTAATTAGCGCCTTCCCCGTCCCCATTATGCCCTATGGGGCAAAATGGGAATGGGGATGGGCAAATGGTGAATGGGGATTACCGCCCCCGCCAACCTTGTGATGGGGGTGGTAATTCCGCCATCCACCATGCCGGAGACTGGCATGGACCATGGTGCTAATAGCACCATGGTCCAGCGCCTGAGTCGTAATGAGGTCCAGTGAGAAACAAGATGGTGGAAGGCCTCTTCCAGTGTACAGAGCACTCCTGCATATCCTACTCCCGTCCCTTCCCTCCTACTGACAACAAAAACCTTTAACCATGCAGCACCTTGTTGTGAGGCTACTCCTCCTGAAGGGGTCTGTTCCTTTGATATCTGGGCCCAGGACTGCTGGATGCTGTGCGTCTGTCTCTGGGTGAGGGTGTTAACTGACCCTCACAAAGAGAATCAAAGAGAGGCTGGGTCCTCTGGGATTCTGTCCTGCTGTTTGGCAGGATCGGCCCATCAGACCCGAATACACATTCCCTTCCATAGCAGAGCTGAATCACAAGAGCTGCTACATGTGCAATATTAATTAGGATGTTGCGGCCATGATCATAAGTAGCGCCATGCACTATGCCTAAACTCAGACATAGCTTATTCTGAGAGATTACCCTGCCACCAATATGGGGTACTCATAATCATCATAAGTTTAGTGCAGGGGGCATATCTTAAATGCCACTCCTATACTGGAGAGACTTTGCTTTCGCTGCAGAGGTTGAGTGGGCATCTTGTGACCTGTGAACCTGCTCTTTGCAGTGAGCAAAGTGGGTGCTTTGGATAAGTCTACTGATGTAGAAGAGCACAAGTACACTATGCTTTTGGCATGGAGTTGTGACAAAGGAGGATTCGTTTAGCAGAGTACCCGTTTGGAGAAGGAATCACCTGCATCATTTTATATGTACTAATACAAATCAAAAAAGATAGGGCTTTGCATCCTTTCCAAATGGCAATTCCTTACGATCTCCTATGATGTTTCTTGAATGAGGTGGGTGTATTGTGTCGTAGTCAACAATGTTATCCATAGTGCAAGGATCAACATCTTCAAATGTACCAGTTTGTGCAATGTCTTCTTATATTGTGGTAGTTTTGTTTATGTTCCAGTCAAAATGTATGTCTGTGACAAATTGGCTTCTGCCCTGCAGGACTACAAGGATGAGCAACAGATAAAATGCCTACTCAGCAATCATACCTCTACAAACCAAGAAGACATATAACATATACCTCCTTCACCTTTTGTGGTAGTGTGGGCTGTTAGAAGGCTGTACTATCAAGAGGGGTTTGAATGTGGTTCAGTAGAATCCCAAACAGTGAACTATAAAAATCGTCAGAAGGTTGCCCTCCACAAAGAACCAGGCTGACTCTGACAGAAAGTCCAAGGGTGTGTATTCAAATTCTTTACAGATGTGATAGCTGTATCTCTTGTGGCAAAGGTATCTGGGCCTAGTGGGGCTTGGGATATTTGGCAATAGGGCCGGCCCTCTGTTTCTGGTTCACCTGGGCCTTATCCCCACCTTCCTAACCCTGATGTCCTTATCAGGGATGTTAGTAGCACTAGGATCAGTAACCCCAATCTGTATTTCACTACCTGGGCTCTACTTGTTTTCCCTAGGTCTTTGGCTTTCTGAATTCCTAGGGTTCTTCTAAATTTCCCTCTCCTATCCCCCGTTAGCAGTGTCATTGAGTAATGAATGGTGCCTTCTTTCACCCAGCGTCAAGCTCACTTCTTTCAGACTCTCTCACACCTGATCCTTCACGATACTGGTCTCTTAAGCTGTTCTCCTCCCACATGTCACTGTCCCTCCAATCTCTCACTCTGCCTTTTAAGCTCCACAATTCAATATTACTTTTCTTACTCCTGTTCTTACTATGTCTCTGGTCATAATTCTGTTCATAATCTAGGCCAATAGCTACTTGTGGTCTCCCACTCACTGTCATGTCTATTTCTCTTCCTATACTACTATTGACACTCCACTACTAAAACTATCCCTTCACCACCTTCACTTCCCCAGGACACTCAGCAACATGGCGCCCTGCTCACCCCTTTGCTAGTCCCTATTCAGACCCTCAGGGACACTCAGGTATATGGTGCCCTGCTCACACCTCTACTACTGACTACCACTCTTCTACTTATTTCCTCCACTTGCTGCTCCTGCAACCTACTATTTTTGCTCCCATCTACTACTACTATCTCTGCCACTACTACTCCAGTCCACTACTCCAACTCCTACTTTACCTCTATTACTTACACTTTTCTCTTGCAAAAACCCTCCAGAGACCCCCTCCTTATAATAACCTCCACACTACTTTTGCTCTTGCCTCCTCTGGTCTCTCATACATCCTCCACCACCTCCTGTCCTCACCTAACTAACCCACAACAAAGCATTCACACATGATTACCTAAATACTCCAACCCCTCCCAGGATTGGCCATGTACCTTAAGGAAGAACTTACCTGATTCCAGGGGGTGTAACAGGAGAAGGCCATGTGAAAGCTTAACAGGGCTGCCAAGCCCTGACCCTTTCCAACATGGACCCTTCTAGGGTCCATGGACGTTGCATTACTCAAGGACTACAGGACCTTTTAAAAAAATAATACTCATGGTGGACTAGTGGGGGAAAAGCCTCTTTAGAGGTTCTTAATTTGTGGATGCAGAGTCCAGCAGATGTTGCGATGGACACAGCTCCCCTTGGTGGCCTGTCTGTCCTTGCTTCGTCCAGCAGCCGGTGTTATGGCATTTGCGGCACCCCTTGACAGGGATGACGCTGTGATCTCCAGCGCCGTAGTGCATGTCAGCCCGGCTGCTGCTATGTATCTGCAGGCTGGAGGCTGCCATCACCGAAAGTAAGGAAGGTTGGGGCAGAGGCCTGCCTGCACTCAAGCACCCGTGTTGGGTTTGGGTGGGCACACCCCAACCTTGACAGTGCCACATTGCTGGCCCTGTCACATAGTCCAAAATAAAGACATGTCCAATCAAGGTTGTATAAATATATATGCATACTTTAATTAAACAAACCATGTACAATAACAACTAACTAGAAAAATACTACACAAAACCCACCCTGGAGGAAAGAACAAAGAAGAGGCAACTCCCTGAGTAATGAATCATGAGTTTGAGGCAATTAATAACCACAATGTTCTTTAAAAGGATATGTTCTTGGGTGAAAAAGGGATGAAAGTGACCTAAACAGTCCCTAGGGCCCACAAAATGACAAAGGGGGCAGTTAGCTGTCAATAGTACCTTGTTGCAGTTCTTGGTCATCCAGAAGCACCACACCAGACTTATTCAAATATCTGGAAAGAGCAAAAGGCAGCACCAGATTGTCCTAGTGGTTTAAATTTGTTAAACGGTTCTTGAAACATTACTCCTAGCAGTTCAATGGTGAAAAACTCAAGGGACTCGGGGTAAGATGGGTCCTTGTTTTTGGACTCACAAACACAAGGGTGGCTAGTACACAACTGCAGGGGTCCTTAAATACAGTGAGGTCCTGGCTATTAAAAGAGCGTGCCCAAAAAGCAGGTCTTATTCCAACGGTAGGTTCACCCAAGGTACCTAGGTATGGTTAGGAGACAGAGCTCACCTATGCCGAGGAACACTAGCCTTCATGTCACAACTGAAGAACTCTGAAAAGGACTGTTCTTTCAGCAGGGATGAAATGCAATCTTCTTCAAGGGGTGGAGTACAAAAGATGATTCAAAGAAGTGGTGTGAGACACCTTATTTTAAAGGTAAAAGTCTCCAGGTGAGTGGACTAAAGCTATACTGTCGTAGGGGTCCAATCTCTGTTCTTGAAAGTAGACGACTTTCCTCTTTTGACATCACACCCTACGTGCTTTGTGCTAGATTAAGTGGAGAGGAGAGGAAGGGGAGAGAGAGGTAGAGATGGAATCCTTCACCAACAGAACAGAGCTCTTCCGGTCTACACTAACCCTGTCAGTTTCCTGGCCAGGTCCGTTTGAAGTGGCTGCCCCTGAGAAAGGGTGTGACCTGCCCTTACAATGGAACAAAGAGAGGCAATGCCCCAGACTACATTCTGCCAGTAGGGCAAGGTCCAGCCAGTCTATGGAGAATTCACATAACCCTTCCACAGCTGGGCAAGGCCTACAGGGCTGACACACTTGTGATATCAAATCGGATGTGGCTGCAATGATTATAAGCAGTTGCATGCTCCATGACCTAACCCAAGCAAGGCTTATATTTCGAGTTTACCATGCCAGCATCATGGGCTACTTATAAAAATCACATAATACATTTAGAACAGGGGGTGCATATCTTAAATGTAGCCCCAGTGCTGCAGAGACATTGCTGTTACTGCAGCTATCAAGATGGCAGCTGCGACCTTTGAACCTGCTTTGTCTGGAGTTTTCCCAGAGTTGTAATTTACAATTTCTTTTTTGATATTTGGTGGAAAGGAAGTTATTGCTTACAAACTCTTGGTTGCTATGTTTTTGGTTGGTGGTGTTTTCTTCTTTACAGTCAATGGATTCAATATAAAATGCACAATTATCTCAACAAACTGAAAACGTCATAAAATGCACAAGTCAATGGGTGAAAATCAGCCGCATTAGCATACATAGCTCTTGGAGTTATCTCAACAGACTAAAAACATTCTATAAATTACAGGCCAGTGAGTGAAAACCTTCAGCATGTCCTACATAGCTCTCAGGGTTTTGCCTGTGTATTGGGCACACATTTGTTCAGAATTAATTAGGGTGGAAATTTCGAGTTTAAGAGTAAAAGCATTGCCTAAACAGTGTCAGTTGTATTAGTGCACAGATAATCAACAGGTGGTGACGGAGGAGAGAAAAAGCTTGCATCCACAGGCACTTATTTATCTTTAGCCGTTGTGCCAAGACCACTCTTCAAAATCCTCTTTCTCAGCCACCATGACCTGTTGATAGAATGTGCAGTTCCGAAAAAAACATGAGGGAGTGAACATTTTCTTAGATACCTCACTGCAGGGGTTACATGACAAATACCTGCATTATTCAGAATAGGTCGCAGGTACAAGCATCTTAAACGATGGGGTTTGTCAACTGTCAGAATGACTTTTAAAGTGGCTGAGCAAGAACTCAATATGTGTGGAAAAATGCTTAAATTGTTGTAAATTCCTATAGGAGCCGCTTTGAGCAGTTACACAAACACAAGCATAAGCAATGATTTAGTCAGTAGAAAACATTTGCAATCTTAAAATCCAAGTCGGAAACAGTTTAAATCTATTTTACACGTGTAAGATTTCTCAGGATTTTAAAATCGCAGCAAACTTTTCCATGCGCGATATTCACGATAACGTGAGAACCGCACTGTTTTGAAATGTTTTGGGTTCTATGGATAGCTATGGATGTTAGGTACACGAAGAAGTTGAAATTTCGTTTCTATTACAAAACTGAGGGAGTTATAGCATTTCCATTCTCGCGAGCTAGGCGCGAGAATGGAAAGAGGCTAAGCCACCAGGACGGCACAGGTAAGAGTCAGGAGTGATTCACGACTCAGTCCTGGTTCCTCGCTGTCCACCTTGGAGCACTAGGCTGGTCACTCGAATGAAATTAATAGATCAAAGTTGACAAAATGAATAGGAAAAGGATGGTTTTACAGATAGACAGAAGAAGATTTCAATATGGATTTTAACAATATTACTGATTATGGAAGTAAGGCTAGCTCAGAGACAAGGTAATGCACGGGAATCAACAGTTTCTAGCTTCCTGCTAATACTCACAAAACAAAATGGATTTAAGATTTTGGACCATCAGGATTCTGGACCATCAGGATTCTGGACCATTGAATCGGATCTATCGGGGACTGACAGCTGGGCACTTCGGACCGGACAGGGTCAGCAAGGCACTCTGGTCACAGCACGGCACAGCACAGCACGGGATCTGCCCTTCTTGGTTCTGAGGATATTTCAATTCACAGGCAAGCAGTAACAGCACAGCCCGGCTGTATTATGATGCTTCCCCTAGGCTTTTGGAGTTCTGTTCTAGAATGTGAGACCTAGCTGAGAATGGTTCAGCTATGCCATAGGCCTTTGCTTTGCCAAGTTTCTGGAGTCTCGAACAGGGAAGATGTAGATTTCAATAGCAGGGCGCTCAGCCAGCATCAGGCGAGTGTGTGGATCTGTCTGTGGCTATGTCTGGTCAGCTGTCTCTATTTATGCTATAAAATGACATCATAAAGGGGGTGTGGGGGCCGGCTTAGCTAAGCTTGCCCCTTTGAGCTCGGATAGGGTCAACCCTTGATCTCCGCCTTGCCTTTTGAGTGATTGGTTCAAGGCTAGGTGATGTCAGGTTTTATGATTTGCTTTACAATCCTCAGAGACATCACTTTAGCCATTGGTCTCCAAATCTGATTTTATATTAATTCCCCTTTCTGATTTTATATTAAATCCCCTTTCTACAGAATTTTGCCTTTTTTGCAAGGAACACACTTTCCAATTTTTCTGCAAATTTCCACAAATATGCATGTTTAACATGGGGATATGCATGTAAATGTTCACAATTCTAACAGTAATACATTTTGCATAAAACCACAAATTTTGCCATTCCTGCCCAGAACATGTCATACAGTTCTGCTGCCTCTTTGCACGTGCAGCCAGAAATTAAATTAACAACTCTGTCATTTTTATATTTTTCACCATTTTGAATAGCAAGTTATGTCTTTTAAAATGTGTTCTTTGTTCATGATGGCCGCTTGGCTCCACCTCTTTTTGTCTCCCTGCAGTCCAAGACATCCCCCTCCTTGCTTGTTCCTTCCAGAGGCCATTTACAACACTTTTCACACTTCCAATTTCCTGGGCTGCACTTGGTCATTGTTCCTTTGCTCTCTGTTGACCAGATTCTGTCCCAACCTACAATTCACACCTCCCCGTGAGTTTCTGCTGCAAGGAAGGCCCTCCTTCTGGAGAAAAAAAACTTGCTTTTCCACTTCTTTGCAGCTTAAGCCAAGCTAATTAACATTTAACTTAGCAAAAACCATATCTGTTGCATCACATACAAATACATTTCATTCTTGGCCTTAAAATCTGTGGAATCAAAAACACAACTCAAATCTGTATTCCTTTTTGGCAACACTCCTGTTTATGTTTGTTAATTCAGCAGACTTTTGAGTTTTAGGTAATTTTACAGCTATCACAGTCCTCCTCTGAAAGCTGTCAGTCAGGCAGCCCCGGGAACTGCACCCAGATTTTGGCATAGAGGCTGTCAGTTTTCAGACTTTGGGCCTCATTACGACCCAGGCGGTAAGTTACCGCCTGGGCCGTGACTTTACCACCATGGCGTAAACTACGTTTACGCCATGGTGGTTGGCGGACTTACCGCCCCATTCCGACCTTGGCGGGGCGGTAAGTCCCCAATCCCCATTTACCCTTCCCCATTCCCATTTTTGCCCCATAGGGCATAATGGGAGTGGGGAAGGCGTTAATTACGCCACCGTAAATTACGGTGGCGTAATTAACATCAAGGTCCCTTAGCGCCATGGATTTTAACACCTGCTAAAAGCAGGTGTTAAAAGCGCCATGGCGCTAAGGGACCTCGTACTCAGGCGGTAAGGGTCGGGGCTGTTAACGCTGCCGTTAACCCCTTACCGCCTGGGTCGTAATGAGGCCCTTTGTATGTTTCACAATGTTTTATTTGATACATGGATTTTAGCACCAGACAAGATTGTGAATGTTGAAAAGTGTTGTGTTATAGGCATTTTGGAGTTTTTGGCAACAAAGCAAATGTCATATGTAGACACTGCTTTTCTCTCTGCAGTCTGTTTGCTGGTCATGGAGCCCACTGGCACATTTCTGCAGGGTGTGCTCTATTTCCCGTGCACATGCACCATAGGTAGCAGGTTGTGCATCCCTCTTTTTGTGTGCTGAAGCACACGGTTTTGGGAGGTTTTTGTAGGTTTTTGGTGCGCACAAGGGTTTTGCAGCCATTGTTACTGGTTCTTTCCCCATAATTGGCAAGAGATTCCGCATAGCACAGCAGAGTGGGTCAATAAATCCCACATATGCCAGATACCAAGGTTTAGTTCAGTGTTCGTTATTCCATTGCTGGACCTTTAGCACGGTACAGTTTATGCACATTAGTGTGTATTGTAGATTGGTGCATTGTCAGTATTGATGAAAATTAATTTGGCAAGATGCTTCTGAAATTCAAGCCATAGAATGTCAACATATTCTAGTGTGGATGCTTGCAGGTCAGGAGTATGTGTTCTTGTTGGGATGGAAATTAGTCTTTCCCTCCCCTCTAGGTGCTTTAAGGTGAGGTGAATCCCATCTGAAGTCATGTATTGTACAAGGGGGGAGAGAACCGTGCTATGAACTTCGACATGGAAATAATATAGCGGGAAGGATAGATATATAAACCCAGTGTGTGCGCATAGAAAGGAACGCCATTTTGTGGTTCTGATAGATGCACAGTCTTGTATCGCCGCGCGGAATAACTTTAGCTCCATGAAAGAACTCGACTAGGCCGAGATCATTCTGATGTGATGAGTCTGCACAGCCAGTTCTCACGGAAGATTCCCCTTGTCCCTCCATTGTTGCAATTACTCAGTATCGCTGGGAGGAATGAGCCATGCAAGACTTTGAGACAACACCATGCTCCTCGCAGTGCCCATTCATCACAGCCAAACTGCCACCAGACCTCTAACCCCCACCAAACCTACCCAGAGCCAGGAACATTATTTAGGGGTTGCCAGCGGTCACAACTGCGACTCCTGAGGTCTCCCTTGCTACCCCTGTGGTCTCCCTTGCTACCCCTAAAAAAAGAAAAAGAACGTTTTTTTTGGTTTTGTTTTTGTTTTAATGTAAACTCCTGGGCTTGTGGCCGTGGCCATTGCCATGTGGCTCTTTGTATCTGGATTGGCTGGCTTTGTTATACAGGCCTCTTAAAAAAAAGAGGGGGTTGCATTAGTGTAACACTAAGTAGTGATCCTAAAAAAGAATGATTAGGAAAACAAAATAAATTTGTCTTTCTGGAATTCTATACAATAATTGCTAGTCTCATTAAAGGTTTATTTCAGGCACATTCGGGGGGTGAGTCCTTGATTTAGTCTGTTCTTAAACAACTAAACTCAGCCTTTCATCCTTCTGAGTTCGATAAATCAGTACCAACACTGCTTGGGTGATATTGTTCTATATAAAGCGTGTAAGTGCTTTATAATAACACATCATTATCACTTGGCCTTCAGTGTCTTTGTGAATTCACAGTAATTTGGTAATATGGGCATGTACACACTGATTTTAACGATACATATATCGAGCCATTCTTGTATGAAATGTACATCACATTATAGTGATATCATACCCATATGTTTCGTTGTGTATGTAGGAACAATGCTAAGTGATGCTCCTTCGTGTTTTTTCAAGGGGCGAAATGTTGTGTTACTTCGAGGTTGGGTCAAATGACATCACTTCCTGTGATGTCATCGGAGGTCAAGGGTCATGTGATGTCACTTCCGCTACCCCTGGCACTTTGGTGACATGGCGTCGCTGCCCAGAGCCATGGCCCACACCACTGCCCCAACCCCCAGACCCCTGCATTATAGTGAGTGACCCCAGCCCAAATCATAAACCAACTGACCATAACTGATCTTACTAAGCATGTGCGACTGCCTCACCTCTCTACATAAATACATACCTTATAAAACAAGGTACAGGGAAGGATAAATCCTAGATCAAAACAAGGGTGGAGGCCTTGGGTGGAAGGGTTGCGGTATCAATAAAGCACAGAATGTGTGGGTCAGCGTGACTGCATTCCTTCCTCACTTCCCCCTGGCTCCAGTCTCTGAGCCTCCCAGGTACATGCCATAGTAATATAGTAGTAGGCTTAGCGTATGATAGCAGTATTCATATTGTAACTTATGAGAGACCTGACCTTCACTCCTCAGAGAGATGAGCCCAGCTGACCCAAGTGGGAACTGACAGACGGCAGAAATGTGAACCTATTGTAGCATGCATCCCCTATGGAGCAGGTCCATGTATATGGTCTCACCAACCAGCCGTACAGGTTCATACTGTACATAATGATGTCACAGATGATGCTGTGTACCTTCTTAATGTGCTGCTCATGCAGATTTTGACAAAACATTCTCGAGCAGCAGAGTCATTTGCTGATATTTTGTATTCAGTACAATTAAACCTTGTTATCCTTGCAAACCATCTCTTGGCCTATTTCCCTAGAGAGTTGTATTCATTCTGGCGTGAGTGTAAACAGGGACTTGCCTTCATTCTGAAGAATCTTAATTCTACTTTTGTCTTTTCCTCATATGTAGTGTTTCAAAAATAGTCATAAGTATTTCACTGAAAGTGGTTACAAATTGCAGATTGAGCTGCATAACCATTTGTATACTGGACATTGTGCCTAATGAGGAGAAGTGCTGGGGTCAATATTTGTTCAAGAATGTTTTGGGATTAAAGTTTCTTTCCTCATAATGTTAGTGTTTCAAAAATAGTCATAAGTATTTCACTGAAAATGGTTACAAATGGCAGATTAAGCTGCATAACCATTTGTATACTGGACATTGTGCCTAATTAGGGGAAGTGCTGGGGTCAATATTAGTTCCAGAATGTTTTGGGATTAAAGTTTCTTTCCTCATAATGTTTCCTTTGAACATTTCTTAGCCTCCCATCATGATCTATTGTAATTGGTCTTTTTTGTTCCTGGTAGTAGGCTTCATGATGGTAGAAAGGTTTGCAGTTGGTAATGTTGTACCAATCACCCTCACAAAGTGCAGACAACAAACCTTTCAAACACAGAAAACTGATTTAAACCATAGATTATTTGGTGACATCAAATGACATGACAATATACTGGACAAAGATTAAAGGTAACTAGACGGTACTGGCAATACAGGAAATGGTTTGGCAACTCAAATAGACACAAATTAGGCTCCATGAGGGGAATCCATTGACAGTGGGCATCTCCTGGGAGAAGTACAAATAACAGTAGTGGCTCAATCACAATCCTGTGCTGAAAGTGAACGTTCCTCTCTTCAATGTAGTAGAAATGCTCTGGATATCAATTTAATTACCACTAAAAAGGAAGATTGAATCAATGCTAAATGTTATCAACATGTACTAGATCAAGAACATGTTCCTGTATCTCAACAAAATGACCAGGGGAAGGAAGATTTTGGAGTATTAATGACATTTCAGTGGATGTTTCTAATTCAAGGTGGATTGTTGCTTAGGAAACCCCAATCTGGTTACGACCAGTGGGTAGAGCTTAACACATTCAGATGTATCATGTTAAATCACGCCCATGATTCAGCAACAGCTGGTTATCAGGGATTTCAAAGGGATTTAGTGATACTATGTGAGGCAGCTTACTGGCCATGGCCAAGATTGGAATACATATTTATTTAAATGGGTGTTGTGTATGTGCTCATTTGCAAATGAGTTATCCCACTCAGCAGGCTTTTCAACAGAAAAGATGAATGACATTACTCTGGTGATTCAGATTGATTTTTTGGAACCGTGATGTGTCTGCCTGTTGAAATAAATACATGATAACACGAATTTGCCTATTCACAAAGTGGACGAATGTCCCCTAACCCAAATTGTAAAGCAGAGACTACTGCCACTTAATTAATCAACCAAGCCTCAGACCGGAGTAGTCACTTTAGAATGGTGAAAAGGAAACTTCGGTATCACCTGGCATCGAGCAGGGTGGAGGTAGAACGATATAACAATACTTTTCTGGTGTTCTATGGACCTCATAGAGACTTACAATTATCACTTTTCCCGAAGGCTATGGGTTCTACCTCTTCTTCAGAAACGGGATATCCTCTTTTAAACTCATGACTTGTGCAAAAATGGTATTACTCCATAATCTGTTATTCTGAACTCAGAAACAGATGTTGGTTAATGATTCTATTAGTCATAACTACATTGAAAATCTTCTTAAACACCTGCAACATCAGAAGGAGCTGCAATCTGCATTAGAAGCGTGAGCTAGAATGTCTAGGTGAAATGAATGCTTGAATTGTTTTATTACAACTATATAGTAAAATACAAAAATAAGATAAGTAGAGATGTGTTTTGAATGTAGGTTCTTCGGGTCATTGCTCACGTCTATAACAAAGGGAACAGTTGTATCTACTTTGATAACATGTTTTAGAGACAACGTGGATAGCTGCAAAAGGCAGGTTGCCTCTATTTTTCCTTCGTGTAGTTCTTGTATTCCAGTCAAGTGATGTCTTGGGGTCTTGCTGTATGTTGGCCTCTAAATAGGAGGGGATGTTTGGCCAGGTAGAGTGGCGATTTTGTAGTGATGGCTTTGTAGGCGATGCAGACTGTCTTGAGCATGCTTGCTTAAAATGAGAGGTCACATTGAGGTAAAACCCAGAGATGTTGCACTTGGTGAGAGGTGAGGTATGAATGTATCTAGTGTCACGTCAGTTATGCCGTCCTAGACTTGGCCATGCTAGTTTCCATGTAAAGTAAATGCATTTTTCTTTGGCTACATCGGTCTCTAACTGGCTACAGTGTATTCCAACGTTACTACATAATACATTCATTATGAACAAACCAATGTTTTTACACATAACATTTGTATTTTGTAGACATGTTACCAGCTAGCAGGATACAAAGAAAATCACTTTTATCAAGCCCAAGTGTACATATGGATTTTCACTAGTAGAACGTGTGTGACACATTTCCTGTTGTAAGAAACAATGGAAATTGTTGTTAGTATAGTGTCAGGGGCGCATACACTTGATTAAAGAACACGACTTGGCAGTGAAAAATGGAAATCATGAAACAGGCCTCGAACTTGGCGCTCAAAACTTTGGATCCTTCTTTTACTCACACTTTCGCAACTAAGTAGCACAACAAGATAATTGTTATACTGTACCACCACTGCCAGTCCATGCTAAACATTCTGGTATTCACATCAACACATGTGCTAAAACTTTCGCCAGATAAACGAACGAAGTAAAGGGCAAATTCAAAGAGCTGTCTTTGGTACCGCTCCCGAAATCCCTCTTCGCTCCTAATTAAAACTGTGGATAGGCTTCAGCAGTGGGTGTGCAAAGTGAATACAGATGTGGAACATTTAGAAAATGTTTCTGCCTCTTGGGTTCTGCACATGCCTGTTTTACATTATAGAAAAGTCACATGGATCCGGTAAGGCTCCATGTTTCAGGTTGTAAATTCTCCTGCAATAGCAGGGCATTTTTGAAATGTTGATGACCACATCTGTGAGGGTCATAAAAAGTCCTTGCTGCGTCCGTTCTCTGCATTTCATATTTTCCAGCAATTCCCAGCATTAAAAACGTCTAAAAATGTTCTAATGTAGGTTAGTATTGACCAAGCTATCCACATTTAAGTCATGACAGATTCATGCTAAAAAGATCCCTTCCTCCAAAACATGCATTCCTCGTTGGGAGCTAAATGCCATCATTACCATAGACGGAGGATGAACTAAACAGTACACCCACGGTGCACAACTTCCTCTGAAGGTAGTTAACTTCTTATTGCTTAGAGAGATACAGCAAAAGCTCAGGCCAATCCCACAGTCTAAGGAAGTGTGCATTACAATGTAATTCTTTCAGGAAAGATCTGTGAAGTATGTTGCTTCTTTGTCTTGTTTATGCTATCGCACCCAAAAATAACCTTTTATGGACGGTTTTCATCCTGGAATGAAAGCCTACTTTGTAGACTGAGGTATGTACATTTGTATGGGGGTGATCACATTGCTAGCAGGAAAGCAACAGACGCCCCACATGACTTCCTAGAGTACTAACGAAACATGAAGAATTGGGTGCTTCATAATTCCCAAGCAAAAAAAAAAAAAAAACACTACATTCTAGCATCCTCATTTTAATGGGATGGAGTTGGACATTAAGATGAACATGTGAGGCGTAATGCATTCACACCTCCATGTCCTGCTCTGGCCCATTTTCCATCAGATATAAGGTGGAGGAGGGCATAGAGAATCTTGTGTGAGCACTTTGTTTTATGCTTTCATGAGGTTTTCAAGCAGATGTAAAATGAATGGTTTCCGTGGAATCCGCCTTGGTTTTGCGTCTGGTCTATAGCAGGCGGATTTCATAGGAATCAATCAGTAAACACTGCCAGTAAACAAAGCGTATTTGCAGGCACACTTACCATTCCACGAGATGAAGTGGAAAACAGAAGAGTAAAATCACTTCTATTCTCTCCTTGTCCACTCCGTCTAATGGGACAAGATTAGCACTTAGTGCTGTGGCATCCCCTGCTTGCAATTGTCCTACTTGAGAAAAGAGGCTGCAAGTTAAACGAGACTACAATGATGATCCACCTTCCATTATCCTGGCTTGCATTGTGAGCATGTTTAAGGAACAAGCATCAGTGTCCGGCAACAACATATGACCATTTAAAGCATTTACTTATTTTATTTATTAAGTTTTTATAAAGCACGCAATACAGCAATAACTGTTTCTAGGTGCCACAATACAACAAGGGGGGAGAGGGGCAGGGGCCAGGGGATATAAACAACAGTAACGGTCCGACTAGTCCTTGTGACATTTGGATTGTGAAAGTGCGGAACAAGAAATGCAGGGCATAGAGGAGTGGTCCAAGGGCCAGGTAAGTGCTCAGGTGGTGTGCGGGGAGTGCCAGAAGATGAAAATGGAGGACCACCATGTAAGTGCGAAGGAGTGGGGGTAGACCGACTCAGGGGGGGAGTCAACCAGGCTGGTCAGGGATGGGACACGGGAGGGCAAGGTTGGTAGGCGGGGTGCTGGGGGAGACAAGTCAGGAGGGGCCTGGTGCTCTGTGTGACTCATATGTGAAAAAGGCCACCAGTCACAGCGCAGTAGGGGCAGCTAACGAGGGAGGGGGAAGGAGGTAGAAAAGCAGGGTATTGAGCAACTTCCAGAATTTAAGGAGGTCTTACTCAAGTCTGAGAGGGGCACGCAGGCCATTCCAGAGGGAGGCACATGCCGAAGAGAGGGATCTACTCCTATTCTCTGCTTTCAGAAACTTCTGATCTGCAAAGAGTTGGAGCTAGAATACCAAATTGCTCTAGCAGGAACGTATTTAGGGAGCGAGAGTTGGAAGGAGTGATGTCTCAAGCCAAAGACAGACTTGTGGATGATGCAGAGGGTCTTGAATTTGATCCTTGCAGCCACCGTGTGACAGTGGAGAGATTTAAGGGCTGATGAGCTATGGTCCGTGGGCTTGAGGCAAGGATAAGTCTTGCAGTCCTGTTCTGGTTTTGTTGAAGGGGGCGAAGAGTGGAAAGAGGAAGATTGAGGAAGAGGCTGTTGCAGTAGTCCAACCTAGAGAGAACCAGAGCTCTAGAGACATTTAGGTTCTCTAAGAAGGCAAGGATGGGGAGAATGCGTCTGAGGAGGTGAAGCAGAAAGTGGGTGTTCGGGAGAATTCTCAGAAATGTGCTGATTCTGTTCTACCTTAGAGACCCCCAGCTCTTTTTGCTGGACTTTAGGACTTTTTATCCTGGAGAGAGTGAGACCTTTTGCCCACTCTCTCGTGTACTTTTAATTGATTTGAACACAGTGTTTCTTTTGGTTTTGGAGTCTGACAAACTCCATAGGCATCATTGTTTTACGTTGTGTCACACAGCACCTTCAGTGCAGTGGCACAGGGAATTCTTCCAGATTTCCCCAAAGTTTAAATCCCTTCTCTTAGTTAAACTACTGTTTCCAAGAGCAGTGAAGGGAAATTGACTTTACTTACATTTGTAACTTTCTAGTCCCAGCACACACTATCTTACAATAGAGTGCTGGAGGGGTTACTTAGTAGCCCCTTTGCCTAGTTTCTCATGTAACATTTGTAAGTTACCCTTTCTACTATTAATGGTTGGTGGCAGTGGTTTACCTTTTCCTACCAGTGTGTGTTTCTACCACGGGCTGCCATTGCAGCTGCAGTAATGCACCCATCGGTGCCCCTTTTGTCAAAATGGCCGGTCTTCTTTTTTCGCCATTTCTTGTAGTAAAGGTCCTTCTTGAGATTTACTCTGCATGCCAATTCAGGTTTGGTTGCTTTGTTCATTTTGTCTTTGGTGGGATTCACCAGTGAAGCCCACCTCTGTCTCCAGCGGGTCTGGCAGGGCAGGAAGTGAAGGAGGTGGCCGAAACTCCCTGTGCTTAATCCCCTTGGTTACAGGAATGCACCCAAAGGTGATTGGCTGGCTGGCTGTCTTTGGAGGACAGCCACCCTACAGTGTGAGTGAGAGCTAGGCTGCAAATCAATGGGAGAAACCTGCATAAAAGGTGAGGTCTTTTGATTGGAAGGCAGAGTCGACCACTGGTCAAGGAATCTGAAGAAGAACTTGGAAGAGACGTCTGCTGAAACTCCTGGACCGTTGATTTGCCCGTGAAGCCCTGCTGCATTGGCGAAGCTCTGAATTTGCCTCGACTAGAGAAGCCCTGCAAAGGACTACTTCTCCCCTTGGGTTGGTGGGACCAATCGACCCCAAGACAAACTCATCTGGAAATCCCCTTGGGGCTGGCTGCACTTCCATTGCTGCTGCAGGAAGCAATTGCCAGGGAGAGGAACATCAGAATCGAGCTCCAGGAGGATCGTCTGGACACCCATGAAGCAGGACTGACTGAGCCTGAGCCAACTTAACAGAATGCTGGACCCCAGATGCGAGGAAAGCCCATAAGGCATCCAAGAACTACAGTGGTGCTATTCGGGAGAAGCTGAAACCGAAAAAGTGCTGCTGATCTGAAGTCTGCCCATTGCTGCTGCCGACTTTCAGTTCGTAGTGCAGGAGTCCCCAGACGTCCTCCCTCTTGTCCCCATGACTGAGGCACAGGAACAACAGGTTCTGCCATACTACAACTGGAACAGAAGCCAGCTGGAACCAATTTCTTCAGACCTAAGATACTGTAAACTAAGGGGTACTTACCTCTTGTTGTGTAGCCTTGCTAGCTCTCAGTTGAGACTTGTCTCGGTTTCCATTGCAGAGTTGCTTACAGCTTTGCCCCTCACAGGCCTCCCAGCTTGTGGCCTAACAGTGATTTCATTTTCTACAAAGATTTCAAAAACATTGTACAAGACTTTTTACTTACCTCCAAGAAGTGCTTCAGCTCCCCTAGACTTTTTCTCAAATGACATTACTGTCCTGGCTCCCTGAAAGACTGTTCTAACCTCTGAATTTGTGCTTTAACTACCCCTCCAATAAATGCACACATTCTATAACTTGTGTAGCTTGGAAAGGGTTAATTTACTTTGCATTGGAGGTGTTCAAAAGTACTTACCTGCTTAAGAATATTTGCTAACTATTGTTTTATTCCCTAAACATTTTCCTTTTCACACCAAACTCAGTATTGCTCTAAATGTACCAGTGATATATTAATGTCCACAGTGTCCTAGTTATTTAAGTCACCTCAGCGTGTAGGAAGTGTCTGTGTGCCGTCCCAAATGGGTATCTACTGATTTATTGAAACTGACAGTGTGTATTTTTTAAAGTATATTTTTGTGTTACATATTTGCTATCTTCTAAAGAAAGCTTATTCAACTGACTTTTAAATGAATACATCATTGTTTAATCAAGAAACTATGTGTATGTTTATTTTAATACTTGCCACTGTGAAACTCTATGTTGCAACCCTAATGCTCACATTGACCCCTCTTGAGATAAGTCTGCTGCTCAGTCACTCTACCAACTTGTGTAGTACATGTTTATACCAAAGGTTGGGTTAACTATTGCCAAGAGAACAAGGCTGGTGCAGTCTCCCAAAGGGTACTGCATACAATCCTGCCTAACAGTGGGCCTTCTCGGCATGGTCTGCGATGTGAGGGGAAAAGGAGAGAGAGGAGTCAAAGATGACACCAAGGTTGTTTTTTTCACTGTATGGTAAGGGGGTGGGGAGGCCACGGAGGGTGGCCAGAGAGTGGGAGGGAAGCAGGGATCAGGGGTCCGGGCTCCAAGGAGAAGGATCTCAGTTTTACTGGCATTAAGACAGAGATCATTAGCCATGCACCATGACTAAATGGCAGTCAGACAGTCAGGAATGAGAGAGGAGGAAGAGGAGGTAGAGGAGGGAAGCTTGAAGGAGAGCTGAGTGTCATCAACATAACATTTGAAATGAGGGGAGAAGGAGGAAATCAGGTGGGACAGATGGGTGAGGTAAATATTGAAGAGCACAGCAAAAGGATACAGCCCTGAGGGATGCCACAGGTAGAGAATGAGGTGGAGGAAAGGAAGGTGCCAGTTGCACCTGGCAAGGTGAATGAGAAAGGAAGGAGGTCAACCAATCCAGTGCCTATGATACCAAGGGTGTCGTTGAGCCGCTTTAAGAGTGTGGAATGATTGACTGTGTTAAAGGCAGAGGAGAGATAAAGGAAGATGACAACAGAGGGAGAGTTGGAATTAAGGTTTTAGAGCAGGTCTTCACAGGTGTTCAGGAGAGCAGTTTCCGTGCCTCTGGCTGCTCTGAAACCAAACTGGTGGTATTGGAGACAGCCAAAATATTCAATGTGGTGGGTCAGTTGGGGGATTACCAACTTTTCCAAGAGTTTACCTGGGAAAGGGGGAGTGGAGATGGGACGATAGTAGCTGAGCAGGAAGGGTCAGCAGACAGCTTTTTTAGAAGAGGGTGCACAAGAGAGTAATTGAGGGGAAGTGGGAAAGAGCCAGTGGAAAAGGAATGGTTACAGAAATCAGACAAGCCAAGGGTAAGAGAGAAGATGTTGTCCTTGATGGTTCTGGATGAGCAGGGGAGTACCTGTTTGGAGGACAGTTTCAAAGAGCAGACATGTTTAGAGACCTCATCTGGTGCTTTGGGCGAGAAGGAGGAGACAAAAGAAGGGTGGCTGAGGGAGGCCAAGGGAGGGCTGGGAGCTAGTGGGCTGCAGGAGGGGAGTAAGGATAGAATATCATGGGTTTCGCTTGTGATATGGGAGGCCAGTGCAGTACAGAGGGTCTGGGATGGAAGAGAGAGGTGGAGACTGCAGTAAGATTGGTGAGTTCCTGTCAGATGTTGAAGAGTGCAGCCGTATTGTTGGTGGAACCAAAGATGCAGGCTTGGATATGGACCCTCTTCTTGGAGTGGATGGAGAGATGGTATTGCCTTCGGAGCAGACGGCAGGCCAGTTTGTCAGAGGATGTGTTTGAGACCTGCCACTTCTGTTCAGCTAACTACACTTACATTTCAGAGAGGCTAGGTTGGAATCATACCAGCTGTTGCAGTTGGAGGCTACACACGGATCCTCATGACAGGGGCAAGGGTGTCCAGGGTGTTTGAGATGGCAAGTTGAAGGTTAGAGAGGGCGGTATCAGAGGGAGAGTTAATAGAAGGGGAAGGAGGGGGTGACAGTGGCAGCAAAGCAGCAACTAAAACTCGCTTTATCAGTCAAATGACAGAGAAGGAGGCTGACAGTGCAGGTGGAGGCTTGGCCAGGGAGCCCAAGAGCTCCAGGTGATAGGAGAGAAGTGAGTGGTCGGACCAGGCGAGAGGTGTGATTAGAGGGTTAGAAATAGGAATCTCTGCTGAGATGAGTGCATCCAAGGTGTGTCTGGCTGAATGAGTCGGGCCAGAGGGAAGAATGCTGAGGTAAAGAGAATCACAGAGGTCATGGAAGTGTACAGAGGGCGCATCCAATTAAGATGAATGTTGAAGTCTCCAAGGAGGAGTAGCTTGGTGATTTAGGTCATGAGAGAAGAAGTAAGGTCAGCTCATTCAGAGAGGAAGAGGGACAGCGGGCCAGGTGGCCTGTAGGTGGTGGAGCTAGTAAGTGAGAAGGTAGAAGTGCCAAGGTATTTTCATGTATTTTAGGGAGTATATAGAACACTGGGATCCTCCCACCTCCTCTCATCAAAAGTTCAGCTTCTTGTTTCCCTATCATGTGATGTTCTAAAGCCCCATTAACCTTATTTTTGATTTCAGCATCCATACCCAAAGTAGAATCTCTTTCCAAAACACAATAGCTCTCCACATTTGACAACAGCGTGTTGCATTCAAAAATATAATCCTTGCAATTCATCAACACTATTGCTCCCCCTTTGTCTGCCTGGCGTACAATGATATCATAATTCCTAGCCAATTTTGTCATAAAGTTCTTCCGACCCTTACTAAAGTCAGAATTGGATCTCTTTCCTTGTTTTCTAATGTGGTGACCTTTTCCATAACTTTCTTTTCAAACACCAATGATTACGCGGAATGTGTATGAAAGGGAGGATTAAATGTGGAGTTTCATAAACTGCTACAATTTTCAGACTCAAACTTGTGTTGATTTTGGAAAAACCTGCATAGATGTAATTTTCGCATGAAAGATTGAAACTCTGCTCCAAATTTGAACGAATCATATCATTTTGTCATAGCAAAGTTGAGGCCCTTATTCCTCATCCTTGGTAAGACTGAAAGATGACAAATTCACTACCACTGTTTCTGACTTTGCGTCCTCATTTGTTCGCTGTTCCAGCTCCCTCTGTGGGAGCCCCAATCTAAAAAAGATGAGCGGCCCTGTCTTGAATGATTCCTGCCTATACTACCTCTAACTCTGATTGTTCTGGTATCTTGTTCCCCAGAAACAATGCTCGTGCTGGGTGTGTTGTTTCTACTTTCCCCATTCCATCTTCACTTGAACTATATGAGGTACCCCGGAAATGCACTCTTCTTGTTCTGTTCGATTCACCATATTACCAAACGTATGATTTTCTCAAATGTATTGAAAGGCTCCCTCATGCCTAAATATCTGCATATTTTTTTCATTCATTTTAATATTTCAATGGTAATTTTGCTTTTAAAATTTGCAATTTTTTTTCACATTTAGAACTTACTTAATTTTAAAGGCTTCCAAATCTAGTTCTTTTTTAATATCCTCTTGGATTTTATTGAGGTCAATTTCTATCTGTTTGGAGACCTTATTGGCAGTACATATAATCAAAATAAGCCAACAACGGCAGCATTTGTTTGCAATTTAACTTCATTTGATTTTAAAATGTTTCTTTTCCAAGAATAAACAAGGTTCATTCCTCACAATTAAACCCTCTGGAAGGGATTCATCTTTCAGATATTCTAGCATGATAGAGCCATGCAATGCTGTCCTTACCAAACATATGTAACTGGGATAGTTAATTCCATTCATCATTTTCCATTTGTTTTCATTATTTCTCACTCCTACCTGAGCTGAAGCTGACTCTAACAATTTTTGTACATAATCTTCACTATACGTACATAATCTTCACTATACGTCAAACATTTTTCTGAATGTGTGGCCATTGTTCAATCCATATCAAGACAGTTAAATATATTTTACAATGCCTAGGATGTGGTGAGACAAATGGCCCAAGTGAGAATACTATAAATCTATTTCAGCACACACAGAGCCTGAATCTAGGACAACCACAAGCCTAAAATGGTGTGTATATGATGCAGTGAAAGCTATCAAAAGTTATTCCAAGAACCCACGAGACCTAAAGAAGCCTCCAAAACTCAATATTATAATTAGGGTGAAGAAACCCAGAGTCTTACACTTAACAGGGGAAGCCTTTTCTCTACCATCTGGGAAATGTCAATATACACGTGTATGAGGAAGAGAAAGGGACTATTTAGCAAAAATACTGGTGACCAATTCTTCTAGAATGCTAAATCCTGAGAAAATTGATCTAATAGCATATTCATAAAATGAAAATGTGGTTTTAGTCCAAAAATGTTAACATAAAAACTGTTACACGAAATGTATATAACATATAAAACCCACAAAAAACACGATATACATAGTACGAAACATAAAAATACACACATTACCGATTTTTCTTCATCCAAAATTGAACAAAAGACAAAATCTACAATGGTCCAATGTGTGTACATAAAAAGTCAGCCCAACATGTTTCTGTCCCTATCACACAATTAGTAGGACATTCATCAGGGGCTATACTGCGCACTTGCAAACTTTTTGATACGTGGGTATGTTGGTATTCACGGTGTTTAAAACCAAGTCACAGGATTGCTAATACTAGAATAATCTAAAGAAAGAAAAAGTCACAATTTTTAAAAGAGCACCTGATGAATGGGTTTAAACAGGACCAAGGTATCACCACTTAATGAAATGAAATCTGGTCAGTGGTTGTTTCACAAAACAAACACACATAATACAGGGTACCTGCTCACTGCATGTGGTATTGCCGGGTATGCAGAAATGTATTTGTTTGTTTTCCTTAGTTAAACTTCTGATATTGCACACAAGCCTAAATTGGCCATAGCAAGCACTGCAACAAAAAAACACACACCACACCAATGCTTTGACTAAAAGGGTCTCAGGTTTCCTACCCCAAAAAGCCATCTAACATATGTAGTCTGTACAATTTTCCAGAGCACCATACCTGTGAATTGTATTATGGCTCCATCAACAACAGGATAATGAAGACTTGTAGATTCTTCTTATTAGGTACAATGTCCCAAATTTCAACATTTCCTACAGAGGCAAGGAACCAAACACAAACCACAATGATTCATGAAGAAATCACATAATGTACCAATCACAATATTCCCATCACCAACACCACATGTCCTGGTGCAAACACTGTGTTGAGACATGCAGGTAGAACAGTCTGGGTGAGTGCACCTTATGTGGAGTACCTTAAAAAAAACTAGACACCCCATAGGGTATAGAGTGCCCCCAATGGCCCCAACCGAAACACCATGTATGTAAGCATTCTATTCCAAAAGAAGTGCTCAGTCACCAAAGGATTGTCCACAGGCATCAAAAGCTGTTAGCTCCAACAAGCTTGTATCTTAACAATCAGGGTCTAATCATCTCTTGAGAAACTGTGTGGCTATACACCAAAACTGTTCCAGCATTCATGTCTCAGTGATATTATTGGCCTTACCAAAGTTGCGTGCCAACGTCAGAAACAAAACACATGCCCCTGTGATATGAAAACATGCCCCAGTCACGGATGTTCATCCACAATAAACACTCACCTCACACAGATCGTGGAGCGCTACTGTGATCGCCAGCCAGTGTCTGTAAATCAACCTGTGCCATGTCTAATATACTGTTACAAGAGCTAAAACAGTAATCACCGTAAAAGAAGGACTACTGCATAGATAGATATAATGGAAAACCCTCTAAACACACGGGTGACAGGATTTAGCATTCTAGAAGATTTGGTCACCAGTATGTTTGCTAAATATTTCCTTTCTCTTCTTCATAAATGTGTTTGAGCTAATACCAGGTGCTGTGTGACACCCAAGGTGGGGAGGTTGTGTCCATGTGGGCGCCCTGTAGTTTTACCAACAGCAATTACTTCGAAAAAACTCCTTGATTTTTTGTTTTTAATTTGGGGGGTCCCCCCAAGAACCCTCTTTCCCTATAATAGTAACCCTGCCCCAAGGCCCTCTGCACCCCTTTTAACCCATTGCCCCCACCCTCTATATACTTTGATACATTTTTCAGAGGAATTACTACAAAGTAAATTACTTCGGCGTAATGCCTCTTGGTAAAACAACGGTATGCCATCCATTTGGGTCATGTGGTTAAGGTGAGAGTGTGTCACAATACCAATCAGTGACAACTCACCGTGTGAAGATAGAACTGTGAGTGGTAAGAACAAGAGAAAGAAACAATGTCACCACAAATAGTTCACCTCTACAGGCGATGAGCTGTTTGTAGAGTACAATTGTTTTTTTTGCACCTGTTTCCTGCTTTACTCCCACTGCCACAGCAGTTTCCTGGTGATTGTACCACATAGAGCTTAAAAGAGAATTAAAAAAACGGTACTATCTATAAAGAAGAGGGTTTTTACCTATTGACTGATTGCATATACACCAGACCTTCTGCAAAAATGGATAATATACGAACTAAGTAGTGTATATTGCAATACTTCCTTTATTTGACCAAGACCAAAATGAGGGTACATTTATGAGGTTTCTGACACGAATCAGATTAAAATGTCAATAAATGAAAAATAAAAATGTGGTGCAAAAAAGGTTCTACATAGTGTATATATGATGCTCACATAAGTGGCCTGTGGAAGGTATTAACCTAAGTATAAAAGAAGAACACCATTAACACATTAAGACAAGTTAAAAAGTGCCTTCGGAATGAGCCATCTCAGGCACGCGTCCTTTTCTAGAGTATGTTCAAAGTCAAAAAATACTCAAGTGCTGCTAAAGATTCTATTCGATTTAAATATACTCCAAGCATACATGACAGGAATAGGTATTTATTAAATGAAACATGAATACCACTACAAAAAACATGAATATGGCAAAATAAGTACACAGAGAAACGTCAGATATGTGTTAAGCATGTGCAAAGGTAGAGCAGACAAGTTGAAAAGGGGCACATTTCCGTAACCTGTACCATCCCTCGTTCCAAGGCAAGGTTGGGGAGAGACAAGGGATGCAATATTCCCCAGGAATGGTAAAAAGAGCCCATTGTGGGTTTCATGGTTCTAATGGTATTACAGGCATTGGCCACATGCCATGGCTCACGCACTAGCAATGTTGGCATGGGGAGCAAGGCTCAGTGGCTACCATTGGAGGTGGGGCATGTTCAAAGTCTATTCTTCAGGTAAAGTGGCCATTGCCCATGGCCACAATCCATACCCTCTGGCCTATAAACCAACAATGGGGATGGATGTGTTTTTTTAAATTTTTTTGCGATTTACCTTTTCTGGTTCCTTTAAAAGTCATAACTGACAATTTGTGTGTTTTGTTTTCTTGCAGTGGAGCAGTATCGAAACCTTTAGGAACAGTTTTCACTGAATTTCATATGCTTACTTTTGACCGACTTAACCATGGCATCCCTTTAATTCAGAAGACCTCTGCTGTACTGTCACCCCAAAAAATATCACTGCAGTTGTGTCTTAGCTTTAGTGACTGACTGCATTTGTGCTGACTGGCTAGCTGTAGGTGTAATTAGATTTCTTGCTACTGCTGTCCTGTTCTTGAGTCCTGAACATGCAATTTTACAACTACAGGAATACGCATACAGCCATCTTCCGAAAGGGCTTGTAGTTGATAAGGGAGCGGAATCAAAGATTGTAACTCGCAACACAGTGTCTAAAGAGAGAAAGCTTGATTTGACTGCATGGGCTTGACAGTGCATGGAGAAGGGTGAACAATCTGATGTTTTTGCCACACTCTCTAATCTAGAAAGTTTTCCTAAGAAAAATGTTTTTATCGAAGGACTGGGAATTCATTTATCTGTAATGTGGAATAGACTGGATGATGTAGATCTCCCACATGGGTTGAGGGATTTGAATGTTTTAGCATATTCAAGAGATACTGCAGAGAAAGTATACAAGCACGTCGAGAGGGGTTTTGAGTATAGAAGGGAGTTAGAAAGGTTACGGAAGGAAGAAACTGATGATGATAATTTGAGCACTATTTTTGTACAGAAACGGTTCCTTCCTCTTTGTAAGTCAATGAGTGAGGAAACACGAATTTGCACAAAAGATGCAATTAGATGAATTTCAGACATGTCGATATCTCCCGTAGAAGTATATGACATGTATAGTCAGTATACGCCAGAAATGCAGAGGAAAGTGATACAGGTTATTGTAGAATACCTATGGGGTGAATGTATAATAAGGAAGATGTGTTGTCCTGCAGAATTATTGAATATCTACTGCTGTCCTGTTCTTGAGTCCTGAACATGCAATTTTACAACTACAGGAATATGCATACAGCCATCTTCCGAAAGGACACACAATAGTACCAGTGCCATTGTTTCAGTTCTAGTTGTGAAACAAGAACTGCAAAAATGAGCATTTTCTTCACACTCCAGTCTCTTCTTATCACTACAGCATCAACAACCAGAAACAATGTGACATGAGTTTAAACAGCAATACATTGTTGTGCTGCATTTCTACGTTCTAAGGCATTAACTGCTTTCTTGTGCTTTTCCCAACTTCTAAGCAGTTGCTGTCACGGGAAGATATGTGGCCGTGGATATGGACAAGGAAATGTGCACAAGATCACATAATGAGTTATACATATCACACATACACTCAGGAAACGAGAAACATGCACGTTAACCCCAGGATGTGCAAGTGGAACACAATACAAATATATGAAAAGAGATGTGGTGTAAGCACTTAGAAGCTCCTTATGATTACAAAGGAAGTTGGCAAGCTGCACACCCACAATTGTTGTTAAAGGTCCTGTCAGTGCTAAGACCACATACAAGACCAGCAATGACCAGCTCTGTTAGCTAGCACCCTTGATGGTATTGTATAAGGTAACTTAAAAACAATAATCACGAGGACCAGAAACACCACCTGGAATATCAGCAAAGCCCACAAACTCTGCTGGTCAAACAGGGACTCAAAAGGCTAAAACACTAAAGGCAGGAGAACTTAATACGCAAGACTCCTGACAGGGGGCAAGTAGGAATAGTGCTTACAAAATAGTGAGGAAAACATAGGCATTCACACAGGAGCTGGGTACAACAGCACATCACATCTAACAATCAACTGGGAACAAAGGCACAAGTGCAAGAGAAAAGCAAGAACAGGCTCCACGAGAAGGTAAAAGAGCAGGAGCAGGGAAAATGAAATTACAAGTGCAAAGCCTCCCTCCACCCCACCCAAGGAAGGTAAGGTAAAGGGTACAAAATAGGAAATATCTCAATGCGGGGTATCTAAAGGATCAAGTTTATACTACAGAATGTGGCAAAGTCAAAGGAATAAATAACATAGACAAAGTGGTCTGCACAGTAAAAGGAAGGCACTGGAAAATGCTGATTGCAAAAGATAGGACGACAGAAAGGGAATCCAGGAAGCAGAATATAGTAGAAAGTGCACTACATTCGAAATCCATGGATCCAGCAACCAGAAATACTAAACTAGGAACTAGAAACTAAGCATAAGAACCAGAAACAAGGGACTTGTCACAAACAGAAACACTGCAACATTGGTGAGTGCTGGACTGAAGCAAACTGAGGCTTTAGAAGCTGGCTAACAAGCATGTGCCTCAGGCGTGCTGTTTGCTAGCACATGCCAGCCACAGGTGCTCCTTATCCTCCACCCAACACTGTCCTGCAAGAGTGGAGATGAAGCTGTGGATCAGGCATTCTGCAAAGCATAGTCTTTGATTAAAGCAGAATACTGGCTGCCAAAAACTTAGAATGGATCCAGAAGTGAAGTTAAATGGAACATATGGATTTAGAGCTCCCAAATCACCACAGCACTGTCTAGTAAGGTTCCAAAGGAAAATCCAATAGGGAATACACCCCAAATCAAGGCCCTAAGTGGCAGGAACAATAGCAAAGGGAGAACATTGTGACAGTTGCTTTAGAAGACACATCAGCCAAAGGCCATCAATGACAATAAAGTGGCACATTTTTAGTATTAACCAATTGTGATGTTGAAGAAGGATTACTATCTTGTCTACAGTCATTAGTTGTTTTTATAATACCATCACACATCCTCTTAACATTTTACATTTTTGGGTTCTACTTTGTTCAATGCAGGGTATAATGATATATACACTTAGTGGTGGCTTGGTGTATTTTACAAATGGCTCCACTATGTAAAATACACATTGGGCCTCATTACACGGACGGCTGTAACCATGGTGCTATTAGCGCCATGGTTGCCGCCGGTATTTTACCCAGTCCGCCATGTTGAATGGCGGAATTACAGCCCTATTCCAAGGTGTGTGGGGGCGGTAATTCCCCATTCACCATGGCACTTCTCCATTCCCATGTTTGCCCCCATAGGGCCCAATGGGAATGGGGAAGGTGGTAATTACGGTACTGCAAATTGCAGTACCGTAATTACCTCCAAGGTCCCTTTGCGGGTCCCGTCCTTAACGGCTGGTAAAACCAGCCGTTAAGGTGGGGTCCCACAAAGGGACCTCGTAGTAAGGCGGTAAGGGTTTACCGGCACTGGTACCCTTACCGTTACCGGTAAACCCTTACCACCATCTGTGTAATGAGGCCCATTGTGTTTTCTACAACCCATGAAAGAAATTGAATAAAACAAATGGCTTACTCTTACCTGACCATGATTTGTATGCTGCAGAGAAAAAATTCAAATATGTAGAATTAGAACAGCTGGAACAGGACTCAGATTTCTGCCATCTGAGAATGTTTCGTCAGTGTAGCAGCAACTGACGTTTGAAAATCACAACCATGTTGGCAACATAGTGAAATACTGAAGTAGCTTCTGCTCAATCATGCTCCGAGGGCGGGGTTACTGAGGGCTTCTTGTCGTAGTTTGTCCATGATAAGTGACTGTCATTTGTGTTCTTCTGTGAAGACATGCTATCATTGCGGTTCCCACTACCAGAGGTTGATGTGAAAGAAGGATCTCTGGAATCTGACATGCTTGCATTAGGACTAGTCAGATCGTGCATCCAATCCATATGCTTGCATAATCCCGATGATCCCCAGGGAGAAATCACCTTCAGTTTACCCCACTTCACTGGATCGTTGGGTAGGGTGCCCATGCCTGCATTTCCCCTTCTGCAAGACCTTACATAGGTAAAAAGTATATCCCGTTGCTTTGCCCATGGTAATTACTTTGTGGTAATTTACCACATAGTCATTTATTTGAATTTTTCATCTAAATATTTAGGCAATTGTGGGATAAGGGATAAAAGGGGATGGGAAGGGGTTTAGGGTAGGAGCAGTAATGAAAGGGAAGGGGGCCATAGGGGGATCCCTGGAAATACAAATGTGATGAAAAAAATCAAAGTCATTACTTTGTGGTAAATTACCTAGAAGTAATTACTGTCGAAAAAATTAATTATCTTTTTTTTAAAAAGAAAATGTCTAAATAATCTTTGAGAATGAAGTCCACAAAGAGGGTAATGAAATTGGGAATGTACCTCAAGCATTGGAGGTGAATGAATTGCAGAGGGGGGACTCCTTAAGTGTGGCTTCATCAAACTTTTCAACTACAAATACTCCAGCAATTTTCAGAGAAGGTTGGGGTGACTGTCTGCTGGATTCATATTCAATATCATCCATCACCACCGGAACCCAGATGGACTATACTACAAACAGTGGCTCTTGATGAAATTACCAATCTAGGACCGACATCCATTTCAGTCCTCAATATAATTCTAATGTCAATCGTGAACATATATGATAACGTCAGGCTAACGGTGAAACAATGTACAACTAGCCTTAATAATATTCAAGTGAGTATAGATGCCTTATGGAACAAAAATGATCAGGACACTGTGGTGTTGGACAGCAATCACCTGCAGGAATCAGGGCACTGGGGACATTTGGAGACAGTAGTACCCAAACTATTGACAGGTGTATAACCAACAAGACCAGAATAATGGCGACACTATTGAGATCCTAAGTGACCCGATCTCAGACCCAACATTCACAGATTCACCAACATCTTCTATTGCAATTGAGACCCTAAATGACCTTAATGAAGATAAGGAACAATCAAAAAAAGGTACATTCAACCAAAACGGAAGTCATCTAGGACATTTTTAAGAGCCTTAATATTGTAGAAGTATGAAAAAGGTCAGCCCCTTCTAAATCGACTCTATAAGCCAAGCCTCCTAGGAGAATGCAGAAGGTAAAAAACAACGGATACAGCTAGATACAAGAAATGTAGCAGACTATGAAGCAGAAGCTACAATTCCTCCGGATAGTTCATCACCAGACAACAATAGCATCATTGTCAGTGTGATGGAACTGTGAACATTGGTACCCAAATATAGGCCCCTCTGATGAGCTGATATTGGAGGCCCAGGCCCTGTGTCTAACATTCGAACAACACCAGGTCATCGGCATAACCTAACCACTGTAATTGAGAAAATCCCAGTCTAGTCGGGCAAGCAGCAGGTGTGATTATGTAATCATAACATCTGCAAAGTATACATAAAACAAGGACAGAGCAAGAATGCACCCTTGCTTGAGTCCAACATAAGTGGGCATTGATTTAGAGACCTCGCCGTTGATAGTGACCCTGACATTAACCTTAATGACACACCCAAAACTATGACCGCTGCCCTCAAAGGGGCCATGGTGAACGCAAGATTGATCCCAGCTCACCCGCTAGATATTGCTGACATTATACTAGTTAATGACTTAGACTTTCAAGCCATCTCTAAAAGGTGGCTCCTGCTTACATCTGGCCCATCTCTGACACTAGCATCACCTCCTAATTACACCATCTACCTCAATAACAGACCCGACTCAAGAGGAGGCGGTGTCGCCATCATAGCAAAATAATCACTACTACTTAGAGGAATCTGCAACTCCCCTATCTCTTCCAGTGAACTCCTAACAACCAAACCGAGACTATCTCACACCTCCACAGTAACCATACACCTGGTCTATCACCCCTCCCTGTACTCCTGCTTGCATTTGAAGAGGACATCCTAAACCTTCTCTCCAACACTAAACCTTTTTCCAAGACTTTAACCTGGGACTGAATAATGAGGATGATACCAATGTCCTATCCCTAGACAACTCCCTCAAGGCACTATGATTCACTCAATGAATCCTCACTGCCACTCATGTTAAAGGCCGTATTCTGCCGATCTTAATTGTAGCATAAATATTGCTAATCATCCATGCGTATGGACGGACCAAAACATTATCCTTTTCACCATACCTACTACTAAACACCCCCACCTGATCCCTCCGCCCATAGCTAGGAGCTCCAGAAACATTACCCCCTCTGCCACTGCTTGGTGTGATAGTCCACTTGGTGCAGTCAAGTACAGACCCTGCTGATTTGGTGGGCCTGTACAACTGCTCCCTCTCTCAGGCTCTTCACTCAGTTGTTCCCCTGTTACTGCAAAAACCCAAAGCTGCCGCTCACCGCAACCTTTGGTTCTCTCCCGGCCTGAAAGTGCTTTGCCTTCTCAAATGTGAAGCAGAGACCAAGTGGAAAAACATCCCAGCAGAATCAAAAAATGCTTGTTTTGCACTGGCTGCTCATACATATAAGAAGGCTACTATCCTCCAAAAAAGAGACACATACAACTCAAGAATTGCAAAGGCAGACTCTAGCACCATGGAGCTTTCCTCTATACTGCGTGAGATTGAGTCACCATCGCCCCCACCTACAAACTACACTTGGGAAAGATCACTGTGACCACACATTCTGACTGCAGAGGCCTCTCTGGCCCATACGTTTGCTACTCAGCAGACCCACCCTTGAAGCTCATCACCCGGCACAACTGCCCTGATCTACTCACAGCCTGCCTTGATAAAGACCCATGTTGGGTCAAAACACACGTGTCTGCACCCTGGATGTGAATAAACCAGCACCCAAACCCAATTGAGTTGTCAAAGACCTCTCATTTCTCATGCTCAATGTATTCAATCGAATTGGACACATTCTAAACACTAAATATCCAGTGGCCAGTTGCGTGTGGATCCCACAAACCCTTCTCTACATTCGGGACAGAGCCTGCTGCGCCTCCATAAAAAAGTCCCTCTTATGCAAAACCAAAAAACTCCAAAAAAGATCATCATGAAAAGAGATGCAATGAACAGTGTCACAGCTGCCAACCCAAACCCTGTCCCTTGTCTCCAGCCGACACGGTCTACCTCTCTTTGTGTTAAAACTCTTCTCTGTAAATGAAGGCCTCTTGATCAACAAAGGTCTTAAATCTTCCCACTGCTTAGGCGGCATCTGCCCAGCAGTAGTTATTAAGGACTGTGGCCTCTAATGTACAGTACCCGCCAGCCTTAAAGATGCCTGAGTTCTCCCTCTCCTCAAGAAACATTCTTCTCAAACTTACCGGAAGCTATGAGACTGATACCATGAGCCTGCATTCAGTCTACCACCCAGCTTGGATGGCCTCCAACCTCCTCTGCCTCAATGATGAGAAGACTGATATTCTCTTAGCACTCGGTAAATTGAGTCCATCGTACAAATCTTTCTATATCGAGGGTAACACCATAGCCGGTCCGATAGCACAGTGAGTAGAACGCTCACTTTGACATCTGTGCAGAGCCTGCTGACGCAGGTTTGAATCCCTGCAGGGTCAATCTCAGCCTTTCATCCTTCACAGGTGTATAAATGAGCACCACACACCGTGGGTAATGATAATCAGCGCTCAGATACCTGAGGGTTGGTAGCGCTATACAAATGCTATATTATTATTATCATGACCTTAAACAACATCAAAACCCTCGGGGTTTCCCTTGACTCCACCTTATCGCTTTCGAGACAAGTTAATGTCATTGCCTCATCAGCTGCTCAAATATCTAAACTCATTAATGCCTGACAACCCTTCCTAAATTCTGACAGTTGTATCTCCATCGCCAGAACATTGATTGGCTCTAGGTTAGATTATTGCAACACCTTCTTTGCAGGTACCTCTTCACGTAACATCAAGAAAATGAAAATCATCCAAAGCAATGCCCTTAGGTTGGCCATCAACATCCAGAAACGTGATCATATCTCAGAAGCAAGGAAAAAAGCACAGTGGTTACCCACCAGAGAGGGTATCCTGTTTAAAACAGTTGTTATCACGCACAAGTGCCTCTCTAATTCTGCCCCAAAATACTTGTCTCTAAAATTCACCAAAGCTCAAACATCAAGACCCATCTGGATCTCCTACCTCCACCTACTCACCATACCACGCTTCAGGCAAAAGAGATCAGGTGGCTCTAGCTTCCAAGTTGTTGCAGGAAAAAGCTGGAATGATTTACCGCTTTCATTGAGATCTGAACCCTCCTACTGCACCTTCCAAAGACAACTCAAGACTCTACTTTTCTCTAAGAACAATCTTTCAGTTTAACCTTTCTTCCCCATGTCATTTACTCTTGTACCTCAGCTGTGTCTTGTATTTAACCAGCGTAAATTCGTGTTTACCACTATCAGGAACAACCAATTGCCCCATAGTGAACTCAATGTATATTTCCCAATCAGAACAGGATACAGCCCCAATTATAGATTGAGTGTGGGGCTTCATTATTTCAAGTAACCTTTTCCATCAACACTTCTCGCAGCCATAATGAGGGCACCATATGATGCATGATTTTTCTGTGCGCTGTTGCCACATAACCACTTACGTTAGAGATGTGTCTAGCCCTCGTAGCCCTAGCCAAGGCGTGCCCATGACTGTGGCTATTGATGATAATTTGCAGGTCATGTCTGTGCAGTTTTTTAGATACACAGATCTCATAAACTCAAGGATGCAAGTGACCACCACACGCATTGAAGAGAGGAGTGTTCCTGCATCAGGGCCTTTAAATGCAGAAATTGGCTCTTATGCTATTGACACCTTCCATATAACTTATGATGGCTCTTTGCAAGAAGTCGAAGCAGTGTTGTAGACTATTAGTCAAGCGTGAAGCATTGCCAAGAAAAACCCCTTTCTCTAGATGTCTGTTGTCTGCAAGGGTGCCATTTCTCAACAGTCTGAGATGAAAGAAGTCACAATATTTTTGAGTGACAAAAGGAAGAAACAAGATCGTTTTGTATATGTTGTCAGGACTCCAACTGATATGATATGATTTGATCAGTTCAATTAAGATGTGGTGTTTTGGCAACTTCATGTTAACTTTCAATCAGTTCTAGTCACACAACCATCAACAACAGTGTGAAGTACACCTGCATTGTTGTGCTAGCTATCCAGTTCCATGAGTAACAAAGGGTCAGAAGGTGACAGAGATGGGCATGTGTGCTGGTCATGCCAGCACACTGCTCTAGCGAGCCCACATGAAAAGAGCACTGTTCTGCTACTTTAGTAGCTTTCAGGACTGGTACCTTAGGATGGGGTGGCTGGGGCATGCATTGCAGGCAGCTCACTAGTCCAGTGGCCTGGTGGACATGAACATCTTCATGTGTCAGTGTCAGTTTGACAATGGAATTTGCTTTCACAATTGCTGTGTCACACTCTGCCTATTGTATTTGCTTATTCCATTTAAATGTACACTGGGATAACTGCAAAAACTGCACCAGAAGCATGTTTAACAAAGGGTCAGAAGGTGACAGAGATGGGCATGTGTGCTGGTCATGCCAGCACACTGCTCTAGCGAGCCCACATGAAAGGAGCACTGCTCTGCTACTTTAATAGCTTTCAGGACTGGTACCTTAGGATGGGGTGGCTGGGGCATGCATTGCAGGCAGCTCACTAGTCCAGTGGCCTGGTGGACATGAACATCTTCATGTGTCAGTGTCAGTTTGACAATGGAATTTGCTTTCACAATTGCTGTGTCACACTCTGCCTATTGTATTTGCTTATTCCATTTAAATGTACACTGGGATAACTGCAAAAACTGCACCAGAAGCATGTTTAACAAAGGGTCAGAAGGTGACAGAGATGGGCATGTGTGCTGGTCATGCCAGCACACTGCTCTAGCGAGCCCACATGAAAGGAGCACTGCTCTGCTACTTTAATAGCTTTCAGGACTGGTACCTTAGGATGGGGTGGCTGGGGCATGCATTGCAGGCAGCTCACTAGTCCAGTGGCCTGGTGGACATGAACATCTTCATGTGTCAGTGTCAGTTTGACACTGGAATTTGCTTTCACAATTGCTGTGTCACACTCTGCCTATTGTATTTGCTTATTCCATTTAAATGTACACTGGGATAACTGCAAAAACTGCACCAGAAGCATGTTTAATTCTTCACAAGGTCAGGCGACACGTGTTTCGACCGAAGTCGTCTTCAAGGCAGTAGTCCAGAAAATGTAATGTTGATCAACTGTGGGCTCGTAATTGTACAAGGATTGATCCTTCAGAGACTAATTTCGATGTTTCAAATAAATAGTTGCTCAACAATGGCAAATTCACTCTATAGGGCACATCTCAATCTGCAGTGAATAAATGATGAGGTTGATTTGTAGTCTTCACTGAGTACAATGAGCAAGAATGTTTCCTCTCTTGTTATCTGGTCAAAGTAGAGAATACCGTCCTGGGTTGAATCCCTCGGTGGCGCGCGTGTAAAATAGGCAGAACGCAACACGCCAATTCTGAAAGAAAATTCCTGTAATTTTTGTAGGTGCATATGGGTGCAACTACACCCAGATTTGGTAACGCAGCCAGTCACGTTTAACAGACTAGTGACCATAGCACACTCTATAGAGACAACACCCATTTCAACTCACAGTTTGACACTGGCTATAATTTGCCTCTGCAAGTAGGGCACACTGCCATCACATGCAGGAACTTTCTGCTATGAAGCCAGCATGGAATGAACCAATACACAAGCACATGATACCAGGACACCACTTCACTGAGTATTAAACACACACTTGAACATGACTGAAATCTGTACCATACAGTCTTCAGTGCAAATATTGGGTCACCAGGAAAAGAGAGGAAAACAACATGACCCTCACCACGCAACAGCAAGAGGGAGTACCTGTGCTGGTTGCTGTCCTAAAGACTTATCCTGCACAGGTGTTTGTCAGGCAAGTGTGTCAGCTCAGCAATGCTTCTCTCCGAAATTGATAACGAGGATGGCGTGTTGAAAGAAGCATAAAACACGTGTTGTCTCATTTCGTTTATGTTATGTTTATGTTATGTTGTTTATCACAATACTGCCATTGTTAGTGCATGAATCACGCGAAATAAGCTGTTGGGAGTGGCAACTCCAAATAGGTTAACATTATTGAGAGCGGCATTGTGTGGCCGATGCAATGGCGAGCGAGTTGCTCCAATGTGGCACAGGCTAGACAGGCAATATTTGGATCCCGGCTCTTATATATTATCAACATAATCTCACAGAACGGCGGGTCGGTTGTCCATGCTTAGCAGCCGTGCTAAGAGAATGTTCGATATAGGTAACGCAATACTGAAATCACAACTCGCTAGATGAAATGTGTGCCACCTGTTGTCAAGGGCATCTTTGCCCGTCATACGTTGTTAAACAAGGAAAGGCAATTTCAGCTCCTTGGCAGGATTCACCATAATTTAACGGCATCTCATTCTGTACTCCCTGCCCAGTATAATCTAATTAGAAACCTTAATGATGTGGCAGAAAAAAAATCTAACCCTAACTTCAGAAACGGTTAGGGCTAATAAAGCACTGGGACTGGCATTTAATTTAATGGCAGGTTTCCTAACCCTCAAGGCCACAAGACCAACGGGTGTTCTCAGTCAGACATTTTCCACAAGTTCCAAAATTGTCCTGACCACGGAGAAAGTGCGTTCAGCCAATGCATTTCTCCGGCACGCGGTTTGGAAGTCTACTGTTACGTGGGAGCGCATTATGTCAAGCATAGGGGTCATGCTGTGACAGGGTTCCTCAGGCATGTGGGAGTCCTGCAAGGTGTCAGTGTCAGCCGCAGGCGGCACAGTTCTGTGCGTCCTTTTCTCCAAACATGCAGCTGTCAGCAGCCCCGTCCTTTGGTGTATTCGTGCCTACTGTGTGCTGAGTGTGGCCTTCAAGAAAGCACTTTCATGGGCGGGTAAGGTATTTTGATGCTATGTGAATCCCGAGACCAGACGCTGCGTTTGGCTCCTCAGAAGTACAGAAGCTCCAGCACGTTTATGGCAGTTTGTTTTAGCTTTTAGAAAAAAACCTAATGATTTTGCTAAAGTCCAATGGAGAAAAAAAAATATCTTCAAGGACAGCTAACCAATTGAAAAAAAAAAAAACCTTTGGGCTTTTGAATTATTTTTAAGTTATTTCTATTTCTATTTTCTTATGCATATCGCTGTTGCTATGTTACCATCGTCCTGAATTGCACAGGGAAATATACATTACATAGGAAATCATTCTAATCCCCTCGCAGAACAGAAAATAGAGTTATGTTTTCTTCAATGATGAATTGGCCTATTAACTATTCCTGCTTGCATATTGACGAAGTGAATTTAAATTGATTGATGGATGTTCGAAATTACAAAATAAAAATGGCACGAATGTGGCAGGGTGAGACAGGTCAAAAGAGAGAATAGTGCAGTCGGCTAAAGTTAATAAACAGCAGACAACTCAATGAGATTTGACACAGTCAAGGTTTTTGATCCAATAGGTACAGAATTCTGCTTGAAGTACTATGATTTTAACATGTTGTTACAGGCCTCTCCCTCTGTTCTTTTCTTGTACATCATCTTGTACTTCTTATTAAAATGGCATTCTAACGGCACCACATAGGATCACCATACGGCAAACTGGAGGAGAACAGGGGTGGGACGGTGGGTGCAGTGTGAGCACCAGACACTGTGAACATTGATACTTAGTAGTAGTTTTCAGAGCTCAGGTGTACTCTGTTTTGTTCATCCACTTTCACATGACTCTGAAATTAAATCAATGAGTAATTCAGAAACTGATGTGGAAAGATCTTAATGGAATTGGTAGTGACTCAGAGTCTACCAGTTCTGGGGGCATTTGAGACGACAGGAGCAGGGTGGTTGGCCAATGTGGACACAGGTGATTATATGTGTCCGCCAGTAAATATGCCAGCCAACACAATCAACTGAGCTACACCTGAAGCTTTTAGTCTATGCCAGGATCAAAAGGTAAGTGCAGCTGAGCAACAGGAGGCCCAGCTTTCACTGGGAGGGCAAAGGGGATTGGGTACAGAAGCAGATTGAGGCTGCTTACCTGCATCCGGTGGGGTCAGGGTATTTAAGCAGGGCAGGCCCAGGCATCCTCCTCTTTCTTTCCCACCGCCGTTCCGTTCCTTTCTGGTTGAAGTTAGCCCACCCAACCCTCTTTTTCTGTGCTGGCAGTTGTTGTTGGCTGTGTATTAGTTATGGAGTTGCCAATTATTGGGGGATCAGTGTGCTAAGGGATACTGTGTGTGTATTAAAGTTGCATTTTATGGACGCTGTTGACGGGTACCTACACAACGGATTATATAAAATGTTCGGACCATGACCAAAATGTTGAAATAACAGCAACTATGAATTTGCTACCCAGGTTGTGGGGTCCACTCATGTCAAATAGGCTAAGCAGGCGAGGATGGCGGGGGTGGCCCCTCGGATTGCCCACTGGGTGGATTTTCAACCCAGCCCTAGGCGCTTGGACTGTCCAGTCGGACAGTGGATTTTCTGCTATTAACCCTGGGACAGCTCAGACATCCAGTAGGCCAATCAGTCAGCTGATTAGTCAATAGGGCTGCTAGGGTCAAGGTCATGGTAACCGATGATGCACTATGTAGAAGACTTTTAGTTCGCCGTCAGAATTATTTGTGAATTTCTGTAATAAAATGCGCCCTGTTTACCCCCAAAAAATGATGTCACATCATTTGTATAATACAATGTGGCTTATATTCAGAACAAGTAAGAGGGGTTCTGGGAGTGTCTCTATCTACTGGCCTATATCCTGGGTCAGAGTCTCAACAAGATTCTTTAGCTCATGTCTGGGGTTGCTGTTGGTACTCTTGTTCAGAAGAGACTTGCCTGGCATTTCGATGCTGGACTGCCCTTGGGCAGGACAAAGACTGATATGTAGTGGACATTTCTCTTCTGTGAAAAGATGGTGAAATAAAGACTCAGGATATAGACCGGTAGAGGGACACTCCCAGGACCGCCCTTGTTTGTGTTATATTCATTAGCCATGGGCATAGTCCGAGTGCACCATTTAGATTGCAAATTGCACTGCCTATGTAGAGGTTTATACAGGCTCCCCATGTCTTATTTTCTGTCTTTCATCATAGGCATTGAAGGACATCCTCACGAAGATGCTATGCGCTTACCAACATACAGACCTACTATGCTGTGTTTTAGGTTCAGATATTTATTTATTGGCTACCTATAATGTGCCTTTACACAAAGTGTTTGAAGGCTTGTACACATATCAAAACCAAGCATTGGTCGTGTTTAGCTTCATATACATTACTTTAGAAAAGGGAGTACCCATGAGAGCTATGTTCAAACCTCTCCACCAGTACTAGGCATTTGTTTCATTTTGTTTTTTCCAGAGGGAAGAGATGTGCTGCTTAAATATATCAAGCACACAGAAACAACTCACAAGCCCACACGTGGGGTAAAGGGGTTTCATTAATGGACCCGTGCTCGTTTTATCTCTCTGTCTCTCTATATATGTTGTGGTTAGCTAGTCATTTTAGTAAATATAGGTGTATGTTTTGAGAGCATTTCATTTAAGGTGTATATAATCCCTATGTATATAAATGATAATATATGTTGTTGGAATCAGAATCATCTAGCTATAACAGGTACATCACGTGATAATCTAGCACCCTCTCTAGCATTTTTTCTCTCTCTCTCTCTCTCTTTCTCTCTCTCTCTCTCTCTCTCTCTCTCTCAAGCTATGTCTCTGTTTCTTTCTATGTGGGTGAGAGTTGCCTAGTCAGGTGCATGTTTCCTAGGGAAACCCCAGCCGTTGTTGGCAGCTTCAATATCAGACTAAATAACACGTGTTTTGAGGGCACAGTGGGGCTGTATTTTTTTTCACAATAGAAGCTCTAAAAATGAAAAGATTTAATAGTAGTGACATTTTAAACTGGTTGTTTTAAAATGTTGTAATACTTATTTCGAATATCTTTTCCAGTCCATGTTATAGTCATAATAATAGTGCTACATTTCTTATTGACATATGTTATGCAAAAAGAAGTACTGCTTTGCAACACTTGGATGCGTCCGACATTGCCCACTATAACATGTGCATGAAAAATGTGCCTGTAAAGCAGCTGGTAGATACGGCATTAATATTTGTCAGGGATCTTTAGTTAAACATGTGAAAGCCAGGTTGATTAACCATTTCAAATTTCCAAGCCAAACATCAGATACAATTCAAGAATCCTGCCGTATAGCCCTTTACAATTATTTGCACCTTGGCGAAATCAAGAAGCAATCAAGAGAGTACGATACTTTCAGTTCTGACTTTGAAGCAGCCAAAACAAGAATCCATTTTAAAAACTTCCAATGGCCCAAACATTGTTAGAATATAAAGGGCCTACTTCATTGAACGTTTAGCGCGGTGCAAAGTGACTTTGCACTGCCAAAAAAACACGTTGGGCATAATTCAGAGTGCGGGAAAAAGAGTATTTTTGCAGAGCAAAGTCCCTTTGCACTGCAAAAGTACTCTTTGTACCACGCTAAATGAGCCTAACTCAAAAAGCAAGCACTAAGTCTGTGCCACTTAGTACTTTGTGTGTGAATTAAACCCATTTAGCGCAGTGTGAAGAGTACATTTACAGTGCAAAGTGACTTTGCTGAGCAAAAATACACTTTGCACCGCTATGTGAATTAGACCCGGTTCATCGTGATTTTTGTCAGCGCAAAGTTACTTTACACCGTGCTAAACGTTCCATGAATGACTCCTTAGTGTTATTTCTGAGCATGCTAACTCTTTTTTAGTGATCTCTATGGAAATAAAACAGCTAGCCCTGAACTAATAGATCATTTGACATGACAAAATATAAAATATGCCTGCTTAATGTCCACATCAGTTAACTGTGCACAAGTGAAAATCAGCCCATTGCCCACATTGAATATATGGAGAATTAAGAATTATGTGACACAACCTGTGTGCCAACACACCAGTCGCTACCCAGACGATCGCCGTGAGCCCAGCAGACCGCAAGTCAGCACCAAGCACGGTAGCTAACCGGCTATCAGCATATGCAAGTTATTGACATGACCTACACAGGAGAGGACACGGCCCTATACATGCCTTGAGAAAGACCTATGGTTGAAACACGTGTCAGCACGCTAAGAAAAAGCGAATAGCTTATGGCACATTTCCTAACTATACGCAAAGATGTATGCCACATAAGTGGCAATAATTCTGACAAAATGTGTAACTGAACCTATGGAATAAGAAATCCAACCAAACTCAAAGCACACAACTGTGACTTATCATTGGAGATTCAACATTGAGTACTAAACTATTACTGTTAAGCACCAGATCCAGCGCCACTGTAAAACCGGGTTCCAACCCCAAACTCGTTATTCTGCAACATAGTCTGGACATAGCCCACGATTTGGTAAACAGAGCAACTGGTACAGTTATTGGCTGTACAGTTGTTGGCTTACAGCCACATCCCATTCAGGTTAAAAATCAGACTGCCATTGTTAAGTTTGACACATACCCTCAAACTGAAAAGACTGCATGTTTCCAATGCTACAAAGATATGTACGTACAATGAGAATAGCTCTCTATTTCTCGTGCTTATGTAGTCATCACCCACCTCTTGAGGTTGTAGACCAACATCTTTTCAAAGAAAGTATGAGGTATGTAGCACTATTCCGTGCCTGCACACTCCCTGGTCCCCTATCTGCTGGACAGTGGCCCTCATCACAAGGTTGGCAGAATGGGTTTACCGGCACCGGTAAAGGTGCCGGTGCCGGTAAACCCATTCCGCCCTACCACGAGGTCTCCTTGCGGGACCCGCAATGGGCGCCTGGAAAAACCAGGCGTCCATTCTGGGTCCCGCGAGGACACCAGGGAGCTAACAACGGGCCCGCTATTAACGGGCCCGTTGTTAGCTCCATCCCCATTCCCATTGAGCCCTATGGGGGCTCGAATGGGAATGGGGATGGACCGAGTCCGGGTTCCTCGGACGGGGAATTACCCGGTCCGCTAAGGTTGCGATGGCCCGGTAAGTCCTCATTTGAGGAACCCGGGCCCGGAATGCGGTAAGGAGGCAACCATACCGCTAAAAACGACATGGTTACCTCCAAGCTCCTGATGAGGGCCAGTGTTTTGAAGAAAGTAAACGCTGACTTTCCTTGTATTATGATTAATTGTTTCTACACTCCATATGTAGACCTGTGTGCATTGCTGTTAAAGCATATATGATATGATAGGTTATTTATAACGCGCATAATACCCAGAGGTTTCTAAGCGCGGACCGTGCTCCGTGTCGCCTTGCTTCCAAGGCGAGCGCGTTGCTGCTGAGCTATCCTCCCGAGACCAACAACCTACACAAATAGCTTCCTGTAAAACATGAAATTGCATGCTGAATCACTAAAACAATGTTAAGCTCCCCACACGAGTGTGACTTCAAACCTGGAAACAACACTGAAGTTAACTGCTACGGAAATGTTTAATCATTTGGTGTTTCAATTTTCACAGATTGTAGATAGCGTTCACTTGTATGATTCCAAAAAGCTACATAGAAAACGTGCTCTTTTGCACAGAAATGCAAAAACACCCAGATGTGCATGTTTGTGTATCAGTTGGCAGATCCGTGCGCAGGAACGGTTAAATTCACCTTGAGCTCACAAGAGAACCCCCAGAAATGCCCCAACAATTTCACCCAATTCTCAAGGAATTTCCAGAATGTCATGAAATGGAAAACATTCCCATTGATATCACTCTCAGCAATGCATGTGCTTGAAAACAAACCCAGCACCCAGCAAACGATATGTGTATGTACAGCTGTACCAATTTGTGAAAGTTTGGCATTCCAGCATCTTTTGAATAAAGCAAATCAGACCATGTTGTGTTCTTGTGGCAACTCAAGTATTTTATCGACTCTGGAACTCTAAGGAATGCCCAATTTGCGATTTGCATAATTTTTAGGTATATGAAGAATGGGTCAAAAAGAACTGTAAAATACCTACCTCCTTTTATGTGTCATGTAAGGATATTTGGCGTGTTACAGCACAGAGTACAGCACTACTACACAGGTAGCAAACAGCACAGAGTACAGCACTACTGCACAGGTAGCAATTTTTTTTTGCAGCACCACCACAAGGGTGCGGTGCATTGCTATATGTGTTACCAGATTAACAAGAAAAGACAGGCTATTCAGTCAAAAACGAATTTAACATATAAGATGCAAATCTATTTTTACAGTTAAAAGCACACGTGCTCATTTAAAAATGCACACTATTTTTCACCTGAAATGCCTATGGTGCGAGAGACACATTTAAAAATAATAACTAACATTACTTATAACTAACCTGACTAATGAAACATAATCCACTAATAAAAATGTGTCTCCACTGCAGAATTAGGCCTATTCTGAAAGTGAACTTTTAAACGCACATCCATTTTTTTTTCTGTTTTCTCTGCTGCCCTGTCCACATAACTACAGGAAGCAAATGGGCTCGAAAGAACAGGAAATCAGTTGGTTACAAAGTATTACTATAAAAATGAGCCATTGTGTAGAGAAGGAGGAGATGGCGTGATTAATTCTGATTGGAGCAGCGTCATAGCAAGTATCATGCTAGAGGGAGTGATCAGGGTTTTGCTGGGGGGAGTTTGAGGAAGGAGAAGGACAGTCAAGATTTGGCAGAGCTGGAAGAAGGACCTTTCCCCTGGCTGAGGCATTCCTATCTGAAAAAGCTGAGAATTCCAGATAATAACCCCGGTTTGAGAACGAAAGGCGTTTTCACTGGGGTTAATCTTCAAGGGAGCCACATTCAGAAAGAGAACAGCTGAATAGATAAGGTAATTATAGAAGTGTGGGAGCTGAGTGTGTACGAGAATATGCAGTCAGTGTAGGAAAGGAGATTCCTGTGCGTGCCTTAATCAAATGCTAATGTTGCAATTTGAGTTCTGTTCTCCGCCACTCTCTTTGCAGTGTGTCACAGACAATGCTGTTACTGTGCTATTGTATTTATTTCTGTAAAGAATGAGATCGTGTTTAAATGCAACTTTTATAATACAGAAAAATATTTGAAAGCAGACGGGTGGTGTGTTTACTATTTACCATTACAATGCTGATGATGTGGGGAGATTTTTAAAAAGTGCATTGGTCATTTTAAGACAGATGTGTGCATGTCAGATTCAGTATGAACAGTTGTGAGTGACTGTAGCATAGCTTGTTGGAGGTACATGAGCCAACGGGAAGAGAGACTCTCTGGACATAGTTCCCTACCGTATATAAGGTAGTGGAAATTACCACAAAATTACCGCATATAGCTCTCTGTCGTAAATAAGTCAGTGAGATTGCCCATGGTGGCACACTAACACTGAAAATGTGGTATTCCTGAAATGTAGGCCTGAGGTCTCTCTAGTGATTACACGAAAAATCTAAGCAAAGATAAGGGATTCTGGACATTGGGGCCACAAATAAAACAAGGGAATTATGCTCACCAAAATACCACCAACCACGCCTACCAACCACGCATACCAAATATGCATGTCTGGGTGCTGAGATAATGCATGTCCACTGTATTAGTGTTGTACATGGCCCAATCTGAATACAAGGAGTGATTGTTGCTAAGTTATATTTCGGCGGTAAGAAAATACCGTCAGGCCCCAAATCTCCACAAAATACCCTGCAGTCCCTTTGTAGGAAATCAGCCACTTATGGTGCCCTGAAGTGAACATATTTCACAGAGGGCGACTTATAGTTCAACTATGCATACATCAATAAATAAACATGCACGTTTTAATTTGGTGTCTGGTCATTATACGGTGTACATTAGGCACACACGTGATTGGTTTGAGGGAAATGATACACTCATCAACCACAAACAGCAAGTCCCTGCACATGTACAAAATCATTACAATACAGTATCCTATTTCTGCACACTTCTTCAAAAATCTCTTCAAAGTGTTCTTAACTATATTAGAAAGGGACATTATGCATACAAAGAAGACCTATCTTTCATTGATAACAAAGGTATTCCCTACATATTACAGAGTATTATTCATACATAGTATTAGTATTGCCACCAATAACACCGTACGCCCATGCCCACAACTTATTTCCACAGGCTAAGTACTTCAATCTTGCCACAGCATTACTATCCTGGCCACTGGACACATATACTAAAACCTTAAATGTATTCACTATGTTGCAGGAATGTACAATACCAACTATGGTTGCACCAAGACTTTTCACAATCACGGACAGCTTTGTTGTATCCAGGAAGGGGTCCTCAGACCTGCCCCAGACAACTACCACAGTGATCCCCTAATCGCCTAACAATTGTTACTAACAATGTTACTGATTATGGCTTATGGCTTTGCTCACTACTTGCTTTCACCAGGACAAACCACAAACTCAGTAATTCCACTATATCTTTTTTTTTTATTTAAAGTGCATTAGCCACAATTTGACTTTTAACACATTTCACAAACAAAATATTACATAAGCAATAAAAACAAACCTTTACAGTTTTTAGGTACACATATCTCATAATAAAAAAAAATAAAAAAGATCAAGATAAAAAACAAGATGAAAGACAATCTAGCAACCAAATTTTTTTTTTTTTTTATAAAAAAAGAATTCAAGTTATTACTAGCTTCCATTCCTTTAAAACTCTACCCACTTCAATTGATAAAGCCATCTCATTGCCCGATGATAACCTCGCCCAGAAATCATCAGAATTTAAATGAGACTCATTATGGACAAATCTGCCAAAAGAACTGGCCCTGACACTCCAAGTCCCGGGGCACTTAGAAAGTAAATGTTTAGTGGTCTGAACTTCCATAGTTAAGCATCTGTCGCAAATTGGATCAGTACCCCCTTCTTTATCCCTTATAGCAAGTAGTTCCTGGGTAGGGAGTAGGTTTAAACGAAATCTCAAAAAAGCAGATCTAAACCAAAAGCTAGGGGACTTCTTAAGATAAGCCGGAAGGAACGATAAACGCTTATCTAAGAGTGTGAGGGAAGCTGATCTTTTAGTTCCCCGCATCTCCTCAATCGTATGAATCCAATCAGCCAGTTTCAATTTTTTCTTCACTTTTAAAGGGTTCTGTAGGAGGGACTCAGCATCAGAATCACAACGGGACAATAATTCCAAACAAGTTGATTCTAGCCTACATAGAAAAACATTATTGCCATGTACCCGCTCTACATCAGAATCTTCTAAAAGTGAATTCTTAGGGGGATCAAGAATTGACCTATAAAGGGTAAGCCACTTCCAGGTTAGCCATGATCTGAGTGAGGACAGGCCAAACTCATATCGTAGGGAGACGATCGGAACACAATCAGGGAGTCCCAAAGTATGTTTCCAAATCTTTGATTCGATAACATCCCAGTCTATGTCAAAGGCTAGAGAATTGTAGTCCATGCCATATAGAATAATGGGAACTACCTTCCCGATATAAAATCTTATGAGGGGAATGATGGTAAATCTGCCAAACTTAGAATGGATTTTTTTCATCTGGGCTCCCAACTTGATCAATTTTAAATCCATAGAAGCCATCAGATTAAACCTAGATGGGAAGAATCTTAATTCCGCTCCCAAATAGGTTAATTCAGAGACAACCTCTACCTGAGAGTGGTCTAACTTACAACTCAAATTCCTCACTATTTTATTGGGCCTCCTGAATACAAGAATCTTAGATTTTGAGGGATTTATTCTTAATTTATTAATCCTGGCAAAAGATTCTAAAGCACTTAGCAGGCGCTGCAGCCCCACTTGTGAGTAGTCCATCACTACTATATCATCGGCATAAGCTAGCCAATTAATTTTGGCATTACCGATGGAGGGAGATATCAACCCAATGTTCTGAAGCCAATCAGCTAGGTCTGCCATAAAAAGGATGAAAAGCAAGGGAGCCAATAAGCAACCTTGGCGAACCCCTCTAGTTATCCTGATTTGGTCAGAGAGGAAACCGTACCTACCCAGTCTAACCCGCATGTGATTGTTAGAATGCAACTCTATTAGGATAGAGAGTAAGCCCGCTGGTATATCCCAGGCCACTAATTTTCCCCATAATAGATTTCTATCAACCATATCAAAGGCCTGTGATAAATCAATCCAGGCTCCAAAAAGAGGAGGACCTCCCTTGGTGAAGGACTTTGCAGCTAAGCAGCTCAAGACTAACCCATTCAGTGACGTCGACAGGCCCTTTCTAAATCCAGATTGCTGCTTTGGAATAATTCCCTTCGTTTTTGCCCAGAGTTCCAACTCCCCTAGAACAATACCCGAAAAATGTTTACTATCGGCGTCTAGGAGAGAGATGGGGCAATAATTAGAAGCCAATAGCCTATCTCCCTTCTTATAAATAGGAATGACTATTGAGAGTCTCCACGAGTCAGGGATTCTCCTCCGGGCGATAATATTATCAAAAAGGGCTTTAAGGACCTTCGCCCATGTTTCTGGATCCGATTTAAAGATCGAGTTACTTAAGCCATTCGATCCAGAAGCTCTGGACGCTGAAGATTTTCTAATTAACAGTTCTATATCTAGAACGTTAAACTCAAGCACCCAACTTTGGATTACGTCAGCAACCGAGCATGATGAGGCATCAGAACCATACACCTTCGAAAAATGTTCAATCCACACCCCCTCTTGAATAATAGAATCTTGTTTCTGATGTTGAGTAGTCTCATTCATATTGATTAAAGACCAGAAATGTCGGGAATTCTTAAGAGACAGGACATATAACATTCTCTCAGCATCTTGCTGAAATATCAGATGATGATGTGCACGAATCCAATTCCTGTAGTTATTTTTCAGCTTTACCAACCCCTCCCCGTAGGCCTTCTCACACAGACCCGCTCTCCTTAGGATCGATATCTGGGACCTCAATTCCTTTTTACGATTTATAATTTGAGCATTAAAAGAGTGTTTATGTAACTTGTGAGTTTTCCGCGCGTGGGGCTCCACTACTGCCTGTGCAGACAGAAAATTCAGGAAAGCACTAGGAATACAGAAATCAGACAAAGACTGATTAGATAGAACACTCATCCTGAGGCGTAGCTCACTATTTAATAACTGACCTCCTTTTTGAAATTTTCTAATGGCATTACCTGAGTTCTTAACAAGGAGCTCATGATCATAACTAAAAGTTACTGGAATACAATCATATGATACAGTCACCTTCAGCATAGCATGGTCATCAGGATTCCCTTCTCCAACTATCAAACTGTTACAATTTTCAAAAAATATTGCTAGAGACAAAGACATAATCTATCGTGGAGAATGAGATACCTCTGTGCCAAGTAGGGGAATTAGGAATATCCCCCCTTATATTTCCATTCAACATAGATAGATTCCAATCTTGCATATACCTTAACCATATTTTTCCATTCGTAGACTTCTGTTTACACTTGCCTGATCTGAGATCCACAGTAGAGATGCATTGAGAATTAAAGTCCCCGGCAATAAGAATTTCATCCCCCGGGTAACGGTTAGAGCAATCAAGTAAACCCTCCGAGAGAGCACACAGAAACTCACTAAGTAGAAAAACGCCTGAGTTCCAGTAAAGGTTTACCACAATCCAGCTTAGGCGTTCATTGGAGTTTCTCAAAGATACTCTCACCATGAGGATCCCCTGGATATTATTTGAGACAATTACCGAGGATTTAAACATCTCATTATTAGAGGCCACCAGCAAACCCCCCATTGGTCTACCCCTCCCAGGAGCCAAAGCCAACTGTTGAAAAATTGTGAATCCATCAATGCCTACTAGACCAGTTAGCCAAGTTTCTTGAAAAAGAATTAGATCGAAAGTTTTGAAAATTTCCGATCTCCTGGGCTCCTCAGAAAAGGATGTGTAGCCTCTAGTATTCCATGATAGCACATTAACTTGAGGCGACCCTAGAGCTTCGGATGGGTCATCCCTATCTTAAGAAAAACTTGGGCAATCACTTCAGGTAGCATATCGCACATATTCGTTGAGACAGTATGGGAGAAATCCTTAGTGGTTACCCCCCATCGGTGATCTTGATTGGCTATCCGGCGGGACTCGGAGACAGTAGTTATAGGGCAAGTACGAGAGATCTTCAGGCCCCTCTGCTCCCATGCCACCGCCTCACCCATAATTAGATTCAAACCCAAACTTGATTTCAGTTCTATTGCCACTATATTAGTGTCATTTGAGGAAAAATACTTCAAAGCTGAGATTGACTTCAATTCCGTTATTATTGCCGAACGATTTAATGGAGAATCAACACATGAAGATGGAATTTTTCTTGATAAGAAAACTGTCAGATCTGAGTTCTGTTTGTATAGATCATCAGGCAACTGAGATGATAGGACAGAATTTCCATTCTCCGTCAAAGAGCCTAAGCCAGATGAGGCATCTGTTCCTGCAGCCCGAGGTGCACCATCATACAAAGGGCAAGCCGATCCAACAGACGGACGCTTGATTACAGCAGCAGCATTAGCTTGCGAGTTTTCACTGCTAGAGGATCCCCCCTTAGCTCCCGGATCTGTCACCACCCTCGCTGATTTTTTCAAGAAGATAGGAGCAATTTTAACCGGAGGGTTAGACGGCAGCTTTTTTTGTTTGGCCCTTAAAAAGATTGGAGCAATTTTCTTTGGTTGGTCCACATAGTCAGTTTGGCTTCCCACCGTGGATTTACCACCAGGCACTATCGTTTCTTCCACAAGATGTGCTTTTTGGGATTTTGATTTGGGAATTTTCTTCCCTTTTTTGGATGAAGGAGACTTCGCCACAATTTTTTCGGATTTTTCAGGGGTTTCTTGATCAGCATTTGATTTTCGTGGATGCTGATTAGATCCAGAATTGATCTGTTTTTTCTTTCCTTTCCCCTTTTTGATTACAGGGGTGATGGCTTCACTGGCTGATAGCCTCCTATTTTTTCTCTTCTTTTTGGATTTCCCATTTAATTTCTTCTTCCTAGGGACTGCTAAATCCAAATCCGAAGAGGAAATATCTATTGGAGAGCCCTCGAGTGGAACCCCCACTTGAGGATCACTATCCGCCAGGGCAGCCAATCTCATGAACTCCTCCATCACAGATATCGAAAGGGAAGTATCATCAACCATGGCCACCACGTGAGGAGGAATGGGGGGACCTAGAGGGCCTTCCTGTGATTGATTGTCCGAGCGATCAGCTTTTTCTAATAAGCTCAGGGACATCTTTTTTAAATCCCCACATAAATCAGTCAAAAGGGCCATTTTACATGATTGATCCTTTACTTCTTTATGGAGCTCAGTCAAAAACCCTCCCAATGATTCATTGACTGCTGATTTTAAGGCTATCATGGCAATTTCATTTAGTTCCAAGTCCTTGTTCATCTCCATTAGAATACCCATATGCTGGTAGACCTCAGTTTTCAAGTTTTCAAAGACTTTTACCAGAGAGGATAGAACGAAGTTCAGAGCAGTTATGGTGGGTGGCACAAGTTCTTCAGTAGAATTCTGGTTCAGGTAGGGAAATAGGCAGCTCCTGAGGGATCTCCCGAGAGCTTACTTCGACCGATGTTGAAGTCCTTCCCCTATCAGGAGTTGAGACTACGGCTTCTAACTCCAACATATCCTCATCTCTAGGTTCAATGAAGACCTCAGACTGTTGAATCGCAGATTTCTCTAAATGGACTATGCCAATCCTAGGGACTAACAAATGAGGCATAATATTATTCAAGGAAGGGTCATCCAAGGAGCCCAGTTGATTTAGAATCACGTTCTTCATGGTAGAGGTCCTCAGGGTGAAATCAATGTCACCTTGGAATCGCGTACAAATAGGTTGATTTAGAGGCACTGGCAGGTCCTCCATATGCGATGCAGATTATGGCAGAGCCGAACCTGCTGGAACCTGATCATCTGATGGGTATACACCTGGAGGAAGGAAAATACCACCACCCGTTTTATAGGGTTTAAAGAAGGATTCCCTCGCTCTTGCCTTCTCTTTACGTGGTGCCTTCTTCCCCATGTCCACCGGAGTAGAGTGTAATGGTCTCTGAACTTCTGTGGAAGCAGCCGCACTGCGAAGGTCATACATGACCCCCTATTCGATTCAAGGGAAAAGTTTTGCTGAAAGTAGTGCTTCTTCAAAAATTAGGACGGGCACCCCCAGGGGGCAGGAAGAGGGGGCGGAGGAACAGTACAGACAGGCAGATTGCAGACTTAAAACCCGTCAGTTAACTGACCACTACCTCCCTCGAATCCTGATAACACCTGGTCAGACCCTTTGTCACTTATTGTAGCCACAACGGTATTAATGGGTAGACTGACCACACTTCACACAACGACTTAGATTAGAGTGTGATTGGGTTGGTAAGTAAGGCTGGGTCAGGTAGGGATATGTAGAGATGTGGGGGGACCACTTCTTTTGTAGAAACCCTTTTCACCCTATCTCGGCCTTTATTAGATGCAAAAGGCTGACAACGGGTTCCTCAAGTAAGTCCCCACACCCCCCACCTTTGCCTTGACCCTTTACCTTTTGTTTTTGTTTTTTACCCCTTAACCACTATCAGGTAGGAGTTGGCACCAGGGCACCAGGGAGTTGGCAGATGGCAGTTTTCTACAGTCCTACTGCCTTCCCCACCAACCCCCCGCAGCACAACTAACTCTGGACGGGAAAAACGGGTAGGGCGGATCTAGCGAATCCCGCTCCAGGAGAGGCTGATACGTAAAAAGAGAGAGAGAGCAGCGAGGGCAAACGCCACGCCACGCAATCCAAGTCTCAGGCGCCCGTTTCTGCCCTTGCCCTTGCCACTCGCAACTCACCACTCGCCACTCGCCACTCGGCCACTCGGCAACCAACCAACCGCCAGTCGGCACTCGATGAGCAGCCGACCTCAGCTCCTCAGCTCCTGTGGTCCTGCGATCCCGCACAAAGCCGCGCCTCTGCCTTAGAGGAAAGGACCGTGAGACGTCAAGCCGTCAAGCCGTCAAGCCGCACTGAAAAACGCTGATCAGCCGCTTCCGACAGCACTCCTAAACACTCAACAGTGTCACTGATTACGCCCTACAAACATGCCCACTAATACTACCACTGGTACCACTGGTGCAAGGCCTCTAACACAGCCCAACAAATGCCAATATGGTCTCAGTAGTGGGCATGGTAGGAAAGAGGTCTGCAGTAGAAGTTGATAAGGAGGCCCAGGTATAAACAACTAATCAAGATGACGTGTGTATGTGTGTGTATTTGTGTGCATCTATCTTTGTATGTGAAGACAACAGCTACAACAGCGGAGCTGAAGCAGGAGACCATTATAGACAGTCTAGAAACCAAGGCTCAGATAACAAGTTCATAATCAGGCACATATCCTGCTCCCAGTCAAGCACAGTGATTGCAGAGGCCCGGGCACACCGAAGAACTAATACCAGTCTTTGAACACAATATCTGTTGAAGCAAAGTACAGAGTCCTGGTGATTCAGTGAAGAGGCAGAACACGGTTAATCCAGAATTAGAAGCACATGGTGCACAGGCAATGTGCATGCCTAGAACTAGAGGGACTTTGCTCACTTCCGAATTCAGTGAACAACGCTTTTCCCCATTGTTATAGCTGATTCTTCATTGTATGTTTACTACAAATGATGCGTAGAAGAGATTCTTCCATGCAGTGCCGGATTAAACCCTGTGGAGTCCGCTGGGCCCTTGAAATGTCGACCCCCCTCACAAATGATCTCCTAATATGTTTTTAATTTTCTGCACTGCTTTATTTTGATCCGTTGTCATGGGGCCCCTTAAAGGAGTGGGGCCCATAGGCCAGTGCCTAAGGGCCTAATGGATAATCTGGCACTGCCACCATGAGGCTACCTAAGGAAGACCTGTTCCCCATGCCATGCATACATTCATTTCACTCTTTAAACAAGAGTTTGCCTCAAACACAAGGCACTGGTGTACGGTCTATGTGATTGAGTGTATTTGGTGGAAGACTAATGAAAGATGGTGCTGTTAGTGAGGGCTATGGTTGGCCATGAAATACAATATGTATCAAATATTGTGACACCTTGATTGTCCTTCTAGCAAGATTGTAAGGGGGTTGATTTATGTATTAATTGGACCCACATTTATACACAACCATTGGCTTCTAATATCTGCGTGCACTTTTCAGTGTGAAGGTTGACATTTCGAATTCCAACAGCGGCCTACAGGGTACACAAACACACACATGTCTCCAGCAATTGAATTAACCACTGAACTGTGTTTCTTGTACTGCTACCTGAAACCTGCAAGTTGCAGACAAATATCTGATGCAGGTATGTATAGCTCACTGGCTGTCTCATTGGCAATGGAACCTGTGACCTGGGGGTTACAAGTAGGTCGCTAGAGCAGGTGAATAAAGCCCTCAAACTCTCATTTAAGAAATGTAATCAGTGTCTTGCAGGTTATTCACACATATCTCACCCACAGACGATTCCTGTCCACATCGATGCAGACACTTCCCTTGTTACATAGACCTACCACTCTAAATGTCTGTTGTAGTCTACAGTGCAAAAAGCATTAGGGCACAGATTTCCAATCCAACTTCTAGTACTGAAGTTAAAGCTCTCTCCAACAAGACCTAAAATACATTGGGCAAGGCATAGGGCCTCACAGGAGTTTGGAAGTGTGGGAAAAAAGTGGCAGTAAAATTGCGTTTATGGAATTGCTGCCAATTCACTGCCACTTTCCCAGACCGCCAAATTCCGAGTTTGATGGTGAAGGATAAACCCCCACTTTATTGATAACAAACATTGCAATTACTGCAGGCGGAATTACCTCTCACCATGCTGTTCTATGGTGGTAAGTACCACTGAGTTTGTGGGTATTTCCGTGTTACTCATCGTGATGAGTTTCACAATGACAGAGAGTCAGAATAGGCTAACACACATGCCAGGGTTGTGGTCTCTTTACTATTAAGTCATCCAAAGATCGAAACATTCATATCACTCTTTTATTTGCCAGTTTTCAGTCAGATAGTAGACGCACAGCATCTACAAATGTGTCATAGACGTTATTACATTGTCAATTACGCTATCAATCGTAATATAAATATAAACAGGTTATTTTTCAAACTTGGAAAATGCGTAAGCATATTAAAGCTAAATTGTATGGGCGTAAATGAATTTGAGTGAGACTGACTCATTTAATATTAAATATTACATACATATTTTGAAAGTAAAACAGACGCCCCTCCTTTCAATAGTTGACTGAGAATACACACAGCCGCACGTTGATTTGATCCACAAAACGGCATCCCTGGTGTGTTCAGTAAAAGAGATCACATAAAATCACAAAAACATTAATATCATGTCCTTTCTTTCTAACTATGATATGCCCAATTATTCTAAGTGGAGGAAGTCGGCACCCCACAGGATATCCGGGAGAAATAATGCCACGTAATTGCAGCTGAAATTAAGGAGTGGTTATTTGACTGGAAGAAGGAAAATCAGTGGAGTCCATCCGATGCAAAGAATGATCCATAGACGCACCAGTGTCATCTAGACTGGGAGGGACCTCGGGATTCCTGCCTAGTAATCTAAGAGTGTGTGATTCCCACGTGGCAGGGAAAATTGGTCTCATTCATCCTTTCAATCTCGGACGAAAGTTGGTTGCCAACTTGTATTATTTTCCCATTAAACTGTTTTCCTTATGACATCTTTTGACAGCTTAATCACTGTTATTTTAAAAGCAATCCTCCATGCCCCGTGACCAGCGCTTTTCCGCCAGCTCACATATAGGGTCATGAGAAAAACAGGCTATTAGCCAGAGTGTTTAACCATGTGTGAGAAAGTGCTCGTGATGTGTGTCTTTTTCAAAGATGTGGTGCTTCCATTTCCAATTTCGAATACACAAAAGCCATGTTCACATGTGCTTCCTTTTTTGAGATCATAACGGTTAATTTTGCAAACTTTCAAGAACATGTTATGTTATTTTAATGGGTATTTGTAGCGCCTTGCACCATTGGTACGGTCTCAACACGCTGTAGGTTGAACGCCCTCGGGGACCGGAGTCCAGTTCAGAGGAGATAGTCAGAGCAGTAAATAGTGCATGAGTGCACTCTGCATGTGTGTAGCTAGATCAAATTTCACGGAGGATAGCTGCATTCTAATACTGGAAGTAGTGTGCTGGTGTGCGAAAGATAAATAATAAAATAATAAATAATAATAATAAGATGTAGTATGTGTGCAAATAGGCCAAATCTTCATGGGGGTAGTTGCCTTCTAGTGGAGGTGGTGCTAGTATATGAGATTATGTGTGCAGCTAGGCTGAATTTATAGTGGGGGACAGCTGCATTCTAAAGGTTGTTGCGGTATGCAGGTGGTATATAATTACGTGTGCAGCTAGACCAAATTGATCATGGGGGATAGCTGCATTCTAGTGTTATGGGTAGTGATCAGAGAGGCAGGGTAGTAGGAGATATGTGTGAGTATCGGTGAGGTTGAAAGAGGCCTCCCTCTCCCTGATTTCCTTCTTGTGCCTACCAAATTAACTATGCCCCCCTTTATTTTATTTTTTATTTTTTTATATTTGTTTGTGGTTTATATAAACCTTTACAAAAGTTACATATTCATCAATAGAAACTTTAAAAAAAGAAAAATAAATGTTTTCCTTAATATACCATAGATTTACAAGTACATTCCAAACATGGGAAATCTTTAAGAAACGTTATGTAAACTGACAAGTAATTCCTTATTAAGACATTTTCAAAAAGTTATCCCTAAATCATTTCGTTCTATATTGCACACCCTTTTTAAGAATGAAAGCACCCTCAACTTTAAGGACATGAAGTCCCCATGGAATAAGGTTAACCAGAACTGGTCGCGAGGGATCCATTCTGAATTTATACAACCTCTAAAGTACTGTACATGCAGACTTTGCAAAGCTGAGCATAATAATAATAAATGTATTAACGATTGCAACTTTGACCCAATGTTACAGTGTCTGCAGCTGCCCTTTACTTTTTTCCAGTGTATTACGTATAAACATTATTTGGTTTGTTTTCATTACATTGAATCTAAACCTCATAATACTGTTCCTCACACTTCTGCTTGGATACTTTATGAGGTAGCTCTCCATTAATCCATGCACTTTTTTGAGGTGAAACAACTTGGGAGTAAAGACGGAAGGTCAAAATGTCCTGCTTATTTTCAGCCCGATCCAAACTCTTGATTATCTTCTTGACGGTTGGATTTGTCATTAATGTGTTAACCGATAATCCCAATTTGTCCAGGGCCCTCTCACAATCTTCGGGAAGATCGTTCATAAAGCCTACTGTGTCAGTTACCCCCAACTGATTTTAAAGGGTTCACGCTGGACTAGTTTCACATTTTCTTAACAAAGACATTTTTTTCACGATTCAATGCTGACAATTGACTGAATACCCAGCTGATATCTAATGATCTGCAAAGGAACACATTTTGGCATGTGATATAGCACACATCTCCATGTCATGCTCTCAATTACCTTAAACTCCATCATGGACCATATTGAAAATAATTCTAAACCTTAACATATGCAAGGTAACACTTTGAGTCTGTAATATTGAGAGAATCAGAGAGAATTTTCCATAGTTTCTGTCAATTCGAGGCATTTGTCTAATCAACCCCAACGACTTATCTTTCAAATCATTTCTGCAGATTTTTTTTGTATTTGCTTACACCAGTTATCCTGAATATTGCATGTTATCTTTAATAGCGAGTTTGTTATTTTCCCAGTACCATCAAAACTTCGAAGTTTTTAATTGGGGCCCTTTACCCAGTCTCATTATCACCGTTTTTAAAGGGTTGAATTTGAGATCAGTGGAATTCATATATTCACCAAAAGCAGGAATTTATTTTTGAAATGCAATGGTTGTGGGATCTACCACAATATAATCATCAGCACATGCTGGCCAATTTATTTTCAATGACCCACATTTGGGGGAGACTAAAGACTTTTGGTCCAGGGCCACTACAACATTTGCAACATACAGATTGTACAGTGTTGGACCCAAAATGCAACCCTGATGTATAACGTTATATGTGGGCAATGCACAGGACACCAAGCCTTTAGAATTTAATCTAACCTTCATTTTAGAATCCCTGTGTAAGTGTATCAAATTACAAATTATAATCCCTAGAATACGGTTAGCATTGCACTACAATGCATGAGTTGCCTATGGGAACCACCAAATCTAAGCAAAAGCAAATGTAAATTATATTCCCGCGACAACGGTAATGACAGCACCTGCCAAGTTCTCTCATTAGCAAATCATTACAAGACCATAGTACCACTATTTACTATCTTAAAACACAGCAAAGCTACGATGTATTTTCGCTTTTTCAAAATGATCTAATACAGAAAATATCAGACGTAAAGGCTACATAATTAAAATTAGCAACTCAAGTTTTCAGCAGGAATACATTAAACATGAGAGGGAGAGACCAAGAGAATCCAACCGAAAATCCCAGATGCCGTCAGTCTCTAAACAACACCATCATGCTCTCACACGTCATCAGCCCAGTTGGAATAAACATTGTTGGGTGTCCTGACCCACGTTTAAGCTATCATGCCACAACATTTGGTGCTGTGGGCTTAGAAAATTCAAGATGGCGGAAAATCCACATGTGCGCCGAAATCCAGGAAAGCTGCGCAGTTTGTGCGCCCACCAAAATGGTTGCCTCACTTGCCACCCACCAGTGCGAGAATGAAAGGCCGGGTTGCCATGAGGGAAATGGGTTGCCAAAGGAAAAACAGTAGCGCCGGTTAGCTTCAAAGCGCTTTAAAACCACCATTGGACTACCCGCACAGTAGTCTGAAACCATTGGAAATGGCAATGCTGATTGCCAAAAGCAAACCCATAACTGTTGGGAATTCATTTTCTTAAATCCCAAAAAGGGGTGCAGTACCAGTACTCACCACTATCCAAAAGCCGGCGTTTTAAAACCACCAGATTTTGTAGAAAACTGAATAAATGAACCCAAAACAGGCCAAAGAAAGACTTACTGAGAGGTGGATCCAATGTAAAGTTATATTCTGAAGTGACTTGAAGGTTTATAACAAGACTGGCTGCGCTGTGGATTTCAGCAGTTTAAGTAAATTTGGACTGAAAGACACTAAAAAAAATCTAAATGTTTAAATTGACTGAGTGACCTACTTTTGAGTGTCACATAGGTTGCAATTGTTTAAATGTCATAGTTTTAAACTTAGAATCAGCCTTCTAGCTGCATATGTGAAAATGTTTAGTTTTATTTGAATGCAGAAACTGGGGAACAGAAATGACAGCTTAAAGAGATTCCAATTTGCCTGGCAACTACCCCCATCAGGAGTGAAACTTGAGTCACAGCTGTGTTCCCAGGCCTAGCTGCCCTTTTGCTGCTCACACTAAGGATATGCCATCTATCTGATAATTGAATTACCTGTGCTCTACAGGAGCTCTGAACAAAGCCTGTCTTGACTCAGGCAAAGGTTTTATTACAGCGGTCGTAAAATGTAGCTTCCTCTTGGCAGAAGCTGGGAGGGGCACTGCCTGTGAGAGCAAGCTGGCTTGGCAGAACTGGATAAACCAGTATTTCTACCTTGTGCTGAGAGGAAACCACACCCCTTTGGAGCCAGAACATAACTTTAAAAAGATGGATCATTCATAGAGCGGACATGTGAAAATTTTATAAATGACACCATAATTCTTGTGATTTTCCTGCCCACATTTTAAGAGGTTTTTCGACCCGGTGGCATGTTCAGGGGGGTTTTAGCGGAAAAGTGGATATTACTCTAAATGTATGCATGTTAAAAATCTGAAACTTCATCAGTTAATGTCCATACTCCCTACGCACATGTATGTAAAGTTGGGTCAATGTCAGAAATTGAAAAATCAGTTAAAAAGTCAATTATCTGCCATTTCTGAATGCAAGCTCTTAGAAACAGCAGATTTGGACAGAGACATGGCTAAATTCAGCCACACCATGTATATGTAATTTCAAACAACTGTGTAACTCTGAAATATGAATTTTGATCATATATAGATTTGGGTGCACAGATGACAGGGGAGGTTTTTCAAGAGATCATAAATGGATGACATCACTCTGACTCACAGTTCCTTCCCCAATCAAATGAGAAATGGAAGTTTGACCAATTAGAAGCTGAGAGAGAGGTAGGGTCAGTGATGCAAGAACACACCCACATTCTAAACACATAAAAGTAGAGAGACAGGACAGATAGGGAACTTTCAAATCCATCTGCCGCTGGAAGCTCTGCCGGAAAAATCCATACTTTACCTCCATCAAACCTCCAGAGAGCCAAACTAGAGACTTCAATCTATCCAGAACTAGAGACCCAGACCAGTTAACCAGAGAGAGCTGACCCAGATCACTGTGAAGTGCAGAGACCAGAGGCGAGTCTAAAATCTGACCAGATCCGTGGCGTGGCCCATTTCACTCAAGAATATAGTGTGAGTACATAGCAAACTGTGCAGAACCAATCTCTTAGTTAAAATAATATAATTCAATCCTATTTTAATCTAAGTAGAACTGTCTCCTAACTGTCACCTGTCATTTGTAAAGCTGTCACTTGTCATTTTCTAGTTGCAAGCTGCACTTGTCTTTTTGAACTTTAAAATTTCAAATCTGAAAAACGACCTTTATTTAATCGCTCATATCTCCGCGACCGTTTGTGCTAGAGACTTGCAGTAACTTTCATTTGAAAGCTTAGAATCTTAGCTTTGAATCGCACCAAGAACCACATTCCTACCCCTTATAGTTTTACCGCAATCGCGGAACACGCATCCGCGAATTTTACCGCGATTTGCAAATTTCTCCACATGTAAAATCAGCTGCTGCTTGCCTTCCATTTGCCAGAAAATCGTTTGCCTCATAAAAACTATCCCTGAATCATTGCAAGAGTGAGCCTGAGCTAATATTAACTAGATATCACTCACCCTGAACCTCTGAAAGGGAATTAAAAGCATTTCCAGCATATTTCTCATCCATTGCTAGCACATATCAAAGCATTTGCCTGTGTTTTAAACTTCTGTTGTCTAAGCTTGCTGGGGTGAACTGAATTACAGTTGATTGCATTTCTGAGAACTGTGTGCTTCCTTCCATTTCCTTGCATTGCATCAAGGGGGGGAGGGGATTGCCAGAGAAAAGTGATTACATTGTTTTGTTGAAATCATATTGAGTATTTTCTATACTGCATTTCATTCATTCAACATTCCATCCATTTGAACTCTATAAAGCATTCTCTACCACATTATACTTCTGTACCTATTTACCACTGTGCTACCTTATCCATTTCATGTCAACTCCTTATTGATTATAGAGAAGCGTGTTAGTGCCAGATTCTCCGTTGTTAATCTTTATCATATCAGATTAAGTGTGATATTCAATTATTAATTTATTATAAGGTGTGACATATATATATCTATTGTTTAAATTATCAAATAAACCTTTTAACTTGCAAAACAGAACTACTTCTTGGCTCAGTGGGGTCAGGGGGATTCCAAGAGAGGGGTGTTATATAGGGGTAGTCATTCAGAACGCATGAACTGGACATAAAGATATATCAATAAGGGTTTTCATTCAGTATTATAGACTAGGCGTTGACTTAGCTGTAGTGTTGAATTGAATCCTCTTACAAATTGGGGGCTCGAGCCGGACGTTTGGGTTAGAATACCACTTGTGCAGCTTAATACAGTGTGCTAACTGATGGGATACATACATCCAGTCGGATCACCACGCTGCATTACGCTGTAAAGCACTCCTCAAAAGGGACACTCCAAGAAAAGTTCTGTTCTGCAAAAATAAAATACAAACTTCTGTAAGTCAGGACAGAGACCAATCTCTAGAATGACGACCTTAGTAGACATGAAAATAGCCAGAGAGCACCTCTTACATAAACTATTTGTGAGAGGTGAATGGGCTGAGCAGGGCCAGGATGCCTGGTTGCAGGCCATCATGCGACGGGTCACTGAAACAGGGTCAGACTTATGGAGAGATCAGTGTCCATTACATGTGGCCCTGAGTGAACTATATATGGCTCCTAAAGTCAAAGAGGAACACAATAAGATTGCCAGGATAGCAGCATACCTGTACCTATATATGGGAGACATGCAGGATAGATGTGCTGAAAGCCAAAATCTGGCAAATAGGCAACAGATGGCATTACAGAAGGCCCAATCTGATCTGGACTCTTCTGAGCAGAGGCTGCAGAGGAGCCAGGAGTCAGAAAATGACAGCAGACGGTACATCACTAAAATAAAGGAGGATATGGATATACTGCAACAGGAAAAGGTTGACCAGGATACCAGATTTCTGGCCCTGCAGAAGGTGCACCAAGACAGTTTGGACTCCTTACTGCAGAGCCAGAAAAAGCTGGAGCAACAATTAGACTTTAACAGGGCATGCACGGAGCAGGTAGCCACCCTGCAAAGTCATCTAGATAGAGTGAAGGTAGAGAGCAACAAGCTGATTTTGAAAGACCTGGATACCCAGGCAGAGTTTGAGGAAGAACACCAGAAAGCTGGTGCCCTTCAAAGGCAGAGGGACGACCTGGCGGCACAAATGCAGGCTCTTAGTCAGGAAAGAGACGCCTTAGGCCAGGAAGTCTGCCATTTAAAAAGAAAAATGGAAGAAAATCACCTGGCCCACCAGGGACTGGGTGATCTCCAAAAAGAACACCAGAACTTGTTAGAGCACACCAGGAGGGTGGAGGATGCTCTAGCAAGAAAGGAGCAGGCCAATAGGGACACAGCTCAGGAGGTAACCCTCCTGCAGCAAAGACTGGCCGAGTTCTCCAGGACCAACCAGGAAGCACAGAGGGAAAACGAGGCCCTCTGTGAACACAATGATAGGCTCCAACAACAGGTAGCGATGCAGGAGAGACTGATAGAGTCCAGTAAGGCCTTAACTGAGGAACTGAAGGCACAAATGCAGGCTCTTGCATTGCAACAGGGAGCAGGGGCGGATAGAGATGAGGTTCGCTGGGAAAGGGAAACTCCGGAGCATAACCTCAGGAGCCCTAGTACCAGAGGCCCTCATACCTCTCAGTCCCTGGACTCTGCCACCCCCATGTTCCCTGGCGCACATGAGCACAGGGCCACAGGGATGGCAGATTACTATCCAGCTAAGAGTATGGGGCTCATAGGCCAGTACCACCCAGGAATGGAGGGGTGGGCATCCGGGTATGGGCACCCAAGTACAGTACAGTTCAATGGGGAACCCCAGGAGAGTAGGCCCATTAAGGGCATCCTGAAAACCTCTGCCCAGTTAGGTCAGTGGAGGGGGTACCCATCAAATCCTGGCAGCAAGGAGGAATCTGAAGACTCCTCTGAACTGCGCAGGACACAGGAGACCAGGTCCCCACATTCTGCCAGCCATTCCCAGGCTCGCAGAATCCGGGAAAACCTGGAAGAACAGACGGGAACCTCTGGGAGCAGTGCCTCTGAATCCGAGGACGAATGGACAAGGGTTACCCGAACCAAAAAGGCCAATAAGACAAAAAGGGCCTTGCTTAAGGACCCTTTAAAGCAGATTAAGGCGATCAGGAGCGTCATCACGCCTTACCATAAGAACGCTAAGTATTCTGTTTGGGAGCACTTAGAGTTGTTTGAGCAAATGATGGAGACTTTCCATATGAAGGACAGCCAAAGCTGTATTCAATATGTAAAGTGGACCTTCTCCCCGGAATACTCCAGTTTCTTTGCGGGGCTGGAGGACCAAAATCATTTAAGATGGTCCACCTATAAGGCGGCCATCTTGAAACATTTTTCTGTTCACAGAAATCCTCAAGAGGCTCGCAAGGCAGCCTACAATTTGCAATGTGGGGAGGATCAGGCCCCACAAGAATTTGTGCAGGAGTTAAAGCATGCTTTTGCACAGACCACAAGAAGGGTGCGCACGGATAGCAGAGAATTTATTAATACGTTTTTCCATGCCTTGCCCAAATATATCATGACCCAGCTCGTGAGGGATTTTCACGAGAAAAGATCTTTAGACTGGGTCATTGAACAGGCTACCCGGATCTATGAGGTGCAGAAACCGGTAGATAGCAAAAGTAATGCCCAGAAAAACCCCAAAGCCAACAGCACCCCTGCTGCTGCCAAGGTGGCAGAGGTAAAGGTTACCCCCGTTTTGGATTTGGAGATGGGGGGGCCTAAAAACCTACCTGCACCTAATAATGCTAGGCCCAGGAGGTCCTCGGGTCAGTCGCAGACAGGGAGCCAAGGAGGCAGCCCCACAAATGGGGTCCCTCGCTCTCCTGATTATGTAAGTCCCCGTTACAAGGGAAATCGACCCATCCTGGGTTATGTGTGGACTCCTCCAGCCCAAGGGGCGGGATCCAGCCAAGCACCTAACCCAGGGAACTTCCCTCCAAACTTCCCACAGGAGGGCAGAAATTCTCTAAACCCTGGGCAGAACTTTTTCCCCAGATCTCCACCCGACTTTCAGCCCCAAAACCATCCATCCTTCTTTCCCCAATTCCCTGAGCCCAGACCACTGAATCCAGGAGAGGGGAGGCCAAGGGTGGAGGGGTACCCAAATCTTCCCAACCAGGGGTACTACCAGAGGAGGGACAGCTACCCTTCCCGGGATCAGCCCAGGGGAGAAAACAGGGCCCCGTATCAGCCTGAGCGGGTTTCCCAGTTAGAGCGCCAGGTTCAAAACATGGCGCGGGATATGGGTCACATACTGAGGGCTCAGCAGAACCCTCAGATCGGCATGCCGGCGCAGAACGTACCCAACTCTGGACCTGGTGCTCCAGAACAATGACGGGGGCAGCACCCCGATAACACACCGGTTCCCAGGGAGGAGGCAGAAAGGGAAGGGGGGTGTAAAGCCTTGGAGGAAGCTTCCTTCCTCACTTGTAAACAGCCCCTGGAAACCCAGGAACCGGAAACAAAATCTCTTGCCCCTGAAAGTCTGCCTCCTAAGGAGCAGAGGGGGGGTAGGAGAAACAAAAGACCCAAACAGACTCAGTTTGAGGAGGAGGTACAGATCTTCCAATTTGAGGGAGAGGGATCCTCAGAGGATCCTGAGAAAAGGATCTTCTCCTTCAGAGAGGGGGGAACTCCTCCCAAAGAAAAATGGGTCCCTAGGAATGCAAATCCAGACTGGGGAGATGTGGAGACTGAGCTACTGCCGCCCACCATCTCATCCCAGAACCAACAGCAAGAAAATCCCCGGGTTCAAACCCATACTGGGGACTGCCTCCAAAAAGGGGGGGGCGGCCCAGAACTGGAACCAGGGGAACCCACAATGGCTCTGATCTCCAGTTGCCAAATTTTTCTTTCAGATTCCCAAGACTCTCCACAGAGTTCTGCCCAAATCTCTTCGCTAGCGATGTCCAAAACCAGAAAATTAGCCCACCAGTTGTCCAAAAATGTACATTATCTGTGCCCCCTTGAGGAGAAGGAGGGAAGATATTATGCCCCGGTACAAGTACAGGGGCAGGGTACAATTTTGGCACTGGTGGACACTGGATCTCAAGCTACCCTTCTGTCCAGAAGGGCCTTTGACGAACTGAATGCAGGAAGGGGAGAGAATTAACAAATTCCTCTCACCTCTCTTCCTGGGCAACTCCAGAACTTTGACGGGAAGGAAATTCCCGTCGAGGGGACGGCAGACTTGGACATTAAAATTGGGCGACATAAGTTGAAACACCCGGTCATAGTTGTGACCCCAGAGGGCACCCCTTGTTTACTAGGGAATGACCTCCTGAGAAGGTTGTCACCCCTAATAGATTGTGTAAACAAGGTCCTCTGGACCCAGACTAGCCGACCAATAAAATTAAAACAGAGTGTCAACCATGTTAGTTTAAACGGCACCTGCCACATGGTTGAACAAAAATCTGACCAAGTAGAATTTCACTTCCAGAACAACCAAATTCCAGACGTGACAGTCATAGCAGTAGGACAACAGACTGGTGATGGGGGGTCCTCTCTATTTCTGAAAATCAACCTTCCTTCCAGTCTAAGGTGGTATTCCACGCTGGAAGGAAACACTCTGAAATTCTTTACTAATCCACAATCAGAAACTCCCACTCCTATAGTCCAGAAAGATGTGAAATCAGCTCAGAGCCTGGCTGATATTCAGCAAATTGGAGAGCAGTTGTTCATCCCTGTCCAGTTAAATGATGGGAAGGACTCGGTTCTCGCTCGAGTGTGTGTGAACAACGGTAAGAGCTTCATCAGCGAAGCCATGTTCCGCCAACTCCCAAAAGATCCAGCCATTCCCACATTCAAACTGATAGACAAATGGGAAATGGACCTGGAAGCACCTAATTCCAAACATCTCCTGCCAAGCAGGTGTATGCTCAAAATCTCCATTGGCAACAAGAGCATAGTCCACAATTGTTGGGTCGTGCGAGACGTCCCTGCCGCCTTTTACTTAGGCAGTGACATTCTCAATCGCTTTGCCATTAGTTTGGACCTAATAAACTTCAAAGCTTGGTCCCGATTAGCGGATAATCCCATGGGCTTTGATGATCCAGAAAAAGCATTTAGGTCAGCTCAATTGCTACCTTATGCAGTTGAAATTCAGGTTAAAGAGGAAGTCACCATCCCAGAAAGGACCCGACAATTCTCCCTGGAAGTGAAAGTTAAAAGGGGACAAGAGTTGAAAAACCCTGATGCTTACATACATCTAAATGCTTCTCTCCAACAGCAAGGGTTGGGGGTAAACCCAACACCATTAGTCAACATAGAACATGACACCATTCCAATAGAGGTGGATAACAGCGACTTAAAGAGTATTACTCTAGCCGCAGGCACCATTATTGGAATGGCGGTTGATGACCGACATTTCTCCATTGATCTTAGAAATGAACTGTTAGGACCAATCCCCAAGGACTGTTTTGACAGTGACAGTGAGGACAATACAACACCAGACAGGATTTTTACCCGGCATGGGGGGAACTTCCTGGTGTACACTTCCTGCCCTTATGGTAAGGAAGATGTGACTTGTGAATTCAGGAGGGATGAGGTGATTTTCCAGGTTCATGAAGGCTGCCTTGCCCACCTGAAGCCTCCGGTCCAAATCAGCACTCTGACCAGGGACTTCTCCACCCAGCTGGAGGAGGCCGCGGAGATAGCCAAACCAGAAGTCTTTCCAGGCTTCAGGCAGATGGTGGAAGAGAGAGTCAACCTAGCTGATGCCTGTGTGACTCTGGAACAAAAGCAAAAGTTGAAACAAGTTTTCTTGGATTTCCAAGATCTCTTTGCGGTAGACTCATATGACTGTGGTCGCACTGACATCCAACCAACAACAATCCCCACAGACCCTGGCATGACTCCTGTGTTTGTGAAGCAATATCGCTTGCCTCTCGCATCAATGGAGTCCCTTACCGAAATAATTAAGAACCTTGAGTCCCGGGGAATAATCCGTCCCGTCCACAGCACCTTCAATAATCCGGTGCTGGGAATATTGAAGCCAAACGGCCAGTGGAGACTCTGCGCCGACCTTAGGGAGCTCAACAAACGGGTCCATACTTCCCGATGGCCTCTGCCCTACATTGACCAAGGGCTGGCCCAGATTCAGGGGTCACAGGTATTCACTGCAATAGACCTGACCAATGGATACTGGACCGTGCCTGTCAGCAGGGAGGACCAATACAAACTGGCTTTTACCTTTGGGGGCCAGCAGTACACATGGACCCGGACTCCCTTCGGATACCTCAACTCCGGCAATGAATTCAACATTTTACTACATAAGGCCATGCCCGACCTGGGTGCGAGGGGTAACCTGGCTTATGTAGATGATGTCCTCATCAAAAGTTCATCTGTGGAGGAACACATAGCGGAGATCCGTTATGTTCTGACACAGTTGAGGGCCGCCGGAGCAAAACTTTCCTTTCAGAAAGCACAGTGGTGTAGAACCCGTGTTAATTTCTTGGGGCATGAGATTACTCCTCAGGGTCTCTGTCCCCAGGAAAAGAAAGTGGAAGCACTTCAGAAACTGAAAGACCCCACAACTCTGCGAGAACTAAGGAGCCTCCTTGGACTGACTAATTACAGCAGGAAGTTCATTGAGGGCTACGCAGAGATCACCAGACCCCTGATTCATCTCCTGAAGGGGGGGGTCAAGTGGGAATGGGGTCTAGAACAAGCCGAGGCAGTAAGACAACTCAAGAGAAGCCTCTCACAAGCGCCTTGCCTAGCTTACCCTGTCAGAAACAAGGAGTTCTTCCTGGAGACAGGGTTCTCTAATACGTGCTTGACGGCAGTATTATACCAAAAGCATGACAAGGTCAATAAAGTAATCTCCTATGCGAGCAAAACTTTATCCTCTGTGGAGGAAAAATTCAACGATTGTGAGAAGGCACTCCTGGCAACGGTGTGGGCATTGAAGAATTACCGCCCGTTTATCCAGGGGGAACACATCATAGTGGAGACTCCACACCAGCCTCTGCAATATCTCCAAAGTGACAGAATCCGGGCCGGTAATGTGAGTAATTCCCGAATTACTTCCTGGATTCTGTCAATGCAAGGCTTTCCTGTGGAAGTCAGATATGGCCAAAACAAGAAGAGTCCCCTCGCGCAAGGTCTGGCTGACTTGCATGATTGTGCCAGAGAAAACTGTCTCGAGGACGAGAGTCTAAAAATAAAGGACAACACGGAGGCATACCTTAATTCCCCACACAAAGTCTTTGAAGAGGACAAGTGTGAGGGAATGCCCACTGTCTATGTGGATGGATGCTCTTACCATGTTGACAACAACGGGGAGAAAGAACTGGTGGCCGGCGTAGGGAATGTATGGGTGAATGAGTTCCCAGAACCCTCCGCTGGATACAAAATTGGTCCCCGAAGTAGTCAGGTGGCAGAATTGATGGCTGTGCATCAGGCCATCCTCACTGCTGTCCAGCATCAACTCCGCGAACTGGTCATAATCACAGATTCGGATTATGTACGGAACGGGTTCGTGGAGCACCTGGTTAATTGAAAAACCAGAGGCATGTTATGTGCTAACAACAAACCCTTGAAACATGGGAAGTTGATCCAAAACATTGATGATCTGGTCACATCGAATGGGATGACCATCTACTGGAAAAAGATCAAGGGTCATTCCAAAGTAGAGGGACCAGACAAAACTGGAAATGACTTAGCTGATCAGCTGGCCAAAACCGGGGCCATCCAAGGGGGTCTAATTGAGATTGAGTCCCTGTTGGGGGAAATCCAGGTCACTGCAATCACTAGGTCCCAGACAAATGCTCACAACAACCTTTCAATTGCACAATGGAGTAAGGAGACCCCTGATGCTGATTTGATTACCGCTCAGAAGGGGGATCCAATTATTGGTAAATTTTACCAGCACCTTGAGGACCCTGAGAACTTTCCCCTGACGGATACCGATTACATTGGGAAAGAGGACCTAAGAGTGTTGATGAAATGTCCAAAAATGTTCCGAATCCAAGACGGTTTGTTGGTAAGGAAATCCAAAGCTGGCCACGATCAGTGGGTGCTTCCTACCTCATTCCGAAGCCTGATGTTAAGTCACGCCCATGATGCGGCCACCGCCGGTCATAGGGGGTTTCACACAACATTGGAAATCTTAAGAGAGGTTGCATACTGGCCACACATGGGGCAGGACCTCGACCAATACTTGAAGGGGTGTCTTGTGTGTGCACAATTTCAGCCATCATCCCTTACGCACCGGGCGCCTTTACAAAAGAGGGGAATGACACTGCCATGGTCAGATTTACAAATCGACTTTGTAGGCCCTGTGATTCGCTCGGCTAGGGGGAATAAGTACATGTTGACTGTGACATGCTTGTTTACCAAGTGGGTGGAATGTCTCCCAGCCCCAAACTGCAAAGCAGAAACGGCAGCTGCCTTGATGATTAACCACATCTTTTCCCGTTTTGGTCTATCTCAAAGGATTGAGTCAGACAGAGGTAGCCACTTCACCAGTGAAGTAATGACAAAGATGTGGGAGATACTGGGGGTCAAGAGAAAACTGCATATTGCTTATAGACCAGCTTCTTCTGGGGCAGCAGAGAGATATAACCGGACAATTGTGAGCATATTAAAGAAGTTTGTGGCAGATTCTGGGCCAAGTTGGGATATCCGATTACCTCTGGTCCTAATGGCCATCAGATCTACCCCTTCATCTGCAACCAAAATGTCACCATTTGAGTTGATGACTGGGCGCAAGATGGTGCTTCCTCAGCATTTGCTCTACAGGACCCAAGAGCAGACACTGATAAATGCCTCCACAACTCATGAGTATGTGGAGAATTTAAGGAAACACCTCCAACATGCTTTTGCTTACGCTCAGCGGAATCTAGAAAGATCGGCTGATAGCATGAAGACCCATTATGACCTGAAAACTTCCAGGAAGGAATATCAGGTGGGGGACCGGGTCTATCTATACAACTTCCAAAGGAACCAGGCCAAGCAGCGCAAATTTTTGCCTACATGGAAGGGACCCTTTGAGATCATCGACAAAATCTCCCCTGTGGCCTACAAAATCCACATCCCCAAAGGTGTTTTGGCAGAGGGGGAAGGCAAGTGGGTACACATAAACCAGTTGAAGTGTTGCCATCCCAGGCACGCTCTGCAACAACTGGAGGAATCCTCTGGAATCCTAGCGGGTACTGTCTCAGACTAATTCTGTTCCAATCATAAAACATACCACATCTAGTCTCTAAAATATTGTGATTTGCATGAAACTGTCTCTTAGTTATACTGTTTTTTTTCAAAATAAGAATGTAATGTTTCGTTATGATGAAATGCATATGCTGCCCCACTATCTCAACAGTGGTGGAAAAACGTCTATGAGTATGTATTGCCGCTCTTCCTTTGTCGTCCTAGGAGAAAGAAGACCTTGAGACGGGCCAAGGAGGGCGATCCGGAGACCGGGAACGAAGATCCAATGGGCCCAGTGGACCGCCCAATACTCCCATCAGGACTGGCGAGGAGAACCGATCGATCAGTACCGGATGGAGAAGAAGATGCTGAACTGTGCCATCTACAGAGTAGGAAGAAGATTATGCGGACAGACCGGTGCGTGGGTCAAAACCCTTGGGCACGCGACTCCCCATCGACTCAAATTCAAAGTGCAGTCGCGTGGGGGGGCTTGTTGGGTGTCCTGACCCACGTTTAAGCTATCATGCCACAACATTTGGTGCTGTGGGCTTAGAAAATTCAAGATGGCGGAAAACCCACATGTGCGCCGAAATCCAGGAAAGCTGCGCAGTTTGTGCGCCCACCAAAATGGTTGCCTCACTTGCCACCCACCAGTGCGAGAATGAAAGGCCGGGTTGCCATGAGGGAAATGGGTTGCCAAAGGAAAAACAGTAGCGCCGGTTAGCTTCAAAGCGCTTTAAAACCACCATTGGACTACCCGCACAGTAGTCTGAAACCATTGGAAATGGCAATGCTGATTGCCAAAAGCAAACCCATAACTGTTGGGAATTCATTTTCTTAAATCCCAAAAAGGGGTGCAGTACCAGTACTCACCACTATCCAAAAGCCGGCGTTTTAAAACCACCAGATTTTGTAGAAAACTGAATAAATGAACCCAAAACAGGCCAAAGAAAGACTTACTGAGAGGTGGATCCAATGTAAAGTTATATTCTGAAGTGACTTGAAGGTTTATAACAAGACTGGCTGCGCTGTGGATTTCAGCAGTTTAAGTAAATTTGGACTGAAAGACACTAAAAAAAATCTAAATGTTTAAATTGACTGAGTGACCTACTTTTGAGTGTCACATAGGTTGCAATTGTTTAAATGTCATAGTTTTAAACTTAGAATCAGCCTTCTAGCTGCATATGTGAAAATGTTTAGTTTTATTTGAATGCAGAAACTGGGGAACAGAAATGACAGCTTAAAGAGATTCCAATTTGCCTGGCAACTACCCCCATCAGGAGTGAAACTTGAGTCACAGCTGTGTTCCCAGGCCTAGCTGCCCTTTTGCTGCTCACACTAAGGATATGCCATCTATCTGATAATTGAATTACCTGTGCTCTACAGGAGCTCTGAACAAAGCCTGTCTTGACTCAGGCAAAGGTTTTATTACAGCGGTCGTAAAATGTAGCTTCCTCTTGGCAGAAGCTGGGAGGGGCACTGCCTGTGAGAGCAAGCTGGCTTGGCAGAACTGGATAAACCAGTATTTCTACCTTGTGCTGAGAGGAAACCACACCCCTTTGGAGCCAGAACATAACTTTAAAAAGATGGATCATTCATAGAGCGGACATGTGAAAATTTTATAAATGACACCATAATTCTTGTGATTTTTCTGCCCACATTTTAAGAGGTTTTTCGACCCGGTGGCATGTTCAGGGGGGTTTTAGCGGAAAAGTGGATATTACTCTAAATGTATGCATGTTAAAAATCTGAAACTTCATCAGTTAATGTCCATACTCCCTACGCACATGTATGTAAAGTTGGGTCAATGTCAGAAATTGAAAAATCAGTTAAAAAGTCAATTATCTGCCATTTCTGAATGCAAGCTCTTAGAAACAGCAGATTTGGACAGAGACATGGCTAAATTCAGCCACACCATGTATATGTAATTTCAAACAACTGTGTAACTCTGAAATATGTATTTTGATCATATATAGATTTGGGTGCACAGATGACAGGGGAGGTTTTTCAAGAGATCATAAATGGATGACATCACTCTGACTCACAGTTCCTTCCCCAATCAAATGAGAAATGGAAGTTTGACCAATTAGAAGCTGAGAGAGAGGTAGGGTCAGTGATGCAAGAACACACCCACATTCTAAACACATAAAAGTAGAGAGACAGGACAGATAGGGAACTTTCAAATCCATCTGCCGCTGGAAGCTCTGCCGGAAAAATCCATACTTTACCTCCATCAAACCTCCAGAGAGCCAAACTAGAGACTTCAATCTATCCAGAACTAGAGACCCAGACCAGAGAACCAGAGAGAGCTGACCCAGATCACTGTGAAGTGCAGAGACCAGAGGCGAGTCTAAAATCTGACCAGATCCGTGGCGTGGCCCATTTCACTCAAGAATATAGTGTGAGTACATAGCAAACTGTGCAGAACCAATCTCTTAGTTAAAATAATATAATTCAATCCTATTTTAATCTAAGTAGAACTGTCTCCTAACTGTCACCTGTCATTTGTAAAGCTGTCACTTGTCATTTTCTAGTTGCAAGCGGCACTTGTCTTTTTGAACTTTAAAATTTCAAATCTGAAAAACGACCTTTATTTAATCGCTCATATCTCCGCGACCGTTTGTGCTAGAGACTTGCAGTAACTTTCATTTGAAAGCTTAGAATCTTAGCTTTGAATCGCACCAAGAACCACATTCCTACCCCTTATAGTTTTACCGCAATCGCGGAACACGCATCCGCGAATTTTACCGCGATTTGCAAATTTCTCCACATGTAAAATCAGCTGCTGCTTGCCTTCCATTTGCCAGAAAATCGTTTGCCTCATAAAAACTATCCCTGAATCATTGCAAGAGTGAGCCTGAGCTAATATTAACTAGATATCACTCACCCTGAACCTCTGAAAGGGAATTAAAAGCATTTCCAGCATATTTCTCATCCATTGCTAGCACATATCAAAGCATTTGCCTGTGTTTTAAACTTCTGTTGTCTAAGCTTGCTGGGGTGAACTGAATTACAGTTGATTGCATTTCTGAGAACTGTGTGCTTCCTTCCATTTCCTTGCATTGCATCAAGGGGGGGAGGGGATTGCCAGAGAAAAGTGATTACATTGTTTTGTTGAAATCATATTGAGTATTTTCTATACTGCATTTCATTCATTCAACATTCCATCCATTTGAACTCTATAAAGCATTCTCTACCACATTATACTTCTGTACCTATTTACCACTGTGCTACCTTATCCATTTCATGTCAACTCCTTATTGATTATAGAGAAGCGTGTTAGTGCCAGATTCTCCGTTGTTAATCTTTATCATATCAGATTAAGTGTGATATTCAATTATTAATTTATTATAAGGTGTGACATATATATATCTATTGTTTAAATTATCAAATAAACCTTTTAACTTGCAAAACAGCACTACTTCTTGGCTCAGTGGGGTCAGGGGGATTCCAAGAGAGGGGTGTTATATAGGGGTAGTCATCCAGAACGCATGAACTGGACATAAAGATATATCAATAAGGGTTTTCATTCAGTATTATAGACTAGGCGTTGACTTAGCTGTAGTGTTGAATTGAATCCTCTTACAACATACATTTCCAACATGGCGAAAACGGAAAAACAAAGTCGCGGCTATCATACAGAGAACACGATCAGCATTCTGCTACTAGACATACAATGTAAGCAAAACAACCTCAAACTTTCCAATTAGTCACAAGCAAATTTTACTGGAGCAATAAAATGCTTGAGGGTCCTCATTCTCCATATTCCATCTACTTTCATTACCTACTTGCCGACTAATATAGTGTAGCATAGGTGACTTGGTCTGGGGGGATAAGGCCTGATTAAAAATGTCATAAATTGGTTTTTGTGTTTCAACAGTGTTCTTTACCTTGATTGCGGTGTAACCCTCCCTCTTTTTATGCTTTAGTATGTCCATCAATCTGGCATCAGCATTTATGTACTCACTTTGCCCATTGATTCTTATAACAGTTTGAGAAAGAGTATAAAGGGGTAAAGGAACCCTCCCCCTCCCTGTAATCCTCTCCTTTCTCCATGTTATCTTCTTCTTCAGCTCCCTTCCTATTCCCTCCTATTAGTTTGTCTACTGAGTCAGCTACCCCCTTTGGCGACTGCTCATTGAGATCTTGAAGAGCCACGTTACGAAGGTACTTATAGGAAGATGCTTTGGAATCGTTTAGTTCCAAAGCCTTGTTAATCCTCTGTTTCTTTTTTTCATGTTTTTTTGAGTTTTTAGATGCCACTGTTGTGAATGGACCTTACCCTCTTTCTCTCGCTGGGCTTCCTATGGCTCACCCAAATTCACCACAACAACATCAGTAACACCCCCAAGCTCCTCATTACTCCCCTTATCGATATTTACATCAGTCCCTATCGAAACCATGGCCACAGATTTCAGTGGAGCATTGATGTGCTTTACTGGAATCTCCATAGGACGCTCATTTTGAATTGTATTTTTTTTTAAAGAGACAACTAATTATCTCTTTTAAGTAGCCTGAAGGCACCCTCATTTCATTCATTAAACTTACTTTCATTCCCACCAGTGAATCCAATATCACCTTGTGATCTTTGTTGGGATTGGGATGTGCTATTATTTCTGGGCATTCCACAGCTAGAAGCTCCTCCTGTTTCACGTTTTCAGACATAGCCAACTTGGTTATTTCCCCACTAAGAAAGATAGGGGGGTATCCAAGAATTAATAGTCTTGGATAACTTGTGGGATGTTTTTACCCATGCATCCGAGCCCTACCACAAAACTGTGCATTACTGGCATTGAAAACATCATGATAGTCAGAACTCCCCAGAAAGTGCACAGGGAAAACATAAATAATAGGCTGCAACCCATTTTTGCCTATGTTTGTGAGCACAGGAGGGCACTGCCTAAAACCACCATTGGGCTACACACACAGTAGCCTGAAACCATTGGGAATGGCAATGCTGATTGCCAAAAGCAACCCAGAGCTGTTGGGAATTCATTTTCTTGATGTCAAAAATTTGCTAAAATCATGGCTCACAAGACCACTCTAAAGATTCAACCTTCTTGTGGGGTGTTCCACATCACCACTCTACTGTAAGGATTCCCATCAAAACAATGTTAAGCAAGGATCATATACTATCAAGTAAAATCCTTTCTTTTTGAAATGTATTAATTCAAGACAGCTGTCAAAAATAGGTGCAGTACCGGCATTGGACACTCACCGGCGCTGGCGCTCTTCAAATCCTGACAGGAGAGCTGTCTTGCAGAACTGTGCAGTGAACAGAAGGGGGTCTTATGTAATTAAAAGTTCAAAAGACTTGCTTTTCCTGAGAACCATTAACACCTCAGAGACACACACAACAGCCCAGGATATCACATGGCCCTGTTGATTGAGAGGGAGGAGTTTCCCCTGCAGCTTGCAGGACCCAACACAATAGACCCGTTCAATTGAATAGAAATGCAGATTAGGGTGTAGCTGGCAACAGCTGCCCTGCCAAGAAGGAGAGGCCTGTGATCTCTGACTCACCAAGCTTCTGGGGGCGGGTGTCATGATGCCTACCCCCGGAGCACCAGGCCAGGCTTAGCATCCCCGGAAGCAGGCATCATGCCCTCGGGTAAAAGCCCAGCGGCCCCTTATAGGGGCTCTTTGGACTCAGTCCTGGCGCCTTTGGCACCAGGCTCATGTTGGACATCAGTCCTGGCGCCATAGGCGCCAGGCTCATAAAGGGAGGTGTTTTGTGCACTTACCTGATGCAGACCATGCTGCACGCTTCAGGCCTCCCTGAGACCTGAAAGGGACTATTTTTTCATAGGGACTATTTTTTCACTCTGGCATGGCCAGGGAAGGATACATACCTAGTTGGGGAAGGATACATACCTGGGACTTCTTTGGAGGCTATTTAAGCCACGCCCAGACAGCAGCTCATGCTTCGCGTTGTTCTGCTTCCTGCAGCTTAACGCTCACCGTGTCTGCTCCTGCTCCTGGACTCCAGCCACGCCCGCCTCGAACCTGGAAGACCTGCAAGGAAGGAAGAGAAGAGAAAGGTGAAAACCAAGGACTATTTCAAACTTCTTACCTGCATCCGGAATCTTCTCGCCAGCATCCCTGAAGGAAGACTTCCATTTAAAAGCATTGCGTTGCTCGCTGCAGCGCCACGCTTCACTCACCTGTCCTCGAGACATCTCCCGGCTCCATCGCGGCTGTCAGCATCGGACGCCACATCTCTGCACCTAGGGGAGAGAGGAAGAAACAAAAGGTGAGCAGAAGGAACACAAAAGGAAAGCCTGATTAACAGCCATAATACTTACCGTCTTTTCTTCCACATTTCGGGTCGGCGCCACCCCGTTGGCAGGTACCGTACCCCGGCCCCTATGGGGAAAGGACAAGAGACATTTCTGGGGAATGATAAGGACATTTAGAGGGATCGCCCTGATCACTACTCACCTCGGCAGTTTAACCCCTCGACGCATCGCCTTCATTCTGCACCTGAAATAAAGGACAGATCACAGGTTAGAAAGACAACATAAAGGGGGCCTCACTTGAACTTTTAACTTTCATACTTACGGCGCATCGCTCAGGAAAGTCAAGTGGATTTTGCCAGCGCCATTCTGAAAACCAGTGAAGTAACTGGACGAACGCGCGCCCCTGCACCAGAAGCAGGATGGAGAGTTCATCCTTCCAAACCATAAGGTGAGCTTAAACCGGGGTTTGGAGGAAGTTAGAGAGGAACGAAGGGGGAAAGGGGGGAGCTAGCACACTATTCTGCAGACTGTTAATCCCCTTTCTCATCTGCAGAAGGATATTCCTACGGGCCAGGCAAGCACGATTTGGAGGTCCTGTCCAATCGGTGTTCCGGGTCCTGCGCATCACGCTAGAAGAGGCCACAGCAATCCAGACTAGACCAGCGCCCCCGTGGGAACCAGGTGAGCGTTACAGCGGGCCAGACTGGATTGTGGATTCATATTGCAGCAAATATATGTTTAAGTTAAATTGCTTATAAAATCTTGTATTAAGCTCACAGAAATGTACAATTTGGGGGTCCTCAATATGGAAAATGCCCTCACGATCTGACACCAAACTACACTTTGTGCGGTGTTCTGGGACTGAACCCCGCTATTTATTAATATTGTAGATACTGTGTTTAGGATAGAGACATAGTAATTTCCAGTAATATGCTCAGGGAAGGGGTGCAGGTCTGTGTAAATTTTGAGGAAAAACCAATATGGCGAAAGTCACTAAAAAGCACAAAATGTTGCCATTTTTTAACCCAGGCTCTGAGGGGGATCAGAGTTGGGCGAGAGTGTATCTTAAATTAATCTGTGATATGTGTATGTAATTTCAATGACTGTGTATCTGGGAAATATGTGTTTTGGGTAAAATTGATTTTTCTAAGTAAATGCAAAGGGGAGTGTTCTTTCTGTATGCCATAAAAATAATGCCTGATGACACTCCATTCCTTCCCCCAATCAAGGGAGAGAGGAGGACTTGGCCAATAATAAGTTGTGAGGGGTAGGCGTAGTTATGCCCACGCAGACACCCACTTGCAGAACCCATAAAAAGAGACTGCTTTGACAGGCAAGGGATTCATTTTCCATTTTCTTGCGGAGCATTTTGCCGGACCACACAACATCTAGAAGGAACATCCAGAACTTAGACTCCAGATAGACTACAGAACTTAAAGCAAAGGCCTAACCCAAAAGCTGAGAACTCTTCTCAGCAGGCCTTCAGAATCCAGCAATCCAACCAAACTATTCTACAGCCGGGAGAGCTGTTGGATTCTTTGCCAAGAACTGTTGCCAGAACCGGTAGCAGACCCAGAAAGCGGTGCTGTATCCAGAATCCACTTGATCCAGACCAGCAGAACCACAGACCAGACCGCTGTGAAGTGCCGACAGCAGAACCACAGACCAGACCAGAACCAGAGATCCAGAACCAGAGAACCAGTACCAGAAACCGCCCGGAGTCCAGTCCAAACCTGCTGACCAGACCCTGACGGCCTATTTCCAACAAGCCTAAAACCGGCTTGCTACTCCTTATAGTTCCTCCGTAATCGCGATCGATGCACTCGGAAAAAAGTGCCGCGAATTGACAGTTTGCTTCATTTCAACCACGTGTACAAATATCTGTCTTTTGCTTCCATTACTGAATCCCGTTTTCAACCTGATAACCATCCCTGAATCATTGGTAGGGCTGACCTGAACTGATTTAAAGTATCTCTCACTCACCCTGAACCTCTAGCGGGAATTAAAAGCATTTTCAGTATATTTTTCACTTCATTGCCACCACATCACCAGATCTTGCCTGCTTTAAAATCATACCTGTTTTCCTCTAAGCTCGCTGAGGGGAACTGGAAATTTGTATTGCATTTTGTATTCCTGAGAATTGTGTGCTCCCCTTCCATCTCCTTATCTTGCATAGGGGGGAGGGAATTGTCAAAAGAAAAAGTGATCATATTATCTTTTGTTGAAATCATATCAAGTTTATTTCTGTGCTGCATTTTTCCCTCATTGCTTTTCCTTGAAACCATAAAAGTATTTTCTGCTACCTTATCCTTCCTATACTAACTCCTCATTGATTGTAAAGAAGTGTGCTAGTGTTCGATTATCTATTGTTGATCAACATTATATTCATAAGGGTGCTACCAAATATTAATTTATTATAAAAGTGTGATATATATATATATTGTTAAATTTTTCCAATAAATATTTTAAATTGCAAATCAAACCTACTTCTTGGCTCAGTGAGATCAGGGGGATTCATAGAGAGGGGTGTTATACAAGGGTTTATCATTCAGGGTATAACTTGCTATACAAATATATAAATAAGAGCTTCCCTTGAGCCACCCCAGACAAGGCACTGACTTAGTGGGAGTACTTGATTGGAGTCACTTAACAGATTGGGGGCTCGAGCCGGGGATTCGGGATTAGACCTATCACTTGTGCAGATTAATACAGTGTGCTAACTGACAGGATATATAAATTCTGTTGGATCACCACGCCGTCTTACACTGTAAAAACACCCCTCAAAGGAACGCTCTAAGGAAACGGTCTGTTTTGCAAAATAAAATGCAAACTTCTGTAAGTCAGGAAGGAAATCAATTTCCAGAATGACGACCTTGGTAGATGTCAAAATAGCCAGAGAACACCTCTTACATAAGCTATTTGTGAGAGGTGAGTGGGCTCATCAGGACCAGGCGGTCTGGTTGCAGGCAATCGCACCCCAGATCACTGAAACAGGGTCAAATATATGGAGAGATCAGGGTCCCTTACATGTGGCCCTGAGTGAACTATATATGGCCCCTAAGGCCAAGGATGAGCACAACAAGATTGCCAGGGTAGCGGCATATTTATATTTATATATGGGAGCCATACAGGACAAATGTGCTGAAGGCCAAGATCTGGCAAATAGGCAACTGATGGCATTAGAGAAGGCCCAATCTGACCTGGTCTCTTCTGAGCAGAGGCTGCAGAGGAGCCAGGAGTCAGAAAATGATAGTAGGCAGTATATTATTAAAATAAAGGAGGATATGGATATCCTGCAACAGGAAAAGTCTGACCAGGATAACAGATTTCAGGCCTTGCAGAAGGAGTACTAAGAAGGTTTGGACGCCCTACTGCAGAGCCAGAAAAAGCTGGAGCAACAACTGGAATTCAATAGGGCATGCGCAGAGCAGGTAGTCACCCTGCAAAGCCACCTAGATAGGGAGAAGACAGAGAGCAATAAACTGATTTTGAAAGACCTGGATACCCAGGCAGAGTTTGATCAAGAACGCCAGAAAGCTGGTGCCTTTCAAAGGCAGAGGGACGACCTGGCGGCACAGATGCAGACTCTTAGTCAGGAAAGGGACACCTTAGGCCAGGAAGTTTGCCAATTAAAAGAAAAAATTGAAGAAAATCACTTGGCCCTCCAGGGACTGGGTGACCTCCAAAAAGAGCATCAGAACTTGTTAAAGCACACCAGGAGGGTGGAAGATGCTCTTGCAAGAAAGGAACAGGCCAGTAGGGATGGGACTCAGGAGGTTACCCTCCTGCAGCAAAGACTGTCCCAGTATTGCAGGACCAACCAGGAAGCGCAGAGAGAAAATGAGGCTCTCTGTCAGCACAATGATAGGCTCCAGCAACAGGTAGCCATGCAGGAGAGACTGATAGAGTCTAGTAAGGCCTTAACTGAGGAACTGAAAGCGCAGGCTCTTGCATTACAACAGGGAGCAGGGGCTGACAGAGATGAAGTTCGCTGGGAAAGGGAAACACCTGAGCATAACCTCAGAAGTCCTAGTACCAGAGGCCTTCATCTCTCCCAGTCCTTGGACTCTGCTACCCCCATGTCCCCTGACGCACATGAGCACAGGGCCACAGGGATGGCAGATTACTATCCAGCCAAAAGTATGGGGTTCATAGGCCAGTACCTCCCAGGAATGGATGGGCGGGCATCCGGGTATGGGCACCCAAGCACAGTGCAATTTAGTAGGGAACCCCAGGAAAGTAGGCCCACTAAGGGCATCCTAAAAACCTCTGCCCAGTTAGGTCAGTGGGGGGGTACCCATCAAATCCTGGCAGCAAGGAGGGATCTGAAGACCCCTCTGAGCGACCCAGGACACAGGAGACTAGGTCCCCACATTCTGCCAGCCATTCCCAGGCTCGCAGAATCCGGGAAAACCTGGAAGATCAGACGGGCACCTCTGAGAGCAGTGCCTCGGAGTCAGAGGATGAGTGGACCAGGGTTACCCGAACCAAAAAGGTCAAAAAGGCAAAAAAAGGGCCTTGCTTAAGGACCCCTTAAAGCAGATCAAGGCAATAAGGAGTGTCATCACCCCTTATCACAGGAACACCAAGTATTCTGTTTGGGAACACTTGGAGCTTTATGAGCAAATGATGGAGACTTTCCATTTGAAAGACAGCAGTAGCTGCATTCAGCATGTAAAATGGACATTCTCCCCAGAATACTCCAGTTTCTTTGCGGGGCTGGAGGACCAAAATCATTCAAGATGGTCCACCTACAGGGCGGCCATCTTGAAACATTTTTCTGTTCACAGAAATCCCCAAGAGGCTCGCAAGGCAGCTTACAATTTGCAATGTGGGAAGGATCAGGCCTCACAAGAATTTGTGCAGGAGTTAAAGCATGCTTTTGCGCAGACTACAAAAAGGGTACGCACGGACAGTAAAGAATTTGTTAATACGTTTTTCCAAATACATAATGACCCAGCTCGTCAGAGACTTTCACAAGAAAAGACTTTAGACTGGGTCATTGAGCAAGCCACCCGCATCTATGAGGTGCAGAAACCAGTGGAAAATAAGAATCAGCCCAAAAACCCCAAAACCAACAGCACCCCTGCTGCTGCCAAGGTGGCAGAGGTAAAGGTTGCCCCCGTTTTAGATTTGGAGATGGGGGGGCCTAAAAACCTGCCTGCACCGAATAATTCTAAGCCCAGAAGAATCTCAGGCCAGTCACAGACAGGAATTTAAGGAGGTAGTCCCACAAATGGGGTCCCTCGCTCCCCTGACTATGTAAGTCCCCGCTATAAGGGAAACAGTCCAATCCTGGGTTATGTGTGGACTCCTCCGGCTCAAGGGGGGGAATCCAACCAAGCGCCCAACCCAGGGAACTTCCCTCCGCACTTCCCCCAGGAGGGCAGAAATTCACCAAATCCTGGGCAGAACTTGTTCCCCAGGTATCCACCCAACTTCCAGCCCCAAAATCATCCATCCTTCTTTCCCCAATTCCCTGAGCCCAGACAACCGAATCCGGGAGAGGGGAGGCCAAGGGTGGAGGGGTACCCAAATCTTCCCAACCCAGGGTACTACCAGAGAAGGGATAGCTACCCTTCCCGAGATCAGCCCAGGGGAGAAAACAGAACCCCGTATCAGCCTGAGCGGGTTTCCCAACTTGAGCGCCAGGTCCAAAATATGGCACAGGAGCTGGGTCGCGTGCTAAGGGCTCAGCAGGACCCTCAGATGGGCATGCCGGCCGAGAATGCACAAAACTCTGGGCCTGGTGCTCCAGAACAATGACGGGGGCAGCACCCCGATAACCCACCGGTTCCCAGGGAGGAGGCACAAAGGGAAGGGGGGTGTAAATCCTTGGAGGAAGCTTCCTTCCCCACTTGTAAATAGCCCCTGGAAACCCAGGAACCGGAAACAAAATCTCCTACCCCTGGAAGTCTGCCACCCAAGGAGCAGAGAGGAGGTAGGAGAAACAAAGGACCCAAACAGACCCATTTTGTGGAGGAGGTACAGGTCTTCCAATTTGTGGGTGCAGGGATCCCAAGAGGATCCTGGGGAAAGGATCTTCTCCTTCAGAGATGGGGGAACTCCTCCCAAAGAAAAATGGGTCCCAAGGGATTCCAATCCAGACTGGGTAGATGTGGGGATTGAGCTGTCGCCGCCCATCATTCTATCCCAGAACCAACAATACCGAAAACCCCTGGTTCAAACCCATCCTGGTGACTGCCTCCAAAAAGGGGGTGGGGGGCCCAGAACCGGAACCAGGGGAACCTAAAACCGAATCAATAGACTGGGTAGATGTGGGGATTGAGCTGTCGCCGCCCATCATCCTATCCCAGAACCAACAATGCAAAAAACCCCTGGTCCAAACCCATCCTGGTGACTCCCTCCAAAAAGGGGGGGGGCCCAGAACCAGAACCAGGGGAACCTAAAACCGAATCAATAGACTGGGTAGATGTGGGGATCGAGCTGTCACCGCCCATCATCCTATCCCAGGACCAACAATGCCAAAAACCCCTGGTCCAAACCCATCCTGGTGACTGCCTCCAAAAAAGGGAGGGTGGCCCAGAACCGGAACCAGGGGAACCCAAAACCATATCCAGTTGCCAACTTTTTCTTTCAGACTCCCGAGACTCTCCACAGAATTGTGCCCAGATCTCTTCTCTCTCAATGTCCAAAACCAGAGAATTAGCCCACCAGTTGTCCAAAAATGTGCATTATCTGTGCCCCCTGAGGAGAAGGAGGGAAGATACTATGCCCCGGTACAAGTACAGGGGCAGGGTACAATTTTGGCACCGGTGGACACGGGATCCCAAGCTACCCTTCTGTCCAAAAGGGCCTTTGATGAGCTACATTTAGGAAGGGGGAGAATTACCAAATTCCTCTCACCTCGCTTCCTGGACAACTTCAGAACTTTGAGGGGAAGGAAATTCCCGTCGAGGGGACTGCAGATTTGGACATCAAAACTGGGCGACACAAAGTGAAACACCCGGTCATAGTAGTGACTCCAGAGGGCACCCCTTGTTTACTAGGGAATGACCTCCTGAGAAGGTTGTCACCCCTAATAGATTGCGTAAACAAGGTCCTCTGGACCCAGACTAGCCGACCAATAAAATTAAAGCAGAGCGTCAACCATGTTAGTTTAAACGGCACCTGCCACATGGTTGAACAAAAATCTGACCAAGTAGAATTTCACTTCCAGAACAACCAAATTCCAGATTTGACAGTAATAGCAGTAGGACAACAGACTGGTGATGTGGGGTCCTCTCTATTTCTGAAAATCAACCTTCCTCCCAGTTTAAGGTGGAATTCAACACCGGAAGGAAACACTCTGAAATTCTTTACTAATCCACTATCAGACATTCCCACTCCGATAGTCCAGAAAGATGTGAAATCAGCTCAGAGCCTGGCTGATATTCAGCAAATTGGAGAGCAGTTGTTCATCCCTGTTCAGTTAATTGATGGGAAGGACTCTGTTCTCGCCCGAGTGTGTGTGAACAACGGTAAGAGCTTCATCAGCGAAGTCATGTTCCGCCAACTCCCAAAAGATCCAGCCATTCCCACATTCAAACTGATAGACACTGGGAAATGGACCTGGAAGCACCCAATTACAAACATCTCCTGCCAAGCAGGTGTATGCTCAAAATCTCCATTGGCAACAAGAGCATAGTCCATAATTGTTGGGTCGTGCGAGACGTCACTGCCGCCTTTTACTTAGGCAGTGACATTCTCAATCGCTTTGCCATTAGTTTGGACCTAATAAACTTCAAAGCTTGGTCCTGATTAGCGGCTAATCCCATGGGCTTTGATGATCCAGAAAAAGCATTTAGGTCAGCTCAATTGCTACCTTATGAAGTTGAAATTCAGGTTAAAGAGGAAGTCACCATCCCAGAAAGGACCCGACAATTCTCCCTGGAAGTGAAAGTTAAAAGAGGACAAAAATTGAAAAACCCTGATGCTTTTCTCCAACAGCAAGGGTTAGGGGTAAACCCAACACCATTAGTCAACATAGAACACGACACTATTCCAATAGAGGTAGATAACAGCGACTTAAAGAGTATCACTCTAGCCGCAGGCACCATTATTGGAATGGCGGTTGATGACCGACATTTCTCCATTGATTTAGGAAATGAACTGTTAGGACCAATCCCCAAGGACTGTTTTGACAGTGACAGTGATGACAATACAACACCAGACAGGATCTTTACCCGGCATGGGGGGATCTTCCTGCCCTTATGGTAAGGAGGATGTGACTTGTGACTTCAGGAGGGATGAGGTGAGGGCTGCCATGAGGGCTGCCTTTCCCACCTGAAGCCTCCAGTCCAAATCAGCACTCTGACCAGGGACTTCTCCGCCCAGCTGGAGGAGGCCGCTGAGATAGCAAAACCAGAAGTCTTTCCAGGGATCAGGCAGATGGTGGAAGAGAGAGTCAACCTAGCTGACGCCTGTGTGACTCTGGAGCAGAAGCAAAAGTTGAAACAAGTTTTCTTGGATTTTCAAGATCTCTTTGCGGTAGACTCATATGACTGTGGTCGCACCGACACCCACACAACAACAATTCCCACGGACCCTGGCATGACTCCAGTGTTTGTGAAGCAATATCGCTTGCCTCTCGCATCAATGGAGTCCCTTACTGAAATAATTAAGAACCTTGAGTCCTGGGGAATAATCTGTCCAGTACACAGTACCTTCAATAATCCGGTGCTGGGAATATTGAAGCCAAACGGCCAGTGGAGACTCTGCGCCGACCTTAGGGAGCTCAACAAACGGGTCCATACTTCCCGATGGCCTCTTCCCTACATTGACCAAGGGCTGGCCCAGATTCAGGGGTCACAGGTATTCACTGCAATAGTCCTGACCAATGGATACTGGACCGTGCCTGTCAGTAGGGAGGACCAATACAAACTGGCTTTTACCTTTGGGGGCCAGCAGTACACATGGACCCGGACTCCCTTCGGATACCTCAACTCCGGCAATGAGTTCAACATTTTCCTACACAAGGCCATGCCCGACCTGGGTGCGAGGGGTAACCTGGCTTATGTAGATGATGTCCTCATCAAAAGTTCATCTGTGGAGGAACACATAGCAGAGATCCGTTATGTTCTGACACAGTTGAGGGCCGCTGGAGCAAAACTTTCCTTTCAGAAAGCACAGTGGTGTAGAACCTGTGTTAATTTCTTGGGGCATGAGATTACTCCTCAGGGTCTCTGTCCCCAAGAAAAGAAAGTGGAAGCACTTCAGAAACTGAAAGACCCCACAACTCTGCGGGAACTAAGGAGCCTCCTTGGACTGACTAATTACAGCAGAAAGTTCATTGAGGGCTACGCAGAGATCACCAGACCCCTGATTCATCTTTTGAAGGGGGGGTAAAGTGGGAATGGGGTCCAGAACAATCCGAGGCAGTAAGACAACTCAAAAGAAGCCTCTCACGAGCGCCTTGCCTATCTTACCCTGTCAGAATCAAGGAGTTTTTCCTGGAGACAGGGTTCTCTAATACGTGCTTGACGGCAGTATTATACCAAAAGCATGACAAGTTCAATAAAGTAATCTCCTATGCGAGCAAAACTTTATCCTCTTTGGAGGAAAAATTCAATGATTGTGAGAAGGCACTCCTGGCAACTGTGTGGGCATTGAAGAATTACCGCCCGTTCATCCAGGGGGAACACATCATAGTGGAGACTCCACACCAGCCTCAGCAATATCTCCAAAGTGACCGAATCCGGGCCGGAAATGTGAGTGATTCCCGAATCACTTCCTGGATCCTGTCAATGCAAGGCTTTCCTGTGGAGGTCAGATATGGCCAAAACAAAAAGAGTCCCCTCACGCAAGGTCTGGCTGACCTGCATGATTGTGCCAGAGAAAACTGTCTCGAGGACGAAAGTCTAAAAATCAAGGACAACATGGAGGCATACCTTAATTCCCCACACAAAGTCTTTGAAGAAGACAAGTGTGAGGGAATGCCCACTGTCTATGTGGATGGATGCTCTTACCATGTTCACAATGGGGAAAAAGAACTGGTGGCCGGCGTAGGGAATGCTTGGGTGAATGAGTCCCCAGAACCCTCCGCTGGGTACAAAATTGGTCCCCGAAGTAGTCAGGTGGCAGAATTGATGGCTGTGTATCAAGCCATCCTCACTGCTGTCCAACATCAAATCCACAAACTGGTCATAATCACAGATTCAGATTATGTACGGAATGGGTTTGTGGAGCACCTGGTTAATTGGAAAACCAGAGGCATGTTATGTGCTAATAACAAACCCTTGAAACATGGGAAGTTAATTCAAAACATTGATGAACTGGTCACCTCGAATGGGATGACCAACTACTGGAAAAAGATCAAGGGTCATTCCAAAGTAGAGGGACCAGACAAAACTGGAAATGACTTAGCTGATCAGCTGGCCAAAATCGGGGCCATCCAAGGGGATCTAATAGAAATAGAGTCCCTGTTGGGGGAAATCCAGGTCACTGCTATCACTAGGTCCCAGACAAATGCTAACAATGATCTTTCAACTGCTCAATGGAGTAAGGAGACCCCCGATGAAGATTTGATTATGGCTCAAAAAGGGGATCCAATAATTGGTAAGTTTTACCAACACATTGAGGACCCTGAGAACTTTCCCCTGACGGATACCGATTACATTGGGAAAGAGTACCTTAGAGTGTTGATGAAATGTCCAAAAATGTTCCGAATCCAAGACGGTTTGTTGGTAAGGAAATCCCAAGCTGGCCATGATCAGTGGGCGGTCCCTACCTCATTACGAAGCCTGATGTTGAGTCATGCCCATGATGCGGCCACCGCCGGTCATAAGGGGTTTCATACAACACTTGAGATCTTAAGAGAGGTTGCATACTGGCCACACATGGGGCAGGACCTCGACCAATACTTGAAGGGGTGTCTTCTGTGTGCACAATTTCAGCCGACATCCTTCACACACTGTGCGCCTCTACAAAAGAGGGGGATGACACTGCCATGGTCAGATTTGCAAATCGACTTCATAGGCCCCGTGATTCGCTTCTCTAGGGGGAATAAGTACATGTTGACGGTGACATGCTTATTACCAAATGGGTGGAATGTCTCCCGGCCCCAAACTGCAAGGCAGAAACAGCAGCTGCCCTGATGATCAACCACATCTTTTCGCGTTTTGGTCTACCCCAAAGGATTGAGTCAGACAGAGGTAGCCATTTTACCAGCAAAGTAATGACTAAGATGTGGGAGATACTGGGGGTTAAAAGGAAGCTACATATTGCTTACCGGCCAGCCTCTTCTGGTGCAGTAGAGAGATACAACAGAACCATTGTGAGCATATTAAAAAAGTTTGTGGCAGATTCTGGGTCGAGTTCAGATATCCGATTACCTCTGGTCCTAATGGCCATCAGATCTACCCCTTCATCTGCAACTAAAATGTCACCGTTTGAGTTGTTGACTGGACGCAAGATGGTGCTTCCCCAGCATTTGCTCTACAGGACCCAAGAGCAGACATTGATAAATGCCTCCACAACTCATGAGTATGTGGAGAATTTAAGGAAACACCTTCAACATGCTTTTGCCTATGCTCAGCGGAATCTAGAAAGATCAGCTGATAGCATGAAGACCCATTCCGATTTGAAAACCACCATGAAAGAGTACAATGTAGGAGACCGGATTTATCTATACAATTTCCAAAGAAACCACGCCAAACAGCGAACATTTTTGCCTACATGGAAGGGACCTTTTGAAATTATAGACAAAATCTCCCCAGTTGCCTGCAAGATCCGCATCCCCAAAGGTAGTTTGGCAGAAGGGGAAGACAAGTGGGTCCATATAAATCAGTTAAAGTGTTGCCATCCTAGGCACACTCTGCAGCAACTGGAGGATTCCTCTGCAATACCAGAGGGGGCCGCTCCAGAGTAATTCAGTTCCAACCCTAAAATATCCCACATATAGTCTCTAAAACATTATGATTCTTGAATGAAAATGTCTTCTGATTATATTTTGTTTTAAAAAAAAATAAGAATGTAAATGTCTATTGAATTATAAAATGTATATGCCGCCCCACTATATCAATAGTGGGGGAGGAATGTCTACGAATAGGTATTGCCACTTTGCTTTGTCATCCTAGGAGAAAGAAAACCTGGAGACTGACCACGGAAGTCGACCTGGGCACCGGGAGCAAGGATCCGAGGGGCCCGGGGTACAGCCCAATACTCCCATCAGGACCGGCGAGGAGAACCGATCGATCCACCCTGATGGAGAAAAAGATGCTGAACTTTGTCATCTGCGGAATCAGAAGAAGATGAGGCGAACATCCCAGATCTTGCGAGTTCCATCAGTGAAAGATCAGAATGGTCATCACAAGAGGGGGGGCTTGTGGGATGTTTTTACCCATGCATCCAAGCCCTACCACAAAACTGTGCATTACTGGCATTGAAAACATCATGATGTCCAGAACTCCCCAGAAAGTGCACAGGGAAAACATAAAGAATAGGCTGCGACCCATTTTTGCCTATGTTTGTGAGCACAGGAGGGCACTGCCTAAAACCACCATTGGGCTACACACACAGTAGCCTGAAACCATTGGGAATGGCAATGCTGATTGCCAAAAGCAACCCAGAGCTGTTGGGAATTCATTTTCTTGATGTCAAAAATTTGCTAAAATCATGGCTCACAAGACCACTCTAAAGATTCAACCTTCTTGTGGGGTGTTCCACATCACCACTCTACTGTAAGGATTCCCATCAAAACAATGTTAAGCAAGGATCATATACCATCAAGTAAAATCCTTTCTTTTTGAAATGTATTAATTCAAGACAGCTGTCAAAAATAGGTGCAGTACCGGCATTGGACACTGACCGGCACTGGCACTCTATAAATCCTGACAGGAGAGCTGTCTTGCAGAACTGTACAGTGAACAGAAGGGGGTCTTATGTAATTAAAAGTTCAAAAGACTTGCTTTTCCTGAGAACCATTAACACCTCAGAGACACACACAACAGCCCAGGATATCACATGGCCCTGTTGATTGAGAGGGAGGAGTTTCCCCTGCAGCTTGCAGGACCCAACACAATAGACCCTTTCAATTGAATAGAAATGCAGATTAGGGTGTAGCTGGCAACAGCTGCCCTGCCAAGAAGGAGAGGCCTGTGATCTCTGACTCACCAAGCTTCTGGGGGCGGGCCAGACTGGATTGTGGATTCATATTGCAGCAAATATATGTTTAAGTTAAATTGCTTATAAAATCTTGTATTAAGCTCACAGAAATGTACAATTTGGGGGTCCTCAATATGGAAAATGCCCTCACGATCTGAGACCAAATTCCACTTTGTGCGGTCTTCTGGGACTGAACCCCGCTATTTATTAATATTGTAGACACTGTGTTTAGGATAGAGACATAGTAATTTCCAGTAATATGCTCAGGGAAGGGGTGCAGGTCTGTGTAAATTTTGAGGAAAAACCAATATGGCGAAAGTCACTAAAAAGCACAAAATGTTGCCATTTTTGAACCCAGGCTCTGAGGGGGATCAGAGTTGGGTGAGAGTGTATCTTAAATGAATCTGTGATATGTGTATGTAATTTCAACGACTGTGTATCTGGGAAATATGTGTTTTGGGTAAAATTGATTTTTCTAAGTAAATGCAAAGGGGAGTGTTCTTTCTGTATGCCATACAATTAATGCCTGATGACACTCCATTCCTTCCCCCAATCAGGGGAGAGAGGAGGACTTGGCCAATTATAAGTTGTGAGGGGCAGGCTTAGTTATGCCCATGCACACACCCACTTGCAGAACACATAAAAAGAGACTGCTTGGACAGGCAAGGGATTCACTTTTCATTTTCTTGCGGAGCATTTTGTCGGACCACACAACATCTAGAAGGAACATCCAGAACTTAGACTCCAGATAGACTACAGAACTTAAAGCAAAGGCCTAACCCAAAAGCTGAGAACTCTTCTCAGCAGGCCTTCAGAATCCAGCAATCTAACCAAACTATTCTACATCCGGTCGAGCTGTTAGATTCTTTGCCAAGAACTTTTGCCAGAACCGGTAGCAAACCCAGAAAGCGGTGCTGTATCCAGAATCCACTTGATCCAGACCAGCAGAATCACAGACCAGACCGCTGTGAAGTACCGACAGCAGAACCACAGACCAGACCAGAACCAGAGATCCAGAACCAGAGAACCAGTACCAGAAACCGCCCGGAGTCCAGTCCAAACCTGCTGACCAGACCCTGACGGCCTATTTCAAATTCATAGTGTGAGTACTCAGCCAGAACTGTGCAAAACCAATCTCTTAGTTTAAAATAATCTAATTCAATCTATTTTAACCTATTTAGAACTGCATCATAAGAAATCGTGTGTCCATTCTGCAAAACTGTCATCTGTCATTCTGAGCTTTACTTTTATTTTTTGAATCTACCTCCATTAAATCGTCTTTATCTTTTGAACCGCGTATGCTAGGAACGTGGTTTAACTTTCAAGATACTAAGCTTTCAAAAAAGCCTAAAACCGACTTGCTACTCCTTATAGTTCCTCTGTAATTGCGATCGACGCACTCAGAAAAAAGTGCCGCGAACTGACAGTTTGCTTCATTTCAATCACGTGTAAAAATATCTGTCTTTTGCTTCCATTACTGAATCCCGTTTTCAACCTGATAACCATCCCTGAATCATTGGTAGGGCTGACCTGAACTGATTTAAAGTATCTCTCACTCACCCTGAACCTCTAGCGGCAATTAAAAGCATTTTCAGTATATTTTTCACTTCATTGCCACCACATCACCAGATCTTGCCTGCTTTAAAATCATACCTGTTTTCCTCTAAGCTCGCTGAGGGGAACTGGAAATTTGTATTGCATTTTGTATTCCTGAGAATTGTGTGCTCCCCTTCCATCTCCTTATCTTGCATAGGGGGAGGGAATTGTCAAAAGAAAAAGTGATCATATTATCTTTTGTTGAAATCATATCAAGTTTATTTCTGTGCTGCATTTTTCCCTCATTGCTTTTCCTTGAAACCATAAAAGTATTTTCTGCTACCTTATCCTTCCTATACTAACTCCTCATTGATTGTAAAGAAGTGTGCTAGTGTTCGATTATCTATTGTTGATCAACATTATATTCATAAGGGTGCTACCAAATATTAATTTATTATAAAAGTGTGATATATATATATTGTTTAATTTTTACAATAAATCTTTTAAATTGCAAATCAAACCTACTTCTTGGCTCAGTGAGATCAGGGGGATTCATAGAGAGGGGTGTTATACAAGGGTTTATCATCCAGGGTATAACTTGCTTTAAAAATATATAAATAAGGGCTTCCCTTGAGCAATCCCAGACAAGGCACTGACTTAGTAGGAGTGCTTGATTGGAGTCACTTAACAAACTCTTACTCTCCCCCTTTTCCCGGAGGATCGTTCACCTCATCCCCAACAGTGTTTGGTTCCAAATCATCTGCATAAAGTGATTGTGAGTGCAATGGAATAGCACTGGAACTAACCATCCCTCCCCCATTAATACAGTTAGGCTGTAGCAAAGCACTCCTTAGTTCCACTTCACTCTCTGGAGAGTTACTTAAACCATGTGGTGCCAAAGCCGGTTCGTTGTCTCTCTCTTCGGACTCAGACTCTTTCTACAGAAATGACGGCAGCAGATTGCTATTGCCCTGGATAGCGTATTACTTCTGTTTGTAAATACCAAGGGGGGCAGCCAAAATGTCTTTCTGTGAACACTGTTTGCAATAGTACCACACAGCACATAGGCTATGCACACAGAATCACTCCCCCGTTCCGTGCCAACAGCTTACAGCACTCTCTGGCACTCCCTCGTTGCATGCGCGTAGGTGCACCTGCCTGTGTGTTTAAGAGACGTGCCGACAGGCTGGGGATGGGGCTAAATGGGAAAATGAAAGAGGAGCATTAATATAAGCATTTTAAATAGTGTTTCCAAATATTTTATATTTCCTTTGTCCCTTTGTTACTAAAAAGTCTAACGGGCAAAGTAGCTAAGTATCTGACGTTCTAGTCCTATTGAGAAACCCTGCATTGTGAAACCTAGGCCTTTCTCCTCTTTTTAGGATTCTCAAATTTAGGTGGTTTTTCTCCCACTGTCGTTTACAATTTGCACTGTATCAGTATTTAAAATGCATTGTGAAACCTAGGCCTCTCTCCCCTTTTTAGGATTCTCAAACTTAGATAGTTTTTCTCCCACTGTCGTTTACAACTTGCACTGTATCAGTATTGAAAATGCATTGTGAAACTAGGCCTTTCTCCCCTTTTTAGGATTCTCAAACTTAGGTGGTTTTTCTCCCACTGTTGTTTAGTTTTTGCACTCTATCAGTATTTAAAATGCATTGTGAAACCTAGGCCTTTCTCCCCTTTTTAGGATTCTCAATCTTAGGTGGTTTTTCTCCCATTGTTGTTTAGTTTTTGCACTCTATCAGTATTTAAAATGCATTGTGAAACCTAGGCCTCTCTCCCCTTTTTAGGATTCTCAATCTTAGGTGAGCCCTCCTACCTGTCTCAAACCGGCACATGTTTTTTAATAACTCCTTATTGAGTGTTGTCTTCTGTCCTATTGTGCAACCTGCCTGTCTCCCGCTTTTTGGTCTGCCTACTCCACTGACCTTTGCCTGTGTTCCCTTCCACCCTCTCCCACTTACTCTATGGTGTTCTCTGTCTCTCCTATCTTTTCTAACTGCTTCTCTTTTGACTATCCTGCTCTCCTCACTAAATCTGGTAGGAAAATGTTTAAAAAGGACATCCTGGTCTCCAACCCAGGCCTCCCTATCGCTGACACCTACACCAGTGCTTCCTCTAAGGAAACTCTCACTGACATCCTCTTTGTTGTGCCTTCGCTAGACCTATGGACCCTTCATATGGTCTCTGTGCGCTCCCCCTTCTCCTCTTCTCCCATTAATGGTGGAACCCGCTGGGACGCCCTCCTGGCATCCTTCCTATCCTCTAAAGTCATCATTAATGTCTACTCCAATGGGACCATCCTGGTCCAAGGCCCTCAGGCCAACCTTCACCTCTTTGATAGACGCTTCCCACTCCTCATCAACTTCCTTTCTTCTCCTGCTGTCCCCTCTCCCTTTCCTTCACTACCTCGTCGCCCCCTTCTGCCTCCTCCCTGGCTACCTTGCCATCCCCTTCCCTCTCAGCTCCTTCCCCACCTCCGCAGGGCATACCTCTGATCTGTACCCCTCCCCGGAAGTCCTTCAACGATGGCAACCTTCTCCATCTTGCCACTCTAAACTCTTGCTCTGCTGTCATACACTCCTCTGATATCTGCTGCCTTCTGGAAGAACTAGACCTCGATGTCCTCGGTCTCACTGAGACATGGTTCATGGCCAGCTCTGTCACAAGCTTTGATTCGCTCTTACCTGATGGCTACAAGATCCTCCCTGTGCCAAGGGCCAACCGCTCAGGTGGGGTGTAGCCCTGATCTTTCCCGAGTGGATTCCTGCCTCTGTCACTCCTATACAGGCCTACTCGTCTTTTGAATGCCTCATCTGCAGACTCTCTCTCTCCTTTAGCCACTCTCTTACCGTGTCTACTATCTATCGGCCACCTGGTCAGATTTCATCCTTCCTCTCTGAGTGGGCGGACCTCTCTTCCTCACTCTTGGCCTCAACTAATCAACTTCTCCTTCTTGGAGACTTCAACATCCACCCAGATGCTTCCAGTCCTCCCTCTGGATTCTTTTGCGACTTCTACAGCTCTTGCTCACTCACTATTCTCCCCTCTGGCCCGACTCATTCTGTATGGCACACTCTTGATGTTCTGATCTCCTCAAACCTTCCCCTCTCTGTCCCTCTCACCACTCCTCTCTCCTGGAGTGATCACTTTCTCCTCTCCTCCCACCTCACCCTCCCCACACCCCAGGCCAAGCCACTTCCATCATTGCCACCCACCTTCTCGGTCATTCGACCCATGAAGCGGGTGTCAGCTGAGGCTTTCGCTGCCACCTTCTCAACCCCCCGCCCCCCTGGCTGACTCTCATCCTGACACAGCCCTCTCCACTCTCCACTGTGCTATTTATGATACTCTTGATATCCTTGCCCCTGTCATGAGAATCCACCTGAAGCCCAAAGCCAAGTGCAACTCCTGGTACGACACTGATCTCGTCACCCTAAAACGCAAGTGTAGGGTGGCCGAGAGGAAATGGCGTGCCACAAGTACATCCTCTGACAAACTGGCATGCCGCCTGCTGCAAAGGCAATACCGGCTCTCTGTCCTAACCAAAAAGAGAGCGCATATCCAAGCCTGCGTCCCTGCGGCATCAAACAACTCGGCTGGAAAGGCCACCAGGGGGTGCGCAGGCAATGGCTGCCTGATTCGCGTGCTCCTCCAACAGCCGGGTCGCAAGAGGGATTGAGCCCCCCCCCCGAGACCCTCCCGCGGCAAGAGAGGAAGCCGGAGTGCGGGGGAACCCCCGGGGCCCCCGCTGACCGAAACAGCGGGGTCCGAGGACCCCGGGAGAGCAGAGAACAGGCGCTGCGGACTTGGCGGCGGGAGCACCGCAGAGGACCCGGGCGGCCGCGAACCCGGAAGATAAAATCGCGGCCCGCCGACACAGGAGTTGGAGAGGTGGCGCTCGGAGAGGGAATCCGGAGAATCCGCCTAGGGGTGTGGGCCGCCTGCACCCCCCGGGCGAAGACGGCGCGGGCCGTGTGTGACACGCGCCCGAACAGAAAAAGAGAGAAAAAGAGAGCGCCGGCCCCGATCGGCCTCCGGAGAGGCGTGGGTGCCGGCACAGGCCCCCTGGGGAGGCTTGCGGATCGCCCGCGAGGGAGGCGGCGGCTTCCCAACTTTCTCCTGCCCGCCAGCCTTGGACCCCAGCCCCACCGCCAGGGAGGTCTACAGATGGCGGGCGCTGGTCGGGCCCGCCGCCCGCTGCCCGCCTTCGCACGGCGACCAAGCCCACCTCCCCCGGCAAGGAGGACCTAAGAGCGCGGCGGAGGCCCAGAGGATACCGGGCGTGCACCCGCCCTGAGAAGACACCGCGAGGCAGCCTGTCAGGACTGAAACGCCTAAAGAGGCCAACCTGGGTGTGTGGCCCCCGCCGGGACCCGGTGGGGCGAGTGCCCACCCAGAGGCCCCCTCCTGCTCAACAGGCCCGATTGGGGGACTGCCCCACCTTAAACTAGGACCGGAACCCACGTCCCGGAGACCCACAACATCCCGGGTCAGCGCAGCATACCCTCAGGGGCCCACTGGGCCACGACCCTCCAAGCAGCTGGGGGGCAATAAACACACCAGCCCCGGAGGGAGACCCCACGATCACGCTGAGTGAACTGACGCACACCCCCGGCGTCCACCGCACCATTGCACCCCCGGCCCACGTTGAACTCACAGGCTGCCCGAGACCCAGGTGAGAGGCCCCCGTCCCCAGTTGGCGGGGCGTGTGCCCGCCTGAAGGGCAACCCCAGCCCCCCGCGGGGGACACCACATCGACCACAAAACTCACGGGCGAGATGCACTACGGACTGATCCAGGGGTGGCACAGCACTCCCCTCTAGGGCCCCCGGACTACAGCGGACCCCGCGCAAAGGACCAACGACACCCCATGAGCTGGAAGAAGGCCCTACAAACGTTTCGCTTCCAAGAAACACCAAACACGGCTGAGGTCCCCACTGTCTCCGGCACTATGGCCCACACGGAACCCGCGGGCCAACCCGCAATGACGATGGAAAAGGGCTTCGCCTCCATCCTTCAGGAGATCAGAGAAATGAGATCCGACATTGCCCAGAAGTTCGAGAAGCTGGACCAAAGGGTAGACAAAATTGAGGATAGGGTCCTACAAATGGAAAACTATCAAACATCCTCCACATCTCAGGAAATCCAATTTGACACAGGGCTCGCAGCCTTGGAGAAGAGGGACGAAGAGAGAGCCAGGATCATGGACGACTATGAAAATAGGGAAAGGCGGAACAATCTAAGGTTCTTTGGAATTCCGGAGACGGAGGTTGAGACGGAGAGAGAACTGACTCGAGTGGTGACAGACATCATCACCCTCTTGTTTGCTGAGGAAATGACAACGGAACTCACGTTTGACCGGGTACACAGGGCCGGGGGAAGAGCGGGGGGCCCCAGAAAGCCAAAGTTCAAGAGGCTGCGAGGAAAGCGGGGGCGATAACCTATAACAGCGCACAAATCGCCATTTTTCAAGACCTCTCTGCTTAGATCCTAGCCAAACGGAGGATGTGCCGCACTCTAACACAACAACTGAAAGAGAGGGGGTCCGCTACAGATGGGGATATCCCTTCTCCCTGTCCTTTGAATACTCTGGCCAACGCACAACGCTGGTAACCGAAGAGGACATTAAAGGCGCTATTCAAGATTATGTGGGCGAACCCGCCCCCCGGAGGGAACCAGTGGGTCCGGAGGCGCTCAGAGGGGGCACCCCCGGGCAGCTCAACCCCAGAAGGAGAAAAACCAGCGCGAGAAAGTTCAAGAAATTGAACACACCACCAACGCCAATGGAGGATGACCGGGTCGACTCAGAGGGGTGACACCAGCGACCCCACGGAGATCATCGGGCCTAGAATGCAGAATGACACTGGAGATGCCTGGTTTGCTGCACCCCCTTGAACTGCAAGTATAAGGGGGCATAGAGGGGATCAAAACTGTGGGAACCGAGTGATGCACCAACCAAGGCCCGGGAGAGTAACTAAAATAGGAGGTCCGGGGGAGCGAAGAGAGAGGGTACGGGGGGGGGCTCACGGTAGCGAGCTTGGGATATGACGCCTGGCCGAGGGGGAATCGGCTGGTGGTCCAGCCAACAACCCAGAAATGGAAGAACTACATGGCTGGACGCCGGGGAGGGGGGTGGGGGTTTGTTCACATGTTGGTGGTTTTAGGGTGGGGAATGCGTTGGTGGGAATGTTGGGGAAACGTTGCAAAGAGATCCAAACAAGAAAATACAGTAAGCAGGGAGGGAGCGCCCTTGCGACACCGGCGACCAAGGGAAAAGGCGACAGCGACTATGGCTGACGACCGACCGGCCCTAGGGGTGGGAACCCTGAATGTGCGGGGCTTGAACACCCCCACGAAAAGATCCCTAATCAGCAGGGAATTTAGGAGGGCCATACTGGACCTGCTTTTTGTGCAGGAAACACACTGGGCGAGGGGGAGGGAGCCCAGGTTGCGGGGTGGTGGAATTGAAGAGACTTTCTATGCATCTCACAAAGGGAAGAAAAGAGGGGTTGCAATTTTGATTGCAAGGGGGCTGAATTTCGAGAAAGAATCCATCCTAAGGCCGTTACCTCTTCGTACGAGGCTCCCTACAAGGATCTCCCATAACCCTGGTGGTTGTATATGCCCCGAACGAGGGCCAGGCCCAATTCTGGGAGGGAACGGGGGAAAGACTGAAAACCTTTGTCCAAGGCCCACTGGTGGTGGGAGGCGATTTTAATATGGTCCTAGACCCATCCAGAGATAGAAAACGGGTAGGGGCTCCAAGCCTCAGACCTGCTGGAGACACCATGTCTCGCTGCTTCCAAAGGGTGAATGATGACCTGAACCTGGTGGACACGTTACCCACCCCCTGAGAGGGGACTCACTCTTTCTCATACTACTCCTCCACCCACAAAGCCTTCTCCAGAATAGATTATATCCTTGCAGATGAGGTACTCCGACCACACATAGCGGGTTACAGGATAGATCCCGTCCCCTGGTCAGACCACGACTTGGTCAGGGTGACCTTGGCAGGGGACTGGTGCAAAGAACGGAGGGGACGCTGGAGATGCAATGACGCCATCTTGAGAGATGAGGTCCATGCCCAGACTGTTCTGGAGGCCATCACAGAGTTCTTCGAGCTTAACGATAATGGGGAGGTGGGCACGCATACTCTCTGGGACGCCTTTAAGGCAACACTAAGAGGAGTCCACATAAAAATTCGTTCCCGACAGAAAAGGGAAAGGGAGACCCAGGAGAGAACTCTGAGGGAAAAAATAGCGCGCCTCCAACCGGGGGGCTCCCCGGCACGAACCCTAGAGCGTGACCGCATGGCCACCCTGGAGGATTACAGGCTCCAATTGAAAAACCTACTCTTCCACAAAACAGAGAAAAGCCTCCAAATGGTCAAACAGAAATACTACGAGAAGGGGGACAGAGCGGACAGGATCCTGGCCTGGAAACTGAGGGAGGTCCAGAGAAGCAGAATGGTGAAGGGAGTGAGGGACAGCAGGGGCACAATGGGATTTGACACCCCCCACATAAGTGAAACCTGCCGTCAATATTATGAGACACTATATACCTCCGAATGCGACGGCGGCGATGCCCATATCGAAGAGTTCCTCGACTCCATACAGATACCTTCCCTTTCACGAGAACAGGCAGAGGGGCTGGAGGGCCGGGTGACCGAGGAGGAAGTGGAGAAGGCGATTAGTGGGATGAGGGTGGGGACTTCCCCGGGGGAGAATGGCTTCTCGGTGTATTTCTATAAGAGGTTCCGATCCACCCTGTCTCCATATCTGGCGAAAGTTTTCAACTCAGTGTTGGAGGGGGCACTCTCCCCGACACCATGATGGGAGCCATTATAGTGGTCCTTCCCAAGGAAGGAAAAGACCCGAGGGAGTGTTTGTCCTACAGACCCATATCGCTGCTCAATATCGACGTCAAGATCTTGGCTAAGGTGGTGGGTAGAAGGATGGAGGGGATAATGCAGTAGCTAATCCACGGGGACCAGGTGGGTTTCATTAGGGGCAGACAGGGTTCGGATAATATCCGCAAAACGATAGACTTGGGATCACTTTGCCTAAAATTCTGATCTTGAGGCATGCATCCTGTCCCTAGACTCGGAAAAAGCTTTCGACAGAGTGGAGTGGAGATACATGACCCTCCTTCTCCAACGAATGGGCTTTGGGTCGCACATCCTGAGCTGGGTTGCCGCTCTCTACAGAGCCCCTACAGCAAGAGTCCAGGTGAACGGAGTGCGGTCAAATTCCTTCCCCCTTACTCGAGGAACTGGACAGGGCTGCCTTCTTTCCCCCATCCTGTATGTCCTCACGATGGAAGCTTTGGCCATAGCGGTTAGGTCCCACCCAGACATCAGGGGAATCGGTAGGGGAGAGGTGGAATTCAAGCTATCCCTATTTGCGGATGATATCCTAGCATATCTGGTGTACCCGGGCTCTTCAATCTCTCCCCTCCTGTCCCTGGTTGGTTCATTCGGGAGGTTCTCAGGCCTAAAAATAACACCGCCAAATCTGTCCTCCTTCCGATGCGACTGGTGGACCCGGTACTAGACCCCCTGACTAGGTTTCATGGGATAGCGGTGAGCAAGAACAAAATAAAATACCTGGGGGTTCTCCTCACTAGGGATTTAACAAAACTAGGGTCCTCCAACTATGAACCCATGCTATCTGAGATTGCCGCCGATTTGAGAAGATGGGGAGGAATGATCCTCTCATGGTACGGTCGGATGACGGCAGTCAAAATGAACATACTGCCTCGGCTTCTGTACCTTTTTACAGCCCTCCCTACCCGAGTACCCGCTCAAACATTTATAGACCTACACAAGGGGGTCCGAGACTTCATTTGGCAGGGGAAAACTCCGTGAGTTGTTAGGGCCACCTTGACGCTTCTGAGAGAGGAGGGGGGTTTTGGTCTCCCAGATTTCCAACTGTACTATCATGCAGCACAACTGCGGGTCCTTCTAGAACACATGAAGGAAGGTTTACGGACATATTGGTCATACCTAGAGGACATGGATGTCCACCCTCTAAAAGTCTTTGACCTCTTGTGGGCTCCTCGCAGGTCGATCCCGAAGCAAGCTCTATCCCACCCGACCCTGGGTGTTTTCTGGGACATTTGGAGGGAGTGCCCCCGGACAGCACATCTTTCTTCATGGCCGTCCCCCATTACCTCCTTGTGGGGGCCCTCCCTGAAATTGGGCAGCAGAGGGTTCAGACAATCCCAGAGTTGGTCAGATGCGGGAATGGAATGGGCGGGCCAGCTATTCAGGGAGGGAGAATTCGTGAGTTATGAGGAACTCCGGGAGGGACTGGGAGGCGGGACCCTCTCCATCTTCGAATACCTCCGCCTCAAGGGTATCCTTAACAACCCCGGGGGGGGCCCTAACCTGCGGAGACAACTAACGCCCTTCGAGAAACTCCTTGACTCAGCAACCTCTAGAAAGGGAGCGGTCTCCCGCATGTACACTGTCCTAAATACTCATGACCTCCAGGCTAGGCGAGGTTTCCGGGGTTTTTGGAGTGACCTGGCAGGGGAGGAGATATCTGAGGACGCCTGGGCTCGCATTTTCAAGATATCGTTTCATGGCAATCTTTTTACCTCAGACATGGAACACAACTTTAAAATCCTGCAGGGGTGGCACAGGGACCCAGTAAAACTCTCGAAAATGTTTGCAGGGGCATCCCCTGAATGCCCGAGGGGCTGCGGCCAGTTAGGGACTAGAGGTCATATGTGGTGGTTATGTCCGAAGGTGCAAACCTATTGGGAAGCGGTGAGAGATTGGATAGCGGAGGTAACTGAGGACCCTCTACCCCTCAACCCACTGACCATGCTGCTGGGCCTCCCCCCGGAGGAAACAGAAATACACTGGTACCCTAGGATGTGGGAAACCATGTTGAGAGCAGGCAGAGTAGCCCTGGCCCAGAGGTGGAAGAGCCCGGAAACACCTTCCAAAGACGACTGGACCAAAAAGCTTAAGAACATGTTCTTGATGGACAAACTGACTGCATTGGTGAACAATGACTCAAGCTCATTCCTCGCTGAATGGTACGGGGTCCAGCAGGAATGGGGATCGGATCTCCACGAGTCCCGAAATCGTGTCCCTGGGTGGCCGGTGCGCGACCACCGCATTGAAGGACAGCACCCAATCGGGGGGTCCCCACGGCCTGGGGCGATGTCAGCTTCTGGCCAGTAACTGAATGGGTCACATGTTGCGGCACTCCAAAGAACTAGGAAAATATGTGAAGGTTTGGTCTCTTTTTAGCTGTTATGTTTGGTTTGGACATGGTGAGTGGGTGGGAGGGGGAGGGCCGTGAAAGGGGGGACAGGGGGGCCTCAGTTAGGCCCCGTTTTCTGTTTTTTTATGTTTTACAAAATGCTAATAAAAACCAAAGTTTAAAAAAAAAAAAAAAACAACTTGGCTGAACTCTTTAAAATCTGCAAGGAACTGGCCAATCCTGCTGCAGCCTCTACCTCTCCTGTCCCCTCCCGGGCCCTCTGTACGGCACTGGTGTCTCACTTCATCTCTAAAACTCAGGACATCCTGTCCTCTCTCTCCTCCTTTCCCCTCACTCACTACTCTTCCTCTGGCCATTCTGCAGCCACCTCTCCTCCCTCCTTCTCTGCCTTTCCCCTGTTATCTGCAGATGAGGTTTCTAGACAAGTCTGATCTATGAAAGTCTCATCGAAACAGGTTCACCCCTGTTCCTCTAAAACTATAAGGGACCACATCGACTCCCTGACTTGGCTGACTTCTGTAGTCACTCCTTCGCCACTGGAGTCTTCCCATCCCCCCTGAATCACTCCCTTGTGCACCCTCTTCTTACGAAACCCACTGCCGACCACTCTTGCCCGGCCAACTATCGCCCAATCTCCATCACTCCCTTCCTGGGCAAGCTCCTGGAGAAACTGGCCATCTCCCAGCTTAATCTCCACACTGAATCTGCTGGGTGTCTCCATGACCATCAGTCTGGCTTCAGAGCTGCCAGAAGCACGGAAACGGCTCTCCTGAACATCCGTGAAGACCTGCTCTCCAATCTTAACTCTAACACCCCTTCTGTCCTCATGCTGCTTGATCTCTGTTCTGCCTTTGACACTGTCAACCACGCCATCCTGCTCAACCGTCTCTGTGATAACCTGGTTATCACCGGTCAGGCTCTGGCATGGCTGGCTTCTTTCCTCTGTGACCGACCCTCTCAGGTCCAACTTGGGTCCTTCCTCTCCGCTATCTTTTTCTCTACCTGTGGTGTCCCCCAGGGGTCTAACCTCTCTCCCTGGCTGTTCAACCAATACCTGGCACTCTTGGTCCACCGCATCGCTGCTCTCTGCCCCAACTTTCAGTGTTATGCGGATGACACCAAGCTCATTTTCAGGCTACCCTCGGGCTCCTGCTCTACTTCCCTGACTGTCTGTCTACTATCCTGGAGTGGTGTGCCGCCAATGACCTTTGCCTTAATGCCAGTAAGACTGAGATTCTCCTCATTGGCACTCCTGCTCCCTCCTTTCCTGGAGCCCTCTAGCTGGCCTCTCTTGGCCCTCTTCCTGCTCCCACCTGTGTGGCTAAAAACCTCTGGGTCATCTTCGACTCTACACTCTCCCTCTCTCCTCACATCTCTGACGTCTCTAAGAAGTCACACTACGAACTGCACCTCCTTAGAGGTATTCTTCCTTTCCTCTCCTTCCCCCAGAAGCTCACTGTCTCCAGAGCTCTGGTTCTCTCTAAGCTGGACTACTGCAACAGCCTCTTTCTAAATCTGCCTGCTTCTACTCTCCGCCCTCTGCAAGTTATCCAGAACAGGACTGCGAGACTTGTCCTTGGCCTCAAGCCCAGAGATCGTATCTCCCCAGGACTGAAATCTCTACACTGGCTCCCTGTGGCTGCGAGGATTAAGTTCAAAACCCTCTGCATCGTCCACAAGGCCTTCTGGGACCTGGGCCCTCAATACTTTTAACTCTCTCTTCCTAAATACCTTCCGTCTCGAGCTCTTCGCTCATCTGCCCCAAACTCCCTCAGGGTCAGTCGCTTCTCCAAGCAACGAGTTGGTGGTAGATCTCTTCCTTCGGCTGGACCCTCCCTCTGGAACAGCCTCCCTGAAACTTGAGGAGAATCATCTTCAGTTCCGGAAGCACCTCAAAACCTTTCTCTTTGCTTCTGCTTTTTCTCCTCCACTCCCTTGCTGACTTCCTGGCTGACATTGACTTTGCACTGGTTGCCTGGCCACCCGCTGATCTCGAGCCCAGGTCCCCCCCCCCACCAGTCGCAGTCCTGTACTGCCCTCCTGGAAACCCTGCACTTGGGGACTGTTCTGTATCCCAAAAGTCCCACTACCGGCACATGAAACCTGTTGTCTGAACTTACCCTTGCACTTGCCACCTGCTAGCCGTACCTTACCTATTGTTATTATTTCTTATCCCATGTTCTGCACTGTCCTCTCCCCCTTCCCATGCACTTGCGCAATCTGAATGACACCTGGCCTAGTAGGATCGTTGTCTGTCTTCCTTCTGTTCCCCTCCCTTGCCTCGTCGCACTTTGAAACACCTGTGTATAGGCGCGTTATAAATGCCATATCATATCATATCGTTCCGTTCCAAGTTGCAGGATGGAAGTCCGTCTGCGTTATGGCAGAACAGCTGATATGCTGATAACGATCCTCAGTCCAGTATGCAGCCACGACAGCTAACAGGACTCTCTGGCACTCCCTCGGAGCACACACACAGGTGCGCATGCCCATTTGTTTAAGAGAGGTGCCGACAGACTGGGGTCAGAGCTAAATAGGAAAACGAAAGAAGAGCATTAAAATAAGCGTCTCTTAATAGTGTTTCCAAATATTTAACGTTTCCTTTGTTCCTTTGTTACTATTGTCAAGCAGGCAAAGTAGTTAAGTACTGTTCTGTTCCATGTTGCAGGATGGAAGTCCTTCTGCATTATGGTAGAACAGCTGATATGCTGATAACGATCCTCAGTCCAGTATGCGGCCGTGACAGTTAACAGCACTCTCTGGCACTCCCTCGGTGCGCGTGCGCAGTTGTGCATGCCCGTGTGTTTAAGAGAGGTGCCAACAGGCTGTTGCTGGGCATTCCATTCCACGATGCAGGATGAAAGTCCTTCTGTCTATCGGCAGAACAGCTGATATGCAGATAACGATCCTCAGACCAGTATGCGGCCATGACAGCTAACAGAACTCTCTGGCACTCCCTCTGTATGCTCCCCTTTATAGGCATCTACAGCGTCAGTAAACCCGTAGGTCTAGTCTGAACTAAGCTCTATCTGCAATCCACTCACACAGGTGAAAAGCAGTTTTGGCTAACTTTCACAAACGGGTGAAATGCAATATTAGGCTACCCAATTCATTCAGGAGGATGCAGTTTAGAGTGACTAGCACATTCATACAGGATAAGTAATTTGGTTACCTTACTCGGTTGGGCAAAGTGCGGCTCTAGGATGAATAGCACAGTCAGGCTAGAAGAGCAATTACGCCAACCTATTCAAATAGGCGATATGCAGTTCTAGGGTATCTAGCATCATCAGGTGAATGCCATGTTAGGCCAACAAGCACAGTTCGGCAAAGTACAAACAACCAGAGACCCACAGCAGTGGGAGAATACACCAATATTCGAGATGCACGGGTGAATGCACATATATTTGAAACATTCAGAACACATAGCAGTGGCCAAATGCACCCAGAAACAAAACACACAGCAGTGAGAGAAAGCACCTAGACTCGAGATGCACAACAGTGATAAAGGATGCACCTAGATGTGGTAATGAAACCCACCCCGATTCAAAGTTTGGCAGCGCAGAGAAATGCCAGTCCGCACAGTTAGGGCAAATTTGATTCTGTTTTGATCCTAACATTTGTAACGCACTTACCCATTGAATAGGGTTCCAGCAGAATGACATCCAGGTGCAGATGTTAATAAAATCAGTAGTTTGCAGCATTATGCTGTCCTACGCTTTTCGAGGATTGGGCAAATTAGTTAAAAAGAAATGTTTTTTTGTTTCTTCCTGAACACGTATAGGGATTCAACCTGTTGAAGGTCCTTCAGTGAAGAATTTCAAGAACGAGGACCAAAGAAAGGGAAACACCTATCACCTCGGTTGTCGTTTTGGTGAAAGGGACAACCAGCAAATTTTGACCGACTGATCGAAATAATCGGGTAGGCTGGTTATGTTGGATTTTAGACATGTCGGGCCAGGCCATGCATGCATCTAAATACCAGGCACAGAGTCTTGAACAGAATTCACTGTTCGATCAGGAGCCAATGAAGACTTCTCTGATGATGAGAAACAGATGCAAGTAGGTCTAAGGTACTCAGGTAATAACATGATGTGGTGGGGTTTCACCGGGGCACAATGGCTGCACTCCCTGTCCACGTCATGCACTGAGCTTGTCCAAACATCACCAATCTACAGAGCATAGTACATCACCAAACTTCCAAAGTATGATTAAATGCTGCTGGACCCAGGGCTCCTTGTCCCAGGTATTCCTACCTGTCCATTGTAGTGGGTTCTTGGCCTTTCCCTAACCATGGATAGTTGGCAGGGGTGCATGGTCTGGCTGAAGCTCAAGCCAGATTGGTTCTTAACCACGATTTAGGGGAAGAGACAGGTCTTGATTGCTTTTTGTAACGCCATGTAGTTTTGCGTGAGTCGAATGAGGGGGGCAGTGTGTTCCAGATTGTTGGTTCCAGGGTTCAGAATGCGGATACGTCTATTCTGGTGAATATGAAGGGGGAACCACCAGGTGGAGGGCATTGCTTGACCTTAAGTTGCAGGAAGGAAGGTAGGGCATAATCTATTCTTGAAGGTATTTGGGGACGTTTTTGTGCACAGCTTGGTGAGTAATGCACAAGGTTTTGAATGTGACAACTCGCCCAATCAGGAGCCAGTGTGGTGTGTGGCGTACAGGCGTAATGTGATCCCATCTGACGAGGTCAAGGAGGAGCCTATATGCACATTTCTAGACTCTTCAGAGTTTATTCAGTTGGTAGTCAACTGCCTCCAAGTATAGGGAATTCACATGATCAAGTTGAGACATGACAATGGACATAATTGCTGTGAGTCAATGGGGGTAGGTGAGATAAGGCAAGATGTGTCTCAGTAGCTCAAAGTGAAAGTGGCAGAATTTGGATACATTGGTAATGTGGTGGTACAGATTAGGTTAGAGTTCATTGTGCAGCCCACGTTTTTTGATGAGGAGGAGGTAGCAGGGGGAGGACAAAGCGGAGTAGCCAGGGAGACGGTTGTGGGAATAGAGGGGATAGAGGGGATATGGGGCATTAAGAAGTTGCGATTTTGCTTGTTATAACACAAAGAGCCGAGATCCTATTAAGGACAAGGAATGAAGCCTAATTAACCATTAATTTATTTTTCAGATAACAGAATGAAAAATAATAAATCTTATCCCATAATGCTTTTCTGTATATTTCATGTAGAGGTAGTTTCCACATTGTCTACTTCCTCCTTTTTAAATCGGTGCTCCAGCTAATTCCTCTTCTTTTTTAGAGACCACCATTTTCTCTTCAATTCAAGAAAAAACATCAGAAAAGTCCTCACCAAACCACATAAATGTTACTGTGGAGGGGCCTCCATGCCTGGAATCAAGTTTTAAAGTACACAAAGCAGAAAATGAGGTTATGCAACAACAATGACTCAAAGGTGGTGGGATAATACTCACCTCCATGCCCCTTTTATAATCTCGATTTTTCACAAATTAATTGCAGGGCATTGAGGCTGCATATTTTCCAAGTTCAAAGCTGTCATAAACCTAGATGAAGCACAAGTAATAGGTTTACAATGAAATGCACTAATTACAGATTCACTGGCCAATCCACAGTCCTGAGGATATCCTCTAAATGTGCTCCAGCAGAGTATGCTTTGGAAGCCTGTTCAACTCCTCTCTTAATAGTGCTACGTTTACCTATAAGTCTGCTACTGTAATCCCTCTCCTTAAGAAACCTGTTTTCGTTCCCAACTGTCCTGACAACTTTCATCCCGTCTCTCTTCTACAACAATATTCCAGAAATCTAGAGAGAGTAGTAGTCAGTCGACTCTGTGAGTTTCTTGATACTCACAACCTCTGATACCCTCTTCAATCTTGCTTCCAATCTCTGCATTCTACAGAGGCAGCTCTCTATACTTCAGCTCTTGGAGTCACCTCATCCAACAAGAATTTCAAACTGTCTCTCTGCCATCAAATAATGAATGGCATATCACTCGCTCATGCTCAACTCCACTAAGAGTGACATTCTCTACTTCCCAGCCAGACTTTATGTCCCCCTCTTCTTCTCTTCCCTCCTGACTACCTTCCTTACTCTGCTTCCATTCATACCCTTGGTGTCATCTTCGACTTATCAGCCAACGTATTGCTCTTAATCTCCAAATATGCCACTTCAGCCAGACACAACCTCCTCAATATCAGAAAAATCTGTCATCGTCTTCCTTTCAATACGGCTAAACAGCTAATCTCCCCCTTCATGCTTTCTAGATCTGACAAATGCACCAGTCTCCTCTATGGTCTTCCCAACTATGCTTCTTCACCTCTGGTTAAAGTCCTCAACTTTGCAATCTGCACACTTTTCAACCTTCCTCGCTTTACCTCTGCCTCCTCCGTACATCAACAGATTGGCTGGCTATCTATGAAACATAGAGATAAGTATAAACTTCTTCTCCTCATCTTCAAAACTATCCATTGACTTGGCCCATCCTACCTATCTGCTCATCCCACTCTCCCCCTCGCTCGTTACGATTATCCTCACCTCCCCATCTTGCCACTACTCTTGCCCCCTGCGCTCTCTCTCCCTCTCCTCGCTCCCCTACTCTCTAATGCTCTTCCTCTCCCTCTCTGTACTACTCCAACTCTACCACTATTTAAATTAAACTGCAAAGCCCTCTTGTTTTCTGAAGAACCTGTTTCCTAGAACTCTATATTACTCCATCACCCAACATCCCTGTCTTCCTACACTCACAGACAACCCTACAGCACTTTTCCATCACCCCCCCATCCTTAATTTAGCACTTTCTCCACCATTGCATTCCTTGGCATGCTGTTCTCATCTCTGTTTTATGTTTCCTCCTGCCCATGCAACATCTGGTTTTTAAGTAAAATTCTCTCACCTCATTGTCAAGGACACATGTGCTCCGTTATCAATGTTAAAGTTTGTATATGTTTCTGTGCCAAAAATCATTGCTTTCTGGTGATTTCTATAAATAAATATAATTCATAAATAAAGATGTCTAGGGCTAGTCTTCAACCAATTAAACCTCAGGATCAGCGAGTTTAGACTGGAAGCAAACAGCTCTCGTCCCTTGGTTCACTAGAAGAACCAAAGAGCCCAAGAAATGGGACTAAAAACGTGTCAATGTTTGGAGTCTTTGACTTCTTCGGAGGACCGGTCTGATAAAGTGTTGGAGGATCCTAGGTCTGTGCATTCACCAGGATGAGCCCTGATCGACAAAATCCCCAGAATAGTTTTGCCACACATGCAAGTTGTTTTGAGCGAGTGCCCTTGATGTGTAGCTGTGACAACTGATTTCTTGTTTATAGATACAGTAGTTATGTAATGATGTCTCTGTTTACCAAAACATGTTTCTGAAAAGAGTCTACAAGCAGTTTGGAGCAATGTATGTGCACATATGACTCCCAAAGAGACAATGGAACACCAGTTGAGTTTTCTCCACCAGTATCTCCTCACCTCATGATTACTGTATCCTAGTTCATGACTCTAATTGCAGATGAGGAAAGGAACCAAAGATTGCATTGTTATTTTAAGCCTCGACGTGGTTCAGCTACCATTTGATCTCTGATGTTGTCTCCAATGTCTGAGGTACCCAGTGTGCATACATTGTGCCCTGTTGTAGATGCTGAAAATCAATCTCTCCAGCCCCCTGTCATTTAGTGAATTAGAAATAGGATTTGTATTGATAATGATAGGCAGATGAGTTATGGAAATCACAGGCCATTTCTGAACTTTGTTAATCTGATTTTGAATAGGAAGTATGCAGGGATGTATTTGTGGTATTGATGTGAAAACCTCATCAAAACATGTGTTGGGAGACTGGCATTCCTGATTTTACCTGAATTATGATGAACCTCAGTTCCTGAAAGAGAAGCAGCCTTGTTCTAACATGAATCTTCACTAGGCCCCTCGATGATGACATTATTGGGAGGTCATCAACATCAACCAAGAGGTATATCCGCTGATGACCTTAAGTCTACACTACTGGACTGAGAAGTTTTGTGGCTGATGATAGCATGAATGGTAGATATGCACACAAAGAAATGTTCTTGCCCTAACTGGAGATTACGTCAGTAAGGCAGGAACATGGGAATTGACAGATAGGAATTACATCGAACCTCCAGGTCGCAGGTTGCAGAACATCTAGTGGCTATATTATATATCATTTACATTTAATTTACAAAAATTGCGAAGTTCCACATACACTAGTAGTCAGATTATCTAACCTGTGCACCAGTGCCCAAAATGAAGCAAATGCCCTTGGCACCAGTTTTGCTGCTTAAATACCATAGAATGGAGCAACCAGACTTGCTCAAATCCCTATCATCAAAATACGTTTGCACTAGAGTAAAAGTAATAAGATAGCTGTGGCACTGTGTCTGCTCTGTAAAATGAAACGAAATAGCTTCCCACATTTTACCTTACTTTTTATGTTACACATAGAACGTAGTGGAATAAAAAGCCTGCTTTAGTTTTGCCCTAGTGAAGACAATTTTAGATAATACAAATTAGGAAAATCCTCTCTGCTCTATTATCTATTTTCAGGCAGCCAAACAACCCAGATTACTGAAACGTTGCCCTAGTAGCACTAGGGCAAAGTTTGCCTTTTGGCAAAACGTCTCCTTTCAATGCATGTTTGCACCAGGGCAAAGTCTGCCTAGTGCTAATACGATTAGAGAAACTTTGCCCGGATGCAAGCATGCATTCAAAGTATATGTTATTTTCACTAGGGCAATGTTTGCCCCAGTGCTAATACCATCCAGAATTGCACTTGCAATGGAGCCTAGAATTTCTCATGCGGTTCCTTGGTGCAGAATCCACTTGGTACTGCAAGTCCTATAGTAACACATAATCAAACAAAACCTACAAGTTCGGTGTCCCTCCTTGCATGCCGTCTCCCTCCTAGCTGGACTCCAATGCAGTACTTTCAGCTTATAGGTGGCACTGAAGAGCCACCTAATAGCTCAAACTAAACATGGCATCATGTAATTATTGCATTTATTTAAGAGACAGCCCCTGAACGGTTAAATAAATAAGGAGTTTCTATTGTACATGGGTACCAACAAAACTTTCATAAAACAAACAGTTTTCTTTGAGATATTTCTCTGTTGCCTTTGTCATAACCATTTAAACAGTTGATCTTTTTTTCCATAGATGCACATGTTTGCCCCCTTTTCCTTGTCATGTCAGGTACCAGCTTACTGTCTTGATAGGAGCAAAATGGTATCCTCATCGTGTGACCTTTCTCAATATCATAAGTTCATTTGACTATATTTACAGTGACGTGTGTTGCCAGTTTGCATGCTGGAATTCTGACATGTACAGTAATATTCGAAGAATTGCATTAGTTCATATTCTGAGGATCACGTTTAGTACCACAGTTAAAGTGTAACTCCACTGAATAATGTATTTTTGAGACCCCCATGCTGAGCCCGGACCGGTTCATTCACTCACCTGAATCACACCAAGTGCATGTCAGTGGCTAGCACTTGAAAACTAAGCACATGTTACCTGTTTTGTTTCCACAGTACTGCTAATGCACAACCACAATGTGGGCCTCATTACAAGTACTGTGTTGCAGGCATTCTGATTCAACAACAAGAAAAGAGAATGATATCCAATACCGAATATTTCCTTACACTGGAACCATGCTGAGGTGTGAGGGGTGCTATCTAGATAGCACGAGATATCGACTATCTAGACTTTTGTTACACCAGCACGTGCTTAACCAGGAACCAGATTTGAAACTTGTGTTGTTCTGAGCTGTCTTGCTTCTAACACGAACGCGTTGCCCCTGAGCTATCCGCCCGGCCCTTACAACGCTTTGGTCAGTCCCCTGTCCCATTTCCAAGCAATGGTAAAGGTGGAGCTCATTTAGCGCACTGCAATTAAAAACATATCTTTGCAGAGAAGCATGCCTGAAACTCACTGTGCTAAGGTGAAAAGCATGACATGCAGTCGGTCCCTTAAAGTTCCAAACTGATTGTGTTGTTTAGTTTGTGCTTTCGTTGGTCACATGCATTTAATGAATTCATTACTGTAACGTCCACTCCCGGTAAGATTATAGTGGGCTATGAATCTCCTTGCAACCCTTGCACTTGGGTCTCTATCTGTAACCCTACAGTCCCCTTACCTTCACTTATTAGACACCAGTTGTCTGCACTTAATTCTTGCACTTGGCACCTGCTGGCCGCACTACCTGCTGTTGTTTTGATCACGTGTTCAGCACTTTCCACTCCTCCCCTGTCCCTTGCCCTTCCCCCTTCCCTCTCCACTACACTTCCGTGTTTTCAATGTCACTGGGCCTAGTAAGATCATTGTTTTGTTCTCCCTTGTACCCCTCCCTTGCCTCGTCGTGCCTCTAAACGCTTGTTTATGGGCACGCTATGAATGAAATATCTTATCATATTATATCAATCTCCAAATTGTCATGCATGTGCGACTGAAAACATAGATCATACTTTGTGTTTGCATGGATAGGTGCACCATTCACTGTATTACATTGCAGAAGTTATGTCTGAACACTGCGTTCATTTTTATTTCACCAAAGTTCTGACTATGCAAACAAGTAACTCAAAATATTCAACAGCACGTTAGCTTGAGCTACTAGCATTTTACAGAGATACAACATACAGCTCTCAGAAGATTGATTTCTCAGAACAGATGAAAAACAGTCTGCTGCATTTTTTGACATCCAAACCACTTCTCTAAAGTGTTGATTTATGGTGGAGTGATCTAGGATGTTGAATGCTGCTGACCAACTCAATTGCCCTAATTTCTTTATGATCAATAACAGCAATTTATGTGCCTCAAAAAGATGTAAGTCACACGTTCAATCTCCTAGCAACTGAAGTTCTACGATACTAGCTCAAAGTTGTGTTGCAGCCTACTTGTCTAGGATTTTCAATAGACAATGTAAGCTCAGAATTGGACAATAACTGCACATAACACTGAATTAAGGGAGGGCTTCTTCAGATGAGGATTAACCCATGTTCTATTATGTTATTAGAGGCAGAGGAATCACTACAAGGGGTATTAACAATGTCTGAAATTATAGTATTTAGGACTACAACACACTCCGTGTTTGTACCAGAAGAACAACAATCACCGGGACAGTTGGTAGTTTGAATTATTTTTTTTGTTTGAATTTATTACATTTTTTATATAGCGCTTTACGCCAAAGCGCTTTACAAAAGTAACAAGAAAAATACAACAAGCATTACATAGCAACTGAATCAAGAACCAGAAAACAGTATAAGGAACAATTTACATAAGTGATGTGGTTAAGCATGAGTGGAGAAGGATCACAGTAAGAGAGGGAGTAGGAGGTATGGATAGTGGAAGAGACCGAAGTCGGAGAGGAAGCAAAAGATGTTAGGGAGGTGAATGGAAGAGATAGGATTTTAGAGAAGTGCGGACAGCAGAGTAGAAGGAAATAGAGCACATGGGGAGAGGGAGGTGGTTCCAGTGGAAAGGAGCGAATAGTTGAAAAGAGCGGAAGTGGGAAGGGGCACAGGGTAGGAAAAGATCAGCAGAGTGGAGTGAGCAAGAAGGAGTATAGAAAGTGAGGAGGGAGGAGAGGTAAGGTGTGGCAAGACCATAGAGGGATTTGAAGACAAGAAAGAGGAAATGGATCTTGAACATTGATAGGGGAAAACACAAATAAATTATTCTGTGTAGATGAAATACATACTGATCTCCATGGTAACGTTATGCTGGCAATTACAAGATGGGATCTAGGCAAGTTTTCAGCACTGGATATGCATGCTCTAATACCATTCGTTTTGTCCTAAAATTACACTTGGATTTTAACACACCATGCACCGTACTCTCGGAAAGGAGATGTCAGAGTTATTTATTTTGTTCAGTATTTTAAAGGACAATTAGAGACAGTATTTATTTGCTGAGCAAAGAAATGTTTTCTTGCTTCCAGGACATCAGACTTATATCTGCAGGAGGATAACATAAGCATACAGCAATGCTTCTGGCAAGAATTGCTGTGACGCTTACTCTCCAGTAGACTTCAAAATAGAAAGAATATAAACCAGCTATTACCCAGTATGTGTGGTTTAACTAATTAGGAATTGATAGACGTGACTCTGTTCACCGTATGAGGTATAAAGCTGCAGTATGTCTCAGAAATGTATTCCACTGAGGCACCTTTTTCCAAAATACAATTCATATTGTTCAAAAAAGGGTTAATGTTTGTGGTGGTCAGCTTGTACTTATTTCTGAAGAATATGTGGCTTTTGTATTTTGCAGCTATAGAAGAGAAGGTGGAAAAGGTCATGAGAAAATGCTGTAGCATAGTCGGCCCAAGTAAAAGGCTCCATCTTGTAACCCAAAATGTATTTGGCTTTGGCAGATGGTCCCAGAGCTAGCCCAATCAGCTTCTCGTTCTTGCCCTAGTGGTTTCTTGGTGTTTTCCCAGGGCAAGACCACTTACCATCACCCATTGTTCTACCGGTATCCTGGCTAGGATTCCCTCCACCACCATCTGGGTCTTTTTAAGGTGACAGCAAATTATAACCACCCCTCAGTCAATATCCTGGGCTTGCCTCAGCCTCTCAAAGGTGCAAATATAATGTTAGCCTTGGTTGATTTGCCTCAGTACCTGGGATAGAACCTGCAGCAGCCTTGCCATCTTCTTCTCTTTCAGTATGCTCTTGCACTTGCCAGCTTCTGAGTCAAGACCACAGCAGGATCCTTGCTCTGGCCTATCCTTTAAGCCTTATCCCTCTTATGGTGTGGCCTATTTGCCGTAGCCACCACCTGTTCCTAAACCCTTCATTGTGGCCTAATTGGCTTGTCCACCTACTGCCCCCCCAAGTCACTCACACGCCTGTCTCTGCTATAACATGTACTCTGTAAGTCTGTTTTAAGCCCCTCTCAGTCTAAGGACATATGTGTCCTATTATTTATTAGATGGACCCCTAATTATTCCAATGAATATGGGAAAATAGGGGCTCAGATTCCCCATAAGACTGAGCTTGTGTCATCCTTTCAAGGGGGACGGGCCAAAGCTTAAGAGAGTATTTGCAGGCAATGGGCTTGTCCTTAGTTCAGATACTCTCCTGCACTTCCCACCTAGGAAGCTTGCTGCCAGAACCTAGAAGAGCACGCTGTGTGCTGGCTGGGCATGAGTTATGGAGCTGCTGGACCGGTCCTCTGAGCCCAGTATCTCCCTCTGTTCCCTTCCAGATGTTAAAGGGAGGGATCTTGCTTCCCTCTTGGAACTCCTGGCATTCCTTCACTGGCGGAAGATGTAAGTTAGACTGAACCTTCAGCCCATGTCCAAATGTGTCCTTCTTCTTACTCTTTTCAAAGTCGTTGGATGATCTGCTAAGTGAGGGGTTCAGCCCTCTTTTAAACCAAACGGGCCCTGTGATTTGTGCAGCCTATGCCTACCTTAATGAACCAATCCTTGGTCCCCACCAACAATCTTCTTTTATGCATGAGGTCAGGAACATAGTGCTCTGCAACAGGAAAGCTAAGGGGTGACAACATATACCTAAGCCCCACCCATCTTCCAGTCTGTTGAAGATCAAAGTGTTTCTCTGGTTAACTGAGCCCTCTGTGACACTTGATTGAAGCGCAGGTTTCCCTAGAAGTTTGTCACAAGAGCAGACTTAATGCCTCCCTCAATTAACATTCTTCTCCCTCTGAAAGGGGTTCACTCTGCAGTGGTTTGCCTATGGTAAATAGTGGATGCAGAATGCATTTCACTGCCTTTCATACAGAGGGGTGGGGACTAGCTTCAAGTCGACACATTGCATATCAAAGAGGGGTTAGCCCTGTCTTCCTGATGCCTGTTCGGCAACCAAGCCCTTCCAACAAGCTTGCCTCAATTATATCTCATTAGTATGCACTGCCACCAGCCGAACTAAACAATAAGAAAGCAGATCCATGGTGCTTTGATGTACCCGTGGCTGTCACATTCCAGTTGAACATGACAGGGGAGGATGGCGCCTGTAGGCTGTGTCATCCCCGAGTACATGTGGCTATGCGTTGAGTGCGGTGAGCATTTGAAAATGTGTGCAGGATGGCCTCACACATTTTCAGAGGTTGATCTCCCATCATTCATTTTCATTATCAAAACATCAAAAAATCCCAGGCGAGCGCACACTCCCCATGCGCATGATCAAATCCCTCACATGCCCCCAGCCTCAACATGTGAACCACCACCCTACTGAAGGTCTGGTTTGTCATCAAGGTGAATGTACCAGCTGAGGCCATATGCATTCCCATGCTGGCAGCCTGGCTTGTGCTGAATGTCCATATTTAATCCCTGTGGGATTATGGCCCAATGCAAAAGCTCAGGGTTCTCCCTGTGCATGGCCATTAACCATCGCAGAGGCCTGTGGTCCATCTGGATCATAAAGTGAGCCCCAAAGATGTAGGGTTTCAGCTTCTTTATGGCCCATACAACCACATACACCCCTTTATCTACAACAGCCCAGTGGCTTTCCTTTTTTGTCAACAGCCTGCTAATGTAGTTCAGAGTTCGGCTGCGCTAACACTGCTCCAATCCCAAAATCAAAGGCGTCTGTCTGGATAATGAACTCCTGACCATAGTCTGGCACATTCAGAAATGGGACTTGCACAATCCCTCCGTTAAATCCTCAAAGGAGGTTTGACAGGCAGGGTTCCAAGTTACCTACTTTGGCATCTTCTTGGATGTAACATCATTCAGGGGCATGGCAATGGTCCCATGCCCTCTGATGAATGTCCGGTAGTACCAAGTGAGACCTAGAAAGGCTCTCACCTGCGGCTGTGTGGTGGGGATGTCCCAATCCTTCCCAGCCCGTACCTCTGCTTCAAGAGGTTTTTTCTTACCTCCAGCGACCAGGGGGCCTAAATAGGTCACAGTAACCTGCGCTATCTGGCACTTCGTGGCCTTGGTAGTCACTCTTGTTTTCTGCAGTGCCTGAAGCACTTGTTTCAGGTGGGATACATGATTCTCCCAGGTGTGGCTGAACACAGCAATGTCGTCTAAATAGGTGACAATGAAGTTTTGCAGTCCAGACAGAACCTTGTTTACCAACCTCTGAAAAATGGCAGGGACATTCTTCAATCCGAAGGGCATCACAGTGAACTGATAATATCCTTTCCGGGGTAGAGAATGCCAACCTCTTTCTCGCTATATCTGTCAAGCTGACCTGCCAATACCCCACTGTGAGGTCAAAAGTACTCATGTACTTGGCAGAGCCGAGCTTGTCAATAAGCTCATCTGCCTGAGGAATGGGTTGAGCATCTGTCTTTGTGACATAATTTAGCCCCATGTCGCCCACACAAAAGTGCATTTCAGTCTTCCCACTACTGGTCTGTTTAGGGACAAGTACCATGGGCCTAGCCCGGGGGCTGTGGGATGGCTCTATCACTCCTAGTGACAACATCATTGAAACTTCCACTTTGATGGTGTCCCTGACCCTATTGGACATCCTGTGAATCCTAATCTTCACCGGCTTACTGTCTCCAGTGTCCACATCATTGGTGCTCCAATATGCATGACCTGGAGGCAGAGAAAACAAACCAGAAAACAAACCAGCAAACTGTCCCAGTAACCAGTGACAGTCTGTCAGTTGCTGTACTGACAAATCCGTTGCAAGGTTGACACCTTCAACTGACCCATCTGTGGTTTAATTGTGCAAGAGGTCTGGAAGGGGATCGGTCTCCTCCTCAGTCTCTCCATCAGTCACTAATGTCATGACCAAGTAACCCCAGCTCTAATGGGATTTGAACAAGTTGACTTGAAATATCCTGCACATCTGTTTAGGTCCTTTCACATCAATTAGGTAATTCACCTCACTGACCTTTTCCAGCAAACAGTAAGGCCCATTCCACTTGTCCTGAAGGGCACTGGATTTGACAGACTTAATAATCCACACCCATTGGCCTGGAGAAGAGACTCTCACTGTGGCCTTCCGTTCATGCCAGTGCTTCATCAGCTCCTGTCTGACCTTTAGTTTCTTGGTTGACTGTTCCATGTACTTTTCCATTCTAGACCAAAGGTGGAATACATGATCCACCGAATCTCATGTAGGGGATGAGGGTTTGCTTTCCCATCGCTTTTTCACTAAACTGAGGGGACCTTGTAAAGGGTGTCTAAACAGAAGCTCAAAGGGGATAAACCCTACTCCGTTCTGTGGAACCTCCCTGTAGGCAAACACAATGCACGGCAGGAGAATATCCCATTTTCTCCTCAGGTGCTCTTTCAAGCCACCTGTCATCGCTTTCAAGGTCTTGCTGAACCGCTCAACAAGCCCGTTGGTTTGTGGATGGGAGGAGGTAGAGAACTGGTAGGTGACTCCACACTCTTCCCACATATCCTACATATATGCTGAGATGAAGTTTGATCCCCTGCCAGAAACAACTTCCTTGGGGAATCCAACATGGGAGAATGTCCCAATCAGAGTCTTCACAACCACAGAGGCTTTGATGCTCCTCAGAGAAACTGCCTCAGGGTATCTTGTGGCATGGTCCACCACCACCAAAATATATGTGTTCCCTGAGTTGGCTTGAGGCTCCAAAGGACCCACAATATCCTAGCCTATTCTCTCGAGTGGCCGCCCAAGCCCAGGGGCCTTTGTGGCACCACCTGACTTGCCAGAAGCTTGACAAGTTGAGCAGGACTGGACAAATTCCTTATCTTTTATGCCAAACTGCAGCCAGTAAAAATGTGCAGACAACCTGCCTGATGTCACACCCAAGTGATTGTTGAGCCAAATCCAAAAGGAACTTTCTGTGGCATTGGGGAATCACCAAACTCCTGGTGCCCTCACCCTCAGCGTCTTTTGGCTCACTGTATAGAAGTCCTTCCTCACAGTACACTTTGAACAGTCCAGGGGGCTTGCCCTTAGCCTGCTCCTCCACCTGCTTCCACAGACCCAGAGAGTGGGACACTTTTTCTGGGCTGTGAAGAAGTCAGTCTGACTTGGGCCCCCAGCTGATGCAAAATCATCCAGCTTGGGCAGACCCTTCAGATCTGCGCCCACCTAGTCCTCCACCTCAGTTTCCTGAACTGTGCCAGGCAACTCTGAAGTCACTGAGTGCCCTGCTACCAAGTTAGGGTCCTCAGTGGCTACTAGCCTCTCTAGCACTACGAATATGCGACACAGTAGTGTATGGAACTGGAATAGGGGCTACCGGCCCTGCCGGTCCTTCCAACATGCCCTCTGGCTCTCAGAGTGTTCAATCTGATGCTCTATTTAGCCCTCGATCGTGTAGCCGCTGTGACTATTTTGGGATCAGGAAGATCATTATGCAACAGACATGGGACAGGGATGGACTCTTTCAATGGTACACTGTGCTGGGTCATTTCACCTCACCAGCTGAGCTCTACTATTGTCAACAGGCACCCACTCTTACCATCATAACCCACTTACGCACAAATAAGGGCCAGCAATATACTGACCTGACTGTACCCACTGCCGAGTGCCAGTGGTGACGCTAGCCACGGTGTCTCAGACTGCAAGAGTTTTGTGTCCATTGAAATACAAATATTCTAGATGTAGATGAGCATTCTTGGGAACTGGGGTCTCTTCTGGAGACCCGGTACTGTTCCCACTCAGTGTAACAATCCACATTTGGCCCCTCCCTGGCCTAGTGGGAAGTCCTTGTCTGAGAGGACCACACTAATGATGACCTCTTCCACGAGTGCAACATTCACTATGGCTTGCTTGGGTAAGCCCTTGCAAGCAAGATCCCCTTTCCTATGGCCCAGCTCCTCAGACACCAAACAACCTTTGGGTCCTGAGAGTGCAGGTGTCCATGTGTTAGGGGTGCCTACGCTCTTCTTTTGGGTGTGCACGGCTGAACTAGAGTTTTGGGGTTTCCCTTCATTCATTTGGGGACATGACTTTGAAGATGATTGGGTTGGACCTTTGTCCTTCCCATACTTGTTTACTTTTTTGTCTGCCAATTTCTCTTCTGGTTTGGTTGTGCTCGCCTGAGCCTTTTTCTGGACTTGAGTACTCCCAAACTTGTCTGCAGCCTTTGCAAGCTCACGAGGATCTGTGATAGTCTTGTTCCCAAGATGCTGGTGCAGGTCAATCTCACAATTTTATAACACATGCTCACACGCAATCAAATTGTACATCCCTTTAAATTTGTCAACTTTGTTACCAGTCACCCACACTCTCAGATATTTCAACGAGGTCTCTGATGCTCTTGAGATGCTGTTCTGCTGTTTTACAGAACTTCATAGGGACGGTTGCCTTCATGCTCTCATAAACAGTCTTTTCCTTAGGAGCTAACTGAAGAATTGCATCAGTCCCTGGTGTTGATAACCGACTCATCAGGGCTGCACCCGACAGTAGCTCATCCACCTACTGTAGCTGGAAAGATAGCTCAAGCACTTTAAACCAGTCAAGAATATCGTCCCCACTTCATAAGCATGTACTAAGTCTTTGGGGATGTGCCATCAGGGCTTATCCTGAGCACTCTGGTTTGAGCCACTACTGCTGCTTTCGCTAGTGGCAGATCTGTTGGCCTCCTTCTGTTCTTCAAGCGCCAGCTTGAGCAGCTCTATGGTGACCTAGTCTCAATGTTTCTGTTCCTCTGGCACTAGTCTCCTCTCCTCGAGCAGGAGCTTTCTATCCGCTACCTCATTAACAGCCGCAACAATTACTGAGCTACTTAGAGACTGTGCTGAGGCCTGGGACCTGCGGGATGCTGCACCAGCCCCTCTCCTCACTGACACTCTCGAGTGTTGAGAAACCACACTTGCCCCCCCCCCCGGCAGGATGATTGGCAAGAAACACTGCTCATAAGGATGTCCTCGTCATTTTACCCATCCGGAAGGTCTTGACTGTTTGGGTACACAGGGCCTAGCCCCTCCCCTGGGTTCTTCTCCCCAACCGCCCGTACTTCTACCCAAGCTTGGAGGCTGATCAGCAGGTCAGGTTTAATAACCTTAGCGCTGTGGGGAAGTCCCCTCTCTTGACATAAGACACACAGGACATCCTTGGTCATGACTTTCATAGTCTCCATGTCAAGCTCCATGAATATTACTGATACCTAGCAGTGACTAAACGTTGGGTGCAACAGTACTTTTATCGTAGGGTGACTAAGCTGTGCGCAAGGCTCCAACTGATCTGACCGCTTGCCACTGATGTGACGAATCAACTTCCAGGGCACCAGTGGTCCAGGGATAAATATCAGTTTCTAAACCACCAATCAGCCCCACACCTCTAGTACACCAGAAGGGATCCAAACAGATTGGAACACAGGTCAATTATAAACCTCCTTGTCCAATTTTGGTAACGTGGACGTAACGGCAGGCTTATCTCTGCAAGGTGGTGGATCGTGGGTAATTTACAACACAGCAAAAATACAATTATTACCCAATGATAAAAGTCAGGGTTGTATACAAATATCCACTTTAGGCAGTTCTAGCACATGACAAAATGCAACCCACCCTGTAAAGGAACACAGAGGACAGACAGTTTCACGAAGTAAAGGAAAGCACTCTGGATACTGACAGGAGGGTAGTTGGTAAAGCAATCAGTCTTAACTATTCAAGGTTATTTGGTTTCAGTACCAGGGGACAAAGGGTCGTAACTATCTCTAGGGGCCTTCAGAGAAGGACCAGGGGGGCAGATTCACAATGTACCTGCTGCTTAAGAAGTTATTTATGCTCAACAGTGTTGAGGTGGCTCCAAGACTCTTGGCAGCACCTAAGACAGAGTTCAAAATGGGAGACAGCTGTGGGTATCAGGTGGCAGGCAGTTCGGCAAGCGAGGCTGGATGAACGGCTGCAGGCTGGCCTACACAGTGACGAAAATGTCCTTAAATGATGGACGCTGGTTGATGCTTGTGCGGGACTCCTCCTAGCTTCTTCACAGGGCTTGTGTCGTCCTTTCAAGGCGGACGGCCCAGAGTTTAGGAGAGTGTTAGCAGGCAATGGCTTTGTCCTTATTTCAGGTACTCTCCGGCGCTTCCCATCTAGGAAGCTTGCTGGCAGAACCTAGCAGTTCCTGCTGTGTGCTGACTGTATACCGGTACTGGAGCTGCTGGATGGGTCTTCTGAGTCTGTTATCTCCCTCTGTTCCCTGGGAGATGATTAGGGGAGGGATCTTGCTGCCCTCTTGGAACTCCTGGTCTTCCTCTACTGGCAGAAGAGGTAAGGTATACTGTACCTTCAGCCAAGGTCCAAATGAGTCCTTCTTTTTACTCCTTTCAGAGTCGTCAGTTGATCTGCTAAGTAAGGGGTTCAGCACTCTTTTAAAGCCAAATGGGCCTCAGTGATTGGTGCAGGCTGAGTCTACCTTCATGAACCAATCCTGGGACCCCACCAACAATCTTATGTTATGCATGAGGTCAGGACCAGCGTGCTCTGCAACTGGAAAGTTAAGGCGTGACAACATATACCTAAGTCCGACTCATCTTCCTGTCTGTTGTAGATCAAAGTGTATCTCTGGTTAACTGACCACTTTGAGACTCTTGATTAAAGCGCAGGTTTCCCTTGAAGTTTGTGATGAGAGCAGACTTTGTGTCTCCCTCAATTCACATACTTCTCCCTCTGAAAGGGGTTCACTCTGCAGGGGTTTGCCTATGGTAAATAATGGGTCCAGACATACATTTAAATGCCTTGCATACAAAAGGGTGGGATCTAGCTTCAAGTTGACAAATTTCATACCAAAGGGTTGTTAGCCCTGCCCTGCTGTTGTGTGTTCGGCAACCAAGCCCTTCCATAAGGCTTGCCCCAATTATCTCTCGTTAGTATGCACTGCCACCAGCTGAACTAAACAATAGGAAAGCAGATCTATTGAGCCTTTGATATTTTAATTAGGCTGCCCATGGCCAGGGAAGGTGTGCCTGTCCCCTTCTTGAGATGATGTGATGTACCCGTGGCTGTCACATTCCATCTGAACATGACAGGGGAGGACAGCACCTCTAGTCTGTGTCCTCCCAGAGCACACATGACTATGCATTTTGTGCAGTGAGTAGAGAAAATGTGCGGAATGGCTTCACACATTTTCGGAGGTTGATCTCCCATCACTCATTTTCATTATCAAAAAATCAAAAAGCCCAGGCGAGCACACACTCCCTGTGCAGATGGTCGAATTCCATGCAGGCACAAAAATGGAAACAAAGGCACCTACAAACCTAGACTGGCTGCATAAGGTATGGAACATTATTTCACTGAAGTGAGCAAACAACCTAGTCCAAAGGGACCAAGCTTTGTTTAAGCAGAACTGGGAGGATATCTTGCGATCTTTACAAAGCGATTACATGTTGCAATGGTGCGCACATAGGATACAGATTCTAGACATTATGGGCCTCATCACAAGTTGGCCAGTATCATGTCTGGGATACCACCCTACTTTATTTGTGTTAGCACCCAACCATCCGGCGGTATTACCGCCGGATCACGGGTTGGGCGCTAACTTTTACTCCCTATTCCCCACTGAGTCCACTGGACCCAATGGGGGTTTTTCAATGCAATAACTGTGAGGTAATCCCGCCGGCTGTAATTGCACCAAAAATGGGATTTTTTCTTGTGTGTTTACCCCCAGCTCTAAGATGGGGGTAAACACGCCAGACTCGAGAAAGGACAGACCCTTAAATGTGGTGGTAACAGCGTTACAGTCACATTTAAGGGCTACCGCCCAACTCGAGATCATGCCGTATGTGACTAGATTGAGAATATTGAATGCAAATAACTAAATTGCGCAGATCCTCTGGCAGGGACAGGAGGATTGGGGGTGAGGTTTTGTGTTTGTTTTGAAAACTAATAAAAATTTAAATTAAAAACAAGAAGAATGGGTTACCACAGGGAGGTGGGCAAATGGGATTGGAGTGTATGAATCTACTCTTCAATGAGGTCTTGTCAGTAAATACCTGGTCCATGATACAAAACATTGTTCTACAGGGTTGGGAAATGCCCAGTTTGCTGCGCTGCTAGTTGGTAATATGTGAGTTATGCATGACTTGTGTTAGAGACTGATTTGGTGTGTTTTCCTCACATACCTCTTAATTATGGCAAATACACAACTGGAAAGCCTTTCTGGGTGCCTCATTAAGCAATCAAAGGAGTCAAATAGCTTATTTATATTTTTATATTATAAATAGCTTAAGGGATGCTGGTGACTTTTCGTAAGAGCATGGAAAACAATTAACACGTATCTGTAAGGGCATTGTAGCTATTTGCTTCTTTCAACATACTTCAAATAGTTGATTTGAAATTGAAATAGAAAAATGGTCAAATTTTTAACACACATGTTCTGCAAACATTTAGCACATACAGGAAATATGTTGATGAGAAAGTTCAGCAACACACAATATGGCAGAAGTATTTGGCATATTCTGCCGTACATTATTCCCAGTATAAGTAGTGGGGTAAAAGCACAAAAAGATTCAAATAAAGTGCATATATTCAACCATGTGTTGCATAAGCCTTGTAGAGGAAGAGCCAAGTGCCTCCACTGAAAGTCCCGCCCCCATTTGCCTATATGTTGGAAACCAGAAATTGCGACATGAGGAACGCCAGTGATGGTACCTATACCGCGAAGAGTCCTAGAAACAAGGTATCCATTGACAAAACCCTATATGATGTATCCAAAATGACAATCTTCTGAAGGAAGTTCCGGAAGAATTGTGGAGATGAATGAAAGAAAAGACTGGTGACGTCACATGAAGCAGAAATGACGCACCCTGAAGAGATGCCAATGAAGAAGGTGTATAGACCATATAGAATCTGATGGCGAAGTAAAGAATTTTGCAACATTTCATGAGTAAAATGAAGATTGTACCTGACGTGAGAAAAGCACTGAAGAAAATGCAAAGTAAGCAAAAGGCTGGCTATACGTAGTGAATAGACTGCAGGCTGTGCCGCAAATATATATATATATATATATAAGTGTGTATAGAATCTGGATGTTCCACAAACCATTTTAGCAAACTAGGACCCCATGAACAAAAGTGTGGTGAAGTACAATAAAACAGCTGACGGCAAAGGAAGATTCGAGAAGGGGTGTCAAGAGTTTGGGCCGACAAGAACCTGCTTATCTATTGGAGAAGATACAATGAATATGAGAAAGCGAGCCGAGCTCTTGTTGAGTTGTAATGCAAAAACACTAGAAGTGCCATGTTTTATTCATTTAATAGTATTAAATACAATGAAGGAGCTCAAAACACAGTCTTCTATCAATTGGTCAAGTTGGAAATAGACTTAGGGTGAGCTACACTGAGACCAGAAGATAAGACAATGCTCACTCTCCCCTTTATTCTCAGGCACAGTGATCCTTTGCAAGGCCGAGTTTAAAAGACTAATTGAATGGCAGACAGCAGGAGTGATGGTGGATGTTGGGCTAATTGGGTGGGGAGGAATGGTCAAGTCCAACCCTCCAGCACCTGGGGTACCATCTTGCATGCTGCTAGCAAATGGAATATTATAGAAGGGTACAAGCGTGCCAACCAATCATAGAGGGCCACGTAGCAGAGAGCCCTATAGCTTGAAAGCCAATGAAATGTGTATTTTCATGACATGGAAGATGACTTGCACTAGGGGTGGGTTTAGCTGTCTGTTAGGGATAATTCTCTGTTTAGGCTGAATTTCCTAACCTAGTGAGTCCCCAAGCAGCTTTGCTGGATTTCTGGAGTTTGTTTTTTTCCATCCTGCCAAGAGTGAGACTCTTTTCTCCCACTCTTGGACATGAATGTGGTTGATTCCTGTGAATGTCAATGTGTTCTATGGGCTATGGGGTCTTTTACTCCATAGGGTCTCATGTGTTTTTGCTATGTGTGTTACACCGCACCCTCTGTGCCGTAACACTGGGGCATCCTAGAGGATCCCCACCATAGACTCCATACCCTGGGACTGACTACTGTCTCCCAGGGCATGTAAAGTCACCATTGGCTTTACTAGACCTAAATTTACTAACAGAACTAGTACAAACCATCCTATTGTGGACGTACTAGTAGGGGTAATTCGATTACCCCTGGGTCTGTTATTCGAGGGGGCACTGTCCCATCCCCCCTCGTCGAGTTTTGGCTGGTGGCAGTGGAAACTACTTGTTATATTCAACCCCGAATATAACTCTATGGGATTCTTCCCATTGTTGGAGGCTAATACTTTTCCCCGTTACTCTCTAACATACCGCCGGTTTATTTGTCTTAAATAAATCTACCGGTCGGTATTTTCTGCCAGAACTCGGTTTTTAAAATGGCATCTGTGTTCACCTCTGTAACTCCGAACCAAAGGTTGAGCCCTTTGTTCCACTTTTGGCGAGTTTCTACACAGAAGCCCTCCAAAGTGGTGCCATTCTGTCTGGGTACCACAGGGGGTGTGGGAGGGGGTTTAGGCACAATGGACTGAGTTGCCTTGCCAACTCAAGTCGCACTCTGGTGTGATTGGCCCAAGTGGTGAGCCACCCCGCTCACCACTTAGCGTGTTTTGATTGACAGCTAGGCTGAATGAATGGGGGTTTGCTGCATAAAAACAGGACTTTTGGGACTGGATCTTCAGAAGTCGCCACAGGACCTAAGAATCCAACAAGGGTAAAGCTGAGCCGACCTGCAACGACGACACCTCCGGTGGAGCCCTGCTAAACCGACTCACCACTTCCCAACGACAGAGGAGATCTCCCGGCTGGAGAGTCTTCTTCCCCTGACTGGTGGGAACAACCAGTCCCTTTGCTTTTTCTTCGCTTCCAGGGCATAGTGTTCGAATTGCCCGTGCTGAGCACCCCAGCAACCGAATAGCCACTAGCCCATACCACGACCAAAAGGTGGTGCCTTGTGACGGAGCACTCCGCGGCTGGTCTCTTCCCTGGTGGTGAAACGATCTTCAACTCTCCTTCGACGACGAGAACATCTCATCTCTTGGCAAAGCCCCGACTTGCATCCACCACCAGGAACAACTGCCCCCGCCGGAGCTGTCTCTCCACATACAAGGTACCGTGTCCGCCTGGCGTCCCTGGTGACGGTTAGCGTGAGGTGTCTTAATCCTTGCCTCTCCATCGGGTCGCCTCCAGACCTTCTTAACTTTTTGTTCTAAACTGGTCCAACCTTTCTGTGACAATTTGCTTCAAAGACTCGAAGTGCATTTCCACTGTGATACTTTTTGGGACATATCGCCTTGCCTCTCTCCGAGTGGGCCTGGCCTCTGAACTTTGTGATCCACAGTAGACCCTGCCTTACTTGCCTTGCATTTGCTTCGTAAAAGAGTTGGTACCGAGTTGGTTTCATACCCTGCCTTTTCTCTCCCGTTCTAACGAATATTAGAGTTCCATCTAGGTTAAAGCATTCACCTCTGTCTGCAAATAAGTGGTGCCGGTGAACCTAGACTTGTCGAAATATTGTTAGAGGAGTGAGATACTTATAGTAATTGTAATTGAAGTTGTTTGCCGTATTAGTGCCAGTGTGTTTTTATAAATAAGTAACTATATATCTTTACACCCAAGCTCTGTTCCGTGTCTGCTTGTTCTACTGTGTAAATTGCCCTATTTTGTATACTCCACATACTGCCTAACTCTTCTTGAGAGAAGTCTGACTGCTCAGCCACAGCTACCAAGTGAATCTGTGTGGTACAGACTGCTACCAAGTGGGTTTACTGCCAAACACCTGTAGGCCTAAATCTTTTGCAGTGGTCCCAGAGGGAAATGCACAGGTTTCCGCTTAACACTGTCCACCTGACCTTAGAGACCCAATCACAATCCCATACCCCTTAGAAAGTATACTTAGATGTCCTCTTTAAGCCGATCACAAACCCCCATAGGTTTTGCTTATTTTGCCACATAGTATGACTTCAGTGATGATGAGGTTTTGCTATAAAAGAATGCTTTTTTATTAAATGTATTGAGAGATTACTTGTGTGGCGTCTGTTGATGTCTGTTGTACTCCATGTTTTAAACAATTGCAATTAAAACAGCTGTGCTTTGCCAACTTCCTGAATCGGTCTGATTATTGATGTTAGAGTAAGATCTGCATCCCCATCTATCACAGATACTGTTGCCTCGTCTTAAATGGCCTATGGGTTCAGTCCTATTTTAACTTATTCAAGACAAACAATAATTCTAGAAGCACACGTATTCAGCCATAAGTTAAAATAAGACTTATACAACACATAAAGGAGTGCCGCCATGATAGCACAGGTGCACAGATGTGGGCTACTTGTGCCAGGTCTTTCAACATGTGCAGTGTGGTGTGCATCTTTTGTTGCTATGGCAACACAGCTGGGATGTCGCAGCCTCATTCTGAAGTGGTTTCCCATATTACAAGCTGCACAGAGGCACTCAGGTAGACCTGTCCTGGCTTTTCCATTTACCCTTGTTCAGCAGTCTGCTTTTTTTGTGCTCTGTCCCCTCGTTGACTTGCTCCTCCAGTTCCCTTCCTGTCTTGGCTCCTTTCTTGGCTCCATCCCCCACATACTGTGGTTCGCCCTTCTACCTGTTGCACTATATATAAAGGGATGTTATGCTTACAAGTAAAACCGAAAATCCTCAGAAATTCACCAGTTATGGTAAGCTAAGCAACCATAACTCGCGCCACCACCGTGCACTGCTAATACTAGCACCCAGGACATCAAAGATGACATCACAAATCTAATTGATGACATCACTGATGATATCACATGTGAAATTCATTTTGAAGAAAAGTCCCTACCACGGGTTGTGTTTATAATTTTGGTAACAAGCTGTCAGGGGTGATTGTGAGACCTATCATGAACTAGTAAATCTATTAAAGAATGTACTCATCTAAACAACATTGTATTGGAGGTTGTTCTTTTCTTAGCACGTAGTAGGCTGTCTTCCTCCACCTCATCTTCCTCAACCAATATGGTAACCACACAGCCTACCTCTGAGGGACACAACATCCCACCAGCTACCTTCCAAGCAATAAAAGAGGCTGTTGATCCATATCTTTCGAAGACAACAGTCCTCTGCATATACTGCAACACACCACTCTGCAGGGAGAAGTAATTTTGAAGTGCTTTTGAGACTGTAATTAAGGAGCATGAGAAACATTGTCCCCTACCTTAGAAGAAACACACGTGCAACATCTTCCCCAGTCCACCTCCCCCTCCATATTAGTGCTTGGTGCCTCTTCCCTCATTTCCCTCCCCATCTTACGTTCTAACCTCTCCTGCAAAAATAAATACATCAAAAAACAACAAAAGGAGGTTCTCTTTTTACAAACCACCTTTCACAGTTCAAAAATAGAACAAAAAAAATGTTATAGGCTCCATCTACTTTACCTTTCTCAGTAAAGCACGTAGACTCAGTAAGATTTTCCAACATTTCCATTAGCATTTTCTGTTATGCTAATTGAATAATGTGGGAGATAATGGCCTGGCAGCCCAAGTTATCGGCCCAAGCGAAGCAAGGGCAGAAAACGAGGTTTCCGGACCATTATCCCCCATTCCAGCCCCTGCAATGGGGGATGAAATCCATTAGCACCCTGAGTTCCCAAAGAGGGAACCCGGGATGCTAAAAAATGATTTTTCTTCTTACACCGGGACGCTTCAGGCGTCGCGCTGTAGAAAGGAAAATCCTTTTCTAAGACTGCCACCATGGAAAGGGAAGGCGGGACTCTGTACAGAGCCCCTCTTCCCTTTCCATGGCAGCCTGCAGAAGGCGAAGAGAGAACACTATGACCATATCACCACAAGCAAATTCTTTTCCCTTTCAAACCTATCCCACTTTTGAATAACTTTACCACATAGCCGGTCCCAGGTGGACATGGCCACTTTAACCCCATTTGTTGAGCCTCGTGGTCATGGCCAGTAGCCATGTGTCAAGACCTTATGCCATAACCCATACAATTTGGCCACTGCCCATGGCCACAAGCTGTACCTCACTCACCAAAGATATATCACTATTTTTTGTAACTACTTTATGACACTTGTCAAAAAATAAAACACAGGCACATTTGCAAAACCATGCTTTAAGATCCTTGACAATGCTCCTTACATGAGTTTGCTGGAAATCTGTCCATGTTTTATTTTTTCAAAAGTGTCAAAATGTATGAACATACAATAGTCATATAACTTAGCCGCCACTTGACAAAATCCATTCAGACTTTACACAAACATTCAAAGTTGGGTCTATAATCTTTCTGAAAATCTTTGTCCACATTCGTCAAATGGCAACAAAGTTATGAGCCATCTAAAAATGTTGAGACCCAACTCTAATTTAGCCCCCTCTTCACAAAATTCCACCAAACTTTACAAATACATGTATATGTAGATCTAAAATCTTTTGCAAACTTTTGTATGGATTTGTCAAATGGCACCACCTTTATAAGACTTTACAATATTTTGGGCTCTCCTCCCTCTAATTTTGTTCCCTTCTGACAAACAGCGCCACACTTTCTAAAATCATTCAGAATCAGGTCTAGAATAAAATTCCAAAATTTCATGCAGTTTCATTGAGTGGCGCCAACATTATAAGCCATCCAAAAATTGCTTTTCACCAACCTATTAATGCAGAAATAGGCATAGATGTCCCTGAACATCTCAGATGTTCACAAACATCACTGGACTGCCCCAGGCATACAGACTGTTTTTGGACATTGGAGTTGTAGCCCTTTTCCCCTTTTAAGAAAGTCAAATCTGGGTGTGTTGTATTGTTCTGTGCTCAAAAAGAATAGCCTTGTTTCCACTTCTAGGAAAGTTGAATCTGGGTGTGTTGTATTGTGCTGTGCTCAAAAACGTGCCTTTTTTCTTCCTTCTGGGAAAGTCAAATCTGGGTGTTTTCACATTCCGGTAACTGTGGCATTGTTATTGTTGCTGGTACTCTCTAGGCTCCCACCTAGATCCCCCTCCCACGCAAGGCGTGCCATTCATTGTTGTGAGTTCCTTGTTCCCCTCCTGTGTCTTCCTTTGTTGTGACCTCGCTCCCCCTCCTTTTCCCCCTGTGCATTCTGAGTTGTGTGCCACTGGGCTGTGCATCTCTCTCTTCTCTCACCCCCTTCTCCTCCAACTACATCCTTCGCACCCCTATGGTGGTCTCTGTTCCTCCCATCTTCTCTAACTGCTACTCTCTTACTCTATCCCTCTCACTAAGTCTGGAAGGAAGAAGTTCAAGAGGGGCATCCTGGTCTCAAATCCAGGCCTCCCTTTTGCTGATACCTACACCAGTGCTTCCTCCAGACAAACACTGACTGACATCCTCTTTGTCATCCCTCTCCAGACCTATGGACCCTTCATATGGTCTCTGTTCTCTCTCCTTTATCCTCCTCTCGCATTAATGGTGGCACTATGTGGGAGGTCCTATTGGCCCCCTTTCACTCCTCCAAGACCATCGCGCCTTGAAACACTTGTGTATGTGCGTGCTATAAATGAAATATCATATCATGTCATTAATGTCTATCTGAACGGCACTATCTTGGTTCAGGGCCCTCAGCCCAATCTCCTCCTTTTTGATAGGTGTTTCCCGCATCTTATCAACTTCCTCCCTTCTCCTGCTAATCCTCCCGCCACCTCTCTGGCATCCTCATCTTCCTCCTGTGCCCACCCTTGGGCACCTCTACCACCTCTGCAGGGTGTACCTCAAGCTTGTACCCCTGCACGCAAGTCTTTCAAATGTGGCAACCTGCTCCATGTCGCTACTCTCAACTCTCATTCTTCCTTCAAACACTTCTCTGACATCTGTAACCACCTCGAAGAAATTCAGCTAGATGTCCTTGCGCTCACAGAGACATGGTTTACAGCTAGTGCTGTCACATGTTTTGACACTCTCATCCCTGTGGGCTACAAGATCCTCTCTGAACCCAGAACCAACTGGCCTGGAGGTGGAGTAGCCCTGATATTTCCTCATTGGGTCCCAGCCTCTGTCATCCCTATGCAGGCCTACTCTTTTGAATTCCTGGTCTGCAGGCTCTCTATCTCTCTCTAACTGTGGCCACCATCTACAGGCCCCCTGGCCAGGATGCCCTCTTCCTCTCTGAATGGGCCAGCCTCTCCTCTTCTCTCCTTGCCTCTACTTCTCAACTTACTTTTCCTCCTCAGAGATCTCAACATCCACATGGATGCTTCTAATCCCTCCTCTGGGATTTTCTGCAATGTCTGCAACACGCTCTCTCTTTCTGGTCTGCCCTCTGGCCGGACACACTCTGCTGGACATACTTTGGATGTTCTCATCACCTCAGACATCCCCCTCTCTAACCCTCTCACCACTCCTCTCTCTTGGACTGAGCAATTTTAACTCTCCTCTCATCTGAAACTCTCTATCCCTCAGGCAAAGCCCCCCCAAGCACTGACACCTACCTTCTTGGTCAATCGGCTCATGAAGCGTGTGTCAGTGGATGCCTTTGCCTCTACTTTTTCTCTTCCTCCTACTCCTGTGGCTGACTCACACTCTGATGCAGCCCATACTAATCTTCATTGTTCTATTTCCAACACCCTGGACATCCTTGCCACTGTCATGAGAATCTGGCTGAAGCCTACCTCCAAGTGCAACTCTTGGTATGATTCCGACCTAGCCGTCCTGAAATGCAAGTGCAGGGTGGCTGAGAGGAAGTGGAGGACTTCAGGCGCATCCACTGACAAACCTTCAAAGGCAATACAGATTATCTGTCCTGTCCAAGAAGAGAGCATACATTCAAGCCCGCGTCTCAGCAGCCTCTCACAACATGGCCAAACTCTTTAAAATCTGCAAGGAACTGGCCAATCCTGGAGCAGTCTCTACCTCTACTGCTCTCTCCCTGTCCCTCTGTATGGCTCTGGCCTCTCACTTCTCTGCTAAAACTCAAGACATCCTGTCCTCTATCTCTTCTTCCTCTCCCTCTTTCTCTCTCACCCTCCCTTCGGCCATCTCTCCATCTCCTCCTCCACCTTTCTACTCTTTCTCTTCGACAACACCTGACAAGGTTTCTAGACAAGTCTGATCTGTGAAAGTTTAATCGGAGCAGATGCTCCCCTGCTCCTCTAGACCCATCAAGAACGATATTGACACCCTCGCTCCAGCTTTGGACGATTTCTGAAATCACTCTTTCAGCACTCTTTCCCCTCTCCCCTTAAGCACTCACTTGTGCACCCCGCTCAAGAAGCTGTCTGCCGATCCTACCTGCTGACAAACTATCGCCCAATCTCCATCAAACCTTTCCTGGGAAAACTCTTGGAAAAGCTGGCCATCTCCCAGTTTGGTCTCCACACTGAATCTGTCGGTTGTCTCTGTGACCATCAGTCTGGCTTCAGAGCTGCCAGAAGCATGGAAACTGCTCTCCTGAACACCTCTGCTGAACACGTTACCATGGAAACTGCTCTCCTGAACTGAAGATCTGATCTCTGCCCTTGATTCCAGCATTTCTTCTGTCCTCATCCTCCTTGATCTTTCCTCTGCTTTCAATACGGTCAACCACGCCATCCTAATCAATCAGCTCTTTGAGAAACTGGGCATCACGGATCAGGCCCTGGAGTGGCTGACATCCTTCCTCTGGACTGCCCCTCCAACATGGTCCATTTCTCTCTACCACCTCTCTCTCTACCTAATGCATTCCCCAGAGCTCTATCCTCTCACTCTGGTTTTTCAACCTCTACTTGGCCCATTTGGCCCACCTCCTCTCTACCTTCTCCTCTAACTTTCAGTGTTATGCGGATGACACTCAGCTTTCCTTCAGGCTCCCCTCAGCCTCGTCTCCTCTCTCGCTCATTCCTGACTGTCTATCCGTGATTCAGGATTTGTGCACCTCCAACAATCTCTGCCTTAATGCCTGTAAAACGGAGATCCTTCTCATTTGGACCCCTGCCCCTGCTTTCCCTCTCTCACTTTGGCCACACGCATTGGGCCCGCTTCCTTCGCCTTCCTGCGAGGCAAAATACCTTGGTGTCATCTTCGACTCCACTCTAACTTTCTCTCCCCACACCTCAAACATCACCAAGAAGTCCCACTATCAGCTGTACCTCTTCAAAGGGACTATTCCCTTTCTCACTTTCCCCCAGAAGCTCAGACTCTCCAGAGCCCGGGTTCTCTCTAGGCTGGACTACTACAACAGCCTCTTTCTCAACCTGCATTCCTTACTATCTGCCCTCTGCAACTAATCCAGATCAGGACTGCAATACTTATCCTTGGCCTCAAGCCCAGGGACCATATCTCTCCAGTCCTGAAATCTCTCCACTGGCTCTCGTGGCTGTAAGAATCAAGTTCAAGACCCTTTGCATTGTCCACAAGACTTTCTGGTGCCAGGGCCCATACTACATCCAATGCTCTCTTCGAAAATATCTTCCTTCTCATGCCCTTCACTCAGCTACCTCCAACTCTCTAAGGATTAGACGCGTCTCCAGGCAGAGAGTGGGGTTAGATCTCTCTCTTCTGCAGGTGCCTCTCTCTGGAATGTCCTCCTTGCCCTTCTCAAACTTGAGCCAGACTACCTGAAGTTCCGGAAGAAGTTCAAAATGTTCCTCTTCTCCTCTGCTTTCTCTTTCTCCCTCTCCTGCTGACCTACCTTACCTACCTGTCTGCAGTACCGACTAGTTGCTTGGCTACCTTCAGAGTCGCACTGGCTTCCAGGCTTGTTCTTGATGAGTCACCCTTGCACTGCCTCTGGGCCTACCATCCACTTAGGGGCTGTAACTGCAATCCTAAAGTCCCTTGTTCTCCTTGCACTACCCAGAGCCCCAATGCCCTGGCTGCATTCACTCAGAACATTGCTGCCCTTTTTTCCCTCCCCTCTCCCTTGCACTACCCCACCTCCCTTTCTCCTTGCACGTCTCTTTCTCGCACTTGCACGATCTGAATGACACAAGGCCAAGTAAGATTGTTTGTCTTGTCCTCCCTCTTTCTTCCCTCCCTTGTCTTGTTGCGTCATGAAAAACTTGTGTACAAGCGTGTTATAAATGACTTATCATATATCATACAATATTATAAACGTATTGACATTAGGATGAGTGGTGTGAAAAAGAAATGCTCACCAACCCCAATGTCCATTATGTACTTTTTGATTTAAACCCTTCATCACAGACATATGTTCCCTATTTAAATATCCATGATCATTCTCACCAAAATGCTGTTTGATTTTTTTGCAAAGCATGCTAAAATGCTCACTTGCCATATTCGTCCCTTCCACTTAATTAAAAGGGGATTATGAAACAGTATGATAGGGATGTACCAGACTGCCCATCCATTGGATGATAATCTTCTATCTGAAAATAACGTATATGGTTAGTCTCTCCCCGTAAGAATGGCCATGGTGGCTTTTGAAGATGCATACCAGATGATGCGACTCCCGCTCTCTTATAAATAGACAAAGACATAGAGTGAGGTAGAAAGAGACAGAAAGAGAGTGAAGAAAGACAGCGAGAGAGAGAAAAAAAGAGAGAAGGAAACAGAGATAAAGGGAGAGTGAGCACTAGATTGTTGTATGGACACAGGGTAGAGTTAGTATTTACCTATTTCAAGTGACTAAAGGTGGATGATGTTTCGTATCTGTAGTATTAGATGTTACTATAATTAATCAACTCAGTGGCAGTCTGTTCAATTGGTGTCAACTTTAACTCAGGAACAAAAGAACAGGAGAGCTCTTGAGGTGCCCAATGACAAATGCGAGTAGCTGATCCAGTCCTGTTTTTTTTATCTTCAACATACACATATATATTTGGATATATTTAGCATTTTAAGAGCTATTCCTGGGAATATTGGCCTGGAACAGGGTTGGTGGTATTGTAATGTCCCTAAAGGTTAGTTTGTGAAATAAGATTTCCTGCTGTACATATTTCAACCCTTGTTCTCTGGTCTTGCTACCTAAAGGCCATGCTGCAGCACCAAGTGTGTAATCACAGTGTACCAGTAAAGGTTATAAAGTCTGTTGTCTGCAATCTATTGATTATGGGCAAAAAAGACCACATTCATTTCCTGCAGACCACCAAGGCTAAGTCCCACCCAGCAAAGCACATGAGAGGGAAGTCACAGGAACCAAGTGCAGGGACGTGTGTGCGTATGTGTGTTGGGGTGTGTGTGTATTGTATTGTATTGTTTTGTATTCGTTATTTATATAGCACCCTCTCTCCATTAGTATAGCCTCAATGTGCTTTGTGATTGGTACACCCTTGGTAACCGTAGTCCATGTGTAGGAGGTTGTAAGAGTTTAAATTAAAAGTTGCTTGTGTGCAATTTTGTCAGGTTAGGAATTCGGGGGGCTCCAGTAAGCAGTCCAGAGGTCAGGCATGTGGGTTGGCACTGTTGGTGGTTTAGGATAAAGTGCTAGTGCAGAATGTGTGACCACCTAGATTGATTTTTTTTTTCATTGGTTGTCGCTGTATACTAATGGCAGAGGTGTTGAGGTACAACAGGGGTTTCAGTGTGGACGCCTATGTGTGTTGCTAGACTGGGATAGCATAGCCATAGATGCATTTTAGAGTGCATGGATGGGTGGCCGTGCCTGTGTCCACAGACATGGTGTAAGGTATACGTACCGCATGCTTGGATGGAGGTTGACTGCAGTGTTCCTTTTTCTTGGTCCAATGCGATGGGCTGGTCTCACTATTCACAGGGCCTCATTAGGAGGCTGGCAGTAATACAGGCATCCCAGACGGACACTAGGGAGTATTCTGTTCCTGTGAGCGGTCTGAAGCCAGATTGTGCATGGGTCCAGTAGGTTGTTGGCTTCAGTCAAAAGGCCAAGCTGTTGTATTCTGTGCCATCCATGAGTTTGGCCATGCAGCAAATGTTGGGGATTAGCTGATAGTTCTCGGGGAGGAGTGTGTTGAGTGTAGGTATTTTCAGTAGGGGTTTGATTAAGGAGGTTTTTAGGGTTTCCAGTAAGGTTCCTGATGTTAGGGAGTGGTTGAGGATTGAGCGTAAGGCACTGCCTGCACAGGTTGAGGCTCGGATGTTTTTGAGGAGGGTGGACGGGCAGGGGTACTCTGGGGAGCATGATGGTCAGCTTTGTGCTAGGAGTGAGAGGAACTCTTGGTGTGAAATGGGAGAGAAAGAGGTGAAGGTTTATATCAAAGGTGGGTTTCGATGTGAGTTGGTCTGTGGGTGGGTAGGGGGGCATGAGATCCAATTTAGAGATGATGGTGGCGTGTGTCAATAGCGACATTGTAGAAGTGTTCTGATATGGTGGGTATGGGTGTGAATGTGTTTTTTTATTGTGTCTTTGGGGAGTTGGGAGTGCAATGGTTGTGTCAGGGTGGTACGGGGAAGGGAAGCTAAAGGAGGATTTTGAGAGTGACACTATGGATAAGAAATTCCTTCCTGCACAGAAAAAGGTGGTGACAAGGGGGAAGGAGGGAGGTGGCTACAATGGGGTTTCATGGATCAAACTCCCTTGATATCAGCATTTCCTTCCCATTGAAGGATTCTCCAAATCAGCCTAAAAAACGTATTGGGATGCATCCTTCAACGGTTGGGTTTTAGACATAGAACGTAAGAAAATAAGATGTGCTTACATTGCTTTTGGAGATGTGCATATATGGATGCACCTGGCATACGATGGCAATGTTTGGACATGTGAGGCTGTCCCTGGGGGGATCAATGTAGCTGGGTGTATGAGGCTGAAAGTTCCAGCTAGTAAAGCCAGACATAAAGGATTTCTCAATGCTTGGTCTTCCTTTATTTTCACTGACATCTCGCTGAAAAAAACATACTCCCCAGGAATTTGAATTTCAAACAATGAAAAAATAATTCTCTACTGACTACACACATCTGAACTTGATGTGTGGTTTATGAATAAAACAAACTGAACAATTCCTGCCATGTTCGAGGTACAGTTGGTTTCCTCAAGTTCTTAAAATCTTGCTTTATGTATGGGATGAAAATTCTGCATTGTCATCTCTTCCTTAAAGTTTTGGTCCCAATATGGCAGTGATGCTGGCTGTACACAAGCTTTTGTGACGATGTTTCTCTTTTCAGTACTGGGCCACTACTTACTATTGAGTGGCACTTGAGCAGCTGTGCCTGCATTACCTGAACAAAGGAGCAGTCAGAAAGAGTGTGACAAAGTGATCCATTCAAGGACAAAGGCAGTCACACGGCCGGCATTCTGTGTGATGGCGACAATATCATTTCTAATCTACAGCTGTCTTGGTCCCTGCAATGCATTTGATAACAAAGTTCCATGCTGCTTTTCACCAATCAATTGGGGGACTCAGATCTATAGCTTGCAGTCTTTAATGCCCCCTCTGCTATCACTTTATTGTATTTTTTTTGTGTGTGTGGATAATTCACACAGAGGGTCATACCATCATAAGGACCCATTACTGTACAGTAGGTACAGTATTTACATGTAATCAGTATGCTTACTGCTGTGTTGCAACCAGTATTCCGTAGGGAAGGCTTAGTGACCTTAAAAGAGTGGAGATGCTGGCTGCATACTGTATAGTCTGAATCTATGGATGATGCTAACCTTACAGACTGCGCTCATTCATACATATGCCACAACAGTGTTGTATTAATTAATAGGGTTTTAGAGTTTAGAGAGTGAGTAAATAAATGTGAGAGATACCTTGTGAGCGTATAAAGTAAGGTTCCTGTATTTTTAAATCCAGCAATAGACAAAAGTATTATTTGCATACATTATTGTCTCGAAAAGAAAAGAAAAGATCTGTCCTTTGACAAACAATTAGTCATACATGGAGAGACTTTTGTCACACTTGGTTATTTGCACATATACTAAATATACATTTAGAAAAGAAACTTGGTCACGCCAACACATGTTTCAACCTAACTAGGCCGTCTTCAGGGCGTAAAGCTACTAATAATTGGTGCAATAAACATATTCAGTGGACAATCCTAGTGTGCACAGAAAGTCTGGGAAGGGAACAGACACAGCAGGGAGGGGTGGGAAAAAATGCAGGAGAAAAACGTGTTTGGGTAAACGGAAACAAAAAAAATAGAAAATGGATATTAGTAGAAAGGTAAACTTAAACATATAAATTTACATTTCAATCATTAATTGTGATTTTAGGAATTTATATAGCTCTGATTATCCCACTGGAAATCTAGTAGGGTGTACTTAGATATGAAATACAAAGTTAGTTAACAGTTTCCAACGTTTTTGTATCTGCTATCCGAATATTGGTAAGAAAGCAAAGGGAATAGTTAGCCTGTATCCACCAAGAACTACGTGAACAAGTTTCCGTGACTATAAGATCCTAGGGTTCACGCTTAATGCGCCCGTGTTTCAAAAGATTGAATAATGGTATATTACCTTATGTGTAAATCCTCCTAGCGTCCTTGAAACATATGCTCTCTTCTGACGAAGATGTATAAGGCTCATGGGCCATGTAAAGTAAGTATTTACTAGTGATCAGTTTCCTAACGGGACAAGAAAATGTGAGCCTCAATGATAAGAAGCCTGTAGAGCTAAATTGCACTCTAGTACTGGAGATATAGAGTGTTAGAAATTTGGACGAGATGACACATCACCTGTGTTTAAATTAACATTGGGTGTTACCTGAAAGGTCAATGTTGCGTTTGCAAGTAATTACGGTTCACCAACATTGGTATCCGTTAAACATTCATGCTGTATTCTGAAAAAGGTAAAGGGTATTTATATGTAAAAATATGCGCATTTAGTTGGCTTTACCGATTTGATGCATTTACTAATGTTAATTGCAGGCGTTGGGAGCTTACCGGCTAGGTTGCAATACTGCGACTGTTGTCTGCGCCGTCGGGCAGTGACTGCAGCATCGGCACGAGCTTGCCGTTGCTATGGTGCCATGGTGTGTGATTCCGGTCACGTGATGCGTCACGTGACCCGGATACAAATTATAGACGCATTCATATTGTTAGAATTATATACAAAAAATGTTTGCTTTGGGTCAAATTAGGGCAATATGCGAATAGGTGGTTAGTCAGACATTAAACATACAGTGTCTCTGATACCATAATTGAGACAGTGTTCGTCCTCTACCAATCCAGAGGACCCATCTGGTCATGTGATTGATCACATGTCCGCAGTTGCTAGGCAACTATATCTAAACAGGAAGAGTTCACTGGTGTTCGTATTATATTGTACGGGCATGTTTACATGAGTTTCTGCTGGATACAGGCAAGAAGAATCTATTCATTATTCATTTGGAAGTTTGCCTAATAATGTCACTCGGCCCATATTAGGTATATACTTATGTATGGGCAAATTGGGTGCAACAAATAAAACGAATGAAGCTAGCTTTCTTGTTAGACATATATTTCTAAGATTTTTTTGTCATCCCAAGTACATTTTGTTTACCATATAAACTATTTGATGTGTGAGCCATTAAATGATCTGACAGGCATATTTGACTACATATCTTGCATGAATATTCCAGACATATTTTTACTGCATGTTTTCTATGAGTGCAATTCACTTGATATTTTAAACATTGCTTAATGCAGTGTTTCTAAATTAGACATGCTTCAGTATCCATACATTTTACAGAAAAACATTTAGCTCATGTTCCTTATTGAGACCGAGTGACAGACAACGAAGTTTGCAAATCATTTTTGCTTCCTGTTGGCGTAGCTTCAACTCTCTGTCCCCACCTTTTGGATGTGGTTGGATCTGCTGAAGTCCGACATACCTGATGTCTTTGGCATTGTCATTTGATGATGTTCTTGCCAATGAGCAGCCAATGGTAGTCTAATATCTTGACTGTTCAAACTGTTTAGGTGTTCCCGTATACGGAAACACACTTCTCTTATGGTACTACCAATATATATTTTTTGGCAAACACATTGTATTCCATATACAACAAACTTGGATCGACAGTTGATAAAGTCCTTAATCTTAATTTCCAAGCCTCCATGGCATTTGAATATTTTCGTTGGTGATAGTGTATATTTACAAAAATTACACATTCCACATTTGTAGAATCCTGCTGGTTGAGTCCTTGAGGTTAACCAATGCTCCTGTCCAATTGGCTCTGATGTGAGGAAGGAAGGGCATAGTACATTTCTGAAAGTGATAGCTTTAGTAAAGATAATATTTGGACACTCCGGAATATAGTTTGTGAGGTCTGTGTCCAAAAGTAGTATATGCCAGTGCTTCTTCAACATTTGGTAAATTAGTTCACTGTCTCGTGAATATTTAGGGGCCGATTCATGGAACAAACGTGCGCCGAAAATCTTCGCGCAAGCAGGCGCAAGCAGGCGGAAGCGGAAAAAAACAGGCGCACGCGCACGCACACGCGTGCGATTCATGGATGTCCCTGCGCGTGTTTACCTCGGGATGTGCGCCAAACCTGTGCATGGCGCACACGTCACTGCAACATCCCGAAAGACGTGCGCGACGCGCACAGTGAAAGCGCACAACCTCGGCGCATACACTAGAAAGTGGGCGGAACATGGGGCGTAACGCGCGGAATGTGGAACAACTTGCGAAAACAAGGGCGTAACTGGGGATGTACTGCAGGGAAGCAGACGGAACGCCCACACGCACCCGAACCACACGTATTCATGGAATCGAATAGGGCAAAGCCACGCACAGCGAAAGACACGCACAAGCCGAAACACGTCCGCCACACGAAGGCAGGCGGTAGCGTCCCTGCGCATTACAAAAGTGGCAACATACAGCAATTGGGCCTGTGCGAGCGGGGCACGTATATATCGGGGGTTCGCGTGAACTTTTACACGCGATCGGGCCTGGGGGAGCGGGCTACATGTATTTCGGGGGTTTGCGTGAAGTTTTTCACACGATCGGGCCTGGGGGAGCGGGCTACGTGTATTTCGGGGGTTCGCGTGAAGTTTTTCACGCGATCGCGCCTGGGGGAGCGGGGCACGTGTATATCGGGGGTTCGCGTGAAGTTTTTTACGCGATCGGGCCTGGGGGAGCGGGCTATGTGTATTTCAGGGGTTCGCGTGAACTTTTTCACGCGATCGGGCCTGGGGGAGCGGGCTACGTGTATATCAGGGGTTCGCGTGAACTTTTTCACGCGATCGGACCTGGGGGAGCGGGCTACGTGTATATCAGGGGTTCGCGTGAACTTTTTCACGCGATCGGGCCTGGGGGAGCGGGCTACGTGTATATCAGGGGTTCGCGTGAAGTTTTTCACGCGATCGGGCCTGGGGGAGCGGGCTACGTGTATATCAGGGGTTCGCGTGAACTTTTTCACGCGATCGGGCCTGGGGGAGCGGGCTACTTGTATTTCAGGGGTTCGCGTGAAGTTTTTCACACGATCGGGCCTGGGGGAGCGGGGTACCACTCACCGTCTGCCTTGCGTGTAGAAGAACGCGTAGCCAACACCAGCTGTGAAGTAATAGCGTATGAACCCCAACGGATGGAAAACACACGCACCGCACGAAAAGCACGTACAGAACATAAAGGCACGCGGGATCTCCAGCCCTGCCAGGGCAACGCCGTGCGCAAAACATCACAGACGCGCTTACGCTGTAAGGGCCTTTGGTCCAATGAAATCGCGTACGCGTGCTGACGCGCTTACGCGCTAGGGGCCTTTCCTCGATTTTCACGCTGACGTGCAGGATTTTCACGTGCCAAATCACTCCGTATCAAGCTGGCCACGCGAAAACACACGGAAGACCATGCTCCTGCCCAGAAGGCCGAATTACTGCCCCCCAGTGCCCCGAGCAGCCTCCCACGTGCCATCTGCTGCTGCCTGCCTGCCTGCCTGCCTGCTGCCACCGTGCCCTGCCATTTGGTGCCTGCACATCAGCCATCTGCAGGGGTCCAGTTGCTGTGTCCACCCCTGCTGGAACAGAAGACTCCCGACTCGGATAACATCGCTCCACAGCCCAGCCCCAGGACCCAGTTGCCCACCCACTCCTGCCCCTGGGGTTGCCATGTCGGGCACATCCACATCTGGCACCAGTGGCAACCCCCGGCCAGAGGGGCACCAGCTTCACTGCCACTGAAGTTGGTGTCCTGGTGGAGCAAGTCCTGGGGCAGTATGATGCCCTCTTTGGATCGTCCCGCGCCAACAAGGAAGGACGGGAGAGGATCTGGGCCGACTGTGTGGTTGCCATCAACGCGGAGGGGGTGGCAACCCGCACCATCCAGAAGGTCAAGAAGCGCTGGGAAGACTTGAGGTCCAGGACCCTCATAAAGGCCCGGTGCCTCGTGGAGGGGGGCCGAGGCCGCATGAGTTCCATCCAGGTGAGGGTCCTGGAACGCGTACACCCAGCGCTCCACGCCCAGGTCCTTGAGAAGGAGACCCGTCTGGAGTTGAGCGGTAAGTGGCCAAGCATTGCTGTGTGAGACGGGGCATGTTGCAGTGTGCTGGTTGTCTGATACTTGCCTGTATGTGTGACATAGGCCATGTACGCATGTATGTGTGCAGGGACATCATGGTAATGCATGTGCGATCAGCAATGTGTGAACCGCACGGTTGTTGCATGTGTTTAAATGCGACATGGGGAGCCCTATGCAGATTGTACACATGAGAGCATGGCAGTCTCTGTTCCTGGACATGGGTGGGGGTGAGGGATGGGTGCTGATGCCAGGTACATATATGGTATCCATGTCTGTGTGCCTGACCTGTGTGTCTGTGACTTGTGAATGCCATGGATGCATGACACATGTCTGTGACAATGTACAGATTCTCTGATGCAGCCTAGTCATCCTTGTGTCCACTGTGATTGGGGTGTACGGTGCCAGATGGATGTGACTGAGGTGAAGTGTGTGCATGTGATAGGCATGACCCATGATGCATGTGAGTACCATTACATTGTATGTTTCGAGAGTCCATTGGACATGTATGGAAATGTCCATGGCATGCACCATGACTGTCACTGTGTGTGTTTTGCCTGGACTGACACATGTGTTGTGGAGGGACATGATGGAAGTGTACTTTGACAGTGGCACTCATCTGCTATTGCTTCCTGTCTAAGGGACCATTGTACAGTACCCTGATGCTTGTGTTCTATGTCTCCCTCTACGCAGCGGCTAGTGAAGAAGAGGACGGAGACGGCGCTGTGGAGCAAGGCGGCGGGGATGCCCCCACGGCTGCAGCGGAAGGGGTGGGTGAGCCCCCACAGGGGCCTGCTACGGCGGAAGACGGTGAGGAGCCATCCAGGTTGGTGGTTTCCACAGAGGAGGAGGAGGCCGCCACTGAGGCGCACATGGGGCCTGGTGGGGCCTCCCTGCTGGTGCAAGTGGTGCAGTCCAGGGGCAGGGGCAGGAGGCAGCACAGGTCACCGTGGAGGGGCCTGTGCATGTCGCTGTCCCTGACCCTGTGGGTGCACCACCATGCACCAGCAGGGATGCCCCGTCCCAGGCCCGTCCGCAGGTAGAGGGGATGTCCATGTCATCTGACTCCCCTCCACCTGCGGACGAGGGGACCCCTGGCCGTATGGAGAAGGTCCTGATTGGGGTCGCGATGCGCACGGCTGTGATTCGTGATGCCGTGCGTGCTTCCCAGGAGGAGCACGCACGTCATCACGAAGAGCACCGTGCCGACATGGCCCAATTGGGATCGTCCATGTTTGGGGTGTTTCCTGCATGTGTCGGCCAATCTGGCGGCCCTCTCCTCCTCTGTGGAGACTATACGCCAGTCGTTCTCCTTGCCGTCTTCCGCCCAGATGCCACCAGGGCCCCCTGTGGACCTGCCCTGACCAATGCAGCCAGCTCGGTGGGGATCCCATCCCTGCCACAGTCGGGAGTCAGAGGTCCAGCAGTGGTGGACACACCAGCAACTGGACCCCAGCAGATGGAGGATGTGACGGCATCATCGGGCAGGGCACGTGCACGACAGCGTCGGTGGTTTCCATCAGCCTGGATGCCGTCGTGCTGGCACAGGCAGTTGCGTCGGAGGCAGCAGCAGGCTCAACGTGGGAGCCATCATGGCTCGGGGCCATCAACATCAGGGGTGCAGGCATCGGCCGGAGGGCAGGAGAACCCTGGAATGGGAGTGGCTTCCGTGTGGGAGCGTTTGTGCCAGCAGATAGGTGCGGAGCGCAGCGGGCAGAGGAGGAACGGCTCACAATGGTCAGGGCGGAGGACTCCATGCGGAGGGCGCTGAGGCGGGCTGAGTGCCTCGAGGGTCTTCGCAGGGAGTTGGAGCTGGACATTGCATTATCCCTGCGGGACCTCGGGGCCAGGGAACATGCCCGCCTCCAAGCCATTAAACGGGAGTTCGATGATGCCCTGGCCCATGACAACAACCAGTGAGCCGTCGGACTAGCCCGCTGCCTTTGTATATAGTTACATAGTTAGTGGTAGGTTTCCTTTAAATTATTTCTTTTTTATTTGGTTGCGATTGGACAATGCGCCACTTTTTTGTATATAGTTCAGTTTTTAGTTAGTTGACATAGTTAGGTTTCTTTTGGTTGGGCTCATGGACCCAGGATTGTCTTGTAAATAGTTCTTCTATGGATTTTTTGATTTTTTGGATTTTTTTCATGGACATTCATGTTCTTTTTGTTGTTTTGCTTTGTGGTTTTTCTCATTTCATTTCCATTCTAGTTGATTTTCAATACATTTTTATTTTCATCCTTCAATGTGTCGTATACTCTCATTACTTTCATGCATGTCATGTTGGGTGTTTTAACATTCACTTGCAGCCATTGTGTGTGACAGACATGTGTTCATTTGCATTATTTGCATTGGGTGTGTAACATGTAATTGCCTTTGATATGTGGGTGGATGTGATAGTTGGTTGGGCCTTTTGGCAGGGGAGGATGGCCATTACGGACATGATTGGGTATTGTTGGGACCCAGGTGCAGGGGGGCATGGATGGGACATGGGCGAGGGCCTGCTGGCAGGTGCCCCACAGTGCTGGGGGGTGGGGGTGGTGGGGGACATGAGTTGGACATGGGTGGGAGCCTGCTGGCAGGTGCCCCACAGTGCTGGGGGGTGGGGGTGGTGGGGGACATGAGTTGGACATGGGTGGGGGCCTGCTGGCAGGTGCCCCACAGTGCTGGGGGGTGGGGGTGCAAGGGAACATGAGTTGGACATGGGTGGGGGCCTGCTGGCAGGTGCCCCACAGTGCTGGGGGGTGGGGGTGCAAGGGGACATGAGTTGGACATGGGGTGGGGGCCTGCTGGCAGGTGCCCCACAGTGCTGGGGGGTGGGGGTGCAAGGGGACATGAGTTGGTGTTCATTAGTTCAAGGAGACATGTGCCTTTGCTGGGGGGCATGCCCATGTTGGGTGGGCTGCCTGCGGGACATGACCAGGGATGCAGGGTAGTCCCCTGTGGTGTGGGCTGCCTGCAGGGGCTGTGGAGGGTGTACAGGGAACACCTGGGAGGACCCACACTGTCAAATCACATGTAGGACTCCCCGGCACCCCTGAAATACACGTACCCTGCTGAAATCGCGTGTAAAACTTTCCGCGCACCCCTGGTATACACGCACACGCTCCCCCAGGCCATTCGCGTGTGGAACTTCCCGCGCACCCCTGAAATACACGCGCCCAGGCCAATCGCCTGTGGAACTTCCCGTGCACCCCTGAAATACACGCACCCAGGCCAATCGCGTGTGGAACTTCCCGCGCACCCCTGAAATACACGCGCCCAGGCCAATCGCGTGTGGAACTTCCCGCGCACCCCTGAAATACACGCGCCCAGGCCATTCGCGTGTGGAACTTCCCGCGCCCCCCTGAAATACACGCGCCCAGGCCATTCACGTGTGGAACTTCCCGCGCACCCCTGAAATACACACGCCCAGGCCAATCGCGTGTGGAACTTCCCGCGCACCCCTGAAATACACGCGCCCAGGCCATTCGTGTGTGGAACTTCCCGCGCACCCCTGAAATACACACGCCCAGGCCAATCGCGTGTGGAACTTCCTGCGCACCCCTGAAATACACGCGCCCAGGCCATTCGCGTGTGGAACTTCCCGCGCACCCCTGAAATACACGTACCCTGCTGATAGCACCCCGAAATACACGTACCCTGATGGAATCGCGTGAGGTACTTCCCGCGCACCCCAGTGATACACGTAGCCCACTTGCTGTGCTGGTACAGGGTTAGCGCAGCCCTTTGCGCTGGATTGGGTATATTGATGGCTTTTCCCTGCGCGAGAGGCGTTCTTGGGGGCGTAACTGGCGCTGCTGCAGGGTCGCTGCGCCACTGTGCGCCACGGCTGGTTTTGGTAGCTGGAATCCATGAATACGCTGTGCGCGGAAATGGATTTTAGCGCACGCGGCTGGCGCAGGGATTCGCACGCGCACACTGTGCGCCACCCGCGTGCGCCACTTGTGCGCTGAATTATATGAATTACCCCCTTAGTGAAGAAGCTTACAAAATTAGGGTACACAATTTCCTTTCCTTTAGGTTTTGTTTCTAATAATGTTTGTCTAGTCACTTTTTGAATCAAATCTGTTGTTTGCCTAATCAGGCGTTTAGAGTACCTTCTTGCCTGAAATCTTTCGCCAATGGACTTACATTCTTCTTGGAAGCTAGCAAGTTGACTACAATCAACTTGATCTTGATCTGAGAAATTCTCCTCTTGGTATATTTTGTAGAACGCTGCGCTTATGACTGCTGGTCGCATGCAAAATAGAATTGACTGCATTGTCCTTCCTATGTGTGCAGGTGTGTATTTCCTCTGCATCTATTTTAATTTTAAGGTCCAGAAATACAATCTCATGTGCATCTATTTGGCCTGTGAAATTGATCCCAAAGGTGTTGTGGTTGAGATAATTTAAAAAACCCTCAAATTCATCTCTTGTGCCTTCTCATATGGCCAGGACATCATCGATGTATCTTTTCCAGATGATAATATGGTGTTGGAAGGGGTTATTGTTGAAAATATATTTGTCCTCAAAATATGCCATGAATAGATTGGCCAGGGATGGGGCGTATTTTGCACCCATCGCTATACCTTTGGTTTGTGAAAAGTAGTCACCATTGAAAATGAACTGATTGTGTTTTAAAGTAAAATCCAGTAGATTTTGATCATTTGTACATGTGTATAGTGAGAAACAGAAAATGTCCTAAAGCTAAAATCTATTGTTTCCAAGGCCAAAGTGTGTGGGATAGATGTATAAAGTGCTGCCACATCTAATGTTACTAAAGCATAAGTGGTTTTCCATTTAATGTCCTTCAGAGTTTGTAGAGTATGCATAGTATCTTTGAGATATGTTGGAATTTTTGGTACCAGATTTTTGATGCTGCTGTCAATATAATCAGCTAGTGCCTCTGTGGCCCCTCCCTGTCCGCTCATTATCGGTCTTACTGTTGGTAAATGCTCGAAAGGTTTATGAATTTTCGGCAGAAAGTATATTGTAGGCATCATTGGCTTGGTTACAGATAGAAATGTCTTTTCATCATCAGTTAGGAGCCCTTAATCGTACTATTGTTGTAGCGTCAACTGTAATTCTTTCAATATCAAATTTGTGGGATTACTAGTGAGCTTCTTGTAGCAGCCCGGGGTGGATAAGTGTTCCTATGCCATTTTAATGCAGTCTGTCTTGTTAAGGATTACTATGTTTCCCCCTTTATCTGCCTCTTTTATGATAACAGAGTTGTCATTGCATAGTTCTTGTAATGCTTCCCGTTCATTCCTTGTAAAATTTGATTTTTTACTACTAATGATTGGTTTAGTACGGTCCATGTGTGTATGGATATCCTTGGTAACTGATTTGTAGAATGTATCTATAACATTCTCACCTCCAAAAGGGGACATCAATTTTGATGTTTTTTTATGTTGTTTCATGTCCCGATTCCGTGAATGTATACCTAGTTCTTTCTAAATATCGCTCATAGCTTTAGGTTCTTCTTCAGTTAGATTAGAAAGCAGCTGAATATTCTCTATTTCTTGAATACCTTTTTTGCTGATCGGTCGCATTGTTTCTGGCTGGGTCCATGTTATTGGTCTATTATGAAAGAATTTTTTTAGTTTGAGTTTTCTAGAAAATTTGTATAGGTCAATTTGAACCTCTGTCATGTCTGATTCTGTACTGGGTGCAAATGAGAGGCCATAGTTGAGCAATGATAGTTGTTGTGGAGAGAGGTGTTTGTCAGATAAGTTGACAGCTAAGCTTTCAGTATGGGTTTTGGTCTGGCATCCTTGAGACTTGATCTGGTAAATCTTTTTCCTGTATTTTTCCCTTCCTCGTCTGTTTGCTCCTCTCCCTCTTCCTCCTCTGATGACGTTGGAGTAGTTGGGGTTTTTGGTCCTAAAGGGACATTCTTTTGGAACCGTACTTGTTTGTTCTGGATATTGTACATGGTTTGGTTCCCTTTCTTGTATCTTTTAATTTCTGCAAGGAAACCTCTCCTTTTGTATAGTATAGATTCAGCTATTGTGCTTTGTTCTTGATTTTCAGTACCCTCAAGTATGCATCAGAGGTAACTGGGTATGTAGTTGGGGTGAAAGTTGATTATTGATCCCCATCAAATTTGGGTTGGTAAGTATACACTCTGTCATTTAAATAATCTTTCTCATCTCTGTAAAATTTTCTAAATTTGCGTAATTTTATTTCATCTTGGGTTTTCTTCTTTTGTGCTGTCAGCATTTTTCATTGCTGTGATTTCTGCCTTAATTTTTTCTATTTCCGAGGTCACTCTAGAATGTTCCGGTTCTGCATGTGTGACTAATAATTTCATCATATTTTCTGAGCGAGTGGTTATATTGGCCTCCCAATCGGCTGCCAGATCTTGATCATCCTTATTTGTGAAGTCTGGAAAGATTAATATTCTCAAGCCTCTGGGTATGATGTTCTGTTCAATATAGTTTTTAAGAGAAACTTGCTCCCTATATTTGTTTATTTCTTTTTTGCACAAACGTTCCAATTTGATACATTTTTGCACTACTTTTTTCTGAGACGTTTGGTCTAGTTTTAAATGGATAAGTATCCGTACCTCTGGGTGCAAATAAAGCAACGCTATCTTCTTCTCTGTTTCTGAGGTAATCAGCCATGTTTTAGTTGATAATGTGTCTGTGCTTAGACACTGGTGCCGCAGTCACACTTGGTCCTGTAATGTAACAGAACACTGGGTTTTGTGGAAAACGTGGCCGAAGAGGTTTGTGGGTACGCACCACTAGGGTAGAAAGAATTTAGGTGGATATTAGCAATATAATGGTGGCTGCAGCCGTGTGGTTAGGCTGGTGACTTTCCACTGTCACCCGTGAAAACTGAATCTATGGATGATGCTAACCTTACAGACTCCGCTCATTCATACATATGCCACAACAGTGTTGTATTAATTAATAGGGTTTTAGAGTTTAGAGAGTGAGTAAATAAATGTGAGAGTCACCTTGTGAGTGTATAAAATAAGGTTCCTGTATTTTTAAATCCAGCAATAGACAAAAGTATTATTTGCATACATTATTGTCTCAAAAAGAAAAGAAAAGATCTGTCCTCTGACAAACAATTAGTCATACATGGAGAGACTTTTGTCAGCAAGCGGTTTGTTACCGCGAAACGTGTTGTTTTTTGTGTTATTTTGTCTGTCCTGGACATTTTATTTATTAAAGTATATTTCTTTGCTGACAAATCCATGGTCTGCTGCCTCAGTGTTTTGCAAGGATTTTTGTATGCAAGACTGCTTCCTGGAGTGCCATCCACTTTTCCTGCGCCTTGGTGCACAGGTGCACTATATATATATATTACACAGCCACGGTAGTGGCTGTGTAGTTATGGTTAAGTTGCTGTTTCCATAGGAAGAGCACTTTTTGGGTGGCTTATAACTTCGCTCCCCTTGGACGAATCCACACCAAACTTTGCAAAAAAAGTATATGGCCCACTATGATTCTTTTTGCAAAGTTTGGTGAGGTTTGGTCAGGGGGGGGTAAGTTATTTTTTCCCATAGACTGAATGGGGGAAAAACTTTGCGCACGCCAACAGCCCAAACCGCTGGATGGATTTTCACCAAATTTGCGGCAGGAGCAGCGGCTTGGTCCAGAAAGGGTGCGTATGTAAATCTGACAAAAATCCGTCCAGTAGTTTTTTTTTTAAACGATCAAAAAGTAGCTCTAAAAAAATTAGTGATATCTATGCCCGCTCCGTGGGTACACTTGCCTGTTCGCTCTGCGCGCAAAATATCGATTGGCTAATCGCTCACATCATGTCTGCAGACATGTGACGTGGTCGCTGATTGGATGGTGAAGAGCGTGAAGTGTGTCAGATTGTTCCGATGCGCTCGTCATCTTGGATCCGTGTTTAGGTGTCCACGGACATCGTAGTAAAAACATATTAAAAAACACAGCATTGCACTTGTTAAACTTATCAAATACTGTGTGAGGAGGTGAGGGTTGATGAGGATGGGATGGGATATGGCAGCAAGAAGCAAAAAACAGGTGTTTTTTGTCACAAAAGTCACACTTTACATTTGGAGGTGTTCCACAATATAATGTGTCTAAATTACAGGCGAAGGACTAATGTGGCTTCGTTAAAATGTAATTAAAATAATAATGGAGTCAGACTGCCGCCGCCTAGAGTCTGGCATTTGAGGTAGCCACCTGCAGTGTCTGATGCAAAGAGCGGCCCTGCACCTGTATGAGAATAACAGTTCTCATGGCGGTGGTGAGGAAAGTTGTTGAAAAGTGCGAATGTATTTTGATTCTGAGTGAAGGTCACCAGCTTTGAATTTTTGGTTGCGAGCTAAGGAAGCCCACACATGGGACACACAGTATAAGGTTCAATTGTTTTTTGATCTTGAAAGAAAGGAACCATTCTGTAAGGAATGCAATGAGAGGAGGTTTGTAATAATGAAGATTTGATAATGTTGTGCATTCTAAAAGTGTGTAAGGAACATGTAAATTCAGTTCATGAAGAATCTTTGGTGCAAACGCATTGAGTGTTACGGTCTGACTTACGCCAAGAGAATGGAAATGGTGAATATAATGTAAGTTTGATTTTCGACGATTGTATACCGGAACAAGCATTAACTTATTATTATCCGAAGATTATTTTTGGGTTACATTCTATTTGTCTGTTCTGTGTTGCTTATTGCAATGAAATGCAAGTACTATCTTTGTGTGTAGTTGTCTTTTTTTATGTGGTTATGGGGAGTGCAGCATCGAGATACATGTAGACCACCACTAGGTTCACGCAGGTTCAACGCTAATATTTCATTAAAATGTCATTAAAATGTCATGTATGACCATATCAAACTCTTTATCAGTGTCCACGTTGTTTTCTCTTTGTTGAGGTTGTTTGATGCTAATCGTTAGTTTAAACTCTATGCCGAATTAATAAGTCAATAGATACATTGTAATAAAGTTTGGGTATTGAGACACATTTGCTGTTATGTTTTCGAAACAGATATATTCTGCCTTTCTGCGATTGTCATAGATTCCAGGTGCCAACTGACAGCTTTTTCAATCAGCAGCTGCACATAGTTGTCAACGCCTGGATCACAGTGACCGTTTTTTGGGATGATCGCCCAGGGCCCATGTGTCCATACGCTGTACTAGCGATTAAGAGTAACATAACATCCTTTATGGTGGTCTAGGCCAAAGTTAATGTAGAAGCCCTGAAATTCACTGTACGACCCAAGCGGTTATTTTACCGAAAACAAACACTGGTGAATTTCAGGGGGTTTTCGATATATATATATATATATATATATATATATATATGGACAGCCTGATAGGGAGCCTGATAGGGAGTGAAATCCCACACGTCAGCAAAGGCCCTTAGCGCGTAAACCCGTCAACAGCATATGCGCGCCTATAGTCACCTGCACGTGCAGGAAATTGTTGCGTGACACGTCCCAGTGTCAAAGCGTGTGATTGGTGAAAATGGATGTACACGTAGAAGTGACAAAGCGTGTGATTGGTGAAAATGGATCTACACGCAGAAGTGACAAAGCGTGTGAATGGTGAAAATGGATCTACACGCAGAAGTGACAAAGCGTGTGATTGGTGAAAATGGATCTACACGCAGGAGTGACAAAGCGTGTGATTGGTGAACGTACACGCCGCGTAAGTGACGCTGTACGTGTGGGCCTGTATATAAGGTACATGTAGAACACCATTTCCTTGTACGTGCTTTTCGTGGAGAGCGAGTGGGTGAATTCTGTACTTCTTGTCGTTTCACACGCGATTTACTTCACGGCGTTTCCAGTTCGTATTCCCTGTTACCTCTGACAGCTTTTTCTCTTTTTTCTCTTTTACTGGTTTACCTGGGCCTGTTCCCTCAAACAGTGTCCCCTTCTACTGTTGACCTGTCTTCTCAGACAGCGTACACATCTTCTTTTGGCGGGGGTTTAGCCAGCCAAACGCGCTCATTCTTCACGCTCTTTTACCTGGCAGACGGTGAGTCACGCACGTATCCAACTTCTGTGCTTGCCCCGTGTGTAGCCTACCCCTTCAGAGGTCATTCTAGGCTGCGTGTGACACGCATACGTTCATTCTTGTGTTACTGGGTGCCACAGCGTAGTGCAGGTTTTTCTTTCTGCACACGTGGTCTAGGAGGGGTTGCGTGCACGTCATCTCCCTTTTTTGGGCCTCCTGTGCGTTGCGTGACCCGTCATCTTTCCCCAGGGGTTACAATCAGCCGTGCTAGAGCACTAGGGTACAATTACCATCTGGTACCCAACCCCTTTGACCCCCAATTGCCCAGGACAATTGTCTACAGCCACTCCCATACGCACATTAATATCAGTGCCATGGCTGGGAGGCGAGGATTCCGTAAGGGTGGCAAAGGTGGAAGAGCCACAAGTGGTGGCCGTGGTGGATCCGGTAGGGGATGTGGTCGTAACTTGCAGGGTGAGCCTGTCCCCCCATGTGTGGAGGACCAGTCAAGGGCACCCATCATCCCCCCCCTCCCCCCCTCCCCCCCTCCCGTTGAGGCTGAAGTGGCTGACACCATCCATGCTCAGCCCTTGTTGGACCAGCCCATTGTGGCACCAGACCTGGCTGACTCCATGGCTGACTTCCAGGTCAGCAGGGCTACGACACGTGCGCTGGTGCACGTTGATGCCATCATGCCACGTGGATCTGGGGCAGCAAGGTCATCTGCTGCACCAAGGAGGCAGGGCGGAGTGGCTGCATCCACCCCAGCCCTCACACACCCAGCCAGGACAGTGTCGGTCCTAGTCCATGCTGCTGACATTCCCCCTGACACCATCACACTAGAGCCAATGCCTGCACCAACTCCCATGCTGAGTGTGCAATCCCACACTCCTGATACAGAGTCCACCAGGGCTCCTGCCCCTAGTGTCCAGAGCGGCGCAGGACACTCAGGATCACCACCACCTTCCAAGCGGAAGAGGAAGAGTGCTCGTCCGGCACAGGCTGATGCCCCAGACACGGCTACACAGTCCGGCCCTTCCAGGAAGCCCAGCTTCACGGATGACGAACTGAATGCACTTGTCGAGTATGTGTCCGGACATGACAACGAGATGGTCATTGTTGCAGGATCCAAGACCACACCTGCACAACGCCAGGCACACTGGCAGACCGTTGCGGACATCGTAAGTGCCCTTGGAATCGTGAGGCGCACAGCCAATGATTGCTATAAGCGCTGGAATGACCTAAAGCGCAGGGCAAAGAGTAAGCTGGCCTCAAGTCATGCCGCAACTCTAGTGACTGGAGGTGGGTCTCCAGTAGTAGACATGGAACTCACTCCACATGAGTCAGTCGCTGGGACCTACGTCACGGAGGAACAGATCCAAGGCGTGGGAGATCTGGCTGATTACGAGGCATTGTCCGGTGAGTGCACATGCATGTGTGTGTCATCCATGTGCATCGTGTGTGTGTGAGGGCTTCTGTTTGGGTGCCAGGTGAGAGTGTGTGCGCCTCAGTCATATGGGTCAGCCATGTGCTTCATGCAATACTTCCTGCGCAGCGGCATTTGGCCATAGCAGTATCCCTTCTGCCAACAGTAGACATCTAGCACAACTGCACGCCAGTTGCCCTTGAAGTGTCACCTTGACACAACATATTTGCTTATTTTTCACTTTTCATTCAGTCAGTTTGTTTGCATTCCACCACTTTCACTAGGCATGTCACTGTCCACTAGTCACATGTCTGACATGGGTATGGTAAAGTGGAGTGACTTTGTTACCTGGATATCATTTGTACACACATGTCCCTGTGCAATTTGACCATTTCAGACTGGCAGCTCCAGGTGAAAAATCTGACCTGTTAGAATCAGAAAAGCTATTACATGCGGGAACTGGACTGAATGAATAGGTGCTGCCCTCCTCTCCATCTTCACTCAATAGCAATGGTACATGCCATCTGTGTGATGGCATGTGTGTTTCACCTGCCAATCACAGGCCAATGTGTGATGCCACTGCCAGGCAGCATGCAGAAAATTTGTTCATCTTCCATCTTGGTGTCATCAGTGTGTGCCATTTGCCTGCACTTCATACGCAGTGAGGGTGCATGCATGGGAGGGTTTTAGTCATGTGGGACATGTGTCAATCAAGTACTGGTTCTCTTGCTTCTCAGCCCTCAATGTGTGCCATGGTGCTAATGCCTGTTTCCATTACTTTGTTTTCATGTCTTTGCAGGGGAAGACGCACCTGATACTGCTGGGGTTGTGGAGATGGTGCTGACCCAGGAGGTGTCCCAGGGCCGACCAACCACCAGTGAGGGACGTGGTGTGGTGGTGGGGGAGAACCCACAAGTGCTGCAGGTCGTGCTCTCAAGGGGTGTCTCTGGCTGCACCTCCCCCGAGCTGTACTCAGGTGTTGATTCGGATGAGACCTACGTGCCGTCGCTGGTGAGTGTTCCAGGGAGGGATTCTGTTCTGTCTCACCCACCTGCACCAGGGTCAGTACCCTCCATGGGGATGTCAGTGTTGGCAGCTACGCCTTCGGTGGTTACGGATGCAGGGTCACACTCCGCGACATCTGATCCTGTTCCTGGGCCAGCAGATCAGAGGGGGAATGCAGTCCTGCAGCCTCAGGCAGTGCCGGCACAGCAAGGCGCAGTTCGCCTTGCCCCAGACAGGTGTGGTGCCCGCCGACGTGGTGGCCGTACGCCACCCGGCAATACCGCATGGGAGCAATCCATTTACGGTATGGCTACCCAACAGGCTGCATCATCCGAGATGATGGCTCAGGCCATGGATAGGGTGGCCACTTCCATTGTCCCCCCAGAAAGGCTGATGGAGCGACTAGAGCAGGCAACCGACTCCATCTGCCAGTCACACAGGGAGGACATGTTGGGGTCCAACAGGGACAGGCGGGCGGCACTGGCGACTCTGCAGGAGGCCATCTCCATTGAGTCCCAGGGCCACAGGGAAGCCCTGAGGCAGGAGCTCCTACACCTCAGGACGACTCTTGTTGAGCTTGAGGCTTCAACACACCAAAGGACAGAACAGCAGCTGGAGCGTCTCACCCGTACGCTCTCAGCTGAGATGCAGGCAACGAGGGCGGAGGTCCGGCAATCCCGTGAGTTGTTGCATGGGGACCTCCGCACACTCATCCTCCAGAACCAGACCTACCACACCCGCATGCTTGCAGCCATGGAGGAGCAGACTAGGGCCTTGCGTGAGCTGCCTCCCATAGTGCAACCACCTCCGGATGCAGCTGCACAGGGTGATAATAGCGACAGCAGTGACACTCCCACAATAGGGTAGCCGTGTGGGCCATGAGCCCATGGAGGTGTTTTATCTTCCCAGGATCCACGCAGGTGGGTTCTGGTGTGCATCCTGTCCTCGGACCTCCTGGGTGGCCTCCCCAACCCCCCCGGGCCCATCAATGGCCATTTTTGATTGTTTCTTATTTTTATTTTTATTTTGATTTCTTTTATTCCCAATTTTTTTGGGACGATCTGTTGGCTCCGATCTGTTGGCTCCGATCTGTTGGCTCCGATCTGTTGGCTCCGATCTGTTGGCTCCGATCTGTTGGCTTCGATGTGTTGGCTTCCGTGGTTCCTGTGGGCATACGCTGCATTGTGGCTGGGCACATGCAGGCTTGTAATGTATTTGGTTCAGATGCTTGGGTTTGAGTCACACACACCCCTCCTGCTTCCGTTTCCATGGGCTTGCAAAGGGTGTGCCCAAGTGACAGTGAATTACACAGTGACGTTGGACTCCCATGAGCTGTGTGGCCAGTCTGTAGTCAATACTGTGTATACATTCATAGTGCATATTGCTGTTGTGTTGTACACTGCATGTTGCATTGATGTGTAACTCTTCTTCTGTGTCTACCTCCCAATTTGCAGGTCCCTTCCTCAAGTCCACACAAGGACCTCTAGTCTGGCGATGGGGACCATGTTGGCAGCAGTGCACCTACAACTCTACATGGCGCCAACACTGCACAGTTGGTAGTGGTGGGAGTGCAGGCATTTCCAGGTGGTGAGACTACTAATATGTAACATTTTTGATGTCATGTTAATGGTACTACGTGCTCAAGTATGTTGTTGGTCCGGCATTGCTGTGAGCATTTCAGGTGTTGCAGGTTTCTAATAGTGCCACTGTACATAGTGAGAGTGATGTCATGTTGTGGGGATTACTTTGTTTACCTGCAATTAGCATGACATGGCACGGTGTGTCGTGTGGCAGTGCTGGGGTTGGGTTGGCTGACATGGCACTGTCCTCTTGTTGCATTTTGCAAGTGGGTATTCATTTTAGCTGCTTCAATGTGTAACTTCACAAAACTGCATTGGTGGTGTCTGTGTGGGTAGGGATGCACACATTGTGACACTTCCAGGTGAACAATCTCAGGCTGACATGGAATTCCCGGTTCATTCTCCACACATTCAGGATCAGTGTCAGGTTGAGTCATCATTGATTGTCAGATGGAATGTGCCAGGGCAGTGTGCACTCCACAGGGGTGTGATTTCTATGTGAAGTAATTAGCCACTAGCTGTGTACTGGCTGCCTCCCCCCGTGCCCTTTCCCCTCCCATGCGCAGCGGCTGTGCATGTGGTTGGGGATGTGGGGCCACCACCATGTCCACGGCCAGGCCCCGGCGTGTTGCAACGTTGTGCAGGACACATGCTGCCACTATGATCCTGCACACTACTGGGGGAGCGTATAATAGCTGCCCGCCAGAACGGTCAAGGGAGCGAAAGCGTGACTTCAGCACTCCGAATGTGCGCTCCACTATGCCCCTGGTTGTAATGTGGGCTGTGTTAAATCTCACCTGGGGTGGCGTGATGGGGTTCCGAATTGGCGTCATCATGTGGGGGCTGAGAGGGTAGGCACTGTCCCCTGTGGAGGTGGGGATTGGTATCATTGGTGAGGTTGTGACCTTGCTCAGTATCCAACATGCATGCATGTGCAGTGGCATACATACTCACCAAGCAGCCATGTATCACCATGCCGCCCAGCTTCTAGGTCCCGGCTTAGGGTGGACATTCGGTAAATGAAGCTGTCGTGGGTGGAGCCGGGATAGTTGGCATATACTGAGGTGATGATTCCCTTGGCATTACATGCTACCTGCACGTTGATGGAATGCCAGTGCTTGCGGTTCCTATAGATGTGCTCAGATGCCCTGGGGGGACGTAGAGCCACATGGGTGCAGTCGATGGCACCTAGCACATTGGGGAATCGTGCCACTGCGTAAAAATCCAGGGCGGCAGCATGCCTTTCTGCAGGTGTTCTGGGCAGGTATATGTGCCTGCGGACTGATGGGCGTGCAGTCATGATGTTCAAGACCTGGTGTAGGCAGCGTGACTGGGTGGCCTGTGACACCCCACCCACTATTTCACTTGTCCGTGAAATGATCCAGTGGCTAAGAAGTGCAGTACATTGAGGACCTTCTCCAGGGGGCTGAGTGCTTGGGAGCACAGGGTGGGTGATGTGAGGTCATCCTCCCACTCACTCACCAGGTCCAGTATGATGTGTGGTGGAAACCTGTACCTCCCATACACCTGGTCATCAGGCATCCCGAAAAGGCTGGTTCTGGGTGTGAATATTCTGGCCCTGACTATCCTCCTCCTCCTCCTTTGGTAGCCCACTGCCACTGCTGCTAGGAACGGTATGTTCATCCTGGCGTCTGAGCTTGTTATTGTTAAAGTCCGCAATTTATGCTTAGCGCGTGTTCTAGGCGAGCGTGTGACCCGCGCACCCCTGGAATCCAGTTCCCAGTCCAATAGCGTGTGGAAATTCACACGCACCACGGGATACAGCGTGTGACCCGCGCACCCCTGGAATCCAGTTCCCAGTCCAATAGCGTGTGGAAATTCACACGCACCACGGGATACAGCGTGTGACCCGCGCAGCCCTGGAATCCAGTTCCCAGTCCAATAGCGTGTGGAAATTCACACGCACCACGGGATACAGCGTGTGACCCGCGCACCCCTGGAATCCAGTTCCCAGTCCAATAGCGTGCGGAAATTCACACGCACCACGTGATACAGGTTCGCTGACGTACTTGCGTGTGTAAGTGGCCGCGCACCCATTAAATACACGTACATAGGCCAATCGCGTGTACGCGCACTTTTGTCCAATTACACGCGATGACACTCTGACGTGCAGTATCTCCACGTGTGCCCCGTCATCACGTGCTGAGTGGGGAACACCCGTGCGGGTCACGTCACAGACGCGCTTACGCGCTGAGGGACTCTGGTCCAATAGAATCGCGTATGCGTGCTGACACGCTTACGCGCTAAGGGCCTTTCCTCGGATTTCACGCTGACGTGCAGGATTTTCACGTGCCAAATCACTCCGTATCAAGCTGGCCACGCGAAAACACACGAAAGCCCACGCTCCTGCCCAGAAGGCCGAGTTACTGCCCCCCAGTGCCCCGAGCAGCCTCCCACGTGCCATCTGCTGCTGCCTGCCTGCCTGCCTGCCTGCTGCCACCGTGCCCTGCCATTTGGTGCCTGCACATCAGCCATCTGCAGGGGTCCAGTTGCTGTGTCCACCCCTGCTGGAACTGAAGACTCCCGACTGGTATTACATCGCTCCACAGCCCAGCCCCAGGACCCAGTTGCCCACCCACACCTGCCTCTGGGGTTGCCATGTCGGGCACTTCCACATCTGGCACCAGTGGCAACCCCAGGCCAGAGGGGCAGAGGGGCACCAGCTTCACTGTCACCGAAGTTGGTGTCCTGGTGGAGCATGTCCTGGGGCAGTATGATGCCCTCTTTGGATCGTCCCCTGCCAGCAAGGAAGGACGGCAGAGGATCTGGGCCGACTGTGTGGTTGCCATCAACGCGGAGGGGGTGGCAACCCGCGACGTCCTGAAGATCAAGAAGCGCTGGGAGGACTTGAGGTCCAGGACCCTTGTGAAGGCCCGGCGCCTCGTGGAGGGGGGCCGGGGCCGCATGAGTTCCATCCAGATGAGGGTCCTGGAACGCGTACGCCCAGCGCTCCACGCCCAGATCCTTGAGAGGGAGGCCCGTCTGGAGTTGAGCGGTAAGTGTCCATGCATTACTGTGTGAGACAGGGCATGTTGCGGTGTGCTGGTTCTATGATACTTGCCTGTATGTGTGCCATAGGCCATGTATGCATGTATGTGTGCAGGGACATCATGGTAATGCATGTGCGACCAGTGATGTGTGATGCACATGGTTGTTGCATGTGTTGAAATGCCGCATGGGGAGCCCTATTCAGATTTTGAACATGAGAGCATGCCAGTCTCTGTACGTGGACATGGGTGGGGGTGAGGGATGGGTGCTGATGCCAGGTACATATATGGTAGCCATGTCTGTGTGCCTGACCTGCGTGTCTGTGACTTGTGCATGCCATGGATGCATGACACATGTGTGTGACAATGCAGAGATTCAGTAAAGCAGCCAAATTACCCTTGTAACCGCTGTGTTTGGTGTGTTTGGGGCCAGATGGATGTGACTGAGGTGAAGTGTGTGCATGTGATGGGCATGAGGCATGATGCATGTGAGTTACATATCATTGAATGTTTCAAGAGTCCATTGGACATGCATGGAAATGTCCATGGCATGCACCATGCCTGTTACTGTTTGTGTTTTGCCTGGACTGACCCATGTGTTGTGGAGGGACATGATGGAAGTGTACTTTGACAGTGGTGCTCATCTGCTATTGCTTCCTGTCTAGGGGACCATTGTACAGTGCCCTGATGCTTGTGTTCTTTGTCTCCCTCTACGCAGCGGCTAGTGAAGAAGAGGGCGGAGACGGCGCTGTGGAGCAAGGCGGCGGGGATGCCCCCACGGCTGCAGCGGAAGGGGTGGGTGAGCCCCCACAGGGGCCTGCTACGGTGGGAGACGGTGAGGAGCCATCCAGGTTGGTGGTTTGCACAGAGGAGGAGGAGGCCGCCACTGGGGCACACATGGGGCCTGGTGGGGGCATCCCTGCTGGTGCAAGTGGTGCAGTCCAGGGCCAGGGGCAGGAGGCAGCACAGGTCACCGTGGAGGGGCCTGTGCATGTCGCTGTCCCTGACCCTGTGAGTGCACCACCATGCACCAGCAGGGATGCCCCGTCCCAGGCCTGTCCGCAGGTAGAGGGGATGTCCATGTCACCTGACTCCCCTCCACCTGCGGACGTGGGAACCCCTGGCCGTGCGGAGAAGGTCCTGATTGGGGTCGCGATGCGCACGGCTGTGATTCGTGATGCCGTGCGTGCTTCCCGGGAGGAGCACGCACGTCATCACGAAGTGCACCGTGCCGACGTGGCCCAATTGGGATCGGCCATGTTCGGGGGTTTCCTACATGTGTTGGCCAATGTGGCGGCCCTCTCCTCCTCTGTGCAGGCTATCCACCAGTCGTTCTCCTTGCCGTCTTCCAGCCCAGATGCCACCAGGGCCCCCTGTGGACCTGCCCCGACCAATGCAGCCAGCTCGGTGGGGATCCCATCCCTGCCACAGTCGGGAGTCAGAGATCCAGCAGGGGTGGACACCAGAGCAACTGGACCCCAGCAGATGGAGGATGTGACGGCATCATCGGGCAGGGCACGTGCACGACGGCGTCGGTGGTTTCCATCAGCCTGGATGCCGTCGTGCTGGCACAGGCAGTTGCGTCGGAGGCAGCAGCAGGCTCAACGTGGGAGGCATCATGGCTCGGGGCCATCAACATCAGGGGTGCAGGCATCGGCCGGAGGGCAGGAGAACCCTGGAATGGGAGTGGCTTCCGTGTGGGAGAGGTTGTGCCAGCGGATAGGTGCGGAGCGGCAGCGGGCAGAGGAGGAACGGCTCACGATGGTCAGGGCGGAGGACTCCATGCGGAGGGCGCTGAGGCGGGCTGAGTGCCTCGAGGGTCTTCGCAGGGAGTTTGAGCTGGACACTGCGTTATCCCTGCGGGACCTCGGGGCCAGGGAACATGCCCGCCTCCAAGCCATTGACCAGGAGTTCGATGATGCCCTGGCCCATGACAACAACCAGTGAGCCGTCCGAATAGCCCGCTGCCTTTGTATATAGTTGTATAGTTAGGGTTAGGTTTCCTTTGTTTTTTTGATTTTTTTTTGGTTGCGATTGGACAATGCACCACTTTTTTGTATATAGTTCACTTTTTAGTTAGTAGTCAGTTAGGTTTAATTTGGTAGGGCTCATGGACCCAGGATGATCTTCTTAATTGGCTTATTTTAATTTTTCAGAATTTTTTCTTGGACATTCATCTTGTTTTGTTTGATTTGCTTTGTGTTTTTTCTTATTTGCTGTTCAATACATATTATTTTTTTAATCTTCAATGTGTCGTATCATCTCATTGCTTTCAGGCATGTCATGTTGGGTGTTTTATCATTCACTTGCAGCCATTGTGTGTGACAGACATGTGTAAAATTGCATTATTTACATTGGGGGTGTAACATGTAATTGCCTTTGATATGTGGGTGGGTGTGATAGTTGGTTGGGCCTTTTGGCAGGGGAGGATGGGCATTACGGACATGATTGGGGAATGTTGGGACCCAGGTGCAGGGGGGCATGGATTGGACATGGGTGGGGGCCTGCTGGCAGGTCCCACACAGTGCTGGGGGGTGGGGGTGGTGGGAGACATGAGTGGGGGCCTGGTGGAGGGTGACCCTGGTGGCTGGGGGGTGGGGGTGGTGGTAGACATGAGTGGGGGCCTGGTGGAGGGTGACCCTGGTGGCTGGGGGGTGGGGGTGGTGGGAGACATGAGTTGGACATGGGTGGGGGCCTGCTGGCAGGTGCCCCACAGTGCTGGGGTGTGGGGGTGGTGGGAGACATGAGTTGGACATGGGTGGGGGCCTGCTGGCAGGTGCCCCACAGTGCTGGGGGGTGGGGGTGGTGGGAGACATGAGTTGGACATGGGTGGGGGCCTGCTGGCAGGTGCCCCACAGTGCTGGGGGGTGGGGGGGTGGGGGACATGAGTTGGACATGGGTGGGGGCCTGCTGGCAGGTGCCCCACAGTGCTGGGGGGTGGGGGTGGTGGGAGACATGAGTGGGGGCCTGGTGGAGGGTGACCCTGCACTGCTGGGGGGTGGGGGTGGTGGGTGACATGAGTGGGGGCCTGGTGGAGGGTGCCCCTGGTGGCTGGGGGGTGGGGGTGGTGGTAGACATGAGTGGGGGCCTGGTGGAGGGTGACCCTGCACTGCTGGGGGGTGGGGGTGGTGGGTGACATGAGTGGGGGCCTGGTGGAGGGTGCCCCTGGTGGCTGGGGGGTGGGGGTGGTGGGAGACATGAGTTGGACATGGGTGGGGGCCTGCTGGCAGGTGCCCCACAGTGCTGGGGTGTGGGGGTGGTGGGAGACATGAGTTGGACATGGGTGGGGGCCTGCTGGCAGGTGCCCCACAGTGCTGGGGGGTGGGGGTGGTGGGAGACATGAGTGGGGGCCTGGTGGAGGGTGACCCTGGTGGCTGGGGGGTGGGGGGGGGTGGTAGACATGAGTGGGGGCCTGGTGGAGGGTGACCCTGGTGGCTGGGGGGTGGGGGTGGTGGGAGACATGAGTTGGACATGGGTGGGGGCCTGCTGGCAGGTGCCCCACAGTGCTGGGGTGTGGGGGTGGTGGGAGACATGAGTTGGACATGGGTGGGGGCCTGCTGGCAGGTGCCCCACAGTGCTGGGGGGTGGGGGTGGTGGGAGACATGAGTTGGACATGGGTGGGGGCCTGCTGGCAGGTGCCCCACAGTGCTGGGGTGTGGGGGGGGGTGGGAGACATGAGTTGGACATGGGTGGGGGCCTGCTGGCAGGTGCCCCACAGTGCTGGGGGGTGGGGGGCGTGGGGGACATGAGTTGGACATGGGTGGGGGCCTGTTGGCAGGTGCCCCACAGTGCTGGGGGGTTGGGGTGCAAGGGGACATGAGTTGGTGTTCATTAGTTCAAGGAGACATGTGCCTTTGCTGGGGGGCATGCCCATGGTGGGTGGGCTGCCTGCGGGACATGACCAGGGATGCAGGGTAGTCCCCTGTGGTGTGGGCTGCCTGCAGGGGCCGTGGAGGGTGTACAGGGTACACCTGGGAGGACCCACACTGTGAAATCACATGTGGAACTTCCCGCGCACCCCTGAAATACACGCGCCCAGGCTGTTCGCGTGTGGAACTTCCCGCGCACCCCTGGAATGCACGCGCCCAGGCTGTTCGCGTGTGGAACTTCCCGCGCACCCCTGAAATACACGCGCCCAGGCTGTTCGCGTGTGGAACTTCCCCCGCACCCCTGAAATACACGCGCCCAGGCTATTCGCGTGTGGAACTTCCCGCGCACCCCTGAAATACACGCGCCCAGGCTGTTCGCGTGTGGAACTTCACGCGAACCCCTGATATACACGTAGCCCGCTCCCCCAGACCCGATCGCGTGTGAAACTTCACGCGAACCCCTGTGATGCACGTACCCTGCTGAAATCGCGTGTTAGACTTCCCGCGCACCCCGGTATACACGCACACGTATTTTTTGTCAGCGGGTGTCCGTGTTTGTGGGTACCCCTTTGCACGTCTTTTTTCCTGGAGGGCCACAGTATGGGACATTCATCATGGCAGTATATAGGTGCGATTTGTTGGCGCACCTTTTGGCGCACATTTCTTACAGCCGCAGAGACGCTACCGCCTGCTTTCTTGTGGCGGTCGTGTTTGTGCCTGTGCGCTGGTTTGAGCGTGCGCTTTTTTCCCCTATTCTATTCCATGAATACGTGTTGTAGGCGAGCGTGTGGGCGTTCCGCGCACTTGTGCCCTGTACTTCCCCCGTGACGCCCACGTTTTGGCAAGTTGTTCCCCATTCCGAGTGTTACGCCCGTGTTCCGCCTACTTTTGTTGCGTGCGCCGCGCTATGTGCGATTTTTGCTGTGGCCTGTGCGATTTTCGCAGTGACCTGGCGCACGCTGTTAGATGGCCTGTGCGCCAACGTGCGCCGCGCACTTTTTATCGCACATCCGCTGGTTTTCTCGCGCACGGCCTTCCATGAATCGACGTGCGCTGCTTTTCGTGCGATTTTCGCAATTGCACTGCGATTTTCGCTATTCCACTGCGATTCGCACGTTTTTGCCCACTTGCGCCGCGCTAATTATTCCATGAATCGGCCTCTAAAAGCAGCAGATGCAGTAGAGCAAATGGTGATTCGCAGAGCACTCCGATAGCAGTATTGGATAACAGCAATAACAGCTTCTGGACAGAGTTGGTTTCCACCTTCAGCTTAAAGAATTATCACAGGGGTTCCCATTGGCAGCAGAAACACCATGACAAGCCAGAAAAATGGGATCATGAATTGGATCTGCAGCATCCACACATGGACACCAAATACCAACAGTAACGTATGGTAGTGAGACATCATGCACATGTATTAGCCTTTTATGACTGGATGGGGATTTCAGTTGCATTTAATGTCCTTACAGTAATCACCCACCCCCTTAACAACACTTCTCTGTCTCAGGCTAGCACAAGGAGCCTACCAACGCCACAACACACTGTGTTGCCTAACAGCCATTGTGATCCGGTAAAATACCATACAATAGCCTCATTCATTTGAGTGTTCTTTGTTAATCGGCTAATCAACTCACACAGCTGAAATAACAGAGGCAACGCCCCCAACCCAGGCCATCACAAAAGCCTTTAGTTTCAAGCTAAGCAAACTCAGCGCCGAGTCCATCACAGTTTATTTTGCACTTACTTGATGTAGATATGCCATCCAAGTGCTGTGTTGAGCATAGGTTACCCAATGTATTGCGCAGGCTCTGCTGTACTGCGAATATACTGTGAATTCGTGCCATCCAATTCGGCAAATGAAAGAGTTAAACACAGCACAGTGGCCATTGACCATCAATGTCTGAACTTTTAGCAACAAGTGAGATATGAAATGTGAACCTTAAAAGTTCTTTCACCTCGCGAAGCACGCAGAGTGGAGTGCGCTGAGTGTGAGCCAATTACAATTTTCGGGACCGTGGGAGAACTGTGTGGATTGGCACTAAAAGGCTAGGGACAAAACCCCTCATGATTGATCACACTACATACAAGTTGGGGACACTAAAGCACTTTGATTTCCAGTGCATCATGGCAAACATATCCATGACATAAGTGAAATGCCATCATTCAAGCCCAGATCATTATCAGCATTGCCCAACTCTAAGGGATTACATTTGGAAATAAAGCTACAACTGGGGGCTGAAGAGGAGTGGGGAAGGCAAGTGGTTGCAATATGATCAATTGTAAGAAAAAACAATGCATCTTTCTGCTGTATATGCTAAATGCTTTAATTTTATCTTTTAAATAGGTCGTGATGCATTCATACCAACCATAAGTGCTCAGAATTAATACTGTTCATCCAAAATCAAAGTTTCAGACTGCACTGTAATCCTTCCACATATTTATTGACACATTAACTGCTCTCTACACATATTGCATTGAATTACTGCCACTGGGGGACTCACTCCCCCACAATATGGTGTTTGCTAACGTGTCTCTTTTGATCTCCCATTTCTGCTGGTGATGGTTGCCTACAGCAAGAAGCACTGCATTATAATGTTTTCTTTGAAAAAATCAGTGTCTAGAATCCCTCTACAAAACATCACTGGCTCTGCCCCTTCTTGGAGATGTGGCCCCAAACAGGTATCTTGACATGGTTATATGCACAAGTCCAACTGCAATAATGTTCTTTTCTACTGAATGCCATTAATGCTTTAACATGGGAAAACCACTTTTGTTTGTTGCTATCACCAATTATCAGGCAAATCATGTGGACGAAGTCATGCCAGATTTTGATGTATTTAAAATTATGAACTGTATCAACGCATAAAAGAACAATAGTACAGGGAAAAAAACAAAATAAATCAAAAAGATGAAAGAAACAGGTGACTTAGAAAGGTATAACATTAACCTAGCACAGTACAGATATACAGAATGACACGGGTTAACAGGACACATGTTTCTGTGCATATAGAATTACACATGCACTGCATTAATAGCACAAAACCCATTGTTGGCGCATATTAGAACAAACGAAAGCTCTGTGCATGCACTGCATTGATATCACAGAACTCACTGTGGGTGCATATCTGACAGTAAGTAAACGTCTCAGCAGCCGCTGCATCAATGTAAAAAAACCGAATGGTGCATGCATATTTGTCAAAGACTAAAGTACACGTTCGAGGATGCACACAAGTCACTATACAAATATCCAAATTTACACAGACACTGCTTTAATAGCACATAACTGTCAGTGAGGATATGTCTGGCAGTGACATATGTCCCTGCATGCACTGTGTTAAGAACACAAAACCCAATGGGGGCACATATCTGGCAGAAACTAAAGCTCTGACCATCCACAGATCTAATAGCACAGAACGTACACTGGTGGGCACATAATCTGCAGAGAGTACAGTACATGCACTCCGTCAAGAGCAGACAATGTGATGTACACATGTACAAAACAACACAAGCACTGCAATAATAGCACAAAACTCACTTTTGACACATACCTAGCAGATGCCACACAAACCAGCAAGCACACCTACCGTGGATTCATCTATGGCAGTGTCTCCACATGCCAGCTTGCACTAGGTTAAAAGCAAAAAGGTTACTGTGTGGGTGTGTATCTGTCCGAGACTACACATTCAAGCATGTATCTGTCAGTGACTACAATACAAGTCCCTGCAGGCTCTTTCACTGTACCTTGAATTAGAGACAGCTCGCCCATGCATTCTGTACTCTACATTAACAAGAAGCCTCACCTTAGTGTTTTCCGTCTCCACACTAATGCCCGATGTGAATTGTAGATTACTCCTGTTGTTAGTTTCAGCCCATGCTCCTGCAACAACATTGCCTTGATTTGTCAAACTGTCCTCTTGTGAACTTGTTGAAATAGCTGATCTGTGAGGGAGATAAATGCCTTAAGAGAAGGCGAGAACATAAATTCAATGCTAGCACACTATGCTGTATGAATGAGTATCTCTCCCCATTGTACCACAATGCTTACTCGGGCAAATGTTTGACAATGCTATTATGCGGGTAAGCGTTTCCACTGGTGTGGTAGCAGAAGGTGGATGGCATTATAGAAATGCAGACAGTTAGTAGCCGTTGATGGATCTACTGAATGTTGTGCCCAGCACCTTAAAGTTCCTTTAGCTTCTGACTTATCGCTGGAGTGATGTGCCTAGCCACTGCAGGGTGGGCAATAAGAACAGCAACGGACATGATTACACTACAAAACCAATAAAACTTGCAATGATCAACAGTACGGTCATCCCAACAAGGCAGCTTTAAAATAGGGTTGCATGCAGCATACCACAAAAATAACTATGTACTGACTTTGCACTGACTTTGCACTGCAAAAATGCACTTTATAAAGTTCCATGAATCAGGGTTTGTGTCAGCAGTGCAAAGTCACTTTTCAGCCGTGCAAAGTCACTTTGAACCATGCAAACAAATTCCATATATATAGATTTTGTCACCATTAGTGGATACAGAAGGTGTCATGTATCTCGGTCGATTCAGGCACCGCACCATGAAGAGAGCGACAGGGTGCATGCATGTTGGCCACAGCCCATCAGCAATAGGAATAAAGAAATAAATCAGCCAGAGGCCACTGGCGAAGGTATCTTGCTCAGGGTCAAGGTGTCTGTGAAAAATCAGCCAAAGTTTTAAATCTTGATGACATCATCTGTATAACCAACTTGCCCCTCACACATTTTAGGTATGCCCTATATAGTTAATTGGCTTTGCTATCTATGCCAGTGCAATGCCCAGTTGATTGCCACAATCTGTACAATTTGCAACACAGATGGCATGTACTACGGTAGGCTCCTTTACCAGAGGAGTATGTATGGCTATATAAGGAAAAAGGCAGCAAAGTGAAGGATAGGAAAAGTGTTTCAATGCAACTCTTTTATCAGCTGGCATGTGTGAGGACAGTGGTTCACTGGACTTTACAGCTTGCTCCTACAGAGGCAATATCCATTAGAGAGGTTCTAAGGCAATCCATAAAAGAAAGTCTATATTAAAGCATGACGGGCTGCCTCGATGATGGACTGTCGGCTGCTAGCCCGCTCATTTACAACCTTTCTTCTCCTCCATTTTCCAGGAAATGAAAAACACGTTTTGGATATTACTCTCATCAATAACGCCTTTATTGATTTTCAGGTACATTTTGTTTACTTATATTACAGACTTTCTTTTAGAAATTCTGGAATAAATTCTGTTGCCGAATATATCTGATAGCATTTTTGTAAAATCACCCACAGGTCAAAATGCAGTTAAAGTGCTATTGATGCAAAACATGTGTAATCATGGTAGAAATACAACCTTTTAGGGTGAGGGCATCAATTGATTATCGGACAGCTCTTGCAGAACGTTTAATACGATTTGAGTGCTTTAATGTTGACAACAATTAGTATCCAGACAAGCCCTGTGCATAAATCAAATGGAAATCCCATATCACACTTCCTCTGTGTTTTCTTATGCTACAGAGGCAATGATTGATGTGTTGTATATGAAGAGAAATGCTTAAAACCATTAAAACTGGCACTATGGATAAATCAGATTTATAAAGTGGATTATCTTCATTCGAAGCCTATCTTTAAACAAAAATATTTTTCTTCTCCGAAATACTGCAGCGCCTGTTCCTGCCTAAGGGTTCAGACGTGTAGCTGTGAAGCAGCGCTGATCATGTAGGATGACAAATGCTTTCACTGCAGTTCACAGCCAGTCACAGGCATTCCTGTATTCTGAAAATTGCTCTATGTTTTAATGGAGAGTTCTTCGTTGTACTCCATAAGGAAATAGATTAATCTGATTGAATAGGGCAATCGCCTTCCTCAGCACGATTGATGAGAGTGTATGATGTGTACAGATACTGATATTAAGATCGGTCTCTTTTCCTCTAACCTGCTCCTTTCTCTCTAATCCCAGTAGGCATTTTTCATTCCCCCTGTTTTCTTGCCTTTTCCTTTCCTCCTTCAGTGTGAACTAGTTTGAGGGGTTAGGTGTCTTCTACATTGTTAGTTGCAACGTTATTGCATTTTCCCCAATTGCCTCATTTCCAATGCCATTGGACAGAACATTGTTTCCAAAATAGCAAATTATCCAATTTTAATTCATTTTCTTACCAAGTCAAACTCAAGAGGACCCCCCTTGAACCCAAATGAAATTTTAATTTCCAGTGCACTCATTGTATTCTCAACTCCTTCCCTGAGTCCAAAATGTGCTGTCTTGAAGGCCTGCATTGTCCCTCATTTCTTCAAATGACCCTCCTCTCACTTCCTGTCCTTTCTAATATCATTTGCTCCCCCTCACCAGCAGTGATTGCAGTTACACTTTGAAAGGGGTGGGGCTTCAATAACTCTAGGCACATTTAGCACTGGTAGACACATTTAGCACAAACATATATGTTGATTCGAGAGTGAGTCCACTAGAAAATAGGCCACCATGATAATAGCAGTGAATCCGTTTGAGCAGGGCAGTTATTGATTCTGGTAATGTCATGGGGTTATGTTAAGGCTCTTGCTACATTTGGATCTATAGACCGGCATCAGTTTTTTTTTCTTGTAAGTAGTAAAGGTTAGTAAAAGAGATGATTGTGTTTTTAAATATTTAAATATGCTTTAGTGAGATGAAGTAGTAATGAAAGTAAATTATGATAGTGAGGTTTACGTTATACTATTCCGCAGCTTAGCTGCAATATGTGGTGGGATGGCTGGCGGGCAAACTGACTTTGTAGTTGGGGCTGCAGAAATGTGCTGTACGCCCAGCTGTCGCCAAGGAGGCACAATGGTTTCCAGACCAATTCATGGGGGTACATCGCATATGCTAAGACCTGGAAGGCAGGTGTGGGCAAGAACAGTTAAAATACTTAGACTGGAAAAGGTACATTCTCCCCATGTACCTTTGTCGATGGATATATTTGCAGACATTGGTGATTTAATTGTGGCTAGAATATGGGGATGGGAGGTTTGGATATCTTCTTGCTGAGGCCTGTACAAGGATGTGAGATTTAGGGAATTTTAAAACATGTCAACTGTGGAAGGGCTCCACAAAGATCAATGCTTTTTTGTATTTGAAAATTGCTAAGATTGCCAGATTGGCCTCTGGAGCTGCAACATACTCCACAGTTGACACTATTGCATGAACTTGAGGATGGCTGGATACCTTTATCTAGGCTGTACAGGGATTTCCCACAGTGGGGTGCAAACGGGGGACTAAGCTACAATCGACATGGAAAACAGACCTTTGCCAGCTAATGGAAGATAAGCAATGGGAAAACGTATTATGGTTTCTTAAGAGGGTCTTAAGAAAATGCTGGATTTCGATTGCTACAACTTAATGAATTGCATAGGACATACATGACCACTAGCAGAATTGCTAAATTTGATGACAAGATGCTGCTTGACTGTCCGTGGGGTCAGAATGTCCCACTGGACACTTATGCATATTTCCTGGAGGTGCCCGGTGGTGCAAGCCTTCTGGCACCAAATTGAGGAAGCTGTAAGAAATGCTGGTGTTAGTAGATATCAATGGTCCCCAATGGAATGCTTGCTGGGTATATACTCAATGCTTGATAAGATTAGACACACGTTCAAGCTCATGGACCTATCTTGTGTCTTAGCTAAGAGGAGAATTTCCATGGCATGGAAGCAGTAGGGTGGCCTGCAGTATCACCTATGGGTACGGGTCTTAAGGTATGGAGTACTTACGAAACTGTGGCCTAGTGCCAGACTATGAGAATAGGCCTTAACAACATTGCAGCATGGAACACACTTCTCCTGGTGATGTCTAGCCCCTCCGACGAGAATCCCGCTTGAAATAGTGATGACCCTTTTGTTATGGTCTGTACCCAGATGCGAGGGAAGGTCTGGGGTCCACTAGAATGTTATTATAGATAGCTGTTACAGAGTTACCTCATGCTGGCGATGAGATCCGTCCCCTAATTTTGCTACGGTTGTATAGATATACATGCCCGGACGACTGCTCGATCATGCTGTAATGTGATAATTATGTGTGATGCCTAGTTTTAGTTATTGTTTTGCTGTTGAAATGGTAAAAAATAGCTAGCTCGATTTTATGCATTTGTATGGTTACTAATAAAAAGATTAAAACAAATAATAATTAATGAAAAATTATTAAATTCATATCTATCCATAACTTAAAACAAAAATGATAGTGAGGTGTTTATATTTAATCATGTGTTTCATTGTAACATAGGTGAGTGGTAGCATGTGTACCGTGGAAAGGGAGAAACATGTCACCATAATTATAGAAGTGAGTCCCCCTGCTCAGGTGTTTTATTGGATCTGGTAATGTCATGAGTTTATGTTTAATATGTCTTTCAACTCTTAATAAAAGTGTTATGTGGTTTACTAGTTAGGATAGTGTGTGTGGAATTAGTAGAAGTACTTTGATGTCAATTAGGTTTCTATTTGTTTTGTAACATTATTTTATTCGTATTTAACAGATGAAGAAATAATCATAGTGAGAAGGAGGATTGTCCAGACACCACATCAGGATGTGGTAAGGAATAAAGGGAAGGAGTGTGTAATGGAAATAAAGGGTATGTTACATGATATGCAGATGGAAATAAAAACTATAAAGAAAGATGTCTGTGAAATGAAGAAGAGATTAGATACTGTTCTTGGGGAAAATTGCAGCAATGAGGAGATTTTTTCTTTTGAAGTAAAAAAAAGAATTCCCACAACAATTATTGTTTTGGTCATTTGTATACGTTTTAAAATTGTTAGTGTTGTAGGTTTTGTTTGAAGAGGTCGTAACAAGTAAGTGACTGAGGTGTTATGCATGAAATGTATGTTGTGTATTTATATGATATCCTTATTAGATAAGTATGTTGCTTAAATGATTGGGACACTGTTAGTTTATGATCCATTTATCCAAACAAAAATATTGTTATCAGCACACTGGGTTACAATGAAAGGTTGTTAATATGTATAACATGTTTTTATAGTAGACTGCACTGGTTGAAGACCAGAGCAGTTCCAATGGTTTACTTCTTTCCATTGCTTGGTCGCATAACTTTGGTCTTGGCTTAATGACTGGTGCAGTGTGCTCTCTCAGGTTGCATAGTTTAATTAGTATATGGATGAGGATCTTTCATCAGTATAAGTGGGTAGAATCCTTTCCCCCAGTCTAAAGTATTCAGTTTGTAAAGCTAGGGAACACAATTTGTTTTGGAATTCATGCCATTCTTTTGATCAGTGATAATTTTTTGTTAGGTGTATCATCAGATGAAGTTGTATGAAATGCATGGGTTCATGAGCTGTATCAAACATTTTTATTCCAAAGTATAATCCACTAAAAGATGTTCAGTTATCAAATATATTGTGGTCTTGTAAACCTTAGAGCACATTTGGTATGCTTATAAATATGCTAACGTGTTTTTAATTCGATTGTAATGACTGCCTGCTCATGTTACAGGCATGTACAATTACCACTGATGGGTGGTTGCACATCTACTCCAGTTTCTTCATGGTTGGGTGATATGAAAATAAATTAAGGGAGTCTTTGTATGCTGTTGTCGTTTCCATTTGCCTGTAGGCCATCTTGACTGTTTGTTGGGTTCAGTCAAAGGGTTGTGTGCTTCCTACAAATCATTCATTGAAAGAAATGATTTGCAACTTCCAGTGCAGAATCTTAGCTTGGGGTGCTAATAGCAGTAATTGCTAAGTACCTGGATTATATGGACTGTAAATCCCCATTACGAGTAGACTCAGTGCTGGTACCTAGCACCCGGTTCTGTTCTGTCTTAGTACCCCTATAGTTTGAATGGTGGTGCTAAGGGTGTTCAATTGAAAAAAAAAGAAAATGTATGTTTAGTTTGAGGTGCAGTGCTGCATGGTTCTTCTAAAGTCTGTTTCATAGTTGATGATATTATACTCTTCAACATATAAAATGGACCTCAAGAGGATTGTGCAGTGTTACACTTCAAGCTAAAACATTTGTATTCCTTTTTTCCAATTTAAACAGTGTTAGCATCTGCATAGGAAAGAACATGGGTGTTACTGGTGATATACACATTGGCGGTGGGCTGACCCTGCTGGTAATGGCAATGTTGCATGGGTTAAGGGATCCTTGTTTTGCATGCTCCCTTGACTTGGGCGGTGAGTGATTACTGTTAGGGTCAGACTGGTGCTTTAGTGTTTATTGCCTAAGTGAAACGTGGAACCTTATATCTTTGGTTCATGTTAAATAAATTCTCTGCATTTTAATTATTTTTTTAAACTGTAGGTGGTTCTGAAAATAACCTTTTTGGGAGTGATGTGGAAGGGGAGATGTAGGAAAGATAGGTGGAATGAAAAGTTTGGACAAGTTTTATTTTTTGTTTGTATTTGTTTATAATAATAAACACATAAGTAAACACAGGAGTCAACAGTCTCGATGACTGCATTTTCTCCTATGCTCCACCAATATATTTTTTATTTTTTATTTGTTTGGCTGATATAAATCAACCTTTCAAATGTTTATTCATTTTACATACAAAATGTCATTATTCATAACAGTGTTATTACTTAAAATCTACATATAAAACATTAACATGTTTTACAGGCAAGCTTAATTATCACAGAGAGTGCATTGTATGGTTGCAAGGGCCATTCAGGCTAATAAAGATAACATAATTGTGCATACATACATCATGCCCTATTTCACTAAGCATAGAGATATTCGTATCACAAATTAGCGCAACTTTATTTCTCTTGGCAAGACTGCATTTATGAACTGAACAAGTGCGATGTGTATTGCGCTTCTTGGACTAGTTCATAAAAATCCCCATATATCGTCTTCAGGATAGGAGCACATAAATTGACACAAGTTGTTAAAATATGTTTGTCGAATAGTATTCAATGGCAGACAAACTATCACTAAGTGTGAAAGAGTTTCAATTTGGTTTGGATCCCCACAAAACCGACATACAATTTGGTTTTTGATGATCATCCCCCTTCTTGCTAGAATCTGCTTAGTGCTACAAAGATTCAATTGAATTCTGAGCATTTGTGTTCTAACAAGCATTGAGGGGCATTTGATTAAATAGCTCTTCATAGATCGATACCTTTTGTGTGGGAATATTGCCAAGTTAAAATCTTGATATTTTCTACATTCTGCCTGTGTGCTTATCCAATCAAAACGGTGTAACGAAACTTTAGCCTTTGTTGGATTCAATAACAAAAGTTTAATTGAAATGCCTGAATCATATAAAGCATCAAGGACACAGTTTGACCAAGTATTAGGAAACCTTTCATTTGAGGTAAGAGCTACTATACCTACAATATGTGGTGCTGTGGAGCCAAATAGACATTTTCTGTACAGGTTGCACATTTTCCAAATGACTTGGCTATAGATGGATATTGTGCCTAGTTTGTAACGTAATAGTGGTAAGGGTGTTCACCTTGGAAGTCCCAACACTGATTTCCAAAATTTACTCTCATGCTAATCCCAGTACTGTCTTGTTCTCAGGACACTTGCGTCTTAACCGTATGTTACAATCGGGACACATTTCTGTTGAAAAAAGTCAGTATGTGGAACAGAGTAAATTTGCCATACTTATATAATAGTATCTTGGCTTGGGATGTTAGCGACCTAATTTGAGTCTCCAATTTCACTGTGTACATGGTATCGCTAATGGTTCTAGTAAATGGAATTCCCAGATACTTGTAATGAGGCACTACTAGAAGTATCTTATTTTGCAGAGTCCAAGCATGATTGGCGGTCTTGATCTTCTGTTGTCTCTGGCAAATTACAATTTGAGTTTTATCAACATTGATGGTCAAATTGTTTCTACATACATACTCGTCCAGTTTATTTAGGAGATTTTGAAGACCTTTGGGTGTTTGCGACAGTAAAACAACGTCATCGGCGTAGAGAAGCCAAATGATCTTTTGATGACCTAGTTTTCGAGCATTGGCAAAAATAACCTCAAAGGAAATTCCTAAATCAAGCAGAAATAAATTAAACAATGTGGATGCCAAAAAATTCCCTTGTTTTAGACCTCTTTTGGTCGGAATACTTGCCGATAAGATTCCATCCAAGGTAAGTCTAATCTGGATGGTAGTATCGGAATGAAGTTTTTTAATTATGGTGAGCAATGATGACAGACACTCATATCGTGACAATTTGGTAAAGAGCAACTGGTGATCAACTGAGTCGAAGGCTATACGAAAATCGGCGAATGCCAAATAAAGCGTTTGATTTTGATCTTAATATTTTGATTTAAGCATGTTGAGAGTCAACATGTTTGGGGAGGTACCCTATATATGCATTCATTGCTATTGCCATGAAGCATCTCCTGCAAGTGAAAATGCCAACTTCTGGAGACCAGCATTGGCATGGTGCAGCCAATGCAGGAGCCGCAGAGGAAGGGCATCCATCAGATGTAGCTGGTGGTGGCTCTGCTTCCCCTGTGAACTCTGATGTTACATGTGTGGAGATGGGGTCAAGAGCAGTGCACTGAAGCTGGATGGCTAGCTTCCTGAACCAGTTCCTGAATTGCTGGTCTACTTGCCGCCAGTGGTAGCGAATTAGGTGGTTTGCATAAGTCGTGGTTCCCAAGCTCTATGTTGGCACCATTGCAAATCCTCTTCTGTGCCTTGTCTACATCTGAAAAAGGTGTGTCCTTGGGTACTTTGAAATACAGCCATCAGTGGGATGGGGAGAAGTTATTGAAGCAGCACATCTTCGTTCGAGCTGGCTGCTCTACCCACTCAACACCCACTTCCTGGAGGTGTTCAGTGCTTCCTGAAACAGTCACCAGCTGAATCTCTTCATTGCTGTAGTGTGCATCAGGATTATCAGAAAAATTAAGCAAAAATAAAATGGAAAAAATAAAACTTTTCAAAAAGAAGGATTAATATGTCTTTAAAATGATATTGAATCAAAAAATAAATATAAAAGAAACAAAACAAAATACAACAAAGCAAAGAAACATAGGGGAAAGGGTTTGGGTAGGGAAAAGTGTTATTTCGACAAAGGGGGTCGACAAAGTGTGCACTGTGATTGCATGAATTTGTCTCAAATTCTCGATTATATAGCATTCTCATGCCCCTGAGCCAGTCTGCTTACACATTTTCTGAGGTGTGGCTCACGATACAAAAATAAATAAGTCTGTTTTCTTTTTATTTATATAGTGGATTGGTGTGTTTGTTAAGGGAGAGTAATTGTGGTTCTTGATCCGCGTTTGTGGGGAAACAATATGGTTCAAGAATTAAAGTATTGAGCCTCAATCCATTTGTCTTTGATTTCAGAACTGTATGCATAGTTCAGAACGTCTAATGTGGGGCTGTAGTTTGTTACTGTGCTGATTGTGTAAGCTTTTTGTCATGGGGTGATACTGATTTTATAGGTATCCGTCCATCTTGGGGGTGTACATGTTCAGTAATGAGTCACTGGCTGAGCTTTTTTTTATTGGTTGTTTTTTTCATTGGAGATGGGGTCTGTGCATTTCTTTCCATACTAATTAGCCATGCAACAATATTAAAAAAAGAAAGAAGATGATCTCTGACACATGGAATAGAAAAGGAATGTAACCCCTTTTCTATTTTCTTGGATGGTGTTGTGGATAAGGAAGAGGGCTGGAATTGAGCAGGAAGATGTGATCCAGTACATAAGTGGAGTATGGAAAAAAGGTGTGTGAGTTCTCGGAGAAGTGCATGGAAGGGTGGTGGCATGGGAAGAGAGCATGTAGACGTTGTCTGTTGCCTCACCACAATGAACATGGCACTTCTCAGGGAGAGTGTTTTTGGATGGGCTCTGAAACACAGGTGGTACACTGTGTTTTCTCAACTGTGTTTCCAGATACTTGCATGGGGGATCGGTCTTCCCTGTGTGTGAATAAATGTTCATAGAATGATAGCAAATGTATCCATACAATATGTGTTTGTTGAAATGAGTTTTGTTTGAATCATTTCACTGCATTCAAGCTGTATTTGTTTAAAATGCTAGAGTGGGATTGGGAACAGATGCTTGTGTTATTGTTTCTAGTTTTTTCCAGTGCATCTCCTGAAAATATCAGTGATAAAAACATTATTGATAGCGATTACGTAACATGTATTGGTGGACCTGTGGCTAGTAATATTGAAGTCATCAGTTCAGATGCAGATATTGGTGGGACATATTCTAATGCTAAGTAGCCATGAACAAAGAAAATAACAAAATAAATAGGAAAAAATAGGTGAGTAATGTGCTGTGAAAATGTTTGATGCATTGAAACAGCATTCAATGAAGTATAGTGGTAGAGTTATACAGCGGTTTACAGATGTGCAGTGCAAGATATTTTACTGTAGGGTCTTTTCAAATCTTTTGAAAATTGTAGAAAAGAAACTTTCCTGCCGTGCTCAATTTAAGCAGAAAAACGAACTCGAAAGTCTAATAAAGAAATCCTTTGTGTTGAAGAGAACGTTTTATATTTTGATTCTCAATCGCATGAAAAGGTTGAGAATAGTCATAGATGAGCTTTCACAGAGTTTTAAATGTGAGACAAGGATTACTGGCAAACATTTCCATGAAGTGAATGAAGGTAAGTGGTTGCACACCTCTCACAATGAGCAGTATTTTAATGAAGAAAGCTACCTCTCCTTCCCCCAGAAGCTCACTGTCTCACAAGCCCGGGTTCTCTCGAAGCTGGACTACTGTAACAGCCTCTATCTTAACCTGCCTGCCACCACTCTCCGCCCTCTGCAACTCATCCAGAACAGGACTGCAAGACTTTTCCTTGGCCTCAAGCCCAGGGACCGTATCTCTCCAGGACTGAAATCTCTACACTGGCTCCCAGTGGCAGTGACTCCCTCAGGGTCAGCCGCTTCTCGAAGCAATGAGCTGGGGGTAGATCTCTCTCCGCGGCAGGGGCCTCCCTCTGGAACAGCCTTCCTGCCTCCCTGAAACTTGAGGAGAACCATCTCCGGTTCCGGAAGCACCTCAAAACTTTCCTCTTTGCTTCTGCTTTCTCTCTCCCTCTCCCCTGCTAAATTCTTCACTGTAACTGCACTGAATCTGCAACTGGGCCACTCTCTCCGACCTCGGTCCTTGGCCCAGCCACTCTCCACTTGCACTGCCTCCCTGGCAACCCCTGCACCACTGCACTGTCTCTGTATCCCTACAGCCCCCCCTCCCCAGCACTTGTCTGCACTTACCTTGCACTTGCCACCAGCTGGCCCTATTATTTATTTATTTTTTATTCTACTTACCCTGTAATGCACTTCCCCCCTCCCCTTCCCCTTGCACTTTTCCCTCCCCCCTAACCCTGCACTTGCGCCATCTAAATGACACCTGGCCTAGTAGGATCGTTGTCTGTCTTCCCCTTGTTCCCCTTCCCTGCCTTGTCGCGCCTTGAAACACTTGTGTATAGGCGCGTTACAAATGCCATATCATATCATATCATATCATTCCATCAAAATTGTACAGTAACTTTGGCATTCACTGAGCTTGGTCAAGGTTATGAATTTCCAGATGTATTTTTAGTGAATTAGAAATTGAAAAGCAGCAGGTGCTTAGAAATGAAGATCATGCAGGTACTTCAGATGCTTCATATCTGAAGCCTGTCCTGCAATTGAAGTGTTCTTACGTGTGCAATATTCTACAGCAATCTTACACATTGGTGAGGTCATCTCCTACTCATTTCCACACAAGCAGAAGTGAGAAAAAAACAGATTAGAATGCTTCAATGTGTGGATCTTTGTGAATTAAGAGAATCCACTACTTTACAGCGACTCTCCTTAGCATGTTGAGTTGAAGATACATGTTCTGGTACGTTTCACTATATACACGTTATCAACTTATCTTACTGAAATGAGTCACCTACTTGGAGAGTTATACGTTTGTAAGGCATCAGCTTGAACACTGTATTGATTTATGGTACTGTGGATGAACTGAAAACGGGACTAGAAACATTGCAGGAGACATACTTTGGATCAGATGCACTATTTTATGAGACTGCTGTTGGTGCAGGAGAAATTCATGTTATGCTTTCCAAGGAAGTAATCCTGGAAAAATATGGAAAAGGTATGACTCTGTTTCAATCAGTTGTCAGTCAAAAGCTGGACAAAATTTGGGTACTTGTCAACACACATTTTACAGGACATAAGTACAAAAAGTGTATATTGAAAAGAAGGTACGTCCTGACAGAGATGATGTGTGGAAAGCACTCTTTTATACTTTTTTGTGGAGGGTTGATTTGCACTTACTGAACGTCAGGTCTTGTCTAAGCATTGCTTCAGTAGTATCAAAAAATGTGTAATACCCTCAAGGAGTGTTTTGAACAAAATACAAGTTTGTGCTATTCTCTCGGCCCTGAAGAATTTAAATATGTTTGAGGTGATTGCATAACAAGCAGTTCATCAATCTCCGGTTACAGTCAGGTAAGAGACAACGGGCCTCATTACGAGTTCCTGCTGGAAAATCCGCAGGTTACCGCCAGACTCGTATTACCATTCTGCCTCCGTGAGTCCCGGAATCACTGGGGCAATACAACCCCGGTGACCGCGGAATTCCAGAGGCGGAATTTGGTAAATCCCCATTCCCATGGAGTCCCATAAGACTCAATGGGAATGGGGAAGTGGAAACACCAGAACCATCTCGTGATGGTGCCGGTGTTTCCACGTCCGCCTGCAGGCGGCTGGTGTTAAACCTGCCAGGTCAGACCTGGCGGGAATGACACCTCCCGCCTGCACAACTCAAGATCACCCGGTCCGGAAACAACAGTGGCGGCGGGTTTACCGGCACCATTATTTCCAGACCGGGTGACTCGTAATGAGGCCCAACATCTTCAAAGCTTCCTTCAAAAGCACTGGTGCAAGGAATGAAAGGTAAAGTGGTGTATTTACCACTGGATTGGTGCCAGACAGCCAATTGAGGATTCAGCATTGATATTAGTGAATGGGGTAGCAGCGAAAGATATGAACATCTGGCAGAGAATTGTCAATTAGAAAAAGGTGAAAGGAGCACTTGCCTATTTGGCAAAGACCAATGAGTTTTATGCTGAGATATACCACTCCTTAATAAGCCTTCAATGGCAGATGAACAATTTGAGCGTGTTAGTAATACTGAGGCTTCTAGCTTATATGAGCACTACACTATTCATCCTTTGATCATCCTTTGAATTCTTGTGAGGTAATGGGTGATGTAATTGAATTATATCAATTACTGCAAGTAATGGGCTCACTGATTAGTTTGTGCGAGAAGAGTTTAGAGGCTTGATGTTTCCCAATGCATGTTCCTTCTGGAAGAGTTGTTCAGTTAGATGCATCAGAATACTGTTGCACAAGAATACATTCTGAGAACCCATGATTCAGGGGAAACCCAGAGTACATTTTCCATTTGTTGTATGTGAGTGGGTTCACCACTCTGCTCTGCAGTTGTACACACATTGAGGACTGGCACATATTTTCAAAACTCACTGCGAGTGAAATGATGCAGACGGTGAACAATAACAATAAGGTGTTAGAAAGCAAGATGAACCTTCTTGCTAACATGCATGTAACTAAAGAGTACTTGTACAGGTGAGATTCCAAGGTCAGGTGCATGTTGCAAAACCTAGGTCCACCTACCTAACTCTTGAGTTGTTCAGTGTAGGGAGGGGATGACCTGGCAGATTGTATTGGTGCAAGTAACCCCTCTAAATGTTGGGCAGAGCACATGACACCAGCTTAACTGTGGAAACATGGCATGGACCATGTTTCCACCATCACTTTCTAGTTATGTTGCATTTCATATACAGCACGAAGAATGCTTCATTTGAACATGTAAAACATTTGTGGGGAGGAATGAGTATGAGGCTCGTGGAACACCTCACATGCATATGCTTTTATGGATGAGAGATGCTCCAACGTTGGGTGAAGGTATGGACAGTACAGTTTTGGAGCTCATTGAGAAACATGTGACATGTGAACCTCCAACAGAGACTAAAAATGCACAGTTGCGTTTGAAGGTCTTATGTTTTCAAATGCACAAATCTGGTTCTTTGCTCACTGCGCCATAGGGTATCAAGCCGCACCTCACTGATGAGGCCCAACAAGGCCCGAAATATATCTGGGGTTGCATGTGTTTCCATTCAGAGGAGACCTGGACTAGCAGTTCGGGATGGGCTGCCCCTATTGGTAGCAGTACATGACTGATTTTCATATGGCTGGGCCCTTTTTGGAATGGCACATATGTGCTAAAAAAAAGAGGTATGGAAGGTTGCTCGAGCACTGCCAGTGGTTCAGATTTATTGAAAACGTTCCACCTATCACTTTCTTTGGTTGTAGTTTGTCTGTCTGCGGGAGAGTGGGTATGTCTAGACATGGGTTCCTTGCTTGCTGCGCCATCGTGTGTCACGCTGCACCTCACTGATGAGTCCCAACAAGGCTAAAACATGGCTGGAGTTGCATGTGATTCTGTGCAGGGGAGACCTGGCCTAGAAGTGCAGGCAGGGCTACCCCCATTGTGGCAGTACCTGACTGATTTGCATTTGGCTGGGCCCCTTTTGCAATGGCACAGACCGCCTAAAAAACAGTAGTGTGGAAGGTTCCCCAGAGCAGTACAAGTGGTTAAGATGTATTAAAAACCTTTCACCCATCACTTTTTTGGTTGTAAGATTTTGTGGTTGAGCCTTAGACTAGCCCTTTCTAGAAAACATCTGCTGGAAACATTCTCTGAAATTGAAGATTTGCCCCAAAAGACCTGTTCAGTAAAGAATGAGTTCTTCAGTCAAAAAGAATCTGTTTGACACGTATTACCTGCTCTTGTATGAGGTAGCTGAGCACTAGTTATATCACAATGTGGATGGCAGATGGCAAAAGGGACGTTTAATGTTGCGTAATTGTCCAGGGTGCCTATGGAGACATGATAAAGCATCTCTCATCAAACACATGAAGCTGTCTTGTGAAACTGCAGAAACAAAATAATTGTTTTACTTTTGTATCTTGCAGTTGTTTTTACTGTGTCATAGTGAGGAAGAGATGCTTAGTACTTTTGAGAAATAACAGACAGCATTTGATAGCAAAAAAGGGGATGTCTTTTATCCCAAATTTCGGAGTTACTTAAAGAGGCAAGAGGAGGAAATTCGCCAGGAGGAAAAGGTGGCAGCTGAAATTGCACCAGCAACTCCTGAAGAAAGTCAAGGGTCTGTTGCTAACAGGCAACATTCACTTGGAAATCCACGTTTTAGTAGCAAAACAAAAAAATGAGCCAGAAGCAATTTTCAAACAAGTTAATGAACGTATTTCTCATGGTCTTGACCATAAAGAAAAGTTATGTGTATGCTCAGATTGTTGTCATTTGCTGCTCTACATAAGTGGGCACGCTCGAACAGTTCCTTAGTTCAGGCCCTGCAAGCCTTTGTCCAGGAAAAGACAAGCTGTTCTCTATCTTGTGTTATGACTGCTCCATCTGGTTTGGCAGCACTAAACATAAAAGGTTTTATTCTGCATCAATTGATGATGTTACCCGTTCAACACACATTACAAGATCGAATTCTGTAAACTCTATGGAGATGCTGTTCATGAAGTTGGCAATATTCTCTGTAATATTAAAGTTTTCATTGTCGATGAAGTTATCTTGGTATTCAATCTCATGCTTGCTTTTGTAAGTTTGAGAATGAAGGAGGTGTTGAGACAGACTGCGAGGAACTGTTCCATGGAAGATATGTGATTGTTTTTGGTGCTCTCCTGCAGTTAAATCGTCTCTAATGTTAGCCTGTTTGTAAGATGCTGTGTTGTCAAGAGTGTGAGAAATCTGAGAGCATTCTCACATTTAGCCTTCTTTAGACCCCCCGGCCCATCAGGTAACCAAGGAAAAGGCAAAGTTGCCAGATCCTGACCCTGGGTCTGTGTCTGTGAAGAGGTACTACTGGGATGGATGGTCTTTGAAGAATGGAAGTGGTATGCCCGAAGATGAGATATGGAATCCCCCTTTTTCTAATCCCAATCTATCCTACCTCCCCTTTACTGTCATATAATATCATTAAGCATGTCCAACCCTACCCCAAGATCTTCCATCAAATACTCACACTCAGAAGAAAGCAAGAGACTGTAAACCCCATTTTTCTAATTATAACCTGGACAGTGACCTGCCCAACCCCCATTCAACCTTCATTGAATGTATTAAGATACACAATCTTATTTTTCCCAGGTATCACTCAAGTACTGTGATGAAGAAGAGGAAATCAAGAGGAGAATATATTTTCTATGAGAAACACCACTATGGTACTGGTACAAAGAAGATGCAGATAGAAGCACATCAACATCGTCATTGGCCAGGTCCCACTAACAAGGCCAGGTAAGGTCAGGCATTTGAAATCAACCAGGCCCACCTGCAGCCTATCAAGTCTTCAGGGGAGTATACAAGGAACACTAGTAATCAGCAAAGAGAGCGAGTTGGGAGGAAAGCTGAGGAGCCGTGGATGCCCAAGCCCAGCTGGAAGAAACAGGGTTACCAAGAAACCAAAGGTGTGTGTGAGGTTGCATCTGGGAGAAGCATGGCTAACAACCCCTGTTTCCAGCAAAGAAGAGAAGTCCAAAGAAGGCAGCCAGGAGGCATGCTGATCCCTTTAAGTAAGACAGCAAGATACAATGTTGCATCCTGAACGCATAAGACTGGAGAAATGTCTGGGTGAAAATGACAAATGGAATTACAAGTATAGATAAGCGGCAGAGTGGTTGTCTGTATGATTATACTTTCTTGAATGACTCTGTACAAAGAAAGAAAGTGTCTACAACAAGGGGAGCTGTGTACGAACATGAAAAGTGAGTGAAATAGAGCTCCTAAAATGGGGTAGCTGTGCGAGAAATGAAGTGGGAGCAAAATCTACAAAACTGATAGAAAAGAGTTGACAACAAACAAAGTATGTTCGAAAAGCATTGGAGTAGCCACCTGGCGAGAGATTTATCCAAGCTGACCCAGAGACCCCAGAATAGGCAAAAGAGTTTTGGAAAAGCATTGGGGTGGCCACCAGACAGGAGATTGATCCCGGCTGGTTGCACAGACCCCAGAATAAGCAAAGAGTTTTGGAAAAGCATTGGGGTGGCCACCAGACCAGGCAGGGATTGATCCATGTTGGCCACAGAGATTCCAGTATAAGGAAAATAGAACTCTATTAAGGATAAGGCTCCTGGTTGTGCAACCTGGCAGGACTGTGCATTCTGCCAAGTGCGCCACGACCATGGGAGCCCAATTGAAAGCAAGGAGCTGCATGATCTGAAGGGCTTTTGGGTTCATGGAAAGGAGACCCGGAGAAGCCTAAAGAACTTACCAGGAAAAGGTAAAAAGGTACAGTGAACTGTTTTTTCCAAGTGAACTTTGTGTCAAGTGAACATTTCTTTGCCAAGTGAAACCTCAGAGACTTGTGGAATTGTATAATCCTGAGTGCCTTACAATTGGTGAAGGGAGCTGCAGAAAGGCTCCATTGTCACATTAACTTTAATTTGAACACTACTGAGTTGGCCAAATCCTTTTTTATTTGATTGGCTGAATGAATCACCCTTTCAAATGTATTACAAATTAAACATTATTACATTAATATCATCATTATACATAGTATATAAAAATGAACACATCACATCGTAATACACAAGGCGAAGCATTTACGTTGTTCAATTTCATGTTTCAATGACAGCATCTTAGATTCTCATAAAAGACTCTTAAAAAAAGTATTTCAATAGGGGGTTTAGAGAAGTACCACCTCACATAAAGGTCCAGCACTATGCATACAGTCACCTACCATGTCTATAATCTTGTTTCTATTGTATACAAAAAGCTCTTTATGTGCATCTATTTAATTTGCGGAAAAATAGATTCCAAATAATGCACTATAGCAATTCGAACTGATTGTCTAGGGGTAGAGAAAATATGTTGCCAGCATTCATTTATAGATGTAGGGCAATGAAAGCTGATTAAATGATTTTAAAAAAGTGTATGCTTTGGAATTAGAGCAGGGCACAAAATGACTATATGTTGCAGCGTTTCTCTTTGAGTAGGGTCCTTACAGAAACAATAAAAATTCACGTTTTTGGAAATAAGCCCTCTTCTCGACAAAATATAATTTGTGGGCCACAGGTTTAATCTAAACCTCAGGTACTGGTTTCGAATATGCGGAGAGAGACTCTTGGTTAAATAGTCAGCCAGGGTACGAAATTTCTTAAATCCAAATACAGTTGGATAGAAATCTACATGATCACGACATTTGTCTTGAGTGCCAAATCCCATTCACCTTATCTTTCCGTAGAAGTGAGGACATGCATAGGTTCTGAAACAGACAGTATTTTGATTTGGACTGACAGGCTTAGACTTCCATTAGTTTTCTTTCTGTTAGGGAACATTCCAATCTTAGAGTAAGGGCAAGTTAGGCGTTACATCATCCTGACCATTGAGAATAAAGGTTTTAAAACTGTGTTTCACTTGTATGTGTCATCTCTCAATACCATGCCTGTCTCACAAGAGGCATATAAGTGTATTGGCAATATAGGAAATGTGAACCTCGGGCCATATTTCCAATATCATGAACTTACTGTCAACATGAGAATATTTGCAGATTTTAAGTATGACGATTTCTTAAATGATGTCTGTGTGGGAGTGTTGCGCGATGCCGCAAACAAGGCCTTAGAAAGTAGACTAATTTCTCACACATACCACAAAGGATGCAGTGCTTCCGAGGTTTGTTGGATCTGCGACAAGGGAAAATAGAATGTGTTTGTTTGTTGTCTACTATTGTAGCATGTGATTGAATCAACACTGTAATGATGGCAAGTGAACATGAAGAGGTAAAAATTACATGTGTTGATGTTTTAGAAGGTTAAGAAATGCCTTGAGAATTAAATAGAAAAGCAAAGGCACACCTTGTTGACAAAACTGTGAACAGTAGGATTAGTATCAAATTTAAAATTGTGTTTCAGATCCTGAGTTAAGTTGAGCCGTAATTTGGATGTGGATATACAAATTGTTAATGGAGCAATCTGAAGAGTAGTAGTGTGTGTGCCTTATTCCCAGAGTACTTCAGCATAGCACACTGTTGTGCAGTTTGACCACATTAAATTACTGCAGTTGGTGGGGAGGACCTCTTCATGGTTCAACTTTTTAAAGACATGTGTGTCCAAATGGCACAGTTCCCTCTGTGCTCTACTTTTATCATCACAATGCACACATCTAAAGTTTACGTTTAGATGTTGCACTGGTGGATGTTAAGTGGACTCTGTCTTATGTGGCATTTTCTCTTAAATTTGCAAGAGGAGTCTAAAGTTGCTGCTAATGTAGAATGTGTTATAGAACATAACCGTCTATGTTTACAGTATGCTTCTCATTTAGCTGGACTGCCAGTTCTTGTGTGAGGGCTAGTTGTAAAAGAAAATGGACAGATGGCGTAACAGAAAGACAAATGTATACAATTATGACTTTTAAAAAGCACATATTGGTGAAAGAAGAGAACAGTACTGTCTTATTTCATGGATTCACTGAATTGGTTTTCAGTAACACAACAGGAGTTCACTGTTATTGCAATTCAACTTTGACTTTGTTGTTTCAGATAACAATGTTAATTGAAAGCGTAAAAACGAATGCAGACAATATATTCTGTCGGGAATTATCTGCTTTGTAAACACTGTGTGCAGTGTGCATCTTCAATTTGTCATCTGGTTGCAGGTAACGTTCATAGTTTTGTTAAACCTCCAAACAAAATGCACATTAGTTTCTCATGCCAATATTTAAGGTTCCACAAAATGAACATCTTCCTGTTGACCCTTTTGTCGGTTAGTCATATAAGTGGCTGCATGGTTTTTTTCTTCTGGTTTTCATCATCAAATTATGTACTGTGAACCCTTTCAGTGGTTTGTGTACCATTTGGTATGATTTTGGTGGCCTTTTTACTAACTTTTTCCAGAACATGGACTGTGCTCAATGTGGTGCTTACTACAACTCAACATTGAGAAATGTGCTGTGTCAAAATGATGTGATACTTTTGTTGCAGCGATAGAGATGACAGTACAAACATTAATACCAACATTTTGAAGTTTGTACAGTCAGGTTTCAATATCGCAAAACACATATGAAATTGTTGGAATTATTTTCCCCAATGGAGTTAGCATTCACAGTCGCAATTATACCAGTTGAGTGCAACGAGAAAAAAAGTGGCTGGTATGCAATGGCTCTTCTGATTCTTTCAAGCCTAAATGGCCTAGATATCTTAAGAATTCTTACTTCATTTTATTCAATTCAAAATGTACAGTGTAGTTTTACTTTTAAATAAACATACATTATTTATAGCCAATGAACTTTGATTATGACACTCACCGGGGTTTATAAAATGTTCTTATATAGTAATGTAAATAGGCAGTCGTGTTTAAGCATAGTATGTTAGCTACCACCTTCAACACTAGAACTGCTAATGCTAACTCTGACACCAGAGAACAACACACCATCCTCGGGGACCTGGAAGCCTGAGTCCCCTCAACATCCTCCCTGACCATAAACACAGTCTGGTGTGACAGCATATAGAACACCATGCTGTTAAATATTGACACGCTTCAGAAAGAAATACTCGCCAAACACAAATGCCTTATTCACGCCCGCCAGGGTGCCAAGGAAACCCACGTTCTCATCCCTGGTGCCCCATTGTTGAGTTTCAATAAAATCACAATTCAAGAAAATCTACACATCTTAAAAAGATGAAAGCCCCCAAGAAGCATAGGGGATGTTTGCCTGACCACCCTCGTAAAAGACTATGCTGAAGAACTGGCACCATTTATCAATGCCATCATCAACTCCTCCTTTTAACAGGGAGGGCTCCATCCAACCTCAAAAGAAGCCAGGGTCCTGCCTCTCTTAAAAAATCCTTCACTTGACCCACCCTCAACCAAACACTACTGACCCATCATAACAGTCCCCTTTCTACTAAAAATACTTGACAGTGCAGCTTATGTGCAAATTCAATGACACCTAGAAACCAATTGCATCCTTGAAGTATGCCAATCCAGCTTCTGCCTAGGGCATGGAACATAGTCTGCTCTCCTCGACCTGAAATGAGATTAGGGATGAGGGGAAAACTGCCATACTGCTTCTCATAGATTTGTCTGCGGCCTTCGACTTAGTGGACCACAACATATTATGCCACCACCTCACCTCTGTGACCTTCTCTCTGGAAGCGGCATCCTGGATCGCCTCATTCCTAGAAGATAGAGTAATGAAAGTATTCTCAGAGAATGTCTGCACTGTGCCCAGCCCCATCAACTGTGGTGCAACACAAGGGTCCTGTGTCGCACCGACTTTGATAATATATTTACTAAGACCCTCTTCGACATCTGAGACTCCCTTGGTATAGCATATACCAACAATGCTGACAACACGCACATTCTACTCCCTCTCTCAGGCACCTACTCTGACAAGTTTTACCTATGCCACCATCCAAGCCTGTATTCCAACCCATGGCCTCTGCCTCAACAATGAGAAAACTGAACTTCTCAACATTGGGCCTTCCGCTGTGCTAAAACAAAATTGGACCCTGAGTATTTAGCCTTCAACATCGATGGCACTGTGATCCCAGTCTCACCCGCGGTAAGAACCCTTGGAGAATACTTGGACGCTACACTCTCCCTAACCTTCCAAGTAAATGCTATATCCAAGCTCCTAAATGCCACTGACCATTCCTCTCTACAGATAGTTGCCTCACGATTGCCCACATAGTGTTGGGTGCTAGGCTGGATTATTGTAATGTAATTTTTGCCAGGACCTTGGGCCACAATTTACAGAAACTTCAGACTATTCAAAACAATGCTCTACAAGCTGCCTTGAACATCCCCAGATCAGAACATATATCAGCTGCCCGTAGAGCAATGAACTGACTCCCCATCCAAGAAAGAATATCCTTCAAAACATTCACAATCACTCACAGATGTATTTCCAATTCTGCCCCTCCCTATTTGGTGCAAAGAATTGCCATAATCCAATCAACTAGGCCGACCAGAATCCCATACACCCTTAGGCTGGTTCAACCTAAGTTGATGGTTAATGGAACTCCCTCCCATATGCACAAAGAACAGAGGAATCCTATTGGGCCTTATGCAGAGCCCTCAAAACCTGGCTGTTTGTCTAACCCACTCATCATGATCTTACTACTTAATTACATTTCTGATGTGATGTGTAGTACAAGTTGAAAGTAATCACCTCCCTATACACTATTTGTGATCCTTGCCCACTGACTGCATGTAACTGGTTTTCTCCAGTGCCCTGATGCATGAGGGTTTGTGTGCGCTACACAAATGAAAAAAATAAACAAATAAATATGTTGCATGCATAAGAAGTGTAATTACTTTCAAAAAGGTAAACATTTCATAATTGTAATTGTTTCACTATACATATACATAATATATTAGAGATATCCCTAGCATTCTGCAATCTTTTGATTCTCTTTTTTAAATAAAATGTGCTGTACAAATCTGTTTGTACTAACGTTTCCAATGGATATTTAGGTTATGTAGTATTGTCCCTGTTAAATTATTTGCAGAGATACTTTAATTCTCAGTCAATTGTGTTTAATGATAGCAAAATATTAAGTTAAAGTAATAAGAAAAGATGCAAAGTGTGATGCTTTCATGAGACACTTTTTCCATCATATAGTTACAGAAGACAGTTAGGTTAGGTTACATTTTTTGAAAGAAATTTAAAACAGGAGAGACACATTTTTCTTGTGTAAATGTGTCTCAACTGTGGATGCACACACTTTTAGATTAGTGTTTTTATAATATTTCCATGATGTCAGAAGTTTAATTAGTAATTTAGATCTTTTTTGCAAAAACAGTATATTGATTGTGGAAATTGTTTATTTTTAAAGCTGATGCTAGCTTATTGTAGGACTTAATGAAATGCCTGAAATATCAATAGCAGTACCATTGTATCCTTTTACATTACACAGCCGCGGAAGTGGCTGTGTAGTTATGGTTAAGTTGCTGTTTCCATAGAAAGAGCCTTTTTTGGGCAGCTTATAACTCAGCTCTCCCTGGACGAATCCACACCAAACTTTGCAAAAAAAAGTATATGGGTCACTCTGAATTTTTTTGCAAAGTTTGGTGAGTTTTGGTCCGGGGGGGAAAAGTTAGAGGGGGGTCCCAAAACTACTTTCCCATAGACTGAATGGGGAAAAAACTTTGCTCACGCCTACAGCCCAAACAGCTGGACAGATTTTCACCAAATTTATACTAGGAGCAGCGGCTTGGTCCCGAAAGCGTGCTTTTGCCAATTTGGTGAAAATCCGTATAGTAGTTTCTTTAAAAATGACCAAAAAGTAGGTCACTAAAAATGTGTTATATCTATGTTCGGTCCGCGGACACACTTCCCTGTTCGCTCCGTGGACAGTGTCCTGATTGGCCAATCGGCTTGCGTCATGTCTGCGGACATGCAACGTGTTCGCTGATTGCACGGTGAAGAGCGTGAAGTGCGTTAGATTTTTGGAAATGCCCGCCATCTTGGATTCGCGGACGTCTGAGGACAGCGCGGTGAAACTTGGTGAAAAAATACTATTTAGTAAAGTGTTTTGGTGTGTAAGACTGTTAGGGGAGGGTGGGGGAATAAGAGATGGATTAAATGTTGTATTTATTTAGGTGGCAGGCACCCCTGTTGTGTTCGTTCTGACCGTGGACAATACGAGTGTTCTGAAATGTTCGTAAATAAATGGAATGGGGGTGTCCTGAGGACACTAAGCCTGTCCGTATGTTTCGTAGACAAGTTGAAAATGTTCTAAGAACACATTAAGTTTCCTGGGATGTTCTAAATAAACGAAATGGGGGTGTCCTGAGGAAGGTATACCTGTCCGTAGTGTTCGTAGGCAAGTTGAAACTGTTCTAAGAACACATCAAGTGTTCTGGGATGTTCGTCAATAAAGAAAATGGGGGTGTCCCAAAATGGGGGAGGACGCTATGCCTGTCTGTACTGTTCGCAGGCAAGTTTAAATTGTTCTAAGAACACATCAAGTGTCCTGGGATGTTTATAAATAAACAAAATGGGGTGTTCTGAGGACACTAGAACTGTCCGAATTGTTCGCAAGCGTGCTGAAACTGTCCTAAGAACACACACAGTGTCCTGAAATGTTTGTAAATAAACTAAATGGGTGTGTCCTGAGGATGCTATGACTGTCCGTATTGTTCGCAGGCAAGTTGAAACTGTTCTAAGAATACAGACGATGTACTGAAATGTTCGTAAATAAACGAAATGGGGGTGTCCTGAGGACGCTGTCTGTATTGTTCGTAGGCAAGTTGTAATTGTTCTAAGAACATGTATCCTGGGATGTTTGTAAATAAACAAAATGGGGGTGTCCTAAGTACGCTATACCTATCCGTACTGTTCGTAGGCAAGCTGAAATTGTTCTAAGAACACATCAAGTGTCCTGGGATGTTTGTAAATAAACAAAATGGGGGTGTTCTTAGGATGCTATGAAATTGTTCTAAGAACACATCAAGTGTCCTGGGAAGTTCGTAAATAAACAAAATGGGGGTGTCCTGAGTACGCTATACCTGTCCGTACTGTTCGAAGGCAAGTTGAAATTGTTCTAAGAACACATCAAGTGTCCTGGGATGTTTGTAAATAAACAAAATGGGGGTGTTCTGAGGATGCCAGACCTGTCCGAATTGTTCGCAAGCAAGTTGAAACTGTCCTAAGAAAACATGCGGTGTCCTGAAATGTTCGTAAATAAACGAAATGGGTGTGTCCTGAGGATGCTTTGACTGTCCTTATTGTTCTCAGGCAAGTTGAAACTGTTCTAAGAATACAGACGATGTCCTGAAATGTTCGTAAATAAACAAAATGGGGTTGTCCTGAGGACACTGTCCGTATTGTCCGTAGGCAAGTTGAAATTGTTCTAAGAACACATTGGGCCTCATTACAACCCAGGCGCAAAGCGAAAAACGATGGCGGTAAAGGATTACCGCCATCGTTTTCCGCTAGGTCCGATTAAGGCCCGTGACCGTTAACTACGATGCCATTAGCGGCATCGTAGCTAACGGTGCCGCTAACTGCACCAAGGACGCGCGCACGCGACCCCCCACACCGTAATTACCGGCATGGCGGAAAGGTACGCGAATGCCGACCCAAGCGGACATGCACCTAACGCCATCACCCAGCCCGTTAAGTACCTTACCACCATGCCGGTAATTACGCCATCGCGAACCAACCGTAAAGGGCCTTGTGCAGTGAATCCAGCTGCCACAGGGGCACAGAATCAGCACAGGTGGAGGCAATACAGACTCAGGAAGTACAAAAAGAGCACACCCAACCCCTTCCCAGACCCAGTCACACTCCACAATGATACCAATAGGACTAGCAATGTTGGGGCTGGAGGACCTGATAGCAATGCAAGTGCTACAACTACAACTACAACAACAACAACAACAACAACAACAACAACAACAACAACAACAACAGGCTGCACAGAGAAGACGCAGGAGGAGAAGGAGGGCAAGGCAGGCCCAGCAAGGCCAACCAGCACAGCCAGTACCACCACGCAGGCAGCCCACATCCCATGCATCAGAGCCAGTCCATTCAACCTCACTGCTGAGCAGATCCACACCCTGTACCGTTTGGACCGGGACACCATCACCACCATCGTGGACATGACGCACAACGACATTGTCAGCAAGATAGAAACACCAACTGCCATCCCACCCCTACTGAAGATAGTGTCTGTACACCACTTCCTGGCCACAGGCACCTACCAGCACACAGTGGGGCACTTGCATGGTATTTCACAACCATTATTCTCACGTACACTGATCCAAGTACTCGATGACCTCCTCAAGCACACAGACGACCACATCTCATTACCACGGTCTGCCCAGGAGATTGCAAACACCAAAGTGGGTTTCCATGCACTAGCCGGCATACCTGGTTGCATTGGTGCCATCGACTGCACCCATGTGGAATTGGTGGTCCCACATGCCATGGAGGTACCGTACCGCAACCGTAAACAATTTCACTCAATCAACGTGCAGATGGTCTGTGACTCCAACAGGATCCTCACACATTGTTGTGCCCGATTCCCTGGATCAACCCATGATTCAATGGTCCTGAGGAACTCCACAATACCACGCTACATGGAGCGACATGCAGGCCCAAGATCCTGGCTACTCGGTGAGTCTCACGTCATGACCTTGGTATGGCAGAAAGGGGGGGGGATGATGCATACTCCACCTGGCGAAAGGGGGGGTGGGATGATGCATACTCCACCTGGCAGAAAGGGGGGGGATGATGCATACTCCACCTGGCAGAAAGGGGGGGGATGATGCATACTCCACCTGGCAGAAAGGGGGGGGTGATGCATACTCCACCTGGCAGAAAGGGGTGGGGGGATGATGCATACTCCACCTGGCAGAAGGGGGGGGTGATGCATACTCCACCTGGCTGTGACTAGCAAAGACGATCATACCCTAAAGCAGCACTAACGTAATCTCACACCTGTAGACATTATGCCTGACCGAAGCAGCCCCACCATGTCAAAGAAGGTGTGTTCCAACCATGACACAACCATCTGCAAGTGCATTGTACCAATTTGGACCATTGACTCCAACGAAATGCACCTACATGCACGTCACTATACACCATCTACTGAAAGACGTGTCCCACATAACAGAGCACAAAGGAGGCACATGACGGACAGAAACACCACAACGCCACAGCACAGACAGCAAGGCCCACTAAATGTCCCTATCAACATCCGGATAGTTCATTGGGGTCATAATGATGCAGACAGCAATGTAGCAATCATGTGAGCATTGACATCACAGGACATGTGCCAGGTCACCTAAACATACGGCATGGACGGACACAGTGGATGGGCACTCACAAGGCACTCGACCACCCTGCATACATGGTTTGTTGGCATGCAAAACTGTCCATGAGAGCCATGGACATATACCGTTTGCATAGCGTGAATCCATCAGCGCAACTGAAAGTGGTCCAAAGTAACAGTTCAATGTGCATGTTGGCACGTCATGTTCAGAATTAGATGTAATGACTGACACATACATTGTTTCCTACATACAGGTGATGCTGGCTATCCCCTGAAGAGGTGGCTCTTACACCAGTCCGGAACACACAGAACCAGCATGAGGTGGACTTCAACCGTGCCCATGCACGTACCCGTGTGGTGATTGAGCAGGCATTTGGCCTACTGAAGGCACAGTTTTGCTGCCTCAGCAGGTCTGGCGGGGCACTCCTGTACTGCCATGAGAAGGTTGCAAAGATTGTCATGGCATGTGTGATGCTACACAATATGTGTGTCAGACGGAATGTTCCACTGCCCCTGACGCAGAACTAAAACCACCTGACGATGAGGATGATGAGGGTGGGGATGGGGCAGCACCTCAGGGAGGCAGCGATGCACAGGAGGGCTGTGAAATGCGTCAGAATATCATTGACCAATGCTTCTAGCACACACGGCTGGTGTGTGTAACATGGAGACGGCACTTGGGGCACTGTGTGTGTCTGGGACATGCACACTGTGGATTGTACACCAATAAAGCACACATACGCAATGAGCAATGTCCACACATTTGATTTGTGCAAATCAAAAAGTGTATTATCAATGTGCATAGGTCAGAAACACCCTATCCCCCCTCCCTCTCCCCCCTGAACTCCCCAACACACCCAATCCCCCCTCCCCCCTGAACTCCCCAACACACCCAATCCCCCCTCCCCCTCCCCCCTGCACTCCCTGTAAAGGTGTGACGGTGACCGTGGTGAAGGGCTGGGTAATGTTCCATTGGTGCACTGGACGGCCACTATTGGCAGCCCCCTCTCCCGGCACCTGGGGCCCCCTGCCTGTGCTCCTCAGGTTCCTGGATGACCTGCGGACTGGGCTGGCTGGGGCAGAACTTGCTGCGGAGGAGGTACTGGCCTGCTCGCTACGCCGTGTGTCCATGATTGTCTGTATGAGTTCACTTATCATGTTCTGCACAGCGGCTAGTTCTGCACAAATGTCCTTGCTTGCTGATTGGATGGCTGCCTTGATGTTCTCAGCACATCTCTCCATGCCTACACTTGCGCCTCCACAATCAGCAACATGCTGTGTCAGTAGTGAGGACAATTGTTGTTGCCTTGTTGATATTTCGTCCAACGATTGCTGGAAATCAGGGGCAATGGAGGTTGCAATTGGCAGCCCAATTGGACTACTCCCCTTCTCCCAGACTCCCACTGTGCTGGGAGTGGCTGGCCATGTATCTCCAAAGGCTAGCCCCTGTGTGTCGTCTCCGTGCAGGCTACATGGGGACAGGTGTGGGGAGTGAAGGTGGGCGTTGGGGGAACCTTCAGTGTCATCCTCCATATTCCCCACGTCGCTGTCGGAGCATGCCGCGACGGCAGCAGTCTCCCCAATGGTACTGCTCCCCACAGACACATTGCCCTCAGTGGGCAGCAGTTGTTGTGTTTCTTCCGTGGGTGCTATCATGGCACTTTCGTCAGGGGTCATTGCTGCCCTGGGCTGTCTTTCGACAGGGATTTTGGCCTGGTGTGGTTTGGGAATGGGTCCAGCAGAGGTGGTGGGTTGTTGTGCTCTTCCCTCTGTCCTGGGCTTCTTGGCTGGGGTGGTGCCACTCTCGTCCCTGCCGGTGTCCGATTGTGAGCCTGTGATGGAGCAGAGGAGGGAATGTGTTATTGATGGGTCAGCGAACATTGAGCAGGCATGAAGATTGCCATGGTTTTGAAGGATAGATGGTGGAATTTGTAGGCTGTGACATACAGGTTGTCTCCCTTTTGGGTGGGTTGAGCATGCAGAAATGTGTGTGTCTGCTGTGGAGTGTGCATGCTGCATGTATGCAGGGTGTGGGTCTCCTGCTGATGTGTTGTGTTTCCCATATGGGGCGACATTGTGATTCCCATGTAAGTGTAATTCAGGGTGTTTTGCATGGCTGAATTGGAGGCACCTACCTGTGTCTCCTGATGTCGGGGCTCCTCTCTCCATTCCACCAACGCCCTCAATGCACTCTATGCCAATCGTCGAGGCACAAATCTCCTCCCATGGCTGCATCTTGATTGGGGAGTCTGCTCCCCCGCCAGTTGCCAGGGCCAGGTTTCGATTGGCTGACAGTATGCTCCTTACTCGGAGACGGAGGTCATCCCACCTTTTGCGGCACTGTTTGGAGGTGCGTGGGGTGGTACCTACGGCACTGACCCGTTGTGCCACAAGTTCCCATATTTCCTTTTTGCGGGCTATGGCTGCTCTTGTCATTTCTGGCGAGAAGACGATGTCCGCCTTTTCCTGCAGTGTTTCTGCCAACATCGTTAGTTCTTCCCGACTGAAGCGGTCCTGCCGCTGCCGATCGCAGGCTTTCTTCAGAACTTTGGGCATGTTTAGGTGGGGAAATGGGTGGGTGATGGGTTTTACAAGGTCTGAGGGTCAAATGTGGTGTGGTTGGGTAGGATGGCAATGGATTGTGTTTTCAAAGATGGCCGCTGTGCTCTTTCCCGTTCCGCCGCGATGACGCTACTTCCGGTTCCGCTTATTTACGGTGACCGCTAATTACGGTGACCGCTAATTACGGTCACCGCAATGATGGGTGGCGGTAGTGCACCTTGCGCGGCGTACAATGCCGGTAAGGGCCGTTTTGGGGTCATTTACGCCATGGCGTAGTTTACATTACCGGCATGGCGTAATGCTCGTGCACGATGGGTCGTAATGTGCCGCACTTTACGGCATCGGACCAAGGCGTTAACGCTAATTACGCCATGCCGGTAATGTTGGATACTTACCGCCTGGGTTGTAATGAGGGCCATCGGGCCTCATTACAACCCAGGTGCAAAGCGAAAAACGATGGCGGTAAAGGATTACCGCCATCGTTTTCCGCTAGGTCTGATTAAGACCCGTGACCATTAACTACGATGCCATTGGCGGCATCGTAGTTAACGGTGCCGCTAACTGCACCAAGGACGCGCGCATGCGACCCCCCACACCGTAATTACCGGCATGGCGGAAAGGTACGCGAATGCCGACCCAAGCGGACATGCCCCTAACGCCATCACCCAGCCCGTTAAGTACCTTACCGCCATGCCGGTAATTACGCCATCGCGAACCAACCGTAAAGGGCCTTGTGCAGTGAATCCAGCTGCCACAGGTGCACAGAATCAGCACAGGTGGAGGCAATACAGACTCAGGAAGTACAAAAAGAGCACACCCAACCCCTTCCCAGACCCAGTCACACTCCACAATGATACCAATAGGGCTAGCAATGTTGGGGCTGGAGGACCTTATAGCAATGCAAGTGCTACAACTACAACAACAACAACAACAACAACAACAACAACAACAGGCTGCACAGAGAAGACGCAGGAGGAGAAGGAGGGCAAGGCAGGCCCAGCAAGGCCAACCAGCACAGCCAGTACCACCACGCAGGCACCCCACAATCCCACGCATCAGAGCCAGTCCATTCAACCTCACTGCTGAGCAGATCCACACCCTGTACCGTTTGGACCGGGACACCATCACCGCCATCGTGGACATGACGCACAACAAAATTTTCAGCAAGATAGAATCACCAACTGCCATCCCACCCCTACTGAAGATAGTGTCTGTACTCCACTTCCTGGCCACAGGCACCTACCAGCACACAGTGGGGCACTTGCATGGTATTTCACAACCATTATTCTCACGTACACTGATCCAAGTGCTCGATGCCCTCCTCAAGCACACAGACGACCACATCTCATTACCACGGTCTGCCCAGGAGATTGCAAACACCAAAGTGGGTTTCCATGCACTAGCCGGCATACCTGGTTTCATTGGTGCCATCGACTGCACCCATGTGGAATTGGTGGTCCCACATGCCATGGAGGTACTGTACCGCAACCGTAAACAATTTCACTCAATAAACGTGCAGATGGTCTGTGACTCCAACAGGATCCTCACACATTGTTGTACCCGATTCCCTGGATCAACCCATGATTCAATGGTCCTGAGGAACTCCACAATACCACGCTACATGGAGCGACATGCAGGCCCAAGATCCTGGCTACTCGGTGAGTCTCACGTCATGACCTTGGTACGGCAGAAAGGGGGGGGAATGATGCATACTCGACCTGGCAGAAAGGGGGGGGATGATGCATACTCCACCTGGCAGAAAGGGGGGGGATGATGCATACTCCACCTGGCAGAAAGGGGGGGGGTGATGCATACTCCGCCTGGCAGAAAGGGGGGGGGATGATGCATACTCCACCTGGCAGAAAGGGGGGGGGTGATGCATACTCCACCTGGCAGAAAGGGGGGGGATGATGCATACTCCAGCTGGCAGAAAGGGGGGGGATGATGCATACTCCACCTGGCAGAAAGGGGGGGGGTGATGCATACTCCACCTGGCAGAAAGGGGGGGTGATGCATACTCCACCTGGCAGAAAGGGGTGGGGGGATGATGCATACTCCACCTGGCAGAAAGGGGGGGGATGATGCATACTCCACCTGGCAGAAAGGGGGGGATGATGGATACTCCACCTGGCAGAAAGGGGGGGGGGGGTGATGCATACTCCACCTGGCTGTGACTAGCAGAGACGATCATACCCTAAAGCAGCACTAACGTAATCTCACACCTGTAGACATTATGCCTGACCGAAGCAGCCCCACCATGTCAAAGAAGGTGTGTTCCAACCATGACACAACCATCTGCAAGTGCATTGTACCAATTTGGACCATTGACTCCAACGAAATGCACCTACATGCACGTCACTATACACCATCTACTGAAAGACGTGTCCCACATAACAGAGCACAAAGGAGGCACATGACGGACAGAAACACCACAACGCCACAGCACAGACAGCAAGGCCCACTAAATGTCCCTATCAACATCCGGATAGTTCATTGGGGTCATAATGATGCAGACAGCAATGTAGCAATCATGTGAGCATTGACATCACAGGACACGTGCCAGGTCACCTAAACATACGGCATGGACGGACACAGTGGATGGGCACTCACAAGGCACTCGACCACCCTGCATACATGGTTTGTTGGCATGCAAAACTGTCCATGAGAGCCATGGACATATACCGTTTGCATAGCGTGAATCCATCAGCGCAACTGAAAGTGGTCCAAAGTAACAGTTCAATGTGCATGTTGGCACGTCATGTTCAGAATTAGATGTAATGACTGACACATACATTGTTTCCTACATACAGGTGATGCTGGCTATCCCCTGAAGAGGTGGCTCTTACACCAGTCCGGAACACAAAGAACCAGCATGAGGTGGACTTCAACCATGCCCATGCACGTACCCGTGTGGTGATTGAGCAGGCATTTGGCCTACTGAAGGCACAGTTTTGCTGCCTCAGCAGGTCTGGCGGGGCACTCCTGTACTGCCATGAGAAGGTTGCAAAGATTGTCATGGCATGTGTGATGCTACACAATATGTGTGTCAGACGGAATGTTCCACTGCCCCTGACGCAGAACTAAAACCACCTGACGATGAGGATGATGAAGGTGGGGATGGGGCAGCACCTCAAGGAGGCACCGATGCATAGGAGGGCTGTGAAATGCGTCAGAATATCATTGACCAATGCTTCTAGCACACACGGCTGGTGTGTGTAACATGGAGACGGCACTTGGGGCACTGTGTGTGTCTGGGACATGCACACTGTGGATTGTACACTAATAAAGCACACATACGCAATGAGCAATGTCCACACATTTGATTTGTGCAAATCAAAAAGTGTATTATCAATGTGCATAGGTCAGAAACACCCTATCCCCCCTCTCCCTCCCCCCTGAACTCCCCAACACACCCAATCCCCCCTCCCCCCTGAACTCCCCAACACACCCAATCCCCCCTCCCCCTCCCCCCTGAACTCCCCAACACACCCAATCCCCCCTCCCCCTCCCCCCTGCACTCCCTGAAAAGGTGTGACGGTGACCGTGGTGAAGGGCTGGGTAATGTTCCATTGGTGCACTGGACGGCCACTATTGGCAGCCCCCTCTCCCGGCACCTGGGGCCCCCCTGCCTGTGCCCCTCAGGTTCCTGGATGACCTGCGGACTGGGCTGGCTGGGGCAGAACTTGCTGCGGAGGAGGTACTGGCCTGCTCGCTACGCCGTGTGTCCATGATTGTCTGTATGAGTTCACTTATCATGTTCTGCACAGCGGCTAGTTCTGCACAAATGTCCTTGCTTGCTGATTGGATGGCTGCCTTGATGTTCTCAGCACATCTCTCCATGCCTACACTTGCGCCTCCACAATCAGCAACATGCTGTGTCAGTAGTGAGGACAATTGTTGTTGCCTTGTTGATATTTCGTCCAACGATTGCTGGAAATTAGGGGCAATGGAGGTTGCAATTGGCGGCCCAATTGGACTACTCCCCTTCTCCCCGACTCCCACTGTGCTGGGAGTGGCTGGCCATGTATCTCCAAAGGCTAGCCCCTGTGTGTCGTCTCCGTGCAGGCTACATGGGGACAGGTGTGGGGAGTGAAGGTGGGCGTTGGGGGAACCTTCAGTGTCATCCTCCATATTCCCCACGTCGCTGTCGGAGCATGCAGCGACGGCAGCAGTCTCCCCAATGGTACTGCTCCCCACAGACACATTGCCCTCAGTGGGCAGCAGTTGTTGTGTTTCTTCCGTGGGTGCTATCATGGCACTTTCGTCGGGGGTCATTGCTGCCCTGGGCTGTCTTTCGACAGGGATTTTGGCCTTGTGTGGTTTGGGAATGGGTCCAGCAGAGGTGGTGGGTTGTTGTGCTCTTCCCTCTGTCCTGGGCTTCTTGGCTGGGGTGGTGCCACTCTCGTCCCTGCCGGTGTCCGATTGTGAGCCTGTGGTGGAGCAGAGGAGGGAATGTGTTATTGATGGGTCAGCGAACATTGAGCAGGCATGAAGATTGCCATGGTTTTGAAGGATAGATGGTGGAATTTGTAGGCTGTGACATACAGGTTGTCTCCCTTTTGGGTGGGTTGAGCATGCAGAAATGTGTGTGTCTGCTGTGGAGTGTGCATGCTGCATGTATGCAGGGTGTGGGTCTCCTGCTGATGTGTTGTGTTTCCCATATGGGGCGACATTGTGATTCCCATGTAAGTGTAATTCAGGGTGTTTTGCATGGCTGAATTGGAGGCACCTACCTGTGTCTCCTGATGTCGGGGCTCCTCTCTCCATTCCACCAACGCCCTCAATGCACTCTATGCCAATCGTCGAGGCACAAATCTCCTCCCATGGCTGCATCTTGATTGGGGAGTCTGCTCCCCCGCCAGTTGCCAGGGCCAGGTTTCGATTGGCTGACAGTATGCTCCTTACTCGGAGACGGAGGTCATCCCACCTTTTGCGGCACTGTTTGGAGGTGCGTGGGGTGGTACCTACGGCACTGACCCGTTGTGCCACAAGTTCCCATATTTCCTTTTTGCGGGCTATGGCTGCTCTTGTCATTTCTGGCGAGAAGACGATGTCCGCCTTTTCCTGCAGTGTTTCTGCCAACATCGTTAGTTCTTCCCGACTGAAGCGGTCCTGCCGCTGCCGATCGCAGGCTTTCTTCAGAACTTTGGGCATGTTTAGGTGGGGAAATGGGTGGGTGATGGGTTTTACAAGGTCTGAGGGTCAAATGTGGTGTGGTTGGGTAGGATGGCAATGGATTGTGTTTTCAAAGATGGCCGCTGTGCTCTTTCCCGTTCCGCCGCGATGACGCTACTTCCGGTTCCGCTTATTTACGGTGACTGCTAATTACGGTGACCGCTAATTACGGTCACCGCAATGATGGGTGGCGGTAGTGCACCTTGCGCGGTGTACAATGCCGGTAAGGGCCGTTTTGGGGTCATTTACGCCATGGCGTAGTTTACATTACCGGCATGGCGTAATGCTCGTGCACGATGGGTCGTAATGTGCCGCACTTTACGGCATCGGACCAAGGCGTTAACGCTAATTACGCCATGCTGGTAATGTTGGATACTTACCGCCTGGGTTGTAATGAGGGCCATCGGGCCTCATTACAACCCAGGCGCAAAGCGAAAAACGATGGCGGTAAAGGATTACCGCCATCGTTTTCCGCTAGGTCTGATTAAGACCCGTGACCGTTAACTACGATGCCATTGGCGGCATCGTAGTTAACAGTGCCGCTAACTGCACCAAGGACGCGCGCACGCGACCCCCCACACCGTGATTACCGGCATGGCGGAAAGGTACGCGAATGCCGACCCAAGCGGACATGCACCTAACGCCATCACCCAGCCCGTTAAGTACCTTACCGCCATGCCGGTAATTACGCCATCGCGAACCAACCGTAAAGGGCCTTGTGCAGTGAATCCAGCTGCCACAGGTGCACAGAATCAGCACAGGTGGAGGCAATACAGACTCAGGAAGTACAAAAAGAGCACACCCAACCCCTTCCCAGACCCAGTCACACTCCACAATGATACCAATAGGACTAGCAATGTTGGGGCTGGAGGACCTTATAGCAATGCAAGTGCTACAACTACAACTACAACAACAACAACAACAACAACAACAACAACAACAGGCTGCACAGAGAAGACGCAGGAGGAGAAGGAGGGCAAGGCAGGCCCAGCAAGGCCAACCAGCACAGCCAGTACCACCACGCAGGCACCCCACAATCCCACGCATCAGAGCCAGTCCATTCAACCTCACTGCTGAGCAGATCCACACCCTGTACCGTTTGGACCGGGACACCATCACCGCCATCGTGGACATGACGCACAACAACATTTTCAGCAAGATAGAATCACCAACTGCCATCCCACCCCTACTGAAGATAGTGTCTGTACTCCACTTCCTGGCCACAGGCACCTACCAGCACACAGTGGGGCACTTGCATGGTATTTCACAACCATTATTCTCACGTACACTGATCCAAGTGCTCGATGCCCTACTCAAGCACACAGACGACCACATCTCATTACCACGGTCTGCCCAGGAGATTCCAAACACCAAAGTGGGTTTCCATGCACTAGCCGGCATACCTGGTTTCATTGGTGCCATCGACTGCACCCATGTGGAATTGGTGGTCCCACATGCCATGGAGGTACCGTACCGCAACCGTAAACAATTTCACTCAATAAACGTGCAGATGGTCTGTGACTTAAACAGGATCGTCACACATTGTTGTACCCGATTCCCTGAATCAACCCATGATTCAATGGTCCTGAGGAACTCCACAATACCACGCTACATGGAGCGACATGCAGGCCCAAGATCCTGGCTACTCGGTGAGTCTCACGTCATGACCTTGGTACGGCAGAAAGGGGGGGGGAATGATGCATACTCGACCTGGCAGAAAGGGGGGGGATGATGCATACTCCACCTGGCAGAAAGGGTGGGGATGATGCATACTCCACCTGGCAGAAAGGGGGGGGGGTGATGCATACTCCACCTGGCAGAAAGGGGGGGGGATGATGCATACTCCACCTGGCAGAAAGGGGGGGGTGATGCATACTCCACCTGGCAGAAAGGGGGGGGGGTGATGCATACTCCAGCTGGCAGAAAGGGGGGGGATGATGCATACTCCACCTGGCAGAAAGGGGGGGATGATGCATACTCCACCTGGCAGAAAGGGGGGGTGATGCATACTCCACCTGGCAGAAAGGGGTGGGGGGATGATGCATACTCCACCTGGCAGAAAGGGGGGGGGATGATGCCTACTCCACCTGGCAGAAAGGGGGGGATGATCCATACTCCACCTGGCAGAAAGGGGGGGGGTGATGCATACTCCACCTGGCTGTGACTAGCAGAGACGATCATACCCTAAAGCAGCACTAACGTAATCTCACACCTGTAGACATTATGCCTGACCGAAGCAGCCCCACCATGTCAAAGAAGGTGTGTTCCAACCATGACACAACCATCTGCAAGTGCATTGTACCAATTTGGACCATTGACTCCAACGAAATGCACCTACATGCACGTCACTATACACCATCTACTGAAAGACGTGTCCCACATAACAGAGCACAAAGGAGGCACATGACGGACAGAAACACCACAACGCCACAGCACAGACAGCAAGGCCCACTAAATGTCCCTATCAACATCCGGATAGTTCATTGGGGTCATAATGATGCAGACAGCAATGTAGCAATCATGTGAGCATTGACATCACAGGACACGTGCCAGGTCACCTAAACATACGGCATGGACGGACACAGTGGATGGGCACTCACAAGGCACTCGACCACCCTGCATACATGGTTTGTTGGCATGCAAAACTGTCCATGAGAGCCATGGACATATACCGTTTGCATAGCGTGAATCCATCAGCGCAACTGAAAGTGGTCCAAAGTAACAGTTCAATGTGCATGTTGGCATGTCATGTTCAGAATTAGATGTAATGACTGACACATACATTGTTTCCTACATACAGGTGATGCTGGCTATCCCCTGAAGAGGTGGCTCTTACACCAGTCCGGAACACAAAGAACCAGCATGAGGTGGACTTCAACCGTGCCCATGCACGTACCCGTGTGGTGATTGAGCAGGCATTTGGCCTACTGAAGGCACGGTTTTGCTGCCTCAGCAGGTTTGGCGGGGCACTCCTGTACTGCCATGAGAAGTTTGCAAAGATTGTCATGGCATGTGTGATGATACACAATATGTGTGTCAGACGGAATGTTCCACTACCCCTGACGCAGAACTAAAACCACCTGACGATGAGGATGATGAAGGTGGGGATGGGGCAGCACCTCAAGGAGGCACCGATGCACAGGAGGGCTGTGAAATGCGTCAGAATATCATTGACCAATGCTTCTAGCACACACGGCTGGTGTGTGTAACATGGAGACGGCACTTGGGGCACTGTGTGTGTCTGGGACATGCACACTGTGGATTGTACACCAATAAAGCACACATACGCAATGAGCAATGTCCACACATTTGATTTGTGCAAATCAAAAAGTGTATTATCAATGTGCATAGGTCAGAAACACCCTATGCCCCCTCCCCCTCCCCCCTGAACTCCCCAACACACCCAATCCCCCCTCCCCCCTGAACTCCCCAACACATCCAATCCCCCCTCCCCCTCCCCCCTGAACTCCCCAACACACCCAATCCCCCCTCCCCCTCCCCCCTGCACTCCCTGCAAAGGTGTGACGGTGACCGTGGTGAAGGGCTGGGTAATGTTCCATTGGTGCACTGGACGGCCACTATTGGCAGCCCCCTCTCCCGGCACCTGGGGCCCCCCTGCCTGTGCTCCTCAGGTTCCTGGATGACCTGCGGACTGGGCTGGCTGGGGCAGAACTTGCTGCGGAGGAGGTACTGGCCTGCTCGCTACGCCGTGTGTCCATGATTGTCTGTATGAGTTCACTTATCATGTTCTGCACAGCGGCTAGTTCTGCACAAATGTCCTTGCTTGCTGATTGGATGGCTGCCTTGATGTTCTCAGCACATCTCTACATGCCTACACTTGCGCCTCCACAATCAGCAACATGCTGTGTCAGTAGTGAGGACAATTGTTGTTGCCTTGTTGATATTTCGTCCAACGATTGCTGGAAATCAGGGGCAATGGAGGTTGCAATTGGCGGCCCAATTGGACTACTCCCCTTCTCCCCGACTCCCACTGTGCTGGGAGTGGCTGGCCATGTATCTCCAAAGGCTAGCCCCTGTGTGTCGTCTCCGTGCAGGCTACATGGGGACAGGTGTGGGGAGTGAAGGTGGGCGTTGGGGGAACCTTCAGTGTCATCCTCCATATTCCCCACGTCGCTGTCGGAGCATGCAGCGACGGCAGCAGTCTCCCCAATGGTACTGCTCCCCACAGACACATTGCCCTCAGTGGGCAGCAGTTGTTGTGTGTCTTCCGTGGGTGCTATCATGGCACTTTCGTCGGGGGTCATTGCTGCCCTGGGCTGTCTTTCGACAGGGATTTTGGCCTGGTGTGGTTTGGGAATGGGTCCAGCAGAGGTGGTGGGTTGTTGTGCTCTTCCCTCTGTCCTGGGCTTCTTGGCTGGGGTGGTGCCACTCTCGTCCCTGCCGGTGTCCGATTGTGAGCCTGTGGTGGAGCAGAGGAGGGAATGTGTTATTGATGGGTCAGCGAACATTGAGCAGGCATGAAGATTGCCATGGTTTTGAAGGATAGATGGTGGACTTTGTAGGCTGTGACATACAGGTTGTCTCCCTTTTGGGTGGGTTGAGCATGCAGAAATGTGTGTGTCTGCTGTGGAGTGTGCATGCTGCATGTATGCAGGGTGTGGGTCTCCTGCTGATGTGTTGTGTTTCCCATATGGGGTGACATTGTGATTCCCATGTAAGTGTAATTCAGGGTGTTTTGCATGGCTGAATTGGAGGCACCTACCTGTGTCTCCTGATGTCGGGCCTCCTCTCTCCATTCCACCAACGCCCTCAATGCACTCTATGCCAATCGTCGAGGCACAAATCTCCTCCCATGGCTGCATCTTGATTGGGGAGTCTGCTCCCCCGCCAGTTGCCAGGGCCAGGTTTCGATTGGCTGACAGTATGCTCCTTACTCGGAGACGGAGGTCATCCCACCTTTTGCGGCACTGTTTGGAGCTGCGTGGGGTGATACCTACGGCACTGACCCGTTGTGCCACAAGTTCCCATATTTCCTTTTTGCGGGCTATGGCTGCTCTTGTCATTTCTGGCGAGAAGACGATGTCCGCCTTTTCCTGAAGTGTTTCTGCCAACATCGTTAGTTCTTCCCGACTGAAGCGGTCCTGCCGCTGCCGATCGCAGGCTTTCTTCAGAACTTTGGGCATGTTTAGGTGGGGAAATGGGTGGGTGATGGGTTTTACAAGGTCTGAGGGTCAAATGTGGTGTGGTTGGGTAGGATGGCAATGGATTGTGTTTTCAAAGATGGCCGCCGTGCTCTTTCCCGTTCCGCCGCGATGACGCTACTTCCGGTTCCGCTTATTTACGGTGACCGCTAATTACGGTGACCGCTAATTACGGTCACCACAATGATGGGTGGCGGCAGTGCACCTTGCGCCTCGTACGATGCCGGTAATGGCGTAATGCTCGTGCACGATGGGTCGTAATGTTCCGCACTTTACGGCATCGGACCAAGGCGTTAACGCTAATTACGCCATGCTGGTAATGTTGGATACTTACCGCCTGGGTTGTAATGAGGGCCATCGGGCCTCATTACAACCCAGGCGCAAAGCGAAAAACGATGGCGGTAAAGGATTACCGCCATCGTTTTCCGCTAGGTCCGATTAAGACCCGTGACCATTAACTACGATGCCATTGGCGGCATCGTAGTTAACGGTGCCGCTAACTGCACCAAGGACGCACGCACGCGTCCCCCCACACCGTAATTGCCGGCATGGCAGAAAGGTACGCGAATGCCGACCCAAGCGGACATGCACCTAACGCCATCACCAAGCCCGTTAAGTACCTTACCGCCATGCCGGTAATTACGCCATCGCGAACCAACCGTAAAGGGCCTTGTTCAGTGAATCCAGCTGCCACAGGTGCACAGAATCAGCACAGGTGGAGGCAATACAGAATCAGGAAGTACAAAAAGAGCACACTCAACCCCTTCCCAGACCCAGTCACACTCCACAATGATACCAATAGGACTAGCAATGTTGGGGCTGGAGGACCTGATAGCAATGCAAGTGCTACAACTACAACAACAACAACAACAACAACAACAACAACAGGCTGCACAGAGAAGACGCAGGAGGAGATGGAGGGCAAGGCAGGCCCAGCAAGGCCAACCAGCACAGCCAGTACCACCACGCAGGCACCCCACAATCCCACGCATCAGAGCCAGTCCATTCAACCTCACTGCTGAGCAGATCCACACCCTGTACCGTTTGGACCGGGACACCATCACCGCCATCGTGGACATGACGCACAACGACATTGTCAGCAAGATAGAAACACCAACTGCCATCCCACCCCTACTGAAGATAGTGTCTGTACTCCACTTCCTGGCCACAGGCACCTACCAGCACACAGTGGGGCACTTGCATGGTATTTCACAACCATTATTCTCACGTACACTGATCCAAGTGCTCGATGCCCTCCTCAAGCACACAGATGACCACATCTCATTACCACGGTCTGCCCAGGAGATTGCAAACACCAAAGTGGGTTTCCATGCACTAGCCGGCATACCTGGTTTCATTGGTGCCATCGACTGCACCCATGTGGAATTTGTGGTCCCACATGCCATGGAGGTACCGTACCGCAACCGTAAACAATTTCACTCAATAAACGTGCAGATGGTCTGTGACTCCAACAGGATGCTCACACATTGTTGTGCCCGATTCCCTGGATCAACCCATGATTCAATGGTCCTGAGGAACTCCACAATACCACGCTACATGGAGCGACATGCAGGCCCAAGATCCTGGCTTCTCGGTGAGTCTCACGTCATGACCTTGGTATGGCAGAAAGGGGGGGGGGAATGATGCATACTCCACCTGGCAGAAAGGGGGGGGGATGATGCATACTCCACCTGGCAGAAAGGGGGGGGATGATGCATACTCCACCTGGCAGAAAGGGGGGGGGATGATGCATACTCCACCTGGCAGAAAGGGGGGGATGATGCATACTCCACCTGGCAGGAAGTGGGGGGGATGATGCATACTCCACCTGGCAGAAAGGGGGGGGGATGATGCATACTCTACCTGGCAAAAGGGGGGGGGTGATGCATACTCCACCTGGCAGAAAGGGGGGGATGATGCATACTCCACCTGGCAGAAAGGGGGGGGGTGACCTGGCAGAAAGGGGGGGATGATGCATACTCCACCTGGCAGAAAGGGGGGGGGTGATGCATACTCCACCTGGCTGTGACTAGCAGGGACGATCATACCCTAAAGCAGCACTAACGTAATCTCACACCTGTAGACATTATGCCTGACCGAAGCAGCCCCACCATGTCAAAGAAGGTGTGTTCCAACCATGACACAACCATCTGCAAGTGCATTGTACCAATTTGGACCATTGACTCCAACGAAATGCACCTAAATGCACGTCACTATACACCATCTACTGAAAGGCGTGTCCCACATAACAGCGCACAAAGGAGGCACATGACGGACAGAAACACCACTACGCCACAGCACAGACAGCAAGGCCCACTAAATGTCCCTATCAACATCCGGATAGTTCACTGGGGTCATAATGATGCAGACAGCAATGTAGCAATCATGTGAGCATTGACATCACAGGACACGTGCCAGGTCACCTAAACATACGGCATGGACGGACACAGTGGATGGGCACTCACAAGGCACTCGACCATCCAGCATACATGGTTTGTTGGCATGCTAAACTGTCCTTGAGAGCCATGGACATATACCGTTTGCATAGCGTGAATCCATCAGCGCAACTGAAAGTGGTCCAGAGTAACAGTTCAATGTGCATGTTGGCACGTCATGTTCAGAATTAGATGTAATGACTGACACATACATTGTTTCCTACATACAGGTGATGCTGGCTATCCCCTGAAGAGGTGGCTCCTTACACCAGTCCGGAACACACAGAACCAGCATGAGGCGGACTTCAACCGTGCCCATGCACGTACCCGTGTGGTGATTGAGCAGGCATTTGGCCTACTGAAGGCATGGTTTCGCAGCCTCAGCAGGTCTGGTGGGGCACTCCTGTACTGCCATGAGAAGGTTGCAAAGATTTTCATGGCATGTGTGATGCTACACAATATGTGTGTCAGACGGAATGTTCCACTGCCCCCTGACGCAGAACTGCAACCACCTGACGATGAGGATGATGAGGGTGGGGATGGGGCAGCACCTCAAGGAGGCAGCGATGCACAGGCGGGCCGTGAAATGCGTCAGAATTTCATTGACCAATGCTTCTAGCACACACGGCTGGTGTGTGTAACATGGAGACCGTACTTGGGGCACTGTGTGTGTCTGGGACATGCACACTGTGGACTGTACACCAATAAAGCACACATACGCAATGAGCAATGTCCACACATTTGATTTGTGCAAATCAAAAAAGTGTATTATCAATGTGCATAGGTCAGAAACACCCTATCCCCCCTCCCCCTCCCCCCTGAACTCCCCAACACACCCAATCCCCCCTCCCCCTCCCCCCTGAACTCCCCAACACACCCAATCCCCCCTCCCCCTCCCCCCTGAACTCCCCAACACACCCAATAACCCCTCCCCCCTGAACTCCCTGCAAAGGTGTGACGGTGACCGTGGTGAAGGGCTGGGTAATGTTCCATTGGTGCACTGGACGGCCACTATTGGCAGCCCCCTCTCCCGGCACCTGGGACCCCCCTGCCTGTGCTCCTCAGGTTCCTGGATGACCTGCGGACTGGGCTGGCTGGGGCAGAACTTGCGGAGGAGGAGGTACTGGCCTGCTCGCTACGCCGTGTGTCCATGATTGTCTGTATGAGTTCACTTACCATGTTCCGCACCGCGGCTAGTTCTGCACAAATGTCCTTGCTTGCTGATTGGATGGCTGCCTTGATGTTCTCAGCACATCTCTCCATGCCTGCACTTGCGCCTCCACAATCAGCAACATGCTGTGTCAGTAGTGAGGACAATTGTTGTTGCCTCGTTGATATTTCGTCCAGCGATTGCTGGAAATCAAGAGCAATGGAGGTTGCAATTGGCGGCCCAATTGGACTACTCCCCTCCTCCCCGACTCCCACTGTGCTGGGAGTGGCTGGCCATGTATCTCCAAGGGCTAGCCCCTGTGTGTCTTCTCCGTGCAGGCTACATGGGGACAGGTGTGGGGAGTGAAGGTGGGCGTTGGGGGAACCTTCAGTGTCATCCTCCATATTCCCCACGTCGTTCTCGGAGCATGCAGCAACGGCAGCAGTCTCCCCAATGGTACTGCTCCCCGCAGACACATTGCCCTCAGTGGGCAGCAGTTGTTGTGTGTCTTCCGTGGTTGCTATTATGGCACTTTCGTCAGGGGTCATTGCTGCCCTGGGCTGTCTTTCGACAGGGATTTTGGCCTGGTGTGGTTTGGGCATGGTTCCAGCAGAGGTGGTGGGTTGTTGTGCTCTTCCCTCTGTCCTGGGCTTCTTGGATGGGGTGGTGCCACTCTCGTCCCTGCCGGTGTCCGATTGTGAGCCTGTGGTGGAGCAGAGGAGGGAATGTGTTATTGATGGGTCAGCGAACATTGAGCAGGCATGAAGATTGCCATGGTTTTGAAGGATAGATGGTGGACTTTGTAGGCTGTGACATAAAGGTTGTCTCCCTTTTGGGTGGGTTGAGCATGCAGAAATATGTGTGTCTGCTGTGGAGTGGGCATGCTGCATGTGTGCAGGGTGTGGCTCTCCTGTTGATGTGTTGTGTTTCCCATATGGGGCGACATTGTGATTCCCATGTAAATGTAATTCAGGGTCTTTTGCATGGCTGAATTGGAGGCACCTACCTGTGTCTCCTGATGTCGGGGCTCCTCTCTCCATTCCACCAACGCCCTCAATGCACTCTATGCCAATCGTCGAGGCACAAATCTCCTCCCATGGCTGCATCTTGATTGGGGAGTCCGCTCCCCCGCCAGTTGCCAGGGCCAGGTTTCGATTGGCTGACAGTATGCTCCTTACTCGGAGCCGGAGGTCATCCCACCTTTTGCGGCACTGTTTGGAGGTGCGTGGGGTGGTACCTACGGCACTGACCCGTTGTGCCACAAGTTCCCATATTTCCTTTTTGCGGGCTATGGCTGCTCTTGTCATTTCTGGCGAGAAGACGATGTCTGCCTTTTCCTGCAGAGTTTCTGCCAACATCGTTAGTTCTTCCTGACTGAGGCGGTCCTGCCGCTGCCGATCGCAGGCTTTCTTCAGAACTTTGGGCATGTTTAGGTGGGGAAATGGGTGGGTGATGGGTTTTACAAGGTCTGAGGGTCAAAGTGGTGTGGTTGGGTAGGATGGCAATGGATTGTGTTTTCAAAGATGGCCGCCGTGTTCTTTCCTGTTCCGCCGCGATGACGCTACTTCCAGTTCCGCTTATTTACGGTGACCGCTAATTACGGTGACCGCTAATTACGGTCACTGCAATGATGGGTGGCGGTAGTGCACCTTGCGTGGCGTACGATGCCGGTAAGGGCCGTTTTGGGGTCATTTACGCCATGGCGTAGTTTACATTACCGACATGGCGTAATGCTCGTGCATGATGGGTCGTAATGTGCCGCACTTTACGGCATCGGTCCAAGGCGTTAACGCTAATTACGCCATGCCGGTAATGTTGGATACTTACCGCCTGGGTTGTAATGAGGGCCATTATGTGTCCTGGGATGTTCGTAAATAAACAAAATGGGGGTTTCCTGAGGACGCTATACCTGTCTGTACTGTTCGTAGGCAAGTTGAAACTGGTCTAAGAACACATTATGTGTCCTGGGATGTTCGTAAATAAACAAAATGGGGGTGTCCTGAGGATGCTATACCTGTCCGTATTATTCGCAGGCAAATTGAAACTGTTCTAAGAACACTCATAATGTTCGCAGACATTAAAAGTGCCCATATGGCATAGTTAAAATGTTTGACTCTATGGGTGTGATATGCTGCGGTGGTTGTGGCCAGGGCATAGAGTCTTGGGAGCATGGCTGTATGGCCATGCCCCCAAGACTATATGCCCTGGCCACAACCACCGCAGCATATCACACCCATAGTGGCTTATTCAGTCTTGGGTGCATGGACAAGACCAAATATATAAGCACCAAAGTTATAAGCTATTATGGGTGTGGTATGCTGCGGTGGTTGTGGCCAGGGCCTAGAGTCTTGGGTGCATGGTCAAGAAAAAAATTGATAAACACTGAAGTTATAAGTCACTATGGGTGTGATTTGCTGCAATGGTTATACTTATTATAATATACTTACTGTTTGGTTTACTAACTGGAGTACATGTATTCCTTGTTAATGTCTGTGATAAAAGAAAAGATCATGTTAGTATTGGTATTTTGTAACGACTTATAACATGGAATAATCAACATTTTTTTTACCCTCATATTTAGTAGATTACAAACCAGTGTACTGTGCAATTTGCTCAGTTTCTGTGTTTGTTGCTAAAATCATTGGGTCTGTAGTAAAAAAAATCCATGTTGGATTAAAAAAAAAACTTTTTTTGTTATGCTACAGTCTATTTGTTTGTTTTCAGTGTTCACTTGTTGTTTCTGGCTAATGTTCTATATTTTGGCTTGTTGCAGATTTTTGGAGCAGTTAGATATCTGTTGACATATTGTAACTGTCTATTTTTTGTTATAATGAAGAGGTATTGATTTATCTGTTTGGATATTGTAAAATCTTGGGGCAGTTAGACACCAGTTGGCGTATTCTAACTGTTTATTTTTTTATATAATTTTGTGGTATTCATTTATCTGTTTAGTTGTAGAATCTTGGGGCAGTTAGATACCTTTGGCATATTCTAACTGTCTATTTTTTTGTTATAATGAAGTGGCATTGGTTTATCTGTTTGGTTATTTTAAAATCTTGGGGCAGTTAGATACCAGTTGGCATATTCTAACTGTTTATTTTATGATATAATTTAGTGGTATTCATTTATCTGTTTAGTTGTTGTAGAAATCTTGGGGCAGTTAGATAGCTGTTGGCATATTCTAACAGTTTATAGTTTTTTAATAGAAGTTTTGTTAATGTTTAAGTACAGTTTAGTTGATACATTTTGGTTTTAAGAAGATTAAATAAGCGTTTGTAAGATTTGCTGGTAATCTCTGCTTTAGAGTAAAGGTACTATTATTACATTCGAACCATCCACATTTTTTTTATATATGTTGTTAGTGACCTGCATTGGTTGTGGCTCCTGTGTGGTAGATTATACCTATTGTTGTGAAGGTTTTCTTACCAATGGATACTTGACCATGTGTCAATCCAGTCAGTTTGCAGTTGTTTTTGGTACCATCTGCATTGTAACGTAGAAGCATTAGTATTACGTATTTACTATGTGTTTGTGTATTTACTATGTGTTTGTATTAGTAAGGTGGAGCGATTATCCAAATTGCAGGTAGTACATAATCTACCATGGTTTGCATTTTGTACAAGTTGCTGAAATGGAACGGATTCACAATTAGGTATTGATACATACACAAAGCGCTCATGGGGGGTTTGTTCTTGTGTCACATTGTTGCAGAGAGTGCATGTGTGTTTCCACATGTGTGAAATATGGAAGATTTAATTTATAGATATGTTTTTGTTTTGCAGTACTTGTCGTAAGTACATTAGAAATTCTTGTCGATCTTCCTGTGAGTTTATAGCAAATTTCACCATTCCAGCACAGTAGTCCAATTGTTGTCTTTTTCCATAAACACTATACTTGTTGTCAGGATTGTTTGTTGCGTTTCTATGAAGTACTAACATTTGCAAACACAATTGGTCTGTACTGTGTAAGTAAATGTTGTCAACAATTGGTGGTAATTGAAATAGAATATTCATTGTTACATTTGCGTAGCAACTTATACCAATTACATTTGAAAGTTTAAATGGGCCAGGTAGTTCTGTATCTGAGTGCTTTTTATTGAGTTTGTCTTCCTTTTTTGAAGAATTACCTTGTTTACTTTCCTTAATAGGTTATTTTTTGTTTGTGGTACTTGATGAAGTATTAGTTTTGTTTAATCTCTTTGGAGGATTTGCAGTGACATCCTGTTGCATTTCTGTTTGATTTAGTTTTCTTTTACAACATTTTACTTTTTGTCGAACAGGATATGTTTTTAGATGGGGGTGTATAGTGAATGAAGTCTATTGTATTCTAAAATGCAAGGAATATCAGTGTTTACTTTACTTGCATCAAAGTTGATTACAAATAGACCGTCAAGTGTATGTAAGCGTGATAGTGCAATGTAGCTCATGCCTTTTTTAAAGACTGTGTTACCAATGTCTATCAATGCTTTGTCTACAGTAAGACCATGTGATTTATGAATGGTGACTGCGTATGCAAGAGTTAGAGAAAATTGTTCTCTGCGTACATACATGTCTTTGAAGAGATGGAATCGAGCTGTAGAGCGTCCTATCCTTTTCACTTCTGAAAGTTTGTCAAAGAGAATATTGACAAACTGAATGTTGTTGTCACGTGGGTATGTTTGAAAGCCAACAACTGTACCCAGTGCTCCATTAACTAGTCCTTGATCCACATCAAGGTTACGTTTAATCATTACTCTGCGATTTAAGGATAATTTAAATATTTTTTCCAATCCAGCTGTGTTGGAGATTGAATTTTTTAAACTATTTTGTCTTGTTGTGGCTTGTTCACACATGGGTAGTGTCATACCATGTATGTCTAGTTTGTCTGTGGCGCTAATTTCAATTATTGGTTGCATTTCTTTTTTTAACATTGCTTCATTGAATTTGAAACAACTTGCAAGAGTTGGCAATAAGGCCGTACAATTGACATTTTTGTGGGCTAATTGTTCCATAACATCCGTAGCACATGCATTATCGCCATAAAGTGCATGATGTGCCGGGTTTTCAATATTGCTTGTGCTTCTTGAGATAGTATACCAACTCTAATACTTATTAAGATGTTGGCATAAGTGAGATCTGCAGATTTCCGCATGTTTTCTGTTAATTCTCTGTATTGGAAATGTTGAAAAAGGTTGACATTTCCTATGCCCGCAACAGTTTTACGGCAGAGTTTGTGTCCTAAGGTTTTAAAAATAGGCTCACCTTTCACTGGTGTCAATTGAAGAAAATCTCCGAAAACAATAATGTGTTTTCCTCCAAAGAGCTCTTCGTAGTTTGTTTTAAGTACTTCTTGTATTCTGAGGTGAATCAAAGACAACATTAGGTTGGAGACCATGCTCACTTCATCTATTAGTAGCATTTTCATTTGTTTTAATTCTCTGCGTAGTTCCATTGCAGCTTCTGTAGAAAGTTTGTAATAGTCTAATTTGTTTTGGTGTTCTACTGGCAGGAGTACTAATCGGTGTAAAATGACACCGCCTATTTTGTAGGCAGCTAAACCTGTGGGGGGCAGTGACAACAGCTGACAGTTTGTTGTTTTTCAATTGTTGAAGGAATTTGCAGATGATTTTGATTAAGAATGTTTTGCCAGAACCAGCTTCACCACTGACGAACAGTAGTATAGGTATGTAAGTTTGGCAGGTGCATTCTTTGTTTTCATGTTGTACACCATGTGCACTTTCTTTTGTTACTTCTTGAAAAATGCTACGTTGCGCATTGTTTAGTTTTGATTGTAGTATAAATAAGTCTTCTTTATCTTCATACTGACACATAGGGGCCGATTCATGGAACAAACGTGCGCCGAAAATCCCAGCGCAAGCAGGCGCAAGGAGGCGCAAGTGTGAGAAAGCAAGCGCAAGTGCACACGTGCCATTCAAGGAAGGCGCTGCGCTACTTTCCCACTGGTTGTGCGCCAAATCCGTGCATGGCGCACGCTGGCGCACACGTCTCCAAACAGCGTGCGCTAAGCACACATAGCTCAGCACACACCACAAAAGTAGGTGGAACAGGGGGCGTAACATGCGGAATGGGGAATAACGCGTGAAAAAGAAGGCGTAACAGGGGAAGTACTGCTGGGAAGTACACAGAATGACCACACGCACGCGAACCACACGTATTCATGGAATTGCATAGGGCAAACCCACGCACGGGCAAAGACACGCACAGGCCTAAACATGTCCGCCACACGGAGGCAGGCGGTAGTGTCCCTGCGCATTACAAAAGTGTGCACAAATAAAAAGCACGCATATACTGAGTGGGGTACATGTATTCCTGGGGTTCACGTGAAGTTTTACATGTGAAAGGGCCCTGTGCGAGTGGTGTACGTGTATTTTGGGGGTGTGCAGGAAGTTTCACATGCGATTTCAGCAGGGTACGTGTATTTCGGGGGTGCGCGGGAAGTTTCACACGCGATTTTAGCAGGGTACTTGTATTTCGGGGGTGCGCTGGAAGTTTCACATGCGATTTCAGCAGGGTACGTGTATTTCGGGGGTGCGCGGAAAGTTTCACATGCGATTTCAGCAGGGTACGTGTATTTCGGGGGTGCATGGGAAGTTTTACATGCGAAAGGGCAACGCCCGTGCGTGATACGTCACAGACGCGCTTACACGCTAAGGGCCTTTGGTCCAATGAAATCGCATACGTGTGCTGACGCGCTTATGCGCTAAGAGCCTTTCCTCGAATTACACGCTGACGTGCAATTTTTTCACGTGCCAAAGCAATCCGTATCAGGCTGGCCACGCGACAACACACAGAAGACCACGCTCCTGCCCTGAAGGCCATTTTCCTGCCCCCCAGAGCCCCAAGCACGCTCCCACCTGCCATCTGCTGCTGCCTGACTGCCTGCTGCCCACGTGCCCTGCTATTTGGTGCCTGCACATCAGCCATCTGCAGGGGTCCAGTTGCTGTGTCCACTCCTGCTGGAACAGAAGACTCCCGACTGGGATACCATCGCTCCACAGCCCAGCCCCAGGACCCAGTTGCCCACCCACGCGTGCCTCTGGGGCCACCATGTCGGGGCAAACACCCTCTGAGACCACTGGCGACCCCCAGCCAGAGGGGCAGAGGGCCAACAGCTTCAGTCAGAAGGAAGTTGGTGTCCTGGTGGAGCATGTCCTGGGGCATTATGATGCCCTCTTCAGAACATCACGCGCCAACAAGGAAGGACGGTGTAGGATCTGGGACGACTTTGTGGTTGCCATCAACGCAGAGGGGGTGGCAACCCGCACCATCAAGCAAGTCAAGAAGCGCTGGGAGGACTTGAGGTCCAGGACCCTCGTAAAGGCCCAGCGCCTCGTGGAGGGGCGCCTGGGCAGCATGAGTACCATCCAGATGAGAGTCCTGGAACGCGTAGCTCCAGCGCTCCACGCCCAGATCCTTCAGAAGCAGATCCGTCTGAAGTTGAGTGGCCAAGCACTGCTGTGTGAGACAGGGCATGTTGCAGGGTGCTGGTTGTCTAATACTTGCCTGTATGTCTGACATAGGCCATGTACGTATGTGTGTGTGCAGGGACATCATGGTTATGCATGTGAGACCAGTAATGTGTGAACCACATGGTAGGTGCATGTGTTACAATGCAACATGCGGAGCAGCATGCGGAATGCACAAATTAATGCATGCCTGTCTCTGTTACTGGGCATGGATGGGGTGTGAGAGATAGGTGCTGTGGTCATGGACATGTATGTTGTCCATGTCTGTGTGTCTGACTTGCGGGTCTGTGACTTGTAAATGCCATGGATGCATAACACATGTCTGTGACAGTGTTCAGAATCACTGATGCAGCCTACTCATCCTTGTATCCACTGTGTCTGGGGTGTACAAGGCCAGATGGATGAAACTACGGTGAAGTGTGTGCATGTGATAGGCATGACCCATGATGCATGTGAGTTTCAAACCAGCATTGTATGTTTCAAGAGTCCCTTGGACATGTATGCTAATGTTCATTGCATGCGCCATGCCTGTTACTGCATGTGTTTTGCCTGCACTGACCCATGTGTTGTAGAAGGACATGATGGAAGTGATGTTTGACAGTGCCACTCATCTGCTATTGCTTCCTGTCTAGGGGACCATTGTACAATACCCTGATGCTTGTGTTGTATGTCTCCCTGTACACAGTGGCAAGTGATGAAGAGGGCAGAGACGGCGCTGTGGAGCAAAGCGGCGGGGATGCCCCCACCGGCCGGCGACGCAAGGCCCAGTCACCCTCCCAGTATTTCCCATCGTCTGGGACCGAGGGGACTGGTGCTGCGTCTGCCACTACGGCTGCAGCAGAAAGGGTGGGTGAGCCCACACAGGGGCTTGCAACGGCGGGTGACGGTGTGGAGCCATCCAGGTTGGTGGTTTCCACAGAGGAGGAGGAGGCCGCAACTGAGCCGCACATGGGGCCTGGTGGGGGTGGTGCAAGTGGTGCAGTCCAGGGGCAGGGGCCGGAGGCAGCACACGTCGCTGTGGAGGGGCCTGTGCATGTCACTGTCCCTGAAACTGTGACTGCACCACCATGCACCAGCAGGGATGCCCCATCCCAGGCCCGTCCGCAGGTAGGGGGGATGTCCATGTCATCTGACACTCCTCTACCTGCGGACGAGGGGACCCCTGGCTGTTTGGAGAAGGTCCTGATTGGTGTTGCGTTGCGCACGCATGACATTCGTGATGATGTGCATGCTTTCCGGGTGGAGCATGCACGTCATCACGAAGAGCAGCGTGCCGACATGGCCCAGTTGGGAGTGTCCATGGTCGGGGGTTTTGTACATGTGTCAGCCACTCTGGCGGCCCTCTCCTCCTCTGTGGAGACTATGCGCCAGTCGTTCTCCATGCAGTCTTCCGGCCCAGATGCCAACAGGGCCCCCTGTGGACCTGCCCTGACCAACGCAGCCAGCTCAGTGGGGATCCCATCCCTGCCACAGTCGGGAGTCGGAGGTTCAGCAGGGGTGGACACCACAGCAACTGGACCCCAGCATATGGAGGATGTGCCGGCATCATCGGGCAGGGCACGTGCACGACGGCGTCGGTGGATTCCATCAGCCTGGATGCCGTCATGCTGACAGAGGCAGTTGCGTCGGAGGCAGCGGCAGGCTCAGCGTGGGAGGCATCATGGCTCGGGGCCATCTACATCAGAGGAGCAGGCATCGGCCAGAGGGCAGGAGGACCCTGGAATGGGAGTGTCTTCCGTGTGACAGCGGTTGGGCCAGCAGATAGGTGCGGAGCAGCGGCGGGCGGAGGAGGCACGGCTCACAATGGTCAGGGCGGAGAACTCGAGGGAATTCGCAGGGAGTTGGAGGTGGACATGGGGTTATCCCTGCGAGACCTTGAGGCCAGAGAACAGGCCCACCTCCAAGACATTGAACAGGAGTTCGATGATGCCCTGGCCCATGACATCAACAAGTGAGCCATTGGACTTGCCCGCCGCCATTGTATATAGTTCATTAGTGTTAAGTTTAATTTCTTTTTTCTTTCATTTGGGGCGCATGGACTATGCCCCACATTTTTGTAAATAGTTAGTAATTAGGTAGGTTTCATTGTAAGTTTCATTTATGTCGTTGGGCTCATGGACCCTCGATTTGCTATTTGTACATAGTTTTACAGTGGATTTTTCTCCTTCATCTTTTTTTTTCTTTACCATGGAGCAATGGATATTACGCTTTTCTTTCCCTTTGGATTTGCTTTCTTGGACGGTGACTTTGGACACATTTTCATTTGGATTATTTTGGATTTGCATTTTATTTATTTATCATTTTTTGGGACATGCTGCATTTTGATTATTATTGGCATTATTGTGTGTTTTGATTTCATTTCCTTCATTTTGACTTGAATACATTTTTGTTTCTTACTTCAATGTGTGGTCTTCTCTCATTGGTTTCATGCATGTCACAATGTGGGTTTTCTCAGTCATTTGTTGCCATTGTGTGGGTCGGACAGACTTGTACTCATGCGCATACTGCTTATTTGTGATCTATCATGTAATGGGGATTTCAATTTGGAGTGAATGTAAAGCCTGGTTGGGTGTTTGGAGTGGGGTGGCGTGGGGTGGGATTTGGGTGGCCATAAGAGCTAGGGATCTAGATTGTGATGACGTGTTGGCTGGGGGATATGTGTCGGGGCCTGCTGGCAGATGCCTGTCAATGCTGGGGGGGGGTGGGGGTGCAGGGGGAAATTAGTGGGGGCCTGCTGGCAGGTACCCCTGACTGCTGGGGGGTGGGGGTGCTGGGGGACATGTGTCGGGGCCTGCTGGCAGGTGCCTGTCAATGCTGGGGGGGTGGGGGTGCAGGGGAAAATGAGTGGGGGTCTGCTGACAGGTGCCCCTGACTGCTGGGGGGTGGGGGTGCTGGGGGACATGTGTCGGGCCTGCTGGCAGGTGCCTGTCAATGCTGGGGGTGTGGGGGTGCAGGGGGAAATGAGTGGGGGCTGTTGGGTATTTTGTGTAGATTTTGGGCCTGGCGGTATTTTCTTACCACCGAAAAAATAACTTAGCAACAATCACTCCTTGTATTCAGATTGGGTTATGTATAATAATAATACAGTGGATACGCATTATTTCAGTACACAGACATATTTAGATGGTATACATTTGTTGGTATGCGCAGTTGGTATGCGTGGTTGGTGGTATTTTTGATGAGCATAATTCCTTTGTTTTATTTGTGGCCCCAATATCCAGAACCCCTTATTTTTGTTTAGATTGTTCGTGTGATCACTAGAGAGACCTCAGGCCTACATTTCAGAAATACCACATTTTCATTTTTAGTGTGCCACCATGGGCAATTCTCACTGAATTATTTACAACAGCGAGCTAACATGTGGTACAACACTCACTATTTTATATACAATAGTGAACTATGTCCCGGGTCTCTATTTCTGCTGACTCATTTACGTTCAGCAGGCTATTTCACACACACAGTTATTTATAATTGCTCATACTGAATGAAATCGTGCACACAGCTGCAGCCAAGTCTTATTTTTAGCTACCTTAAAAATGACAATTGCACTGTCTAAACATCTCCCCACATCATCAGCACTGTAATGGTAAATGCACAAAGGAAAGAGAAAATAAAACACACTACCCGTCTGCTTTCAGATATTTTTGTGTATTATAAAAATTGCATTTAACACGATCTTACTCTTTTTACAGAGATAAATGAAATAGCACAGTCAACATTATCTGTAACAAAATGAGAAGAGGGCGACGAGAACAGTCGCAACATTAAACATGTTGATAAAACACTGGAATTCTTTCTTCTACACTGACTGAATAGTTTCGCACTCATCCACACTGCCCCCGTACTTTGCAGTGTATAATTACCTAATCTGTTCAGCATGTGAAATTCTTCGGCTGGTCGCCTTCTGGATGTGGCAATTCCCTCTTCAAGCACCCCCAGTGAGAACAGGCATCTGCCGTTACTCAAACCAGGGATTATTGTCTGGAATTCCCAGTCTCTGCAGCAGTGCAGCTGGGATCTGCTTTTTCATCAGGAACTCCACAGCCACCAGTCAGGTCTTTCTCCGAGCTGTCTAAAATGTATTCTCTCTTCTTCTTCCCCCAGATTTTACAGGAAAAATTAGTTACAGCCTCTAATATGATGCTTGTCCAATAAGAATCCCTCATATTCTATCCTCCTCCTGCACACAATAGAAATCTTTTCCATTAAGCAACTGTAACAAAACTGATTTCCTGCTATTCGAGATTTTGCTTCCTGCAAAAAATGTGAACAGAGCAGCACAGAGCAGCAAAAAGAAAAAAAATCTGGCTGCGCGTTTAAAATGACTTTCAGAGTCTGCCTCATTTTGCAGTGGAGAACACATTATATTATTAAGAAGTTAAGATCAAGTTAGTCTTGTTAAAGAGGTTAGTTTATTCATTCTCAAATGTGTCTCTTGCAACAGAGGAATTTCAGGTGATAAAATGGTGTGCATTTTGAATGTGACAAAAATGTGTGCTTCCGAAATGAGAACATGGTTTGTTTTTTACCTGTGTAGCCTGTCTTCATTTACATGTCCATAGGTTGCACTGGCAACACATAGCTTGAAACAATTGCATCATAGCAATGCACCAAACCCATGCAGTGGTGCTGCATAAAAAAACATGCTATACATTGATCCTGTGCAGTGGTGCTGTGCTCTGTGCTCCCAAAACACGCTAAACAGTCCTACATATCCCCTCCTTTTTTTTTTTAACTTGGCTACGATCCAAGCCAATTGGAAAAAAAAACAATTTGCCCCCTCTTTTCAAAGTGTAGCAATCCCATAAAATGAATATTCACGTGCATAAAAGAAAAAGTTGAAAAACCACTGCTTAACATATATTAAAATTCATCTGAGTCCATCAGTTCTTTTAAAATGTTCTACATTTGCCCTCCCAATGGAAGTGTCCATAGTTCAGTGTTTCAATTTTATACTTGAAGTCAATTGAAAACAATAAAATAAAACAACTAACTAAAACAAATAATTAATATAACAGATTAAAACAATTAATTAAAATAATAAGTACGTGGAACTCCATATGCCAGGACACTTGTCTGCCTCTTTTGGTTCATTCGGTTACTCTTTCATCTTGGCATTCTTGGATCCTTTTTCCATAGGAGTCATCTCGTTTGGCATTCCGGTTATTTTGTCTTCACCTCCCCCCCGCAGGCAGGCATCATTTAATCTTCATCGGGGGTCTCCAGGACTCCATCGTCTCCCGTGGCCTCTCGTCCCAGAACCTCCGACTTAAAGATGTTAATATTCTAAATCAAAATAGAAAAGAAACAAATTAAGTACATAGCACAATACTAACTTCACCCTTTTGCCAAAAATAAAACATGCTTTGTCAAACATTTCGCCCTTTTTCTCTCACCTCCTGAAATTAAACACAGGTTACAGAGAACAACACACTTAAATTCAATATTTAATGCATTTTCATTCTGCACACCAACCATGAGCTTCCATTATTTTTTATTATTATTTATTTATTTACTTATTTTTTTATATTATATATATATATATATTTACATATATTACAGTGTTTATGTGCCATTATAATAATCAACCATTTTTATGTAACTTCTCTGTCACTGTCTCCATTTATTTTATCCTTTTGTGTTCAAGGGACTTTATCTGTTTCTACATGCTCCAGCTGCCTGATCTCGTGTCTGGGATGGCATGGCTTAATCTGATTTACGTGCACAAATTGCTCTATTGTTGTTTCACCTTCAGTCTTTAAAATTGTATAAACTACAGGAGAAACCTTATCTATAATTCGAAATGGCCCCTGCCAGGCTGCTAGAAATTTAGAATTTTTCTGTTTACTTTTTCCAAAATGAAACTTATACACCTGATCCCCTACACTGTATTCTCTCACTGATGTTCTTTTATCGTAGTATGACTTTGCACTTTCAGCAGCTCTTTCTAGATTTCTCTGTACAAAAGCAAATGCATGTTGCAAATGCTTCCTCAATTCATCAATGTACTCATGAACTGTGGATGCACTCACAAGTGTCTGCTCATGTGTTCTGTATAGCAGGTGTTGTGGTAACACCATTTTCCTACCTGTCAAGACCTCATGTGGGCTAACAACTGTTGCTTTGGCCGGAGTTGATCTGATTGCCATTAAAACCAAAGGTAAATGTAAATCCCAGCTGGAACCTGCTTCTGCCACAAATTTCTTTAATATGGCCACAACAGACCTATTGCTCCGTTCAACTCCACCTGAAGACGCTGCCCGATATGCGATATGTAGTTTCCTTTTCACACCCAGTATTTGTCATACCTTACTCATTAGAGTACTTGTGAAATGACTTCCTCTGTCTGACTCAATTCTTTGTGGCAACCCAAATCTTTAGAACACATGGTTCACCAGCAATGTGGCTGCTGTTTGCGCACTACAATCTGGTGCAGGAATACATTCAATCCACTTCGACATCAAACATATCACACTTAAAATATAACGGTTTCCTCTGCTCAACCTTTTTAAAGGGCCTACATAGTCTATTTGCAAATCTGACCATGGAAGAGTTAGGCCTCTTTTCATTAATGGGGCTCTATGCATTGGTGAAGCAGGTTTAAATTGGGTGCATACTAGACATCCTCTAGTATATAATTCCACATCTTGGGACATATGTGGCCAGTAAGCATAATCTTTTAGTATTTCCAATGTTTTTGTGAACCTCTGTGGCCTGCAGTTATTGCATCATGTGCATGTTGTAGCATTAGCCCTCTGAATGAAAGGGGCACCACCCACTGTATCTGTCCTGTTATGGACTCTCTAAACATGAGTCCATCCTGTAATCTAATTCGTTTTTTATTCTTTAATAGCACCCTCAACTCTTCTTTTCCCATACAATCATTTTCTGTTAAAGGGTTTTGTTCAGGATCGATCAAATGATTATAATAGATTCCCAAAATTCGATCATTCTTTTGTGCCTCAATCAAATCTTGGTCTGGCGTATCATGACCCCACTGTACCACTGGTTGATCTACCTCCTTTTGTGCTTTAGAACGTGTTACTGCATCAATTTGTATTTCACCCTGTAAATCATCAATAGGTAGCAATTCTCCCATCACAGCCCCAATTTTAGCCAGGTGGTCTGCCTTACCATTTCCCTCCTTATACTCTCCGGGTGTTTTTAAATGCCCACAAATTTTTTCCAGTATATTGTTAAATCATTCTCTGACACCAATTTGTCTATGGCTTGTATCATTTTTCCACGTTTAAGTGGCTTTTTGTTGTTTGTAATCATGCCTCTCGCTTTCCAGCCAGGTATATACTCCACAAAGCTATTTCGTGCATAGTCAGAATCAGTCACCAGGACAATTTCACTGAATTTATTATCAACTGCAGTAGCAATTAATTTATAAATGGCCGCCAATTCTGCCACTTGACTGCTTCTAGCTCCAATCCTCATCCCTATACTGGGGACGCCTTCACATTTCAACCAGACGTTCCCTATTCCTGACACTAATTGTTTATTACTGTCATTTTCAATGTGAAAAGCACAACCATCCACATATACAGTTGGAAAATCCTTGCATGTTTTTTCATCAAAAGCTTTGTGTGGTGATTGTTCAAATTCCTGCAAATTAGGTTCCACTTCCATTTCATTTGATACCTGTTCAGCTGCACAGTCATGTAAGTCAGCTAACCCTTGAGCAATTGGGCTCTTTTTATTTTGTCCATATCTCACTTCTACAGGAAAACCTTGTAATGCCAGCGTCCATGAAGTGATTCTGGACTGCGCTAGACTACCTGACCTAATTCTTTTACTCTCTAAAAACTGCAAAGGTTGATGATTTGTCTCAATAATCACCTTTTCTCCCTGAACAATGGGGCGGAAATGTTGTAGTGCCCACACAGTGGTTAATAGGGCCTTTTCACATTCATTGAATTTTATTTCAGCTTGGGAAAATGCCTTACTTGCATAGGCAATGGTTTTGTGATTCAAGTCATGTTTTTGTGATAACACTGCTGACATACAATGTTCAGAGAAACCTATTTCTATAAAGAAATCCCTGTCCTTTATGGGATATGCTAAACATGGTGCCTTTACAAGACATTCCTTTAATTTAGCCACTGCCTCAGACTGCTCTTTTTCCCATATCCAGGGTGTATTCAGTTTAAGCAGTTTAGTCAATGGTTGAGTGATTTCAGCATAATTTTCAATGAACTTTCTGTTATAGCTTGTCATCCCTAATAAACTTTTTACCCCTTTCACATTTTAGGGTCCTTTAGTTTTTGTATGGCCTCTATTTTCTTCTTTTGTGGATTTAGCCCATGTTCAGTCACTTCATGGCCTAGAAAGTTCACTTTTTTCTTGCACCATTGTGCTTTTTGTAAATATACTTTGGCGCCTGCTTTCTGCAATTGACCAAGCACATGTCTTATTTCATCAAAATGGCTTTTCAGGCTTTCGTTTTTTATTAGGACTTCATCCACATAAACTATGGTTCCTCTTTCCGCTGCATCAGGCATGGCCTTTCTCAAAAATATGCCAAATTCACTCCCACTATTAACATACCTGAACGGAGTTCTAACCCATGCGTATTGAGTCCTGTCAAATGTAAAGGAAAATAAATTCTGTATGTCCTCTGCCAATGGCACGCACCAATATCCAGAAGTGAGATTTAATGTGGTAAACACTTTTGAACCATGTACCTGAGCTAGGCCCTGATCAATGAATGGCAGTGGCCATCTGGACACTGGTACTCTTTTATTTAACTCCCTCAAATCTGCACAAAGCCGCCATTGACCATTTGGCTTTAACACACCTAAAATGGGCGTGTTGGATGCGCTATGGATAGGCCTGATGATTCCTCGCGATTCTACATTTTTAATAATCTATGCCAATGATTCTAAACATGCCAGCGGTAGTCGATACTGGCGTACAAATACTGGACTTCTGCTACACCCTTCTGGAAGTGTGGCCACATGTAACCTAGTTAACCCGCAATCATAGGCATCTTTTGCAAATACATCTTTAAATTCCATAAATATCTTCCTCAATTCGTTTCTATCCTCATCGTTGTCACATGCATCCGCTAAGGAGATCTGCTCTTCTACCATTTTGGAAAATTCCGGAAAATGTTCTGGTAGTGGAATCTCGGCGCTTTCCTCTAGCTGTGTGGCTGTGTCTCTTTGTAAAGCTGCCACTTGTAAATGTTTTCTCATGTCAGCTTCCATTTCAATGGGCTGATTTTCCATTTCATTTTCACTTAAATCAAATGTTATACAACTCTCCTGATAACAGCACACTGTCTCACTTGAATCATAAGGGTACACAGAATGAATTCTAAATATTCATTCGGGCTGAGAGTCCAGGTGTTCTGGCAACTCACCCTTGGCATCTACATACTTTTCAGGGATATTTCCAATCACCATGTTATTTAGATCTGCAGTATAATGTGATTTTTGTATGGCCATTCCTAATGGGGAGTTTTCCTCTAAGTGAATATCTTGACAACCCTTATTATTTACTATAATTCTTACAGGCCCTTCACCAATATCTACCAATGGAATGTATTCATAATCCAGTCCTTGCTGTTTTATGGATTCATTCAGCCACACAAATGCATCAGAGTCTTTCATCTGCTGTCCATTTTTGCATTTCAGTGTTATTGCAAACTGTTTTGTAAATGCAGGAATAATAGTATCTTTCCTCATTTGTAATTCGATTGCATAAGGAACCAGTTGTGCACAATGATAAGCCCTTCTTTTGTCTTCAAATTCAGGTGCGGCCCACCCAGGCGTGACCATATTTTTTGATTAAGGAAATCTAACACCATACACATTCTGTGCATGATGTCATTTCCCATGTAAAAGTAATTTTGTGCTCCACTCACTATCCACACATTATGGTGAATTGTTTTTTGTCCAATGTTAATTTTCAGCATGCACCTGCCTGTAATTCGATTTTCAATGTCTGGACTGTCCAAACCAGAGACATATTGGTACTTAATTCTAAATTTCGGGATCTCCTCCCTTTCCATTATTTTTTGCAATATTTTCTCATTAATGAAACTCCTTTCCTGTTCAAGCGCTAAAATGGCTTTTATTGTTTTAAAACAGTCATTTATACCAACATGAACCCATGGTTGCTCATCTTGTATGTGTATTTCAGCAAGAGTGGTAATGTGTTTTTCTGAATCTGCTTTAGGAGTAATATTTTGTTTGCATATCTTTTCTTTTAAATAAAAACGTAATGTGTGCTCATCTATGGCGGTCTGCCAATTTGTCCTTGGGTCCAAGTATATTTGTACAGGTAGTTTTTCATTGTCGCTCTGCATTTTGTCTTGACACATTAATATAACAGTGACACTAGGTATGCAACTATTCTGGAGATATATCTCCACAGCATCATTTGTTTTGGCAACGGTGTGACATTCGTTGGTGGTATAGTGGTGAGCATAGCTGCCTTCCAAGCAGTTGACCCGGGTTCATTTCCTGGCCAATGCACCATAAATATGTTGGGTATTTTGTGTAGATTTGGGGCCTGGCAGTATTTTCATGCCGCCGAAAAAACTACTTAGCAACAATCACTCCTTGTATTCAGATTGGGTTATGTATAATAATAATACAGTGGATATGCATTATTTCAGTACACAGACATATTTAGATGGTATACATTTGTTGGTATGCGCGGTTGGTATGCGTGGTTGGTGGTATTTTGGTGAGCATAATTCCTTTGTTTTATTTGTGGCCCCAATATCCAGAACCCCTTATTTTTGTTTAGATTGTTCGTGTGATCACTAGAGAGACCTCAGGCCTACATTTCAGAAATACCACATTTTCATTTTTAGTGTGCCACCATGGGCAATTCTCACTGAATTATTTACAACAGCGAGCTAACATGTGGTACAACACTAACTATTTTATATACAATAGTGAACTATGTCCCGGGTCTCTATTTCTGCTGACTCATTTACCTTCAGCAGGCTATTTCACACACACAGTTATTTATAATTGCTCATACTGAATGAAATCGTGCACACAGCTGCAGCCAAGTCTTATTTTTAGCTACCTTAAAAATGACAATTGCACTGTCTAAACATCTCCCCACATCATCCGCGCTGTAATGGTAAATGCGCAAAGGAAAGAGAAAATAAAACACACTACCCATCGGCTTTCAGATATTTTTGTGTATTATAAAAATTGCATTTAACACGATCTTACTCTTTTTACAGAGATAAATGAAATAGCACAGTCAACATTATCTGTAACAAAATGAGAAGAGGGTGACGAGAACAGTCGCAACATTAAACATGTTGATAAAACACTGGAATTCTTTCTTCTACACTGACTGAATAGTTTCGCACTCATGCACACTGCCCCCGTACTTTGCAATGTATAATTACATATTCTGTTCAGCATGTGAAATTCTTCGGCTGGTTGCCTTCTGGATGTGGCAATTCCCTCTTCAAGCACCCCCAGTGAGAACAGGCATCTGCCGTTACTCAAACCAGGGATTATTGTCTGGAATTCCCAGTCTCTGCAGCAGTGCAGCTGGGATCTGCTTTTTCAATCAGGAACTCCACAGCCACCAGTCAGGTCTTTCTCTGAGCTGTCTAAAATGTATTCTCTCTTCTTCTTCCCCCAGATTTTACAGGAAAACTCTAATATGATGCTTGTCCAATAAGAATCCCTCATGTTCTATCCTCCTCCTGGACACAATAGAAATCTTTTACAGTAGGCAACTGTAACAAAACTGATTTCCTGCTATTAGAGTCTGTGCTTCCTGCAAATACTGTGAACAGAGCAGCACAGAGCAGCAAAAAGAAAAAAAAATCTGGATGCACGTTTAAAATGACTTTCAGAGTCTGCCTCATTTTGCAGTGGAGAACACATTATATTATTAAGAAGTTAAGATCAGGTTAGTTTTGTTAACGAGGTTAGTTTATTAATTCTCAAATGTGTCTCTCGCAACAGAGGAATTTCAGGTGATAGAATGGTGTGCATTTTGAATGTGAAAAAAATGTGTGCTTCTGAAATGAGAACATGGTTTGTTTTTTACCTGTGTAGCCTGTCTTCATTTACATGTCCATAGGTTGCACTGGCAACACATAGCTTGAAACAAATGCATCATAGCAATGCATCAAACCCATGTAGTGGTGCTGCATAAAAAAACATGCTATCCATTGATCCTGTGCAATGGTGCTGTGCTCTGTGCTCCCAAAACACGCTAAACAATCCTACAGGGCCTGCTGGCAGGTGCCCCTCACTGCTGGGGGAGTGGGGATGCTGGGGGACATGACCAGGGGTGCAGGGTAGTCCCCTGTGGTGTGTGCTGCCTGCAGGGGCCGTGGAGGGGGTAGAGGGGACTCCTGGGAGGACCCACATTGCTAATTCACATGTAGGACTCCCCGCGCACCCCGAAATATGTGTTCCACGCTCTGACAGCAAAATCGCGTGTAAAACTTCCCGTGCACCCCTGAAATACACGTACCCTGCTGAAATCGCACATAAAACTTCCAGCGCACCCCTGAAATACACGTACCCTGCTGAAATTGTGCGTAAAACTTCCTGCGCACCCCTGAAATACACGTACCATGCTGAAATTGCGTGTAAAACTTCCTGCGCACCCCTGAAATACACATACCCTGCTGAAATTGCATGTAAAACATCCCGCGCACCCCTGAAATACACGTACCCTGCTGAAATGGCACGTAAAACTTCCCGCGCAACCCTGAAATACACGTACACTGCTGAAATCACGTGTAAAACTTCCCACGCACCCCTGAAATACACGTACCCTGCTGAAATCGCATGTGAAACTTCCCGCGCACCGGTGAAATACACGTACCCAGGCCAATCGCGTGTAAAACTTCCCGCGCACCCCTGAAATACACATACCCTGCTGAAATGGTGTGTAAAACTTCCCGAGCACCCCTGAAATACACGTACCCTGCTGAAATGGCATGTAAAACTTCCCGCGCACCCCTGTAATACACGTACCCTGCTGAAATTGTGCGTAAAACTACCCGCGCACCCCTGAAATACACGTACCCTGCTGAAATCACGTGTAAAACTTCCTGTGCACCCTTGAAATACATGTACCCTGCTGAAATCACGTGTGAAACTTCCCACGCACCCCCGAAATACTTATACCCCACTCGCACAGGGCCATCGTGTGTGAACCTTACCGCGCACCCCTGAAATACACGTACCCATGCCAATCGCAGGTAAACTTTCCGCGTACCCCTGAAATACACGTACCCTGCTGAAATCGCATGTGAAACTTCCCGCACACCCCCAAAATACACATACCCCACTCGCACAGGGCCTATCGTGTGTGAAACTTCCTGCACACCCCTGAAATACACGTACCCTGCTGAAATCGCGTGTGAAACTTCCCGCGAACCCCAGTAATACACGTACCCCACTCGCACAGGGTCAATCGCGTGTGAAACTTCCTGTGACCCCCAGTAATACACGTACCCCGCTTGCCGTACTGGTACAGGGTTAGCACAGCCCGTTGTGCTGGATTGGGGATTTTGATGGATTTTCCCTGCGCCAGGGTCGTTCTTGGGGGCGTAACTGGCGCTGCTGCAGGGTCGCTGCGCCACTGTGCGCCACGGCGGGTTTTGGTAGCTACAATCCATGAATACGCTGTGCGCGGAAATGGATTTTAGCGCACGCGGCTGGTGCAGAGATTCACACACGCACACTGTGCGCCAGCCGCGTGCACCTCTTGTGCTCTAAATTCTATGAATTACCCCCATGGTGTTTTCTACTTCCGTCATAGCTAATCCTGCATCATTTGTTATTAGTGTTTGTCCCAGTGGTTCTAGGCTTCCTGTTACAGAAGGTTGACTACTGTCAGGAGTGTCCTTATCTAGTTGCGCCTGGAGTTCTTTTTTCTGTTTGTATTCATTGTGCAACATTATTTTGTATTGTGTAAAGTTTACATCAGTTATTGTGCTTTCATTTGCTTTGAAAGCCTTCTTCGTAGGAGTCATACTTATCTAGTATTTCTTCTTCTTTTCTCCATGGTTTAAAGAGTTGTCGCAGGGACATGTAATATAGTTCTTTATGTTGAGGAGTCTTTAATGACAATTTGATATGATTAATTAAATTTGGTTTGGTGAGTTTTACTAAGCTGCCTTCACAATTTGACACTCTGTATCTACCTTTTTTTTCATCGGGTTTTATATTATTTGTGAATGTGAAGTTTTGGGCTATCTGGTATAGACACATGGTGTCCAAAGTGGTACTTCTGTTTGAGTAGTATGTGTCCAGCAAATTGTTTTTTTTTAAATGTCTTGGCTGTTGGCATCATGTTTGGCTATTGTTTCTATATCGTCGTGTGATTTCAGAACTCTTTTTCTAGATTTAGCAGAACCAAGACTTAGCCATACTATATTTTCAGATTTTCCATACAAAGCAGTACCGGTTAAATGATCTGCTGCTTTATAGGAGCCACATTCTCTATGGGAGAGCATTTTTATGCCCAAGCTGTATAATTTCTGAGACAGTGTTTTGTCTGATGACCGGTCATTCCAGAGGTCTTGGAGCTCTGTTTTTTCTGCTTTGGTTAAGTATGCTGTAACATATCGTGCAACTGCAGTGGAATTGTCTGCAATGTACTGCACATCTATGTTTGCATTCCATAAGTGGGCAATGATTGCATTGTAATCTTTCATATATTTTTCTTCTTTTGTTATTTTTATGTAATATGTATTTTTAGGTGATTTACCTTTAACACTATGTCTAACTGAAGACATGAAGTTGTTTACTTGACCTGTTTTTGTAACGGTCTAGGGAAACCAAAGCGACATTTGGTGTAGTATTTCCCTTTGTTTTTGTATTTGCGACGACAATATTTATCACATTTGTGTCTTTGAAATTGTAAAATTTGTGCATGAAGATCACTATTTGTTGCTTCCGATGGAATTTCACAAGTGACATATTTTTCGATAAACTGTAACACAGTGGCATCATTGTCTTGACCAAATTTAGGAGCATCTTTAATCCATAAAAGCATGTGGATATGTGGTGCTCCTCTGGCTTGGTATTCTTTTCTCCAAAAGAAGTGTTGCACTTCTCCGAGCAGAGGAACAGTTTTATTACAAATAAAGTGTAGCATAGCAATGAAGCGATGGTGAAAATATCTTGAAACATTAACAGGATCTAGAGAAAAAAGTTCTCCAGGTGTTAGTATATCTATGTTTGTTTTGTTTTTGTTTGATATGCGTAGGAAATCATGTAAATCTTCCCATGCATATTCTGCACAACTTAATGTAACAAACCAAGTGGGTGGGCCAAGATTTCTTATCATACAACATACATCTCCATGACGTCGGAACCAGTACTCTTTAGTACCACGCATGTTTGCTAATAGATTTGTAATACTTGATTGTAAAAACTCATCTTTTTGTTGCACTTTTTGTAACAATTGTGTAACTGACATATTTTGAAAGTGGGTTCCTGATTTTAATGTGTGTAAAACTCTGTGACATAGAGTTGTTAGTTCACTTTCAAAGATTAGGTGGAATATGTATTCCACATTTTGTCTAAATCTAGGATCTTCAGAATACATCCGTAACGAGCGGTATTCTGATGTTGTTATTTGAATAGGTCTATCATCGTACCTTCCTCCTTTGCCAGTAGGAAAGAGTCGAGGAAAAGCATGTGCTCTATACTTTTTTCCCATATGCTGATTGGTGACCCTTGTGTTTGTCGCATTTTGTAAGTTTCTAGTGCATCTTCTACGGTGTCATTAGAGGGCAATGGATGAATTGTATAATGGTCTAAAGTAGTGGATACTGTAGCAGGATCTAGAAGCTCAAATTGACCAGCTTCTGGTGACTCTTGAATTATTTAATTGGTTTCCTTCAAGTGTTCTTCAATATTAATTTCTTTGTAGTATTCATTATTGTCTTTTAGATATTGCAAGGCTTGTCTAAATTTATGTAAATCTACCAGTTGTTGCCAAAAAATTTTGTCTTTTGTAGGTACACCATTTACTAAGATAATTAAAGATTGCTCCTTTGAACGTTACGCTCCCAGAGTGTGCACATTTTGTTTTAGATCTAATGGTAAATACACTACTTTTCCACGAATGGCTTTCACCAATTCAGAGGGATGTAATTTTGCTGTTTTTGGTTGAAGGTGTATTATTGCTTGAAAGGGGTGCACTGTTTGAATTATGATGCTTGCATATAAATTCTGTTGTTGTAGGTGTTTTGGTAGTGGAAATAATTCCAAATTATTTGTGATAACACGTGAAGGAGTTTGGTTGTTGTCAAGTTTTGTAGTGCAGTAACTGCAAAGTGTTAAGGGGTAAGTTATTTCGTATTTGTTTTCTGCTATAAGGTAGAGAGCTAATTAAAACCATTTAGAATCTTCATTGTCTTCTATTTTGTATGATAGGTCTGCAGTTTTTGTGTTACTTTTATAAAAAGTTCTGCGGCAACATACACACACATGGTTTGGTACTTCAGCAGATGTACTTTTAAATTTCAGTATTTCTTTTTTGTATGTGTGTGTAGTAGAAGGTTGCCATGCAAAGAATTGTTGCTAATTTGTTTTAAAGCTATTTCATTCTGTAAGTGGCTTTCACTTCCAAAATATTTTTTCTGGATATAGTCGATTTCTTCAAGTAGGTCTTTTGCTGTACCATGTAGAAGAATGTTATTTAAATTGGCTAGTGCTAAAGCAGGACTTTTAGCATAGTACAGTTTATAGACTAGATTTCTTATAGTTGAATGATGTGTTGATATCATTTTGATATGATGGAAGGTGGTTTTGCAAGTAGGTCCTGAAATGCAGGCCAATGAATGTCCTTGTAGTCCTGTGTACTTGCACACTGGACAGGTATCCATATTTTGCAGTAGTTTAATTTTGATTTTGTCTTTGCCTTTCACATACTGATTGAGGAATTGGCGTAAAGACTTGAAAGTTTTTTTGGGAATGTTATACATTGACGTGCATGGCCATTTGTGTACTAGACGTTCTGATTCAGTTGAATGGAGAGGTAATTCTAAGTTTTCTGGGATATTTTTGTAAGCAGTATTTCTTGTTCCATTATGGTATTATTAACTTTTTCATAACCTTGTCCACTGCTATGTATGTCAATTGTATTTGTTTGCTTTTGTTTGTATGCTTCTTCATTAAAATATTGTTCTGTGCTTGTAGTGTGACTCCACTCACCTCCACAGATATTTAAGAAGTTATTTATGTTCATATTTTATTTATTGAGAAGTCTTTTTTGTAATTTAGTCATTAGTTTTGTTAGTTGTTTCATTTTATTTAACACTAAAATAAATAACTTTCTTTTGAGAAGGATTGCACTGTCTATCAAAACTTCTAAGATTAATTTCCTACGTTAGGTTTTAAGGGTTGTGCATGATTTCTCTCCTGTTTTTATAAGATTTTGAAGGACTCTGTAGCGGAACATTTTTGCTAAAATACTTTTTTTGGTATGCTTACATTACACTATATCAAGATTTATAGGAGCAGTTATATCAGTAGTGGCAGCTGAATTCTTGTTAATTGTTTTCTGTTTCGTTTTACATTTTGATAGAGGAGGCAACCTTTCTGTACTTGAGGCTTGTTTTGTTTAGCTAAATGACTGTATTAGCTGTTTTGTTTGAACTTTTTTTTACAAATTCTGCTAGAGATGGATGTTTATTTTGGACACTTCTATTTTCATTTCCTCTGCTTCTGCGTTACTTTCTATGGACTTGATTTTTGGTAGACATTCTTTAGGGTCTGTTGAAAAAAATAAAGAAGGTATGGCTTGGGGTGTTCTGCAATGTATGTGTGATGTGTGCATGAGTGTCTGAGTATGATGATAAAGATGTATGTGATGGTGTTTATATGTGCATTGGGCAACTACAACTAGTTGGGATGTGTATTCCTGAATTTATGTGCTACTAAACGGGGTTCAGATGACAGTAGATAGTAAGCTAGTGGTGAGGAGAAGCACAAATAGTAAATCTAATGGTATACAATTAAAACAGTTGTTTGTCCTATAATATCAAAATTCTAGGAGCTGAGTTGTGTCATTTGTGCGCCGAAAAATGGCAATTTGTGCGCCATTCTGCCTGTAAATCTCTGTTTAACAAATGGGGATTTGTCAACAGAATGGTGCACAATCTCTGTTTTTAGGCACAGAAATAGCATGAATTAACTCTACAGTGTGTTTGAGTAATAGTACAAATATTATGGTGGTATTTAATTTACTTTTTTTGTGGAATGAGCAGGTTTCTTCTTAGTTGTTGTTTGTACTTCAAATTCTGCTGCTGCTTTTCAGGAGAGTGGTCTTCACTGCAATTGTAAAGGAAACAAATTAGTAATTGTGTTTGTATATATCACTGTTGTTAATTTAGACATTGATTTTTATGTTTTTGTACAAGTATTGTTGTTTGATATTTGAACATAGTGTGCGCATGCAATTTTGTTTGACTATGTGCACTATTTATATTTTACTTTAAATATGTTAGTTCAACATGCTTTGAAATGTGTGTGTAAAAAGAAATTAAATAGCAGATAGGTTTGGAAGTGACAGTTGACTATAGCAGATCGGAAAAATGACAGTAAGCTCATTTTATAGGTTATACAAGCTAAAAGTCAGTTAATCTGTTTATATGAATGTATAAGAATTGTACATGTACTTTACAGAAAATATGCATACCTGTTGTTTGTGTTCATGCATATGGATATGCATGCAGCTGCAAGTAGAAATCTTGGAGACTTGTACAGTATTTCTTGTAGAAGTTGCTTTCCAATGATATGACACTTGTACTCAGTGTGATTAACAGTACATTTGAAGTGCTGATCTATGATGATGGAGTTAGATGTAGAGGTCTTGGATGTGATTGGTGGATGGTCATGTGACTGCTTAGCTATATCCAATGAGGGAATGGCGCAGAGAGTGAAATGGAAATGGTAGAAGGACTGTCCATGTTACGATATGTTCCGCGGACATGGTGGTAGTCCACGGACATCGCGTGTTACATCTGTCGATTTTGGGGTGGGGAGGCATGCAAATGAGAATGATCAGAGCAAGGGATTGGTCAGTAAAGTTTAGTGGGTGTGTTGTGCCAGGAGAGAGTTTGTCAGATACTCTTTTTCCTGAGAGAAGAACAGATAGCTATGTGTTTCAGAAAACAGATTGTTTGGATTTTGGGAGACTCGTGGATACATTGGTTGAAGGTGCATGCAGAAAGCTGTGGAGTAGCTGTAGATCTTGGATTCCCACATGTGGAAGTGCACTGGCATGGAGTACGCGGAATGAAGTTGTTGGACTTGCTACCTCTCTGTGCTACTTTGGAGACAGAGCATCATCCACACATAATTGTAATTCATTGTGGAGGGAACAGTTTAGGACATGTGTCTGGAATTTCTTTGCAATTTGCAATGAAAGAAGGACTTGGGAAGGTCATGGACATGTTTCCAAATTCTCAAGTAATTTTTTCTTGGATTGCGCAGAGACAAATGTGGCTGCGTTCTTCTTCATTTGATCCACAAATGGAGAAAGCGAGGCGCAATGTCAATAAGGCTGTTTGTGCCTTTCTAAGAAATGTTGGCATGTCCTCTTTTCACAATGAAAATATTATGTTTCATTGCACATACATTTTTCACAGAGATGGAGTCCATCTTACTTATGCTGGGAATCAGATTTTTCGGAGAAATGTACAAAATGCATTGCAACCTTTTTTGGAATTACAGCATCCATATTGTAGTAGGTGTTGAGCATTTCAAGTTTTTCAAACACAAACAAACACTACCAAAAGGCTCTTTTCAGAGCCACCACTTCCTCCCAGACAAAACTGCAATGGTTATGATAGGGCAGCACCCCAAAATTTTAGGTGTCCGCGGACTTCTAAAAAATACACAAGGCCCTGCTTCATTTATTTTAACTTCTATTTTTAAACTGTGAAAGGTGGCTCTAAAAAAGAGCCTTTTTTATTTTTATTTTTTATATTTTCTTTTGGTTTTTTACACACGACACACTAGGAGAGGAGGAAAAGGAGGGTAAGGGGGGACACCAACCACAGGGATAAGAAAGGGCGGATGGGGAGAGGAAGATGTATGTTAGGCCTTACTTAGGTAGTGGGCAGGTCTTCTCGTGCTCTGAGACCAGAGTCTCAAAAGCACTTTGAAGTCTCTCCCCCCTGCAGAGTACTGCGTCACAGTACATACACACAACTGTAACCCTTGAAAGGTAAGGGTCATCAGCATTGTGAATGGCCTGTGAGGCAGCTGGAGGAATCCGCTGTCCCACAGGACTGATCCTTGTAGTGACAGGATCGGAAACAGAGGATGTAGTAGAAGAAGTCAACCTACTATGCTCCTCGCAAGGTACAACCTTGTGAACGGCCCCAGCGTGGAACGACTTTAGGTGCTGCTTCATAGTAGTTGTACCAAAGCTGTACGAACCAGGCCTCCCGCGACTCAGTACCATTTTGCACTGGTTGCAGGTGACTTGGTTCACACGCACCTTAGGTACGTTACCATGAATGCTAAATAACCGCCACACCCAAGACTCATGGCGAGTGCTGGTAGTAGGGACTTCCACTACCTCATTCTCGTCATCCTCTTCATCCTCCTCTGCATCCTCACTCCTGTTCCCCTCTTCAGGCCCTTGGGGAGGTGGTGGTGGTGGAGGGGGTGGGGGTGGTGCTGAGGCAGATGTAGCACCAGGTAGCAGTAGTGCAGCCATGGATGCCATCAGGTTTCAGAAATAAATCTGAAAAATTGGCAGCAGAAATGCACTGTGTTCTGTAAGATAGCCAGAAACACAATGAGGATGAGATCTGGGGTGTGGCTTGTGCTTGTGCGCAGTTCGCAGACACCAGCGCTGTCCGCGGACAGATCAAACACCAAAATAAGGTTAAAAAAGTCCCAAAAAGTATGTAGAAAGTCAGGATTACTGTCTGGGACTTGTGCTATGGTGATTTATTATTGAAAAATATTATGGATTGCCTGAAAAGGTAGTTTTAAATTGTTCGGGGACACGAACAGTGTCCGCAGTCAGAACACATGCTCAGCGTGGGCGCGGTCACATGATAGCTTTGCAAACATGTCCGCGAAGGGAAGCGGTGTCCGCATGACACCAAATGCACAGGAACTGTTTTGCGCATGCGCATTGGTGTTCTACGGACACTGTTTGGGTCCTGAAACTAATTAAAAATGCGACACAATCGAATCGAACAGTTACGAACAGGCGTTTGTTCTTAGAACAGTTTCAATTCGCTTGCGAACAATACGGACAGGCATAGCATCCTCAGGACACCCCCATTTTGTTTATTTACGAACATTTCAGGATATTGCCTGTGTTCTTAGAACAGTTTCAACTCACCTGCGAACAATACGGACAGTGTCCTCAGGACACCCCCATTTTGATTATTTACAAAAACTTCAGGATGTTGCCTGTGTTCTTAGAACAGTTTCAACTCGCCTGCGAACAATAGGAACAGACATAGTGTCCTGAGGACACCCCCATTTTGTTTATTTACAAACATCCCGGAACACTTGATGTGTTCTTAGAACAGTTTCAACCTGCCTACGAACAGCACGGACAGGTCTAGCGTCCTGAGGACACCCCCATTTTGTTTATTTATGAACTTTTCAGGACACCGCGTGTGTTAGTTTGATTACGGACATCCCGGCCACCAAATGTGTTCTTAGAACAGTTTGGGCTTGTTTGTGAACATTACAGACAGGCATAATGTTCTTAGAACATGTCCATTTTGGTTAATTGCGGATATCCCGGACATCTCGTGTGTTCTTAGAACAGTTTCAACTTGCTAGCGAACATTACAGACAGGTATAGTGTTCTTAGGACACCTCCATTTTCGTTTCTTCACGGACATTCAGGACACCTGTGCTGTCCGCAGACACCTCAACTGCTTTTTTTTAAAAAAAAAACAAGAAATGAATTAGTACACAATATAATAATTTTACTTTATTATATACGGATGTTAAATTTATGACAGAGAAGGTGAAGCAGAAACTGAGACAAACACAGGAGACTTGGGGGTTTCAAGAGGATTCATATCAGGTGAAGAAGGGATGGAAGTCTCATCAAAACGTTTTTGTTCATGGAGAGGGTTTGGGGATAATTGACTGGGATATGGTGAGGGGAGACAGGTACATGTCGGACAATGGTATCTAGTTTTTTGTTTCAAGTGAACCTCCACAAAGTTTTTTAAATTGTTGAAATTTTCCATGAGTAGGTCCATTTTTTCTTCCATGTGCTGGAGAGTCTTATCCAATATTTCTTTTTGTTTACTATTTTCAAAGTTTGTATGGTCTGTACAAAATAAAATGTAAAAAATGTATATGTTAAATGTATATAACATAATATTTATTAATTGGTTTATATAGAAAAATGTCTACCATTAGGTTCACTATCTTCAGATATTTCCTCACGTGGGAAATGCTCCTCTAGCCACTCCAGAGTACTAGACATTTCTGTGAGAAAAAAATAATAATATCACTTTCTTTCTATCTAATACAGACATTTTAGAAATATATGAGTAAAATGAAGTACACTTACTAGCTTCTGGTGAGGTGTGTCCTTACTGGTCTGTAGATCTACTGTTGCTCTTAGTTGTGGATTTGTACTGTGAGGTAATCATGTTGGAAGCCTATCTTTCTTCTTTTGGTATATTCCATTTTACAACATATTCTATTTAAATGAATGGTTGATGTGTTAAATATATATGTGTTACACTTCTTATTTATTACTACATATAAAGTGTATGTGTGCTGGTTTGTGAATTTGTGCAGTGATCATATGTTATGATATAACAATTAAAGATACCCCCCAGACTTTTTGGGTAGTGCTGCTGTTGTCCGCACATGTCCACGGACATTATAAGAGTTCGCAGGCATCAAATTCAGTACAGGGGGTTCAGTATGTTCCATGTTACATGTACATACAGTCAGAGATATTATTGTTAAGCTGTGCTACTAGAAACCTTTGAAATTCAGTAAAAAAACTGTGTTAAAGGGATGTTATGGTTAAGTTGTGCTACTAAAAACCTATGAAATTCAGTAAAAAAAACGTTTTTTAAAGGGACATTATGGGTCCAAGTAAAACCGAAAAACCCCTGAAATTTGCCAGTTATGTTAAGTTAAACAACCATAACTCGTGCCACCACTGTGCACTGTTAAGACTAACACCAAGGACATCAAAGATGACGTCACAAATGTCATTGATGACATCACTGATGACATCACATGTCTGGCTCCCCCTTCATTCCTTTACTGACATATCTAGGGCACATGGTTTTCTTCAGTAGGAGGCAGGAAATAACAATTGAAAAGGTACTATATTAGTAGAGTTATCCCTCAAGTTTTTTTTTTTACAGTAATTCTCTTAGGGTCCAGTCATATCATATGAAACATATACATAATTGAAGACATAGGCTTGAAAGACAGCAATTATTTCTGAGCATTAAGATAATCATTAGGGTTATCAGCACTTTTGATATTCTTTTTTTTATTACTATACTTTCCCTGTATATATTCATATTTGTACACATTTTACTCACACTACTTTCTTTAGGGTGCAGTCACATCATGTGATACATAGGTTAAATTGCACCTTTGAAACAGAATAATCATTTCTCTACAAAAAGATAATTAATTAGGTTATGAACACTTTCTGCTACTGCTATTGTTTTTTTTGCTTATTTCACTTTCCATGTATATTCTCATATTTGTGTTTTGTCTGTAGTCAGTAGGTTTTATTAGCTACTTATTACATGTGTAACAGTATGCAAAACTATAATAAGAAAGTAGTTATAATTTCAGTATTGAATAGCGCAAAATTATGTATATTACACTTCCATCATGTATGTTGCACACAATGAGTATGTTTCTACATGAGTATGTTAGTATACTTGATCAAATTTATAATAGAATGTATTTATATCAATGTATTGATTAATGCACTAAGTAGCTCATGATATTTATGCAAATGATCCTTGATACTTTTTTGTGAACATTATAATAAGAATGCATTGCACAGACTTTTTATGAAAAGTAAATGCACATGTGATGTCATCAGTGATGTCATCAATGACATTTGTGATGTCATCTTTGATGTCCTGTTTTTTTTTTAACTGAATTTCATAGGTTTTTAGTAGCGCAACTTAACCATAAGGTCCCTTTAACAATTTTTTTTTTACTGAATATATATATATTACACAGCCACGTTATGGTTAAGTTGCTGTTTCCATAGGAAGAACACTTTTTGGGCGGCTTATAAATTCGCTCCCCCTGAACAAATGCTCATCAAACTTTGCAAAAAAAGTATATGGCCCACTCTGATTTTTTTTTTTTGCAAAGTTTGGTGAGGTTTGGTCCAGGGGGTGCAAAGTTATAGGGGGGGTCCCAAAACTTCTGTTTTTCCCATAGACATAATGGGAAAAAACTTTGCTCACGCCTACATCCCAAAACAGCTGGACGGATTTACACCAAATTTGCGGCAGGGGCGGAGTCTTGGTCCCGAAAGCGTTCTTTTGTTAATTTGGTGTAAATCCCTCCAGTAGTTTTTTTTTTAATGACTAAAACGTAAAGCAAAAAAAATAGGGATATCTATGTCCGCTCCGCGGACACACTTCCCTATTCGCTCCGTGGACAGGGTCCTGATTGGCTGGGCGATCCCTGTCAAGTCCGCGGACATTCGACGTGCTCGCTGATTGGGTGGCTGGGAGCGTGCAGTGCATCAGATTTTCTGGGCACTGCCGCCATCTTGTATCCGCGGACATCTGCGGAAAGCGCAATGAAACTTGGTGGAAAAATACTATTTAGTCAAGTGTGTTGACATGTAAGACTGTTTGGGGAGGGTGGGGGAGTAAGAGATGGGTCAAATGTTGTATTTATTTAGGTGGCAGGCACCCCTGTTGTGTTCGTTCTGACCGCGGACAGCAGCGATGTCCTTAATATCCGTAGTTAATGAAAATGGGGTGTCCTAAGGACACGGTACCTGTCAGTATAGTTTGCACGCAAGTCGAAACCGTTCTAAGAATACACCAAGTGTTCTAGGATGTTCGTAAATAAACAAAATGGGGTGTCCTGAGGACACTATGCCTGTCCGTATTGTTCGTAGGCAAGTTGAAACTGTTCTCAGAACACATCGTGTCCTGGGATGTTCGTAAATAAACAAAATGGGGGTGTCCTGAGGACACTATTCCTGTCCGTATTGTTCGTAGGCAAGCTGAAACTGTTCTAAGAACACATCATGTGTCCTGGGATTTTCGTAAATAAACAAAATGGGGGTGTCCTGAGGACGCTAGACTTGTCCGTATTGTTCGTAGGCAAGTTGAAACTGTTCTAAGAACACATCAAGTTACTTGGGATTTTCGTAAATAAACAAAATGGGGGTGTCCTGAAGACAGTACGCCTGTCCGTATTGTTCGTAGACAAGTTGAAACTGTTCTAAGAACACACGCGGTGTCCTGAAATGTTCGTAAATAAACGAAATGGGGGTGTCCTGAGGATGCTATTCCTGTCCGTATTGTTCGTAGGCAAGTGGAAAATGTTCTAAGAACACATCAAGTGTCCTGAAATGTTCGTATATAAACAAAATGGGGGTGTCCTGAGAACGCTACGCTTGTCCGTATTGTTCGTAGGCAAGTTGAAACTGTTCTAAGAACACACGCAGTGTCCTGAAATGTTCGTATATAAACAAAATGGGGGTGTCCTGAGGACAGTATACCTGTCCTTACTGTTCGTAGGCAAGTTGAAACTGTCCTAAGAACACATCAAGTGTCCTGTGATGTTCGTAAATAAACAAAATGGGGGTGTCCTGAGGACGCTACGCTTGTCTGCATTGTTTGTAGGCAAGTTGGAACTGTTCTAAAAACACATGCGGTGTCCTGAAATGTTCGTAAATAAACGAAATGGGGGTGTCCTGAGAACACTATACCTGTCCGTACTGTTCGTAGGCAAGTTGAAACTGTTCTAAGAACACATCAAGTGTCCTGGGATATTCTTAAATAAACAAAATGGGGGTGTCCTGAGAACGCTATTCCAGTCTGTATTGTTCATAGGCAAGTTGAAACTGTTCTAAGAACACATCAAGTGTCCTGGGATGTTCGTAAATAAACAAAATGGGGGCTTCCTGAGGACGCTATGCCTGTCCGTATTGTTCGTAGGCAAGTTGAAACTGTTCTTAGAACACACGCGGTGTCCTGAAATGTTTGTAAATAAACGAAATGGGGGTGTCCTGAGGGCACTATACCTGTCTGTACTGTTCGTAGGGAAGTTGAAACTGTTTTAAGAACACATCAAGTGTTCTGGGATGTTCGTAAATAAACAAAATGGGGGTGTCCTGAGGACGTTATTCCTGTCCGTATTGTTCATAGGCAAGTTTGAATTTTTATAAGAACATATCAAGTGTCCTGGGATGTTCGTAAATAAACAAAATAGGGGTGTCCTGAGGACACTAGGCCTGTCCGTATTGTTTGTGAGCAAGTTGAAACTGTTCTAAGAACACACGCAGTGTCCTGAAATGTTTGTTAATAAACAGATGGGAATGACCTAAGGACACTATACCTGTCCGTACTGTTCGTAGGCAAGTTAAAACTGTTCTAACAACATTCATATTGTTCGCGGACATGAAAAGTGCGCATATGGCATAGTTAAAATGTTTGATTCTATGGGTGTGATATGCTGCTGTGGTTGCGGCCAGGGCCTAGAGCATTGGGTGCATGGCAGTAGGCCGTAGGCCATGCACCCAAGACTCTAGGCCCTGGCCACAACCACCGCATCATATCACACCCATAGTGGCTTATAACTTCGGCACCCAAGACCAAATTAATAAGCAATGAAGTTATAAGCTACTAAGGGTATGATATGCTGTGGTGGTTGTGGGCAGGGCCTATAGTCTTCTAAGAATACATCAAGTGTCCTGGGATGTTCATACATAAACAAAATGGGGGTGTCCTGAGGACGCTATGCCTGTCCGTATTGTTCGTAGGCAAGTTGAAATTGTTCTAAGAACACATCAAGTGTCCTGGGATGTTCGTAACTAAACAAAATACGGGTGTCCATAGGACACTATGCCTGTCCGTATTGTTCGTAAGCAAGTTGAAACTGTTCTAAGAACACACGCGGTGTTCTGAAATGTTCGTTAATAAACAAAATGGAAATGACCTAAGGACACTATACCTGTCCGTACTGTTCGTAGACAAGTTGAAACTGTTCTAAGAACACTCATATTGTTCGCGGACATAAAAAGTGCCCATATGGCATAGTTAAAATGTTTGATTCTATGGGTGTGATATGCTGCAGTGGTTGTGGCCAGGGCCTAGACTATTGGGTGCATGGCCGTAGGCCGTAGGCCGATGGCCATGCACCCAAGACTGTAGGCCCTGGCCACAACCACCGCAGCATATCACACCCATAGTGGCTTATAACTTTGGCACCCAAGACCAAATTTATAAGCACTGAAGTTATAAACCACTATGGGAGTGATATGCTGTAGTGGTTGTGGCCAGGACCTAGATTCTTGGGTGCATGGTCAATACCCAATTTATAAGCACCGAAGTTATAAGCAACTATGGGTGTGATATGCTGTAGTGGTTGTGGCCAGGGCCTAGAGTTTTGGGTGCATGGCCAAGACCAAATTTATAAGCACCGAAGTTATAAGCCACTATGGGTGTGATATGCTGTGGTGGTTGTACTTATTATAATATACTTACTGCTTGGTTTGCTAACTGGAGTACATATATTCCTTGTCAATTTCTGTGATAAAAGAAAAGATCATGTCAGTATTGGTAGTTTGTAACAACTTATAACATTGAATGATAGACATTTTTTATTTATTTTGACCCTCATATGTAGTAGATTACAAACCAGTGTACTGTGCAATTTGCTCAGTTTCTGTGTTTTTCGCTAAAATCATTAGGTCTGTGGAAAAAAATAAAATCCATGTCGGATTAAAAAAAAACTTTTTTTGTTATGCTACAGTCTATTTGTTTGTTTGTTTTCAGTGTTCACTTGTTGTTTCTGGCTAATGTTCTATCTATTGGCTTGTTGCAGATCTTTGAAGCAGTTAGATACCTGTTGGCATATTCTAACTGTCTATTTTTTGTTATAATGTAGTGGTATTGATTTATCTGTTTGGTTATTGCAAAATCTTGGTGCAGTTAAATACCAGTTGGCGTATTCAAACTGTCTATTTTGTTTATAATGTAGTGGTATTGATTCATATGTTTGGTTATTGCAAAATCATGTGGCAGTTAGATACCAGTTGGCGTATTCCAACTGTCTATTTTTTTGTTATAATGTAGTGGTATTCATTTATCTGTTTGGTTATTGCAAAATCTTGGGGCAGTTGGATACCAGTTCGCGTATTCTGTTTATTTTTTGATAGAATTTATTGGTATTCATCTATCTGTTTGGTTGTTATAGAATCTTGGGGCAGTTAGATAGCTGTTGGCATATTCTAACAGTTTATAGTTTTTTAATTGAAGTTTTGTTAATGTTTAAGTACAGAGTAGTTATTAAATTTTGGTTTTAAGAAGATTAAATAAGCTGGTAATCTATGCTTTAGAGTAATGGTACTATTATTACATTCGAACCATCCACATTTTTTTAAATATATATGCAGTGTAGTAACCTGCATTGGTTGTGGCTCCTGTGTGGTAGATTATACCTATTGTTGTGAAGGTTTTCTTACCAATGGATACTTGACCATGTGTGAAACCAGTCAGCTCGCAGTTGTTTTTGGTACCATCTCCATTGTAACGTAGAAGCATTAGTATTACGTATTTACTATGTGTTTGTATTAGTAGGTGGAGCGATTATCCACATTGCAGGTAGTACGTAATCTACCATGGTTTGCATTTTGTACAAGTTGCTGAAATGGAACGGATTCACAATTAGGTATGGATACATACACAAAGTGCTCATTAGGGATTTGTTCCTGTGTCACATTGTTGCAGAGAGTGCATGTATGTTTCCACATGTATGAAATCTGGAAGATTTCATTTATAGGTATGTTTTTGTTTTCCAGTACTTGTAGTAAGTACATTAGACATTCTTGTGGATCTTCCTGTGAGTTTATAGTGAAGTTGACCATTCCAGCACAGTAGTCCAATTCTTGTTTTATTCCATGAACACTATACGTGTTGTCAGGATTGTTTGTTGCGTTTCTATGAAGTACTAACATTTGCAAACACAATTGGTCTGTACTGTATAAGTAAATGTTGTCAACAATTGGCGGCAATTGAAATAGAATATTCATTGCTACATTTGCGTAGCAACTTACACAAGTTATATTTGAAAATTTAAATGGACCAGATAGGTCTGTGTCCAAGTCACTTTTTCGGAATGTGTGTTGTTTCTTTGAAGAAGTACCCGAGTTACTTTGAGTAATAAGTTCTTCTTTGGTTGTGGTAATTGATGAAGTATTGGCTTCTTTTACCCTCTTTGGAGGATTTGCAGTGTCATCCTGTTGCATTTCTGTTTGAATTCGTTTTCTTTTACAACGTTTTACTTTTTGTGGAACAGGATATGTTTTTAGATGGCGGGTGTATAGTGAACGTAGTCTATTGTATTCTAAAATGCATACGTAAGCGTGATAGTGCTACGTAGCTCATGCCTTCTTTAAAGACTGTGTTACCAATATCTATCAATGCTTTGTCTACGGTACGACCTTGTGATTTATGAATGGTGACTGCGTATGCAAGAGTTAGAGAAAATTGTTCTCTGCGTACATGCATGTCTTTGAAGAGAAGGAATCGAGCTGTTGAGCCTCCTATCCTTTTCACTTCTGAAAGTTTGTCAAAGAGAATATTGACAAACTGAATGTTGTCATGTGGGTATGTTTGAAAGCCAACAACTGTACCCAGTGCTCCATTAACTAGTCCTTGATCCACGTCAATGTTACGTTTAAGCATTACTCTACAATTTAAGGATAATTTTAATATTTTTTCCAACCCAGCTGAGTTGGAGATTGGATTTTCTAAACTATTTAGTCTTGTTGTGGCTTGCTCACACATGGGTAGTGTCATACCATGTACGTCTAGTTTGTCTGTGGCGCTAATTTCCATTATTTGTTGCATTTCTTTATTTAACATGGTTTAATTGAATTTGAAACAGCTTGCAAGAGTTGACATTAAGGCCATACAATTGACATTTTTGTGCGCTAATTGCTCCATAACATCAGTAGCACATGCATTATCGCCATAATGTGCATGAATGTGCCGGGTTTTCAATATTGCTTGTGCTTCTTGAGATAGTATACCAACTCTTATCCGTTTTAAGATGTTGGCATAAGTGAGATCTGTTTTCTGTTAATTTTCTGTATTGGAAATGTTGCCATATCATTTTGATATGATGGAAGGTGGTTTTGCAAATAGGTCCTGAAATGCAGGCTAATGAATGTCCTTGTAGTCCTGTGTATTTGCGCACTGGACAGGTATCCATATTTTGCAGTAGTTTCATTTTGATTTTGTCTTTGCCCTTCACATACTGATTGAGGAATTGACGTAAAGACTTGAAAGATTTTTTGGGAATGTTACACATTGACGTGCATGGCCATTTGTATACTGGATGTTCTGGTTCAGTCGAATGGAGAGGTAATTCTGAGTTTTCTAGGGATATTTTTGTAAGCAGTATTTCTTGTTCCATTATGGTATTATTAGAGCTCATTCTCATGGTGTTTCTTGCTACCTGTACTTTGGCTGCCAAACTTCCAGATGGCAACCATGGATCCTCTGCTTCCACCTGGTGTTACATCTGCCTCAGCACCACCCCCACCCCCTCCACCACCACCACCTCCTCAAGGGCCTGAAGAGGGGAACAGGAGTGAGGATGTAGAGGAGGATGAAGAGGATGAGGTAGTGGAAGTCCCTACTACCAGCACTCGCCATGACTCTTGGGTGTTTTGGTTATTTACCATTCATGGTAACGTACCGAAGGCGCCTGCGGACACAGTCACCTGCAAAGAGTGCAAATGGTGCTCAGTCGCAGGAGGCTTGCTCCGACAACTATGACGCAACACCTAAGGTCATTCCACGGGGGGGCCATCCGCAAGGTTGTACCTTGCGAGGAGCGTAGTAGGTTTACTTCCTCTACTACATCCTCCGTTTTCGATCCTGTCACCACAAGGAACACTCCTGTGGGAGAGCGTATTCCTCCAGCTGCCTCACAGGCCATTCGCAATGCTGATGACCCTTACCTTTCGATGGTCACAGTTGTGTGTATGTACTGTGACACAGTACTCTGCAGGGGGGAGAGACTTCATAGTGCTTTTGAGGCTACGGTCTCAGAGCATGAGAAGTCCTGCCCACTACCTAAGTAAGGCCCACCCTACATCTTCCTCCCTCCACCCGCCCTTTCTTATCCCTGTGGTTGGTGTCCCCACTTACCCTCCTTTCCCCTCCTCTCCTAGTGTGTCGTGTGTAAAAAAACAAAAAAAAATAAAACAACAAAAATAAAAAAAGGCTCTTTTAAGCACCGCCTTTCACAGTTTAAAAATAGAAGTGGCAAATAAATGGAGCAGGGCCCTGTGTATCTTTTAGAAGTACGCAGACAGTTCGCGGACATCTAAAATTTTGGGGTGCTGCCCTATCATAACCATTGCACTTTTCTCTGGGAGGAAGTGGTGGCTCTGAAAAGAGCCTTTTGGTGGTGTTTGTTTGTGTTTGAAAAACTTAAATGGTCCACACCTTCTGCAAAATGGATGGCTGTAATTCCAAAAAAGGTTGCGATGCATTTTGTTCATTTCTCAGAAAAATCTGATTGCCAGCATAAGTAAGATGAACTCCATCTCTGCGAAAAATGTATGTGCTAAGAAACATAATATGTTCATTGTGAAAAGAGGACATGCCAACATCTCTTAGAAAGTCACAAACATCCCTATCGACATTGCGCCTCGCTTTTTCCATTTGTGGACCAAATTAAGAAGAACGCAGCCACATTTGTCTCTGCGCAATCTGGGAAAAAATTACTTTAGAATTTGGAAACATGTCCATGACCTTCCCAAGTCCTTCTTTCATTGCAAATTGCAAAGAAATTCCAGACACATGTCCTAAACTATTCCCTCCACAATGAATTATCATTATGTCTGGATGATGCTCTGTCTCCAAAGTAGCACAGAGAGGTACCAAGTCCAGCCACTTCATTCCGCGCACTCCATGCCAGTGCACTTCCACATGTGGTTATCCAAGATCTACAGCTACTCCACAGCGCACAGCATTCTGCATTCACCTTCAACCAATGTATCCACAAATCTCCCAAAATCCAGACAATCTGTTTTCTGAAACACACAGCCATAGCTATCGGTTCTTCTCTCAGGAAAAAGACTTTCTGACAAACTCTCTCCTGACACAACACACCCACTAAACTTTACTGACCAATCCCTTGCTCCGCTCATTCTCATTTGCATACCTCCCCACCCCAAAATCCCCGTATGTAACACGCGGTGTCCGCAGACTACTGCTGTGTCCGCAAACATATCATAACATGGACAGCCCTTCTACCATTTCCACTTCACTCTCTGTGACATTCCCTGATTGGATACAACTAAACAGTCACACAACCATCCACCAATCAGATCCAAGACCTCTACATCTAACTCCATCATCATAGATCAGCACTTCAAATGTACTGTTAATCACTCTGAGTACAAGTGTCATATCATTGGAAAGCACCTACTACAAGAACTACTCTACAAGTCTCCAAGATTTATACTTGCAGCTGCATGCATATCCATATGCATGAACACAAACTACATGCATGCATATTTTCTGTATAGTACATGTACAATTCTTATAAATGCATATAAACAGATTATCTGCCTTTTAACCTGTATAACCTATAAAATTAACTTACTGTCATTTTTCCATCTGCTATAATCAACTGCCACTTCCAAACCTATCTGCTATTTAATTTCTTTTTACACACATTTGCAAAGCATGTTGAACTAACATATTTAAAGTAAAATATAAAGACTGCACATAGTCAAACAAAATTGCATGCACACACTATGTTCAGATATCAAACAAGAATACTTAAAAATGAATGTCTAAATTAACATCAGTGCTATAAACACACAAAATTACTAACTTCTTTCCTTTACAATTGCAGTGAAGACCACACTTTGAAAAGCAGCAGCAGAATCTGAAGTACAAACAACAACTCAGAAGAAACCTGCTCATTCCACACAAAAAAGTAATTTAAATACCACCATAATATTTTTACTGTTACTCAAACACACTGTTGGGTTCATTCATGGTATGTCTGCGCCAAAAAACAGAGATTGTGCACCATTCTGCCCACAAATCCCAATTTGTTAAACAGGGATTTGCAGGCAGAATGGCACACAAATCCCTGTTTTTCGGCGCACAAATGATATAACTCAGCACCTAGAATGTTAGTATTGTAGAACAAAGAACTGTTTTAATTCTATACCATTAGATTTACTATTTGTGCTTCTCCTCACCACTAGCTTACTTTCTACTGTCATCTGAACCCCAGTATAGTAACACACAAATTCAAGAATAGCCATCCCAACTAATTGTAGTTGACCACTGCATAATCACACACCATCACATACATCTTTACCATCATACTCAGACACTCATGCACACAGCACACATGCATTGCAGAACAGCCCAACCCATACCTTCTTTAATTTTTTTCAACAGACCCCAAAGAATGCCTGCCAAAAAGCAAGTCCAAAGAAAGCAACGCAGAAGTAGAGCAAATGAAAATAGAAGTGTCCAAAATAAGCATCCATCTCTAGCAGAATTTGTACAAAAAGTTCAAACAAAAAAGCTAATACAGTCATTCAGCGAAACAAGGCAAGCTTCAAGTACAGAAACTTTGACTCCTCTATCAAAATGTAAAACGAAACAGAAAACAATTAACAAGAATTCAGCTACCACTACTGATAAAACTGCTCCTAAAAATCTTGATATAGTGCCAAGTAAGCATACCAAAAAAAGTATTTTAGCAAAAATGTCTCGCCACAGAGTCCTTCAAAATCTTATAAAAACAGAAGAGAGAGAAATCATGCACAACCCTTAAATCCTACCGTAGAAAAATAATCTTAGAAGCTTTGACAGACAGTGCAATCCTTCTCAAAAGAAAGTTATTTATTTTAGTGTTAAACAAAATGAAACCACTAACAAAACTAATGACTAAATTACAAAAAAGACTTCTCAATAAACGAAATGTCAACAAAAATAACTTCTTAAATATCTGTGGAGGTGAATGGAGTCACACCACGAGCACAGAACCATATTTTAATGAAGAAGCATACAAACAAAACCAAACAAACACAATTGCCATCCATAGCAGTGGACGAGGTTATGCAAAAAATTATAATACCATAATAGAACAAGAAACATTGCTTACAAGAATATCCCCAGAAAACTCAGAATTACCTCTCCATTCGACTGAACCAGAACGTCCAGTATACAAATGGCCATGCACGTCAATGTGTAACATTCCCAAAAAATCTTTCAAATCTTTACGCCAGTTCCTGAATCAGTATGTGAAAGGTAAAGACAAAATCAAAATGAAAGTGCTGCAAAATATGGATACATGTCCAGTGCGCAAATACACAGGACTACAAGGACATTCATTAGCCTGCATTTCAGGACCTATTTGCAAAACCACCTTCCATCATATCAAAATGATATCAACACATCATTCAACTATTAGAAATCTAGTCTATAAACTGTACTATGCTAAAAGACCTGCTTTAGCACTAGCCAATTTAAATAACGCTCTTCTACATGCTACACCCAAAGACCTACTCGAAGAAATTTACCATATGCAGGGAAAATATTTTGGAAGTGAAAGCCACTTACAAAATGCAATAGCTTTAGAACAGACTAGCAACAATTGTGCACATGGCAACCTTCTATTACACACATACAAAAAAGAAATACGAAAATTTAAAAGTACATCCGCTGAAGTACCAAACCATGTGTGTGTGTGTTGCAGCAGAACTTTTTACAAAAGTAACACAAAAACTATAGACGTCACATACAAAATAGAAGACAATGAAGATTCCAAATGGTTTGAATTAGCTCTCTACCTTTTAGCAGAAAACAAATACGAAATAAGTGAACCCTTAATATGTTGCAGTTACTGCACTACAAAACTTGACAACAACCAAACTCCTTCACGTGCTTTCACAAATAACCTGGAATTATTCCCACTACCAAAACCCCTGCAACAACTTAATTTGTATGAGAGCATCATAATTCACACAGTACACCCATTTCAAGCAATAATACACCTTGAACCAAAAACAGCAAAATTACCTCCCTCTGAATTGGTGAAAGGCATTCGTGGCAAAGTAGTTTATTTACCCTTAGATATGAAAGAAAATGTGCACACTCTGGGAGTGCAACGTCCAATAGAGCAATCTTTAATTGTCTTAGTAAATGGTGTACCAACAAAAGACAAAAAATATTGGCAACAACTCGTAGACTTACATAAAGTTAGACAAGACTGGCAATATCTAAAAGACAATAATGAATACTACAAAGAAAGAAATATTGAAGAAAACATAAGGGAAACAACTGAAATAATTCAAGATTCACCAGAATCTGGTCAATTTGAACTTGTAGATCCTGCTACAGTATCCAATATTTTAGACCATTATACAATTCATCCATTACACTCAAATGACACCATAGATGATACACTAGAAACTAACCAAATGCGACAAACCAATCAGCGTATGGGAAAAAGTACAGAAGCACGTGTTTTTCCTCTGCTCTTTCCTACTGGCAAAGGAGGAAGGTAGGATGATAGACCCACTCAGATAACATCATCAGAATACCGCTTGTTACAAATGTATTCTGAAGATCCCAGATTTAGACAAAATGTGGAATACATATTCCACCTACTCTTTGAAAGTGAACTAGCAACTCTATGTTACGGAGTTGCACACATATTGAAATCAGGAACCCACTTTTAAAATATGTCAGCTACGCAATTAATACAAAAAGTGCAAGAAAAAGATGAGGTTTTACAATCAAGCATTACAAAGCTGTTAGCAAACATGCGTGGTACGAAAGGGTACTGGTTCCGACTTCACAGAGATGTACGTTGTATGATAAGAAACCTCAACCCACCGACTTGGTTTGTTACATTAAGTTGTGCAGAATATGCATGAGAAGATTTACATGATTTCCTACGCATACCAAACAAAATCAAAACAAACATAGATATACTAACACCTGGAGAACTTTGCTCTCTAGATCCTGTTAATGTTTCAAGATATTTCCATCATCGTTTCATTGCTATGCTACACTTTATTTGTAATAAATCTGTTCCTCCATTCAGAGAAATGCAACAATTCTTTTGGAGAAAAAAATACCAAGCCAGAGGAGCACCACATATCCACATGCTTTTATGGATTAAAGATGCTCCTAAATTTGGTCAAGACAGTGATTCCACTGTTTTACAGTTTATCGAAAAATATGTCACTTGTGAAATGCCATCGAAAGCAACAAATAGTGATCTTCATGCACAAAAATATATTCTAATAGAACACATAAATACTGCTGCATAACAGAACCATTGGAGCAAACATCTAACCATACACCACAATACAAAAAGTTTACTTCCATGGATATGTTGTACTGCACTGCTTGTTAACAAACTCTACAATCTTAAAGACATGACGTAGCCAAAACTTCACATACAAACTATACAAATCAAACAGTAAACAAACTGTAGATTTGCAAATATTTGATATATTTGCGGCCATGCACCCAAGACTCTAGGCCCTGGCCACAACCACTGCAGCATATCACACCCATAGATCACACCCATAGAATCAAACATTTTAACTGCCTACATGGGCCCACCCATATTACACTTTTTACAAAGTTTAGTGAGGATTCCACCAGGGAGAGCAAAGTTATAAGCCACCCATGGTGTCTGATAACTTCGGCGCATATAACTTCAGTCTTGGGCGCATGGCCTTTGGCCATGCGCCCAAGACTCTAGACCCTGGCCACAACCACCGCAGCATATCATATTCATGGTGGCTTATAACTTCAGTGCTTATACCTTCGGTCCTGGGCGCATGTCCTTTGGCACTAAGAATCCCTTGTACAGACTTTTCATGAAAGGTAAATGCACATGTGATGTCATCAGTGATGTCATCAATGACATTTGTGATGTCATCTTTGATGTCCTGGGTGTTAGGCTTAGCAGTGCACGGTGGTGGCGCGAGTTATGGTTGCTTAGCTTACCATAACTGGCGAATTTGAAGGGTTTTTCGGTTTTACTTGGAACCATAACGTCCCTTAACCAAAGTTTTTGCACTGAATTTGAAAGGTTTTTAGCAGCGCAACTTAACCATAACGTCCCTTTAACAAAGATTTTTCACTGAACATATATATTCAAGGAAAAAACTTTAGTTGCAGGGTCGTTAAGGTGAGAACTTAACACAAGACTTCTGAAATTCAGCTAAAGCCACCTTAACTACGTGCCACCTGTTGTGCAGCCTATGACCACAACAATGACATCACAGATCTCATCACTGATGACATTTTTGCCTGTCTGAAAACACACAGCCAAAATAGATAAGACTCTCAAATACCTACCGTGTCACCATGGCCAGTGATTTTTCACCCCCAGCATCACTATACCTACTTTAAAAAAGAAATGAAACACTGACACCCCAAAATGTATAGCTGCGAGCACGGAACTACACATAACCTCTGTAATCTGCAGTCCTGCACAGCCTCGGATATAGCTGCTAATATTGGGAAAATGGCCAAAAAATAAAATGCTTTCCTGCCCCCCAGGCCCTCATCAAGTGGCCCCCTCATCTGTGCCAGATCCCCCCAATCCGCAGATGGCCTCCTCACCCCACCTGCCCTCTCCCTTCCCCCACACAACACACGCTGTTTCTGTGACGCGTTTGCTTTGAGATGTCGGCTATTCAAGGCTATAGCCAAAGATACAGAAAGCTTTGTGTTGCAAACTCAGACCCTAGATCCTCTGAAATTCCCAAATTTCACTAGGTGCCCTCTAGCTACCCCCCACCTTGAGCCTGATGGCATTTGCATGTTTTTTGACCTGCAAATAGCTTTTTCCGGCATTTAATTTTCCCACATCCTTGGCTAAAACCTTGAATATCTCTTGCATCATGATAAAAACAAGATGGCGGTCATTTAATTTCTAAGAACCCCCGTTTCCTGTAAATCCCTGAGCTATAGCTATTTATTTTTGAGAACAGGGCACCCACTTCTCTGTCAAATATTTAAATAACTATTGCACGGATATAACCCAAAACCATGCATGGATCGTGAGTCAACGTTTCTTTTCCCAAGTTGTTTTGGACTTGGTCCAAATCTATTCAGAGGTTTGGGCTGTGCGCTTTCGGGAAAATGAATGGGAAATAGGCTGCAAATCTGTTACTCGAATCATGGTATTAACAATAAAATTATGAGGGGTTGCTATGGGACTCCGACTCTCCTTAACTATAGGGCGGCTTTCTCTGCCCTATAAAATATATATATAGAGAGAGAGGTTTTGCTACTGTAATAATGGGGGGAGTGTCTGTTCTCAGCACCTTGCAACTAAAAGGAGAAGAATTCCCTGCACTGATGGGTCAAAAAAATAATCATGTACATCTGGAATTGCCTTCCTGAAGAGCGCAGGAGGCTCAAAAGCACTTGAAGGAGAACACCGCCTGAGTTGCCAGGTATACTGAGAACCTGAGTGCACCCTTCATCTTGTGGTACATTTCATTTTGGGCAGACCCAGGGCCACTGCACACCACTTAAGAATGCTGCATTGTCAGTCTTTCCCTCCCCCACTGAGGTTTTGCTACTATGGTATTGGGGGAGTGTCTGTTCATAGCTCCTTGCAACTACAAGGACCAGAATTCCATGCACTGATGGGCAATGAAATAATCATGAACACCTGGGACTGACTTCCTGGAGAGAGCATGAGGCTTGAAGTGCTTGAAGGAGAACGTCACCTCAGTTGCCAGGTATACTGAGAACTGGAGTGCACCCTTCATCTCATGGCATATTTCAATTTGGGAGATCAGGACTTCAGAAGGGCAGCACCAGGGCCACTCCACCCCACTTAGGAATGCTGCACTGTCAGCCACACCCCTCCACTGAAGTTTTGCTTTTATAGTAATGGGGCAGTCTGATTGCAGCACCTTGCAATTACAAGGACCGGAATTCCCTGTAATGATGGGCGATGAAATATTCATAAACACCTGGGACTGTCTTCCTGAAGAGATCGATGCTCAAAGGCAATTGAAGCACTTGAAGGAGAACACCACCTGTGTGGCCAGGTGTACTAAGAACTGGAGTGTGTCCATCTTCTGGTACACAATATATTTACATATATTCAGTGAAAATACTTTAATTAAGACAGCATTAGGATAGACCGATGTATCTACCCCTAATCCGTGAAATTCAGTGGGTCTGTGTAGTGAAGAAAATCTTAATTTGGAGCCCACCCCATACCCTGCATGTGATTTTTATCTTTTGTTGATTCCTGCTGTAATCTCATGTATGTGCTAATGGGCGAATCACACTGTCTTAAAAAAGTTTTTTTTTTTTTTTACTTTTAAGGGAATTGTTTTGTTATGCTTTATTTTATGCAAGACCCATTAGCTATGGCATTTGACCATGTCCACTGTCGACTCTGCCTCAATTAAGAAAAAACACTATACCCATATCCCCTTCATTAGTAAATAATGAGGACCCAGTGTCCTTTGACCATGGCAACTGTACACTGCAATAACTGGGATAAAAGACTATGGTTCATATCTTTCTTACTAGTAAATAACCAAGACATAGGTCCAAAGGGCTACAGTGGCCATGTTGCAACAATTAGGCTATAATACTGTCCCAAATACAGCTCCATAGTAGAACACTAGGTTGTGATGACATCAATTAGTCTACAAGACCCCTGATCTCATTTTCCCTCCCTTCCTGTGGTATTTTACCCAAAACCTTCCCGGAGGAAACATGACCGCCATCACTGTGGTGTGGCCACATTGCTTTGGGAATTGATCCCATAGAAAAAAAATGGTTTGATGCTTAAATGCTCACACATCAAAAGGTCTTCCCACTGTCACCCTACATGTGCTCCCCTCAACCTCTGTAATTCTGACCCTCCTGCGCAATCATCCTCTTTCCCCTGTGCTTTTTTGTAACACACTTTTATGAATTGTGCCTGGCTATGTCCCGTGGCATTCCCACAGTAAGATCACATCAAGCAAAAAAGAAAGGCAGATTTTCATTTCTGAAAAGCCTAATTGTTGGAATGCATCATAGAAGAAATATGCACGTTTTTTTAAAAAATATTTTTTTTTTTTGTTTTTTTGTTTTTGTTTTTATAATCTAAAAGATTTTTTAACAAAGGTTTCAAGGTGGTTGGACTTTAAAATTCCAGAGCGTCAGGGGCGTCTAGAAGTAGAAAAGGGAAATGTCCTGCATGTTTGGTGGTCATGTTGATGGAACTTGTCGTAAGGCCTGTAGCGGAAGAAGCACGTTTAAGATGTAGGTCATAATGTTTATTGTTGCAAGCTGCCATGACTGTTTGTCACCGTCTATCAGTTTGTTCCAGCACGATTCTTCATCTTGCAAGGTGAAGTTTGTAAAAATTTCTTTCAGGTAAGTGCGGCGGATGTCCGTCGTTATCGGGCAAGACAGAAGAAGGTGACGTATAGTTTCCTTGGCCGTGTTACAGAGCCGGCAGCTGCTGGTAGAGGATAAGTGTCTGATCGCTAAGATTTCATTTGTTTCCAGAAGGTTAAGTCGAATTCTTAAGTAGTAGTTTCTCGCAGCCCTAGTTGGGAATAATTTCAGGTATGGTTGGACAGAGTCAAGTTTCTTGCGAAACGCTGGAAGGTGGTTAGTGAGTTTATATCGGGTAGCAGAATCGATGGTGGTAATCCAGTCCAGTTCCTTGATTTTTTTGGTGACTCTGACTGGGTTGCAGATGAGGTCCTCCGTGCTGCAGGCAACTGAGTCTAAGATGGATAAAATTTTAGTTTCCCAACGAATGAGCATTTGGCAGGTTCCGAGGCGAAGTTCTTCACTTATCAACTTGTAGGCGTATAAAGCGTCTTTCTGGATGCACTTCCGATAGAGCAAGACACTGTTGCAGTCGACAATTGATTTTAATGATGAGAGAGTGAGTTCACGTCTGATCAGTATTATTGGCGTGGATTTAGGGAGACCTAGGACTGTTCTCCAAAAGGTTGCTTCCAGGTTTTGCCACAGATCTTGGGAGAGGCTTGGCATTGCATCGACGCCATATGTCAAAGATGGTATGACTTTCTTTTTATAGAAGTCTCGTACTGGTATAATCGAGAATCTGCCGAATTTAATGTCAATGGCTTTTCCTTGTATTGCTAGTTTTGTGGTTTTTCCCTGTAGTGTCTCTTTCATCGCATTGTCTCTTTGTGAACTGTCTAGGATGACCCCTAGATATTTGAAAGTCAAAACTTTCTCGACAGTTATTGAGCCTAGTTTTAAGGGTGGAGTGGGTTTCTTTTTCGTAGATTTCTCTATGACCATCATTTTGGTTTTTGCTTGGTTGATTTCCAGATTGCTTACCGTCATGTATTGTTGTAAGTTTGTGAGTTGGCGTTGTAGGCCTATTGGGGTATTGTCCAGAAGAATCAAATCGTCGGCATATAGGAGATGACTGATCTGATCGCCTCCGAGTTTAGGAGGGAAGGCTCGAATCTCTTTTTCTGTGTCTTGGAAGTCGCCTAAATAGGACCAAAACAGGGCTGGGGCCAGGGGGCAGCCCTGTTTAACCCCTCTGGCTGTTGTTATCTCTTCTGTTAACAGTCCTTGTTTGTTCAGGCGTACCCGCATAGAAGTGTTAACATGTAGGGCTTTGATGGGGTTAAGTATGTCTGGGGGACATTTCCATTGGACCAGTTTCTTCCATAGTCTTTCCCGATCCACCTTATCGAAAGCCTGAGTTAAATCAACAAAGGCAATGTATAGGCGTGGGCGTCCCTCGATGATTTTACTTTTCAAGGTACTCAATATTAATATGTTGGCGTTTGTACCCAAGTTTTTTTTAAAGCCGGTTTGTAAGTTGTCCTGACAGGGGGCTTCGTTCGCCCATGCTGTAAAATGGTTTAGCAGTAGGGACCCAAACAACTTTCCTATCGGATCGAGAAAAGCAATCGGCCGGTAGCTGGTAGGGTCTGACCTGTTTCCCTTCTTGAGGATGGGTACCACGTTCGCACGTTTCCACGTTGGGGGAATAGATTTTGTGGTGGAGCAGCATCTGAAGATTTGGCTCAACAAAGGCGCCCAGGTTTCCGGATGTGCTTTCAAATCGAAGTTCGTAATGCCATCAGGGCCGGGAGCGCGTGATGGTTTTAGTTTTTTAATTGACGTTATGATGTCTTCAATGTTGTCTAAGCAGATCCAAGGGGTGTCATTGTTTACCGTCCTAGAGGGTATGGTCGAGGTGCTCTTAAAGAGAGTCCCAAAGTGCACTTCCCAGGCCGATTTGCCAATTCCGTTCAGCTGACATGGTCGCGCGCCTGGCGTTGTTGAGTGTAAGAGGGACCAGAAGTCTCTAGCATGGTTCCCTGTTATGGCTTTCAGTATGTCTTCTGCGTCTTGCTGGTAAAGCTTGTGCCGATGTCCTTTTAGCCAGGATTTGTATTTTAGAACGGCTGCTTTAATGGTGGACGTAGCCAGTGGAAAGGCAAGTTTTCGTGCTAGTCTTTTTGTTTTCCTTAGCTCTCTTTTTTTTTCGGCAACCAGTTTGTCGTACTTATGTTTTTGGCCGGCTGCAGTTGGTTTTTTATTCCTTTGTGGAGCTTTACAAACGGTCAAAAAGGGTGTGTAGTCCACCACCATCGAGTCTGGGTGTTTGGTACGGTCGTTGTAGAGCTGTGTAATAGTTGTTATGTCCTTTTCTGTAATCCTAAGTCTTGTCCCTTGGGCGTTTAGATCAAGGTCTGCGCTCATTGTGTGGTTTTTCGGCGGATTGGTAGTCCAGGTGGTTTTGAGGAGATTGTGGTCACTTTCCCTTGTTTTGATCACTTTGAAAGAGTTGATGTGTGGTAATAAAGGACGTGATACCAAAATATAGTCAATCGTGGAATTAGATTTCGCTCCTTCCCATGTAGGAGGTCTATTTGGGTCAGCAAAAACTTGATCCAGATTGTCAAAAGATCCAGATTTCATAAGGTTTTGCCATTTGATAGATCTCTGGTCAGTTGGACGCTTGTTCGGTTTGGACTCTTTTGTCTTTTCGCAATACTGGCTCGGGATGTTTAGGTCTCCAGATAGGATAACATAGTCTGGGTGGTGTATGAGTTGCGCCCAGTCCAAGTCTTGTTCTATTGTTTTGATGAACTTCGCACAGTCGACAGTTGCCGGGTTCCAGTAGATGGTGACAATTATTATTTTCTTCGTTATTGATTTGTTTACTTTTTTATCTGTTGTAGTCCAGTTTAATTTGATCATCATCATGAAATGGTTTTCTTTTATTTTTTGTGAATCTGTTAGGCCTCGTCCACAGCGGATTGCAATAAGCAAGCCCGCTGTTGGGCGGCCTAAAAGGCCCTTCTTGGCCTCCACTGTGTGGATCTCATAGCCGTCGAGGACAGGGGGTTGAAGCAGCCATGTCTCCTGGAGGCAAATGATGTCATAGTCTGTTATGTTGGTGGATCCTGGCGATGTAAGATGGAGAAAACCTCGGGTGTTCCACGAACACATTTTTATTTTGTCTTGGGCTTTTGGGTTGTGGTAGTTGGAGAAGTTGCTGTGTATCCTTTTCTTGGATGGCTATTTTTGTAAGTTTTGTTTGAGAACTTTTGGCAGCCAGGACCAAAAGGAGGGAGGAGGCAAAGTTTGTGGTAGAATTGCATCTGCCTGGTGTGACTCGTTTTGGACTGTCCTTTGAAGCTTATGAAGTTCCATCGGATGTTTTGTTCTTGCGGGTGTCTTAAAATTTTCAGTTTTCTTGGGCGTTGGAGTTGAGTTTTCCAAGCCTTTATCGGATCTGGTGTGATCGTGTTTTTGGATCGCTTTTCTTGTGGTTGGTTTTTGAACCCGCAGGATGGTGTTAGATGGTTTGTTCCTAGATAGAGAACGGGTTTGTCGTGGCGATCGATAATACTTGGTTTCTCTTTTAGGCTCTTGGGAGTATTTGTTTTCTTGGTGGTCGCTTGAGTTTATTTCTCTTGAGGATTTCGTAAGGTCATAGCCCATGATTGAAAGATCTTCGAGGGCTGACTTGAAAGCGTTGTTTATTGTTTGTGACGCTATGTATAAATGTGAAATAGCCTTGCGGCCCTTATGGCTTGGGTCGACAATCTGGAGGTCGGCTGATTTAACTAAACTGAGTGTCGGAATGTGACTGAACAGTTCCAATACTGCTCTTCTATTTAGTGTAACTTTGTCAGTGTTACCCGGGATCTGCTCTAGTTTCCATATCCATCGTGTTCGGAGTTTTGGGTGGTATTTAGCCGTATTCGATTTGTAAGTTCTCCTCGTTGGTTCCTTGGCATGGGGTCTGGTTTGTGATCTCTGTGGCTCGTCTTTACGTCTGCAAGAGGAGGGACTACTACGCGGTCTTCGGGTTGATCTTGATAATTGTCGGTGAGGTTGTGCTTCGTGCTTATCCCTATCTGACTTGTAGCGGTTAGAGTTTGGTTCAATTACCAGCTTTCCCAATGTGTGATCTTTTAGGTTGTGGTTAGTCGGGGTCGGCCGCTGTTTTCGTTCTTTGTAAGTAGAAGTAGGTGGTTCCATGATCTCTTGTTCTGTGTCAAGGTTTTCCTGTGAGGTAGGGCGTGTTGTAAGAGGGTCTGTTGTTCCTTTCTCCTCATGGATTAGAGTAGAGGATTGGTCTGAGAAATGTTGGGTAATGTTCAGCAAATCCTCGTTGTTTAGAGATGTTTCAACTTCCCTTGGACGGAGATTTTCTGTTTCGTGTTTGGCCTTGTTTGCTTTCCGGGACACGTTGACTGTTCCTTTTTCTTTTAACTGGGTTGTTGAACCTTTTTGGGTAGTTGAGGCCGCTAAGTTAGCTGAAACCAATTGTTGGAAGATTGGTTCGAATGCCACGGTTCCTGTTCTTTTAGGGTTAGCTTCTTTCCTTCCTTTTGGTAACTTAGTATTCTCTGTCGTGGTAGTAGAAGGTACCGTTAAGTCGATAAGTAGGTCGGTTTGCGTACCTTTAGATGTTTTTGATGTCGTCTCTTGTGAAATAGGGCACGTGGGTTGAATCTGTTTTTGAGGTGATAGCATGAGGGTTTTTTGAGCTTGTTTTTTCTCTGTTGGCTGGGTCTTTGCTTCTAGGGCCAAGATGTAACCTTCCAAAAAAGTTAATTTATTTATCATTGACGATTGTATCGCCGTATGATCTTTCAACGTTTCTCCGATTGTTTCGTACAATTTGACGAATGGGTTTAAAGCTATCGATAGGGCTGACATCAGGGTACAGGTGTCAAGTTTTTTGGGCTGAGGGTCGTTCGAGGGTGTGTGATTATGTGGAGACGGTCTGCTTCTAGAGGGCGATGGTGGTCGTGTGACTGGCGTTGTGACAGCTGAGATCCTTCTGGGGGGAAGGTCAAGAGAGTGTCTTCTTTGGTTGTTGTAATTGTCCAGGTTTGAGTAGAAGGAGTCTAAAGTTTTCTCAAACTGAAGTCTGTTTTTTACTCTGACAGGATAGTTGCTTTCAGGGTCCCTTTCCTGAATCTGTTGCGTAAATTTGAGCGGCTCGCCTGAGGACGATGGCAAAGTCTCTGGCGGTTTTTCTTTGTTAGTATTGTTGTCGCTTTGTCAAAGTCCTAGAGTCTTATCTAGGACCGAAACTTGTGGAACTGGTTGAATGGTACTCATCATGACGGGATCTGTTGGTTCCAAGGACGTCGAGCTATGTTGGGGGGGTGTAGTCCCCTCCTCTCCCCGAGTCTCTTGGTTTGGAGGTTGAGGTTGGGTCAGAGTTTCTTGGTTGATGTTGCTTTGGGTGTGTAGAAGAGGTTGAGTAAGAACTGAGGTTGGGGCCGTTGTGTTGCTAACTGTAAGCACAACTGATGTGACGATGGGTGCGGTTGGTGGAGTTGCGATTGTAGCGTTTGTTCCCCCCTCGTTTTCAGACGTTATTTGTTGGATTGTTGGAGTAACTTGGCCTGAAAAGTGCATTTTTGTCGCTGTCCGGACAGGTGCTACTCTATTGTCTTCTTTTGTGAGAGGGTGAAGTAATTTTCGATTTGCTTGTGTCAGCCTCCGTTGTTTGCGGGGGGGAGTAATTGCGTCTGCAGCCTCAAGGATTTCTGCGTCGGTCAGTTCTTTGCATTTCTCTTGGATGGCTTTAGAGTGTTTATAGAAGAAGTCTGATAGTAACTTCAAGGGGCGTTGAGGTTTTTTGAGGCCCTTTCTTGGGGCTATAGGTGTCACCCGTGATGTTTTGAAGGTGGACGCCTGTTTTGATGCAGGTTTGTCCGAATTCAAGGGTTTTCCTTGTTTAATTGGTAGGTCTTTGTTACTGTTTTTTTTGTTAGGGACGTCCAGGAGCCGGGGTCTCTTTTTTTTGTTGTCTAGGGGTGAGGCCCTCGTTTCATTTGGTGATGGTGGGTCTAAAAAGATCCCCTCGTTTTTGTCAGCGTTAGAGTAGGCTGGTGTCTGATTGGGAGTGTCTACGCTGAGAGTTGGTGGAGCTTTCAGGGCTCCAGCAGCCGGGGGCGCTGTTGTAGTCTCGCCTCCACTCGTCTGCACCGGGAGCGCGCCCTCCGCTCCCAAGCTGCTCGGATGCTGCGGCTTTTGGTCCTCACGTCGGCGCCCCCCAGGGTGGTCGAGAGCCAGAGCCCCGGACATCCCCCGTGGGGGGGAGGAGACGCCGCCCTCCGATGCGGCGCCGTTTGATCTCGCCTGGTTCCGCAGGCTCACCGACGCTGGCTCGCTCGGCGCCGTCTCTCCTTCGGAGGACCATGGAGCCGCCTCCGCGGCCGAAGTCCGGCCCTCGAGCGTCGCTCGGTGTCCCACTGATGTGAGCCCGTCCTCTGGAGTGAACCGCTCTTCCGGGTGCTGCCGGCCACCGACTGCGGCCTGTCGCGCCAGCACAGCCTCCCGCGGCAAGCCGGGCAACGTAACCTGGAGACTCAACGCGGCCGCCCCTCCGGGCCGCCGCGGAGCTCCCGGCGGTGTCAGGCCAGTTCGCGGAGACTGAACGGAGGCCACGGGCAGCGTGGGCGATGGAGGCTCTGCGTCGTGGGAATCCGAGTTCGTGGCATTCTCCCCAGGTAGGTCTGCTTCGTTGAGGACTTGAGGTTGTTTGGTATTGCGAACGCCTGGGGGCGTATCAGTTACTTTTTTGGCAGTGCCTTTTCCCAAGGTCGCATGTCCTTTGCCCAGGTGCACTGGTAATTTGAGCCCGCGGCTCTGGGGTGGTAAATAATCATCTAATGTCTCTCCCTGAGGTGCAGGGGAATGGTTTGAGTTGACTGGGTGGATATCTAGTATGTTTTTGGCCAGCAGTTTGGCATTGCTTCTTAGAAGTCGATTTGTCGAGTCTTCAGTGTCCTGGCCCGTCCTGCCTGACATGACTGCAGGACTGCCACTCTCCGCCACTCCGCGCTGCTCCGCGGTATTCAGGTGTTTTATGATGTAGTGTGTAGCAGGAAACACACCCCCAGCAATAGAACTGAAGAAAAGACTGGGTGTTAGAGAGGATGCTGCAGGACTGCCACTCTCCGCCACTCCGCGCCGCTCCGCGGTATTCAGGTGTTTTATGATGTAGGGTGTAGCAGGAAACACACCCCCAGCAATAGAACTGAAGAAAAGACTGGGTGTTAGAGAGGATGCTGCAGGACTGCCACTCTCCGCCACTATTTGCTAACTAGGTTAAGGCATCATTTCATGGTCAAATGAAAGAGTAAACAAAACGTGTTTCCACCTTTGTATTGATATGGCAGATCCCAATATATATTTTTTGTTTTTTATTATATGTATTATATGTATACTGATAATAGGAAAAGAAGCATTAATTCACTTATTAGGAACCAGCCATTACAAACTTCCTTACAGCTTTTCTCACTTGTATTGTCTTCTGAACCATCTTCTGTGTCAAATGTATTATTAACCTTTTGTGGTTATGGCTCTCACCAGGAGGTCAAACTATTATGTAATTTAGGCAAATATATACATCTATTCAGTGGCTTTCTGATACATCTAGTGATTGACATGATGAGTGATGGTTTTTTATGACCTAAATTGTAGGTGGGTTGGGATCTGGAGTGATTTTCTCTTGACCATGTTATGATTGTGTCTCCCTCTTGGCTTTTTATGTCTAGTAAGTGGAGAAATGAAAAGTAACAAGTCCTTAGATATCACAAACTCTACCAAACTCAGATAATAAAATCAAGCAAGATGAGGGGTGGCACAATAATCCACATATCAGGCTTGTGACTCTAGAAGGCCGAGAGGGAGAAGGGCCTACCCCATCATGTATTAGGCCTTTGACTCGTGGAGCCCAGTGTTGAAAGTTAGTGTCAAATAACATATTGGGATTGTGTTACATCACAATCATGAGGAAAGGGGTTGAGACAGCGCTGAGACAGGGCCCTCACAAAACTATGGAAAGCTTTGAACAGGAAGCATTTTGAGGACTGAGGAGGCTGGGCTGGAGAGAGTCTGGCAATGAGCCATTGCCTTATAGATGCTGGTGGGGCTGGTGCAGTGTCAGTTGGATGCCAGTGAATGGCTTTGAAAAATGAATGGGAAATGTATAGTCTGAATGTAGGGATCCCTGGATCTCTATGGGTGGAAACAGTGAAGGGCTGTTAGGTTGGATAGTGACTCATCAGACCCTGATGTCTGTTCACACCCCCTGTCAGTGTATCGAAACTGTTCATCCTTTTGAATTCATGTCTTCATGGCTTTGTTAGTATTTAAAGTTCCCTGGAGGAGAGCAATTTGAGATCATCAAAGGTATATTTATCCTTACAAAATGCTAACCAACTGGGCTCTCATTTGTTCATAGATTGACAATATGATGCAGAGGGTTCATGCGTTTATGTGGAGATTGACCAGTTTCCCTACATAGCAGCCCCGCCAAGGCATTTCATTTACATAACAAAGTGTACAGTGTTGTTGGATGCATATTTAAAATGCTCCATCATTGTGTAGCCCTGCCCTGTGTGGAGAAGCCTGATTGTAGTTGAAATGTTGATTATGGGCAAGTAGGCGTCTCTTTTTTTTTGCAGGATGTTTTCCAGTTTCTGTGCTCTAGTTTGCTTCTTACCATCATTCCATTCAGATTGATTGATTGATTGATTGTTTATTTGTATAGCACCTATACACAATGTGTTTCAAAGCGCTTCAAGGAGGGAAGGAACATGGGAGAATACAGTTACATTCTTACTATCAAATCATAACAGATAGTACAAGTGCATGGAAGAAAAAGGGAGACAATAGGGGGAAAAAGTAGATAAAACTAGCAGTAACATTACTATGTCTGATGACAATTGTTGCAGTGCAAGAGTGACAAGAGGAGGGGAAAAGATGGGAGGTAAGTGAGAGGAGAGAAAGGGTAAGGTGAGCAACAAAACAAGTGACTATCCATCTGAGGTCAACAAATGTTCAAGATAGTGCTGGGGAGGGAGTGGGAGGAGAAAACAAGAAAGGAAAGGGGGGACAGACAAGCTGTTATCAGAGGTCAAGGGACTGATGTTAAGAGTGAGTGCTAACAATAGTCAAGAAGAGGGGGGGCAAGACGCTGACAAAGACAGGTGACTATGAATTACTATGCCTGAAAGGCAATTGGGGTAGTACTGGAATTTGACAGAGGGATGGGAAGGAAAGGTAAGGAGGAGAGAAAGGGGAGAGGAAGAAGAAGAGGATGGAGGGGGCGAGAGCTATAAGGCAAGATAAGGGAGAGAGGGGGGCAAGAGATCGTAGCGGGGGTTGGGGAGTCAGGGGTGGGAAAAGGCACTGGCAGAAGGGGGCAGGGGGAGTAAGGAGACACTGGCGAGGAGGCAGGGGGAGAAAGGAGACACTGGTGGGGGTGGGTGAAGGAGACACTAGCGGGGGCAGGGGGAACAAGAAGACACAAGCGGGGGCAGGGGGAACAAGGAGACACTGGTGGGGGCAGGGGGAGCAAGGAGACACTGGTGGGGCAAGGGGAACAAGGAGACACTAGCGGTGGGCAGGGGGAACAAGGAGACACTGGCAGGGGGCAGGGGGAACAAGGAGAAACTGGCAGGGGGCTCACGGAGACACTGACAGGGGTGATGGGGGTGAGGGGGCACACTCATGAAGCATAAGAGGGGTGGCGTACCGTGGTGGACAGGGGTAGACAGGGCCTTCATTGTGGGTCTTAGGTGGTGAGGCCGGCTCCTGCCTCCCGGTTGTTGCCATTGGCTTAAGGGCCAAAGGCAACCAATGGGAGAGGGAGGCGGGAGCTGGCACAGAAAACAGGAAAATCAATGCCCAATAATTGCGTGTAAAGCGAGGAAACACCTATGTTGGAAAGCCTAGGAGCATGTTGATGTTTAGGCAGTACAAAGCATGACTGCATGAATTGCGAAGTTAAAAACGCACAAAGCGCAACATGATGGTAACGGCACTCCATGAAAAACAGGCACAATCAGATCGTGTCAATTTGCCCCCAAGATTGAATTGGCTGGCCTCAACGAAAGAAAGTCTGTATCAATGCCCCATTTCCCTTACCCCACAGCGGTGCGCATCTTGTAGATAGTCTGGGGCATGGTAGAGGTTGCTGAGGAGCAGGGGGGAAGGCTCTATCACAAAGGGAGGTGAGAGCAGGAAAGGAGCAGGATGGAGGCAGGGCCCGGTTGTGGGCCTTAGGTGGTGAGGGCAGCTCCCACATCCCGGTTTTTGCCATTGGCTTAAGGGCCAGAGGCAACCAATGGGAGAGGGGCCGGAGCTGGCACAGAAAACAGGAAAAGCAATGTCTAACAATTGCGTGCAAAGCGAGGAAACAGCCATCTTGGAAGGCCTTGGAGCAAGTTGCTATTTAGGCAGTACAAAGCATGATTACATGAATTGCAAAGTTAAAAACGCACGAAGAGTAACATGATGTTAACAGCAGTCCAAGAAAAACAGGCACGATCAGATCTTGTCAATTTGCACTCAAGATTGAAGTCGCTCGACTCAACAAACAAAAGTCTGTAACAATGCCCAATTTTCCTTACCCCACAGTGGTGCGCATTGTGTAGATAGTCTGGCGCACGGTAGAGTTTGCTGAGGGGCAGAGGGGAAGGCTCCATCACGAAGGGAGGTGAGAGCAGGATTGGCTGGTTGTATGAATGAAAGGAGGGGCATCTCAGTGAACACTTCTCTCAGACGTTCATCTTGTTGCAGAATGTGCTGTACTTCCTAACCAATCTTGCGGGGAATTTCCAACTATGGAAAAGTTAAAACCATAACTAACTAGGTGGGGGGGGACTCGGGTGAAGAAGCTTAGGGACTCAGACTAATGAAGATTACTAGTAAGTAATCTACATTCCATCTTTGTTGACATGTTTTCTTCCCTACATTCAACAAAGCAATTGTAGTGATCAGGAATGGGGTTATGGTTAGGGGTCAGTGCCCCAATCACTCAGCTGCATCCATCAAACTTGCATGCGGCTAGTGGTAGATTAACTTTCTCTGGAGTCTTCCTAGGCAAAGGTTCAGGATTTGCATTTAAACAGTCATCCCTTTCATATTGGCTCACCTTGGTTTCCAGAAATCCTATGCTAGTGGGCCATGGCCATGTACATCATCCATATTACGCACATGCACACACACACACACACGCACACACACACACACACACACTCTCTTTCTCTCTTTCTTTTTCTCTCTCTCTCTCTCTCTCTCTCTCTCTCTGTCACTCTCTGTCTCTGTCTCTGTCTCTCTCTCTCTCTCTCTCTCTCTGTATGGGTAATGCCCTAATGCAGGAAACTGCCTTAGATTTTTGGAAAGGAGTGGGTCTGTAGCTGTTCCTGCGTCTAACAAGGGAGGTTCTCGCGGTTAGAGAGGGCACTGAAGTGAGTCGGTTAGTTGTACATTGTAGGAACTGAGGGTACATCATGATTTGCATCCCCAGGTATCACAGTTTCATAGTAACAATAACTTTTTTTTCCTTTCCTGTGGGAATGTTTACAATATTGGTCAGGGTGCCTTCACCAGTCAAACTCTGGAGTTCATTGTCCAGACCGAGATGACTTGATGCCATGGAGAGTAAATCCCACACCCCAGAATCAATGTCTAGCCTCTAAAACAGCATGCTTCTCTTCTTAGCCTGCTGTTGGGCAAAAGTGCCAGGAGATGTCCAAATGGCAGCCAGTTTGGTAGCCAAAATGATCAGATTGGCAACACACACTCAAACCCTTGCCATCCATCCACTATTCATTTCCATGTCACTTTTACTCAGGAATCATTGTTATCCTTCACGTGTATTGGAAGAACCAAGAAAAATAAGAAATAATTGTTCTGCCACGCAGATGAACAGCAATGAACCCCATTCAGCCACTACAAGTTAGGCATTTAAATGTTAGTACGTGTAGTTTAGGGTTCCGGATAAAGCGTTGATTAATTTAAGGTACTGTCCAGTAGTCTTACAGGCATAGAAGGGTGAATTTCAGAGATGAATGAACTTTATTTCAAAGCTGTTTTCCCCCTTTTTTAAATTGCTTGCCATAACATTGACATTGTTTCGTATTAAACATGGATAACACGTTGGCAAACATGTCGAGCGAATTAATAAAGCAGGCTGTAATCTTTGTGACAGTTCTGTAAATCATATTATTGTGAGACTCTAGAAGCTGTAAGGAAAACCTACGAGTTTCTGGGATTTCCTGAGGACAGAGATCAAAGCAATGTAATTGAATTTCCAAAGTCACTTCACATCCTCACAGATTCCAAAGAAAATGAAAGAGCTCATCGGATCCACACAAGAGAAAACGCAACCAGGTCCAAGAAACAGACTGTATAGAATGTAAGTAATATGATTTCATCTAAAAAGAAAACATCTTGAAAGCCGGGAGGGGTGAATCAGCATCAGATCATGACTGTGTAAGGATCTTAAGTAAGTGCTGTCAATAATAGAGTAAGTTTAAGAAATACATTTGTCAAAGAGTAAAAACAGTACATGTGTTTTACAGCTGCACTTGAGATTAAAATGAGCGAATGTTAGGTGTGTTTAAAACCTTCAAGCCTTTCAACCCTTCATAAAGCCATTGTGCCACTGGTAAAATTGGATGTCACAATTGCATTGCCTACAGAGAACAGTAGAGGAAAGAAAAAAGGGCACCTTATTTATTTAATTTACATAGACGTTGTACTATTGAGAATTCATTGTACACAGTTGTTTGTTGTGTGCAGAGTATGGTATGAAATTGATATCTAAATATACAAATGACTAAGTCCGGCAGCAAGAAAATTAACTGGTACCCCAAAACACTGACGACGCATTCCACTGCAATTGAGGAGCCATCATTGACTGCCATCCAAGACAGTTTGAGATCCTTTCCTGTGGTTTATACATGTGGATGTGTCAAGAATGACTCTTTAAAATCACTTGATTCAGCCTTCTAAGATCTTAGCGATCAAATAAGAAGAATAGGTTGGACTTACACTTCTAGAGCTTTTTCTGCCGCTTGACTGCCCGATGCTGGGGCAAGCCTGCAGAATATTGTAGATGTTTTGAACAATTATTAGTATTTGTTTAGGTTGATAAAGCTCTGCTTGTTGTAGAATTTTCAGAAGGGTGCCAATCGGATTCTACTTAGTTGCCATATGCTAGGGTGTTTGCACTTTACAAAGGAATGCATACAATTAGAAATAGACATGAGAGAACGTTTGGGACAAATGTCTAAAAATATATATCAGAACACAATGATTAATTTTTTATTATTATTTACTTTTCTGTAGCATGATACACGCTTATGTACTGTACTGAGCACATATCCGGGATCTCTCATTCTGTGTACAGCACATGGATACATCTATATCAGGCAAGTTCAACACTCATACAGATACTCTGGCTGTACTCGATTGGACTCACATCATTTGATCTACTCACAGGAATGCAAAGAATGCAATACTAGGCTCCAGGCAAGCACTGCATCAGTCGGCACACGACTACTCACCTCACGGCTTACCTCAGTACAATCTAGCAATGGCGATAAACTTGCAGCACCTGTTTGGAGCACCCCACCTACACCACTTTACACTTTCCAGTCACAAAATACCATATGAATAAAAGGCACCCAGAGAGCAGACCCTGGTCTGGTGGAAATCTGATCTGTGTAGAGACTGCACTTTCAGACAAGCTGACAGGGATTCAACACTAAGAAGTCATAGCATTATGAAAAACACCTTTGATCTTCAGATTGCCAATCCAGGACCTAGTGAATATCAGAACACTGCACTTATTCTTAGGGTGTGATCCGCATCTCCATTACATCATACGTTGCTTATTAAAGAAACAGGATACGTTCACAAAACAATGCAAGTGGGTGTGGTTCAGAGGGCTAAACATATTGTTAGGTCAAACCAGAACCCTAATTACAGTGACGTGTCCTATCAAAGTAAAGAAATTATCATTCATAAAATGGTGCATTAGAAAAGGCAGTTGGGTGGCGATAGCAAATACATGTATCAGGTCTACGGCTAAGCATGGACAATGTGTTTTTTTTAAATTTATTTTGTATGGGAAAATAATTCATTTATACAGAAAGTTCAGCAGATTCTGCCTGATGTGGGGGTAAGGTATGTTATGTGATGCTATGTTATTTTACTGGGATGAATTCCGTGCACTGCTGCCATGGTCTCCATGTGCACTGGAAGATTTGAAACAGAGTGGGGGTTTAGGTTAGTGGCGGGAGAGGAACAATGAAAGAAAGATGTACCTTTGTGTTGATGCTTGCAGACCAGAGTGCTCTGATCTCTTCACTCAAGTCTGTTACTAGATGTTATTTGTCTGGAGTACAGAAGTATTTGTTTCCAGAGGGAATCTCATGTTCTCTTGTTGCTCTAATGTCTTGCACGAGGGCATGTCCCGAAAGTATGTCAGTTTGCTGGGGACATGTAGTGTTGTGTAGTTTGAAGCTGATGACAGGGCTCTTTAGTGTGTTACGTGTGGGTGATAGGCATATCGTGCATTTGTGCATCTAAGTTGGTGTTGTTAATGTGCATAGTACCGAGGGGCCAGTGTGCGGGTTAGAGTATTTGCCCATCTGCTAGGTTGAAAGAGGACGTAAATGTTGGTGCCATGTCTGGATAGTTGTGTTGAAAACTCAGGTCTTGAACGCTTTCCTGAAATTCAAGTCATCCTGATTTGTACAAATTCCATTTGGGAGAGAGTTTTGTCATGGTATGCAAGATATCTGGCCCTCTGCATCTCTTCCTAGTGTACTGCATGGTTTCTTGGAATACAACAATATTAAACTCAGTATTCTCCCCTGGTTGATACAGGATGATCTGTCCTTGGATTAATTTGGCTCCATAACCCTAAATGTCCCTATTGGTGATGCAGAGCGCTTTGAAATAGATCCTTTTCTAGACGGCTAATTGGTGGGGTGATCTTAAAAATGGCATTCTTTGTTCCCTTCTCTTGAGTTTAAAATTAATGCTGCTATGTTCTGCTTTTGTTGAAGTTCCTTTGTTAGCTAATGTGGCATGTCAGAGAGTCCAAAGTCCAAAATTGGGAGGTGCTATTATGCATGTGTGCATTTCGGTCTTTGCAGTTATGTGAGGGTGGTCAAGACCTTGCTAGTCACCCATCTCTGAATGGTGTGTGGATGGGTACAGTGGAGATAAACTATGAACTAAATAGGGTGGATTGTGTTTAAGGAGATAGAGAATTATGTGGCATGATACAATTCAAATGTTTGTATGTTTTGTAGCTTCATTCTGATGGCAGAGGTGTTGTGCAATAGTGTATGTGTTATATTTGAGTGCAGGGTGGGTAAATTAACCTGTGCCTTCCGCTAAATTACAAAGGTGCAGGGTGAGAGGGGAGAAAATTGGTTAACTGTACAAGCAACATTGTTTATATTCTCAGTTCTGTCTATGTACACAGTGCACTGCTACTTATCACCTAGGTTCAAAAAGAAAAGCAGGGCCTAAAATGCAAAGAAAGATCTAATATGAATACAATTAGGAAATCACCTCGAGTTGAAAGGGGAGTGGGGTGCAAAGACAGGCATTGAGTCATTGATATTATTAACACCTTATCCAATAGGTTGCTACCTCACACAAGCAGGCTAAGTGCAGAATATGGCTACCTTACACAACTAGGCTAAATGGAGAGTAAGGCTACTCTACACACTCACGCCAAGTGCAGAATATGGCTACCTTACACAACTAGGTTAAATGCACAGTAAGGCTATGTTACCAGGTGAGGTGTTGTCAGAAGTGGCTGATCTCTGATATGATATGATATGATATGGCATTTGTAACGCGCCTATTCACAAGTGTTTCAAGGCGCGACGAGGCACGGAGGGGGGAACAAAGGGAGACAGACAACGATCCTACTAGGCCAGGTGTCATTCAGATCGCGCAAGTGCAAGGATAAGGGGACGGGAAAAGTGCAAGGGGGAAAGGGAGAGGGGAAAGTGCAGTGCACGGTTAGTAACGAACAAGATAAATAATAAGGGCCAGCTGGTGGCAAGTGCAAGATAAGTGCAGACAAGTGCTGGGAAGAGGGGCTGTAGGGATACAGAGACAGTCCCGCAGTGCAGGGGTTGCCGGGAAGGCAGTGCAGGGGAGAGTGGCTGAGCCAAGGACCGAGATTGGTGAGTGGCCCAGTTGCTGATTTAGTACAATTTCAGTGATTTAGCAGGGGAGAGGGGGAGAGAAAGTAGAAGCAAAGAGGAGGGTTTTGAGGCGCTTCCGGAACCGGAGATGGTTCTCCTCAAGTTTTAGGGAGGCAGGAAGGCTGTTCCAGAGGGAGGCCCCTGCAGCGGAGAGAGATCTCCCACCAACTCGTTACTTAGAGAAGCGGCTGACCCTGAGGGAGTTGGAGGCGGATGAGCGAAGTGCTCGAGAAGGAAGATATTTAGGAAGGGAGAGTTGAAGGTATTTTGGCCCCAGGCCCCAGAAGGCCTTGTGGACAATGCAGAGGGTTTTGAACTTAATCCTCACATCCACAGGGAGCCAGTGTAGCGATTTCAGTCCTGGGGTTTGAGGCCAAGGACAAGTCTAGCAGTCCTGTTCTGGATGAGTTGCAGAGGGCGGAGAGTAGAGGCAGGCAGATTTAGATAGAGGCTGTTACAGTAGTCCAGCTTCGAGAGAACCAGGGCTCTGGAGACAGTGAGCTTCTGGGGGAAGGAGAGGAAAGGAAGGATACCTCTGAGGAGGTGCAGCTGGTAGTGTGACTTCTTAGAAACATCAGAAATGTGAGGCGAGAAGGAGAGTGTGTAGTCGAAGATGACCCTGAGGTTTTTAGCCTTGCAGGTAGGAGCAGGAAGAGGGCCAAGAGAGGCCGGCCAGAGAGCTGCAGGGAAGGAGGGAGTGGGTGTGCCGATGAGTAGAATCTCGGTCTTACTGGCATTAAGGCAGAGGTCGTTGGCGGCACACCATTCCTGGATAGCAGAAAGACAGTCAGAGATGGGGGAAGGAGAAGAGGAGGCCGAGGGTAGCCTGAAAATGAGCTGGGTATCATCAGCATAGCACTGAAAGTAAGGGTAGAGAGCAGCGATGCGGTGGGCGAGAAGTACCAGGTACTGGTTGAACAGCCAGGGAGAGAGGTTTGAACCCTGGGGGACACCAAAGGTAGAGAAAAAGATGTCAGACAGGAAAGACCCCAGTTGGACCTGGGAGGGTCGATTTGAGAGGAAAGAGGTCAGCCAAGCCAGAGCCTGACCAGTGATACCCAGGTTATCACGGAGACGGTTGAGCAGGATGGTATGGTTGACAGTATCAAAGCCAGAAGAGAGATCAAGCAAAATGAGAACACAAGGAATGTTAGAGTCAAGGTTCGAGAGCAGGTCCTCACGGATGTTCAGGAGAGCAGTTTCCGTGCTTCTGGCAGCTCTGAAGCCAGACTGATGGTCATGAATGCTACCAACAGATTCAGCATGGAGATTAGGCTGGGAGATGGCAAGTATCTCCAGGTGCTTGCCCAGGAAAGGAGTGATAGAGATAGGGCGATAGTTAGCTGGGCAGGACGGGTCGGAGGAGGGTTTCTTAAGAAAGGGGTGCACAATGGGGTGCTTCAGAGGGGGTGGGAAGACTCCAGAGGCGAAGGAGTGATTGCAGAAGTCAGCAAGGGCAGGAGCCAAGGTGTCGATGTGGTCCTTAATAGTTTTGGAGGAGCAGGGGTGGACCTGTGTTGACGAGACTTTCATAGATCGGACTTGTCTCGAAACCTCATCAGCAGAAAAAAGGGGAAAGGCAGAGAAGGAGAGAGGAGGGGTGGCTGCAGAAGGGCCAGAGGACGGGCAGGGAATAGAGGGGGTGAGGTGATGGGAGGAGAGTGAGGACAGGATGTCCTGAGTTTTTTAAATGAAGTGAGAGGCCAGTGCCATACAGAGGGCCTGGCAGGGGACAGGAGAGGTAGAGACTGCAGCAGGGTTGGCCAGCTCCTTGCAGATTTTAAAGAGTTCAGCCGAAGTGTTAGATGCCGCAGTGATGCAGGCTTGGATAAGGGCTCTCTTTTTGGTGAGCACGGAGAGCCGGTTATGCCTTTGGAGCAGGCGACACGCCAGTTTGAGGGTGACGAGATCCGAGTCAAACAAGGAGTTACATTTGGCTTTGGGCTTCACGCGGATTCTCATGACAAGGGCAAGGATATCAAGAGTATCAGATATAGCAGAGTAAAGAGTGGAGAGGGCTGTGTCAGGGTGGGAGTCAGCCGAAGGGGGAGGAGGGGGCGAGAAGTTGGCAGCGAAAGCCTCAACTGACACATGCTTCATGGGTCGGATGACCGAGAAGGAGGATGGCAGTGATGAGGGTGGCTTTGCCTGTGGCGTAGGGAGGGTGAGGTGGGAGGAGAGGAGAAAGTGATCACTCCAGGAGAGAGGAGTGGAGAGAGGGACAGAGAGGGGAAGGTCAGAAGAGATCAGGGCATCAAGAGTGTGCCCAGCAGAATAGATCAGCCCAGACGGGAGAATAGAGAGTGAGAGAGAGTCGCAGAGGTCGCGAAAGAGTCCAGAGGGGGGACAGGAGGCATCCAGGTGGATGTTGAAGTCTCCAAGGAAGAGGAGTTGAGTGGTTGAGGACAGGAGTGAGGAGGAGAGGTCCGCCCACTCGGAGAGGAAGGAGGAAATTCTACCAGGTGGCCGATAGATAGTAGCCACGGTAAGGGAATGGCTAGGAGAGAGAGAGAGAGTCGGCAGACAAGACATTCAAAAGAGGAGTAGGTCTGCGTGGGAATAGCAGTGGCAGGAATACACTCAGGGAAGATAAGGGCCACACCCCCCCCAGCACGGTTGGGCCTGGGCACGGAGAGGATCTTGTAGCCGTCAGGTAGGAGTGTGTCAAAGCTGGTGACAGAGCTGGCCGTGAACCATGTCTCAGTGAGACCGAGTACGTCAAGGTCCAGTTCCTCAAGAAGGTGGCAGATATGAGAGGAATGTTTGACGGCAGAGCGAGAGTTAAGAGTGGCAATGTGGAGAAGGTTGCCATCTTTGAAGGACTTCCGGGAGGGGTACAGATCAGAGGTACGCCTTGCGGAGGAGAAGAAGGAGCAAGGGAGGGGGCAGGGAGGGAGGGTAGAGGCAAGGTAGCCAAGGACAGAGGAGGGGGGACAGCAGGAGAGGAAAGGAAGTTGATGAGGCGCGGGAAGCGTCTATCAAAGAGGTGAAGGTTGGCCTGAGGGCCTTGGACCAAGACGGTCCCATTAGCGTAGACATTAATGATGGCCTTAGAGGAGTGGAAGGAGGCCAAGAGGACATCCCAACGGGTGCCACCATTAATGGGAGAAGAGGAGATAGGAGAGAGCACAGAGACCATATGAAGGGTCCATAGGTCAGGTGAAGGCACGAAAAAGAGGATGTCAGTGAGAGTTTCCTTAGAGGAGGCACTGGTGTAGGTGTCAGCGATAGGGAGGCCTGGGTTGGAGACCAGGATGTCCTTTTTAAACTTTTTCCTACCAGATTTAGTGAGAAGAGCAGGATAGTCAATGGAGAAGCAATTAGAAAATATAGGTGAGATAGAGAGCACCATGGGATAGGAGGGGGGGGCAGGACAAGCACGAGCAGACAGGAAGAGAGCAGCAAGCCCTAGTTTACCACAAATTCAGAACACAGTGAACACAGTAATGCATATCAGGTACCCAGTGGAGAGGCCACCTAAGTTTGGAAATCCTGCGAGGGGAGAAAAAGTTTACCACAAATTCTGAACACAGTGAACACAGTAATGCAATATCAGGTACCCAGTGGAGAGGCCACCTAAGTTTGAAAATCCTGCGAGGGGAGAAAAACCCTAGTTTACCACAAATTCTGAACACAGTGAACACAGTAATGCAATATCAGGTACCCAGTGGAGAGGCCACCTAATTTTGGAAATCCTGCGAGGGGAGAAAAACCCTAGTTTACCACAAATTCTGAACACAGTGAACACAGTAATGCAATGCAGGTACCCAGTGGAGAGGCCACCTAAGTTTGAAAATCCTGCGTGAGACTCGGTGCGGCTTGACGATTCCCAGTTTCCTGCCTGCAGCTTGCGCACTCAACGCAGTGTGTGCTTGGGCTGCGAGACGCTGAGACGTCTGAGACGTCGATAGGTCCCTTCCTCAAATCGCCAGAGGATTGTGACAGAACGAGAGGGGCAGAGCGGCCGTGCCATGCCGTGGAGTGGAGCCTGGGAGCGGCGGTGAAGCTGCGAGTATGGGACGCTGCAGACGTGGGTCCGAGCTGATTTGTATCCTGCATCTGACTCGGCTTGGCATCAGTGGTTTGCTTTGGATGCATAGGGGCATTGGCGAGGCATCTACACCCTTGACTCTCATCCTTTCACCCTCTCACCCTATGTAAGTACGGGAAGCTGGAAGAGAGGGCGGGAAGGTGAACAGGACATAGATGGTGGGTCTATTAATGATCTACTGCTAATCAGAGTGAGCTAACGCCCCACGTTATGTGTAGTGCACACTAATTTCTTAACAACAGTGCCTACATAAGTGAGTGAAGCCACCCCTTGGTATACTATCTAAAAACTTGGACTCTCCAGCAGGGATTAACCTATATTGGGTAATCTCAGATTTTTAACTGCCTTCAAAGTCCTTTAAATTGGGGGCTGTACCGCTAACAGGCACTCCCTACTGCAGAGACTGTGGGGCATGAGCCCTTGGATCTGCAGGTGTTAAATTACCTGTGCAAATTATTCTACAGTGCGACAGTGGCTTGCTAAGTACATGGTGCTTGACTATTTACTACAACAACCCCTAATCACTAACTGATAAGAGGAATACTGAGGTCTGAAAGATGCCTACCAGTAAGAAGGGTGCAGCATCAAGTTATAATTTACGAAGAAAGAATGGGAAAGAATGTGCGATGAACACAGTCAAAATGGGTGAGGAGAAGAAAAAGAAAACTGAGAAACCAATTTTGGTAAATGCAGGCTCTATAACTTCCTTCTTTCACCCAAATATGGGAACTTTGGCGGTGTCAGGCCAGTTCGCGGAGACTGAACGGAGGCCACGGGCAGCGTGGGCGATGGAGGCTCTGCGTCGTGGGAATCCGAGTTCGTGGCATTCTCCCCAGGTAGGTCTGCTTCGTTGAGGACTTGAGGTTGTTTGGTATTGCGAACGCCTGGGGGCGTATCAGTTACTTTTTTGGCAGTGCCTTTTCCCAAGGTCGCATGTCCTTTGCCCAGGTGCACTGGTAATTTGAGCCCGCGGCTCTGGGGTGGTAAATAATCATCTAATGTCTCTCCCTGAGGTGCAGGGGAATGGTTTGAGTTGACTGGGTGGATATCTAGTATGTTTTTGGCCAGCAGTTTGGCATTGCTTCTTAGAAGTCGATTTGTCGAGTCTTCAGTGTCCTGGCCCGTCCTGCCTGACATGACTGCAGGACTGCCACTCTCCGCCACTCCGCGCTGCTCCGCGGTATTCAGGTGTTTTATGATGTAGTGTGTAGCAGGAAACACACCCCCAGCAATAGAACTGAAGAAAAGACTGGGTGTTAGAGAGGATGCTGCAGGACTGCCACTCTCCGCCACTCCGCGCCGCTCCGCGGTATTCAGGTGTTTTATGATGTAGGGTGTAGCAGGAAACACACCCCCAGCAATAGAACTGAAGAAAAGACTGGGTGTTAGAGAGGATGCTGCAGGACTGCCACTCTCCGCCACTATTTGCTAACTAGGTTAAGGCATCATTTCATGGTCAAATGAAAGAGTAAACAAAACGTGTTTCCACCTTTGTATTGATATGGCAGATCCCAATATATATTTTTTGTTTTTTATTATATGTATTATATGTATACTGATAATAGGAAAAGAAGCATTAATTCACTTATTAGGAACCAGCCATTACAAGCTTCCTTACAGCTTTTCTCACTTGTATTGTCTTCTGAACCATCTTCTGTGTCAAATGTATTATTAACCTTTTGTGGTTATGGCTCTCACCAGGAGGTCAAACTATTATGTAATTTAGGCAAATATATACATCTATTCAGTGGCTTTCTGATACATCTAGTGATTGACATGATGAGTGATGGTTTTTTATGACCTAAATTGTAGGTGGGTTGGGATCTGGAGTGATTTTCTCTTGACCATGTTATGATTGTGTCTCCCTCTTGGCTTTTTATGTCTAGTAAGTGGAGAAATGAAAAGTAACAAGTCCTTAGATATCACAAACTCTACCAAACTCAGATAATAAAATCAAGCAAGATGAGGGGTGGCACAATAATCCACATATCAGGCTTGTGACTCTAGAAGGCCGAGAGGGAGAAGGGCCTACCCCATCATGTATTAGGCCTTTGACTCGTGGAGCCCAGTGTTGAAAGTTAGTGTCAAATAACATATTGGGATTGTGTTACATCACAATCATGAGGAAAGGGGTTGAGACAGGGCTGAGACAGGGCCCTCACAAAACTATGGAAAGCTTTGAACAGGAAGCATTTTGAGGACTGAGGAGGCTGGGCTGGAGAGAGTCTGGCAATGAGCCATTGCCTTATAGATGCTGGTGGGGCTGGTGCAGTGTCAGTTGGATGCCAGTGAATGGCTTTGAAAAATGAATGGGAAATGTATAGTCTGAATGTAGGGATCCCTGGATCTCTATGGGTGGAAACAGTGAAGGGCTGTTAGGTTGGATAGTGACTCATCAGACCCTGATGTCTGTTCACACCCCCTGTCAGTGTATCGAAACTGTTCATCCTTTTGAATTCATGTCTTCATGGCTTTGTTAGTATTTAAAGTTCCCTGGAGGAGAGCAATTTGAGATCATCAAAGGTATATTTATCCTTACAAAATGCTAACCAACTGGGCTCTCATTTGTTCATAGATTGACAATATGATGCAGAGGGTTCATGCGTTTATGTGGAGATTGACCAGTTTCCCTACATAGCAGCCCCGCCAAGGCATTTCATTTACATAACAAAGTGTACAGTGTTGTTGGATGCATATTTAAAATGCTCCATCATTGTGTAGCCCTGCCCTGTGTGGAGAAGCCTGATTGTAGTTGAAATGTTGATTATGGGCAAGTAGGCGTCTCTTTTTTTTTGCAGGATGTTTTCCAGTTTCTGTGCTCTAGTTTGCTTCTTACCATCATTCCATTCAGATTGATTGATTGATTGATTGTTTATTTGTATAGCACCTATACACAATGTGTTTCAAAGCGCTTCAAGGAGGGAAGGAACATGGGAGAATACAGTTACATTCTTACTATCAAATCATAACAGATAGTACAAGTGCATGGAAGAAAAAGGGAGACAATAGGGGGAAAAAGTAGATAAAACTAGCAGTAACATTACTATGTCTGATGACAATTGTTGCAGTGCAAGAGTGACAAGAGGAGGGGAAAGGATGGGAGGTAAGTGAGAGGAGAGAAAGGGTAAGGTGAGCAACAAAACAAGTGACTATCCATCTGAGGTCAACAAATGTTCAAGATAGTGCTGGGGAGGGAGTGGGAGGAGAAAACAAGAAAGGAAAGGGGGGACAGACAAGCTGTTATCAGAGGTCAAGGGACTGATGTTAAGAGTGAGTGCTAACAATAGTCAAGAAGAGGGGGGGCAAGACGCTGACAAAGACAGGTGACTATGAATTACTATGCCTGAAAGGCAATTGGGGTAGTACTGGAATTTGACAGAGGGATGGGAAGGAAAGGTAAGGAGGAGAGAAAGGGGAGAGGAAGAAGAAGAGGATGGAGGGGGCGAGAGCTATAAGGCAAGATAAGGGAGAGAGGGGGGCAAGAGATCGTAGCGGGGGTTGGGGAGTCAGGGGTGGGAAAAGGCACTGGCAGAAGGGGGCAGGGGGAGTAAGGAGACACTGGCGAGGAGGCAGGGGGAGAAAGGAGACACTGGTGGGGGTGGGTGAAGGAGACACTAGCGGGGGCAGGGGGAACAAGAAGACACAAGCGGGGGCAGGGGGAACAAGGAGACACTGGTGGGGGCAGGGGGAGCAAGGAGACACTGGTGGGGCAAGGGGAACAAGGAGACACTAGCGGTGGGCAGGGGGAACAAGGAGACACTGGCAGGGGGCAGGGGGAACAAGGAGAAACTGGCAGGGGGCTCACGGAGACACTGACAGGGGTGATGGGGGTGAGGGGGCACACTCATGAAGCATAAGAGGGGTGGCGTACCGTGGTGGACAGGGGTAGACAGGGCCTTCATTGTGGGTCTTAGGTGGTGAGGCCGGCTCCTGCCTCCCGGTTGTTGCCATTGGCTTAAGGGCCAAAGGCAACCAATGGGAGAGGGAGGCGGGAGCTGGCACAGAAAACAGGAAAATCAATGCCCAATAATTGCGTGTAAAGCGAGGAAACACCTATGTTGGAAAGCCTAGGAGCATGTTGATGTTTAGGCAGTACAAAGCATGACTGCATGAATTGCGAAGTTAAAAACGCACAAAGCGCAACATGATGGTAACGGCACTCCATGAAAAACAGGCACAATCAGATCGTGTCAATTTGCCCCCAAGATTGAATTGGCTGGCCTCAACGAAAGAAAGTCTGTATCAATGCCCCATTTCCCTTACCCCACAGCGGTGCGCATCTTGTAGATAGTCTGGGGCATGGTAGAGGTTGCTGAGGAGCAGGGGGGAAGGCTCTATCACAAAGGGAGGTGAGAGCAGGAAAGGAGCAGGATGGAGGCAGGGCCCGGTTGTGGGCCTTAGGTGGTGAGGGCAGCTCCCACATCCCGGTTTTTGCCATTGGCTTAAGGGCCAGAGGCAACCAATGGGAGAGGGGCCGGAGCTGGCACAGAAAACAGGAAAAGCAATGTCTAACAATTGCGTGCAAAGCGAGGAAACAGCCATCTTGGAAGGCCTTGGAGCAAGTTGCTATTTAGGCAGTACAAAGCATGATTACATGAATTGCAAAGTTAAAAACGCACGAAGAGTAACATGATGTTAACAGCAGTCCAAGAAAAACAGGCACGATCAGATCTTGTCAATTTGCACTCAAGATTGAAGTCGCTCGACTCAACAAACAAAAGTCTGTAACAATGCCCAATTTTCCTTACCCCACAGTGGTGCGCATTGTGTAGATAGTCTGGCGCACGGTAGAGTTTGCTGAGGGGCAGAGGGGAAGGTTCCATCACGAAGGGAGGTGAGAGCAGGATTGGCTGGTTGTATGAATGAAAGGAGGGGCATCTCAGTGAACACTTCTCTCAGACGTTCATCTTGTTGCAGAATGTGCTGTACTTCCTAACCAATCTTGCGGGGAATTTCCAACTATGGAAAAGTTAAAACCATAACTAACTAGGTGGGGGGGGGACTCGGGTGAAGAAGCTTAGGGACTCAGACTAATGAAGATTACTAGTAAGTAATCTACATTCCATCTTTGTTGACATGTTTTCTTCCCTACATTCAACAAAGCAATTGTAGTGATCAGGAATGGGGTTATGGTTAGGGGTCAGTGCCCCAATCACTCAGCTGCATCCATCAAACTTGCATGCGGCTAGTGGTAGATTAACTTTCTCTGGAGTCTTCCTAGGCAAAGGTTCAGGATTTGCATTTAAACAGTCATCCCTTTCATATTGGCTCACCTTGGTTTCCAGAAATCCTATGCTAGTGGGCCATGGCCATGTACATCATCCATATTACGCACATGCACACACACACACACACGCACACACACACACACACACACACACACTCTCTTTCTCTCTTTCTTTTTCTCTCTCTCTCTCTCTCTCTCTCTCTCTCTCTCTCTGTCACTCTCTGTCTCTGTCTCTGTCTCTCTCTCTCTCTCTCTCTCTCTCTGTATGGGTAATGCCCTAATGCAGGAAACTGCCTTAGATTTTTGGAAAGGAGTGGGTCTGTAGCTGTTCCTGCGTCTAACAAGGGAGGTTCTCGTCTAACAAGGGAGGTTCTCACGGTTAGAGAGGGCACTGAAGTGAGTCGGTTAGTTGTACATGGTAGGAACTGAGGGTACATCATGATTTGCATCCCCAGGTATCACAGTTTCATAGTAACAATAACTTTTTTTTCCTTTCCTGTGGGAATGTTTACAATATTGGTCAGGGTGCCTTCACCAGTCAAACTCTGGAGTTCATTGTCCAGACCGAGATGACTTGATGCCATGGAGAGTAAATCCCACACCCCAGAATCAATGTCTAGCCTCTAAAACAGCATGCTTCTCTTCTTAGCCTGCTGTTGGGCAAAAGTGCCAGGAGATGTCCAAATGGCAGCCAGTTTGGTAGCCAAAATGAGCAGATTGGCAACACACACTCAAACCCTTGCCATCCATCCACTATTCATTTCCATGTCACTTTTACTCAGGAATCATTGTTATCCTTCACGTGTATTGGAAGAACCAAGAAAAATAAGAAATAATTGTTCTGCCACGCAGATGAACAGCAATGAACCCCATTCAGCCACTACAAGTTAGGCATTTAAATGTTAGTACGTGTAGTTTAGGGTTCCGGATAAAGCGTTGATTAATTTAAGGTACTGTCCAGTAGTCTTACAGGCATAGAAGGGTGAATTTCAGAGATGAATGAACTTTATTTCAAAGCTGTTTTCCCCCTTTTTTAAATTGCTTGCCATAACATTGACATTGTTTCGTATTAAACATGGATAACACGTTGGCAAACATGTCGAGCGAATTAATAAAGCAGGCTGTAATCTTTGTGACAGTTCTGTAAATCATATTATTGTGAGACTCTAGAAGCTGTAAGGAAAACCTACGAGTTTCTGGGATTTCCTGAGGACAGAGATCAAAGCAATGTAATTGAATTTCCAAAGTCACTTCACATCCTCACAGATTCCAAAGAAAATGAAAGAGCTCATCGGATCCACACAAGAGAAAACGCAACCAGGTCCAAGAAACAGACTGTATAGAATGTAAGTAATATGATTTCATCTAAAAAGAAAACATCTTGAAAGCCGGGAGGGGTGAATCAGCATCAGATCATGACTGTGTAAGGATCTTAAGTAAGTGCTGTCAATAATAGAGTAAGTTTAAGAAATACATTTGTCAAAGAGTAAAAACAGTACATGTGTTTTACAGCTGCACTTGAGATTAAAATGAGCGAATGTTAGGTGTGTTTAAAACCTTCAAGCCTTTCAACCCTTCATAAAGCCATTGTGCCACTGGTAAAATTGGATGTCACAATTGCATTGCCTACAGAGAACAGTAGAGGAAAGAAAAAAGGGCACCTTATTTATTTAATTTACATAGACGTTGTACTATTGAGAATTCATTGTACACAGTTGTTTGTTGTGTGCAGAGTATGGTATGAAATTGATATCTAAATATACAAATGACTAAGTCCGGCAGCAAGAAAATTAACTGGTACCCCAAAACACTGACGACGCATTCCACTGCAATTGAGGAGCCATCATTGACTGCCATCCAAGACAGTTTGAGATCCTTTCCTGTGGTTTATACATGTGGATGTGTCAAGAATGACTCTTTAAAATCACTTGATTCAGCCTTCTAAGATCTTAGCGATCAAATAAGAAGAATAGGTTGGACTTACACTTCTAGAGCTTTTTCTGCCGCTTGACTGCCCGATGCTGGGGCAAGCCTGCAGAATATTGTAGATGTTTTGAACAATTATTAGTATTTGTTTAGGTTGATAAAGCTCTGCTTGTTGTAGAATTTTCAGAAGGGTGCCAATCGGATTCTACTTAGTTGCCATATGCTAGGGTGTTTGCACTTTACAAAGGAATGCATACAATTAGAAATAGACATGAGAGAACGTTTGGGACAAATGTCTAAAAACATATATCAGAACACAATGATTAATTTTTTATTATTATTTACTTTTCTGTAGCATGATACACGCTTATGTACTGTACTGAGCACATATCCGGGATCTCTCATTCTGTGTACAGCACATGGATACATCTATATCAGGCAAGTTCAACACTCATACAGATACTCTGGCTGTACTCGATTGGACTCACATCATTTGATCTACTCACAGGAATGCAAAGAATGCAATACTAGGCTCCAGGCAAGCACTGCATCAGTCGGCACACGACTACTCACCTCACGGCTTACCTCAGTACAATCTAGCAATGGCGATAAACTTGCAGCACCTGTTTGGAGCACCCCACCTACACCACTTTACACTTTCCAGTCACAAAATACCATATGAATAAAAGGCACCCAGAGAGCAGACCCTGGTCTGGTGGAAATCTGATCTGTGTAGAGACTGCACTTTCAGACAAGCTGACAGGGATTCAACACTAAGAAGTCATAGCATTATGAAAAACACCTTTGATCTTCAGATTGCCAATCCAGGACCTAGTGAATATCAGAACACTGCACTTATTCTTAGGGTGTGATCCGCATCTCCATTACATCATACGTTGCTTATTAAAGAAACAGGATACGTTCACAAAACAATGCAAGTGGGTGTGGTTCAGAGGGCTAAACATATTGTTAGGTCAAACCAGAACCCTAATTACAGTGACGTGTCCTATCAAAGTAAAGAAATTATCATTCATAAAATGGTGCATTAGAAAAGGCAGTTGGGTGGCGATAGCAAATACATGTATCAGGTCTACGGCTAAGCATGGACAATGTGTTTTTTTTAAATTTATTTTGTATGGGAAAATAATTCATTTATACAGAAAGTTCAGCAGATTCTGCCTGATGTGGGGGTAAGGTATGTTATGTGATGCTATGTTATTTTACTGGGATGAATTCCGTGCACTGCTGCCATGGTCTCCATGTGCACTGGAAGATTTGAAACAGAGTGGGGGTTTAGGTTAGTGGCGGGAGAGGAACAATGAAAGAAAGATGTACCTTTGTGTTGATGCTTGCAGACCAGAGTGCTCTGATCTCTTCACTCAAGTCTGTTACTAGATGTTATTTGTCTGGAGTACAGAAGTATTTGTTTCCAGAGGGAATCTCATGTTCTCTTGTTGCTCTAATGTCTTGCACGAGGGCATGTCCCGAAAGTATGTCAGTTTGCTGGGGACATGTAGTGTTGTGTAGTTTGAAGCTGATGACAGGGCTCTTTAGTGTGTTACGTGTGGGTGATAGGCATATCGTGCATTTGTGCATCTAAGTTGGTGTTGTTAATGTGCATAGTACCGAGGGGCCAGTGTGCGGGTTAGAGTATTTGCCCATCTGCTAGGTTGAAAGAGGACGTAAATGTTGGTGCCATGTCTGGATAGTTGTGTTGAAAACTCAGGTCTTGAACGCTTTCCTGAAATTCAAGTCATCCTGATTTGTACAAATTCCATTTGGGAGAGAGTTTTGTCATGGTATGCAAGATATCTGGCCCTCTGCATCTCTTCCTAGTGTACTGCATGGTTTCTTGGAATACAACAATATTAAACTCAGTATTCTCCCCTGGTTGATACAGGATGATCTGTCCTTGGATTAATTTGGCTCCATAACCCTAAATGTCCCTATTGGTGATGCAGAGCGCTTTGAAATAGATCCTTTTCTAGACGGCTAATTGGTGGGGTGATCTTAAAAATGGCATTCTTTGTTCCCTTCTCTTGAGTTTAAAATTAATGCTGCTATGTTCTGCTTTTGTTGAAGTTCCTTTGTTAGCTAATGTGGCATGTCAGAGAGTCCAAAGTCCAAAATTGGGAGGTGCTATTATGCATGTGTGCATTTCGGTCTTTGCAGTTATGTGAGGGTGGTCAAGACCTTGCTAGTCACCCATCTCTGAATGGTGTGTGGATGGGTACAGTGGAGATAAACTATGAACTAAATAGGGTGGATTGTGTTTAAGGAGATAGAGAATTATGTGGCATGATACAATTCAAATGTTTGTATGTTTTGTAGCTTCATTCTGATGGCAGAGGTGTTGTGCAATAGTGTATGTGTTATATTTGAGTGCAGGGTGGGTAAATTAACCTGTGCCTTCCGCTAAATTACAAAGGTGCAGGGTGAGAGGGGAGAAAATTGGTTAACTGTACAAGCAACATTGTTTATATTCTCAGTTCTGTCTATGTACACAGTGCACTGCTACTTATCACCTAGGTTCAAAAAGAAAAGCAGGGCCTAAAATGCAAAGAAAGATCTAATATGAATACAATTAGGAAATCACCTCGAGTTGAAAGGGGAGTGGGGTGCAAAGACAGGCATTGAGTCATTGATATTATTAACACCTTATCCAATAGGTTGCTACCTCACACAAGCAGGCTAAGTGCAGAATATGGCTACCTTACACAACTAGGCTAAATGGAGAGTAAGGCTACTCTACACACTCACGCCAAGTGCAGAATATGGCTACCTTACACAACTAGGTTAAATGCACAGTAAGGCTATGTTACACAATTGGACCAAATGCAGAATAAGGCTGCCTTACACAACTAGGCTCCCTTATGTGCCAGGTGAGGTGTTGTCAGAAGTGGCTGATCTCTGATATGATATGATATGATATGGCATTTGTAACGCGCCTATTCACAAGTGTTTCAAGGCGCGACGAGGCACGGAGGGGGGAACAAAGGGAGACAGACAACGATCCTACTAGGCCAGGTGTCATTCAGATCGCGCAAGTGCAAGGATAAGGGGACGGGAAAAGTGCAAGGGGGAAAGGGAGAGGGGAAAGTGCAGTGCACGGTTAGTAACGAACAAGATAAATAATAAGGGCCAGCTGGTGGCAAGTGCAAGATAAGTGCAGACAAGTGCTGGGAAGAGGGGCTGTAGGGATACAGAGACAGTCCCGCAGTGCAGGGGTTGCCGGGAAGGCAGTGCAGGGGAGAGTGGCTGAGCCAAGGACCGAGATTGGTGAGTGGCCCAGTTGCTGATTTAGTACAATTTCAGTGATTTAGCAGGGGAGAGGGGGAGAGAAAGTAGAAGCAAAGAGGAGGGTTTTGAGGCGCTTCCGGAACCGGAGATGGTTCTCCTCAAGTTTTAGGGAGGCAGGAAGGCTGTTCCAGAGGGAGGCCCCTGCAGCGGAGAGAGATCTCCCACCAACTCGTTGCTTAGAGAAGCGGCTGACCCTGAGGGAGTTGGAGGCGGATGAGCGAAGTGCTCGAGAAGGAAGATATTTAGGAAGGGAGAGTTGAAGGTATTTTGGCCCCAGGCCCCAGAAGGCCTTGTGGACAATGCAGAGGGTTTTGAACTTAATCCTCACATCCACAGGGAGCCAGTGTAGCGATTTCAGTCCTGGTGCTTGAAGCCAAGGACAAGTCTAGCAGTCCTGTTCTGGATGAGTTGCAGAGGGCGGAGAGTAGAGGCAGGCAGATTTAGATAGAGGCTGTTACAGTAGTCCAGCTTCGAGAGAACCAGGGCTCTGGAGACAGTGAGCTTCTGGGGGAAGGAGAGGAAAGGAAGGATACCTCTGAGGAGGTGCAGCTGGTAGTGTGACTTCTTAGAAACATCAGAAATGTGAGGCGAGAAGGAGAGTGTGTAGTCGAAGATGACCCTGAGGTTTTTAGCCTTGCAGGTAGGAGCAGGAAGAGGGCCAAGAGAGGCCGGCCAGAGAGCTGCAGGGAAGGAGGGAGTGGGTGTGCCGATGAGTAGAATCTCGGTCTTACTGGCATTAAGGCAGAGGTCGTTGGCGGCACACCATTCCTGGATAGCAGAAAGACAGTCAGAGATGGGGGAAGGAGAAGAGGAGGCCGAGGGTAGCCTGAAAATGAGCTGGGTATCATCAGCATAGCACTGAAAGTAAGGGTAGAGAGCAGCGATGCGGTGGGCGAGAAGTACCAGGTACTGGTTGAACAGCCAGGGAGAGAGGTTTGAACCCTGGGGGACACCAAAGGTAGAGAAAAAGATGTCAGACAGGAAAGACCCCAGTTGGACCTGGGAGGGTCGATTTGAGAGGAAAGAGGTCAGCCAAGCCAGAGCCTGACCAGTGATACCCAGGTTATCACGGAGACGGTTGAGCAGGATGGTATGGTTGACAGTATCAAAGCCAGAAGAGAGATCAAGCAAAATGAGAACACAAGGAATGTTAGAGTCAAGGTTCGAGAGCAGGTCCTCACGGATGTTCAGGAGAGCAGTTTCCGTGCTTCTGGCAGCTCTGAAGCCAGACTGATGGTCATGAATGCTACCAACAGATTCAGCATGGAGATTAGGCTGGGAGATGGCAAGTATCTCCAGGTGCTTGCCCAGGAAAGGAGTGATAGAGATAGGGCGATAGTTAGCTGGGCAGGACGGGTCGGAGGAGGGTTTCTTAAGAAAGGGGTGCACAATGGGGTGCTTCAGAGGGGGTGGGAAGACTCCAGAGGCGAAGGAGTGATTGCAGAAGTCAGCAAGGGCAGGAGCCAAGGTGTCGATGTGGTCCTTAATAGTTTTGGAGGAGCAGGGGTGGACCTGTGTTGACGAGACTTTCATAGATCGGACTTGTCTCGAAACCTCATCAGCAGAAAAAAGGGGAAAGGCAGAGAAGGAGAGAGGAGGGGTGGCTGCAGAAGGGCCAGAGGACGGGCAGGGAATAGAGGGGGTGAGGTGATGGGAGGAGAGTGAGGACAGGATGTCCTGAGTTTTTTAAATGAAGTGAGAGGCCAGTGCCGTACAGAGGGCCTGGCAGGGGACAGGAGAGGTAGAGACTGCAGCAGGGTTGGCCAGCTCCTTGCAGATTTTAAAGAGTTCAGCCGAAGTGTTAGATGCCGCAGTGATGCAGGCTTGGATAAGGGCTCTCTTTTTGGTGAGCACGGAGAGCCGGTTATGCCTTTGGAGCAGGCGACACGCCAGTTTGAGGGTGACGAGATCCGAGTCAAACAAGGAGTTACATTTGGCTTTGGGCTTCACGCGGATTCTCATGACAAGGGCAAGGATATCAAGAGTATCAGATATAGCAGAGTAAAGAGTGGAGAGGGCTGTGTCAGGGTGGGAGTCAGCCGAAGGGGGAGGAGGGGGCGAGAAGTTGGCAGCGAAAGCCTCAACTGACACATGCTTCATGGGTCGGATGACCGAGAAGGAGGATGGCAGTGATGAGGGTGGCTTTGCCTGTGGCGTAGGGAGGGTGAGGTGGGAGGAGAGGAGAAAGTGATCACTCCAGGAGAGAGGAGTGGAGAGAGGGACAGAGAGGGGAAGGTCAGAAGAGATCAGGGCATCAAGAGTGTGCCCAGCAGAATAGATCGGCCCAGACGGGAGAATAGAGAGTGAGAGAGAGTCGCAGAGGTCGCGAAAGAGTCCAGAGGGGGGACAGGAGGCATCCAGGTGGATGTTGAAGTCTCCAAGGAAGAGGAGTTGAGTGGTTGAGGACAGGAGTGAGGAGGAGAGGTCCGCCCACTCGGAGAGGAAGGAGGAAATTCTACCAGGTGGCCGATAGATAGTAGCCACGGTAAGGGAATGGCTAGGAGAGAGAGAGAGAGTCGGCAGACAAGACATTCAAAAGAGGAGTAGGTCTGCGTGGGAATAGCAGTGGCAGGAATACACTCAGGGAAGATAAGGGCCACACCCCCCCAGCACGGTTGGGCCTGGGCACGGAGAGGATCTTGTAGCCGTCAGGTAGGAGTGTGTCAAAGCTGGTGACAGAGCTGGCCGTGAACCATGTCTCAGTGAGACCGAGTACGTCAAGGTCCAGTTCCTCAAGAAGGTGGCAGATATGAGAGGAATGTTTGACGGCAGAGCGAGAGTTAAGAGTGGCAATGTGGAGAAGGTTGCCATCTTTGAAGGACTTCCGGGAGGGGTACAGATCAGAGGTACGCCTTGCGGAGGAGAAGAAGGAGCAAGGGAGGGGGCAGGGAGGGAGGGTAGAGGCAAGGTAGCCAAGGACAGAGGAGGGGGGACAGCAGGAGAGGAAAGGAAGTTGATGAGGCGCGGGAAGCGTCTATCAAAGAGGTGAAGGTTGGCCTGAGGGCCTTGGACCAAGACGGTCCCATTAGCGTAGACATTAATGATGGCCTTAGAGGAGTGGAAGGAGGCCAAGAGGACATCCCAACGGGTGCCACCATTAATGGGAGAAGAGGAGATAGGAGAGAGCACAGAGACCATATGAAGGGTCCATAGGTCAGGTGAAGGCACGAAAAAGAGGATGTCAGTGAGAGTTTCCTTAGAGGAGGCACTGGTGTAGGTGTCAGCGATAGGGAGGCCTGGGTTGGAGACCAGGATGTCCTTTTTAAACTTTTTCCTACCAGATTTAGTGAGAAGAGCAGGATAGTCAATGGAGAAGCAATTAGAAAATATAGGTGAGATAGAGAGCACCATGGGATAGGAGGGGGGGGCAGGACAAGCACGAGCAGACAGGAAGAGAGCAGCAAGCCCTAGTTTACCACAAATTCAGAACACAGTGAACACAGTAATGCATATCAGGTACCCAGTGGAGAGGCCACCTAAGTTTGGAAATCCTGCGAGGGGAGAAAAAGTTTACCACAAATTCTGAACACAGTGAACACAGTAATGCAATATCAGGTACCCAGTGGAGAGGCCACCTAAGTTTGAAAATCCTGCGAGGGGAGAAAAACCCTAGTTTACCACAAATTCTGAACACAGTGAACACAGTAATGCAATATCAGGTACCCAGTGGAGAGGCCACCTAATTTTGGAAATCCTGCGAGGGGAGAAAAACCCTAGTTTACCACAAATTCTGAACACAGTGAACACAGTAATGCAATGCAGGTACCCAGTGGAGAGGCCACCTAAGTTTGAAAATCCTGCGTGAGACTCGGTGCGGCTTGACGATTCCCAGTTTCCTGCCTGCAGCTTGCGCACTCAACGCAGTGTGTGCTTGGGCTGCGAGACGCTGAGACGTCTGAGACGTCGATAGGTCCCTTCCTCAAATCGCCAGAGGATTGTGACAGAACGAGAGGGGCAGAGCGGCCGTGCCATGCCGTGGAGTGGAGCCTGGGAGCGGCGGTGAAGCTGCGAGTATGGGACGCTGCAGACGTGGGTCCGAGCTGATTTGTATCCTGCATCTGACTCGGCTTGGCATCAGTGGTTTGCTTTGGATGCATAGGGGCATTGGCGAGGCATCTACACCCTTGACTCTCATCCTTTCACCCTCTCACCCTATGTAAGTACGGGAAGCTGGAAGAGAGGGCGGGAAGGTGAACAGGACATAGATGGTGGGTCTATTAATGATCTACTGCTAATCAGAGTGAGCTAACGCCCCACGTTATGTGTAGTGCACACTAATTTCTTAACAACAGTGCCTACATAAGTGAGTGAAGCCACCCCTTGGTATACTATCTAAAAACTTGGACTCTCCAGCAGGGATTAACCTATATTGGGTAATCTCAGATTTTTAACTGCCTTCAAAGTCCTTTAAATTGGGGGCTGTACCGCTAACAGGCACTCCCTACAGCAGAGACTGTGGGGCATGAGCCCTTGGATCTGCAGGTGTTAAATTACCTGTGCAAATTATTCTACAGTGCGACAGCGGCTTGCTAAGTACATGGTGCTTGACTATTTACTACAACAACCCCTAATCACTAACTGATAAGAGGAATACTGAGGTCTGAAAGATGCCTACCAGTAAGAAGGGTGCAGCATCAAGTTATAATTTACGAAGAAAGAATGGGAAAGAATGTGCGATGAACACAGTCAAAATGGGTGAGGAGAAGAAAAAGAAAACTGAGAAACCAATTTTGGTAAATGCAGGCTCTATAACTTCCTTCTTTCACCCAAATATGGGAACTTTGGGCAAGGAAGGAAAAAAATCTCGTCCACTTAGAGGGGGGGAAAAGTAAATAGTAACAGCTCAGACGAGTTACCTGAAATATTGAATGAAGAAGCCTTCGACAATAACTGACTGATGGAATTATGTTTATCTATGCAAAGAACAATGGCCCCCCGTCTAATTACTGAAGGGGTTTCCATTGACTTACCGGCCACTGATAAGCGAGACAAAATAGCCCAGGTGGAGCAGCTGTCTGTATCACCAAACTTGGCGGCTTTGGCTGATCACACCAAATTGGAGGTTATCGGTGAGTTATACTCGTGCCCTAATGCACTGATGGAAATACAATTATCGGTGGCTTCGCTTTAATTTGCCTTAAAAATTCTATTAACGATGTGTGGCCGTATACTGGAGAATACAATTAAACCCTCTCTGATTAATAATAATAATCAAAATTCAGCTGATGAGGCAGAGAGTAACTTATCAGAGGCAATAAGGCTGGCAGCAGATCCAGTTGAAGTTGAGATTGACCAGCAGCCTGATAACAACGAAGACAACAATTCGGTTATATACTTCTCTCGTAAACAACAAAGACTAGCCAAAAGAGCCATGATGAAAAAAAGACCTTGCGCTATCGCCTCGCCTTTGCCGCCCACGTTGCTGTTGGAAAAGCGGACGAAGGAAAATAGGAAAAGAGTGGCAAGGGCGAAAAAACGTAACCAGCAGGGAGAAGGTTGTCTTACGAGTTGGCTATTGTCTGAAAGGGAAAAGGTACCAGTGATACTTGAAGATACTGAGGATTTATCTCAGTTATCACTGGAAGAGGATCTTGATAAGATATCCTCAACACCACTTAGTATACAGCAAGTTGAAATAACTGGAGACAAAATAACCCCACCTGGAGTAGAAATAGGGTCGGGGTAGAAGGGCACACGAAGAACATTCTACTGGTTAAGAAGCTGTACCAAAATCTTGACCATGACTAGTTGACTCGAACCATCTTTATGACTAGATTGCACTAAATTCCACAACTGAGAGTATTGCAATCAGCTGATTTGGAATTTGTTGAACCTCTCAACAGCAAGAACACTAATATATCAGCTATTCACTGTAAATTTCAGTCAACGGCACAACTGATCCGGTTACATAAAGACAATCTGCTGGATGCGAATGTGGAAGTGGACGCTGATCCTGATAAAGAGGATTTGACCTGCCCAAGGGAAAGACAGACTCTAACTGAAAACAAGCTTATTGTTCCCATGATTAATAAGGGGAAATCAGTACAAGTAGAAGACATATAATCTGCCTTTAAATGGCTAGCCAAATCTCTCCCCGTGGTGTTGAATAAGGAATGAGATTATTCGATACTATCTTTGAACTGCAGAGGGTTTAGCCACTTATTTATGCCGGATGGTTCTCTCTCTCACATCACCAAGTCCACATTGATTTGCCTACAAGAGACATGGCTAACCTCTCAAATTGTTCTGAATGGTTGCACCTTATATCAGTCCTGTGCTAAGAAGGGACTTTGAGGCAGACCATATGGAGGTCTTATTGTTGGAATACCTCACTGGGTTATCTCTCGGCGTATTCTTACCAATTTAGATGAATGATTATAGCGGTTGAATTAGAAATGTTAATTGAAGGTTTAATCGAGAAAGTTTTATTATTGAATGTGTACGGTCCACCTGGTGATGCCCAAATTGAAGCTCTTCAGGAAACATTGCATGGGATTATGATTAATTGGTCATTAATGAAGAAAAACAAACGCATCTTTACCCTAGGGGTCTTTAATTGTCATATGACTTGTGGTTACTGGCCCACGACTAACTCTAATTTAAGACCAATATGTAAATTGGTACACGCTTACGTGGGCCCCCAATGGATGAGTTTTTTTTAAGCAGTGGGGCAAGGAAATGATTAACGGATGGACACTAAGTGATCACCCAGGTAAATCAACATGGGAAAGCGGAAAAGCCCAAAGCACTTTAGATTATATTTTTCTTACTCACGATTTTGCGACATATGTCAGGGATCTCAAGATTAAGAGTAATAGTTGGAGTGACCATGCAACACTCTCACTATCACTTAAGATAAAAGAACTAAAAGCCAATCAGATACAGATGGGAAATCTGAGGATTAATTAGGCAGCTACGCGCATTAGTTGGTCCGAGAAAAACATCATAAAGGCGGCCAACGCAATAGCAGCTGTGCAACATCCTGATTTATCTCTGTTTCAAGATACGTCAGCAGATGAAACAGACAAATGGATCTCCCAGTTCTCTCGGGCATATGCCACAGTGGGAACAGGGATGAATATAGGCGGAGCTTTTAAGGTTAACAGTTATGACCGCGAGGTTAGAGATGCCAAAAGAATTCTGAGAGTAGCACTCCGCAGTGCAAAAAAGACGAGTCATACATATACTTTATACTGCTCTATTGCTAAGACACTCAAGAATAAATATAGAGCATGGACAAAACAAAGAAGATACTTGAAGACTCTAGGTCAATGGCAGGATACAGTGCGAATAATTTGCACCAAAAATACTCGCAATATATGGACCTTATTGGGCAAAGCCAGAGGCAAGGGGCAAACCGCTATGATCAACCCTATTGGAGCACTTAAATGGGGAAGCTTTCTGTTGGAGCAAAATAATTCTGTAGATGAACTTGACAGGAGTAGAGTGTTTGCTTGTCTGCTGAGCCCTCCATTTAAAACAACTGTAAATCAACTTCTACTTGAAATAAAACAATTAAAATCATCTCGTGCCCCGGGCTATAATGGGCTAACAAACATAGTCATGAAAACCAACCCTATATTTTGGGCAGAGGTTATGAAGATTTTATTTGATAGGGTTCTGGTGGCAGGGATGATCCCGAGTTCCTGGCAGAAGTCAATCCTTATACCAATTCATAAAAAAGGCGATAAGCGAGACCCAGGTAATTATAGATTGTTATCTATGTTAGATTGTTCGGGCAAAATATTTGCAGGCCTATTGCTAAAAGAACTTCAGACTTGGGCAGATAAAATGGGGGGTTTTAACCGCTTTCAGAGCGGATTTAGAAAGGGTTACTCGACCACCTATAATTTACTGATTTTGGACACTTTATGTACTAATGCCAGGAAGAAGGGTAATCCTCCTCTGTATGCCCTTTTTATAGACTTTAAGGCAGCCTTCGATAGAGTACACAGATAGCTGCTCTGGTTAAAATTAGAACATCTGGGATGTCCTTATGGTTTATTATTTTATTTAAAGTTACTTCATATGAACACCACGACACAGTTAAAATTAGACTCTCAGGGCAATATGACCGCAGAAGTGGAAAAGAACAGAGGAGTCAAACAAGGGTGCGTTACAGCACCCACACTATATAATTTGTTTGTATATGATCTTCCAGATGCGATATGCATGGTCCAAAATTGTCCCCCACTTATAGGCCAAGAGAAATGCCCAGTACTTGCCTACGCAGATGATTTGGTCATTCTTGACCACACCATCAGCGGATTGAGAAGATCGGCAGAGGCGCTGTGGCAATATGCAAAAACTAATGATCTTACCATTAACCTGGATAAGACTCAAATAATGTTTTTTACTACCAAAAAAATAGCCCGGACTAAGGTAAAGATACAAGAACTGGATATCTTGTATACACCTAGTTGCAAGTATCTCGGTATCCACTTTGAAAAGAGTAACGGATACCAATTATGCATACAGTTCAGAAAGACCAGAGCCGCTCAAATTACTGCTCTTGCATATCAATTTACTAAGACACATGCAGGTTTTACAATCTGGGCAGCCAGACTATTATATTTACAAGTACTGGCACTTATGATGGTCTATGGCCTTGAGGCCCTCCAGAAAATCGATTTTAAATGGCTGCAGGTAGTAGAGGGCAAGTATTGGAGAAAGATCATGGGCCTTTCTACCTGCATACCTATGGCAATTCTTAGAATTGAATTAGGGCTTCTATCTTTGAAATCGATGGTATTAAAAAAAAGGGCTGAATTGTATTTACAAATAAGATCTAATACTGGTAATCAATTGTTATTATCCATGAGACAAGAACTCAGTAAGGAGTCTGTTGGGTATTTTGTGTAGATTTGGGGCCTGGCGGTATTTTCTTACTGCCAAAAATAATTTATCAACAATCACTCCTTGTATTCAGATTGGGTTATGTATAATAATAATACAGTGGATATGCATTATTTCAGTACACAGACATGCGTGGTTGGTATGCGTGGTTGGTATGCGTGGTTGGTATGCGTGGTTGGTGGTATTTTGGTGAGCATAATTCCTTTGTTTTATTTGTATTTGTGGCCCCAATATCCAGAACCCCTTATTTTTGTTTAGATGTTTCCTGTAATCACTATAGAGACCTCAGGCTTGCATTTCAGGAACACCACATTTTTATTTTTAGTGTGCCACCATGGGCAATTTCTCGCTGTTTTATCTACGGCAGCGAGCTATCATGTGGTATTTTTCACTAACTTATATACGGTAGTGAACTATGTCCCAGGTCTCTATTTTTGCTGACTCATGTACCTTCAGCAAAAAGGCTATAACACGCACAGTTATTTATAATTGCTCATACTGAATGACATGCACACAGCTGCAGCCAAATCTTATTTTTAGCTACCTTGAAAATGACAATTGCACTGTCTAAACATCTCCCCACATCATCAGCACTGTATTGGTAAATATAAAACACACCACCCGTCTGCTTTCAGATATTTTTGTGTATTATAAAAGTTGCATTTAAACACGATCTCACTCTTTACAGAAATAAATGAAATAGCACAGTAACAGCATTATTTGTGATACACTGAAAAGAGAGTGGTGGAGACAAGAACTCAATTTGCAACATTAAACACGTGGGTAAAGCACAGGAATCTCCTTTCCTACACTGACTGAATATTTTCGTACACACTCAGCCCCCACACCTCAGCGAGATAATTACCAGGCTTATTCATTATGTAACTTCTTTGGCTGGTCGCCTTCTGGAGGGGTTCACCCAGCAAGGACAAGCATCTGCTGTCACTCAAACTGGGACTTGTTGACTGGAAATCCCAGTCTCTGCAACCAAGTTGAATCTGCTTTAGGAATCAGGCATCCCCAGCTATCAACCCAGTCCTTCTTCGAGCTGTGTCAAGATGTCTCTCCCTAGCTCCTTGCTCGAGATTAAACAAAAAAACTCTGGTTACCTCCTACCAAAGGATCCTAACCAATAAAATTCTATCATGCCCTAACCACCCTCTGCACACAATGGCTTGGCTTATACAGTTGCAACTGTAACCAAACTGATGTCCTGCTTATTTGAGGTCTTTGCTTCCTGCAGTTACTGTGGACAGAATAGCAGAGCAAAAAGAAAAAAAAAAAACTGAATGTGCATTTAAATAATGACTTTCAGAGCCTGTCATTTTCCATCCATGTTGCACTGAAGAACACATTATTATTAGTGGGTTATGATCAGGTTAGTTGTTAATGATGTCAAATGTGTCTCTTGCAACATAGGCATTTCAGGTGAAAAATAGTGCGCATTTTGAATGTACACATGTGTGCTTTTAACTGTGAAAAAAAATGATTTGCATTTTATATGTAAAAATCGTTTTTGACTGAATAACCTGCCCTCACTTATATGTCCATGTTACACTGGCAACACATAGCTTGAAACAATTGCCTCATAGCAATGCACCAAACCCATGCAGTGGTACTGCATAAAAAAAAAAACATGCTACACATTGATCCTGTGCAGTAGTGCTGTACTCTGTGTTGTAACACGCTAAATAACCTTACATACCCTCCTTTTTTTTAGAACTTGGCTACGATCCAAGCCAATTTTTAAAAAAACAAGTTTTCTCCCCATCCTTCTTTTAAAATGCATGTGTATTGGGATACCTTTCTCTTCCTGACGGAGCTACCAAAATCATCATCATTTTCATTTTTACTGATAGCACAATCAACCAACCACCCATGATTATCACCAGGACAGCCAAACCCACTATTGAGAGTTCCCCCCGGGTTCCCCAAATACATCTTTCCACTTCGATTATCCCCAGATTACTAACTGTAATATTGTTTTTTCTCAGATACATTTTTATAACATGTTTTTTGTGATTCAATAAAAACTCCACATCCGGATCTATTGGAAATGTGTCCCTTTGAAAAAAATCGATATTTTCCACTTGGCTTTCCCAAATATCGTTTGTTACATGAAACAATGTTAACCCTCCAATTGACACAATTGTATCTTTTGGAACCTGTAAATAAAAAACATTATATTTCACCCGTTTAACCACGTATGTTCCATGGTTCAAATGTACTACTGTCATGTTCTTAAAGCAGGTGCTGACCAACCATTTACCTCTGACCATCTTAGCCTGTGCCAGTTCTTCACTCCCCATATTGCTAATAATCACCTCACATCCTTCTGATATAGTTGGGTCAGATTTCAAACCACAAATAGCATCTGTGGCATCAGGAACAAACGGTTTACCTAGACACATATAATTTTATTCTTTAAATTTGACACATGTTTCTTAATTTGGTATTAAATAAACTTCAGGCTACCATGACTAAAATGCCACCACTTCTGGAGTCTTAATCTTAATAAATGTATCCTCTTGCCAAAATCCTACGTTGTGTACCCACTTCGTTTGATAAATAAGTTCAGGAGCTACATATGGTATGCATAGTAGAAATCCAATTTCCAACCTTTCCAGGTCCACATATAATGGCACTGCATTACCCATTTCAAATGCAATTTTTACCTGTACAACATCAATTTCCCTCCTGGTCAGTCTTTCTATCATTTGATGAACAATATCCTGCGAAACAAAATACAAGGGGATATGTCCTTGAATCAATTGTGAAACTGCAGTTTAAACTTCTCTCATATAATTCGTTAATAGTCTATCAACAGGACTCATTATGTTCAATATTTCATTTAAAGTTCTGTCATGCTTAATAATTAGCATCATTGCCCGTTGCATCACATCCGCTTGTTCATTTAGAATGATTGCAGTTTCATTTATGAATCTTACTTGTTCATCCAGTCCCCCTCTAATCCCATCTAATGTTTTTTTGTATTATTTCTAGGTCAATAATCAGTTGTTGCGCTTTAGTACTCAGTGTTCCTACCGAAATAGCATTGGCTGTTGATATTGTGGTACCTATTATGGCTCCAACTATAGACATTACCAATGATATTGCGAGCATCATCGCAACTCTCTTTCCTCTCCTCTTCTTAATGTCTGCTGAATTCACAAATGTTTTCTCCAATTGCATCAATATATCTCTTATCGACTGCTTAGCGTCCTATTTTCTTATTTCCAGCCACTCTTTAGTCTGTTCAATTTTAATGCCGGTATTGTTCAAACGTTTTTCAATCAAAATCTCAGGATTCAATGGTATGTAGATATTTTGGAAAATCATCCTTCTATCACTCATGATGAATCCTGGTGCCTCTTCCACCGCGATACCAGATGCTGGTCCAGGTTCAATGACAACCTGTGCTTCTGAATTCTTGAAGATCCCTCCAAACATCATCATCATTAAACATATTGTTGGTGTCATCTTCAATGCTGATCGCTTTGCAGCCTTGGTCTTCGCCCCCCCCTCGGGGCTTTCCCAGAATCCGTCCACGTGGGCTCCAGGACTCCATCGTCTCCCTTGACCTCCGGTACAAATATGTTAATATTCTAAATCAAACAGAAAAGAAACAGATTAAGTATATAGCACAATACTAATTTCACCCTTTTGCCAAAATAAAACACGCTTTGTAAAATCTTCTTTCGCCTTCTGAAATTAAACACAGGTTATAGAGAACAAGCATATCTAAAACAATATTCATGTTTAATACATTTTCATTCTGCACACCGACCATGAGCTTCCATTATATATATATATATATTTTTTTTTTACTTTTTCTATTATTTATTTATTTACATATATTACAGTGTTTATGTGCCATTATAATAATTAACTTTTTAACTTCTCTGTCACTGCCTCCTGACTGTACCCATTTATTTTATCTTTTTGTGTTCAAGGGACTTTCTGTTGTATTGTGTGCATCAGTGGGCAGTAGCCCCAGGGCTTTCTCTTTCTACATGCTCAAGCCGCCTGATCTCGTGTCTGGGATGGCATGGCTTGATCTGATTTACATGGACAAACTGCTCTATCGCTGTTTCACCTTCATTCTTCAAAATGTTATACACTACAGGAGAGATCTTATCTATAATTCGAAATGGCCACTGCCAGGCTGCTAGAAATTTAGAATTTTTCTGTTTACTTTTTCCAAAATGAAACTTGTACACCTGATCCCCTACATTGTATTCTCTCACTGATGTTCTTTTATCATAGTATGTCTTAGCACTGTCAGCAGCCCTTTCCAGATTTCTCTGCACAAAAGCAAATGCATGTTGCAAATACTTCCTCAGTTTGTCAATGTACTCATGAACTGTGGATGCACTTACAAGTGTCTGCTCATGTGTTCTGTATAACAGGTGTTGTGGTAATACCATTTTCCTACCTGTCAAGACCTCATGGGGGCTAACACCTGTTGCTTTGGCAGGAGTTGATCTGATTGCCATCAAAACCAACGGTAAACGTAAATCCCAGCTGGAACCTGCTTCTGCCACGAATTTCTTTAAAATATCCACAACAGACCTATTGCTCCGTTCAACTCCACCTGAAGAGGCTGCCCGATATGCGATATGTAGTTTCCTTTTCACACCCAGTATTTGCCATACCTTACTCATTAGAGTACTTGTGAAATGACTTCCTCTGTCTGACTCAATTCTTTGTGGCAACCCAAACCTTGAGAACACATGGTTCACCATGTGGCTGCTGTTTGCGCAGTACAATCTGGTGCAGGAATACATTCAATCCACTTCGACATCAAACATATCACACTTAAAACGTAACAGTGTCCTCTGCTCGACCTTTTTAAAGGGCCTACATAGTCTATTTACAAATCTGACCATGGGAGAGTTAGGCATCTTTTCATCAATGGGGCTCTATGCATTGGTGAAGCAGGTTTAGACACCCTCTAGTATATAGTTCCACGTCTTGGGACATATGTGGCCAGTAAGCATAATCTTTTAGTATTTCCAATGTTTTTTGTGAACCTCTGTGGCCTGCAGTTATTGCATCATGTGCATGTTGTAGCATTAGCCCTCTGAATGAAAGGGGTACCACCCACTGTATCTGTCCTGTTATGGACTCTCTAATCATGAGTCCATCTTGAAATCTAATTTGTTTTTTATTCTTTAATAGTACCCTCAACTCTTCTTTTCCCATACAATCATTTTCTGTTAACGGGTTTTGTTCAGGATCTATCAAATGATTATAATAGATTCCCAAAATTCGATTATTCTTTTGTGCCTCAATTAAATCTTGGTCTGGCGTGTCATGGCCCCATTGCACCACTGGTTGATCTACCTCCTTTGGTGCTTTAGAACGTGTTACTGCATCAATTTGTATTTCACCCAGTAAATCATCAATAGGTAGCAATTCTCCCATCACAGCCCCAATTTTAGCCAGGTGGTCTGCCTTATCATTTCCCTCCTTATCCTCTCCTGGTGTTTTTAAATGTCCACAAATTTTTCTCCAGTATATTGTCAAATCATTTTCTGACACCAATTTGTCTATGGCTTGTATCATTTTTCCATGTTTAAGTGGCTTTTTGTTGTATGTAACCATGCCTCTCGCTTTCCAGCCAGGTAAATACTCCACAAAGCTATTTCGTGCATAGTCAGAATCAGTCACCAGGACAATTTCACTGAATTTATTATCAACTGCAGTAGAAATTGCTTTATAAATGGCCGACAATTCCGCCACTTGACTGCTTCTAGCTCCAATCCTCATCCCTACACTGGGGACGCCTTCACATTTCAACCAGACATTCCCTATTCCTAACACTAATTGTTTATTACTGTCATTTTCAATGTGAAAAGCACAACCATCGACATATACAGTTGTCAGATCCTTGCATGTTTTTTCATCAAAAGCTTTGTGTGGTGATTGTTCAAATTCCTGCAAACTAGGTTCCTCTTCCATTTCGTTTGATACTTGTTCAGCTGCACAGTCATGTAAGTCAGCTAACCCTTGAGCAATTGGGCTCTTTTTATTTGGTCCATATCTCACTTCTACAGGAAAACCTTGTAATGCCAGCGTCCATGAAGTGATTCTGGACTGCGCTAGATTACCTGACCTAATTCTTTTACTCTCTAAAAACGGCAAAGGTTGATGATCTGTTTCAATAATCACCTTTTCTCCCTGAACAATAGGGCGGAAATGTTGTAGCGCCCACACAGTGGTTAATAGGGCCTTTTCACATTCATTGAATTTCATTTCAACTTGGGAAAATGCTTTACTTGCATATGCAATAGTTTTGTGATTCACATCATGTTTCTGTGTTAACACTGCTGACATACAATGTTCAGAGAACCCTATTTCTAGAAAGAAATCCCTACCCTTTATGGGATATGCTAAACATGGTGCCTTTACAAGACATTCCTTAAATTTAGCTACTGCCTCAGATTGCTCTTTTTCCCATATCCAGGGTGTATTCAGTTTAAGCAGTTTAGTCAATGGTTGAGTAATTTCAGCATAATTTTCAATGAACTTTCTGTTATAGCCTGTCATCCCTAATAAACTTTTTACCTCTTTCACATTTTTAGGGTCCTTTAGTTTTTGTATGGCCTCTATTTTTTCTTTTGTGGATTTAGCCCATGTTCCGTCACTTCATGGCCTAAAAGTTCACTTTTTTCTTGCACCATTGTGCTTTTTGTAAAGACACTTTGGCGCCTGCTTTCTGCAATTGGCCAAGCACATGTCTTATTTCATCAAAATGGCTTTTCAGGCTTTCATTTTTTATCAGGACATCATCCACATAAACTATGGTTCCTCTTTCCTCTGCATCTGGCATTGCCTTTCTCAAAAATATGCCAAATTCACTCCCACTATTGATGTACCCGAACAGAGCTCTAAGCCAGGCGTATTGAGTCCTGTCAAATGTAAAGGAAAATACGTTCTGTATCTCCTCTGCCAATGGCACGCACCAATATCCAGAGGTGAGATCTAATGTGGTAAACACTTTTGAACCATGTACCTGAGCTAAGCCCTGATCAATGAATGGTAGTGGCCATCTGGATACTGGCACTCTTTTATTTAACTCCCTCAAGTCTGCACATAGAGCCATTGACCATTTGGCTTTAACACACCTAAAATAGGTGTATTGGATGTGCTATGAATGGGCCTGATGATTCCCAGAGTTTCCAAATTCTTTATAATCTCTTCTAATGATTCTAAACATGCCAGCGGTAGTCTATACTGGTGTACAAACACTGGACTTCTGCTACACCCTTCTGGTAGTGTGGCCACATGTAAATCAGTTAAACCACAATCATAAGCATCTTTTGCAAATACATCCTTAAACTCCATAAATATCTCCCTCAGATTGTTTCTATCCTCATCGCTGTCACACGCATCCGCTAAGGAGATCTGCTCTTCTACCATTTTGGAAAATTCTGGAAAATCTTCTGGTAAGGGAATCTCGGCGCTTTCCTCTAACTGTGTGGCTGTGTCTTTTTGTAAAGCTGCCACTTTTAAATATTTTGGCATATCAGCTTCGACTTCAAAGGGCTGATTTTCTGTTTCATTTTCATTTAAATTAAATATTATGCAATCCTCTTCATGGCAGCACACTGTCTCATTTGAATCATAAGGATACACAGAATGAATTTTAAATATTCCTTTGGGCTGAGAGTCCAGGTGTTCTGGCAAGTCACCCTTGGCATCTACATACTTTCCAGGGATATTTCCAATCACCATGTTATTTAAATCTGCCGTATAATGTGATTTTTGTATGGCCATTCCTAATGGGGAGTTTTCCTCTAAATGAATATCCTGACAACCTTTATTATTTACCATAATTTTTACAGATCCTTCACCAATATCTACCAATGGAATGTATTCATAATCCAGGCCTTGCTGTTTTATGGATTCATTCAGGCATACAAATGCATCAGAGTCTTTCATCTGCTGTCCATTTTTGCATTTCAGTGTTATTGCAAACTGTTTTGTAAATGCAGGAATAATAGTATCTTTCCTCATTTGTAATTCGATTGCATAAGGAACCAGTTGTGCACAATGATAAGCCTTCTTTTGTCTTCAAATTCAGGTGCCGGACCACGTAGGCGTGACCATATTTTTTGATTAAGGAAATCTAACACCATACACATTCTGTGCATGATGTCATTGCCCATGTAAAAGTCATTTTGTGCTCCACTCACTATCCATACATTATGGTAAATTGTTTTCTGCCCAATGCTAATTTTAAGCATGCATCTGCCTGCAATTCGGTTTTCAAAGTCTGGACTGTCCAACCCAGAAACGTATTGGTTTTTAATCCTAAATTTCGGGATTTCCTCCCTCTCCATTATTTTTTCCAACAATTTCTCATTAATGAAGCTCCTCTCCTGTTCAAGCGCTAAAGTGGCTTTTATTGTTTTAAAACAGTCATTTATACCAACATGAACCCATGGTTGCTCATCTTCCATGTGTATTTCAGCAAGAGTGGTAATGTGTTTTTCTGAATCTGTTTTAGTAGCAATATTCTGTTTGATTGTTTTCTCTTTTAAATAAAAACGTAATGTGTGCTCATCTATGGCAGTCTGCCAATTTTTCCTTGGGTCCAAGTATATTTGTACAGGTAGTCCTTTATTGTCGCTCTGCATTTTGTCTTGACACATTAATATAACAGTGACACTAGGTATGCAACTATTCTGGAGATATACCTCCACAGCATCATTTGTTTTGGCAACGGTGTGACGTTCATTTATGTTGCTGTTTTGTGATTTTAGTTTCTTAGGTCTCAATGTTTTTTTGGTTAAGGACCACAGTACTCCATTCACCCCATCTATGAGAGGAGACAATCTTTTCAGGCAATGTGTCCCCATCAGGAATGGAATTTCACAAATAGATGTGATCAATACCTCTTGTTTCATTCTGTGCTTTCCTATTTTTATGTCAACCTCAGTTACACCTATGATGGGCACCTCCTCCCCATTAATGTTATGCACTGGACCTTGATTTTCCTTCACTGTGATCTGACTCTGTGGGGGTCTCCCTTCATTGATACTCTTTACCAGCTCCTTGGACATAATTGTGGCCTGTGCGCCAGTGTCAATCATAGCAAATGTATGGCATTTTTCTTCTACAGTGATGGGTGCATAATATCTGTCCTCAACTTCCTCTAATACACATAAGAAGTCTGAATTCTTACTGATTTCAGGGCTCACCTTTCTCAGGCCTTTTTCACTTTTGGCTAAGCACATTGGTAAATGGAAAGACATTTTTCCCTCCTTTATACCCATTTCTGCGCGAGAGACTTTATTCATTTCTCCATGATCAGAGGTTTTTTGGAGTGTGGCCACTGTTCGCCCATCCATCTGGGTAACATTAGGGACCGCATTACAACCTTCCAACTGAACATGTGTAACAACATCATTCAGCAATTTGTCATTGTTTAATTCTGTGCATTTGTGATCATTTAGTGTGATACCAGCCCTTTCAGCCTCTTCAAAAATATGTGGCTCAAAGAATTCTTCAGGTGATTGACCTGTACCCTCCTTTTGAGTATTTCCTTTTTCTGCCTGTGTTTGGTCATTGTTTTGCTTACCCAGGGAAGGAGCTATAGCATCCCCACTTACTCCCTGTTCACTGGTATTCCCCATGCATGAGTAATTTTTCTTAAATCTGTCTCTTTGTTCTTTTGGAATTTCCGGTGTTTCTATTTTATTTCCACACATCTTCAATGTTTGATTTAGTTCTAGGTTAAACCGTACCTCTTTTTTAGAAGTATTTGCATTTTCTGTTACATGTTCATTTATTGGTGCTTTCACTTTTAAATCATTAGGCATCTCAGAGTCATTATGCAAAATTACATCAGGGCAATCTGTCTTTTTGGCACTGCAGGTGTCATAAGTACTTAGTCACTTCTCAGAAGCCCCCCGGTCATTGCTAGGGCCATCAGCCCCCTCTTTAGATGGTTGTTTTTGTGCTGTATAGAGCTTTCCTATTTGCTCAGCTAACATTTTCACTTGGGCCTCAAGGCACAGGAACCTTTCCATCTCTCTAGAATCCTCTTTCTGTGGCCTAGGTCGATATTGGTTGTTTTCCCCCTGATTGGATCTATTCTGATACCTCTCAGGTGATTGATGTCTGTTGGGATGGTTTCTGAACTCTTGATTCATTTGTGGAGGGGAGCGGTGTGCACCCATCCTTTGATTATAGTCCCCTGGTGGGGAATCATTGTACTGACGTGGATTGTAGTTCATGTTTTGCCTCATGTCCTGTCTCTCAGGTTGTGGGTACTGGCCCCTATGTTTATTTCCATTATCAGTAAATCGATCCACATATCGGGGTCTATCTTGATTACCATATATCATGGTGTTGGGGTCAAATCTGCTCTGTGTCCCCAATGTCTGGTAGGGAACATCATTTCTTTGATTTTGATTTTGTCTCTGGTTATTGTTCATACCTGACATATAAGGCCGATATCCTACCCGGGGTCTGTCCCCTAAATACCTAGGGCTGATGTAGCTCTCCCTATTACTAGGATCACGTGATTGGAACATTGGTACAGGAAAGGGCGATCTTTGTTGATTACCCCTTTGTTCAGGTGTCACATTATTTTTACCTGGGCTTTGAGCAGACTCAAGGGACATTTTGGCTGACCTGATTTCCATTACTGTGGCTGAGGGTTCTTTAGATTTAGGTCTAGTATCTTTCATTTTATCACGTTCTCTACCCTGACAATAGAGTACCTCATATAGTTTTGTGCTTTGATGTACAATCCATTCAAGGGACTTGTCACGGTCAAATTCACAGACCAATTGGGATATGATGTCTTTCTGTAGCCCATAGAAGTATGCAGTTTTAAACTCATTGGAATTTGGGTCAAAAGATACATCAAAGCGAGAAAATGCTCTTTTTAAGTCCTGTAAAAATTGGCGAGGGGATGTATTAGGCCCAGCAGTGATTGTGTAAGCGACTTTCTTTGCCTCCTGCAATGACTGAAAGGAGAAAAATGACGCCTAATTTCTTTTTCAAACTCCACCCATGTCATATTCTGCTGTTCATTTAATCCCCTTATGATGCTGGCCATCGGGGCATCTAAAGTTAAATGAAAATATTGTCTGTACTGTTCCTTAGGTATCTGGAGTGCTTTAAAAATGTCATGAACCGCTTCTAAGTGATCCTCAATGCAGCATTCACCTCCCTTTTTAAATGGTTTGATCAGGGCTTTAATGGATTTCATTATTTTTATGGGGCTACTTGTTGCAATGCATGGACTTGCACTACTTTGTGATTCAATCCTGTTTTCAGGTGTATGAGATTGGTGGCTGCCCCCAATGGGAGTATCAAATCCCCCAAGGGCGCTTCAACCAAGTTCAGTCACCGGCCCAGTCACTGGAGCACTAGCTCTTTGGGCAGAACTAGAATTCACCTCCACTCCATTGAATGTGTTACCCTGCCGCCTCTCCTGGTACCTGGGAATGCACATTTGTTGTTCTAAGTCTTTGCACTTTTTAAGGAGCCTGCGTGCTTCATTTTGCAGATAGTTGTTTTCATCACTCATTTTATCTATTACCTTCTGCATGTCGCACATTTGCATTTGGCATTCATTGAATTCTTTGTTTCTCTTGTCTTTTTCTTGAATCATTTTAACCATTTCTTGCTCTGCACTTTGGAGATCACTTTCTTTTTCAAAATGTTCTTTTTGTAAAATCTGCATTTCTGAAACAATCTCATCTTTATCCTGTCTAATGTGGTCCACTAAGGCTTTTAAGTGTACCAATTCTTGCTCACTATCCTCAAATTGTTTCTTGCTTTTGGATAACTGAGCATCAAAGTCTCTGCATTTTAATTGCATGTCTTTTTGGCATACATCCAATTCTGCTCTTAACATTTCCTGATTTTTACTTGCCCCATCTAATTCAGTCTTTAACCTGTTAGTTAGCTGGGTATCATTTTCCTGCATTCGCAGGGACCTATTCAAAATAAACCATATTTTGCCGCATAGCCGTATTAAACAGTCTTTCTATGCACTTTTATCGGCTGCATTCAATAATCTTGTAAGGCAGACTTGAATTATGCTGCCTTCTGCAAAAATATTGTCTAGTTTTTCTTTCTGCACCTCACCCTGAATGCGGTCATGCCATTCTAAGGTACTGTTCAACGACCAAATCCCATGTGCAAAGAGCTTTGCCTCTAAATATTGCACTAGGTCTGAGAATGTGGTTTCCCTTTGTGACATTCTGAAATTCGTTTTTAGTAACACACTGCTATTATGAAATGGGTTCCCTTTAATGTACAGATGGCAGTGTGAGACACACTTGCCACGCCCAGTAGGTGCTCTGTGATCACTTTCCCGGCCTGCAACGCACCATAAATATGTTGGGTATTTTGTGTAGATTTGGGGCCTGGCGGTATTTTCTTACCGCCAAAAATAATTTATCAACAATCACTCCTTGTATTCAGATTGGGTTATGTATAATAATAATACAGTGGATATGCATTATTTCAGTACACAGACATGCGTGGTTGGTATGCGTGGTTTGTATGCGTGGTTGGTGGTATTTTGGTGAGCATAATTCCTTTGTTTTATTTGTGGCCCCAATATCCAGAACCCCTTATTTTTGTTTAGATTTTTCATGTATCACTATAGAGACCTCAGGCTTGCATTTCAAGAACACCACATTTTCATTTTTAGTGTGCCACCATGGGCAATTTCTCGCTGTCTTATCTACGGCAGCGAGCTATCATGTGGTATTTTTCAGTAACTTATATACGGTAGTGAACTATGTCCCGGGTCTCTATTTTTGCTGACTCATGTACCTTCAGCAAAAAGCCTATAACACACACAGTTATTTATAATTGCTCATACTGAATGACATGCACACAGCTGCAGCCAAATCTTATTTTTAGCTACCTTGAAAATGACAATTGCACTGTCTAAACATCTCCCCACATCATCAGCACTGTATTGGTAAATATAAAACACACCACCCGTCTGCTTTCAGATATTTTTGTGTATTATGAAAGTTGCATTTAAACACGATCTCACTCTTTACAGAAATAAATGAAATAGCACAGTAACAGCATTATTTGTGATACACTGAAAAGAGAGTGGCGGAGACAAGAACTCAATTTGCAACATTAAACACGTGGGTAAAGCACAGGAATCTCCTTTCCTACACTGACTGAATATTTTCATACACACTCAGCCTCCACACCTCAGCGAGATAATTACCAGGCTTATTCAGTATGTAACTTCTTTGGCTGGTCGCCTTCTGGAGGTGTTCACCCAGCAAGGACAAGCATCTGCTGTCACTCAAACTGAGACTTGTTGACTGGAAATCCCAGTCTCTGCAACCAAGTTGAATCTGCTTTAGGAATCAGGCATCCCCAGCTATCAATCCAGTCCTTCTTCGAGCTGTGTCAAGATGTCTCTCCCTAGCTCCTTCCTCGAGATTAAACAAAAACACTCTGGTTACCTCCTACCAAAGTATCCTAACCAATAAAATTCTAGCATGCCCTAACCACCCTCTGCACACAATGGCTTGGCTTATACAGTTGCAACTGTAACCAAACTGATTTCCTGCTTATTTGTGGTCTTTGCTTCCTGCAGTTACTGTGGACAGAATAGCAGAGCAAAAAGAAAAAAAAAAACTGAATGTGCATTTAAATAATGACTTTCAGAGCCTGTCATTTTCCATCCATGTTGCACTGAAGAACACATTATTATTAGTGGGTTATGATCAGGTTAGTTGTTAATGATGTTAGTTTATTAATTTTCAAATGTGTCTCTTGCAACATAGGCATTTCAGGTGAAAAATAGTGCGCATTTTGAATGTACACATGTGTGCTTTTAACTGTGAAAAAAAAATTATTTGCATTTTATATGTAAAACATTTTTTGACTGAATAACCTGCCCTCACTTATATGTCCATGTTACACTGGCAACACATAGCTTGAAACAATTGCCTCATAGCAATGCACCAAACCCATGCAGTGGTACTGCATAAAAAAAAAAACATGCTACACATTGATCCTGTGCAGTAGTGCTGTACTCTGTGTTGTAACAATGCTAAATAACCTTACAAGTCCAAGAAGTCTCTTTTTACGGTAATCATCGAGAAGTACTTAGAGCAAATTAACTGGACTCTGTGAGTCGCGGAATACAGTCCGGCAGTTAAATCTGCCTTAGCAAAGAAAGTGGATCTGGGGGACTGGGTAGAAAATTTTGACCACTTTGAAGGTCTGAGAAAATATAAATTTATAAAGTTTGTGTTGTATACTTATAAAAAACCTTAACCGTATTTGAATTTATGCCCTTCACCAAGACTAAGACAATTTATATTATTAGTCAGGATCAATCAACTTCCGGTACTGGCCATCACTGGCGCAATTGATAAGATACCTAGGGAGGCCCGCTGCTGTCGTCTGTGCAAGGACAATAAAAAGGTTGAGACCGGGAAACATGTATTGACTAAATGCCCTAAGATGTGGAATGTATATATAGAACACTATGATAAGTATGTACGTGACTTTGAACACATTGGTGAAGACAGTTTATGGTGGCAATTTATCAACACTCGTAATATTCAGAAATGTATTGCAATGTACAATGTATGGCTCAAGCTGAAGAATCTGATTAAGATAGCGATCTAAGTGGTGATGATGGGTACTCCACGAATAAGTAGAATTAATCTGGTTGAAACTCAATCGTTTTTATTATATGATTGTGGTGTATATTTTAACTCATGTTTTTTAAAGATTAGATTTTGATGTTAGTAGGATTGATGAATTAAGATTTTATGTATTCTGTATATTGTATGTGAATTTTTACTCACATTAGTATTTGTTCATATGTATAGACTATTAATATATTTTATTATGATGAGTTAGTATATAATATGTGAAAAGTTTTTTGATAAACTAAAACACATTAACAATAAAAAATAAAAAAAATAAACAACTAGGCTCAATGCAGGGTAAGTCTATTCTACACAAATGGGCCAAGTGCAAAATATGGCAGCCGTACACTATTAGGCTAAACACAGTTTACATCTATTCTGTTTACAAAGTCAAATCATGATAATTCCAAAGAAAACATATGTTCTCATTTGACAGATAAAACTATACCACTGTTGTAGGTCAGGAAACAAAGGGGGCCTCCGGACACAGATAGCTGCTTTACTTGTCCACATTATTGTTAATACAAAAGATTGCACACAAGATGCCAATGACAGACATGATGAATAAGGCTGGATGTACCACGGAGAGAATGGTGGATTTGATATAATAGGTTATTTATAACACGCTTAATACCCAGAGGATTCTAAGCGCCGACCGGGAATGGGACCTCTGTTGCTCTGTGTCGTCTTGCTTCCAAGGCAAGCATGTTGCCGTTGAGCTATCCTTCTGGCACATTTTTCAATAAAATTCCAGCTGGTCATTTCTTAGGTAATCTTTATAACTGAGAACATTATCAGTGCATGGCCATTCAGAACGTATACATGCAATTTTTGTGGATTTCGGAACTGAAAATACTCTTGTAGTAATGAAAATTGAAAGGGTGTGCTATCAGTGATATTGGTGCGATAATCATGTTGCTCTGCATAGATGCATTTACTTAGATGATGGGATAGATTTGCAAATGCCCACTTTTCTAGCTGTTATCTGACATAGAGCATCTTTAGGGGTATACTTTAAAGATATATGACAATAATAGGGAAGCATGCTCTTTCATAAATATCAGTTTTTGCATGACAACTGTAAAGTAAGGTGGGGGTGTTGAAGGTAGAGGACCTGCGTGGCAGTGTCATACATTGCATGATAGGCCTATAATATGAACAGCTCTAGCCTCCAGACAAGGCCATGTCAGCCTGTAGCCACATATGAAACATTCCTGTTACCTTTGACAGAGCTACATTTCACAGATCTCCATTCCAACTATTGACTTTGCTAGTATTCTAACAAGTTTATCTGCAAACCTTGTCCGGTTTGCTGCATAGATTTTCAAAATAACCACCTTGAAGTGTTTTAATAAGTGCATAGTATAGTAAAATGGGTGCACTATGATTAAAACATAGCAGCAGAGAGCACTAATAATTAAAAAGAATATGCACATTCCTATATTGTATTAACACAAAACGACCATAAGTCCAGGCCAACATTGATAAAACACTAACCAAGGCTCAGTTTTTTTTTAGGACACACAGACAGAAGCACTGGCATCTTTTTATCATTTGGCAAAAGCCCATCTTGTTCAAACACGAAAATTCCTATGTAGGTGACAGATAGCAACATGATTGGCTTAAATTCAAATATCAACAAACAAGATGCTTTTCTTCAATGTTCCTAGTGATTGCACGAATTACATCATTATCTGTTCGAATGCGACTGGCTAACTGGCAATCAGAGGTCAGACTTAGCCTTTAAAAGGAAGCTGTTTCAGCAGTCAAGAAAGAGTACCTGAGATTTCACCAAAGGCTATGCTATGCTGAACCACAAAGGAGCAGGCCTGTAGGACACTGCTGACCCTCAAGATCTTAACCTGCCTGGGTACGAAAAGCAAGCAGATTTAGTAAGTGGGCCAACATTGTAATTCTAGTATTTGGACCTTGCTTTAATAATCTGGAGGCACCACTAGTTTACAAACTGTCTTGGACGCAAGCAGCAAATAGCTTTCAGATGCCTTCACCCAGAGAAAGCATATATCAGCAATTTTTACCAATTATTTCAACATATAGTTTTACTTTTGCATGAAGGGGACTATTAAGAGAAACCATTATGTATGTTTGTTAGGTTAGCCTTTCAATCTTCCATGTTCTGGTGACACACTGAGATAAGGATGGAACAGAATGTTGACACAGTGTCCATATATCAACTTTGTTGACCATCATACTTCTTTGTCAAGGATATGTGGATCCATCTAAGAACAGAGGAAGGGTGATCAGAATCTTTTGCAGGGGGATTTTAAATGATGTACCTGTAATGTTTTTTGATCAATGGATCCAGATTGCTTTTAGGCTGTTCTTAGTTAACTATTCATAGAAGCCATGGACTTTCTGACAGAGTTTTTAACCATTTACACCTAATGGATAATCCATAGTTTGATCTGTATAGCCTTGCCTGTCTGCTGACTTGCCAAACCAAAGCATCACAATTGTGTGCATAATCTTAAGATTTACTGGGCCAAAATCTGCAAATACACATAAGCAATTGGCAGTAGGTAGTTTTTTGCATTTTAGAAGAGTAGGGTGTTGGGTATCTACTTTACTACTTTTTTTACTACTTTTTTTCTAATATTAGCAACTGTATATTGCTTGTCTATTCTATTTTTAAGATAATGTTCAGATATCTCCCCACCTCGAGCCTGGTGGAATTTGCATGTTTTTTTACCTGAAAATAGCGTTTTTCCTGCATTTAATTTTCTCACATGCTTGGCTAAAACCTTGAATATCTCTTGCATCAAGAGAAAAACAAGACAGCAGTAATTTAATTTCTAAGTACCCCCAGTTTCGGGTAAATCCCTGAGATATAGATATCTATTTTTGAGAAGGGGCACCCACTTCACTTCTCCATCAAATATTTAACTAACTACTGAACGGAATAACCCCAAACCATGCATGAATAGTGAGTCAACACTTCTTTGCCCAAGTATGGGAAAATGAGTGGGAAGTAGGCCGCAAATCTGTTACTCAAATTAAATTATTAACGGTAGAATTTTAAGCGGTTCCTATGGGACTCTGACTCACCTTAACTATACGGCAGCTATCTCTGCCCTATAAAATATATATATTTTATATATATATATATATATATATATATATATATATATATATATATATATATATATATATATATATATATATATATATATATATATATATGTATTTATATATATATATATATATTCAGTAAAAAAACTTTGTTAAAGGGACGTTATGGTTAAGTTGCGCTACTAAAAACCTATGAAATTCAGTAAAAAAAAGTTGTTAAAGGGACGTAATGGTTAAGTTACGCTACTAAAAACCTATGAGATTCAGTGAAAAAACGTTGTTAAAGGGACGTTATGGTTCAAAGTGAAACCGAAAAACACCCGAAATTCGGCAGTTATGGTAAGATAAGCAACCATAACTCGCGCTGCCACCGTGCACTGCTAACACTAACACCCAGGACATCAAAGATGACATCACAAATGTCATTGATGACATCACTGATGACATAACATGGCTGGCTCTCCATTTTTTTCCTTTCCTGACATATCTAGGCCACATGATTTTCTTCAGTAACAGTCAGGAACTAAAAATTGTAAATTACTATATTTGTAGACTTATCCTTCAAGTATGTTCTTAGAATAATTCCCTTATGGTCCAGTCATATCATATGAAACATATAAATAGGAGAAGTCACAACCTTGAAAAACAGCAATCCTTTTGTGCATTAAAATTATCAGTAGATTTATCAGCACTCTCTGATACTTTTGATGTTTTTTTATTACTGTACTTTCCCTGTATATGCTCATATTTTTATATGTTGTACTCACACTATTTTCCTTAGGGTCCAGACACATCATGTGATATATATAGATAGGGTAAGTAACAGCTTTGAAACAGAGCAATCATTTCTCTGCATAAAGGTAATCAGTTAGGTTATGAACACTTTCTGCTACTATTGCTGTTTCTTTTTCCTACTTCAATTCCCTTGTATATATTCATATTTGTATGTGGTGTTGTCTCTTTGTGATTTGTGTATAATAATGCAATTTTGTAGTAAGTGGGTTTTATTACCTACGTATCACAAGTTTCACTGTACGCAAAACTCTAATATGAAAACAGTTATCATTTCAATATTCAACATGGCAAGCTTATGAATATTGCACCGCCATCATGTATGCTGCACACAATGCCTGTGTTTCTACATGAGTACCTTAGTATACTGGATTGAAGTTAATAATAGAATGCTATTTATATCAATGCATAGCTTAATGCACTGATTAGCACTTAATATTTATTCCAATAATCTTTGACACTTTTTTATTAACATTACACTAAGAATCCCTTGTACAGACTTTTCATGAAAGGTAAATGCACATGTGATGGCATCAGTGATGTCATCAATGACATTTGTGATGTCATCTTTGATGTCCTGGGTGTTAGTGTTAGCAGTGCACGGTGGCGGCGTGAGTTATGGTTGCTTATTTTACCTTAACTGCCGAATTTCAGGGGTTTTTCGGTTTCACTTTGAACCATAACGTCCCTTTAACAATGTTATTTCACTGAATTTCATAGGTTTTTAGTAGCGCAACTTAACCATAACGTCCCTTTAACAAAGTTTTTTTACCGCATTTCATAGGTTTTTAGTAGCGCAACTTAACATAACGTCCCTTTAACTAAGTTTTTTTACTGAATTGCATAGTTTTTTAGTAGCACAACTTAACAATAATAACTTTGACTTTATGTACATATAATATGGAACATACTGAACCCTTTCTACTGAATTTGATGGTCCGCAGACATGTTTGGACAACAGTACCACCACCTAAAAACTCTGGGGAGGTATGTGTAACAGTTATATGATAACATAGGAACATTTAACAAATTCACAAAGCAGCACACATACAAAGTATATGTAGTAATACTTAAAAAATGTTACCATATATGTAACACACTAACCATTCATGTAAATACAATATGTTTTAAAATGGAATATACCAAAAGAAGATAAAGTGGCTTCCACCATAATTACCTCACAGACGCTCCACAACCAACAGCAACCCCAGACGTATACACTACTGATTACATATCTCACCAGACATAGTAAGTGCACTTCTTTTTACTCATATATTTATAAACTTTCTATATTAGAAAAAAAAAACATATTACTTTTTTGTTTTCTCACAGAAATGTGTAGTACTCTCGACTGGCTAGAGGAGCATTTCACACGAGAGGAAATGTTAGAAAATAGTCCACCTAATGGTACACACTTTACTATATGAACCAATTAATAAATATTATTTTGTATACATTTAACATATACATTTTTTTTATTACAGACCATACAAAAATTCCAAGCATCTCACAACAACAATCAGAGGATATCACTCTACAGCAGATTAATCAAAAAATGGACGACCTTATGCAAAATTTTATGGATTTGAAAAACTTTGTGGAAAATTATGTGAAACCCCCAACAGCACACCATTGTCCAACCTGCACTTGTCCCCCCTCACCCTATCCCACGCAGTTAACCCCAAACCCTGTCTATGGACCAAAGCGTTTCGATGAGCTTCCTTCCCTTCTTCATCTGTCCCAGTTATCTAGAAATCCCTAATTCTCCTGTTTTTGTTTCCGTTTCTGCCCCACCTTCCCAGTCATAATTGTATATATATATGAAATAAAGTTACTTTTCTTATATTGTGTTGTAATTACTTTCAGTTCCTTGTGATAAAACCAATTTAGGTGTCCACGGACACCGCGGTTGTTCAGAAATGTTCGTAAAGAAATGAAAATGTAACTGTCCTGAGGACACGACATCTGTCCGTAATGTTCTCATGCAAGTTGAAAATGTTCTAAGAACACTCGTAGTGTCCTGAAATGTTCGTAAATAAACGAAAATGGAGGTGTCCTTAAGAACACTATGCCTATTCGTAGTGTTCGATAGCAAGCAGAAACTGTTCTAAGAACACTCGTGGTGTCCTGAATTGTTCGTAAATAAACGAAAATGGAGGTGTGCTTGAAACGCTATGCCTGTCCGTATTGTTAGCAAATAAATTAAACTGTGCTAAGAACAAACGGCTGTCCGTAACTGTTTGTTTTACATGTGACGCACTTTTAATTAGTTCAGGACCCGAACACTGTCAGCAGAACATCAACACGCATGCGCAAAACAATGTCCGTACATTGGGTGTCCTGCGGACGACCGCTACCTTAGCGAACATGCTCACAAAACAATCATGTGACCGCGCCCATGCTCATCTCGTGCTCTAAATGCGGACAATGTTCATGTCCCTGACCAGTTTAAAAGTACATTTCCAAGTAATCCACAATATTTCTCATAAAAAAATCACCATACCACAAATCCCACATACTAATCCTAACTTTCCACATAGTTTTTGTGACTTTTTGAACCTTTTTTGATGTTCGATCTGTCTTGCGGACGGCGCGCATGTCCGCGACCCGCGCACAAGCACCCCGATATAAGACCACACCCTAGAGCGCATTCTCATTATGTTTCTGACTATTACACAGAGCACACTGAATTTTACTGCATACTTTGCAGATTTTGAGATTTCCATCTCCAAGCCTATGACATCCATGGCTCAACTATTACCACATGGTGCTACATCTGCCTCAGCACCACCCCCACCCCCTCCACCACCACCATTTCCCCAAGGGCCTGAAGAGGGGAACAGGAGTGAGGATACAGAGGAGGAAGAAGAGGATGACGAGAATGAGGTAGAGGAAATCCCTACTACCCGCCGTCGGCGTGAATCTTGGGTGTGGCGGTTGTTTACAGTTGATGGAAACGGTCCTAAGTCTCATGTGAACCGTGTCACCTGTAATGAGTGCAAAATGGTACTCAGTCGCGGGAAGCATGGTTCGTATAGCTTTGGGACCACTACCATGAAGCGACACCTGCGCTCATTCCACACTGGGGCCATTCGCAAGGTTGTACCTTGCGAGAAGCGTAGTAGGTTGATTGCCTCTACTTCATCCTCCGTTCCTGATCCTGTCACCACAAGGAACACCTCTGAGGGACAGCGTCTTCCTCAAGCTGCCTCACAGGCCATACAGAATTCTGATGACCCTTACCTTTCGAGGGTCACAGTTGTATGTGTGTACTGTGACGCAGTACTCTGCAGGGGGGAGCAACTTCAGAGTGCTTTTGAGACGATCGTCTCAGAGCACCAGAAGATCTGCTCACTACCCAAATAAAACCCACTCTACATCTTCCTCTCTCAGCTCACCCTTTCTTATCCCTTTGGTTGGTGTCCCCCTCCCTTTACCCTCCTTTCCCTCCTCTCCTAGTGTGTCGTGTATAAAAAAGAACAAATAAAATACAAAATAACAAAAATCAAAAATAAAATAAGGCTCTTTTCAGAGCCGCCTTTCACAGTTAAAAAATAGAAGTGAAGATACATAAAGCATAGCCATTTCCATTTCGTGAAAGCCCGCGGACGGTCCGCGAACAGAAAAACAATTGCATTGCTACCCTATAGAAACCAATGCATTTTCCTCTAACAGGAAGTGGTGGCTCTGAAGAGAGCCTTTGGGGGGTGTTTGAATTTAAAACCTTTTAACTAAGTAAGACGTACTTCAAAACGAATGCTGTATTTCTAAAAAAGGTTGCAATGCATTTTGTACATTTCTCAGAAAAATCTGATTGCCAGCATAAGTAAGATGGACTCCATCTTTGCGAAAAATGTATGTACTACGAAACAAAATATTTTCATTGTTAAAAGAGGACATGCCAAAATCTCTTAGGAAGACACAAACAGCCTTTTTAACATTACGCCTTGCTTTCTCCATTTGTGGACCACATGAGAAAGAACGAAGCCACACTTGTCTCTGCGCAATCCGTGAAAAAATTATTTTAGAGTTTGGAAACATGTCCATTATCTTCTGAAGTTCTTCTTTCATTGCAAATTGCAAAGAAATTCCAGACACATGTCCTAAACTGTTCCCTCCACAATGAATTACAATTATGTCTGGATGTTCCTCTATCTTCAAAGTTGCACAGAGAGGTAGCAAGTCCAACCACTTCATTCCATGCACTCCATGCCAGTGCACTTCCACATGTGGGAATCCAAGATCTATAGATACTCCACAGCTTTCTGCATGCACCTTCAACCAATGAATCCACGAGTCTCCCAAAATCCATACAATCTGTATTTTGAAACACTCAGCCATAGATATCTGTTCTTCTCTCTGCAAAAACAATATCTGAGAAAACCTCTCCTAGCACAACATACTCACTAAAATTTACTGACCAATCCCTTGCTTCATCCAATCTCATTTCCATACCTCCCCTCCCCAAATTTCCCGGATGTAATACGCGGTGTCCTAGAACTACCGCCATGTCCGCGAACGGATTGTAACATGTACAGCCCTTCTACCATTTCAATTTCACTCTCTGTGCCATTCCCTCATTGGATGTAGCTAAGCAATACACATGACCATCCACCAATCAAATCCAATAACTCTACATGTAACTGCATCATCATAGAGCAGCACTACAAATGTACGGTGTATCTCTCGGAGTACAAGTCTCATACCATTGACAACCACGATCTACGAGAAATACTATACAAATCTCCAATATTTCTACTTCCAGCTTGGTCCATATCCATATACATGAACAGAAAGTACAGGTATGCATATTTTCTACACAGTACATGAACACATTTTCTAACCGACTTTTACCTTCTATAATCTGAAAAATGAATGGACGATCCAATTTCATTGTTCTAAAATGACCTGTCACTTACAAACCTTTATATCGTTTAATTTCTTCATACACACACACACACACACATACAAATACTATTAAACTAACATTTTTGAAATAAAATATATACACGACATGTAATCACACAAAATAACATACACACTCTATGATCAAATCTCAAACAATAATATTTGTACAAACACATAATTGGTTTTATTTTTTTTTCGTTTATATAAGTACTTACATACATTTATATAGGACAAGCAGACTATGACATTCACTCACTGTTACGTGCAAAAGCAGGCTATGACACATAGCTCTCAACTCACATGCTTTTGGCGGGTGTCACCCGCCTTGTAAAGGACTGATTCACCCGCCAAGCCTCCTGCACACCCATTCATTCCAATGGGCGTCTCACCCGCCAAAAACAAAATCAGGTGATTTCACCCGCCTTTGCGACACACATGGTTGAGCGCTATGATGACAATGACTCACTATTACGTGGAAAAGCTTAGTTACAAGAATAGTGATATACGTTGGTAGATTATGCATTCCACAAACCATAGTAAAGATATTTTCTTTCCTACTCTTAGTCATAATATAGTTTTAATGGTTTTCAGGAAGGCGCTGAGCATTTCAATTTAAATAAATCTATGCTTAAATGAAAACAGTGCTATATAGCAACCAAATTACTAATTTCTTTCTTTTACAATTGCAGTGAAGCCCATTCTCCTGAATAGAAGCAGCCGATTTTGATTTACAAAGAACAACTAAGAAGCAAACTACTCATTTTTGAAAAAAAAGTAAGTAGATTGTTACCATAATATTTGATTTATAACTCACACGCACTGTACGGTGCATTCATGGTATTTCTGTGCCTAAAAATAGAGATTCTGCACCATTCTGACCAAAAATCCCCCCGTCTTAACCAGTGATCTCCTGTCAGAATGGCCCTCAAATTCCTATTTTTCGGCACACAAATTACCCAACTCAGCCGCTAGAATGTAGATGTTGTAGAACAAACAACTGTTTTAATTGTATAGCTTTACCTATATTATTTATTCTTCTCCACACCACCGGCTTACTTTTTTCTGTCATCTGAACCCCAGTTTAGTAACACATTAATTGAAGAATACCCATCCCTAGTAGTTCAACTTCCCAATTCACAATCACACACCATTACATACATCTTTATCATCTTACTCAAACAATCATGCACACAACACACATGCATTGCAGAAAACCCCAACCCATACCTTCTGTGTTTTTTTCAACAGACGCTAAAGAATGCCCACCAAAAAGCAACTCCGTAGAAAGGGACGCAGAAGTAGAGCAAATGAAAAGAAAAGTCTCCAACATAAACACACATCTATAGCAGAATTTGTAAAAAAAGTTGAAACACAACAGCTAATACAGTCATGTTGTGAAACAGATGTTTCTAGTGCAAAAACTTTGCCTCCTCTATCACAAAGTAAAACGACCCAAAAAACTATGAACAGAAAATCAACTATCACTACAAATAAAACGTCTTCTATAAATCTTGATATAGTACAAAGTAAGTATACCAAGAAAAGTATATTAGCCAAAATGTTCCGTCACAAAGTCCTTCAAAATCTGATAAAGACAGGAGAGAAACCAGGTTCAACACTTCAAACCTATCGTAGGAAAGTAATCTTAGAAGCGTTGATAGACAGTGCAAATCTTCTCAAAAGAAACGTATTTATTGTTGTGTTAAACAGAATTAAACCACTAACAAAACTAATAACTAAATTTCAAAAAAGACTTCTCAATAAATGAAATGTGAACAGAAATAACTTCTTAAATATCTGTGGAGGTGAATGGAGTCACACTACAAGCACAGAACCATACTTTAATGAAGAAGCGTACAAACAAAAGCAAACAAATACAATTGCCATACATAGCAGTGGTCGAGGTTATGAAAAAGTTAATAATATCATAATGGAACAAGAAGTACTCCTTACAAAAATATGCCCTGAAAACTTAGATTTACCCCTCCATTCGACTCAATCAGAACATCTAATTTACACATGGCCATGCACGTCAATGTGTAACATTCCCAAAAAATGTTCAAATCTTTACGCCTATTCCTCATTCAATATGTGAAAAGCAAAGACAAAATCAAAATTAAAATACTGCAAAGTATGGATGCTTGTCCAGTACGCAAGCACACAGGACTGCAAGGACATTTGTTGGCCTGCATATCAGGAGCTACTTGCAAAACAACCTTCCATGATATTAAAAGGATATCAACACATCATGCAAGTATAAGAAATCTAGTTTATAAACTGTATTATGCAAAAAGTCCTGCTTTAGCACTAGCCAATTTAAATAACATTCTTCTACATGGTACACCAAAAGACCTACTAGAAGAAATCGAGTATATACAAAAAAAATATTTTGGAAATAAAACCCACTTACAAGATGAATTAGCTGTCAACCAACTTCGTAACAAATCTGCACATGGCAACCTTTCACTACACACATACAAAAAATAAATACTAAAATTTCAAAGCACTTCAGCTGAAGTACCAAACCACGTGTGTGTATGTTGCCGCAAAACGTGTTATAAAAGTAACACAAAAACTATAGACCTTTCATACAAAATAGAAGACAATGAAGATTCTAAATGGTTTGAATTAGCTCTCTACCTTATAGCAGAAAACAAATATGAAATAACTGACCCAAAAATACTTTGCAGTTACTGCACTACCAAACTTGACAACAACCAAACTCCTTCACGTGCTATCTCAAATAACTTGGAATTACATCCACTACCAAAACTCCTCCAACAACTTAATTGATATGAGAGCATCATAATTCAAACAGTTCATCCATTTCAAGAAATAATAAGCCTTCAACCAAAAACTGCTAAATTACCTCCCTCTGAATTAGTGAAAGGTATTTGTGGAAAAGTAGTGTATTTACCATTAGATCTAAAAGAAAATGTGCACACTCTAGGAGTGCAACGTCCAATGCAACAATCTTTAATTATCTTGGTAAATGGAGTACCTACAAAAGACAAAAAAATGTGGCAACAACTGGTAGATTTACATAAAGTTAGAGAAGCCCTGCAATATCTCAAAGAGAATAATGATTATTACAAAGAAATTACTATTGAAGAAAACTTGAAAGATACAACTGAAATAATTCAAGCAACACAATAAACTGGTCAATTTGAGCTCCTAGATCCTGCTACAATAGCAAACACTTTAGACCATTATACAATTCACCCATTGCACTCTAATGACACCATAGACGATGCACTGGAAACGTACCAAATGCGTCAAACAAAAGGATCACCAATCAGCATATGGGAAAAAAGTATAGAAGCACATGCTTTTCCTCTACTCTTTCCTCCTGGCAAAGGAGGAAGATACGATGATAGACCTGTTCAAATATCAGCATCAGAATATCGCTCATTACGAATGTATTCTGAAGATCCCAGATTTCGACAAAATGTGGAATACATATTCCACCTACTCTTTGAAAGTGAACTAGCAACTTTATGTTACGGAGTTGCACACATATTAAAATCAGGATCACACTTTCAAAATATGACAGTCACACAATTATTACAAAAAGTTCAACACAAAGATGTGGTTTTACAGGCAAATCTTACAAATCTATTAGCAAATATGCGAGGTACTAAAGAGTACTGGTTTCGACGCCATGGAGATGTACGTTGTATGATCAGAAACCTTGGCCCACCCACATGGTCTGTTACATTAAGTTGTGCAGAATATGCATGGGAGGATTTACATGCTTTCCTACGCATATCAAACGAAAACAAAACAAACATAGATATACTAACACCTGGAGAACTTTGTTCTCAGGATCCTGTTAATGTTTCTAGATATTTTCACCATCGCTTCATTGCTATGCTACATTTTATTTGTAATAAAACTGTTCCTCCTCTTGGAGAAGTGCAACACTTCTTTTGGAGAAAAGAATACCAAGCCAGAGGAGCGCCACATGTCCACATGCTTTTATGGATTAAAGATGCTCCTAAATGTGGTCAAGACAGTGATGCCACTGTTTTACAGTTTATTGAAAAATATGTCACTTGTGAAATTCCGTCAGAATCCACAAATAGTGATCTTCATGCAAAAATCTTACAATTCCAAAGACACAAATGTGGCAAATATTGTCGTCGCAAATACAAAAACAAAGGGAAATACTACACCAAATGCCGATTTGGTTTCCCTAGACCAGTTGCAAATACAGGTCAAGTGAATAACCTCATGTCTTCAGTTAGACATAGTGTTAAAGGTAAGTCACCTAAAAATACATATTGCATAAAAAGAAAAGAAGAAGACAAATATATCAATGATTACAATGCAATCATTGCCCACTTGTGGAATGCAAACATAGATCTGCAGTACATTGCAGACAATTCTACTGCAGTTGCACGATATGTCACAGCATACTTAACCAAATCAGAAAAGACAGAGCTCCAAGACCTCTGGAATGACCTGTCATCAGATAAAACAGTGTCTAAGAAATTATACAGCTTGGGCATAAAAATGCTGTCCCATAGAGAATGTGGATCCTATGAAGCAGCTGATTGATTAACTGGTACTGCATTGTATGGTAAATCTGCAAATATAGTATGGCTAAGTCTTGTTCCAGCTAAATCTAGAAAAAGAGTTCTAAAATCATACGAAGATATAGAAACAATAGCCAAACATGATCCCAACAGCCAAGACATTTTAAAAAACAATTTATTGGACACATACTACCCAAACAGGAGTACCACTTTGGAAACCATGTGCCTATACCACATAGCCCAAAACTACACATACAAAAATAATATAAAACCTGATAAGCAAAACCGTAAATACAAAGTGACAAACTGTGATGGCAGCTTAGTAAAACTCACCAAACCAAATGTAATTAATCATATCAAATTGTCATTAAAGACTCCTCAATATAAAGAAATATATTACATGTCCCTGCTACAACTCTTCAAACCATGGAGAAAAGAAGAAGAAATACTAGATACCTATGACTCATATGAAGATGCTTTCAAAGCCAATGAAAGCAGTATAACTGATGTAAACTTTGCACAGTACAAAACAATGTTGCACAATGAACAGCAACACGAAGAGGAACTCCCAGCCCAACTAGATAAGGACACTCCTGACAGTAGTCAACCTTCTGTGACAGGAATCCAAGAACCACTGGGAGAACCACTAATAACAAATGAGGCAGAATTAGCTATGATAGAAGTAGAAAACACCATGTGTCACTATGAAGATAAAGAAGACTTAACTACACTACAATCAAAACTAAACAAAGAGCAACATAGCATTTTTCAAGAAATAACAAAAGAAATTGCACATGGTGTGCAACATGAAAACAAAGAATGCACCTGCCAAAATTACAAACCTATACTATTGTATGTCAATGGTGAAGCTGGTTCTGGCAAAACATTCCTAATCAAAATCATCAGCAAGTTCCTTCAACAATTGACAAACAACAAACTGTCAGCTGTTGTCACTGCCCCCACAGGTTTAGGTGCCTACAACATAGGTGGTGTCACTTTACACCGATTACTACTCCTGCCAGTAGAACACCAAAACAAGTTAGATTATTACAAACTTTCTGCAGAAGCTGCAATGGAAGTACGCAGAGTATTGAAACAAATGAAAATGCTACTAATAGATGAAGTGAGCATGGTGTCCAACCTAATGTTGGCTTTGATTCACCTCAGATTACAAGAAGTACTCAAAACAAACTATGAAGAGCTCTTTGCAGGAAAACACATCATTGTTTTCGGACATCTTCTTCAAATAACACCTGTAAAAGGTGAGCCTATTTTTAAAACATTAGGACACAAACTCTGCCGTAAAACTGTTGCCAGCATTGGAAATGTCAACCTTTGGCAACATTTCCAATACAGAGAATTAACAGAAAACGTGCCAATTTGCAGATCTCACTTATGCCAACATCTTAAAAAGTATCAGAGTTGGTATACTTTCTAGAGAAGCAGAAGCAATATTGAAAACCCGGCACATTCATGCACTTTATGGTGATAATGCATGTGCTACAGATGTTATGGAAAAATTAGCCCACAAAAATGTCAATTGTATGGCCTTAATGCCAACTCTTGCAAGCTGTTTCAAATTCAAGGAAATAATGTTAAGCAAAGAAATGCAACCAATTATGGAAATTAGCGCCACAGACAAACTAGATGTACATGGAATGACACTACCCATGTGTGACCAAGCCACAGCAAGACTAAATAGTTTAGAAAAATCAATCTCAAACACAGCAGGCTTGGAAAAGATATTAAAATTATCCTTAAATTGCAGAGTAATGCTTAAACATAACCTTGACATGGACCAAGGACTAGTTAATGGAGCACTGGGTACAGTTGTTGGCTTTCAAACATACCCACGTGACAAAAAAATTCAGTTTGTCAATATTCTCTTTGACAAACTTTCAGAAGTAAAAAGAATAGGACGCTCAACAGCTCGATTCCTTCTCTTCAAAGACATGTATGTACGCAGGGAACAATTTTCTCTAACTCTTGCATACGCAGTCACCATTCAGAAATCACAAGGTCTTACTCTAGACAAAGCAATGATAGACATTGGTAACACAGTCTTTAAAGAAGGCATGAGCTACGTAGCACTGTCACGCCTACGTACAATTGACGGTCTATTTCTAATAAACTTTGATGCAAGTAAAGTAAACGCTGATATTCCTTGCATTTTAGAATACAATAGACTTCGTTCACTATACACCCCCCATCTACAAACATATCCTGTTCCACAAAAAGGAAAATGTTCTAAAAGAAAACTAAATCAAACAGAAATGCAACAGGATGTCACTGCAAATCCTCCAAAGAGACTAAAAGAAACTAAAACTTCATCCAGTACCACAAGCAAAATAGAACCAATTAGGGAAAGTAAACCAAGTACTTCGTCAAAGAAGGAAGACAAACTAAAAAGAAATCACTCAGATACAGAACTACCTGGTCCATTTAAACTTATAAATGAAATAGGTGTAAGTTGCTATGCAAATGTAGCAATCAATATTCTATTTCAAATACCAGCAATTGTTGACACTTCATAGAAACGCAAAAAACAATCCTGACACCCCATATACTGTTCATGGAATAAGACAAGAATTGGACTACTGTGCTGGAATGGTGAAATTCACTATAAACTCACAAGAAGATCCACAAGAATTTCTAATGTACTTACTATTAGTACTGGAAAACAAAAACATACCTATAAATGAAATCTTCCAGATTTCATACATGTGGAAACATGCATGAACTCTCTGCAACAATGTGACACAAGAACAAATCCCCAATGAGCGCATTGTCTATATATCAATACCTAATTGTGAATCCGTTCCATTTCAGCAACTTGTACAAAATGCAAACCACGGTAGATTATGTTCTACCTGCAATTCGGATAATTGCTCCACATTACTAATACAAACACATAGTAAATACGTAATACTAATGCTTCTACGTTACAATGCAGATGGTACGAAAAACAACTGCAAGCTGACTGGATTCACACATGGTCAAATATCACTTGGTAGGAAAACCTTCACAACAATAGGTATAATCTACCACGCAGGAGCCACAACCAACTCAGGGCACTACACTGCATATATAAAAAAGAAATGTGGATGGTTTGAATGTAATGATAGTACCGTTACTCTAAAGCAGAGATTACCAGCTAATCTTACAAACGCGTATTTAATGCTCTTAAAACCAAAATTTGATAAGTCAACTGTACTTAAACCTTAAGTACACTTGTAGTAAAAAAATATAAACTGTCACAATATTTCAAAACCTATATAACTGCCCAAAGATTCTACAACAACTAATCAGATAAATTAATACCACTCAAATAGAGCAAAAAATAGACAGTTAGAATACGCCAATTGGTATCTAACTGTCCCAAAATTTACAAATATGCAAACAGATAAATCAATACCAGAAAATTATATCAAAACATAAACAGTTAGAATACGCCTACTGGTATCTAACTGGACCAAAATTTTACAATATCCAAACAAATACCTAATATCTTACTGCTCACAAAAACTGAAACAATCCAATGCATAAAGCATTAGGCAGAAAGAACAAGTAAACACGGAAAACAAACAAATAAATAAACTGTAGCATAACAGAAAAAGGTTTTTTTTTTAATCCAACATGGATTTTTTTTCTCCCACAGACCCAATGATTTTAGCAACAAACACAGAACAGAAACTTTGCAAATTGCACAGTACTCTGGTTTGTAATCTACTAAATATGAGGGTCAATAAAAAGAAGAAAATGTTGATTGTACAATGTAATAAGTCATTATAAAATCGAACACAACAAAAGCGTCTAGCACATAAATAAAATACAACTTTGGACCTATCTCATACTCCCCCATCCTCCCCAAAGACTTCTACACACCAACACACTCTACTAAATACACATTTTGAACAAACTTTCACCGCGCTGTCTGCGGACGTCCGCAAATGCAAGATGGCGGGCGCAACAGAAAATCTGATGCGCATCACGCATCACGCCGCCCAATCAGCAAACACGTCGCATATCTGCGAACATGACGCAAGCCGCTGGGCCAATCGGGGTGCTGTCCGCGGAGCGAACAGGGAAGTCCGTCCACGAAGCAAACACAGATATCACTAATTTTTTTGCCTTACATTTTGGTCATTTTTTAAAAAACTACTGGACGGATTTACACCAAATTTGCAAAAGCACGCTTTCGGGACCAGGCCGCCACTCCTGCCACAAATTTGGTGTAAATCCGTCCAGCGGTTCGGGCTGTAGCCGTGCACAAAATGTGTTCCCATTCAGTCTATGGGAAAAAAAAAGTTTTGGGACCCCCCTATAACTTTTCCCCCCCTGGATGAATCCTCACCAAACTTTGCAAAGATATTCAGAGTGGGCCATATACCTTTTTTGCAAAGTATGGTGTGGATTCGTCCAGGGGGAGCGAAGTTATAAGCCACCCAAAAAGTGCTCTTCCTATGGAAACATCAACTTAACCATAACTACATGGTCACTACAATTCCCTGCACTGATGGGTCGATGAAATAATCAGGTACAACTGGAACTGTCTTCCTGAAGAGAGCAGAAGGGTCAAAAGCGCTTGAAGGAGAACACTGCCTGAGTTGCCAGGTTTAACTTGAATGCACCCTTCAACTTGTGGTACATTTCATTTTGGGAGATCCAAACTACTGAAGGGCAGAACCGGTGTCACTGCACCCGACTTAAGAATGCTTCATTGTCAGTCCCCCCCCCACTGAGGTATTGCTACTAAGGTATTGGGGCAGTGTCTGTTCTCAGCACCTTGCAACTACAAGTACCCAAATGTCCTGCACTGACGGGCAATTAAATAATCATGAACATCTGGGACTGCATCCTGAAGAGAGCAATGAGGCTTGAAGTGCTTGAAGGAGAACACCACCTCAGTTGCCAGGTATACTGAGAACTGGAGTGTGCCCTTCATCTCATGGCACATTTCATTTTGGGAGATCAGGACTTCAGAAGGGCAGCACCAGGGCCACTCCACCCCACTTAGGAATGCTGCACTGTCAGCCCCCCACTGAAGTTTTGCTATTATAGTAATCTGGCGATCTGTTCCCAGCACCTTGCAATTACAAGGAGAGAAATTCCCTGTAATGATGGACGATGAAATATTCATGAACACCTAGGATTGTCTTTCTGAAGAGATCATGAGTCTTGAAAGCACTTGAAGGAAAACACCACCTGAGTTGCCATGCATACTAAGAACTTGAGTGTGCCCTTAATCTTGTTATACAAAATGTATTTACATATATGCAGTGAAAATACTTTAATTAAGACATCATTAGGGTAGACTGATTTATCAACCCATAACCCTTTGGTGTTTAAGGCTTCCCCCTCCATTAGACAGTAAGTGTCAGAAGCGGCCGTGTTAGGCGGTGCGGCCTGACCCTGCCTCTATGGTTGTAGGGTGCTTCACTCAAATCTCTAATTTCGTTCCTCGCTGTGACGGAGCTTAGGAGCGGCTAGCTGAGTTTTTAGGCAAGGCGTGTATGGCAGCGTTATCAACGTTACTAGCGGTAAGGAGTGTGGCATTATACAGTGGATGAGGACCTCTGACACTCTACTTTCTGACTCTGGCCTTTGTTTCGCCTCCCGTTCTTCAGCCACTTGCTGCTGGCGGCCTATGGTAACACTGTAAGAGGATTCAATTCAGCACTACAGCCAAGTCAACGCCTAGTCTAGAATACTGAATCAAAACCCTTATTGATATATCTTTATGTCCAGTTCATGCGTTCTGGATGACTACCCCTATATAACACCCCTCTCTTGGAATCCTCCTGACCCCACTGAGCCAAGAAGTAGTTCTGTTTTGCAAGTTAAAAGGTTTATTTGATAATTTAAACAATAGATATATATATCACACTTTATAATAAATTAATAATTGAATATCGCACTTAATCTGATATGATAAAGATTAACAACGGAGAATCTGGCACTAGCACACTTCTTGATAATCACTAAGGAGTTGACATGAAATGGATAAGATAGCAACAATACTTTTATGGTTTCCAATGGATGCAATGTGGAATGAAATGCAGTACAGAAAATAACTTGATAGGATTTCAGCAAAAGACAATGTAATCACTTTCTTGGACAATTCACCCCCCCTTTTATGCAATGCAGGGAAATGGAAGGAAGGCACACAATTCTCAGAAATGCAATTCAAATGTAATTCAGTTCACCCAGCAACTTAGACTACAGAAGTTGAAAACACAGGCCCAAATGCTTTTATATGTGCTGGCAATAAAGTGAAAAATATGCTAAAATGCTTTTAATTCCCTCTAGAGGTTTAGGGTGAGTGGTATATGCTTTGAATAAGTTCAGGATCACCTTAGCAGTGATGCAGGGATAGTTTTTATGAGGCAAACGATTTTTTCAGAGGAAAGCAAAAGCAGCTATCTTTTTGCAAGTGGAGAAATGTTCAAATCGCGGCAAATTCGCGAATGCGTTTTTCACGATTGCGGCAAAACTAGGTTCGTAGGAAAGCCACGATTCTCAGCTTTCAGAGGAAAGTTACTGCAAGTCTCTAGCACAAACGGTCACGGAGATATGAGCGATTAAATAAAGGTCGTTTTTCAGATTTGAAATTTTAAAGTTAAAGTTAAAAAAGACAAGTGCAGCTTTTAAATGACAGTTGACAGGAGGCAGTTCTACTTAGATTAAAATAGAATTGATTATATTATTTTAACTAAGAGATTGGTTCTGCACAGTTTTCTAGGTACTCACACTATATTCTTGAGTTAAATGGGCCACGCCACGGATCTGGTCAGGTTTTAGACTGGACTCTGGTCTCTGCACTTCACAGTGATCTGGGTCAGCTCTCTCTGGTTCTGCTAACAGGTCAGCTCTACTCTCTGGTCTGGTCTGGGTCTCTGAAGGTTGATGGAGGTAAAGTATGGATTTTCCCGGCAGAGCTTCCAGCTGCAAATGGATTTGAAGGTCCCTATCTGTCCTGTCTCTCTGCTTTTATGTGTTTTGAAAATGGGTGTGTGTGAGCAGCATCACTAGCCAGCCCCTCTCCACTTATCATTGGCCAAGCTTTCATTTCTCCCCTGATTGGGGGAGCTAAGTTGTGTCAGAGTGATGTCATTTTACAGCCTGCAGAAAGTCCACTCCTCCTGTCAACTTGCACACAAATCTAGATTTGAACCAAATACATATTTCATAGCTACACAGTGGTTTGAAATTACATGCACCCATCACATATCACAGGAGGTATCCCCTGTTCCAACTCTGCTCTTCCTGGGGGCTTGCATTCAGAAATGGCGATATTTTGCACTTTTTAACTGGTTTGCAATACCGGACATTACCCCAAATTTACACACATGTGCGCAAGGAGTATGGACATTAGTTGATGAAGTGTCAGATTTTTCACATGCACACATTTTGAGTAATATCCTCTTTTCCGCTAAAACCCCCCTGAACATACCACCGGTTCTAAAAACCTCTTAAAATGTGGGCAGAAAAATCACAAGAATTATGGCATCATTTATAAAATTTTCACATGTCCGCTCTATGAGTTATTCATCTTTTTAGAATTATGTTCTGGCCCCAAAGGGGTGTGGTTTTCCACCAGCACAAGGTTGAATTTCTGGTTTTTCCAGTTCTGCCAAGCCAGCTTGCTCTCACAGGCAGTGCCCCTCCCCTTTACTTCCAGGAGGAAGCTACATTTACGACATCTGCAATAAACCATCTGCCTGGGTCAGGACAAGGCTTTGTTCAGAGCTCCTGTATTCTGTGGGGGCTCCCCTTAATTCAATTATCAGAGAGATGGCATATCTTAGTGTGGCCAGCAAAAGGCAGATAGGCCTGGGAACACAGCTGTGACTCAAGTTTCACTCCTGATGGGGGGTAGTTGGTGGGCCGAATTCAGTTCCTTAAGCCAGGTTTCAGATAAAATGTCACTTTTTGTTCCCCAGTTTAAGTCAAGACAATTTTTTTACATATGCAGCTAGAATGCTGATTCTAAGTTCAAAACTATGACATTTAAACAATTGCAACCTATGTGACACTCAGAAATAGGTCACTCATTTCTTTTAAACATTTAGATTTTTAGTGTCTTTCAGTCCAAATTTACTTAAACTGCTGAAATCCACAGCTCAGCCAGTCTTGTTATAAACCTTCAAGTCACTTCAGAATATAACTTTACATTGGATCCACCTCTCAGTAAGTCTTTCTTTGGCATGTTTTGGGTTCATTTATTCAGTTTTACAAACAAAAGTAAAATCTGGTGTTTTAAAACGCCGGCTTTTGGATAGTGGTGAGTACTGGTACTGCACCCCTTTTTGGGATTTAAGAAAAATAATTCCCAACAGTTATGGGTTTGCTTTTGGCAATCAGCATTGCCACTCCCAATGGTTTCAGACTACTGTGTGGGTAGTCCAATGGTGGTTTTAGGCAGCGTCCTTCTGTGCCCATAACATCGGCAAAAATGAGTGGCTGCCTATTCTTCATGCATTTCCCTGTGCATTTTCTGGGAAGCTCTGGCCATCATGATGTTTTCCATGTCAATACTGCACAGTTTTGAGGTAGGGCTCGGATGCATGGGTAAATACATCCCACAACACGCGGGAGTGAGCCGTATTACAGTACGCAGCACGCAGAGAGGTTCCGTTTCAGGATTACGGTTGGCTTGGGAGCATTATAGTTAGGTAAGTGCCTGTTGCTCCTCTGGCTATTTCCAAAAGTGTTGGTATGATACCTTTTTTGCCTTTTTGCAGCAGTTTCTTTTTTGCTATTACGTCAGTTTTTGACTCCAAAGACTGTTTTAAGCATGGATAAAGCCATAGCGCAGCTTAAAGATCTAGACCCGGCTAGTATGACCAGCCGGAATATGGAGCTATCCAGCCCTCAAATAGCTGTTTGGGTGGTGATCTTTCTCCCCATTCAGCTCCATTGGTTTCCTTTGGGAGAGGCAGTTATTTCTCCAAGGTTTTAGCACTAAGTGCTAAAAGGAGATTAAAGCTCCAGAAGGACCAGCTCCTTCTTACCACACTTCTGTCCAGCAATAAAATTGATAATGGAATTTCTGGGAAGAGTGGGAATACAATAAAATCCTCCATGCACTCCCCGATACAGCTTGCCCTCAAGCTGTTTGATGACTCTGATGCAGACAAAGAGGGGCACACTAAGTTTGAGCCTCCTGATAAATTAGAAGTCCACAAATGGGGCAGTCAGGAGATATGACTCCAAGCATTTCTTTGAGGGGGTCGGATCGATTTAACGTTCCTGATAATTGGCTGTCCCATAAGAACCAGCTATTGTGGGACTCAGCAGCCTGCTCAAACCTTGAAGACTTTCTGTCCTGGGTGGCATTGGTAGGCTCAAAATCGTACGAGTCGGATATACCAAGCCCCCATAAGCTATCACAACCTGTAGACAACACAAAGGATAAATGCTCGCAAACAACATTTATCCAGCAGGGGTTACATCAGGGTTGTCAAACTGACACCTCTGAGTCACCTCCACTGAGGTCTACGGAGCAAGTGAAACCAGCTGTTCCTGTTTCTTGCCCCGAGACTGAAATTTCAACTGCGAATACCTTATCGTCTAGGAAATCTGTTGAGACCATGGACTTTTCAATGCCCAAAGACGTACGTATCAAGAACTCAGCAATGGCGAAAATCACTGACTTTAAGCTTAGGAGCTTTGCTTCAAACCCTAGACATTGTGTCATCACAAATGTTAGGAAACTGCACCAGTCTGAATCTAGGGAGGCCCTTAAGAATAAAATCGTAGCTTGGCTTAATCTAAAAGTGATACCCTGAAGGTCCTTAAGAGAATCCAGAATGAGAACTGGTGCAGATCAGAGAACACAGACTGCATTGGAGTGGGCTTCGGTTCCAGCAGTTTACATTTGTTTCTGCATAAAATTACCATGCTGAATCATCTATCAATGTCGACTAAATTCAATATTGTATTGAATTAATCTCCCCCAGTTATTGATAGCCTTACTGGATCGTTTTGGCCCTATCACTTTATGTTTCTATGTTGTATACTTTTATATGTTGTTTCTTGTGTAGGCGCCATCATTGCTCTGGGTCTATTGAGCGTGTTATAAATAAATACATGTAAATGTAAAATGTAAAAATGAAGTTCAGTGGGTCTGGGTAGTGAAGAAAAACTTAACTTGGAGCGCACCCCACACCCTGCATGTGATTTTTATCTTGTGTTGATTCCTGCAGTAATCTCATGTATGTGCTCATGGGCTAATCACACCGTTTTAACAAAAGCTATTTTATTTTATTTTACTTTTAAGGGAAGGGTTTTGTCATGCTTTGTTTTATGCAATACCCACTAGCCATGGCTTTTGAATATATCCACTGTCGAGTCTGACTCAATTAAGAAAAAACATTATACCCATATCCCCTTCATTAGTAAATAATGCGGAATCAGTGTCCTTTGATCGTGGCCACTGTACACTCTGTAATGATTAGGATAAAAGAATATAGGGTCTCATACGAGTCTGGCGGTAGCCGTGCTGGTAAAACCAGCAGGCTGTCAACGGACCCATGAATTCTTCTGGTGCCTGTCTTGCGGGTAACAGCAGGGATTCTAACGCCGCTGGTCTGCGCAGTCAGGCACCGGAAAAATGGTATTCCCCATTCCCATTTGAGTCCCTTAGGACTCAATGGGAATGGGCAACATTCAGGCTCCAGCACCATAAATAACGGTGCTGGTGCATCCGTGAAAGTCTGCAAGCAGCTGCCGTTCTGTCCACCAAGTCAGATCTGGCAGGCGGGACAGCAGCACCATGCAGACTCGGGGAGTGCCGGTCCAGTAACAACAGTGCCGGTAGGCTTACCGGCACTGTTGTTACCGGTCCGGCATGCTCGTAATGATGATCCCTATCTTCCACACTAGTATATAACCAAGCCATAGCCCGACAGGGGCCGCAGTGGCCATGGTGCAACAATTAGGCTAAAAGGCTGTGCCATAGACAGCTCCATAGTAAAACACTAGGTTGTGATGACAATAATTAGTCTATTAGACCCCTGACCTCATTTTACCTCCCTTCCTGTGGTATTTTCCCCAAAACCTTCCCTGAGGAAAGTGGCTGCAATCACTGTGGTGTGGCCACATTGCTTTGGGAATTGATCCTATAGAAAAACATTGTTTGATGCTTAAATGCTCAAAAATCAAAAGGTCTTCCCGCTGTCACCCTACACGTGCTCCCCCCCATCCTCTGTAATTTTGACCCTCCTCCTCAATCATCCTCTTTCCCCTGCGCCTTTTTGTAACACAATTTTACGAATCGTGCCTTGCTTTGTCCCTTGGCATTCCCATAGTAAGACAAAACAGTCTGAGTCTAAACTGGAATTGCTCACATCAAACAAAAAAGAAAGGCAGCTTTTCATTTCGAAAGCCTAACTGTTGGAATTCATCATGGGAGAAATATGCACGTTTAAAAAAAAAAAATTCTAACTAGGTTAAGGCATCATTGATAACATATTCAATCGGTAACCATTTCATGGTCAAATGGAAGAGTCAACACAACTTGTTTCCACTTCTGTATTGATATGACAGAACCCAATATATATAATATATATTTTTAGTTTTTTTATTATATTTATTATATGTATACTGATAATAGAAAAAGAAGGATTATTTCACTTCTGAAGAAACCAGGCATTACAAGCTGTTTTACAGCTTTTCTCACTTGTATTGTCTTCTGAACCATCTTCTGTCCACATATCAGGCTTGTGACTCTAGAAGGCCGAGAGGGAGAAGGGCCTACCCCATCATGTATTAGGCCTTTGACTTGTGGAACCCAGTGTTGCAAGTTAGTGTCAAATAACATATTGGGATGGTGTTACATCAAAATCATGAGGAAAGGGATTGAGACAGAGGCCCTCACAAAGCTATGGAACGCTTTTGAGCAGCAGGCATGTTGAGGACTGAGGAGGCTGGGCTGGAGAGAGTCTGGCAATTGCCTTATAGATGCTGGTGGGGCTGGTGCAGTGTCAGTTGGATGCCAGTGAATGGCTTTGAAAAATTGATGGGAAATGTCTAGTCTGAATGTTGGATTCCCTTGATCTCTATGGGAAGAAAGACTGAAGGGCTGTTAGGTTGGATATTGACTCATCAAACCCTGATGTCTGTTCACACCCCATGTCAGTGTATCGAAAATATGCACTCTTTTGAATTCATGTCTTCCTGGCTTAGTCAATCTTTAAAGTTCCCTGGAGGAGAGCAATTTGAGATTATCAAAGGTATATTTTGCTTCCAAAAATGCTAACCAAAAATGCAAACCAACTGAGCTCTCATTTGTGCATAGCTTGACAATCTGATGCTGAGGGTTCATGCGTTTATTTAGAGATTGACCAGCTTCACCTACATAGCAGCCCCGCCCGGGCATTTCATTTACATAACAAAGTATACAATGTTGTTTGATGCACATTTAAAATACCCAATCATTTTGTAGCCCTGCCCCATGTGGAGAAGCCTGATTGTATTTGAAATGTTGATTATGGGCAAGTTAGTCATCTCTTTTTTTGCAGGATGTGTTCCAGTTTCTGTGCCCTTTGTATGTAGTTTGCTTCTTACCATCATTCAATTCAGATTGGCTGGTTTTATGAATGAAAGCAGGGGCATCTCAGTGAACACTTCTCTCAGACGTTCATCTTGTTGCAGAACGGGCTGTAGTTCCTAATTAATCTTGTGGGGAACTTCCAACAATGGAAAAGTTAAAAACCATAATGTACTGTTGGGTGGGGGGGGGGGGACTCGGGTGAAGAAGCTTAGGGACTCAGTCTAATGAAGATTACTAGTAAGTAATCTACACTCCATCTTTGTTGACATGTCTTCTTCCCTACATTCAAGAAAGCAATTTTACGGGCACACCATAGTGATCAGCAATGAGGTTATGGTTGGGGGTCTCTCTCTCTCTCTCTCTCTCTCTCTCTCTCTCTCGCTCTCTCTCGCCCTAATGCAGGAAACTGCCTTAGATTTGAAGAACGGAATGGTCTGTAGGTGTTCCTGTACTCCGGGGATTACACCCATGATATAAACAGGTTGCATCTAACATAGGAGGCACTCACAGTTAGAGAGGGCACTGACGTGAGTTGGTTAGTTGTACATGGTGTAAAGTACCTGTAGCAACTGAGAATTCATCATGATTTGCATCCCCAGGTATCACAGTTTCATAGTAACAATAACTTTGTTTTCCTTACCCGTGGGAATATTTACAATATTGGTCAGGGTGCCTTCACCAGTCAAACTCTGGAGTTCATTGCCCAGACCTAGATGACTTGATTGACATGGAGAGTATATCCCACACCCCAGAAACAATTTCTAACCTGTTAAACCATAGGTTTCTCTACTTAGCCTGCTGCTGGGCAAAAGTGCCAGGACATGGCCAAATGCCAGCCAGTTCGGTAGCCAAAATGAGCAGATTGGCAGCACACACTCGAGCCCCTGCCATCCATCTACTCTTCATTTTCATGCCACATTTACTCTGGAATCATTGTTACCTTCACGTTTAGTGGGAGAAGCAAGAAAAAGAAGAAACAATTCTTCTGTCACGCAGATGAACAGCAATGAACCACCTTCAGCCACTAGAAATGAGGTATTTAAATGTTAGAACATGTCGTTTAGGGTTCAGGATAACGCTTTAATTAATTGAAGGTACTGTCCAGTAGTCTTACACGCATAGAACAGTGAATTTCACAGATGAATGAATATTATTTCAAAGCTATTTTCCCCTTTTTTTTTATTTCTTGCCATAACATTGACATTGTTTCGTATTAAACATGGATAACACATTGGCAAACATGTCGAGCGAATTAATAAGGCAGGCTGTAATCTTTGTGACAGTTCTATAATCATATAAATCTGAGACTCAAGAAGCAGTAAGGAAAACCTACGTGTTTCTGGGATTTCCTGAGGACAGAGATCAAGGCAATGTAATTGAATTTCCAAAGTCACTTCACATCCTCGGAGATTCCAAAGAAAATGAAAGAGCTCATCGGATCCACACAAGAGAAAACGCAACCAGGTCCAAGGAACAGACTGTATAGAATGTAAGTAATATGATTTCATCTAAAAAGAAAACATCTTGAAAGCCGGGAGGGGTGAATCAGCATCAGATCATGACTGTGTAAGGATCTTAAGTAAGTGTTGTCAATAATAGAGTAAGTTTAAGAAATACATTTGTCAAAGAGTAAAAACTGCACATGTGTTTTACAGCTGCACTTGAGATTAAAATGAGCGAATGTTAGGTGTGTTTAAAACCTTCAAGCCTTTCAGCCCTTGATAAATCCATTGCGACACATTTAAAATTGCATGTCACACTTGCATTGCCTACAGAGAAAAGAAAAAGAAGGAAAAAAGGGCACCTTATTTATTTGATTTACATAGAAGTTGTACTATAGAGAATTCATTGTACACAGTTGTTTGGAGAGTATGGTATAAAATTGATGTCTAAATATACAAATGATAAAGTCCAGCAGCAAGAAAATTAACTGATACCACAAAACACTGACGACGAATTCCACTGGAATTGTGGAGGCATCAATGACTGCCATCCAAGACAGTTTGAAAGCCTTTCCTGTGGTTTATACATGTGGATGTGTCAAGAATGACTCTCTACAATCGCTTGATTCAGCCTTCCAAGATCCTAGCGATCAAATAAGAAGAATAGGTTGGACTTACACTTCTAGAGCTTTTTCTGCCTCTTGACTGCCCGATGCTGGGGCAAGCCTGCAGAATATTGTAGATGTTTTGAACAATTATTAGTATTTGTTTAGGTTGATAAAGACCTGCTTGTTCTAGAATTTTCAGAAGGGTGCCAGTCGTATTCTACTTAGTTGCCATATGCTAGGGTGTTTGCACTTTACAAAGGAATGCATACAATTAGAAATAGACATGAGAGAACGTTTGGGACAAATGTCTAAAAACATATATTAGAACACAATGATTATTTTGTTATTATTATTTACTTTTCTGTAGCATGATACACGCTTATGTACTGTACTGAGCACATATCCGGGATCTCTCATTCTGTGTACAGCACATGGATACATCTATATCAGGCAAGTTCAACACTCATACAGATACTCTGGCTGTACTCGATTGGACTCACATCATTTGATCTACTCACAGGAATGCAAAGAATGCAATACTAGGCTCCAGGCAAGCACTGCATCAGTCGGCGCACGACTACTCACCTCACGGCTTACCTCAGTACAATCTAGCAATGGCGATAAACTTGCAGCACCTGTTTGGAGCACCCCACCTACACCACTTTACACTTTCCAGTCACAAAATACCATATGAATAAAAGGCACCCAGAGAGCAGACCCTGGTCTGGTGGAAACCTGATCTGTGCAGAGACTGCAGTTTCAGACAAGCTGACAGGGATTCAACACTAAGAAGTCATAGCATTATGAAAAACACCTTTGATCTTCAGATTGCCAATCCAGGACCTAGTGAATATCAGAGCACTGCACTTATTCTTAGGGTGTGATCCGCATCTCCATTACATCATACGTTGCTTATTAAAGAAACAGGATACGTTCACAAAACAATGCAAGTGGGTGTGGTTCAGAGGGCTAAACATATTGTTAGGTCAAACCAGAATCCTAATTACAGTGATGTGGCCTATCAAAGTAAAGAAATTATCATTCATAAAATGGTGCATTAGAAAAGGCAGTTGGGTGGCGATAGCAAATACATGTATCAGGTCTACGGCTAAGCATGGACAATGTGTTTTTTTTAAATTTATTTTGTATGGGAAAATAATTCATTTATACAGAAATTTCAGCAGATTCTGCTTGATGTGGGGGTAAGGTATGTTATGTGATGCTATGTTATTTTACTGGGATGAATTCCGTGCACTGCTGCCATGGTCTCCATGTGCACTGGAAGATTTGAAACAGAGTGGGGGTTTAGGTTAGTGTCGAGAGAGGAACAATGAAAGAAAGATGTACCTTTGTGTTGATGCTTGCAGACCAGAGTGCTCTGATCTCTTCACTCAAGTCTGTTACTAGATGTTATTTGTCTGGAGTACAGAAGTATTTGTTTCCAGAGGGAATCTCATGTTCTCTTGTTGCTCTAATGTCTTGCACGAGGGCATGTCCCAAAAGTATGTCAGTTTGTTGGGGTCATGTAGTGTTGTGTAGTTTGAAGCTGATGACAGGGCTCTTTAGTGTGTTACGTATGGGTGATAGGCATATCGTGCATTTGTGCATCTAAGTTGGTGTTGTTAATGTGCATAGTACCGAGGGGCCAGTGTGCGGGTTAGAGTATTTGCCCATCTGCTAGGTTGAAAGAGGACGTAAATGTTGGTGCCATGTCTGGATAGTTGTGTTGAAAACTCAGGTCTTGAACGCTTTCCTGAAATTCAAGTCATCCTGAATTGTACAAATTCCATTTGGGAGAGAGTTTTGTCATGATGTTCAAGATATCTGGCCCTCTGCATCTCTTCCTAGTGTACTGCATGGTTTCTTGGAGTACAACAATATTAAACTCAGTATTCTCCCCTGGTTGATACAGGATGATCTGTCCTTGGATTAATTTGGCTCCATAACCCTAAATGTCCCTATTGGTGATGCAGAGCGCTTTGAAATAGATCCTTTTCTAGACGGCTAATTGGTGGGGTGATCTTAAAAATGGCATTCTTTGTTCCCTTCTCTTGAGTTTAAAATTATTGCTGCTATGTTCTGCTTTTGTTGAAGTTCCTTTGTTAGCTAATGTGGCATGTCAGAGAGTCCAAAGTCCAAAATTGGGAGGTGCTATTATGCATGTGTGCATTTCGGTCTTTGCAGTTATGTGAGGGTGGTCAAGACCTTGCTAGTCACCCATCTCTGAATGGTGTGTGGATGGGTACAGTGGAGATAAACTATGAACTAATAGGGTGGATTGTGTTTAAGGAGATAGAGAATTATGTGGCATGATACAATTCAAATGTTTGTATGTTTTGTAGCTTCATTCTGATGGCAGAGGTGTTGTGCAATAGTGTATATGTTATATTTGAGTGCAGGGTGTGTAAAATTAACCTGTGCCTTCTGCTAAATTACAAAGGTGCAGGGTGAGAGGGGAGAAAATTGGTTAACTGTACAAGCAACATTGTTTATATTCTCAGTTCTGTCTATGTACACAGTGCACTGCTACTTATCACCTAGGTTCAAAAAGAAAAGCAGGGCCTAAAATGCAAAGAAAGATCTAATATGAATACAATTAGGAAATCACCTCGAGTTGAAAGGGGAGTGGGGTGCAAAGACAGGCATTGAGTCATTGATATTATTAACACCTTATCCAATAGGTTGCTACCTCACACAAGCAGGCTAAGTGCAGAATATGGCTACCTTACACAACTAGGCTAAATGGAGAGTAAGGCTACTCTACACACTCAGGCCAAGTGCAGAATATGGCTACCTTACACAACTAGGTTAAATGCACAGTAAGGCTATTTTACACAATTGGACCAAATGCAGAATAAGGCTGCCTTACACAACTAGGCTCCCTTATGTGCCAGGTGAGGTGTTGTCAGAAGTGGCTGATCTCTGATATGATATGATATGGCATTTGTAACGCGCCTATTCACAAGTGTTTCAAGGCGCGACGAGGCAGGGATGGGGGAACAAAGGGAGACAGACAACGATCCTACTAGGCCAGGTGTCATTCAGATCGCGCAAGTGCAAGGATAAGGGGACGGGAAAAGTGCAAGGGGGAAAGGGAGAGGGGAAAGTGCAGTGCACGGTTAGTAACGAACAAGATAAATAATAAGGGCCAGCTGGTGGCAAGTGCAAGATAAGTGCAGACAAGTGCTGGGAAGAGGGGCTGTAGGGATACAGAGACAGTCCCGCAGTGCAGGGGTTGCCGGGAAGGCAGTGCAGGGGAGAGTGGCTGATCCAAGGACCGAGATTGGTGAGTGGCCCAGTTGCTGATTTAGTACAATTTCAGTGATTTAGCAGGGGAGAGGGGGAGAGAAAGCAGAAGCAAAGAGGAGGGTTTTGAGGCGCTTCCGGAACCGGAGATGGTTCTCCTCAAGTTTTAGTGAGGCAGGAAGGCTGTTCCAGAGGGAGGCCCCTGCAGCGGAGAGAGATCTCCCACCAACTCGTTGCTTAGAGAAGCGGCTGACACTAAGGGAGTTGGAGGCGGATGAGCGAAGTGCTCGAGAAGGAAGATATTTAGGAAGGGAGAGTTGAAGGTATTTTGGCCCCAGGCCCCAGAAGGCCTTGTGGACAATGCAGAGGGTTTTGAACTTAATCCTCACAGCCACAGGGAGCCAGTGTAGCGATTTCAGTCCTGGGGCTTGAGGCCAAGGACAAGTCTAGCAGTCCTGTTTTGGATGAGTTGCAGAGGGCGGAGAGTAGAGGCAGGCAGATTTAGATAGAGGCTGTTACAGTAGTCCAGCTTCGAGAGAACCAGGGCTCTGGAGACAGTGAGCTTCTGGGGGAAGGAGAGGAAAGGAAGGATACCTCTGAGGAGGTGCAGCTGGTAGTGTGACTTCTTAGAAACGTCAGAAATGTGAGGCGAGAAGGAGAGTGTGTAGTCGAAGATAACCCTGAGATTTTTAGCCTTGCAGGTAGGAGCAGGAAGAGGGCCAAGAGAGGCCGGCCAGAGAGCTGCAGGGAAGGAGGGAGTGGGTGTGCCGATGAGTAGAATCTCGGTCTTACTGGCATTAAGGCAGAGGTCGTTGGCGGCACACCATTCCTGGATAGCAGAAAGACAGTCAGAGATGGGGGAAGGAGAAGAGGAGGCCGAGGGTAGCCTGAAAATGAGCTGGGTATCATCAGCATAGCACTGAAAGTAAGGGTAGAGAGCAGCGATGTGGTGGGCGAGAAGTACCAGGTACTGGTTGAACAGCCAGGGAGAGAGGTTTGAACCCTGGGGGACACCAAAGGTAGAGAAAAAGATGTCAGACAGGAAAGACCCCAGTTGGACCTGGGAGGGTCGATTTGAGAGGAAAGAGGTCATCCAAGCCAGAGCCTGACCAGTGATACCCAGGTTATCACGGAGACGGTTGAGCATGATGGTATGGTTGAAAGTATCAAAGCCAGAAGAGAGATCAAGCAAAATGAGAACACAAGGAATGTTAGAGTCAAGGTTCGAGAGCAGGTCCTCACGGATGTTCAGGAGAGCAGTTTCCGTGCTTCTGGCAGCTCTGAAGCCAGACTGATGGTCATGAAGGCTACCAACAGATTCAGCATGGAGATTAAGCTGGGAGATGGCAAGTTTCTCCAGGAGCTTGCCCAGGAAAGGAGTGATAGAGATAGGGCGATAGTTAGCTGGGCAGGACGGGTCGGAGGAGGGTTTCTTAAGAAGGGGGTGCACAAGGGGGTGCTTGAGAGGGGGTGGGAAGACTCCAGAGGCGAAGGAGTGATTGCAGAAGTCAGCAAGGGCAGGAGCCAAGGTGTCGATGTGGTCCTTAATAGTTTTGGAGGAGCAGGGGTGGACCTGTGTTGACGAGAATTTCATAGATCGGACTTGTCTCGAAACCTCATCAGCAGAAAAAAGGGGAAAGGCAGAGAAGGAGAGAGGAGGGGTGGCTGCAGAAGGGCCAGAGGACGGGCAGGGAATAGAGGGGGGGAGATGATGGGAGGAGAGTGAGGACAGGATGTCCTGAGTTTTTTAAATGAAGTGAGAGGCCAGTGCCGTACAGAGGGCCTGGGAGGGGACAGGAGAGGTAGAGACTGCAGCAGGGTTGGCCAGCTCCTTGCAGATTTTAAAGAGTTCAGCCGAAGTGTTAGATGCCGCAGTGATGCAGGCTTGGATAAGGGCTCTCTTTTTGGTGAGCACAGAGAGCCGGTAATGCCTTTGGAGCAGGTGACACGCCAGTTTGTCAGAGGATGAACATGAAGCACGCCATTTCCTCTCTGCCACCCTGCACTTGCGTTTGAGGGTGACGAGATCCGAGTCAAACCAGGAGTTACATTTGGCTTTGGGCTTCACGCGGATTCTCAAGACAAGGGCAAGGATATCAAGAGTATCAGATATAGCAGAGTAAAGAGTGGAGAGGGCTGTGTCAGGGTGGGAGTCAGCCGAAGGGGGAGGAGGGGGCGAGAAGTTGGCAGCGAAAGCCTCAACTGACACATGCTTCATGGGTCGGATGACCGAGAAGGAGGATGGCAGTGATGAGGGTGGCTTTGCCTGTGGCGTAGGGAGGGTGAGGTGGGAGGAGAGGAGAAAGTGATCACTCCAGGAGAGAGGAGTGGAGAGAGGGACAGAGAGGGGAAAGTCAGAAGAGATCAGGGCATCAAGAGTGTGCCCAGCAGAATAGGTCGGCCCAGACGGAAGAATAGAGAGTGATAGAGAGTCGCAGAGGTCGCAAAAGAGTCCAGAGGGGGGACAGGAGGCATCCAGGTGGATGTTGAAGTCTCCAAGGAAGAGGAGTTGAGTGGTTGAGGACAGGAGTGAGGAGGAGAGGTCCGCCCACTCGGAGAGGAAGGAGGAAATTCTACCAGGTGGCCGATAGATAGTAGCCACGGTAAGGGAATGGCTAGGAGAGAGAGAGAGAGTCGGCAGACAAGACATCCAAAAGAGTAGTAGGTCTGCGTGGGAATAGCAGTGGCAGGAATCCACTCAGGGAAGATAAGGGCCACACCCCCCCCAGCACGGTTGGGCCTGGGCACGGAGAGGATCTTGTAGCCGTCAGGTAGGAGTGTGTCAAAGCTGGTGACAGAGCTGGCCGTGAACCATGTCTCAGTGAGACCGAGTACGTCAAGGTCCAGTTCCTCAAGAAGGTGGCAGATATCAGAGGAATGTTTGACGGCAGAGTGAGAGTTAAGAGTGGCAATGTGGAGAAGGTTGCCATCTTTGAAGGACTTCCGGGAGGGGTACAGATCAGAGGTACGCCCTGCGGAGGAGAAGAAGGAGCAAGGGAGGGGGCAGGGAGGGAGGGTAGAGGCAAGGTAGCCAAGGACAGAGGAGGGGGGACAGCAGGAGAGGAAAGGAAGTTGATGAGGCGCGGGAAGCGTCTATCAAAGAGGTGAAGGTTGGCCTGAGGGCCTTGGACCAAGACGGTCCCATTAGCGTAGACAATAATGATGGCCTTAGAGGAGTGGAAGGAGGCCAAGAGGACATCCCAACAGGTGCCACCATTAATGGGAGAAGAGGAGATAGGAGAGAGCACAGAGACCATATGAAGGGTCCATAGGTCAGGTGAAGGCACGAAAAAGAGGATGTCAGTGAGAGTTTCCTTAGAGGAGGCACTGGTGTAGGTGTCAGCGATAGGGAGGCCTGGGTTGGAGACCAGGATGTCCTTTTTAAACTTTTTCCTACCAGATTTAGTGAGAAGAGCAGGATAGTCAATGGAGAAGCAATTAGAAAAGATAGGTGAGATAGAGAGCACCATGGGATAGGAGGGAGGGGGGGCAGGACAAGCACGAGCAGACAGGAAGAGAGCAGCAAGCCCTAGTTTACCACAAATTCAGAACACAGTGAACACAGTAATGCATATCAGGTACCCAGTGGAGAGGCCACCTAAGTTTGGAAATCCTGCGAGGGGAGAAAAAGTTTACCACAAATTCTGAACACAGTGAACACAGTAATGCAATATCAGGTACCGAGTGGAGAGGCCACCTAAGTTTGAAAATCCTGCGAGGGGAGAAAAACCCTAGTTTACCACAAATTCTGAAAACAGTGAACACAGTAATGCAATATCAGGTACCCAGTGGAGAGGCCACCTAATTTTGGAAATCCTGCGAGGGGAGAAAAACCCTAGTTTACCACAAATTCTGAACACAGTGAACACAGTAATGCAATATCAGGTACCCAGTGGAGAGGCCACCTAAGTTTGAAAATCCTGCGTGAGACTCGGTGCGGCTTGACGATTCCCAGTTTCCTGCCTGCAGCTTGCGCACTCAACGCAGTGTGTGCTTGGGCTGCGAGACGCTGAGACGTCTGAGGATCGCCAGAGGATCGTGACTGAACGAGAGGGGCAGAGCGGCCGTGCCATGCCGTGGAGTGGAGCCTGGGAGCGGCGGTGAAGCTGCGAGTATGGGAGGCTGCAGACGTGGGTCCGAGCTGATTTGTATCCTGCATCTGACTCGGCTTGGCATCAGTGGTTTGCTTTGGACGCATAGGGGCATTGGCGAGGCATCTACACCCTTGACTCTCATCCTTTCACCCTCTCACCCTATGTAAGTACGGGAAGCTGGAAGAGAGGGCAGGAAGGTGAACAGGACATAGATGGTGGGTCTATTAATGATCTACTGCTAATCAGAGTGAGCTAACGCCCCACGCTATGTGTAGTGCACACTAATTTCTTAACAACAGTGCCTACATAAGTGAATGAAGCCACCCCTTGGTATACTATCTAAAAACTTGGACTCTCCAGCAGGGATTAACCTATATTGGGTAATCTCAGATTTTTAACTGCCTTCAAAGTCCTTTAAATTGGGGGCTGTGCCGCTAACAGGCACTCCCTACTGCAGAGACTGCGGGGCATGAGCCCTTGGATCTGCAGGTGTTAAATTACCTGTGCAAATTATTCTACAGTGCGACAGCGGCTTGCTAAGTACGTGGTGCTTGACTATTTACTACAACAACCCCTAATCGCTAACTAATAAGAGGAATACTGAGGTCTGAAAGATGCCTACCAGTAAGAAGGGTGCAGCATCAAGTTATAATTTACGAAGAAAGAATGGGAAATAATGTGCGATGAACACAGTTAAAATGGGTGAGGAGAAGAAAAAGAAAACTGAGAAACCAATTTTGGTAAATGCAGGCTCTATAACTTCCTTCTTTCACCCAAATATGGGAACTTTGGGCAAGGAAGGAAAAAACTCTTGTCCACTTAGAGGGGGGGGAAAGTAAATAGTAACAGCTCAGACGAGTTACCTGAAATATTGAATGAAGAAGCCTTCGACAATAACTGACTGATGGAATTATGTTTATCTATGCAAAGAACAATGGCCCCCCGTCTAATTACTGAAGGGGTTTCCATTGACTTACCGGCCACTGATAAGCGAGACAAAATAGCCCAGGTGGAGCAGCTGTCTGTATCACCAAACTTGGCGGCTTTGGCTGATCACACCAAATTGGAGGTTATCGGTGAGTTATACTCGTGCCCTAATGCACTGATGGAAATACAATCATCGGTGGCTTCGCTTTAATTTGCCTTAAAAATTCTATTAACGATGTGTGGCCGTATACTGGAGAATACAATTAAACCCTCTCTGATTAATAATAATAATCAAAATTCAGCTGATGAGACAGAGAGTAACTTATCAGAGGCAATAAGGCTGGCAGCAGATCCAGTTGAAGTTGAGATTGACCAGCAGCCTGGTAACAACGAAGACAACAATTCTGTTATATACTTCTCTCGTAAACAACAAAGACTAGCCAAAAGAGCCATGATGAAAAAAAGACCTTGCGCTATCGCCTCGCCTTTGCCGCCCACGTTGCTGTTGGAAAAGCGGACGAAGGAAAATAGGAAAAGAGTGGCAAGGGCGAAAAAACGTAACCAGCAGGGAGAAGGTTGTCTTACGAGTTGGCTATTGTCTGAAAGGGAAAAGGTACCAGTGATACTTGAAGATACTGAGGATTTATCTCAGTTATCACTGGAAGAGGATCTTGATAAGATATCCTCAACACCACTTAGTATACAGCAAGTTGAAATAACTGGAGACAAAATAACCCCACCTGGAGCAGAAATAGGGTCGGGGTAGAAGGGCACACGAAGAACATTCTACTGGTTAAGAATCTGTACCAAAATCTTGACCATGACTAGTTGACTCGAACCATCTTTATGACTAGATTGCACTCAATTCCACAACTGAGAGTATTGCAATCAGCTGATTTTGAATTTGTTGAACCTCTCAACAGCAAAAACACTACGTATCAGCTATTCACTGTAAATTTCAGTCAACGGCACAACTGATCCGGTTACATAAAGACAATCTGCTGGATGCGAATGTGGAAGTGGACGCTGATCCTGATAAAGAAGATTTGACCTGCCCAAGGGAAAGAAAGACTCTAACTGAAAACAAGCTTATTGTTCCCATGATTAATAAGGGGAAATCAGTACAAGTAGAAGACATATAATCTGCCTTTAAATGGCTAGCCAAATCTCTCCCCATGGTGTTGAATAAGGAATGAGATTATTCGATACTATCTTTGAACTGCAGAGGGTTTAGCCACTTATTTATGCCGGATGGTTCTCTCTCTCACATCACCAAGTCCACATTGATTTGCCTACAAGAGACATGGCTAACCTCTCAAATTGTTCTGAATGGTTGCACCTTATATCAGTCCTGTGCTAAGAAGGGACTTTGAGGCAGACCATATGGAGGTCTTATTGTTGGAATACCTCACTGGGTTATCTCTCGGCGTATTCTTACCAATTTAGATGAATGATTATAGCGGTTGAATTAGAAATGTTAATTGAAGGTTTAATCGAGAAAGTTTTATTATTGAATGTGTACGGTCCACCTGGTGATGCCCAAATGAAAGCTCTTCAGGAAACATTGCATGGGATTATGATTAATTGGTCACTAATGAAGGAAAACAAACGCATCTTTACCCTAGGGGTCTTTAATTGTCATATGACTTGTGGTTACTGGCCCACGACTAACTCTAATTTAAGACCAATATGTAAATTGGTACACGCTTACGTGGGCCCCCAATGGATGAGTTTTTTTTAAGCAGTGGGGCAAGGAAATGATTAACGGATGGACACTAAGTGATCACCCAGGTAAATCAACATGGGAAAGCGGAAAAGCCCAAAGCACTTTAGATTATATTTTTCTTACTCACGATTTTGCGACATATGTCAGGGATCTCAAGATTAAAAGTAATAGTTGGAGTGACCATGCAACACTCTCACTATCACTTAAGATAAAAGAACTAAAAGCCAATCAGATACAGATGGGAAATCTGAGGATTAATTAGGCAGCTACGCGTATTAGTTGGTCCGAGAAAAACATCATAAAGGCTGCCAATGCAGTAGCAGCTGTGCAACATCCTGATTTATCTCTGTTTCAAGATACGTCAGCAGATGAAACAGACAAATGGATCTCCCAGTTCTCTTGGGCATATGCCACAGTGGGAACAGGGATGAATATAGGCGGAGCTTTTAAGGTTAACAGTTATGACAGCGAGGTTAGAGATGCCAAAAGAATTCTGAGAGTAGCACTCCGCAGTGCAAAAAAGACGAGTCATACATATACTTTATACTGCTCTATTGCTAAGACACTCAAGAATAAATATAGAGCATGGACAAAACAAAGAAGATACTTGAAGACTCTAGGTCAATGGCAGGATACAGTGCGAATAATTTGCACCAAAAATACTCGCAATATATGGACCTTATTGGGCGAAGCCAGAGGCAAGGGGCAAACCGCTATGATCAACCCTATTGGAGCACTTAAATAGGGAAGCTTTCTGTTGGAGCAAAATAATTCTGTAGATGAACTTGACAGGAGTAGAGTGTTTGCTTGTCTGCTGAGCCCTCCATTTAAAACAACTGTAAATCAACTTCTACTTGAAATAAAAAAATTAAAATCATCTCGTGCCCCGGGCTATAATGGGCTAACAAACATAGTCATGAAAACCAATCCTATATTTTGGGCAGAGGTTATGAAGATTTTATTTGATAGGGTTCTGGTGGCAGGGATGATCCCGAGTTCCTGGCAGAAGTCAATCCTTATACCAATTCATAAAAAAGGCGATAAGCGAGACCCAGGTAATTATAGATTGTTATCTATGTTAGATTGTTCGGGCAAAATATTTGCAGGCCTATTGCTAAAAGAACTTCAGACTTGGGCAGATAAAATGGGGGGTTTTAACCGCTTTCAGAGCGGATTTAGAAAGGGTTACTCGACCACCTATAATTTACTGATTTTGGACACTTTATGTACTAATGCCAGGAAGAAGGGTAATCCTCCTCTGTATGCCCTTTTTATAGACTTTAAGGCAGCCTTCGATAGAGTACACAGATAGCTGCTCTGGTTAAAATTAGAACATCTGGGATGTCCTTATGGTTTATTATTTTATTTAAAGTTACTTCATATGAACACCACGACACAGTTAAAATTAGACTCTTTGGGCAATATGACCGCAGAAGTGGAAAAGAACAGAGGAGTCAAACAAGGGAGCGTTACAGCACCCACACTATATAATTTGTTTGTATATGATCTTCCAGATGCGATATGCATGGTCCAAAATTGTCCCCCACTTATAGGCCAAGAGAAATGCCCAGTACTTGCCTACGCAGATGATTTGGTCATTCTTGACCACACCATCAGCGGATTGAGAAGATCGGCAGAGGCGCTGTGGCAATATGCAAAAACTAATGATCTTACCATTAACCTGGATAAAATTCAAATAATGTTTTTTACTACCAAAAAAATAGCCCGGACTAAGGTAAAGATACAAGAACTGGATATCTTGTATACACCTAGTTGCAAGTATCTCGGTATCCACTTTGAAAAGAGTAACGGATACCAATTATGCATACAGTTCAGAAAGACCAGAGCCGCTCAAATTACTGCTCTTGCATATCAATTTACTAAGACACATGCAGGTTTTACAATCTGGGCAGCCAGACTATTATATTTACAAGTACTGGCACCTATGATGGTCTATGGCCTTGAGGCCCTCCAGAAAATCGATTTTAAATGGCTGCAGGTAGTAGAGGGCAAGTATTGGAGAAAGATCATGGGCCTTCCTACCTGCATACCTATGGCAATTCTTAGAATTGAATTAGGGCTTCTATCTTTGAAATCGATGGTATTAAACAAAAGGGCTGAATTGTATTTACAAATAAGATCTAATACTGGTAATCAATTGTTATTATCCATGAGACAAGAACTCAGTAAGGAGTCTGTTGGATATTTTGTGTAGATTTGGGGCCTGGCGGTATTTTCTTACCGCCAAAAATAATTTATCAACAATCACTCCTTGTATTCAGATTGGGTTATGTATAATAATAATACAGTGGATATGCATTATTTCAGTACACAGACATGCGTGGTTGGTATACGTGTTTTGGTATGCGTGGTTGGTGGTATTTTGGTGAGCATAATTCCTTTGTTTTATTTGTGGCCCCAATATCCAGAACCCCTTATTTTTGTTTAGATTTTTCGTGTAATCACTATAGAGACCTCAGACTTGCATTTCAGGAACACCACATTTTCATTTTTAGTGTGCCACCATGGGCAATTTCTCGCTGTTTTATCTACGGCAGCGAGCTATCATGTGGTATTTTTCACTAATTTATATACGGTAGTGAACTATGTCCCGGGTCTCTATTTTTGCTGACTCATGTACCTTCAGCAAAAAGGCTATAACACGCACAGTTATTTATAATTGCTCATCCTGAATGACATGCACACAGCTGCAGCCAAATCTTATTTTTAGCTACCTTGAAAATGACAATTGCACTGTCTAAACATCTCCCCACATCATCAGCACTGTATTGGTAAATATAAAACACACCACCCGTCTGCTTTCAGATATTTTTGTGTATTATAAAAGTTGCATTTAAACACGATCTCACTCTTTACAGAAATAAATGAAATAGCACAGTAACAACATTATTTGTGATACACTGAAAAGAGAGTGGTGGAGACAAGAACTCAATTTGCAACATTAAACACGTGGGTAAAGCACAGGAATCTCCTTTCCTACACTGACTGAATATTTTCGTACACACTCAGCCCCCACACCTCAGCGAGATAATTACCAGGCTTATTCAGTATGTAACTTCTTTGGCTGGTCGCCTTCTGGAGGGGTTCACCCAGCAAGGACAAGCATCTGCTGTCACTCAAACTGGGACTTGTTGACTGGAAATCCCAGTCTCTGCAACCAAGTTGAATCTGCTTTAGGAATCAGGCATCCCCAGCTATCAACCCAGTCCTTCTTCGAGCTGTGTCAAGATGTCTCTCCCTAGCTCCTTGCTCGAGATTAAACAAAAAAACTCTGGTTACCTCCTACCAAAGGATCCTAACCAATACAATTCTATCATGCCCTAACCACCCTCTGCACACAATGGCTTGGCTTATACAGTTGCAACTGTAACCAAACTGATTTCCTGCTTATTTGAGGTCTTTGCTTCCTGCAGTTACAGTGGACAGAATAGCAGAGCAAAAAGAAAAAAAAAACTGAATGTGCATTTAAATAATGACTTTCAGAGCCTGTCATTTTCCATCCATGTTGCACTGAAGAACACATTATTATTAGTGGGTTATGATCAGGTTAGTTGTTAATGATGTCAAATGTGTCTCTTGCAACATAGGCATTTCAGGTGAGAAATAGTGCGCATTTTGAATGTACACATGTGTGCTTTTAACTGTAAAAAAAAATGATTTGCATTTTATATGTAAAAATCGTTTTTGACTGAATAACCTGCCCTCACTTATATGTCCATGTTACACTGGCAACACATAGCTTGAAACAATTGCCTCATAGCAATGCACCAAACCCATGCAGTGGTACTGCATAAAAAAAAAACCATGCTACAGATTGATCCTGTGCAGTAGTGCTGTACTCTGTGTTGTAACACGCTAAATAACCTTACATACCCTCCTTTTTTTTAGAACTTGGCTACGATACAAGCCAATTTTTAAAAAAACAAGTTTTCTCCCCATCCTTCTTTTAAAATGCATGTGTATTGGGATATCTTTCTCTTCCTGACGGAGCTACCAAAATCATCATCATTTTCATTTTTACTGATAGCACAATCAACCAACCACCCATGATTATCACCAGGACAGCCAAACCCACTATTGAGAGTTCCCCCCAGGTTCCCCAAATACATCTTTCCACTTCGATTATCCCCAGATTACTAACTGTAATATTGTTTTTTCTCAGATACATTTTTATAACATGTTTTTGGTGATTCAATAAAAACTCCACATCCGGATCTATTGGAAACGTGTCCCTTTGAAAAAAATCGATATTTTCCACTTGGCTTTCCCAAATATCGTTTGTTACATGAAACAATGTTAACCCTCCAATTGACACAATTGTATCCTTTGGAACCTGTAAATAAAAAACATTATATTTCACCTGTTTAACCACGTATGTTCCATGGTTCAAATGTACTACTGTCATGTTCTTTAAGCAGGTGCTGACCAACCATTTACCTCTGACCATCTTAGCCTGTGCCAGTTCTTCACTCCCCATATTGCTAATAATCACCTCACATCCTTCTGATATAGTTGGGTCAGATTTCAAACCACAAATAGCATATGTGGCATCAGGAACAAACGGTTTACCTAGACACATATAATTTTATTCTTTAAATTTGACACATGTTTCCAAATTTGGTATTAAATAAACTTCAGGCTACCATGACTAAAATGCCACCACTTCTGGAGTCTTAATCTTAATAAATTTGTCCTCTTGCCAAAATCCTACGTTGTGTACCCACTTCGTTTGATAAATAAGTTCAGGAGCTACATATGGTATGCATAGTAGAAATCCAATTTCCAACCTTTCCAGGTCCAGATATAATGGCACTGCATTACCCATTTCAAATGCAATTTTTACCTGTACAACATCAATTTCCCTCCTGGTCAGTCTTTCTATCATTTGATGAACAATATCCTGCGAAACAAAATACAAGGGGATATGTCCTTGAATCAATTGTGAAACTGCAGTTTAAACTTCTCTCATGCATTTCGTTAATAGTCTATCAACAGGACTCATTATGTTCAATATTTCATTTAAAGTTCTGTCATGCTTAATAATTAGCATCATTGCCCGTTGCATCACATCCGCTTGTTCATTTAGAATGATTGCAGTTTCATTTATGAATCTTACTTGTTCATCCAGTCCCCCTCTAATCCCATCTAATGTTTTTTTGTATTATTTCTAGGTCAATAATCAGTTGTTGCGCTTTAGTACTCAGTGTTCCTACCGAAATAGCATTGGCTGTTGATATTGTGGTACCTATTATGGCTCCAACTATAGACATTACCAATGATATTGCGAGCATCATCGCAACTCTCTTTCCTCTCCTCTTCTTAATGTCTGCTGAATTCACAAATGTTTTCTCCAATTGCATCAATATATCTCTTATCGACTGCTTAGCGTCCTCTTTTCTTATTTCCAGCCACTCTTTAGTCTGTTCAATTTTAATGCCGGTATTGTTCAAACGTTTTTCAATCAAAATCTCAGGATTCAATGGTATGTAGATATTTTGGAAAATCATCCTTCTATCACTCATGTACTCACTCTTTACAGAAATAAATGAAATAGCACAGTAACAGCATTATTTGTGATACACTGAAAAGAGAGTGGTGGAGACAAGAACTCAATTTGCAACATTAAACACGTGGGTAAAGCACAGGAATCTCCTTTCCTACACTGACTGAATATTTTCGTACACACTCAGCCCCCACACCTCAGCGAGATAATTACCAGGCTTATTCAGTATGTAACTTCTTTGGCTGGTCGCCTTCTGGAGGGGTTCACCCAGCAAGGACAAGCATCTGCTGTCACTCAAACTGGGACTTGTTGACTGGAAATCCCAGTCTCTGCAACCAAGTTAAATCTGCTTTAGGAATCAGGCATCCCCAGCTATCAACCCAGTCCTTCTTCGAGCTGTGTCAAGATGTCTCTCCCTAGCTCCTTGCTCGAGATTAAACAAAAAAACTCTGGTTACCTCCTACCAAAGGATCCTAACCAATACAATTCTATCATGCCCTAACCACCCTCTGCACACAATGGCTTGGCTTATACAGTTGCAACTGTAACCAAACTGATTTCCTGCTTATTTGAGGTCTTTGCTTCCTGCAGTTACAGTGGACAGAATAGCAGAGCAAAAAGAAAAAAAAAAACTGAATGTGCATTTAAATAATGACTTTCAGAGCCTGTCATTTTCCATCCATGTTGCACTGAAGAACACATTATTATTAGTGGGTTATGATCAGGTTAGTTGTTAATGATGTCAAATGTGTCTCTTGCAACATAGGCATTTCAGGTGAGAAATAGTGCGCCTTTTGAATGTACACATGTGTGCTTTTAACTGTGAAAAAAAATGATTTGCATTTTATATGTAAAAATCGTTTTTGACTGAATAACCTGCCCTCACTTATATGTCCATGTTACACTGGCAACACATAGCTTGAAACAATTGCCTCATAGCAATGCACCAAACCCATGCAGTGGTACTGCATAAAAAAAAACCATGCTACAGATTGATCCTGTGCAGTAGTGCTGTACTCTGTGTTGTAACACGCTAAATAACCTTACATACCCTCCTTTTTTTTAGAACTTGGCTACGATCCAAGCCAATTTTTAAAAAAACAAGTTTTCTCCCCATCCTTCTTTTAAAATGCATGTGTATTGGGATATCTTTCTCTTCCTGACGGAGCTACCAAAATCATCATCATTTTCATTTTTACTGATAGCACAATCAACCAACCACCCATGATTATCACCAGGACAGCCAAACCCACTATTGAGAGTTTCCCCCAGGTTCCCCAAATACATCTTTCCACTTCGATTATCCCCAGATTACTAACTGTAATATTGTTTTTTCTCAGATACATTTTTATAACATGTTTTTTGTGATTCAATAAAAACTCCACATCCGGATCTATTGGAAACGTGTCCCTTTGAAAAAAATCGATATTCTCCACTTGGCTTTCCCAAATATCGTTTGTTACATGAAACAATGTTAACCCTCCAATTGACACAATTGTATCCTTTGGAACCTGTAAATAAAAAACATTATATTTCACCTGTTTAACCACGTATGTTCCATGGTTCAAATGTATTACTGTCATGTTCTTTAAGCAGGTGCTGACCAACCATTTACCTCTGACCATCTTAGCCTGTGCGAGTTCTTCACTCCCCATATTGCTAATAATCACCTCACATCCTTCTGATATAGTTGGGTCAGATTTCAAACCACAAATAGCATCTGTGGCATCAGGAACAAATGGTTTACCTAGACACATATAATTTTATTCTTTAAATTTGACACATGTTTCCAAATTTGGTATTAAATAAACTTCAGGCTACCATGACTAAAATGCCACCACTTCTGGAGTCTTAATCTTAATAAATGTGTCCTCTTGCCAAAATCCTACGTTGTGTACCCACTTCGTTTGATAAATAAGTTCAGGAGCTACATATGGTATGCATAGTAGAAATCCAATTTCCAACCTTTCCAGGTCCAGATATAATGGCACTGCATTACCCATTTCAAATGCAATTTTTACCTGTACAACATCAATTTCCCTCCTGGTCAGTCTTTCTATCATTTGATGAACAATATCCTGCGAAACAAAATACAAGGGGATATGTCCTTGAATCAATTGTGAAACTGCAGTTTAAACTTCTCTCATACATTTCGTTAATAGTCTATCAACAGGACTCATTATGTTCAATATTTCATTTAAAGTTCTGTCATGCTTAATAATTAGCATCATTGCCCGTTGCATCACATCCGCTTGTTCATTTAGAATGATTGCAGTTTCATTTATGAATCTTACTTGTTCATCCAGTCCCCTTCTAATCCCATCTAATGTTTTTTTGTATTATTTCTAGGTCAATAATCAGTTGTTGCGCTTTAGTACTCAGTGTTCCTACCGAAATAGCATTGGCTGTTGATATTGTGGTACCTATTATGGCTCCAACTATAGACATTACCAATGATATTGCGAGCATCATCGCAACTCTCTTTCCTCTCCTCTTCTTAATGTCTGCTGAATTCACAAATGTTTTCTCCAATTGCATCAATATATCTCTTATCGACTGCTTAGCGTCCTCTTTTCTTATTTCCAGCCACTCTTTAGTCTGTTCAATTTTAATGCCGGTATTGTTCAAACGTTTTTCAATCAAAATCTCAGGATTCAATGGTATGTAGATATTTTGGAAAATCATCCTTCTATCACTCATGTACTCACTCTTTACAGAAATAAATGAAATAGCACAGTAACAGCATTATTTGTGATACACTGAAAAGAGAGTGGTGGAGACAAGAACTCAATTTGCAACATTAAACACGTGGGTAAAGCACAGGAATCTCCTTTCCTACACTGACTGAATATTTTCGTACACACTCAGCCCCCACACCTCAGCGAGATAATTACCAGGCTTATTCAGTATGTAACTTCTTTGGCTGGTCGCCTTCTGGAGGGGTTCACCCAGCAAGGACAAGCATCTGCTGTCACTCAAACTGGGACTTGTTGACTGGAAATCCCAGTCTCTGCAACCAAGTTGAATCTGCTTTAGGAATCAGGCATCCCCAGCTATCAACCCAGTCCTTCTTCGAGCTGTGTCAAGATGTCTCTCCCTAGCTCCTTGCTCGAGATTAAACAAAAAAACTCTGGTTACCTCCTACCAAAGGATCCTAACCAATACAATTCTATCATGCCCTAACCACCCTCTGCACACAATGGCTTGGCTTATACAGTTGCAACTGTAACCAAACTGATTTCCTGCTTATTTGAGGTCTTTGCTTCCTGCAGTTACAGTGGACAGAATAGCAGAGCAAAAAGAAAAAAAAAACTGAATGTGCATTTAAATAATGACTTTCAGAGCCTGTCATTTTCCATCCATGTTGCACTGAAGAACACATTATTATTAGTGGGTTATGATCAGGTTAGTTGTTAATGATGTCAAATGTGTCTCTTGCAACATAGGCATTTCAGGTGAGAAATAGTGCGCATTTTGAATGTACACATGTGTGCTTTTAACTGTAAAAAAAAATGATTTGCATTTTATATGTAAAAATCGTTTTTGACTGAATAACCTGCCCTCACTTATATGTCCATGTTACACTGGCAACACATAGCTTGAAACAATTGCCTCATAGCAATGCACCAAACCCATGCAGTGGTACTGCATAAAAAAAAAAACATGCTACAGATTGATCCTGTGCAGTAGTGCTGTACTCTGTGTTGTAACACGCTAAATAACCTTACATACCCTCCTTTTTTTTAGAACTTGGCTACGATCCAAGCCAATTTTTAAAAAAACAAGTTTTCTCCCCATCCTTCTTTTAAAATGCATGTGTATTGGGATATCTTTCTCTTCCTGACGGAGCTACCAAAATCATCATCATTTTCATTTTTACTGATAGCACAATCAACCAACCACCCATGATTATCACCAGGACAGCCAAACCCACTATTGAGAGTTCCCCCCAGGTTCCCCAAATACATCTTTCCACTTCGAATTTCCCCAGATTACTAACTGTAATATTGTTTTTTCTCAGATACATTTTTATAACATGTTTTTTGTGATTCAATAAAAACTCCACATCCGGATCTATTGGAAACGTGTCCCTTTGAAAAAAATCGATATTTTCCACTTGGCTTTCCCAAATATCGTTTGTTACATGAAACAATGTTAACCCTCCAATTGACACAATTGTATCCTTTGGAACCTGTAAATAAAAAACATTATATTTCACCTGTTTAACCACGTATGTTCCATGGTTCAAATGTACTACTGTCATGTTCTTTAAGCAGGTGCTGACCAACCATTTACCTCTGACCATCTTAGCCTGTGCCAGTTCTTCACTCCCCATATTGCTAATAATCACCTCACATCCTTCTGATATAGTTGGGTCAGATTTCAAACCACAAATAGCATCTGTGGCATCAGGAACAAACGGTTTACCTAGACACATATAATTTTATTCTTTAAATTTGACACATGTTTCCAAATTTGGTATTAAATAAACTTCAGGCTACCATGACTAAAATGCCACCACTTCTGGAGTCTTAATCTTAATAAATTTGTCCTCTTGCCAAAATCCTACGTTGTGTACCCACTTCGTTTGATGAATAAGTTCAGGAGCTACATATGGTATGCATAGTAGAAATCCAATTTCCAACCTTTCCAGGTCCAGATATAATGGCACTGCATTACCCATTTCAAATGCAATTTTTACCTGTACAACATCAATTTCCCTCCTGGTCAGTCTTTCTATCATTTGATGAACAATATCCTGCGAAACAAAATACAAGGGGATATGTCCTTGAATCAATTGTGAAACTGCAGTTTAAACTTCTCTCATACATTTCGTTAATAGTCTATCAACAGGACTCATTATGTTCAATATTTCATTTAAAGTTCTGTCATGCTTAATAATTAGCATCATTGCCCGTTGCATCACATCCGCTTGTTCATTTAGAATGATTGCAGTTTCATTTATGAATCTTACTTGTTCATCCAGTCCCCCTCTAATCCCATCTAATGTTTTTTTGTATTATTTCTAGGTCAATAATCAGTTGTTGCGCTTTAGTACTCAGTGTTCCTACCGAAATAGCATTGGCTGTTGATATTGTGGTACCTATTATGGCTCCAACTATAGACATTACCAATGATATTGCGAGCATCATCGCAACTCTCTTTCCTCTCCTCTTCTTAATGTCTGCTGAATTCACAAATGTTTTCTCCAATTGCATCAATATATCTCTTATCGACTGCTTAGCGTCCTCTTTTCTTATTTCCAGCCACTCTTTAGTCTGTTCAATTTTAATGCCGGTATTGTTCAAACGTTTTTCAATCAAAATCTCAGGATTCAATGGTATGTAGATATTTTGGAAAATCATCCTTCTATCACTCATGATGAATCCTGGTGCCTCTTCCACCGCGATACCAGATGCTGGTCCAGGTTCAATGACAACCTGTGCTTCTGAATTCTTGAAGATCCCTCCAAACATCATCATCATTAAAAATATTGTTGGTGTCATCTTCAATGCTGATCGCTTTGCAGCCTTGGTCTTCGCCCCCCCGCCCCTCGGGGCTTTCCCGGAATCCGTCCACGTGGGCTCCAGGACTCCATCGTCTCCCTTGACCTCCGGTACAAATATGTTAATATTCTAAATCAAACAGAAAAGAAACAGATTAAGTATATAGCACAATACTAATTTCACCCTTTTGCCAAAATAAAACACGCCTTGTAAAATCTTCTTTCGCCTTCTGAAATTAAACACAGGTTATAGAGAACAAGCATATCTAAAACAATATTCATGTTTAATACATTTTCATTCTGCACACCGACCATGAGCTTCCATTATATATATATATATTTTTTTTACTTTTTCTATTATTTATTTATTTACATATATTACAGTGTTTATGTGCCATTATAATAATTAACTTTTTAACTTCTCTGTCACTGCCTCCTGACTGTACCCATTTATTTTATCTTTTTGTGTTCAAGGGACTTTCTGTTGTATTGTGTGCATCAGTGGGCAGTAGCCCCAGGGCTTTCTCTTTCTACATGCTCAAGCCGCCTGATCTCGTGTCTGGGATGGCATGGCTTGATCTGATTTACATGGACAAACTGCTCTATCGCTGTTTCACCTTCATTCTTCAAAATGTTATACACTACAGGAGAGATCTTATCTATAATTCGAAATGGCCACTGCCAGGCTGCTAGAAATTTAGAATTTTTCTGTTTACTTTTTCCAAAATGAAACTTGTACACCTGATCCCCTACATTGTATTCTCTCACTGATGTTCTTTTATCATAGTATGTCTTAGCACTGTCAGCAGCCCTTTCCAGATTTCTCTGCACAAAAGCAAATGCATGTTGCAAATGCTTCCTCAGTTTGTCAATGTACTCATGAACTGTGGATGCACTTACAAGTGTCTGCTCATGTGTTCTGTATAACAGGTGTTGTGGTAATACCATTTTCCTACCTGTCAAGACCTCATGGGGGCTAACACCTGTTGCTTTGGCAGGAGTTGATCTGATTGCCATCAAAACCAACAGTAAACGTAAATCCCAGCTGGAACCTGCTTCTGCCACGAATTTCTTTAAAATATCCACAACAGACCTATTGCTCCGTTCAACTCCACCTGAAGAGGCTGCCCGATATGCGATATGTAGTTTCCTTTTCACACCCAGTATTTGCCATACCTTACTCATTAGAGTACTTGTGAAATGACTTCCTCTGTCTGACTCAATTCTTTGTGGCAACCCAAACCTTGAGAACACATGGTTCACCAGCAATGTGGCTGCTGTTTGCGCAGTACAATCTGGTGCAGGAATACATTCAATCTACTTCGACATCAAACATATCACACTTAAAATGTAACGGTGTCCTCTGCTCGACCTTTTTAAAGGACCTACATAGTCTATTTTCAAATCTGACCATGGGAGAGTTAGGCCTCTTTTCATCAATGGGGCTCTATGCATTGGTGAAGCAGGTTTAAATTGGGGCGCATACTAGACACCCTCTAGTATATAGTTCCACGTCTTGGGACATATGTGGCCAGTAAGCATAATATTTTAGTATTTCCAATGTTTTTTGTGAACCTCTGTGGCCTGCAGTTATTGCATCATGTGCATGTTGTAGCATTAGCCCTCTGAATGAAAGGGGTACCACCCACTGTATCTGTCCTGTTATGGACTCTCTAATCATGAGTCCATCTTGTAATCTAATTTGTTTTTTATTCTTTAATAGTACCCTCAACTCTTCTTTTCCCATACAATCATTTTCTGTTAACGGGTTTTGTTCAGGATCTATCAAATGATTATAATAGATTCCCAAAATTCGATTATTCTTTTGTGCCTCAATTAAATCTTGGTCTGGCGTGTCATGGCCCCATTGCACCACTGGTTGATCTACCTCCTTTGGTGCTTTAGAACGTGTTACTGCATCAATTTGTATTTCACCCAGTAAATCATCAATAGGTAGCAATTCTCCCATCACAGCCCCAATTTTAGCCAGGTGGTCTGCCTTATCATTTCCCTCCTTATCCTCTCCTGGTGCTTTTAAATGTCCACAAATTTTTCTCCAGTATATTGTCAAATCATTTTCTGACACCAATTTGTCTATGGCTTGTATCATTTTTCCATGTTTAAGTGGCTTTTTGTTGTATGTAACCATGCCTCTCGCTTTCCAGCCAGGTAAATACTCCACAAAGCTATTTCGTGCATAGTCAGAATCAGTCACCAGGACAATTTCACTGAATTTATTATCAACTGCAGTAGAAATTGCTTTATAAATGGCCGCCAATTCCGCCACTTGACTGCTTCTAGCTCCAATCCTCATCCCTACACTGGGGACGCCTTCACATTTCAACCAGACATTCCCTATTCCTAACACTAATTGTTTATTACTGTCATTTTCAATGTGAAAAGCACAACCATCGACATATACAGTTGTCAGATCCTTGCATGTTTTTTCATCAAAAGCTTTGTGTGGTGATTGTTCAAATTCCTGCAAACTAGGTTCCTCTTCCATTTCGTTTGATACTTGTTCAGCTGCACAGTCATGTAAGTCAGCTAACCCTTGAGCAATTGGGCTCTTTTTATTTTGTCCATATCTCACTTCTACAGGAAAACCTTGTAATGCCAGCGTCCATGACGTGATTCTGGACTGCGCTAGACTACCTGACCTAATTCTTTTACTCTCTAAAAACGGCAAAGGTTGATGATCTGTTTCAATAATCACCTTTTCTCCCTGAACAATAGGGCGGAAATGTTGTAGCGCCCACACAGTGGTTTATAGGGCCTTTTCACATTCATTGAATTTCATTTCAACTTGGGAAAATGCTTTACTTGCATATGCAATAGTTTTGTGATTCACATCATGTTTCTGTGTTAACACTGCTGACATACAATGTTCAGAGAACCCTATTTCTAGAAAGAAATCCCTACACTTTATGGGATATGCTAAACATGGTGCCTTTACAAGACATTCCTTAAATTTAGCTACTGCCTCAGATTGCTCTTTTTCCCATATCCAGGGTGTATTCAGTTTAAGCAGTTTAGTCAATGGTTGAGTAATTTCAGCATAATTTTCAATGAACTTTCTGTTATAGCCTGTCATCCCTAATAAACTTTTTACCTCTTTCACATTTTTAGGGTCCTTTAGTTTTTGTATGGCCTCTATTTTTTCTTTTGTGGATTTAGCCCATGTTCCGTCACTTTATGGCCTAGAAAGTTCACTTTTTTCTTGCACCATTGTGCTTTTTGTAAAGACACTTTGGCGCCTGCTTTCTGCAATTGGCCAAGCACATGTCTTATTTCATCAAAATGGCTTTTCAGGCTTTCATTTTTTATCAGGACATCATCCACATAAACTATGGTTCCTCTTTCCTCTGCATCTGGCATTGCCTTTCTCAAAAATATGCCAAATTCACTCCCACTATTGATGTACCCGAACGGAGCTCTAAGCCAGGCGTATTGAGTCCTGTCAAATGTAAAGGAAAATATGTTCTGTATCTCCTCTGCCAATGGCACGCACCAATATCCAGAGGTGAGATCTAATGTGGTAAACACTTTTGAACCATGTACCTGAGCTAAGCCCTGATCAATGAATGGTAGTGGCCATCTGGATACTGGCACTCTTTTATTTAACTCCCTCAAGTCTGCACATAGAGCCATTGACCATTTGGCTTTAACAAACCTAAAATAGGTGCATTGGATGTGCTATGAATGGGCCTGATGATTCCCTGAGTTTCCAAATTCTTTATAATCTCTTCTAATGATTCTAAACACGCCAGCGGTAGTCTATACTGGTGTACAAATACTGGACTTCTGCTACACCCTTCTGGTAGTGTGGCCACATGTAAATCAGTTAAACCACAATCATAAGCATCTTTTGCAAATACATCCTTAAACTCCATAAATATCTCCCTCAGATCGTTTCTATCCTCATCGCTGTCACACGCATCCGCTAAGGAGATCTGCTCTTCTACCATTTTGGAAAATTCTGGAAAATCTTCTGGTAAGGGAATCTCGGCGCTTTCCTCTAACTGTGTGGCTGTGTCTTTTTGTAAAGCTGCCACTTTTAAATATTTTGGCATATCAGCTTCGACTTCAAAGGGCTGATTTTCTGTTTCATTTTCATTTAAATTAAATATTATGCAATCCTCTTCATGGCAGCACACTGTCTCATTTGAATCATAAGGATACACAGAATGAATTTTAAATATTCCTTTGGGCTGAGAGTCCAGGTGTTCTGGCAAGTCCCCCTTGGCATCTACATACTTTCCAGGGATATTTCCAATCACCATGTTATTTAAATCTGCCGTATAATGTGATTTTTGTATGGCCATTCCTAATGGGGTGTTTTCCTCTAAATGAATATCCTGACAACCTTTATTATTTACAATAATTTTTACAGATCCTTCACCAATATCTACCAATGGAATGTATTCATAATCCAGGCCTTGCTGTTTTATGGATTCATTCAGGCATACAAATGCATCAGAGTCTTTCATCTGCTGTCCATTTTTGCATTTCAGTGTTATTGCAAACTGTTTTGTAAATGCAGGAATAATAGTATCTTTCCTCATTTGTAATTCGATTGCATAAGGAACCAGTTGTGCACAATGATAAGCCCTTCTTTTGTCTTCAAATTCAGGTGCCGGACCACGTAGGCGTGACCATATTTTTTGATTAAGGAAATCTAACACCATACACATTCTGTGCATGATGTCATTGCCCATGTAAAAGTCATTTTGTGCTCCACTCACTATCCATACATTATGGTAAATTGTTTTCTGCCCAATGCTAATTTTAAGCATGCATCTGCCTGCAATTCGGTTTTCAAAGTCTGGACTGTCCAACCCAGAAACGTATTGGTTTTTAATCCTAAATTTCGGGATTTCCTCCCTCTCCATTATTTTTTGCAACAATTTCTCATTAATGAAGCTCCTCTCCTGTTCAAGTGCTAAAGTGGCTTTTATTGTTTTAAAACAGTCATTTATACCAACATGAACCCATGGTTGCTCATCTTCCATGTGTATTTCAGCAAGAGTGGTAATGTGTTTTTCTGAATCTGTTTTAGTAGCAATATTATGTTTGATTGTTTTCTCTTTTAAATAAAAACGTAATGTGTGCTCATCTATGGCAGTCTGCCAATTTTTCCTTGGGTCCAAGTATATTTGTACAGGTAGTCCTTCATTGTCGCTCTGCATTTTGTCTTGACACATTAATATAACAGTGACACTAGGTATGCAACTATTCTGGAGATATACCTCCACAGCATCATTTGTTTTGGCAACGGTGTGACGTTCATTTATGTTGCTGTTTTGTGATTTTAGTTTCTTAGGTCTCAATGGTTTTTTGGTTAAGGACCACAGTACTCCATTCACCCCATCTATGAGAGGAGACAATCTTTTCAGGCAATCTGTCCCCATCAGAAATGGAATTTCACAAATAGATGTGATCAATACCTCTTGTTTCATTCTGTGCTTTCCTATTTTTATGTCAACCTCAGTTACACCTATGATGGGCACCTCCTCCCCATTAATGTTATGCACTGGACCTTGATTTTCCTTCACTGTGATCTGACTCTGTGGGGGTCTCCCTTCATTGATACTCTTTACCAGCTCCTTGGACATAATTGTGGCCTGTGCGCCAGTGTCAATCATAGCAAATGTATGGCATTTTTCTTCTACAGTGATGGGTGCATAATATCTGTCCTCAACCTCCTCTAATACACATAAGAAGTGTGAATTCTTACTGATTTCAGGGCTCACCTTTCTCAGGCCTTTTTCACTTTTGGCTTAGCACATTGGTAAATGGAAAGACATTTTTCCCTCCTTTTTACCCATTTCTGCGCGAGAGACTTTATTCATTTCTCCATGATCAGAGGTTTTTTGGAGTGTGGCCACTGTTCGCCCATCCATCTGGGTAACATTAGGGACCGCATTACAACCTTCCAACTGAACATGTGTAACAACATCATTCAGCAATTTGTCATTCTTTAATTCTGTGCATTTGTGATCATTTAGTGTGATACCAGCCCTTTCAGCCTCTTCAAAAATATGTGGCTCAAAGAATTTTCAGGTGATTGACCTGTACCCTCCTTTTGAGTATTTCCTTTTTCTGCCTGTGTTTGGTCATTGTTTTGCTTACCCAGGGAAGGAGCTATAGCATCCCCATTTACTCCCTGTTCACTGGTATTCCCCATGCATGAGTCATTTTTCTTAAATCTGTCTCTTTGTTCTTTTGGAATTTCCGGTGTTTCTTTTTTATTTGCACAAATCTTCAATGTTTGATTTAGTTCTAGGTTAAACCGTATCTCTTTTTTAGAAGTATTGCATTTTCTGTTACATGTTCATTTATTGGTGCTTTCACTTTTAAATCATTAGGCATCTCAGAGTCATTATGCAAAATTACATCAGGGCAATCTGTCTTTTTGGCACTGCAGGTGTCATAAGTACTTAGTCACTTCTCAGAAGCCCCCCGGTCATTGCTAGGGCCATCAGCCCCCTCTTTAGATGGTTGTTTTTGTGCTGTATAGAGCTTTCCTATTTGCTCAGCTAACATTTTCACTTGGGCCTCAAGGCACAGGAACCTTTCCATCTCTCTAGAATCCTCTTTCTGTGGCCTAGGTCGATATTGGTTGTTTTCCCCCTGATTGGATCTATTCTGATACCTCTCAGGTGATTGATGTCTGTTGGGATGGTTTCTGAACTCTTGATTCATTTGTGGAGGGGAGCGGGGTGCACCCATCCTTTGATTATAGTCCCCTGGTGGGGAATCATTGTACTGACGTGGATTGTAGTTCATGTTTTGCCTCATGTCCTGTCTCTCAGGTTGTGGGTACTGGCCCCTATGTTGATTTCCATTATCAGTAAATCGATCCACATATCGGGCTCTATCTTGATTACCATATATCATGGTGTTGGGGTCAAATCTGCTCTGTGTCCCCAATGTCTGGTAGGGACCATCATTTCTTTGATTTTGATTTTGTCTCTGGTTATTGTTCATACCTGACATATAAGGCCGATATCCTACCTGGGGTCTGTCCCCTAAATACCTAGGGCTGATGTAGCTCTCCCTATTACTAGGATCATGTGATTGGAACATTGGTACAGGAAAGGGCGATCTTTGTTGATTACCCCTTTGTTCAGGTGTCACATTATTTTTACCTGGGCTTTGAGCAGACTCAAGGGACATTTTGGCTGACCTGATTTCCATTACTGTGGCTGAGGGTTCTTTAGATTTAGGTCTAGTATCTTTCATTTCATCACGTTCTCTACCCTGACAATAGAGTACCTCATATAGTTTTGTGCTTTGATGTATAATCCATTCAAGGGACTTGTCACGGTCAAATTCACAGACCAATTGGGATATGATGTCTTTCTGTAGCCCATAGAAGTATGCAGTTTTAAACTCATTGGAATTTGGGTCAAAAGATACATCAAAGCGAGAAAATGCTCTTTTTAAGTCTTGTAAAAATTGGCGAGGGGATGTATTAGGCCCAGCAGTGATTGTGTAAGCGACTTTCTTTGCCTCCTGCAATGACTGAAAGGAGAAAAATGACACCTAATTTCTTTTTCAAACTCCACCCATGTCATATTCTGCTGTTCATTTAATCCCCTTATGATGCTGGCCGTCGGGGCATCTAAAGTTAAATGAAAATATTGTCTGTACTGTTCCTTAGGTATCTGGAGTGCTTTAAAAATGTCATGAACCGCTTCTAAGTGATCCTCAATGCAGCATTCACCTCCCTTTTTAAATGGTTTGATCAGGGCTTTAATGGATTTCATTATTTTTATGGGGCTACTTGTTGCAATGCATGGACTTGCACTACTTTGTGATTCAATCCTGTTTTCAGGTGTATGAGATTGGTGGCTGCCCCCAATGGGAGTATCAAATCCCCCAAGGGCGCTGCAACCAAGTTCAGTCACCGGCCCAGTCACTGGAGCACTAGCTCTTTGGGCAGAACTAGAATTCACCTCCACTCCATTGAATGTGGTACCCTGCCGCCTCTCCTGGGACCTGGGAATGCACATTTGTTGTTCTAAGTCTTTGCACTTTTTAAGGAGCCTGCGTGCTTCATTTTGCAGATAGTTGTTTTCATCACTCATTTTATCTATTACCTTCTGCATGTCGCACATTTGCATTTGGCATTCATTGAATTCTTTGTTTCTCTTGTCTTTTTCTTGAATCATTTTACCCATTTCTTGCTCTGCACTTTGGAGATCACTTTCTTTTTCAAAATTTTATTTTTGTAAAATCTGCATTTCTGAAACAATCTCATCTTTATCCTGTCTAATGTGGTCCACTAAGGCTTTTAAGTGTACCAATTCTTGCTCACTATCCTCAAATTGTTTCTTGCTTTTGGATAACTGAGCATCAAAGTCTCTGCATTTTAATTGCATGTCTTTTTGGCATACATCCAATTCTGCTCTTAACATTTCCTGATTTTTACTTGCCCCATCTAATTCAGTCTTTAACCTGTTAGTTAGCTGGGTATCATTTTCCTGCATTCGCAGGGACCTATTCAAAATAAACCATATTATGCCGTATTAAACAGTCTTTCTATGCACTTTTATCGGCTGCATTCAATAATCTTGTAAGGCAGACTTGAATTATGCTGCCTTCTGCAAAAATATTGTCTAGTTTTTCTTTCTGCACCTCACCCTGAATGCGGTCATGCCATTCTAAGGTACTGTTCAACGACCACGTCCCATGTGCAAAGAACTTTGCCTCTAAATATTGCACTAGGTCTGAGAATGTGGTTTCCCTTTGTGACATTCTGAAATTCGTTTTTAGTAACACACTGCTATTATGAAATGGGTTCCCTTTAATGTACAGATGGCAGTGTGAGACACACTTGCCACGCCCAGTAGGTGCTCTGTGATCACTTTCCCGGCCTGCAACGCACCATAAATATGTTGGGTATTTTGTGTAGATTTGGGGCCTGGCGGTATTTTCTTACCGCCAAAAATAATTTATCAACAATCACTCCTTGTATTCAGATTGGGTTATGTATAATAATAATACAGTGGATATGCATTATTTCAGTACACAGACATGCGTGGTTGGTATGCGTGGTTGGTATGCGTGGTTGGTGGTATTTTGGTGAGCAGAATTCCTTTGTTTTATTTGTGGCCCCAATATCCAGAACCCCTTATTTTTGTTTAGATTTTTCATGTAATCACTATAGAGACCTCAGGCTTGCATTTCAGGAACACCACATTTTCATTTTTAGTGTGCCACCATGGGCAATTTCTCGCTGTCTTATCTACGGCAGCGAGCTATCATGTGGTATTTTTCACTAACTTATATACGGTAGTGAACTATGTCCCGGGTCTCTATTTTTGCTGACTCATGTACCTTCAGCAAAAAGCCTATAACACACACAGTTATTTATAATTGCTCATACTGAATGACATGCACACAGCTGCAGCCAAATCTTATTTTTAGCTACCTTGAAAATGACAATTGCACTGTCTAAACATCTCCCCACATCATCAGCACTGTATTGGTAAATATAAAACACACCACCCGTCTGCTTTCAGATATTTTTGTGTATTATGAAAGTTGCATTTAAACACGATCTCACTCTTTACAGAAATAAATGAAATAGCACAGTAACAGCATTATTTGTGATACACTGAAAAGAGAGTGGCGGAGACAAGAACTCAATTTGCAACATTAAACACGTGGGTAAAGCACAGGAATCTCCTTTCCTACACTGACTGAATATTTTCATACACACTCAGCCCCCACACCTCAGCGAGATAATTACCAGGCTTATTCAGTATGTAACTTCTTTGGCTGGTCGCCTTCTGGAGGGGTTCACCCAGCAAGGACAAGCATCTGCTGTCACTCAAACTGGGACTTGTTGACTGGAAATCCCAGTCTCTGCAACCAAGTTGAATCTGCTTTAGGAATCAGGCATCCCCAGCTATCAACCCAGTCCTTCTTCGAGCTGTGTCAAGATGTCTCTCCCTAGCTCCTTCCTCGAGATTAAACAAAAACACTCTGGTTACCTCCTACCAAAGGATCCTAACCAATAAAATTCTATCATGCCCTAACCACCCTCTGCACACAATGGCTTGGCTTATACAGTTGCAACTGTAACCAAACTGATTTCCTGCTTATTTGTGGTCTTTGCTTCCTGCAGTTACTGTGGACAGAATAGCAGAGCAAAAAGAAAAAAAAAAACTGAATGTGCATTTAAATAATGACTTTCAGAGCCTGTCATTTTCCATCCATGTTGCACTGAAGAACACATTATTATTAGTGGGTTATGATCAGGTTAGTTGTTAATGATGTTAGTTTATTAATTTTCAAATGTGTCTCTTGCAACATAGGCATTTCAGGTGAAAAATAGTGCGCATTTTGAATGTACACATGTGTGCTTTTAACTGTGAAAAAAAAATGATTTGCATTTTATATGTAAAAATTGTTTTTGACTGAATAACCTGCCCTCACTTATATGTCCATGTTACACTGGCAACACATAGCTTGAAACAATTGCCTCATAGCAATGCACCAAACCCATGCAGTGGTACTGCATAAAAAAAAACATGCTACACATTGATCCTGTGCAGTAGTGCTGTACTCTGTGTTGTAACAAGCTAAATAACCTTACAAGTCCAAGAAGTCTCTTTTTACGGTAATCATCGAGAAGTACTTAGAGCAAATTAACTGGACTCTGCGAGTCGCGGAATACAGTCCGGCAGTTAAATCTGCCTTAGCAAAGAAAGTGGATCTGGGGGACTGGATAGAAAATTTTGACCACCTTGAAGGTCTGAGAAAATATAAATTTATAAAGTTTGTGTTGTATACTTATAAAAAACCTTAACCTTATTTGAATGTATGCCCTTCACCAAGACTAAGACGATTTATATTATTAGTCAGGATCAATCAACTTTCGGTACTGGCCATCACTGGCGCAATTGATAAGATACCTAGGGAGGCCCGCTGCTGTCGTCTGTGCAAGGACAATAAAAAGGTTGAGACCGGGAAACATGTATTGATTAAATGCCCTAAGATGTGGAATGTATATATAGAACACTATGATAAGTATGTACGTGACTTTGAACACATTGGTGAAGACAGTTTATGGTGGCAATTTATCAACACTCGTAATATTCAGAAATGTATTGCAATGTACAATGTATGGCTCAAGCTGAAGAATCTGCTTAAGATAGCGATCTAAGTGGTGATGATGGGTACTCCACGAATAAGTAGAATTAAACTGGTTGAAACTCAAAGGGTAATTCATAGAATTTCGCAGAAAAGTGTCGCAAGCGGCTGGCGCAGAGTGTCCGCGTGCGATTGACTGCGCCAGGCACGTGCGCTAAAACCGATTTCCGCGCACAGCGTATTCATGGATTTTAGGCTCCCAAACCAGCCGTGGCGCAGAGAATCGCAGCGACCCTGCAGCAGCGCCAGTAACGCCCCCAAGAACGCCCTCGCGCAAGGAAAAGCCATCAAAATCGCTAAATCATCGCAAAGGGCTGCGCTAACCCTGGACCAGTTCACCGGGGTGGCAAACAGCAAACGCCAAGCGGGGAACGTGTATTTCAGGGGTGCGCGGGAAGTTCCACACGCGATTGGCCCCGTGCAAGCAGGGTACGTGTATTTCAGGGGTGCGCGGGAAGTTCCACACGCGATTTCAGCAGGGTACGTGTATTTCAGGGGTGCGCGGGAAGTTCCACACGCGATTGTCCCAGTGCGAGCAGGGTACGTGTATTCCATGGGTGCGCGGGAAGTTCCACACGCGATTTCAGCAGGGTACGTGTATTTCAGGGGTGCGCGGGAAGTTCCACACGCGAATGGGCCAGTGCGAGCAGGGTACGTGTATTCCATGGGTGCGCGGGAATTTCCACACGCGATTTCATCAGGGTACGTGTATTTCAGGGGTGCGTGGGAAGTTCCACACGCGATTGTCCCAGTGCGAGCAGGGTACGTGTATTTCAGGGGTGCGCGGGAAGTTCCACATGCGATTGGCCCCGTGCAAGCAGGGTACGTGTATTTCTGGGGTGCGCGGGAAGTTCCACACGCGATTGGCCCCGTGCAAGCAGGGTACGTGTATTTCAGGGGTGCGCGGGAAGTTCCACACACGATTTCAGCAGGGTACGTGTATTCCAGGGGTGCGCGGGAAGTTCCACACGCAATTTCAGCAGGGTACGTGTATTTCAGGGGTGCGCGGGAAGTTCCACACGCGATTTCAGCAGGGTATGTGTATTTCAGGGGTTCTGGGGAGTACTACATGCGAATTGGCCGTGTGGGTCCTCCCAGGTGTACGCTCCACAACCTCCACGGCCCCTGCAGGCAGCCCACACCACGGGGGACTACCCTGCACCCCTGCTCATGTCCCGCAGGCAGCCCATCCACCATGGGCATGCCCCCCAGCCAACCCACATGTCACCTTGCACTACTGATCAACAATGCATGTCTCCCACCACCCCCAGCCCCCAGCAGTGCAGGGGCACCCTCCACCAGGCCCCCACCCATGTCTCCCACCCACCCCCACCCCCCAGCCACCATGGGCAGCCCCCACCAGGCCCCCACTCATGTCGACCACCACCCCCACCCCCCAGCCACCATGGGCAGCCTCCACCAGGCCACCACCCCTGTCCCCTATCACCACCCCCCCAGCAGTGCAGGGGCACCCTCCACCAGGCCCCCACTCATGTCTCCCACCACCCCCACCCCCCAGCCAGCAGGGACAGCCTCCACCAGGCCCCCACTCATGTCTCCCACCACCCCCACCCCCCAGCAACCATGGGCAGCCCCCACCAGGCTCCCACCCATGTCTCCCACCACCCCCACCCACCATCCACCAGGGGCAGCCTCCACCAGGCCCCCACTCATGTCTCCCACCGCCCCCACCCCCAGCCAGCAGGGGCACCCTCCACCAGGCCCCCACTCATGTCTCCCAACACCCCCACCCCCCAGCAACCATGGGCAGCCCCCACCAGGCTCCCACCCATGTCTCCCACCACCCCCACCCCCCAGCCACCATGGGTAGCCCCCACCAGGCCCCCACTCATGTCTCCCACCACCCCCACCCCTCAGCAGTGTGGGGCAGCCTCCACCAGGCCACCACTCATGTCTCCCACCACCCCCACCCCCCAGCCACCAGGGGCAGCCTCCACCAGGCCCCCACTCATGTCTCCCACCACCCCCACCCCCCAGCAACCATGGGCAGCCCCCACCAGGCTCCCACCCATGTCTCTCACCACCCCCACCCCCCAGCCACCATGGGCAGCCCCCATCAGGCCCCCACTCATGTCTCCCACCACCCCCACCCCCCAGCAGTGTGGGGCAGCCTCCACCAGGCCACCACTCATGTCTCCCACCACCCCCACCCCCCAGCCACCAGGGGCAGCCTCCACCAGGCCCCCACCCATGTCCCCTATCACCACCACCCCCCAGCAGTGCAGGGGCACCCTCCACCAGGCCACCACTCATGTCTCCCACCACCCCCACCCCCCAGCCACAAAGGGCACCCTCCGCCAGGCCCCCACCCATGTCTCCCACCACCCCCACCCCCCAGCAGTGCAGGGGCACCCTCCACCAGGCCCCCACTCATGTCTCCCACCACCCCCACCCCCCAGCAGTGCAGGGGCAGCCTCCACCAGGCCCCCACTCATGTCTCCCACCACCCCCATCCCCCAGCAGTGCAGGGGCACCCTCCACCAGGCCCCCACTCATGTCTCCCACCACCCCTACCCCCCAGAAGTGTGGGGCAGCCTCCACCAGGCCACCACTCATGTCTCCCACCACCCCCACCCCCCAGCCACCAGGGGCAGCCTCCACCAGGCCACCACCCATGTCCCCTATCACCACCACCCCCCAGCAGTGCAGGGGCAGCACCACCAGGCCCCCACTCTTGTCCCCCTGCACCCCCATCCCCCAGCATCCAGGGGCAGCCTCCACCAGGCCCCCAGCCATGTCTCCCACCACCCCCACCCCCCAGCAACCATGGGCAGCCCCCACCAGGCTCCCACCCATGTCTCCCACCACCCCCACCCCCCAGCAACCATGGGCAGCCTCCACCAGGCCACCACCCATGTCCCCTATCACCACCACCCCCCAGCAGTGCAGGGGCAGCCTCCACCAGGCCCCCACTCATGTCTCCCACCACCCCCACCCCCCAGCAGTGCAGGGGCACCCTCCACCAGGCCCCCACTCATGTCTCTCACCACCCCCACCCCCCAGCCACCAGGGGCAGCCTCCACCAGGCCCCCACTCATGTCTCCCACCACCCCCACCCCCCAGCCACCATGGGCACCCTCCGCCAGGCCCCCACCCATGTCTCCCACCACCCCCACCCCCCAGCAGTGCAGGGGCATACTCCACCAGGCCCCCACTCATGTCTCCCACCACCCCCACCCCCCAACAGTGCAGGGGCACCCTCCTCCAGGCCCCCACTCATGTCTCCCACCACCCCCACCCCCCAGCAGTGCAGGGGCAGCCTCCACCAGGCCCCCACTCATGTCTCCCACCACCCCCACCCCCCAGCAGTGCAGGGGCACCCTCCACCAGGCCCCCACTCATGTCTCCCACCACCCCTACCCCCCAGAAGTGTGGGGCAGCCTCCACCAGGCCACCACTTATGTCTCCCACCACCCCCACCCCCCAGCCACCAGGGGCAGCCTCCACCAGGCCCACACCCATGTCCCCTATCACCACCACCCCCCAGCAGTGCAGGGGCAGCCTCCACCAGGCCCCCACTCATGTCTCCCACCACCCCCACCCCCCAGCAGTGCAGGGGCACCCTCCACCAGGCCCCCACTCATGTCTCCCACCACCCCCACCCCCCAGCCACCAGGGGCAGCCTCCACCAGGCCCCCACTCATGTCTCCCACCACCCCCACCCCCCAGCCACCAGGGGCACCCTCCACCAGGCCCCCACTCATGTCTCCCACCACCCCCACCCCCCAGCAGTGCAGGGGCAGCACCACCAGGCCCCCACTCTTGTCCCCCTGCACCCCCATCCCCCAGCATCCAGGGGCAGCCTCCACCAGGCCCCCAGCCATGTCTCCCACCACCCCCACCCCCCAGCAACCATGGGCAGCCCCCACCAGGCTCCCACCCATGTCTCCCACCACCCCCACCCCCCAGCAACCATGGGCAGCCTCCACCAGGCCACCACCCATGTCCCCTATCACCACCACCCCCCAGCAGTGCAGGGGCAGCCTCCACCAGGCCCCCACTCATGTCTCCCACCACCCCCACCCCCCAGCAGTGCAGGGGCACCCTCCACCAGGACCCCACTCATGTCTCCCACCACCCCACCCCCCAGCCACCAGGGGCAGCCTCCACCAGGCCCCCATTCATGTCTCCCACCACCCCCACCCCCCAGCCACCAGGGGCACCCTCCACCAGGCCCCCACTCATGTCTCCCACCACCCCCACCCCCCAGCAGTGCAGGGGCAGCACCACCAGGCCCCCACTCATGTCCCCCTGCACTCCCACCCCCCAGCATCCAGGGGCAGCCTCCACCAGGCCCCCACCCATGTCTCCCACCACCCCCACCCCCCAGCAGTGTGGGGCAGCCTCCACCAGGCCACCACTCATGTCTCCCACCACCCCCACCCCCCAGCCACCAGGGGCAGCCTCCACCAGGCCCCCACTCATGTCTCCCACCACCCCCACCCCCCAGCAACCATGGGCAGCCCCCACCAGGCTCCCATCCATGTCTCCCACCACCCCCACCCCCCAGCCACCATGGGCAGCCCCCACCAGGCCCCCACTCATGTCTCCCACCACCCCCACCCCCCAGCAGTGTGGGGCAGCCTCCACCAGGCCACCACTCATGTCTCCCACCCACCCCCCAGCCACCATGGGCACCCTCCACCAGGCCCCCACTCATGTCTCCCACCCACCCCCACCCCCCAGCAGTGCAGGGGCAGCCTCCACCAGGCCACCACCCATGTCCCCTATCACCACCCCCCCCCAGCAGTGCAGGGGCAGCCTCCACCAGGCCCCCACCCATGTCCCCTATCACCCCCACCCCCCTGCCACCAGGGGCAGCCTCCACCAGGCCCCCACTCATGTCTCCCACCACCCCCACCCCCCAGCCACCATGGGCAGCCCCCACCAGGCCCCCACTCATGTCTCCCACCACCCCCACCCCCCAGCAGTGCAGGGGCACCCTCCACCAGGCTCCCACCCATGTCTCCCACCACCCCCACCCCCCAGCAGTGCAGGGGCACCCTCCACCAGGCCCCCACTCATGTCTCCCACCACCCCCACCCCCCAGCAGTGCAGGGGCAGCCTCCACCAGGCCCCCACTCATGTCTCCCACCACCCCCACCCCCCAGCCAGCAGGGGCACGCTCCACCAGGCCCCCACTCATGTCTCCCACCACCCCCACCCTCAGCAGTGCGGGGCAGCCTCCACCAGGCCACCACTCATGTCTCCCACCACCCCCACCCCCCAGCAACCATGGGCAGCCCCTACCAGGCTCCCACCCATGTCTCCCACCACCCCCACCCCCCAGCCACCATGGGCAGCTTCCACCAGGTCCTCACAATCCCCAATCATGTGTGTCATGGTCAGCCTCCACAGCCAAAAAGCCCAACCAAGTAACCCATTCACCCACATGGAAAAGGAAATTACATGTTACACCCCCAATGTTCATAAAGCTAATGAACCCATGTCCGTCACACACAATGGTTGCAATTGAATGGGAAAACACCCAACATGACATGCAATGAGATGATACCACACAGTGAAGTATGAAAACAAAATTGTATTAAAAAAATAAGAATGCAAATGAAATGAAACTAACTACAATGGGAATGAAAAAAAGATAAGCTGCATGTCTGTTTAAAAAATAAAAACACCAAATCCTAATCCAAAAAAATGTAGTCCAAAGTCAAATGAAAAATAAAATCAATCCAATGAAGAACTATGTACAAAACATCCAAGGGTCCATGAGCCCAACTGAACAAAGGAAACCTACAAAAAACCCTAACTAAAATGCAACTATATACAAAAAGTGGAGCAGTGTCCGTCGACTCCAAATCATAACAACAAACAAAGGAAACCTAAAACTAAAGAACTATATACAAAGGCGGCGGGCAAGTCCAGCGGCTCACTCCGTGGTGTTCCGGGCCAGGGCATCATCGAACTCCTGTTCGATGTCCCGGAGGCGGTCCTGTTCCATGGCCCCGAGGGTCCGCAGGGACGACGCCGTGTCCTCCTCCAACCCCCTGCGGATTGCCTCGAGGCACTCGGCCCGCCTAAGGGCCCTCTGCATGGAGTTCTCCGCCCTGACCATTGTGAGCCGCGCCTCTTCCGCCCGCCGCCGCTCCGCACCTATGGCGTGGCCCAACCGCTGCCACACGGAAGACACTCTCTGTCCTGGGTCCTCCTGCCCTCCGGCCGATGCCTGCCCCTCCGATCTCGAAGCCCCCGAGCCTTCATGGCTCCCACCATGTTGCTGCTGCTGCTCTGCCTCTGCCCGTGCACTGCCTCCTGCTGCCTGCACATCCTCCGCCGGCTGGGGTGCAGTTGTTGATGTGGCCACCCCTGCTGGACGTCCGACTCCCGACTGTGGCAGGGATGCCTCCTCCACCAGCCTGGCCGCACCGTCAGAGGCAGCTCCACAGGGCACCCAGGTGACTGATGGGTGGGAAGATGGCACAGAGGACGACTGGCGCGTAGGGGGTCCAGTTGAGGAGGGGGTCGGAGCAAGCCCCATCAGACGGAGGAATCCGGCCTGGGTGACCTGTCCCAGCAGGCTGACGTGGTCAACAAGCCATTCGAGATGACGTGCAGTCTCTCCATGAAAAGACTGCAGGTCACCTCGCATGGCCCGTTGACGCAACGCCACACCAGCCAGGACAGGCTCAACCCAGACCTGGATGGCCACGTCCGCAGGCAGAGGAAGGCCAGTTGACATCAGCTCATCCCCTGCCTGAAAACGGGTCTGGACGTAGGCATCCCTGCTGGTGCAAGATGATGCAGGGACAGGATCGGGGACAGGATTGCACACAGGCCCCTCCGCGGCGGCCTGTGCTGCCTCCTGTCACTGGTCCTGCACTGCACCACTAGCACCAGTGGGATCCCCACCTCCAGACCCCGTCTCTGGTGCTTGCACGGCCTCCTCCTCCACCAAACCCCCCACCAACCTGGATGACTCCGTGCCATCTTCCCCTGTTGGGCCCTGTGGGGTCCCAGCTGCCCCTTCTGCTGCCGAGGAGTCCAACTCCAACCTCCGCCTCTTGGACCTCCCCCTGGCAGCTGCGGCCAGGGACGCGGCACCGGACTCCTCACTCCCCGACGAGATGACAACACGGGAGGGGAGCCGGGCCTTGCGTCTCCGGCTGGCGGTGGGATCCCCGCCGCTGTGCTCCACAGCACCTTCTCCGCCCTCTTCATCAGTTGACGCTGCAGACAGGGAGAAACAAAACACAGGCATCAGGGCACTGTACAATGGACACATACACACATGACAGTTGCACATGAGTGGCATTGGCAAACCTCAGACATGTCATCACAATCCCCAACACACATGTCATTACAACTCGCACACATGAGCCATACCACAGCCATATCACAACTGCCACCACAATCCCTACACATACAACTGCATGAGCAGCCAAAGGGGAGCCAGACATCACATGCAACACAGGAAGTGCACCACACATGTACACACACCAACACACTTGCATGCATGTGTACACCTCTGCCAAGTGTCGCACTGTTCAGATGGGCATCCATGTCACATCTGCCAATCAGGCTTCCACATACCGCTGTCACATGCATCCATGTTGCATCACTGTTGCACCCTTGTCAAATACACACACATGCACATGTACACAGTGCTCATACATGCAGCCGAAAACAACATACATGCGTGACATCACGGACATGTCTACTTACATACACATTCATCCAAACATGTGTGCACACACAACTGCATTTGGCATGCAAGCCTACACACAAAAGCACCATCCATTTCTCACACATTACAGCCCTCGCATGTGTCAGCCCCACGGCCCTGTACACCCCCACCCATACTCGACCCTATACAAACAGATGTGCAACCTGCACACTACCGAATAATCACCACACGCACTGCTCACAATCAGGATGCATGTACACTCACCGCTGGACTCCAGACGGGTCTGCTTCTCTAGGACCTGGACGTGGAGCGCTGGGGATATGCGTTCCAGGACCCTCATCTGTTCTTCCGACAAGTGGCCCCGGCGCCCCTTGGCATCCGCTGCCTTCAAGAGGCGCTGGGCCTTGTTCAGGGTCCTGGACCTGAAGTCCTCCCAGCGCTTCCTGACATGTTGTAAGTCCCGGACTGCCACCCCCTCCGCGTTGATGGCAGTCACGATGTCAGTCCAGATCCGAGTCCGTCCTTCCTTGTCGGCGCGGGAACTTCCAAAGAGGGCATCATACTGCCCCAGGACTTGCTCCACCAGGACACCAACTTCGGTGGCACTGAAGCTGGTGCCCCTCTGCCTCTCTGGCCGGGGGTTGTCAGTGGTCACAGATGGTGTTTGCCCCGACATGACAACCCCAGAGGCAGGAGTGGGTGGGCAACTGGGTCCTGGGGCTTGGCTGTGGAGCGATGAAATCCCAGTCGGGAGTCTTCAGTTCCAGCAGGGGTGGTCACAGCAACAACACCCCTGGCTGATGTGCAGGCAGCAAATGGCAGTGCACGTGGGCAGCAGGCAGTCAGGCAGCAGTAGATGGCAGGTGGGAGCGTGCTCGGGGCTCTGGGGGGCAGTAGTTCGGCCTTCTGGGCAGGAGCGTGGTCTTCCGTGTGCTTACGCGTGGCCAGCTTGATACGGAGTGATTTGGCATGTGAAAATCCTGCACGTCAGCGTGAAAATCGAGGAAAGGCCCTTAGCGCGTTAGCGCGTCAGCACGCATACGCGATTCTATTGGACCAAAGGCCCTCAGCGCGTAAGCGCGTCGCCAGCGTATGCGCGTCTATGAAGTCACGTGCACGTTGAATTGGGCACACGTTTGAAAATGTTGCGTGTGAAAAAAATGAAAGACACGTCCGAGTGTCAAAGCGTGTAATTGGTGGGAATGGGTCTAGCGCGTACACGCAGCAGTGACAAAGCGTGTAATTGGTCGAAATGGCCCTACACGCAGAAGTGACAAAGCGTGTAATTGGTGGAAATGGCTCTACACGCAGAAGTGACAAAGCGTGTAATTGGTGGAAATGGCCCTAGCGCGTACACGCCGCGTAAGTGATGCTGGACGTGTGGGCCTGTATAAAAGGTACGTGTAGAACACCATTTCCTTGTACGTGCTTTTCGTGGAGAGTGAGTGGGTGAATTCTGTACTTCTTGTCGTTTCACACGCGATTTACTTCACGGCGTTTCAAGTTCGTATTCCCTGTTACCTCTGACAGCTTTTTCTCTTTTTTCTCTTTTACTGGTTTACCTGGGCCTGTTCCCTCAAACAGTGTTCCCTTCTACTGTTGTCCTGTCTCCTCAGACAGCGTACAAATCTTCTTTTGGCGGGGTGTTGCCAACCAAACGCGCTCCTTTTTCACGCTCTTTTACCTGGCAGACGGTGAGTCACACACGTATCTAACATCTGTGCTTGCCCCGTGTGTAGCCTACCCCTTCAGAGGTCATTCTAGGCTGCGTGTGACACGCATACGTTCATTCTTGTGTTACTGGGTGCCACAGCGTAGTGCAGGTTTTTCTTTCTGCACACGTGGTCTAGGAGGGGTTGCGTGCACCTCATCTCCCTTTTTTGGGGCTCCTGTGCGTAGCGTGACCCGTCATCTTTCCCCAGGGGTTACATTCAGCCTTGCTAGAGCACTAGGGTACAATTACCATCTGGTACCCAACCCCTTTGACCCCCAATTGCCCAGGACAATAGTTTACAGCCACTCCCATACGCACATTAACATCAGTGCCATGGCTGGGAGGCGAGGATTCCGTAAGGGTGGCAAAGGTGGAAGAGCCACAAGTGGTGGCCGTGGTGGATCCGGTAGGGGACGTGGTCGTTACTTGCAGGGTGAGCCTGTCCCCCCATGTGTGGAGGACCAGTCAAGGGCACCCATAATCCCCCCCCCTCCCGTTGAGGCTGATGTGGCTGACACCATCCATGCTCAGCCCTTGTTGGACCAGCCCATTGTGGCACCAGACCTGGCTGACTCCATGGCTGACTTCCAGGTCAGCAGGCCTATGACACGTGCGCTGGTGCACGTTGATGTCATCATGCCACGTGCATCTGGAGCAGCAAGGTCATCTGCTGCCCCAAGTAGGCAGGGCGGAGAGGCTGCAGGGGCAGCTGCGGCTCCATCCACCCCAGCTCTCACACACACAGCCAGGACAGTGTCGGTCCTAGTCCATCCTGCTGACATTCCCCCTGACACCATTACACTTGAGCCAATGCCTGCACCAACTCCCATGCTGAGTGTGCAATCCCACACTCCTGATACAGAGTCCACCAGGGCTCCTGCCCCTAGTGTCCAGAGCGGCGCAGGACACTCAGGATCACCACCACCTTCCAAGCGGAAGAGGAAGAGTGCCCGTCCAGCACAGGCTGATGCCCCAGACACGGCTACACAGTCCGGCCCGTCCAGGAAGCCCAGATTCACGGATGACGAACTGAATGCACTTGTCGAGTATGTGTCCGCACATGATAACGAGATGCTCATTGTTGCAGGATCCAAGACCACACCTGTACAACGCCAGGCACACTGGCAGACCGTTGCGGACATCGTAAGTGCCCTTGGAATCGTGAGGCGCACAGCCAATGATTGCTATAAGCGCTGGAATGACCTAAAGCGCAGGGCAAAGTGTAAGCTGGCCTCAAGTCATGCCGCAACTCTAGTGACTGGAGGTTGGTCTCCAGTAGTAGACATGGAACTCACTCCACATGAGTCAGTCGCTGGGACCTACGTCACGGAGGAACAGATCCAAGGCGTGGGAGATCTGCCTGATTACGAGGCATTGTCCGGTGAGTGCACATGCATGTGTGTGTCATCCATGTGCATGGTGTGTGTGTGATGGCTTCTGTTTGTGTGCCAGGTGAGAGTGTGTGCACCTGAGTCGTATGGGTCAGCCATGTGCTTCATGCAATACATCCTGCGCAGCTGCATTTGGCCATAGCAGTATCCCTTCTGCCAACAGTAGACATCTAGCCCAACTGCACGCCAGTTGCCCTTGAAGTGTCACCTTGCCACAACATT